>NC_134266.1:148691420-149975170 GCF_031893055.1 Leptodactylus fuscus
TACAGGAAATACACATTCCTGGACATAGATACATCCTGTGAAAGTTTGTGAGTTTGGATGTTTGTGGGTTTGTGTGTTTGGATGTTTGTTACTCAATCACGCAAAACCCGCTCGACCGATTTGGCTGAAAGTTTCCATAAACATAGTTAATACACCCAATTGCGCAATAGGCTACTTTTCGTCACAATAGCGCACATACGTTTGTGCCAGGACCCCCACAAAACTCAAACTCACACCACCATCTCTGCAATCTCACACACTTTGGACCATAGCAAGCCACAAAATTCATATTTCCCTCTACAGCCTCGCCCCTAACCCCACACAATCACATATACATATACTTTACCACTTTGCCCCTCACCTTAACGATACTCCAGTTCTCTTTAACGCTCCGGAGCAGCCATGTTTGCCGACCCCCACCGCTCTGACAATCCGCGACACCGCCCACCCATGTTAATACCCCTAGGAGGTCTAATAAATGCAAAAAAAAAAGTTTAAAAAAAGTAAAAAAAATATAAAAACAAATAAAAAGGATTAAAAATTCAAATCACCTCCCTTTCCCTAGAACACATATAAAAGTAGTTAAAAACTGTGAAACACATACATGTTAGGCATCACCGCGTCTGAAATCGCCCGCTCTACAAAGCTATACAAATATTTTTCCTGTTCGGTAAACGCCGTAGCGGAAAAAATGGTCAAAAGTGCCAAACCGCCGTTTTTTCACTGTTTTGATTCGGATAAAAATTTGAATAAAAAGTGATCAAAGCAATAACATTTCCCGAAAATGGTAGAACTAAAAAGTACACCCGACCCCGCAAAAAAAGACGCCCTATACATCCCCGTACACGGACGTATAAAAAAGTTACGGCTGTCGGAATATGGCGGCTTTTAGAAAAAAAATTTTTTAACACAGTTTTGGATTTTTTTAAAGGGTCAAAAAGTAAATAAAACCATATAAATTTGGTATCCCCAGCATCATAACGAAACACAGAATACAGGGGACATGTCATTTTGGTTGCACAGTGAACGCTGTAAAACCAAAGCCCGTAAGAAAGTCTCAGAAATGCATTTTTTCGTCAAATCCACCCCATTCTGAATTTTTCCCCTGCTTCCCAGTACATTATATAGAATAATTAATGGTGGCATCAGGAAGAAAAATTTGTCCCAGGAAAAATTAAGACCTCATATGACTCTGGGAGCGGAGAAATAAAAAAGTTATGGGGTTTAGAAGGAGGGGAGTCAAAAACGAAGAACGAAAATCAAAAAATGCCATCGGCGGGAAAGGGTTAACTTCAAATACTTCTGTCCCAAAGTCATTATGTAAAGTTTCTCACAACACCGTATAGCGGCTCAAATACAAATTAACTTCAACACAAAAGTCTCACGTATTCTCTGAATTACAGCAAAAACAAGATACAAAGTTACATTTGATATCCCATACCTTATACACAGTACCAAAACCTTACCCGCGCCTGTATCTACCCACTTCTACAATCACCGCAGATGAAGTCGCGGGTACCAGCTAGTATATTATAATTGTGAAATGTTTGTGGGTTTGGATGTTTGGCGGTCAATCACGCAAAACCCGCTCCACCGATTTGGCTGAAATTTTCCACAAATATAGTTACTACACTGGATTGCGCAATAGGCTTCTTTTCGTCACAATAGTGCACATACGTTTTTACCAGGACCCCCACAAAACCCAAACTCACATCACTATCTCTGCAATCTCACACACTTTGGACCATAGCAAGCCACAAAATTCATATTACCCTCTACAGCAGAGGTCAGCAACCCCTGGCACACGTGCCAAGAGTGGCACTCCTGCCATATTTCACTGGCACACCAGCAGCACAGGACCTGCAAGAGTTAAATGAAGTCGGAGCGTCCCTTCAGTGCTCTGCTAGAGCTGAGGTATAAGGACACTCCCCTTCTCTCACTGCCCTCCAATGAGAGGGGTGCAGGAAACCCAGGGGGTGGAGCTTAATCGCTCAGGTCTCTGCCTGCTATAGTGATAGCTCCTGCCGTCTGCATCCTGCAAACGTTCCCGAGGAGGAGAGGAAGCTGCTAGCAAAGTGAAGAAACACACAGGTCCCTTCCTGTAGTTCCTATTCTCACTAATGTCAGGCATTTGGGGTTATTAGTTTAGTGTTAGTAACTCCATGTGCCTCACATTAATAGGAATAAACCCCATCATGTCCCTCATATTAACCCCTGTGTGCCCCATATAAAGGTTACTAATATGTGAGACATATGGAGGTACTAATAAAAGACCTCAATAATGAAGATACTTAATTATTACCTCCAAGTCTCTCACATATCAGTAACTCTTACACAAGGGTTAATGTGAAGGACATGATGGGTTACTAAACTGTCATGCACAGGGCCAGACTTTATGTTGCTTGCTCAAGAGTATCCTGTGCCCAAAACTTACATGTACTGGCGGAAAATAACAAATCATACAATGTCGTATATCGAAGTATATTAACCTGAAATACCTCTGTCCCAAACACACTATGTACAGTTTCTCAGAACACCGTATAGCAGCTGAAATACAAATTACATTCAACACAAAAGTCTCATGTGCTCTCAGAATTACAGCAAAAACAAGATACAAAGTTACATTTTATATCCCACACCTTATACACACTACTAAAACCTCACCCGCGCCTGTATTTACCCAGTTCTACAATCACCGCAGACGAAGTCGCGGGTACCAGCTAGTATACACTCACCGGCCACTTTATTAGGTACACCTGTCCAACTGATCGTTAACACTTACTTTCTAATCAGCCAATCACATGGCGGCAACTCAGTGCATTTAGTCATGTAGACATAGTCAAGACAATCTCCTGCAGTTCAAACCGAGCATCAGTATGGGGAAGAAAGGTGATTTGAGTGCCTTTGAACGTGGCATGGTTGTTGGTGCCAGAAGGGCTGGTCTGAGTATTTCAGAAACTGCTGATCTACTGGGATTTTCACGCACAACCATCTCTAGGGTTTACAGAGAATGGTCCGAAAAAGAAAAAACATCCAGTGAGCGGCAGTTCTGTGGGCGGAAATGCGTTGTTGATGCCAGAGGTCAGAGGAGAATGGCCAGACTGGTTCGAGCTGATAGAAAGGCAACAGTGACTCAAATAGCCACCCGTTACAACCAAGGTAGCCAGAAGAGCATCTCTGAACGCACAGTACGTCGAACTTTGAGGCAGATGGGCTACAGCAGCAGAAGACCACACCGGGTGCCACTCCTTTCAGCTAAGAACAGGAAACTGAGGCTACAATTTGCACAAGCTCATCAAAATTGGACAATTGAAGATTGGAAAAACGTTGCCTGGTCTGATGAGTCTCGATTTCTGCTGCGACATTCGGATGGTAGGGTCAGAATTTGGCGTCAACAACATGAAAGCATGGATCCATCCTGCCTTGTATCAACGGTTCAGGCTGGTGGTGGTGGTGTCATGGTGTGGGGAATATTTTCTTGGCACTCTTTGGGCCCCTTGGTACCAATTGAGCATCGTTGCAACGTCAAAGCCTACCTGAGTATTGTTGCTGACCATGTCCATCCCGTTATGACCACAATGTACCCAACATCTGATGGCTACTTTCAGCAGGATAATGCGCCATGTCATAAAGCTGGAATCATCTCAGACTGGTTTCTTGAACATGACAATGAGTTCACTGTACTCCAATGGCCTCCACAGTCACCAGATCTCAATCCAATAGAGCATCTTTGGGATGTGGTGGAACGGGAGATTCGCATCATGGATGTGCAGCCGACAAATCTGCGGCAACTGTGTGATGCCATCATGTCAATATGGACCAAAATCTCTGAGGAATGCTTCCAGCACCTTGTTGAATCTATGCCACGAAGAATTGAGGCAGTTCTGAAGGCAAAAGGGGGTCCAACCCGTTACTAGCATGGTGTACCTAATAAAGTGGCCGGTGAGTATATATATATATATATATATATATATATATATATATATATATGTGTGTGCATATATATGTGTGCGTGCCTATATATGTGTGTGTGTGTGCGCATATATATGTGTTTGTGTGTGTATATATAGATGTGCGCGCATATATATATATGTGTGTGTGCGCACATATATATGTGCACACATATATATGTGTGCACATATATATGCGCCCCACCCAGTATATGCGCGCACATATACAGGGTGTCCAAAAAATGTATACACATTTTAGCAGCTGATAACTCAATTATATTCTTTCTTTACAGACTGAACCCATTAAACCGAGTGATGGCATACAGACTTGACTTTGAAGAAAGGAAATTTATTCTAAAATGCTACTGGAAGTATGAAAACGCAGTAGAAGTGCAAAGACAATTTAGGAGGGAGTTTAACAAAGAACCACCTACACGAGTTACCATCACTCGAATTAGAGATAAGTTTGAAGCTGATGGAAATGTTCAGGACATCCATAAGAAGCGTTCCGGAAGACCACGCACCTCGACAAGCCCCATAAAAGAAGAAAGATGGGGCACCTCCACACTACCACGTGTTATTCTCAGGTCCCCAGTAGGTGCAATTGTGTCTGTTAATCGAACCATTTAATTTGAATGTGGCCTCATCACTCCACACAATCTTTGTGGGAAAGTGTGCATCTTCGTTACATCGTTCCAAGTACCATTTGCAATACTGTTCGGTCTGGATCATCGTCATTAAGAGCATGGACTAATCTTGGAATGTAACTTCTCCACTGACGTTTCATGATGCAATGAACTGATGAGTTTGAAATCCCTACCTCACGACTAGCTTGCCGCAAAGAGTTTCTTGGACTTCGTCGAAACGTTTCCAGTAATCTTTCTTCTTTTATGGGGCTTGTCGAGGTGCGTGGTCTTCCAGAACGCTTCTTATGGACGTCCTGAACATTTCCATCAGCTTCAAACTTTTCTCTAATTCGAGTGATGGTAACTCGTGTAGGTGGTTCTTTGTTAAACTCCCTCCTAAATTGTCTTTGCACTTCTACTGCGTTTTCATACTTCCAGTACCATTTTAGAATAAATAGAATAAACCAAGGCCGAAATAAAGGCGACCACAGAGGCAAACAGAGAGCGGTACATTGAAGAATGGAGAAACGAAATAGATAACTCCAAGAAACTCACCGTGTACCAATCCCTACAAAGGGACTACACCATGACCACCTACCTGGAGAGAATACGCCACCCCAAGCACAGACAGACCCTGAGCCGGTACAGACTGAGCGCCCACAACCTGGAGATAGAGAGGAGGCGATACAGGCAGACGTACAAGCCACGGGAGAACAGACTGTGCCAGCACTGTGACCAGGGGGCCCTAGAAGACGAGACCCACTTCCTGCTACACTGCACCAAATACTCAGCTGTGAGGGCCGTCTACTACCAAAGACTCTCTGCCCACATCCCAGACTTCATATCTGCAAACGAGAAGAGGAAACTCTACATCCTACTGGGAGAAGAAGAGGCCACTGTGCGCTCGCTCGCATATACACCCAGTACACCCAGGGTGCTTGCATTTTTTTTTGAGACACCCAGTATATATATGCGAGCACCATGTATATATATATATATATATATATATATATATATATATACATACATACATGAGCACATATATATATGGGACACCCGCATGAGCGCATATATATGCGATGTCAGAGCCAGAATCAGTGTGAGAGGTCAGAGCCAGAATCAGTGTGAGAGGTCAGAGCCAGAATCAGTGTGAGAGGTCAGAACCAGAATCAGTCTGAGAGGTCAGAGCCAAAATCAGTGTGAGAGGTCAGAGCCAGAATCAGTATGAGAGGTCAGAGCCAGAATCAGTCTGAGAGGTCAGAGCCAAAATCAGTGTGAGAGGTCAGAGCCAGAATCAGTATGAGAGGTCAGAGCCAAAATCAGTCTGAGAAGTCAGAGCCAGAAGTAGTATTAGACGTCAGAGCCAGAATCAGTCTGAGAGGTCAGAGCCAGAATCAGTCTGAGAGGTCAGAGCCAGAATCAGTATGACAGGTCAGAGCCAGAATCAGTCTGAGAGGTCAGAGCCAGAAGCAGTATGAGACGTCAGAGCCAGAATCAGTATGAGAGGTCAGAGCCGGAATCAGTATGAGAGGTCAAAGCCAGAAGTAGTATGAGACGTCAGAGCCAGTATCAGTCTGAGAGGTCAGAGCCAGAATTAGTATGAGGTCAGAGCCAGTATCAGTTTGAGAGGACAGAGCCAGAATCAGTATGAGAGGTCAGAGCAAGAATCCGTCTGAGAGGTCAGAGCCAGAATTAGTATGAGAGGTCAGAGCCACAATCAGTCTGAGAGGTCAGAGCCAGAATCAGTATGAGAGGTCAGAGCCAGAATCAGTCTGAGAGATCAGAGCCAGAATCAGTCTGAGAGATCAGAGCCAGAATCAGTCTGAGAGATCAGAGCCAGAATCAGTCTGAGAGGTCAGAGCCAGAATCAGTCTAAGAGATGAGAGCCAGAATCAGTGTGAGAGTTCAGAACCAGAATCAGACTGAGAGGTCAGAGCCGGAATCAGTCTGAGAGGTCAGAGCCGGAATCAGTCAGAGAGGTCAGAGCCGGAATCAGTCAAAAAGGTCAGAGCCGGAATCAGTCAGAGAGGTCAGAGCCGGAATCAGTCAGAGAGGTCAGAGCCGGAATCAGTCAGAGAGGTCAGAGCCGGAATCAGTCTGAGAGGTCAGAGCCAGAAGCAATATGAGAGGTCAGAGCCAGAATCAGTCTGAGAGGTCAGAGCCATAATCAGTGTGAGAGGTCAGAGCGAGAAGCAGTATAAAAGGTCAAAACTGGAATCAGAATGAGAGGTCAAAGCCAGAATCAGTCAGAGAGGTCAGAGCCGGAATCAGTCAGAGAGGTCAGAGCCGGAATCAGTCAGAGAGGTCAGACCCAGAAGCAGTTTGAGAGGTCAGAGCCAGAATCAGTATGAGAGATCAGAGCCAGAATCAGTCTGAGAGGTCAGAGCCAGAATCAGTCTCAGAGATGAGAGCAAGAATCAGTATAAGAGATGAGAGCAAGAATCAGTATGGGAGATCAGAGCCAGAATCAGTCTAAGGGTGCATTCACACTACGGAACGCCAGCGTGTATTACAGCCGTACACGCCGGCGTTACAGCAGGGTTGTCGGATACTTCCCATTCATTTCTATGGGAGCCCGCATGCGAGAGCTCCCCATAGAAATGAATGGACTGCTTTTTTCCATTCATTTCTACGGGGAGGGCTCGCATGCCGGCTCCCATATAAATGAATGGGAAGTGTCCGGCAGCCCTGCTATAACGCCGGCGTGTACGGCTGTGATACTCGTTGGCGTTCCGTAGTGTGAATGCACCCTAAGAGGTCAGAGTAAGAAGCAGTATGAGATGTCAGAGCCAGAAGCAGTCTGAGAGGTCAGAGCCAAAATTAGTCTAAGAGGTCAGAGCCAGAAGAAGTATGAGATGTCAGAGCCAGAAGCAGTCTGAGAGGTCAGAGCCAAAATCAGTATGACATAAGAGCCAGAATCAGTATGAGAGGTCAGAGCCGGAATCAGTATGAGAGGTCAGAGCCAGAATCAGTATGACAGGTCAGAGCCAGAATCAATCTGAGAGGTCAGAGCCAGAATCAGGATGAGAGGTCAGAGCCGAAATCAGACTGAGAGGTCAGAGCCAGAATCAGTCTGAGAGGTCAGAGCCAGAAGCAGTATGAGATGTCAGAGCCAGAAGCAGTCTGAGAGGTCAGAGCCAGAAGCAGTATAAGGTCAGAGCAAAAATCAGCATGCGATCAGAACCAGAATCAGTCTGAGAGATCAGAGCCAGAATCAGTCTGAGAGGTCAGAGCCAGAATCAGTCTAAGAGATGAGAGCAAGAATCAGTATGAAAGATCAGAGCTACAATCAGTATGGGAGATCAGAGCCAGAATCAGTCTGAGAGGTCAGAGCCAGAATCAGTCTAAGAGGTCAGAGTAAGAAGCAGTATGAGACGTCAGTGCCAGATGCAGTCTGAGAGGTCAGAGCCAAAATTAGTCTAAGAGGTCAGAGCCAGAAGAAGTATGAGATGTCAGAGCCGGAATCAGTATGAGAGGTCAGAGCCGGAATCAGTATGAGAGGTCAGAGCCAGAATCAGTATGAGAGATCAGAGCCAGAATCAGTCTGAGAGGTCAGAGCCAGAATCAGTATGAGAGGTCAGAGCCGGAATCAGACTGAGAGGTCAGAGCCAGAATCAATCTGAGAGGTCAGAGCCAGAATCAGTATGAGAGTTCAGTGCCAGAATCAGTATGAGAGGTCAGAGCCAGAAGCAGTATAAAAGGTCAGAGCCGGAATCAGTATAAGAGATCAGAGCCAGAATCAGTATGAGAGATCAGAGCCAGAATCAGTCTGAGAGGTTAGAACCAGAATCAGTCTGAGAAGACAGAGCTGGAATCAGACTGAGAGGTCAGAGCCAGAATCAGTCTGAGAGGTCAGAGTCAGAATCAGTATGAGAGGTCAGAGCCAGAAACAGTCTGAGAGGTTAGAACCAGAATCAGTCTGAGATATCAGAGCCAGAATCAGACTGAGAGGTCAGAGCCAGAATCAGTCTGAGAGGTCAGAGTCAGAATCAGTATGAGAGGTCAGAGCCAGAATCAGTCTGTGAGGTCAGAGCCAGAAGCAGTATGAGAGGTCAGAGCCAGAAGCAGTATGAGAGGTTAGAGCCAGAATCAATATCAGAGATCAGAGCCAGAATCAGTATGAGAGGTCAGAGCCGGAATCAGTCTGAGAAGTCAAAGCCGGAATCAGACTGAGAGGTCAGAGCCAGAATCAGTCTGAGAGGTCAGAGCCGGAATCATTATGAGAGGTCAGAGCAAAAAGCAGTATGAGAGGTCAGAGCCGGAATCAGTATGAGAGGTCAGAGCCGGAATCAGACTGAGAGGTCAGAGCCGGAATCAGACTGAGAGGTCAGAGCCGGAATCAGACTGAGAGGTCAGAGCCAGAATAAGTCTGAGAGGTCAGAGCCAGAAGCAGTATGAGACGTCAGAGCCAGAATCAGTCTAAGAGGTCAGAGCCAGAAATAGTATGAGAGGTCAGAGCCAGGATCAGTATGTGAGGTCAGAGCAAGAAGCAGTATGAGACGTCAGAGCCATAATCAATCTAAGAGGTCAGAGCCAGAATAAGTCTGAGAGGTCAGAGCCAGGATCAGTCTGAGAGGTCAGAGCCAGAATCAGTCTGAGAGGTCAGAGCCAGAATTAGTATGGGAGGTCAGAGCCAGAATTAGTATGAGAGATTAGAGCAAGAATCAGTCTGCGAGGTCAGAGTCAGAATCAATATGAGAGATCAGAGCCAGAATCAATGTCAGAGATCAGAGCAAGAATCAGTATGAGAGGTCAGAGCGGGAATCAGTATGAGAGGTCAGAGCTGGAATCAGTATGAGAGGTCAGAGCCAGAAGCAGTATGAGACATCAGAGCCAGAAGCAGTGTGAGAAATCAGAGCCAGAATCAGTCTGAGAAGACAGAGCCGGAATCAGTCTGAGAGGTCAGAGCCAGAATCAGTCTGAGAGGTCAGAGCCAGAATCAGTCTGAGAGGTCAGAGTCAGAATCAGTATGAGAGGTCAGAGCCAGAATCAGTCTGAGAGGTCAGAGCCAGAATCAGTCTGAGAGGTCAGAGCCGGAATCAGTCTGAGAGGTCAGAGCCAGAAACAGTCTGAGAGGTTAGAACCAGAATCAGTCTGAGATATCAGAGCCGGAATCAGACTGAGAGGTCAGAGCCAGAATCAGTCTGAGAGGTCAGAGTCAGAATCAGTATGAGAGGTCAGAGCCAGAATCAGTCTGTGAGGTCAGAGCCAGAAGCAGTATGAGAGGTCAGAGCCAGAAGCAGTATGAGAGGTTAGAGCCAGAATCAATATCAGAGATCAGAGCCAGAATCAGTATGAGAGGTCAGAGCCGGAATCAGTCTGAGAAGTCAAAGCCGGAATCAGACTGAGAGGTCAGAGCCAGAATCAGTCTGAGAGGTCAGAGCCAGAATCATTATGAGAGGTCAGAGCAAAAAGCAGTATGAGAGGTCAGAGCCGGAATCAGTATGAGAGGTCAGAGCCGGAATCATACTGAGAGGTCAGAGCCGGAATCAGACTGAGAGGTCAGAGCCGGAATCAGACTGAGAGGTCAGAGCCAGAATAAGTCTGAGAGGTCAGAGCCAGAAGCAGTATGAGACGTCAGAGCCAGAATCAGTTTAAGAGGTCAGAGCCAGAAATAGTATGAGAGGTCAGAGCCAGGATCAGTATGTGAGGTCAGAGCAAGAAGCAGTATGAGACGTCAGAGCCATAATCAATCTAAGAGGTCAGAGCCAGAATAAGTCTGAGAGGTCAGAGCCAGGATCAGTCTGAGAGGTCAGAGCCAGAATCAGTCTGAGAGGTCAGAGCCAGAATTAGTATGAGAGGTCAGAGCCAGAATTAGTATGAGAGATTAGAGCAAGAATCAGTCTGCGAGGTCAGAGTCAGAATCAATATGAGAGATCAGAGCCAGAATCAATGTCAGAGATCAGAGCAAGAATCAGTATGAGAGGTCAGAGCGGGAATCAGTATGAGAGGTCAGAGCCAGAATCAGACTGAGAGGTCAGAGCTGGAATCAGTATGAGAGGTCAGAGCCAGAAGCAGTATGAGACGTCAGAGCCAGAAATAGTATGAGAGGTCAGAGCGGGAATCAGTATGAGAGGTCAGAGCAAGAATCAGTATGAGAGGTCAGAGCGGGAATCAGTATGAGAGGTCAGAGCCAGAATCAGACTGAGAGGTCAGAGCTGGAATCAGTATGAGAGGTCAGAGCCAGAAGCAGTATGAGACGTCAGAGCCAGAAATAGTATGAGAGGTCAGAGCCAGGATCAGTATGTGAGGTCAGAGCAAGAAGCAGTATGAGACGTCAGAGCCATAATCAATCTAAGAGGTCAGAGCCAGAATAAGTCTGAGAGGTCAGAGCCAGGATCAGTCTGAGAGGTCAGAGCCAGAATCAGTCTGAGAGGTCAGAGCCAGAATTAGTATGAGAGGTCAGAGCCAGAATCAGTCTGAGAGGTCAGAGCCAGAATTAGTATGAGAGATTAGAGCAAGAATCAGTCTGCGAGATCAGAGCCAGAATCAATGTCAGAGATCAGAGCAAGAATCAGTATGAGAGGTCAGAGCCAGATTTAGTATGAGAGGTCAGAGCCACAATAAGTCTGAGAGGTCAGAGCCAGAATCAGTCTGAGAGGTCAGAGCCAGAATCAGTATGAGAGGTCAGAGCCAGAATCAGTATGAGAGATCAGAGCAAGAATCAGTCTGAGATGTCAGAACCAGAATCAGTATGAGAGGTCAGAGCCAGAATCAGTATGAGAGGTCAGAGCCAGAATCAGTAATAGAGGTCAGAGCCAGAATCAGTCTGAGAGGTCAGAGCCAGAAGCAATATGAGAGGTCAGAGCCAGAATCATTGTGAGAGGTTAGAGCGAGAAGCAGTATAAAAGGTCAAAACTGGAATCAGTATGAGAGGTCAAAGCCAGAAGCAGTCTGAGAGGTCACGGCCAGAATCAGTCTGAGAGGTCAGACCCAGAAGCAGTTTGAGAGGTCAGAGCCAGAATCAGTATGAGAGATCAAAGATAGAATCAGTCTGAGAGATAAGAGCCAGAATCAGTCTGAGAGGTCAGAGCCAGAATCAGTCTCAGAGATGAGAGCAAGAATCAGTATAAGAGATGAGAGAAAGAATCAGTATGGGAGATCAGAGCCAGAATCAGTCTAAGGGTGCATTCACACTACGGAACGCCAGCGTGTATCACAGCCGTACACGCCGGCGTTACAGCAGGGTTGTCGGATACTTCTCATTCATTTCTATGGGAGCCGGCATGCGAGAGCTCCCCATAGAAATGAATGGACTGCTTTTTTCCATTCATTTCTATGGGGAGCGCTCGCATGCCGGCTCCCATATAAATGAATGGGAAGTGTCCGGCAGCCCTGCTGTAACGCCGGCGTGTACGGCTGTGATACACGTTGGCGTTCCGTAGTGTGAATGCACCCTAAGAGGTCAGAGTAAGAAGCAGTATGAGATGTCAGAGCCAGAAGCAGTCTGAGAGGTCAGAGCCAAAATCAGTATGAGATAAGAGCCAGAATCAGTGTGAGAGGTCAGAGCCGGAATCAGTATGAGAGGTCAGAGCCGGAATCCGTATGAGAGGTCAGAGCCAGAATCAGTATGAGAGGTCAGAGCCAGAATCAGTATGAGAGATCAGAGCCAGAATCAATCTGAGAGGTCAGAGCCAGAATCAGGATGAGAGGTCAGAGCCGGAATCAGACTGAGAGGTCAGAGCAAGAATCAGTCTGAGAGGTCAGAGCCAGAAGCAGTATGAGATGTCAGAGCCAGAAGCAGTCTGAGAGGTCAGAGCCAGAAGTATAAGTCAGAGCAAAAATCAGCATGCGATCAGAACCAGAATCAGTCTGATAGGTCAGAGCCAGAATCAGTCTAAGAGATGAGAGCAAGAATCAGTATGAAAGATCAGAGCTACAATCAGTATGAGAGATCAGAGCCAGAATCAGTCTGAGAGGTCAGAGCCATAATCAGTCTAAGAGGTCAGAGTAAGAAGCAGTATGAGACGTCAGTGCCAGATGCAGTCTGAGAGGTCAGAGCCAAAATTAGTCTAAGAGGTCAGAGCCAGAAGAAGTATGAGATGTCAGAGCCGGAATCAGTATGAGAGGTAATAGCCGGAATCAGACTGAGCGGTCAGAGCCAGAATCAATCTGACAGGTCAGAGCCAGAATCAGTCTGAAAGGTCAGAGCCAGAATCAGTCTGAAAGGTCAGAGCCGGAATCAGTCTGAAAGGTCAGAGCCGGAATCAGTCTGAGAGGTCAGAGCAAGAAGTAGTATGAAAGGTCAGAACTGGAATTAGTACGAGAGGTCAGAGCCAGAATCAGTATGAGAGTTCAGTGCCAGAATCAGTATGAGAGGTCAGAGCCAGAAGCAGTATAAAATGTCAGAGCCGGAATCAGTATAAGAGATCAGAGCCAGAAGCAGTATGAGACATCAGAGCCAGAAGCAGTGTGAGAAATCAGAGCCAGAATCAGTCTGAGAAGACAGAGCCGGAATCAGACTGAGAGGTCAGAGCCGGAATCAGACTGAGAGGTCAGAGCCAGAATCAGTCTGAGAGGTCAGAGTCAGAATCAGTATGAGAGGTCAGAGCCAGAATCAGTCTGAGAGGTCAGCGCCGGAATCAGTATGAGAGGTCAGAGCCAGAAACAGTCTGAGAGGTTAGAACCAGAATCAGTCTGAGATATCAGAGCCGGAATCCGACTGAGAGGTCAGAGCCAGAATCAGTCTGTGAGGTCAGAGCCAGAAGCAGTATGAGAGGTCAGAGCCAGAAGCAGTATGAGAGGTTAGAGCCAGAATCAATATCAGAGATCAGAGCCAGAATCAGTATGAGAGGTCAGAGCCGGAATCATTATGAGAGGTCAGAGCAAAAAGAAGTATGAGACATCAGAGCCAGAAGCAGTCTGAGAGGTCAGAACCAGAATCAGTCTGAGAGGTCAGAGCCAGAATCAGTCTTTGAGGTCAGAGCCAGAAGCAGTATGAGACGTCAGAGCCAGAATCAGTTTGGGAGGTCAGAGCCAGAAGCAGTATGAGAGGTCAGAGCCAGAATCAATATAAGAGATCAGAACCAGAATCAATATCAGAGATCAGAGCCAGAATCAGTATGAGAGGTCAGAGCCAGAATCAGTATGAGAGGTCAGAGCCGGAATCAGTATGAGAGGTCAGAGCTGGAATCATACTGAGAGGTCAGAGCCGGAATCAGACTGAGAGGTCAGAGCCAGAATAAGTCTGAGAGGTCAGAGCCAGAAGCAGTATGAGACGTCAGAGCCAGAATCAGTCTAAGAGGTCAGAGCCAGAAATAGTATGAGAGGTCAGAGCCAGGATCAGTCTGAGAGGTCAGAGCCACAATCAGTATGAGAGGTCAGAGCCACAATCAGTATGAGAGGTCAGAGCCAGAATTAGTATGAGAGATTAGAGCAAGAATCAGTCTGCGAGGTCAGAGTCAGAATCAATATGAGAGATCAGAGCCAGAATCAATGTCAGAGATCAGAGCCAGAATCAGTATGAGAGGTCACAGCGGAAATCAGTATGAGAGGTCAGAGCCGGAATCTGACAGAGGTCAGAGCTGGAATCAGTCTGAGAGGTCAGAGCCAGAAGCAGTATGAGACGTCAGAGCCAGAATCAGTCTGAGAGGTCAGAGCCAGAATTAGAATGAGGTCAGAGCAAGAATCCGTCTGAGAGGTCAGAGCCAGAATTAGTATGAGAGGTCAGAGCCACAATAAGTCTGAGAGGTCAGAGCCAGAATCAGTATGAGAGGTCAGAGCCAGAATCAGTATGAGAGATCAGAGCAAGAATCAGTCTGAGATGACAGAACCAGAATCAGTCTGAGAGGTCAGAGCAAGAATTAGTATGAGGTCAGAGAAAGAATCCGTCTGAGAGGTCAGAGCCAGATTTAGTATGAGAGGTCAGAGCCACAATAAGTCTGAGAGGTCAGAGCCAGAATCAGTATGAGAGGTCAGAGCCAGAATCAGTATGAGAGGTCAGAACCAGAATTAGTATGAGAGATCAGAGCAAGAATCAGTCTGAGAGGTAAGAGCCAGAATCAGTATGAGAGGTCAGAGCCAGAATCAGTATGAGAGGTCAGAGCCAAAATCAGTCTGAGAGGTCAGAGCCAGAAGAAGTATGAGAGGTCAGAGCCAAAATCAGTCTGAGAGGTCAGAGCCAGAAGAAGTATGAGATGTCAGAGCCAGAAGCAGTCTGAAAGGTCAGAGCCACAATCAGTATGAGAGGTCAGAGCCGGAATCAGACTTAGAGGTCAGAGCCGGAATCAGTCTGAGAGGTCAGAGCCAGACTCAATCTGAGAGGTCAAAGCCAGAAGCAGTCTGAGAGGTCAGAGCCAAAATCAGTCTGAGAGGTCAGAGCCAGAAGAAGTATGAGATGTCAGAGCCAGAAGCAGTATGAGAGGTAAGAGCCGGAATCAGACTGAGAGGTCAGAGCCAGAAGCAGTCTGAGAGGTCAGAGCCAGAATCAGTATGAGCGGTCAGAGCCGGAATCAGACTGAGAGGTCAGAGCCAGAATCAGTCTGAGAGGTCAGAGCCAGAAGCAGTCTAAGAGGTCAGAGCCAGAATTAGCATGAGAGATCAGAGCCAGAATCAGTATGAGAGATCAGAGCCAGAATCAGTATGAGAGGTCAGAGCGAGAATCAGTATGAGAGGTCAGAGCCAGAATCAGTATGAGAGGTCAGAGCCAGAATCAGTATGAGAGGTCAGAGCCAGAATGAATATGAGAGGTCAGAGCCAGAATTAGTCAGAGAGTCAGAGCCAGAATCAGACTTAGAGGTCAGAGCCAGAAGAAGTATGAGAGGTCAGAGCCAGAATCAGTCAGAGAGTCAGAGCCAGAATCAGTATGAGAATTCAGAGCCACAATCAGTCTGAGAGGTCAGAGCCAGAAGAAGTCTGAGAGGTCAGAGCCAAAATCAGTCTGAGAGGTCAGAGCCAGAAGAAGTATGAGATGTCAGAGCCAGAAGAAGTCTGAGAGGTCAGAGCCAGAAGAAGTCTGAGAGGTCAGAGCCAGAATCAGTCTGAGAGGTCAGAGCCAGAATCAGTATGAGAGGTCAGAGCCAGAATCTGTCTTAGAGGTCAGAGCCAGAAGCATTCTGAGACGTCAGAGCCAGAATCAGTCTGAGAGGTCAGAGCCAGAATTAATCTGAGAGGTCAGAGCCACAAGCAGTCTGAGAGGTCAGAGCCAAAATCAGTCTGAGAGGTCAGAGCCAGAAGAAGTATGAGATGTCAGAGCCAGAAGCAGTCTAAGAGGTCAAAGCCAGAATCAGTCTGAGAGGTCAGAGCCTGAATCATTATGAGAGGTCAGAGCAAAAAGCAGTATGAGACATCAGAGCCAGAAGCAGTCTGAGAGGTCAGAACCAGAATCAGTCTGTGAGGTCAGAGCCAGAATCAGTCTTTGAGGTCAGAGCCGGAATCAGTATGAGAGGTCAGAGCTGGAATCATACTGAGAGGTCAGAGCCAGAATAAGTCTGAGAGGTCAGAGCCAGAAGCAGTATGAGACGTCAGAGCCAGAATCAGTCTAAGAGGTCAGAGCCAGAAATAGTATGAGAGGTCAGAGCCAGGATCAGTATGTGAGGTCAGAGCAAGAAGCAGTATGAGACGTCAGAGCCATAATCAGTCTAAGAGGTCAGAGCCAGAAATAGTATGAGAGGTCAGAGCCAGGATCAGTCTGAGAGGTCAGAGCCAGAATCAGTCTGAGAGGTCAGAGCCAGAATTAGTATGAGAGGTCAGAGCCACAATCATTGTGAGAGATCAGAGCCACAATCAGTCTGAGAGGTCAGAGCCACAATCAGTATGAGAGGTCAGAGCCAGAATTAGTATGAGAGATTAGAGCAAGAATCAGTCTGCGAGGTCAGAGTCAGAATCAATATGAGAGATCAGAGCCAGAATCAATGTCAGAGATCAGAGCCAGAATCAGTATGAGAGGTCACAGCGGAAATCAGTATGAGAGGTTAGAGCCGGAATCAGACTGAGAGGTCAGAGCTGGAATCAGTCTGAGAGGTCAGAGCCAGAAGCAGTATGAGAGGTCAGAGCCAGAATCAGTATGAGAGATCAGAGCAAGAATCAGTCTGAGATGTCAGAACCAGAATCAGTCTGAGAGGTCAGAGCAAGAATTAGTATGAGGTCAGAGCAAGAATCCATCTGAGAGGTCAGAGCCAGATTTAGTATGAGAGGTCAGAGCCACAATAAGTCTGAGAGGTCAGAGCCAGAATAAGTATGAGAGGTCAGAGCCAGAATCAGTATGAGAGGTCAGAACCAGAATTAGTATGAGAGATCAGAGCAAGAATCAGTCTGAGAGGTAAGAGCCAGAATCAGTAAGAGAGGTCAGAGCCAGAATCAGTATGAGAGGTCAGAGCCAGAATCAGTCAGAGAGTCAGAGCCAGAATAAGTAATAGAGATCAGAGCCAGAATCAGTATGAGAGGTCAGAGCCAAAATCAGTCTGAGAGGTCAGAGCCAGAAGAAGTATGAGAGGTCAGAGCCAAAATCAGTCTGAGAGGTCAGAGCCAGAAGAAGTATGAGATGTCAGAGCCAGAAGCAGTCTGAAAGGTCAGAGCCAGAATCAGTATGAGAGGTCAGAGCCGGAATCAGACATAGAGGTCAGAGCCGGAATCAGTCTGAGAGGTCAGAGCCAGACTCAATCTGAAAGGTTAAAGCCAAAAGCAGTCTGAGAGGTCAGAGCCAAAATCAGTCTGAGAGGTCAGAGCCAGAAGCAGTCTGAGAGGTCAGAGGCAGAATCAGTATGAGAGGTCAGAGCCGGAATCAGACTGAGAGGTCAGAGCCAGAAACAGTCTGAGAGGTCAGAGACAGAATCAGTATGAGCGGTCAGAGCCGGAATCAGACTGAGAGGTCAGAGCCAGAATCAGTCTGAGAGGTCAGAGCCAGAAGCAGTCTAAGAGGTCAGAGCCAGAATTAGCATGAGAGATCAGAGCCAGAATCAGTATGAGAGATCAGAGCCAGAATCAGTATGAGAGGTCAGAGCGAGAATCAGTATGAGAGGTCAGAGCCAGTATCAGTATGAGAGGTCAGAGCCAGAATAAGTCTGAGAGGTCAGAGCAAGAAGCAGTATGAGACGTCAGAGCCAGAATCAGTCTAAGAGGTCAGAGCCAGAAATAGTATGAGAGGTCAGAGCCAGGATCAGTATGTGAGGTCAGAGCAAGAAGCAGTATGAGACGTCAGAGCCATAATCAGTCTAAGAGGTCAGAGCCAGAAATAGTATGAGAGGTCAGAGCCAGGATCAGTCTGAGAGGTCAGAGCCAGAATCAGTCTGAGAGGTCAGAGCCAGAATTAGTATGAGAGGTCAGAGCCACAATCAGTGTGAGAGATCAGAGCCACAATCAGTCTGAGAGGTCAGAGCCACAATCAGTATGAGAGGTCAGAGCCAGAATTAGTATGAGAGATTAGAGCAAGAATCAGTCTGCGAGGTCAGAGTCAGAATCAATATGAGAGATCAGAGCCAGAATCAATGTCAGAGATCAGAGCCAGAATCAGTATGAGAGGTCACAGCGGAAATCAGTATGAGAGGTTAGAGCCGGAATCAGACTGAGAGGTCAGAGCTGGAATCAGTCTGAGAGGTCAGAGCCAGAAGCAGTATGAGACGTCAGAGCCAGAATCAGTCTGAAAGGTCAGAGCCAGAATTAGAATGAGGTCAGAGCAAGAATCCGTCTGAGAGGTCAGAGCCAGAATTAGTATGAGAGGTCAGAGCCACAATAAGTCTGATAGGTCAGAGCCAGAATCAGTATGAGAGGTCAGAGCCAGAATCAGTATAAGAGGTAAGAGCCAGAATCAGTAAGAGAGGTCAGAGCCAGAATCAGTATGAGAGGTCAGAGCCAGAATCAGTCAGAGAGTCAGAGCCAGAATAAGTAATAGAGATCAGAGCCAGAATCCGTATGAGAGGTCAGAGCCAAAATCAGTCTGAGAGGTCAGAGCCAGAAGAAGTATGAGATGTCAGAGCCAGAAGCAGTCTGAAAGGTCAGAGCCAGAATCAGTATGAGAGGTCAGAGCCGGAATCAGACTTAGAGGTCAGAGCCGGAATCAGTCTGAGAGGTCAGAGCCAGACTCAATCTGAGAGGTTAAAGCCAGAAGCAGTCTGAGAGGTCAGAGCCAAAATCAGTCTGAGAGGTCAGAGCCAGAAGAAGTATGAGATGTCAGAGCCAGAAGCAGTCTGAGAGGTCAGAGGCAGAATCAGTATGAGAGGTCAGAGCCGGAATCAGACTGAGAGGTCAGAGCCAGAAACAGTCTGAGAGGTCAGAGACAGAATCAGTATGAGCGGTCAGAGCCGGAATCAGACTGAGAGGTCAGAGCCAGAATCAGTCTGAGAGGTCAGAGCCAGAAGCAGTCTAAGAGGTCAGAGCCAGAATTAGCATGAGAGATCAGAGCCAGAATCAGTATGAGAGATCAGAGCCAGAATCAGTATGAGAGGTCAGAGCGAGAATCAGTATGAGAGGTCAGAGCCAGTATCAGTATGAGAGGTCAGAGCCAGAATCAATATGAGAGGTCAGAGCCAGAATTAGTCAGAGAGTCCGAGCCAGAATCAGTTTTAGAGGTCAGAGCCAGAAGAAGTATGAGAGGTCAGAGCCAGAATCAGTCAGAGAGTCAGAGCCAGAATCAGTATGAGAATTCAGAGCCACAATCAGTCTGAGAGGTCAGAGCCAGAAGAAGTCTGAGAGGTCAGAGCCAAAATCAGTCTGAGAGGTCAGAGCCAGAAGAAGTATGAGATGTCAGAGCCAGAAGAAGTCTGAGAGGTCAGAGCCAGAATCAGTATGAGAGGTCAGAGCCAGAATCAGTATGAGAGGTCAGAGCCAGAATCTGTCTTAGAGGTCAGAGCCAGAAGCATTCTGAGACGTCAGAGCCAGAAGAAGTCTGAGAGGTCAGAGCAAGAAGAAGTATGAGATGTCAGAGCCAGAAGCAGTCTAAGAGGTCAGAGCCAGAATCAGTATGAGAGGTCGGAGCCGGAATCAGACTGAGAGGTCAGAGCCAGAATTAATCTGAGAGGTCAGAGCCACAAGCAGTCTGAGAGGTCAGAGCCAAAATCAGTCTGAGAGGTCAGAGCCAGAAGAAGTATGAGATGTCAGAGCCAGAAGCAGTATGAGAGGTCAGAGCCAGAATCAGTCTGAGAGGTCAGAGCCAGAATCAGTCTGAGAGGTCAGAGCCAGAATTAGTATGAGAGGTCAGAGCCAGGATCAGTCTGAGATGTCAGAGCCAGAATCAGTATGAGAGGTCAGAGCAAGAATCAGTTTGAGAGGTCAGAGCCAGAATCAGTCTGAGAGGTCAGAGCCAGAATCAGTATGAGAAGTCAGAGCAAGATTCAGTCTGAGAGGTCAGAGGCAGAATTAGTATGAGGTCAGAGCCAGAATCAGAATGAGAAGTCAGAGCCAGAATTAGTATGAGAAGTCAGAGCCAGAATCAGTATGAGAGGTCAGAGCCAGAATCAGTCAGAGAGTCAGAGCCAGAATCAGTAATAGAGGTCAGAGCCAGAATCAGTATGAGAGGTCAGAGGCAAAAATCAGTCTGAGAGGTCAGAGCCAGAAGAAGTATGAGAGGTCAGAGCCAAAATCAGTCTGAGAAGTCGGAGCCAAAAGAAGTATGAGATGTCAGAGCCAGAAGCAGTCTGAAAGGTCAGAGCCAGAATCAGTATGAGAGGTCAGAGCCAGAATCAGACTGAGAGGTCAGAGCCGGAATATGTCTGAGAGGTCAGAGCCAGAATCAGTCTGAGAGGTCAGAGCCAGAATCAGTATGAGAGGTCAGAGCCAGAATTAGTATGAGAGATCAGAGCAAGAATCAGTCTGAGATGTCAGAGCCAGAATAAGTCTGAGATGTCAGAGCCAGAATAAGTCTGAGAGGTCAGAGCCAGAAGCAGTATGAGACGTCAGAGCCAGAATCAGTCTAAGAGGTCAGAGCCAGAAATAGTATGAGAGGTCAGAGCCAGGATCAGTCTGAGAGGTCAGAGCCAGAATCAGTATGCGAGGTCAGAGCCAGAAGCAGTATGAGACGTCAGAGCCAGAATCAGTCTAAGAGGTCAGAGCCAGAAATAGTATGAGAGGTCAGAGCCAGGATCAGTTTGAGAGGTCAGAGCCAGAATTAGTATGAGAGGTCAGAGCCACAATCAGTCTGAGAGGTCAGAGCCACAATCAGTCTGAGAGGTCAGAGCCACAATCAGTATGAGAGGTCAGAGCCAGAATTAGTATGAGAGATCAGAGCAAGAATCAGTCTGAGAGGTCAGAGTCAGAATCAATATGAGAGATCAGAGCCAGAATCAATGTCAAAGATTAGAGCCAGAATCAGTATGAGAGGTCAGAGCCGGAATCAGTATGAGAGGTCAGAGCCGGAATCAGACTGAGAGGTCAGAGCTGGAATCAGTCTGAGAGGTCAGAGCCAGAAGCAGTATGAGACGTCAGAGCCAGAATCAGTCTGAGAGGTCAGAGCCAGAATTAGTATGAGTTCAGAGCAAGAATCCATCTGAGAGGTCAGAGCCAGAATTAGTATGAGAGGTCAGAGCCACAATAAGTCTGAGAGGTCAGAGCCAGAATCAGTCTGAGAGTTCAGAGCCAGAATCAGTATGAGAGGTCAGAGCCAGAATTAGTATGAGAGGTCAGAGCCAGAATTAGTATGAGAGATCAGAGCAAGAATCAGTCTGAGATGTCAGAACCAGAATCAGTATAAGAGGTCAGAGCCAGAATCAGTATGAGAGGTCAGAACCAGAATTAGTACGAGAGATCAGAGCAAGAATCAGTCTGAGAGGTCAGAGCCAGAATCAGTATGCGAGGTCAGAGCCAGAAGCAGTATGAGACGTCAGAGCCAGAATCAGTCTAAGAGGTCAGAGCCAGAAATAGTATGAGAGGTCAGAGCCAGAATCAGTATGAGAGGACAGAGCCAGAATCAGTATGAGAGGTCAGAGCCAGAATCAGTCAGAGAGTCAGAGCCAGAATCAGTAATAGAGGTCAGAGCCAGAATAAGTATGAGAGGTCAGAGCCAAAATCAGTCTGAGAGGTCAGAGCCAGAATTAGTATGAGAGGTTAAAGCCAGGATCAGTCTGAGAGGTCAGAGCCAAAATCAGTCTGAGAGGTCAGAGCCAGAAGAAGTATGAGATGTCAGAGCCGGAATCAGTCTAAGAGGTCAGAGCCAGAATTAGTATGAGAGGTTAGAGCCAGGATCAGTCTGAGAGGTCAGAGCCAGAAATAGTATGAGAGGTCAGAGCCAGGATAATTCTGAGAGGTCAGAGCCAGAAATAGTATGAGAGGTCAGAGCCAGGATCCGTCTGAGAGGTCAGAGCCACAATCAGTATGAGAGGTCAGAGCCAGAATTAGTATGAGAGATCAGAGCAAGAATCAGTCTGAGAGGTCAGAGTCAGAATCAATATGAGAGATCAGAGCCAGAATCAGTATGAGAGGTCAGAGCAAGAATCAGTCTGAGAGGTCAGAGCGAGAATCAGTATGAGAGGTCAGAGCCAGGATCAGTCTGAGAGGTCAGAGCCAGAATCAGTATGAGAGGTCAGAGCCAGAATCAGTATGAGAGGTCAGAGCCAGAATCAATATGAGAGGTCAGAGCCAGAATTAGTCAGAGAATCAGAGCCAGAATCAGTCTTAGAGGTCAGAGCCAGAATCAGTATGAGAGGTCAGAGCCAGAATCAGTCAGAGAGTCAGAGCCAGAATCAGTCTTAGAGGTCAGAGCCAGAATCAGTATGAGAATTCAGAGCCAGAAGAAGTATGAGAGGTCAGAGCCAGAAGCAGTCTGAGAGGTCAGAGCCAAAATCAGTCTGAGAGGTCAGAGCCAGAAGAAGTATGAGATGTCAGAGCCAGAAGCAGTCTGAGAGGTCAGAGCCAGAATCAGTATGAGAGGTCAGAGCAAGAATCAGTCTGAGAGGTCAGAGCCAGAAGCAGTCTGAGAGGTCAGAGCCAGAAGCAGTCTGAGAGGTCAGAGCAAGAAGAAGTATGAGATGTCAGAGCCAGAAGCAGTATGAGCGTTCAGAGCCAGAATCAGACTGAGAGGTCAGAGCCAGAATCAGTCTGAGAGGTCAGAGCCAGAAGCAGTCTGAGAGGTCAGAGCAAGAAGAAGTATGAGAGGTCAGAGCCAGAATCAGTATGAGCGGTCAGAGCCAGAATCAGACTGAGAGGTCAGAGCCAGAATCAGTCTGAGAGGTCAGAGCTAGAATTAATCTGAGAGGTCAGAGCCAGAATTAATCTGAGACGTCAGAGCCACAAGCAGTCTGAGAGGTCAGAGCCAAAATCAGTCTGAGAGGTCAGAGCCAGAAGAAGTATGAGATGTCAGAGCCAGAAGCAGTGTAAGAGGTCAGAGCCAGAATCAGTATGAGAGGTCAGAGCCGGAATCAGACTGAGAGGTCAGAGCCGGAATCAGACTGAGAGGTCAGAGCCAGAATCAGTCGAGAGGTCAGAGCCAGAATCAGTCTGAGAGGTCAGAGCCAGAATTAGTATGAGAGATTAGAGCCAGGATCAGTCTGAGAGGTCAGAGCTAGAATCAGTATGAGAGGTCAGAGCAAAAATCAGTTTGAGAGGTCAGAGCCAGAATCAGTCTGAGAGGTCAGAGCCAGAATCAGTATGAGAGGTCAGAGGCAGAATTAGTATGAGGTCAGAGCCAGAATCAGAATGAGAAGTCAGAGCCAGAATTAGTATGAGAAGTCAGAGCCAGAATCAGTAATAGAGGTCAGAGCCAGAATCAGTATGAGAGGTCAGAGCCAAAATCAGTCTGAGAGGTCAGAGCCAGAAGAAGTATGAGAGGTCAGAGCCAAAATCAGTCTGAGAGGTCAGAGCCAAAAGAAGTATGAGATGTCAGAGCCAGAAGCAGTCTGAAAGGTCAGAGCCAGAATCAATATGAGAGGTCAGAGCCAGAATCAGACTGAGAGGTCAGAGCCAGAATAAGTCTGAGAGGTCAGAGCCAGAAGCAGTATGAGACGTCAGAGCCAGAATCAGTCTGAGAGGTCAGAGCCAGAATTAGTATGAGGTCAGAGCAAGAATCCGTCTGAGAGGTCAGAGCCAGAATTAGTATGAGAGGTCAGAGCCACAATAAGTCTGAGAGGTCAGAGCCAGAATCAGTCTGAGAGGTCAGAGCCAGAATCAGTATGAGAGGTCAGAGCCAGAATTAGTATGAGAGATCAGAGCAAGAATCAGTCTGAGATGTCAAAGCCAGAATAAGTCTGAGAGGTCAGAGCCAGAAGCAGTATGAGACGTCAGAGCCAGAATCAGTCTAAGAGGTCAGAGCCAGAAATAGTATGAGAGGTCAGAGCCAGGATCAGTCTGAGAGGTCAGAGCCAGAATCAGTATGCGAGGTCAGAGCCAGAAGCAGTATGAGACGTCAGAGCCAGAATCAGTCTAAGAGGTCAGAGCCAGAAATAGTATGAGAGGTCAGAGCCAGGATCAGTCTGAGAGGTCAGAGCCAGAATTAGTCTGAGAGGTCAGAGCCAGAATTAGTATGAGAGGTCAGAGCCACAATCAGTCTGAGAGGTCAGAGCCACAATCAGTCTGAGAGGTCAGAGCCACAATCAGTATGAGAGTTCAGAGCAAGAATTAGTATGAGAGATCAGAGCAAGAATCAGTCTGAGAGGTCAGAGTCAGAATCAATATGAGAGATCAGAGCCAGAATCAATGTCAGAGATCAGAGCCAGAATCAGTATGAGAGGTCAGAGCCGGAATCAGTATGAGAGGTCAGAGCCGGAATCAGACTGAGAGGTCAGAGCTGGAATCAGTCTGAGAGGTCAGAGCCAGAAGCAGTATGAGACGTCAGAGCCAGAATCAGTCTGAGAGGTCAGAGCCAGAATTAGTATGAGCTCAGAGCAAGAATCCGTCTGAGAGGTCAGAGCCAGAATTAGTATGAGAGGTCAGAACCAGAATTAGTATGAGAGATCAGAGCAAGAATCAGTCTGAGATGTCAGAACCAGAATCAGTATGAGAGGTCAGAGCCAGAATCAGTATGAGAGGTCAGAGCCAGAATCAGTCTGAGAGTTCAGAGCCAGAATCAGTATGAGAGGTCAGAGCCAGAATTAGTATGAGAGGTCAGAGCCAGAATTAGTATGAGAGATCAGAGCAAGAATCAGTCTGAGATGTCAGAACCAGAATCAGTATGAGAGGTCAGAGCCAGAATCAGTATGAGAGGTCAGAACCAGAATTAGTACGAGAGATCAGAGCAAGAATCAGACTGAGAGGTCAGAGCCAGAATCAGTATGAGAGGTCAGAGCCAGAATCAGTATGAGAGGTCAGAGCCAGAATCAGTCAGAGAGTCAGAGCCAGAATCAGTATGAGATGTCAGAGCCAAAATCAGTATGAGAGGTCAGAGCCAAAATCAGTCTGAGAGGTCAGAGCCAGAATTAGTATGAGAGGTTAAAGCCAGGATCAGTCTGAGAGGTCAGAGCCAGATTCAGTATGAGAGGTCAGAGCCGGAATCAGTCTAAGAGGTCAGAGCCAGAAATAGTATGAGAGGTCAGAGCCAGGATAAGTCTGAGAGGTCAGAGCCAGGATCAGTCTGAGAGGTCAGAGCCAGAAATAGTATGAGAGGTCAGAGCCAGGATAAGTCTGAGAGGTCAGAGCCAGGATCAGTCTGAGAGGTCAGAGCCACAATCAGTATGAGAGGTCAGAGCCAGAATTAGTATGAGAGATCAGAGCAAGAATCAGTCTGAGAGGTCAGAGTCAGAATCAATATGAGAGATCAGAGCCAGAATCAATGTCAGAGATCAGAGCCAGAATCAGTATGAGAGGTCAGAGCCGGAATCAGTATGAGAGGTCAGAGCCGGAATCAGACTGAGAGGTCAGAGCTGGAATCAGTCTGAGAGGTCAGAGCCAGAAGCAGTATGAGACGTCAGAGCCAGAATCAGTCTGAGAGGTCAGAGCCAGAATTAGTATGAGGTCAGAGCAAGAATCCGTCTGAGAGGTCAGAGCCAGAATTAGTATGAGAGGTCAGAGCCACAATAAGTCTGAGAGTTCAGAGCCAGAATCAGTATGAGAGGTCAGAGCCAGAATTAGTATGAGGGGTCAGAGCCAGAATTAGAATGAGAGATCAGAGCAAGAATCAGTCTGAGATGTCAGAACCAGAATCAGTATGAGACGTCAGAGCCAGAATCAGTATGAGAGGTCAGAGCCAGAATCAGTATGAGAGGTCAGAGCCAGAATCAGTATGAGAGATCAAAGCCAGAATCAGTCAGAGAGTCAGAGCCAGAATCAGTAATAGAGGTCAGAGCCAGAATCAGTATGAGAGGTCAGAGCCAGAATTAGTATGAGAGGTTAGAGCCAGGATCAGTTTGAGAGGTCAGAGCCAGATTCAGTATGAGAGGTCAGAGCCGGAATCAGACTGAGAAGTCAGAGCTGGAATCAGTCTGAGAGGTCAGATCCAGTAGCAGTATGAGACATCAGAGCCAGAATCAGTCTGAGAGGTCAGAGCCAGAATTAGAATGAGGTCAGAGCAAGAATCCGTCTTAGAGGTCAGAGCCAGAATTAGTATGAGAGATCAGAGAAAGAATCAGTCTGAGATGTCAGAACAAGAATCAGTATGAGAGGTCAGAGCCAGAATCAGTATGAGAGGTCAGAGCCAGAATCAGTATGAGAAGTCAGAGCCAGAATTAGTATGAGAAGTCAGAGCCAGAATCAGTATGAGAAGTCAGAGCCAGAATCAGTATGAGAAGTCAGAGCCAGAATCAGTATGAGAAGTCAGAGCCAGAATCAGTATGAGAGGTCAGAGCCAGAATCAGTATGAGAAGTCAGAGCCAGAATCAGTATGAGAGGTCAGAGCCAGAATCAGTCAGAGAGTCAGAGCCAGAATCAGTATGAGAGGTTTAGAGGCAGAATTAGTATGAGGTCAGAGCCAGAATCAGTATGAGAAGTCAGAGCCAGAATCAGTATGAGAAGTCAGAGCAAGAATCAGTCTGAGAGGTCAGAGCCAGAATCAGTATGAGAGGTCAGAGCCAGAATCAGTATGAGAGGTCAGAGCCAGAATCAGTCAGAGAGTCAGAATCAGTAAGAGAGGTCAGAGCCAAAATCAGTCTGAGAGGTCAGAGCCAGATTCAGTATGAGAGGTCAGAGCGGGAATCAGTCTGAGAGGTCAGAGCCACAATCAGTATGAGAGGTCAGAGCCAGAATTAGTATGAGAGATCAGAGCAAGAATCAGTCTGAGAGGTCAGAGTCAGAATCAATATGAGAGATCAGAGCCAGAATCAATGTCAGAGATCAGAGCCAGAATCAGTATGAGATGTCAGAGCCGGAATCAGTATGAGAGGTCAGAGCCGGAATCAGACTGAGAGGTTAGAGTTGGAATCAGTCTGAGAGGTCAGAGCCAGAAGCAGTATGAGACGTCAGAGCTAGAATCAGTCTGAGAGGTCAGAGCCAGAATTAGTATGAGAGGTCAGAGCCACAATAAGTCTGAGAGGTCAGAGCCAGATTCAGTCTGAGAGTTCAGAGCCAGAATCAGTCTGAGAGTTCAGAGCCAGAATCAGTCTGAGAGTTCAGAGCCAGAATCAGTATGAGAGGTCAGAGCCAGAATTAGTATGAGGGGTCAGAGCCAGAATTAGAATGAGAGATGAGAGCAAGAATCAGTCTGAGAGTTCAGAGCCAGAATCAGTATGAGAGGTCAGAGCCAGAATTAGTATGAGGGGTCAGAGCCAGAATTAGAATGAGAGATCAGAGCAAGAATCAGTCTGAGATGTCAGAACCAGAATCAGTATGAGAGGTCAGAGCAAGAATCAGTATGAGAGGTCAGAGCCAGAATCAGTATGAGAGGTCAGAGCCAGAATCAGTCAGAGAGTCAGAGCAAGAATCAGTATGAGAGGTCAGAGCCAAAATCAGTCTGAGAGGTCAGAGCCAGAATTAGTATGAGAGGTTAGAGCCAGGATCAGTCTGAGAGGTCAGAGCCAGATTCAGTATGAGAGGTCAGAGCCGGAATCAGTCTAAGAGGTCAGAGCCAGAAATAGTATGAGAGGTTAGAGCCAGGATCAGTCTGAGAGGTCAGAGCCGGAATAAGTATGAGAGGTCAGAGCCAGAATTATTATGAGAGATCAGAGAAAGAATCAGTATGAGAAGTCAGAGCCAGAATCAGTATGAGAAGTCAGAGCCAGAATCAGTATGAGAGGTCAGAGCCAGAATCAGTATGAGAAGTCAGAGCCAGAATCAGTATGAGAAGTCAGATCCAGAATCAGTATGAGAGGTCAGAGGCAGAATCAGTCAGAGAGTAAGAGCCAGAATAAGTATGAGAGGTCAGAGGCAGAATTAGTATGAGGTCAGAGCCAGAATCAGTATGAGAAGTCAGAGCCAGAATCAGTATGAGAAGTCAGAGCCAGAATCAGTATGAGAAGTCAGAGCCAGAATCAGTATGAGAGGTCAGAGCCAGAATCAGTCAGAGAGTCAGAGCCAGAATCAGTAATAGAGGTCAGAGCCAGAATCAGTATGAGAGGTCAGAGCCAAAATCAGTCTGAGAGGTCAGAGCTAGAAGAATAATGAGAGGTCAGAGCCAAAATCAGTCTGAGAGGTCAGAGCCAGAAGAAGTATGAGATGTCAGAGCCAGAAGCAGTCTGAAAGGTCAGAGCCAGAATCAGTATGTGAGGTCAGAGCCAGAATCAGACTGAGAGGTCAGAGCCGGAATCAGTCTGAGAGGTCAGAGCCAGAATCAGTCTGAGAGGTCAGAGCCAGAATCAGTATGAGAGGTCAGAGCCAGAATTAGTATGAGAGATCAGAGCAAGAATCAGTCTGAGAGGTCAGAGCCAGAATAAGTCTGAGAGGTCAGAGCCAGAAGCAGTATGAGACGTCAGAGCCAGAATCAGTCTGAGAGTTTAGAGCCAGAATTAGTATGAGGTCAGAGCAAGAATCCGTCTGAGAGGTCAGAGCCAGAATAAGTCTGAGAGGTCAGAGCCAGAAGCAGTATGAGACGTCAGAGCCAGAATCAGTCTAAGAGGTCAGAGCCAGAAATAGTATGAGAGGTCAGAGCCAGGATCAGTATGTGAGGTCAGAGCAAGAAGCAGTATGAGACGTCAGAGCCATAATCAGTCTAAGAGGTCAGAGCCAGAAATAGTATGAGAGGTCAGAGCCAGGATCAGTCTGAGAGGTCAGAGCCAGAATCAGTCTGAGAGGTCAGAGCCAGAATTAGTATGAGAGGTCAGAGCCACAATCAGTGTGAGAGGTCAGAGCCACAATCAGTCTGAGAGGTCAGAGCCACAATCAGTCTGCGAGGTCAGAGTTAGAACAAATATGAGAGATCAGAGCCAGAATCAATGTCAGAGATCAGAGCCAGAATCAGTATGAGAGGTCAGAGCGGGAATCAGTATGAGAGGTCAGAGCCGGAATCAGACTGAGAGGTCAGAGCTGGAATCAGTCTGAGAGGTCAGAGCCAGAAGCAGTATGAGACGTCAGAGCCAGAATCAGTCTGAGAGGTCAGAGCCAGAATTAGTATGAGAGGTCAGAGCCACAATAAGTCTGAGAGGTCAGAGCCAGAATCAGTCTGAGATGTCAGAACCAGAATCAGTATGAGAGGTCAGAGCCAGAATCAGTATGAGAGGTCAGAGCCAGAATCAGTATGAGAGGTCAGAACCAGAATTAGTATGAGAGATCAGAGCAAGAATCAGTCTGAGAGGTAAGAGCCAGAATCAGTAAGAGAGGTCAGAGCAAGAATCAGTATGAGAGGTCAGAGCCAGAATCAGTCAGAGAGTCAGAGCCAGAATAAGTAATAGAGGTCAGAGCCAGAATCAGTATGAGAGGTCTGAGCCAAAATCAGTCTGAGAGGTCAGAGCCAGAAGAAGTATGAGAGGTCAGAGCCAAAATCAGTCTGAGAGGTCAGAGCCAGAAGAAGTATGAGATGTCAGAGAAAGAAGCAGTCTGAAAGGTCAGAGCCAGAATCAGTATGAGAGGTCAGAGCCGGAATCAGTCTGAGAGGTCAGAGCCAGACTCAATCTGAGAGGTCAAAGCCAGAAGCAGTCTGAGAGGTCAGAGCCAAAATCAGTCTGAGAGGTCAGAGCCAGAAGAAGTATGAGATGTCAGAGCCAGAAGCAGTCTGAGAGGTCAGAGCCAGAATCAGTATGAGAAGTCAGAGCCGGAATCAGACTGAGAGGTCAGAGCCGGAATCAGACTGAGAGGTCAGAGCCAGAATCAGACTGAGAGGTCAGAGCCAGAATCAGTCTGAGAGGTCAGAGCCAGAAGCAGTATGAGAGGTCAGAGCAAGAATCAGTCTGAGAGGTCAGAGCCAGAATCAGTATGAGAGATCAGAGCCAGAATCAGTATGAGAGGTCAGAGCGAGAATCAGTATGAGAGGTCAGAGCCAGAATCAGTATGAGAGGTCAGAGCCAGAATCAGTATGAGAGGTCAGAGCCAGAATCAATATGAGAGGTCAGAGCCAGAATTAGTCAGAGAATCAGAGCCAGAATCAGTCTTAAGGTGCATTCACACTGAGTAAACGCTAGCTTATTTTGTAGAGTAAAATTACACTTGTAAATTTTGCTATCCCATTGACTTCAATGATATTTTTTTACAAGTGTA
Source organism: Leptodactylus fuscus (assembly GCF_031893055.1). Lineage (NCBI taxonomy): Eukaryota > Metazoa > Chordata > Amphibia > Anura > Leptodactylidae > Leptodactylus > Leptodactylus fuscus. The sequence goes on from NC_134266.1 coordinate 148,721,413, forward strand.
AAAATACGCCTGTAAAAAATACGCCTGTAAAAATACGCCTGTAAAAATATGCCTGTAAAATGTCATTGAAGTCAATGGGATAGCAAAATTTACAAGTGTAATTTTACTTTACAAAATAAGCTAGCGTTTACTCAGTGTGAATGCACTCTTAGGGTCAGAGCCAGAATCAGTATGAGAGGTCAGAGCCAGAATCAGTCAGAGAGTCAGAGCCAGAATCAGTCTTAGAGGTCAGAGCCAGAATCAGTATGAGAATTCAGAGCCAGAAGAAGTATGAGAGGTCAGAGCCAGAAGCAGTCTGAAAGGTCAGAGCCAGAATCAGTATGAGAGGTCAGAGCCAGAAGCAGTCTGAGAAGTCAGAGCCAGAAGCAGTCTGAGAGGTCAGAGCAAGAAGAAGTATGAGATGTCAGAGCCAGAAGCAGTCTGAGAGGTCAGAGCCAGAATCAGTATGAGCGGTCAGAGCCAGAATCAGACTGAGAGGTCAGAGCCAGAATCAGTCTGATAGGTCAGAGCCAGAATTAATCTGAGAGGTCAGAGCCACAAGCAGTCTGAGAGGTCAGAGCCAAAATCAGTCTGAGAGGTCAGAGCCAGAAGTATGAGAGGTCAGAGCCAGAATCAGTACGAGAGGTCGGAGCCGGAATCAGACTGAGAGGTCAGAGCCGGAATCAGACTGAGAGGTCAGAGCCAGAATCAGTCTGAGAGGTCAGAGCCAGAATCAGTCTGAGAGGTCAGAGCCAGAATTAGTATGAGAGGTTAGAGCCAGGATCAGTCTGAGAGGTCAGAGCCAGAATCAGTATGAGAGGTCAGAGTAAGAATCAGTTTGAGAGGTCAGAGCCAGGATCAGTCTGAGATGTCAGAGCCAGAATCAGTATGAGAGGTCAGAGCAAGAATCAGTTTGAGAGGTCAGAGCCAGGATCAGTCTGAGAGGTCAGAGCCAGAATCAGTATGAGAGGTCAGAAGCAGAATTAGTATGAGGTCAGAGCCAGAATCAGAATGAGAAGTCAGAGCCAGAATTAGTATGAGAAGTCAGAGCCAGAATCAGTATGAGAGGTCAGAGCCAGAATCAGTCAGAGAGTCAGAGCCAGAATCAGTAATAGAGGTCAGAGCCAGAATCAGTATGAGAGGTCAGAGCCAAAATCAGTCTGAGAGGTCAGAGCCAGAAGAAGTATGAGAGGTCAGAGCCAAAATCAGTCTGAGAGGTCAGAGCCAAAAGAAGTATGAGATGTCAGAGCCAGAAGCAGTCTGAAAGGTCAGAGCCAGAATCAGTATGAGAGGTCAGAGCCAGAATCAGACTGAGAGGTCAGAGCCGGAATAAGTCTGAGAGGTCAGAGCCAGAAGCAGTATGAGACGTCAGAGCCAGAATCAGTCTGAGAGTTAGGAGCCAGAATTAGTATGAGGTCAGAGCAAGAATCCGTCTGAGAGGTCAGAGCCAGAATTAGTATGAGAGGTCAGAGCCACAATAAGTCTGAGAGGTCAGAGCCAGAATCAGTCTGAGAGGTCAGAGCCAGAATCAGTATGAGAGGTCAGAGCCAGAATTAGTATGAGAGATCAGAGCAAGAATCAGTCTGAGATGTCAGAGCCAGAATCAGTCTAAGAGGTCAGAGCCAGAAATAGTATGAGAGGTCAGAGCCAGGATCAGTCTGAGAGGTCAGAGCCAGAATCAGTATGCGAGGTCAGAGCCAGAAGCAGTATGAGACGTCAGAGCCAGAATCAGTCTAAGAGGTCAGAGCCAGAATTAGTATGAGAGGTCAGAGCCACAATCAGTCTGAGAGGTCAGAGCCACAATCAGTCTGAGAGGTCAGAGCCACAATCAGTATGAGAGGTCAGAGCCAGAATTAGTATGAGAGATCAGAGCAAGAATAAGTCTGAGAGGTCAGAGTCAGAATCAATATGAGAGATCAGAGCCAGAATCAATGTCAGAGATCAGAGCCAGAATCATTATGAGAGGTCAGAGCCGGAAACAGTATGAGAGGTCAGAGACGGAATCAGACTGAGAGGTCAGAGCTGGAATCAGTCTGAGAGGTCAGAGCCAGAAGCAGTATGAGACGTCAGAGCCAGAATCAGTCTGAGAGGTCAGAGCCAGAATTAGTATGAGAGGTCAGAGCCACAATAAGTCTGAGAGGTCAGAGCCAGAATCAGTATGAGAGGTCAGAGCCAGAATTAGTATGAGAGGTCAGAGCCAGAATTAGTATGAGAGATCAGAGCAAGAATCAGTCTGAGATGTCAGAACCAGAATCAGTATGAGAGGTCAGAGCCAGAATCAGTATGAGAGGTCAGAACCAGAATTAGTACGAGAGATCAGAGCAAGAATCAGACTGAGAGGTCAGAGCCAGAATCAGTATGAGAGGTCAGAGCCAGAATCAGTATGAGAGGTCAGAGCCAGAATCAGTCAGAGAGTCAGAGCCAGAATCAGTAATAGAGGTCAGAGCCAGAATTAGTATGAGAGGTCAGAGCCAGAATTAGTATGAGAGGTTAAAGCCAGGATCAGTCTGAGAGGTCAGAGCCAGATTCAGTATGAGAGGTCAGAGCCGGAATCAGTCAGAGAGTCAGAGCCAGAATCAGTAATAGAGGTCAGAGCCAGAATTAGTATGAGAGGTCAGAGCCAGAATTAGTATGAGAGGTTAAAGCCAGGATAAGTCTGAGAGGTCAGAGCCAGAAATAGTATGAGAGGTCAGAGCCAGGATAAGTCTGAGAGGTCAGAGCCAGAAATAGTATGAGAGGTCAGAGCCAGGATCAGTCTGAGAGGTCAGAGCCACAATCAGTATGAGAGGTCAGAGCCAGAATTAGTATGAGAGATCAGAGCAAGAATCAGTCTGAGAGGTCAGAGTCAGAATCAATATGAGAGATCAGAGCCAGAATCAATGTCAGAGATCAGAGCCAGAATCAGTATGAGAGGTCAGAGCCGGAATCAGTCTGAGAGGTCAGAGCCAGAAGAAGTCTGAGAGGTCAGAGCCAAAATCAGTCTGAGAGGTCAGAGCCAGAAGAAGTATGAGATGTCAGAGCCAGAAGAAGTCTGAAAGGTCAGAGCCAGAAGAAGTCTGAGAGGTCAGAGCCAGAATCAGTCTGAGAGGTCAGAGCCAGAATCAGTATGAGAGGTCAGAGCCAGAATCTGTCTTAGAGGTCAGAGCCAGAAGCATTCTGAGACGTCAGAGCCAGAAGCAGTCTGAGAGGTCAGAGCAAGAAGAAGTATGAGCGGTCAGAGCCAGAATCAGTCTGAGAGGTCAGAGCCAGAATTAATCTGAGAGGTCAGAGCCACAAGCAGTCTGAGAGGTCAGAGCCAAAATCAGTCTGAGAGGTCAGAGCCAGAAGAAGTATGAGATGTCAGAGCCAGAAGCAGTCTAAGAGGTCAAAGCCAGAATCAGTCTGAGAGGTCAGAGCCTGAATCATTATGAGAGGTCAGAGCAAAAAGCAGTATGAGACATCAGAGCCAGAAGCAGTCTGAGAGGTCAGAACCAGAATCAGTCTGTGAGGTCAGAGCCAGAATCAGTCTTTGAGGTCAGAGCCGGAATCAGTATGAGAGGTCAGAGCTGGAATCATACTGAGAGGTCAGAGCCAGAATAAGTCTGAGAGGTCAGAGCCAGAAGCAGTATGAGACGTCAGAGCCAGAATCAGTCTAAGAGGTCAGAGCCAGAAATAGTATGAGAGGTCAGAGCCAGGATCAGTATGTGAGGTCAGAGCAAGAAGCAGTATGAGACGTCAGAGCCATAATCAGTCTAAGAGGTCAGAGCCAGAAATAGTATGAGAGGTCAGAGCCAGGATCAGTCTGAGAGGTCAGAGCCAGAATCAGTCTGAGAGGTCAGAGCCAGAATTAGTATGAGAGGTCAGAGCCACAATCAGTGTGAGAGATCAGAGCCACAATCAGTCTGAGAGGTCAGAGCCACAATCAGTATGAGAGGTCAGAGCCAGAATTAGTATGAGAGATTAGAGCAAGAATCAGTCTGCGAGGTCAGAGTCAGAATCAATATGAGAGATCAGAGCCAGAATCAATGTCAGAGATCAGAGCCAGAATCAGTATGAGAGGTCACAGCGGAAATCAGTATGAGAGGTTAGAGCCGGAATCAGACTGAGAGGTCAGAGCTGGAATCAGTCTGAGAGGTCAGAGCCAGAAGCAGTATGAGACGTCAGAGCCAGAATCAGTCTGAGAGGTCAGAGCCAGAATTAGAATGAGGTCAGAGTAAGAATCCGTCTGAGAGGTCAGAGCCAGAATTAGTATGAGAGGTCAGAGCCACAATAAGTCTGATAGGTCAGAGCCAGAATCAGTATGAGAGGTCAGAGCCAGAATCAGTATGAGAGATCAGAGCAAGAATCAGTCTGAGATGTCAGAACCAGAATCAGTCTGAGAGGTCAGAGCAAGAATTAGTATGAGGTCAGAGCAAGAATCCATCTGAGAGGTCAGAGCCAGATTTAGTATGAGAGGTCAGAGCCACAATAAGTCTGAGAGGTCAGAGCCAGAATCAGTATGAGAGGTCAGAGCCAGAATCAGTATGAGAGGTCAGAACCAGAATTAGTATGAGAGATCAGAGCAAGAATCAGTCTGAGAGGTAAGAGCCAGAATCAGTAAGAGAGGTCAGAGCCAGAATCAGTATGAGAGGTCAGAGCCAGAATCAGTCAGAGAGTCAGAGCCAGAATAAGTAATAGAGATCAGAGCCAGAATCAGTATGAGAGGTCAGAGCCAAAATCAGTCTGAGAGGTCAGAGCCAGAAGAAGTATGAGAGGTCAGAGCCAAAATCAGTCTGAGAGGTCAGAGCCAGAAGAAGTATGAGATGTCAGAGCCAGAAGCAGTCTGAAAGGTCAGAGCCAGAATCAGTATGAGAGGTCAGAGCCGGAATCAGACTTAGAGGTCAGAGCCGGAATCAGTCTGAGAGGTCAGAGCCAGACTCAATCTGAAAGGTTAAAGCCAGAAGCAGTCTGAGAGGTCAGAGCCAAAATCAGTCTGAGAGGTCAGAGCCAGAAGAAGTCTGAGAGGTCAGAGCCAGAAGAAGTATGAGATGTCAGAGCCAGAAGCAGTCTGAGAGGTCAGAGGCAGAATCAGTATGAGAGGTCAGAGCCGGAATCAGACTGAGAGGTCAGAGCCAGAAACAGTCTGAGAGGTCAGAGACAGAATCAGTATGAGCGGTCAGAGCCGGAATCAGACTGAGAGGTCAGAGCCGGAATCAGACTGAGAGGTCAGAGCCAGAATCAGTCTGAGAGGTCAGAGCCAGAAGCAGTCTAAGAGGTCAGAGCCAGAATTAGCATGAGAGATCAGAGCCAGAATCAGTATGAGAGATCAGAGCCAGAATCAGTATGAGAGGTCAGAGCGAGAATCAGTATGAGAGGTCAGAGCCAGTATCAGTATGAGAGGTCAGAGCCAGAATAAGTCTGAGAGGTCAGAGCAAGAAGCAGTATGAGACGTCAGAGCCAGAATCAGTCTAAGAGGTCAGAGCCAGAAATAGTATGAGAGGTCAGAGCCAGGATCAGTATGTGAGGTCAGAGCAAGAAGCAGTATGAGACGTCAGAGCCATAATCAGTCTAAGAGGTCAGAGCCAGAAATAGTATGAGAGGTCAGAGCCAGGATCAGTCTGAGAGGTCAGAGCCAGAATCAGTCTGAGAGGTCAGAGCCAGAATTAGTATGAGAGGTCAGAGCCACAATCAGTGTGAGAGATCAGAGCCACAATCAGTCTGAGAGGTCAGAGCCACAATCAGTATGAGAGGTCAGAGCCAGAATTAGTATGAGAGATTAGAGCAAGAATCAGTCTGCGAGGTCAGAGTCAGAATCAATATGAGAGATCAGAGCCAGAATCAATGTCAGAGATCAGAGCCAGAATCAGTATGAGAGGTCACAGCGGAAATCAGTATGAGAGGTTAGAGCCGGAATCAGACTGAGAGGTCAGAGCTGGAATCAGTCTGAGAGGTCAGAGCCAGAAGCAGTATGAGACGTCAGAGCCAGAATCAGTCTGAGAGGTCAGAGCCAGAATTAGAATGAGGTCAGAGCAAGAATCCGTCTGAGAGGTCAGAGCCAGAATTAGTATGAGAGGTCAGAGCCACAATAAGTCTGATAGGTCAGAGCCAGAATCAGTATGAGAGGTCAGAGCCAGAATCAGTATGAGAGGTAAGAGCCAGAATCAGTAAGAGAGGTCAGAGCCAGAATCAGTATGAGAGGTCAGAGCCAGAATCAGTCAGAGAGTCAGAGCCAGAATAAGTAATAGAGATCAGAGCCAGAATCAGTATGAGAGGTCAGAGCCAAAATCAGTCTGAGAGGTCAGAGCCAGAAGAAGTATGAGATGTCAGAGCCAGAAGCAGTCTGAAAGGTCAGAGCCAGAATCAGTATGAGAGGTCAGAGCCGGAATCAGACTTAGAGGTCAGAGCCGGAATCAGTCTGAGAGGTCAGAGCCAGACTCAATCTGAGAGGTTAAAGCCAGAAGCAGTCTGAGAGGTCAGAGCCAAAATCAGTCTGAGAGGTCAGAGCCAGAAGAAGTATGAGATGTCAGAGCCAGAAGCAGTCTGAGAGGTCAGAGGCAGAATCAGTATGAGAGGTCAGAGCCGGAATCAGACTGAGAGGTCAGAGCCAGAAACAGTCTGAGAGGTCAGAGACAGAATCAGTATGAGCGGTCAGAGCCGGAATCAGACTGAGAGGTCAGAGCCAGAATCAGTCTGAGAGGTCAGAGCCAGAAGCAGTCTAAGAGGTCAGAGCCAGAATTAGCATGAGAGATCAGAGCCAGAATCAGTATGAGAGATCAGAGCCAGAATCAGTATGAGAGGTCAGAGCGAGAATCAGTATGAGAGGTCAGAGCCAGTATCAGTATGAGAGGTCAGAGCCAGAATTAGTCAGAGAGTCCGAGCCAGAATCAGTTTTAGAGGTCAGAGCCAGAAGAAGTATGAGAGGTCAGAGCCAGAATCAGTCAGAGAGTCAGAGCCAGAATCAGTATGAGAATTCAGAGCCACAATCAGTCTGAGAGGTCAGAGCCAGAAGAAGTCTGAGAGGTCAGAGCCAAAATCAGTCTGAGAGGTCAGAGCCAGAAGAAGTATGAGATGTCAGAGCCAGAAGAAGTCTGAGAGGTCAGAGCCAGAATCAGTATGAGAGGTCAGAGCCAGAATCAGTATGAGAGGTCAGAGCCAGAATCTGTCTTAGAGGTCAGAGCCAGAAGCATTCTGAGACGTCAGAGCCAGAAGAAGTCTGAGAGGTCAGAGCAAGAAGAAGTATGAGATGTCAGAGCCAGAAGCAGTCTAAGAGGTCAGAGCCAGAATCAGTATGAGAGGTCGGAGCCGGAATCAGACTGAGAGGTCAGAGCCAGAATTAATCTGAGAGGTCAGAGCCACAAGCAGTCTGAGAGGTCAGAGCCAAAATCAGTCTGAGAGGTCAGAGCCAGAAGAAGTATGAGATGTCAGAGCCAGAAGCAGTATGAGAGGTCAGAGCCAGAATCAGTCTGAGAGGTCAGAGCCAGAATCAGTCTGAGAGGTCAGAGCCAGAATTAGTATGAGAGGTCAGAGCAAGAATCAGTTTGAGAGGTCAGAGCCAGGATCAGTCTGAGATGTCAGAGCCAGAATCAGTATGAGAGGTCAGAGCAAGAATCAGTTTGAGAGGTCAGAGCCAGAATCAGTCTGAGAGGTCAGAGCCAGAATCAGTATGAGAAGTCAGAGCAAGATTCAGTCTGAGAGGTCAGAGGCAGAATTAGTATGAGGTCAGAGCCAGAATCAGAATGAGAAGTCAGAGCCAGAATTAGTATGAGAAGTCAGAGCCAGAATCAGTATGAGAGGTCAGAGCCAGAATCAGTCAGAGAGTCAGAGCCAGAATCAGTAATAGAGGTCAGAGCCAGAATCAGTATGAGAGGTCAGAGGCAAAAATCAGTCTGAGAGGTCAGAGCCAGAAGAAGTATGAGAGGTCAGAGCCAAAATCAGTCTGAGAAGTCGGAGCCAAAAGAAGTATGAGATGTCAGAGCCAGAAGCAGTCTGAAAGGTCAGAGCCAGAATCAGTATGAGAGGTCAGAGCCAGAATCAGACTGAGAGGTCAGAGCCGGAATATGTCTGAGAGGTCAGAGCCAGAAGCAGTCTGAGAGGTCAGAGCCAGAATTAGTATGAGGTCAGAGCAAGAATCCGTCTGAGAGGTCAGAGCCAGAATTAGTATGAGAGGTCAGAGCCACAATAAGTCTGAGAGGTCAGAGCCAGAATCAGTATGAGAGGTCAGAGCCAGAAGCAGTATGAGACGTCAGAGCCAGAATCAGTCTGAAAGGTCAGAGCCAGAATTAGTATGAGGTCAGAGAAAGAATCCGTCTGAGAGGTCAGAGCCAGAATTAGTATGAGAGGTCAGAACCACAATAAGTCTGAGAGGTCAGAGCCAGAATCAGTCTGAGAGGTCAGAGCCAGAATCAGTATGAGAGGTCAGAGCCAGAATTAGTATGAGAGATCAGAGCAAGAATCAGTCTGAGATGTCAGAGCCAGAATAAGTCTGAGATGTCAGAGCCAGAATAAGTCTGAGAGGTCAGAGCCAGAAGCAGTATGAGACGTCAGAGCCAGAATCAGTCTAAGAGGTCAGAGCCAGAAATAGTATGAGAGGTCAGAGCCAGGATCAGTCTGAGAGGTCAGAGCCAGAATCAGTATGCGAGGTCAGAGCCAGAAGCAGTATGAGACGTCAGAGCCAGAATCAGTCTAAGAGGTCAGAGCCAGAAATAGTATGAGAGGTCAGAGCCAGGATCAGTTTGAGAGGTCAGAGCCAGAATTAGTATGAGAGGTCAGAGCCACAATCAGTCTGAGAGGTCAGAGCCACAATCAGTCTGAGAGGTCAGAGCCACAATCAGTATGAGAGGTCAGAGCCAGAATTAGTATGAGAGATCAGAGCAAGAATCAGTCTGAGAGGTCAGAGTCAGAATCAATATGAGAGATCAGAGCCAGAATCAATGTCAAAGATTAGAGCCAGAATCAGTATGAGAGGTCAGAGCCGGAATCAGTATGAGAGGTCAGAGCCGGAATCAGACTGAGAGGTCAGAGCTGGAATCAGTCTGAGAGGTCAGAGCCAGAAGCAGTATGAGACGTCAGAGCCAGAATCAGTCTGAGAGGTCAGAGCCAGAATTAGTATGAGTTCAGAGCAAGAATCCATCTGAGAGGTCAGAGCCAGAATTAGTATGAGAGGTCAGAGCCACAATAAGTCTGAGAGGTCAGAGCCAGAATCAGTCTGAGAGTTCAGAGCCAGAATCAGTATGAGAGGTCAGAGCCAGAATTAGTATGAGAGGTCAGAGCCAGAATTAGTATGAGAGATCAGAGCAAGAATCAGTCTGAGATGTCAGAACCAGAATCAGTATAAGAGGTCAGAGCCAGAATCAGTATGAGAGGTCAGAACCAGAATTAGTACGAGAGATCAGAGCAAGAATCAGTCTGAGAGGTCAGAGCCAGAATCAGTATGCGAGGTCAGAGCCAGAAGCAGTATGAGACGTCAGAGCCAGAATCAGTCTAAGAGGTCAGAGCCAGAAATAGTATGAGAGGTCAGAGCCAGAATCAGTATGAGAGGACAGAGCCAGAATCAGTATGAGAGGTCAGAGCCAGAATCAGTCAGAGAGTCAGAGCCAGAATCAGTAATAGAGGTCAGAGCCAGAATAAGTATGAGAGGTCAGAGTCAAAATCAGTCTGAGAGGTCAGAGCCAGAATTAGTATGAGAGGTTAAAGCCAGGATCAGTCTGAGAGGTCAGAGCCAAAATCAGTCTGAGAGGTCAGAGCCAGAAGAAGTATGAGATGTCAGAGCCGGAATCAGTCTAAGAGGTCAGAGCCAGAATTAGTATGAGAGGTTAGAGCCAGGATCAGTCTGAGAGGTCAGAGCCAGAAATAGTATGAGAGGTCAGAGCCAGGATAATTCTGAGAGGTCAGAGCCAGAAATAGTATGAGAGGTCAGAGCCAGGATCCGTCTGAGAGGTCAGAGCCACAATCAGTATGAGAGGTCAGAGCCAGAATTAGTATGAGAGATCAGAGCAAGAATCAGTCTGAGAGGTCAGAGTCAGAATCAATATGAGAGATCAGAGCCAGAATCAGTATGAGAGGTCAGAGCAAGAATCAGTCTGAGAGGTCAGAGCGAGAATCAGTATGAGAGGTCAGAGCCAGGATCAGTCTGAGAGGTCAGAGCCAGAATCAGTATGAGAGGTCAGAGCCAGAATCAGTATGAGAGGTCAGAGCCAGAATCAATATGAGAGGTCAGAGCCAGAATTAGTCAGAGAATCAGAGCCAGAATCAGTCTTAGAGGTCAGAGCCAGAATCAGTATGAGAGGTCAGAGCCAGAATCAGTCAGAGAGTCAGAGCCAGAATCAGTCTTAGAGGTCAGAGCCAGAATCAGTATGAGAATTCAGAGCCAGAAGAAGTATGAGAGGTCAGAGCCAGAAGCAGTCTGAGAGGTCAGAGCCAAAATCAGTCTGAGAGGTCAGAGCCAGAAGAAGTATGAGATGTCAGAGCCAGAAGCAGTCTGAGAGGTCAGAGCCAGAATCAGTATGAGAGGTCAGAGCAAGAATCAGTCGGAGAGGTCAGAGCCAGAAGCAGTCTGAGAGGTCAGAGCCAGAAGCAGTCTGAGAGGTCAGAGCAAGAAGAAGTATGAGATGTCAGAGCCAGAAGCAGTATGAGCGTTCAGAGCCAGAATCAGACTGAGAGGTCAGAGCCAGAATCAGTCTGAGAGGTCAGAGCCAGAAGCAGTCTGAGAGGTCAGAGCAAGAAGAAGTATGAGAGGTCAGAGCCAGAATCAGTATGAGCGGTCAGAGCCAGAATCAGACTGAGAGGTCAGAGCCAGAATCAGTCTGAGAGGTCAGAGCTAGAATTAATCTGAGAGGTCAGAGCCAGAATTAATCTGAGACGTCAGAGCCACAAGCAGTCTGAGAGGTCAGAGCCAAAATCAGTCTGAGAGGTCAGAGCCAGAAGAAGTATGAGATGTCAGAGCCAGAAGCAGTATGAGAAGTCAGAGCAAGATTCAGTCTGAGAGGTCAGAGGCAGAATTAGTATGAGGTCAGAGCCAGAATCAGAATGAGAAGTCAGAGCCAGAATTAGTATGAGAAGTCAGAGCCAGAATCAGTATGAGAGGTCAGAGCCAGAATCAGTCAGAGAGTCAGAGCCAGAATCAGTAATAGAGGTCAGAGCCAGAATCAGTATGAGAGGTCAGAGGCAAAAATCAGTCTGAGAGGTCAGAGCCAGAAGAAGTATGAGAGGTCAGAGCCAAAATCAGTCTGAGAAGTCGGAGCCAAAAGAAGTATGAGATGTCAGAGCCAGAAGCAGTCTGAAAGGTCAGAGCCAGAATCAGTATGAGAGGTCAGAGCCAGAATCAGACTGAGAGGTCAGAGCCGGAATATGTCTGAGAGGTCAGAGCCAGAAGCAGTCTGAGAGGTCAGAGCCAGAATTAGTATGAGGTCAGAGCAAGAATCCGTCTGAGAGGTCAGAGCCAGAATTAGTATGAGAGGTCAGAGCCACAATAAGTCTGAGAGGTCAGAGCCAGAATCAGTATGAGAGGTCAGAGCCAGAAGCAGTATGAGACGTCAGAGCCAGAATCAGTCTGAAAGGTCAGAGCCAGAATTAGTATGAGGTCAGAGAAAGAATCCGTCTGAGAGGTCAGAGCCAGAATTAGTATGAGAGGTCAGAACCACAATAAGTCTGAGAGGTCAGAGCCAGAATCAGTCTGAGAGGTCAGAGCCAGAATCAGTATGAGAGGTCAGAGCCAGAATTAGTATGAGAGATCAGAGCAAGAATCAGTCTGAGATGTCAGAGCCAGAATAAGTCTGAGATGTCAGAGCCAGAATAAGTCTGAGAGGTCAGAGCCAGAAGCAGTATGAGACGTCAGAGCCAGAATCAGTCTAAGAGGTCAGAGCCAGAAATAGTATGAGAGGTCAGAGCCAGGATCAGTCTGAGAGGTCAGAGCCAGAATCAGTATGCGAGGTCAGAGCCAGAAGCAGTATGAGACGTCAGAGCCAGAATCAGTCTAAGAGGTCAGAGCCAGAAATAGTATGAGAGGTCAGAGCCAGGATCAGTTTGAGAGGTCAGAGCCAGAATTAGTATGAGAGGTCAGAGCCACAATCAGTCTGAGAGGTCAGAGCCAGAATTAATCTGAGAGGTCAGAGCCACAAGCAGTCTGAGAGGTCAGAGCCAAAATCAGTCTGAGAGGTCAGAGCCAGAAGAAGTATGAGATGTCAGAGCCAGAAGCAGTATGAGAGGTCAGAGCCAGAATCAGTCTGAGAGGTCAGAGCCAGAATCAGTCTGAGAGGTCAGAGCCAGAATTAGTATGAGAGGTCAGAGCCAGGATCAGTCTGAGATGTCAGAGCCAGAATCAGTATGAGAGGTCAGAGCAAGAATCAGTTTGAGAGGTCAGAGCCAGAATCAGTCTGAGAGGTCAGAGCCAGAATCAGTATGAGAAGTCAGAGCAAGATTCAGTCTGAGAGGTCAGAGGCAGAATTAGTATGAGGTCAGAGCCAGAATCAGAATGAGAAGTCAGAGCCAGAATTAGTATGAGAAGTCAGAGCCAGAATCAGTATGAGAGGTCAGAGCCAGAATCAGTCAGAGAGTCAGAGCCAGAATCAGTAATAGAGGTCAGAGCCAGAATCAGTATGAGAGGTCAGAGGCAAAAATCAGTCTGAGAGGTCAGAGCCAGAAGAAGTATGAGAGGTCAGAGCCAAAATCAGTCTGAGAAGTCGGAGCCAAAAGAAGTATGAGATGTCAGAGCCAGAAGCAGTCTGAAAGGTCAGAGCCAGAATCAGTATGAGAGGTCAGAGCCAGAATCAGACTGAGAGGTCAGAGCCGGAATATGTCTGAGAGGTCAGAGCCAGAATCAGTCTGAGAGGTCAGAGCCAGAATCAGTATGAGAGGTCAGAGCCAGAATTAGTATGAGAGATCAGAGCAAGAATCAGTCTGAGATGTCAGAGCCAGAATAAGTCTGAGATGTCAGAGCCAGAATAAGTCTGAGAGGTCAGAGCCAGAAGCAGTATGAGACGTCAGAGCCAGAATCAGTCTAAGAGGTCAGAGCCAGAAATAGTATGAGAGGTCAGAGCCAGGATCAGTCTGAGAGGTCAGAGCCAGAATCAGTATGCGAGGTCAGAGCCAGAAGCAGTATGAGACGTCAGAGCCAGAATCAGTCTAAGAGGTCAGAGCCAGAAATAGTATGAGAGGTCAGAGCCAGGATCAGTTTGAGAGGTCAGAGCCAGAATTAGTATGAGAGGTCAGAGCCACAATCAGTCTGAGAGGTCAGAGCCACAATCAGTCTGAGAGGTCAGAGCCACAATCAGTATGAGAGGTCAGAGCCAGAATTAGTATGAGAGATCAGAGCAAGAATCAGTCTGAGAGGTCAGAGTCAGAATCAATATGAGAGATCAGAGCCAGAATCAATGTCAAAGATTAGAGCCAGAATCAGTATGAGAGGTCAGAGCCGGAATCAGTATGAGAGGTCAGAGCCGGAATCAGACTGAGAGGTCAGAGCTGGAATCAGTCTGAGAGGTCAGAGCCAGAAGCAGTATGAGACGTCAGAGCCAGAATCAGTCTGAGAGGTCAGAGCCAGAATTAGTATGAGTTCAGAGCAAGAATCCATCTGAGAGGTCAGAGCCAGAATTAGTATGAGAGGTCAGAGCCACAATAAGTCTGAGAGGTCAGAGCCAGAATCAGTCTGAGAGTTCAGAGCCAGAATCAGTATGAGAGGTCAGAGCCAGAATTAGTATGAGAGGTCAGAGCCAGAATTAGTATGAGAGATCAGAGCAAGAATCAGTCTGAGATGTCAGAACCAGAATCAGTATAAGAGGTCAGAGCCAGAATCAGTATGAGAGGTCAGAACCAGAATTAGTACGAGAGATCAGAGCAAGAATCAGTCTGAGAGGTCAGAGCCAGAATCAGTATGCGAGGTCAGAGCCAGAAGCAGTATGAGACGTCAGAGCCAGAATCAGTCTAAGAGGTCAGAGCCAGAAATAGTATGAGAGGTCAGAGCCAGAATCAGTATGAGAGGACAGAGCCAGAATCAGTATGAGAGGTCAGAGCCAGAATCAGTCAGAGAGTCAGAGCCAGAATCAGTAATAGAGGTCAGAGCCAGAATAAGTATGAGAGGTCAGAGCCAAAATCAGTCTGAGAGGTCAGAGCCAGAATTAGTATGAGAGGTTAAAGCCAGGATCAGTCTGAGAGGTCAGAGCCAAAATCAGTCTGAGAGGTCAGAGCCAGAAGAAGTATGAGATGTCAGAGCCGGAATCAGTCTAAGAGGTCAGAGCCAGAATTAGTATGAGAGGTTAGAGCCAGGATCAGTCTGAGAGGTCAGAGCCAGAAATAGTATGAGAGGTCAGAGCCAGGATAATTCTGAGAGGTCAGAGCCAGAAATAGTATGAGAGGTCAGAGCCAGGATCCGTCTGAGAGGTCAGAGCCACAATCAGTATGAGAGGTCAGAGCCAGAATTAGTATGAGAGATCAGAGCAAGAATCAGTCTGAGAGGTCAGAGTCAGAATCAATATGAGAGATCAGAGCCAGAATCAGTATGAGAGGTCAGAGCAAGAATCAGTCTGAGAGGTCAGAGCGAGAATCAGTATGAGAGGTCAGAGCCAGGATCAGTCTGAGAGGTCAGAGCCAGAATCAGTATGAGAGGTCAGAGCCAGAATCAGTATGAGAGGTCAGAGCCAGAATCAATATGAGAGGTCAGAGCCAGAATTAGTCAGAGAATCAGAGCCAGAATCAGTCTTAGAGGTCAGAGCCAGAATCAGTATGAGAGGTCAGAGCCAGAATCAGTCAGAGAGTCAGAGCCAGAATCAGTCTTAGAGGTCAGAGCCAGAATCAGTATGAGAATTCAGAGCCAGAAGAAGTATGAGAGGTCAGAGCCAGAAGCAGTCTGAGAGGTCAGAGCCAAAATCAGTCTGAGAGGTCAGAGCCAGAAGAAGTATGAGATGTCAGAGCCAGAAGCAGTCTGAGAGGTCAGAGCCAGAATCAGTATGAGAGGTCAGAGCAAGAATCAGTCTGAGAGGTCAGAGCCAGAAGCAGTCTGAGAGGTCAGAGCCAGAAGCAGTCTGAGAAGTCAGAGCAAGAAGAAGTATGAGATGTCAGAGCCAGAAGCAGTATGAGCGTTCAGAGCCAGAATCAGACTGAGAGGTCAGAGCCAGAATCAGTCTGAGAGGTCAGAGCCAGAAGCAGTCTGAGAGGTCAGAGCAAGAAGAAGTATGAGAGGTCAGAGCCAGAATCAGTATGAGCGGTCAGAGCCAGAATCAGACTGAGAGGTCAGAGCCAGAATCAGTCTGAGAGGTCAGAGCTAGAATTAATCTGAGAGGTCAGAGCCAGAATTAATCTGAGACGTCAGAGCCACAAGCAGTCTGAGAGGTCAGAGCCAAAATCAGTCTGAGAGGTCAGAGCCAGAAGAAGTATGAGATGTCAGAGCCAGAAGCAGTGTAAGAGGTCAGAGCCAGAATCAGTATGAGAGGTCAGAGCCGGAATCAGACTGAGAGGTCAGAGCCGGAATCAGACTGAGAGGTCAGAGCCAGAATCAGTCGAGAGGTCAGAGCCAGAATCAGTCTGAGAGGTCAGAGCCAGAATTAGTATGAGAGATTAGAGCCAGGATCAGTCTGAGAGGTCAGAGCTAGAATCAGTATGAGAGGTCAGAGCAAAAATCAGTTTGAGAGGTCAGAGCCAGAATCAGTCTGAGAGGTCAGAGCCAGAATCAGTATGAGAGGTCAGAGGCAGAATTAGTATGAGGTCAGAGCCAGAATCAGAATGAGAAGTCAGAGCCAGAATTAGTATGAGAAGTCAGAGCCAGAATCAGTATGAGAGGTCAGAGCCAAAATCAGTCTGAGAGGTCAGAGCCAGAAGAAGTATGAGAGGTCAGAGCCAAAATCAGTCTGAGAGGTCAGAGCCAAAAGAAGTATGAGATGTCAGAGCCAGAAGCAGTCTGAAAGGTCAGAGCCAGAATCAATATGAGAGGACAGAGCCAGAATCAGACTGAGAGGTCAGAGCCAGAATAAGTCTGAGAGGTCAGAGCCAGAAGCAGTATGAGACGTCAGAGCCAGAATCAGTCTGAGAGGTCAGAGCCAGAATTAGTATGAGGTCAGAGCAAGAATCCGTCTGAGAGGTCAGAGCCAGAATTAGTATGAGAGGTCAGAGCCACAATAAGTCTGAGAGGTCAGAGCCAGAATCAGTCTGAGAGGTCAGAGCCAGAATCAGTATGAGAGGTCAGAGCCAGAATTAGTATGAGAGATCAGAGCAAGAATCAGTCTGAGATGTCAAAGCCAGAATAAGTCTGAGAGGTCAGAGCCAGAAGCAGTATCAGACGTCAGAGCCAGAATCAGTCTAAGAGGTCAGAGCCAGAAATAGTATGAGAGGTCAGAGCCAGGATCAGTCTGAGAGGTCAGAGCCAGAATTAGTCTGAGAGGTCAGAGCCAGAATTAGTATGAGAGGTCAGAGCCACAATCAGTCTGAGAGGTCAGAGCCACAATCAGTCTGAGAGGTCAGAGCCACAATCAGTATGAGAGTTCAGAGCAAGAATTAGTATGAGAGATCAGAGCAAGAATCAGTCTGAGAGGTCAGAGTCAGAATCAATATGAGAGATCAGAGCCAGAATCAATGTCAGAGATCAGAGCCAGAATCAGTATGAGAGGTCAGAGCCGGAATCAGTATGAGAGGTCAGAGCCGGAATCAGACTGAGAGGTCAGAGCTGGAATCAGTCTGAGAGGTCAGAGCCAGAAGCAGTATGAGACGTCAGAGCCAGAATCAGTCTGAGAGGTCAGAGCCAGAATTAGTATGAGCTCAGAGCAAGAATCCGTCTGAGAGGTCAGAGCCAGAATTAGTATGAGAGGTCAGAACCAGAATTAGTATGAGAGATCAGAGCAAGAATCAGTCTGAGATGTCAGAACCAGAATCAGTATGAGAGGTCAGAGCCAGAATCAGTATGAGAGGTCAGAGCCAGAATCAGTCTGAGAGTTCAGAGCCAGAATCAGTATGAGAGGTCAGAGCCAGAATTAGTATGAGAGGTCAGAGCCAGAATTAGTATGAGAGATCAGAGCAAGAATCAGTCTGAGATGTCAGAACCAGAATCAGTATGAGAGGTCGGAGCCAGAATCAGTATGAGAGGTCAGAACCAGAATTAGTACGAGAGATCAGAGCAAGAATCAGACTGAGAGGTCAGAGCCAGAATCAGTATGAGAGGTCAGAGCCAGAATCAGTATGAGAGGTCAGAGCCAGAATCAGTCAGAGAGTCAGAGCCAGAATCAGTATGAGATGTCAGAGCCAAAATCAGTATGAGAGGTCAGAGCCAAAATCAGTCTGAGAGGTCAGAGCCAGAATTAGTATGAGAGGTTAAAGCCAGGATCAGTCTGAGAGGTCAGAGCCAGATTCAGTATGAGAGGTCAGAGCCGGAATCAGTCTAAGAGGTCAGAGCCAGAATTAGTATGAGAGGTTAGAGCCAGGATCAGTCTGAGAGGTCAGAGCCAGAAATAGTATGAGAGGTCAGAGCCAGGATAAGTCTGAGAGGTCAGAGCCAGGATCAGTCTGAGAGGTCAGAGCCACAATCAGTATGAGAGGTCAGAGCCAGAATTAGTATGAGAGATCAGAGCAAGAATCAGTCTGAGAGGTCAGAGTCAGAATCAATATGAGAGATCAGAGCCAGAATCAATGTCAGAGATCAGAGCCAGAATCAGTATGAGAGGTCAGAGCCGGAATCAGTATGAGAGGTCAGAGCCGGAATCAGACTGAGAGGTCAGAGCTGGAATCAGTCTGAGAGGTCAGAGCCAGAAGCAGTATGAGACGTCAGAGCCAGAATCAGTCTGAGAGGTCAGAGCCAGAATTAGTATGAGGTCAGAGCAAGAATCCGTCTGAGAGGTCAGAGCCAGAATTAGTATGAGAGGTCAGAGCCACAATAAGTCTGAGAGTTCAGAGCCAGAATCAGTATGAGAGGTCAGAGCCAGAATTAGTATGAGGGGTCAGAGCCAGAATTAGAATGAGAGATCAGAGCAAGAATCAGTCTGAGATGTCAGAACCAGAATCAGTATGAGAGGTCAGAGCCAGAATCAGTATGAGAGGTCAGAGCCAGAATCAGTATGAGAGGTCAGAGCCAGAATCAGTATGAGAGGTCAAAGCCAGAATCAGTCAGAGAGTCAGAGCCAGAATCAGTAATAGAGGTCAGAGCCAGAATCAGTATGAGAGGTCAGAGCCACAATCAGTCTGAGAGGTCAGAGCCAGAATTAGTATGAGAGGTTAGAGCCAGGATCAGTTTGAGAGGTCAGAGCCAGATTCAGTATGAGAGGTCAGAGCCGGAATCAGACTGAGAAGTCAGAGCTGGAATCAGTCTGAGAGGTCAGATCCAGTAGCAGTATGAGACATCAGAGCCAGAATCAGTCTGAGAGGTCAGAGCCAGAATTAGAATGAGGTCAGAGCAAGAATCCGTCTTAGAGGTCAGAGCCAGAATTAGTATGAGAGATCAGAGAAAGAATCAGTCTGAGATGTCAGAACAAGAATCAGTATGAGAGGTCAGAGCCAGAATCAGTATGAGAGGTCAGAGCCAGAATCAGTATGAGAAGTCAGAGCCAGAATTAGTATGAGAAGTCAGAGCCAGAATCAGTATGAGAAGTCAGAGCCAGAATCAGTATGAGAAGTCAGAGCCAGAATCAGTATGAGAGGTCAGAGCCAGAATCAGTATGAGAAGTCAGAGCCAGAATCAGTATGAGAGGTCAGAGCCAGAATCAGTCAGAGAGTCAGAGCCAGAATCAGTATGAGAGGTTTAGAGGCAGAATTAGTATGAGGTCAGAGCCAGAATCAGTATGAGAAGTCAGAGCCAGAATCAGTATGAGAAGTCAGAGCAAGAATCAGTCTGAGAGGTCAGAGCCAGAATCAGTATGAGAGGTCAGAGCCAGAATCAGTATGAGAGGTCAGAGCCAGAATCAGTCAGAGAGTCAGAATCAGTAAGAGAGGTCAGAGCCAAAATCAGTCTGAGAGGTCAGAGCCAGATTCAGTATGAGAGGTCAGAGCGGGAATTAGTCTGAGAGGTCAGAGCCACAATCAGTATGAGAGGTCAGAGCCAGAATTAGTATGAGAGATCAGAGCAAGAATCAGTCTGAGAGGTCAGAGTCAGAATCAATATGAGAGATCAGAGCCAGAATCAATGTCAGAGATCAGAGCCAGAATCAGTATGAGATGTCAGAGCCGGAATCAGTATGAGAGGTCAGAGCCGGAATCAGACTGAGAGGTTAGAGTTGGAATCAGTCTGAGAGGTCAGAGCCAGAAGCAGTATGAGACGTCAGAGCTAGAATCAGTCTGAGAGGTCAGAGCCAGAATTAGTATGAGAGGTCAGAGCCACAATAAGTCTGAGAGGTCAGAGCCAGATTCAGTCTGAGAGTTCAGAGCCAGAATCAGTCTGAGAGTTCAGAGCCAGAATCAGTCTGAGAGTTCAGAGCCAGAATCAGTATGAGAGGTCAGAGCCAGAATTAGTATGAGGGGTCAGAGCCAGAATTAGAATGAGAGATGAGAGCAAGAATCAGTCTGAGAGTTCAGAGCCAGAATCAGTATGAGAGGTCAGAGCCAGAATTAGTATGAGGGGTCAGAGCCAGAATTAGAATGAGAGATCAGAGCAAGAATCAGTCTGAGATGTCAGAACCAGAATCAGTATGAGAGGTCAGAGCAAGAATCAGTATGAGAGGTCAGAGCCAGAATCAGTATGAGAGGTCAGAGCCAGAATCAGTCAGAGAGTCAGAGCAAGAATCAGTATGAGAGGTCAGAGCCAAAATCAGTCTGAGAGGTCAGAGCCAGAATTAGTATGAGAGGTTAGAGCCAGGATCAGTCTGAGAGGTCAGAGCCAGATTCAGTATGAGAGGTCAGAGCCGGAATCAGTCTAAGAGGTCAGAGCCAGAAATAGTATGAGAGGTTAGAGCCAGGATCAGTCTGAGAGGTCAGAGCCGGAATAAGTATGAGAGGTCAGAGCCAGAATTATTATGAGAGATCAGAGAAAGAATCAGTATGAGAAGTCAGAGCCAGAATCAGTATGAGAAGTCAGAGCCAGAATCAGTATGAGAGGTCAGAGCCAGAATCAGTATGAGAAGTCAGAGCCAGAATCAGTATGAGAAGTCAGATCCAGAATCAGTATGAGAGGTCAGAGGCAGAATCAGTCAGAGAGTAAGAGCCAGAATAAGTATGAGAGGTCAGAGGCAGAATTAGTATGAGGTCAGAGCCAGAATCAGTATGAGAAGTCAGAGCCAGAATCAGTATGAGAAGTCAGAGCCAGAATCAGTCTTAGAGGTCAGAGCCAGAATCAGTATGAGAATTCAGAGCCAGAAGAAGTATGAGAGGTCAGAGCCAGAAGCAGTCTGAGAGGTCAGAGCCAAAATCAGTCTGAGAGGTCAGAGCCAGAAGAAGTATGAGATGTCAGAGCCAGAAGCAGTCTGAGAGGTCAGAGCCAGAATCAGTATGAGAGGTCAGAGCAAGAATCAGTCTGAGAGGTCAGAGCCAGAAGCAGTCTGAGAGGTCAGAGCCAGAAGCAGTCTGAGAAGTCAGAGCAAGAAGAAGTATGAGATGTCAGAGCCAGAAGCAGTATGAGCGTTCAGAGCCAGAATCAGACTGAGAGGTCAGAGCCAGAATCAGTCTGAGAGGTCAGAGCCAGAAGCAGTCTGAGAGGTCAGAGCAAGAAGAAGTATGAGAGGTCAGAGCCAGAATCAGTATGAGCGGTCAGAGCCAGAATCAGACTGAGAGGTCAGAGCCAGAATCAGTCTGAGAGGTCAGAGCTAGAATTAATCTGAGAGGTCAGAGCCAGAATTAATCTGAGACGTCAGAGCCACAAGCAGTCTGAGAGGTCAGAGCCAAAATCAGTCTGAGAGGTCAGAGCCAGAAGAAGTATGAGATGTCAGAGCCAGAAGCAGTGTAAGAGGTCAGAGCCAGAATCAGTATGAGAGGTCAGAGCCGGAATCAGACTGAGAGGTCAGAGCCGGAATCAGACTGAGAGGTCAGAGCCAGAATCAGTCGAGAGGTCAGAGCCAGAATCAGTCTGAGAGGTCAGAGCCAGAATTAGTATGAGAGATTAGAGCCAGGATCAGTCTGAGAGGTCAGAGCTAGAATCAGTATGAGAGGTCAGAGCAAAAATCAGTTTGAGAGGTCAGAGCCAGAATCAGTCTGAGAGGTCAGAGCCAGAATCAGTATGAGAGGTCAGAGGCAGAATTAGTATGAGGTCAGAGCCAGAATCAGAATGAGAAGTCAGAGCCAGAATTAGTATGAGAAGTCAGAGCCAGAATCAGTAATAGAGGTCAGAGCCAGAATCAGTATGAGAGGTCAGAGCCAAAATCAGTCTGAGAGGTCAGAGCCAGAAGAAGTATGAGAGGTCAGAGCCAAAATCAGTCTGAGAGGTCAGAGCCAAAAGAAGTATGAGATGTCAGAGCCAGAAGCAGTCTGAAAGGTCAGAGCCAGAATCAATATGAGAGGACAGAGCCAGAATCAGACTGAGAGGTCAGAGCCAGAATAAGTCTGAGAGGTCAGAGCCAGAAGCAGTATGAGACGTCAGAGCCAGAATCAGTCTGAGAGGTCAGAGCCAGAATTAGTATGAGGTCAGAGCAAGAATCCGTCTGAGAGGTCAGAGCCAGAATTAGTATGAGAGGTCAGAGCCACAATAAGTCTGAGAGGTCAGAGCCAGAATCAGTCTGAGAGGTCAGAGTCAGAATCAGTATGAGAGGTCAGAGCCAGAATTAGTATGAGAGATCAGAGCAAGAATCAGTCTGAGATGTCAAAGCCAGAATAAGTCTGAGAGGTCAGAGCCAGAAGCAGTATCAGACGTCAGAGCCAGAATCAGTCTAAGAGGTCAGAGCCAGAAATAGTATGAGAGGTCAGAGCCAGGATCAGTCTGAGAGGTTAGAGCCAGAATTAGTCTGAGAGGTCAGAGCCAGAATTAGTATGAGAGGTCAGAGCCACAATCAGTCTGAGAGGTCAGAGCCACAATCAGTCTGAGAGGTCAGAGCCACAATCAGTATGAGAGTTCAGAGCAAGAATTAGTATGAGAGATCAGAGCAAGAATCAGTCTGAGAGGTCAGAGTCAGAATCAATATGAGAGATCAGAGCCAGAATCAATGTCAGAGATCAGAGCCAGAATCAGTATGAGAGGTCAGAGCCGGAATCAGTATGAGAGGTCAGAGCCGGAATCAGACTGAGAGGTCAGAGCTGGAATCAGTCTGAGAGGTCAGAGCCAGAAGCAGTATGAGACGTCAGAGCCAGAATCAGTCTGAGAGGTCAGAGCCAGAATTAGTATGAGCTCAGAGCAAGAATCCGTCTGAGAGGTCAGAGCCAGAATTAGTATGAGAGGTCAGAACCAGAATTAGTATGAGAGATCAGAGCAAGAATCAGTCTGAGATGTCAGAACCAGAATCAGTATGAGAGGTCAGAGCCAGAATCAGTATGAGAGGTCAGAGCCAGAATCAGTCTGAGAGTTCAGAGCCAGAATCAGTATGAGAGGTCAGAGCCAGAATTAGTATGAGAGGTCAGAGCCAGAATTAGTATGAGAGATCAGAGCAAGAATCAGTCTGAGATGTCAGAACCAGAATCAGTATGAGAGGTCGGAGCCAGAATCAGTATGAGAGGTCAGAACCAGAATTAGTACGAGAGATCAGAGCAAGAATCAGACTGAGAGGTCAGAGCCAGAATCAGTATGAGAGGTCAGAGCCAGAATCAGTATGAGAGGTCAGAGCCAGAATCAGTCAGAGAGTCAGAGCCAGAATCAGTATGAGATGTCAGAGCCAAAATCAGTATGAGAGGTCAGAGCCAGAATTAGTATGAGAGGTTAAAGCCAGGATCAGTCTGAGAGGTCAGAGCCAGATTCAGTATGAGAGGTCAGAGCCGGAATCAGTCTAAGAGGTCAGAGCCAGAATTAGTATGAGAGGTTAGAGCCAGGATCAGTCTGAGAGGTCAGAGCCAGAAATAGTATGAGAGGTCAGAGCCAGGATAAGTCTGAGAGGTCAGAGCCAGGATCAGTCTGAGAGGTCAGAGCCACAATCAGTATGAGAGGTCAGAGCCAGAATTAGTATGAGAGATCAGAGCAAGAATCAGTCTGAGAGGTCAGAGTCAGAATCAATATGAGAGATCAGAGCCAGAATCAATGTCAGAGATCAGAGCCAGAATCAGTATGAGAGGTCAGAGCCGGAATCAGTATGAGAGGTCAGAGCCGGAATCAGACTGAGAGGTCAGAGCTGGAATCAGTCTGAGAGGTCAGAGCCAGAAGCAGTATGAGACGTCAGAGCCAGAATCAGTCTGAGAGGTCAGAGCCAGAATTAGTATGAGGTCAGAGCAAGAATCCGTCTGAGAGGTCAGAGCCAGAATTAGTATGAGAGGTCAGAGCCACAATAAGTCTGAGAGTTCAGAGCCAGAATCAGTATGAGAGGTCAGAGCCAGAATTAGTATGAGGGGTCAGAGCCAGAATTAGAATGAGAGATCAGAGCAAGAATCAGTCTGAGATGTCAGAACCAGAATCAGTATGAGAGGTCAGAGCCAGAATCAGTATGAGAGGTCAGAGCCAGAATCAGTATGAGAGGTCAGAGCCAGAATCAGTATGAGAGGTCAAAGCCAGAATCAGTCAGAGAGTCAGAGCCAGAATCAGTAATAGAGGTCAGAGCCAGAATCAGTATGAGAGGTCAGAGCCACAATCAGTCTGAGAGGTCAGAGCCAGAATTAGTATGAGAGGTTAGAGCCAGGATCAGTTTGAGAGGTCAGAGCCAGATTCAGTATGAGAGGTCAGAGCCGGAATCAGACTGAGAAGTCAGAGCTGGAATCAGTCTGAGAGGTCAGATCCAGTAGCAGTATGAGACATCAGAGCCAGAATCAGTCTGAGAGGTCAGAGCCAGAATTAGAATGAGGTCAGAGCAAGAATCCGTCTTAGAGGTCAGAGCCAGAATTAGTATGAGAGATCAGAGAAAGAATCAGTCTGAGATGTCAGAACAAGAATCAGTATGAGAGGTCAGAGCCAGAATCAGTATGAGAGGTCAGAGCCAGAATCAGTATGAGAAGTCAGAGCCAGAATTAGTATGAGAAGTCAGAGCCAGAATCAGTATGAGAAGTCAGAGCCAGAATCAGTATGAGAAGTCAGAGCCAGAATCAGTATGAGAGGTCAGAGCCAGAATCAGTATGAGAAGTCAGAGCCAGAATCAGTATGAGAGGTCAGAGCCAGAATCAGTCAGAGAGTCAGAGCCAGAATCAGTATGAGAGGTTTAGAGGCAGAATTAGTATGAGGTCAGAGCCAGAATCAGTATGAGAAGTCAGAGCCAGAATCAGTATGAGAAGTCAGAGCAAGAATCAGTCTGAGAGGTCAGAGCCAGAATCAGTATGAGAGGTCAGAGCCAGAATCAGTATGAGAGGTCAGAGCCAGAATCAGTCAGAGAGTCAGAATCAGTAAGAGAGGTCAGAGCCAAAATCAGTCTGAGAGGTCAGAGCCAGATTCAGTATGAGAGGTCAGAGCGGGAATTAGTCTGAGAGGTCAGAGCCACAATCAGTATGAGAGGTCAGAGCCAGAATTAGTATGAGAGATCAGAGCAAGAATCAGTCTGAGAGGTCAGAGTCAGAATCAATATGAGAGATCAGAGCCAGAATCAATGTCAGAGATCAGAGCCAGAATCAGTATGAGATGACAGAGCCGGAATCAGTATGAGAGGTCAGAGCCGGAATCAGACTGAGAGGTTAGAGTTGGAATCAGTCTGAGAGGTCAGAGCCAGAAGCAGTATGAGACGTCAGAGCTAGAATCAGTCTGAGAGGTCAGAGCCAGAATTAGTATGAGAGGTCAGAGCCACAATAAGTCTGAGAGGTCAGAGCCAGATTCAGTCTGAGAGTTCAGAGCCAGAATCAGTCTGAGAGTTCAGAGCCAGAATCAGTCTGAGAGTTCAGAGCCAGAATCAGTATGAGAGGTCAGAGCCAGAATTAGTATGAGGGGTCAGAGCCAGAATTAGAATGAGAGATGAGAGCAAGAATCAGTCTGAGAGTTCAGAGCCAGAATCAGTATGAGAGGTCAGAGCCAGAATTAGTATGAGGGGTCAGAGCCAGAATTAGAATGAGAGATCAGAGCAAGAATCAGTCTGAGATGTCAGAACCAGAATCAGTATGAGAGGTCAGAGCAAGAATCAGTATGAGAGGTCAGAGCCAGAATCAGTATGAGAGGTCAGAGCCAGAATCAGTCAGAGAGTCAGAGCAAGAATCAGTATGAGAGGTCAGAGCCAAAATCAGTCTGAGAGGTCAGAGCCAGAATTAGTATGAGAGGTTAGAGCCAGGATCAGTCTGAGAGGTCAGAGCCAGATTCAGTATGAGAGGTCAGAGCCGGAATCAGTCTAAGAGGTCAGAGCCAGAAATAGTATGAGAGGTTAGAGCCAGGATCAGTCTGAGAGGTCAGAGCCGGAATAAGTATGAGAGGTCAGAGCCAGAATTATTATGAGAGATCAGAGAAAGAATCAGTATGAGAAGTCAGAGCCAGAATCAGTATGAGAAGTCAGAGCCAGAATCAGTATGAGAGGTCAGAGCCAGAATCAGTATGAGAAGTCAGAGCCAGAATCAGTATGAGAAGTCAGATCCAGAATCAGTATGAGAGGTCAGAGGCAGAATCAGTCAGAGAGTAAGAGCCAGAATAAGTATGAGAGGTCAGAGGCAGAATTAGTATGAGGTCAGAGCCAGAATCAGTATGAGAAGTCAGAGCCAGAATCAGTATGAGAAGTCAGAGCCAGAATCAGTATGAGAAGTCAGAGCCAGAATCAGTATGAGAGGTCAGAGCCAGAATCAGTCAGAGAGTCAGAGCCAGAATCAGTAATAGAGGTCAGAGCCAGAATCAGTATGAGAGGTCAGAGCCAAAATCAGTCTGAGAGGTCAGAGCTAGAAGAATAATGAGAGGTCAGAGCCAAAATCAGTCTGAGAGGTCAGAGCCAGAAGAAGTATGAGATGTCAGAGCCAGAAGCAGTCTGAAAGGTCAGAGCCAGAATCAGTATGTGAGGTCAGAGCCAGAATCAGACTGAGAGGTCAGAGCCGGAATCAGTCTGAGAGGTCAGAGCCAGAATCAGTCTGAGAGGTCAGAGCCAGAATCAGTATGAGAGGT
This sequence comes from Leptodactylus fuscus, assembly GCF_031893055.1. NCBI lineage: Eukaryota > Metazoa > Chordata > Amphibia > Anura > Leptodactylidae > Leptodactylus > Leptodactylus fuscus. The sequence goes on from NC_134266.1 coordinate 148,747,370, forward strand.
CAGAGCCAGAATTAGTATGAGAGATCAGAGCAAGAATCAGTCTGAGAGGTCAGAGCCAGAATAAGTCTGAGAGGTCAGAGCCAGAAGCAGTATGAGACGTCAGAGCCAGAATCAGTCTGAGAGTTTAGAGCCAGAATTAGTATGAGGTCAGAGCAAGAATCCGTCTGAGAGGTCAGAGCCAGAATAAGTCTGAGAGGTCAGAGCCAGAAGCAGTATGAGACGTCAGAGCCAGAATCAGTCTAAGAGGTCAGAGCCAGAAATAGTATGAGAGGTCAGAGCCAGGATCAGTATGTGAGGTCAGAGCAAGAAGCAGTATGAGACGTCAGAGCCATAATCAGTCTAAGAGGTCAGAGCCAGAAATAGTATGAGAGGTCAGAGCCAGGATCAGTCTGAGAGGTCAGAGCCAGAATCAGTCTGAGAGGTCAGAGCCAGAATTAGTATGAGAGGTCAGAGCCACAATCAGTGTGAGAGGTCAGAGCCACAATCAGTCTGAGAGGTCAGAGCCACAATCAGTCTGCGAGGTCAGAGTTAGAATCAATATGAGAGATCAGAGCCAGAATCAATGTCAGAGATCAGAGCCAGAATCAGTATGAGAGGTCAGAGCGGGAATCAGTATGAGAGGTCAGAGCCGGAATCAGACTGAGAGGTCAGAGCTGGAATCAGTCTGAGAGGTCAGAGCCAGAAGCAGTATGAGACGTCAGAGCCAGAATCAGTCTGAGAGGTCAGAGCCAGAATTAGTATGAGAGGTCAGAGCCACAATAAGTCTGAGAGGTCAGAGCCAGAATCAGTCTGAGATGTCAGAACCAGAATCAGTATGAGAGGTCAGAGCCAGAATCAGTATGAGAGGTCAGAGCCAGAATCAGTATGAGAGGTCAGAGCCAGAATCAGTAAGAGAGGTCAGAGCAAGAATCAGTATGAGAGGTCAGAGCCAGAATCAGTCAGAGAGTCAGAGCCAGAATAAGTAATAGAGGTCAGAGCCAGAATCAGTATGAGAGGTCTGAGCCAAAATCAGTCTGAGAGGTCAGAGCCAGAAGAAGTATGAGAGGTCAGAGCCAAAATCAGTCTGAGAGGTCAGAGCCAGAAGAAGTATGAGATGTCAGAGCCAGAAGCAGTCTGAAAGGTCAGAGCCAGAATCAGTATGAGAGGTCAGAGCCGGAATCAGTCTGAGAGGTCAGAGCCAGACTCAATCTGAGAGGTCAAAGCCAGAAGCAGTCTGAGAGGTCAGAGCCAAAATCAGTCTGAGAGGTCAGAGCCAGAAGAAGTATGAGATGTCAGAGCCAGAAGCAGTCTGAGAGGTCAGAGCCAGAATCAGTATGAAAAGTCAGAGCCGGAATCAGACTGAGAGGTCAGAGCCGGAATCAGACCGAGAGGTCAGAGCCAGAATCAGACTGAGAGGTCAGAGCCAGAATCAGTCTGAGAGGTCAGAGCCAGAAGCAGTCTAAGAGGTTAGAGCCAGAATTAGTATGAGAGGTTAGAGCCAGGATCAGTCTGAGAGGTCAGAGCCAGAATCAGTATGAGAGGTCAGAGCAAGAATCAGTCTGAGAGGTCAGAGCCAGAATCAGTATGAGAGATCAGAGCCAGAATCAGTATGAGAGGTCAGAGCGAGAATCAGTATGAGAGGTCAGAGCCAGAATCAGTATGAGAGGTCAGAGCCAGAATCAGTATGAGAGGTCAGAGCCAGAATCAATATGAGAGGTCAGAGCCAGAATTAGTCAGAGAATCAGAGCCAGAATCAGTCTTAAGGTGCATTCACACTGAGTAAACGCTAGCTTATTTTGTAGAGTAAAATTACACTTGTAAATTTTGCTATCCCATTGACTTCAATGATATTTTTTTACAAGTGTAAAAATACGCCTGTAAAAAATACGCCTGTAAAAATACGCCTGTAAAAATACGCCTGTAAAATATCATTGAAGTCAATGGGATAGCAAAATTTACAAGTGTAATTTTACTTTACAAAATAAGCTAGCGTTTACTCAGTGTGAATGCACCCTTAGGGTCAGAGCCAGAATCAGTATGAGAGGTCAGAGCCAGAATCAGTCAGAGAGTCAGAGCCAGAATCAGTCTTAGAGGTCAGAGCCAGAATCAGTATGAGAATTCAGAGCCAGAAGAAGTATGAGAGGTCAGAGCCAGAAGCAGTCTGAAAGGTCAGAGCCAGAATCAGTATGAGAGGTCAGAGCCAGAAGCAGTCTGAGAAGTCAGAGCCAGAAGCAGTCTGAGAGGTCAGAGCAAGAAGAAGTATGAGATGTCAGAGCCAGAAGCAGTCTGAGAGGTCAGAGCCAGAATCAGTATGAGCGGTCAGAGCCAGAATCAGACTGAGAGGTCAGAGCCAGAATCAGTCTGATAGGTCAGAGCCAGAATTAATCTGAGAGGTCAGAGCCACAAGCAATCTGAGAGGTCAGAGCCAAAATCAGTCTGAGAGGTCAGAGCCAGAAGTATGAGAGGTCAGAGCCAGAATCAGTATGAGAGGTCGGAGCCGGAATCAGACTGAGAGGTCAGAGCCGGAATCAGACTGAGAGGTCAGAGCCAGAATCAGTCTGAGAGGTCAGAGCCAGAATCAGTCTGAGAGGTCAGAGCCAGAATTAGTATGAGAGGTTAGAGCCAGGATCAGTCTGAGAGGTCAGAGCCAGAATCAGTATGAGAGGTCAGAGTAAGAATCAGTTTGAGAGGTCAGAGCCAGGATCAGTCTGAGATGTCAGAGCCAGAATCAGTATGAGAGGTCAGAGCAAGAATCAGTTTGAGAGGTCAGAGCCAGGATCAGTCTGAGAGGTCAGAGCCAGAATCAGTATGAGAGGTCAGAAGCAGAATTAGTATGAGGTCAGAGCCAGAATCAGAATGAGAAGTCAGAGCCAGAATTAGTATGAGAAGTCAGAGCCAGAATCAGTATGAGAGGTCAGAGCCAGAATCAGTCAGAGAGTCAGAGCCAGAATCAGTCAGAGAGTCAGAGCCAGAATCAGTAATAGAGGTCAGAGCCAGAATCAGTATGAGAGGTCAGAGCTAAAATCAGTCTGAGAGGTCAGAGCCAGAAGAAGTATGAGAGGTCAGAGCCAAAATCAGTCTGAGAGGTCAGAGCCAAAAGAAGTATGAGATGTCAGAGCCAGAAGCAGTCTGAAAGGTCAGAGCCAGAATCAGTATGAGAGGTCAGAGCCAGAATCAGACTGAGAGGTCAGAGCCGGAATAAGTCTGAGAGGTCAGAGCCAGAAGCAGTATGAGACGTCAGAGCCAGAATCAGTCTGAGAGTTAGGAGCCAGAATTAGTATGAGGTCAGAGCAAGAATCCGTCTGAGAGGTCAGAGCCAGAATTAGTATGAGAGGTCAGAGCCACAATAAGTCTGAGAGGTCAGAGCCAGAATCAGTCTGAGAGGTCAGAGCCAGAATCAGTATGAGAGGTCAGAGCCAGAATTAGTATGAGAGATCAGAGCAAGAATCAGTCTGAGATGTCAGAGCCAGAATCAGTCTAAGAGGTCAGAGCCAGAAATAGTATGAGAGGTCAGAGCCAGGATCAGTCTGAGAGGTCAGAGCCAGAATCAGTATGCGAGGTCAGAGCCAGAAGCAGTATGAGACGTCAGAGCCAGAATCAGTCTAAGAGGTCAGAGCCAGAATTAGTATGAGAGGTCAGAGCCACAATCAGTCTGAGAGGTCAGAGCCACAATCAGTCTGAGAGGTCAGAGCCACAATCAGTATGAGAGGTCAGAGCCAGAATTAGTATGAGAGATCAGAGCAAGAATAAGTCTGAGAGGTCAGAGTCAGAATCAATATGAGAGATCAGAGCCAGAATCAATGTCAGAGATCAGAGCCAGAATCATTATGAGAGGTCAGAGACGGAATCAGACTGAGAGGTCAGAGCTGGAATCAGTCTGAGAGGTCAGAGCCAGAAGCAGTATGAGACGTCAGAGCCAGAATCAGTCTGAGAGGTCAGAGCCAGAATTAGTATGAGAGGTCAGAGCCACAATAAGTCTGAGAGATCAGAGCCAGAATCAGTATGAGAGGTCAGAGCCAGAATTAGTATGAGAGGTCAGAGCCAGAATTAGTATGAGAGATCAGAGCAAGAATCAGTCTGAGATGTCAGAACCAGAATCAGTATGAGAGGTCAGAGCCAGAATCAGTATGAGAGGTCAGAACCAGAATTAGTACGAGAGATCAGAGCAAGAATCAGACTGAGAGGTCAGAGCCAGAATCAGTATGAGAGGTCAGAGCCAGAATCAGTATGAGAGGTCAGAGCCAGAATCAGTCAGAGAGTCAGAGCCAGAATCAGTAATAGAGGTCAGAGCCAGAATTAGTATGAGAGGTCAGAGCCAGAATTAGTATGAGAGGTTAAAGCCAGGATCAGTCTGAGAGGTCAGAGCCAGATTCAGTATGAGAGGTCAGAGCCGGAATCAGTCTAAGAGGTCAGAGCCAGAATTAGTATGAGAGGTTAGAGCCAGGATAAGTCTGAGAGGTCAGAGCCAGAAATAGTATGAGAGGTCAGAGCCAGGATAAGTCTGAGAGGTCAGAGCCAGAAATAGTATGAGAGGTCAGAGCCAGGATCAGTCTGAGAGGTCAGAGCCACAATCAGTATGAGAGGTCAGAGCCAGAATTAGTATGAGAGATCAGAGCAAGAATCAGTCTGAGAGGTCAGAGTCAGAATCAATATGAGAGGTCAGAGCCAGAATCAGTATGAGAAGTCAGAGCCAGAAACAGTATGAGAGGTCAGAGCCAGAATCAGTCAGAGAGTCAGAGCCAGAATCAGTCAGAGAGTGAGAATCAGTAATAGAGGTCAGAGCCACAATCAGTATGAGAGGTCAGAGCCGGAATCAGTATGAGAGGTCAGAGCCGGAATCAGACTGAGAGGTCAGAGCCAGAATCAGTCTGAGAGGTCAGAGCCAGAATTAGTATGAGGTCAGAGCAAGAATCCGTCTGAGAGGTCAGAGCCAGAATTAGTATGAGAGGTCAGAGCCACAATAAGTCTGAGAGTTCAGAGCCAGAATCAGTATGAGAGGTCAGAGCCAGAATTAGTATGAGGGGTCAGAGCCAGAATTAGAATGAGAGATCAGAGCAAGAATCAGTCTGAGAAGTCAGAACCAGAATCAGTATGAGAGGTCAGAGCCAGAATCAGTATGAGCGGTCAGAACCAGAATCAGTATGAGAGGTCAGAGCCAGAATCAGTATGAGAGGTCAGAGCCAGAATCAGTATGAGAGGTCAGAGCCAGAATCAGTAATAGAGGTCAGAGCCAGAATCAGTATGAGAGGTCAGAGCCAAAATCAGTCTGAGAGGTCAGAGCCAGAATTAGTATGAGAGGTTAGAGCCAGGATCAGTCTGAGAGTTCAGAGCCAGATTCAGTATGAGAGGTCAGAGCCGGAATCAGACTGAGAGGTCAGAGCTGGAATCAGTCTGAGAGGTCAGAGCCAGAAGCAGTATGAGACGTCAGAGCCAGAATCAGTCTGAGAGGTCAGAGCCAGAATTAGTATGAGGTAAGAGCAAGAATCCGTCTGAGAGGTCAGAGCCAGAATTAGTATGAGAGGTCAGAGCCACAATAAGTCTGAGAGTTCAGAGCCAGAATCAGTATGAGAGGTCAGAGCCAGAATTAGTATGAGGGGTCAGAGCCAGAATTAGAATGAGAGATCAGAGCCAGAATTAGTATGAGAGGTCAGAGCCACAATAAGTCTGAGAGTTCAGAGCCAGAATCAGTATGAGAGGTCAGAGCCAAAATCAGTCTGAGAGGTCAGAGCCAGAAATATTATGAGAGGTCAGAGCCAGGATCAGTCTGAGAGGTCAGAGCCAGAATCAGTATGAGAGGTCAGAGCCGGAATCAGTATGAGAGGTCAGAGCCGGAATCAGACTGAGAGGTCAGAGCTGGAATCAGTCTGAGAGGTCAGATCCAGTAGCAGTATGAGACATCAGAGCCAGAATCAGTCTGAGAGGTCAGAGCCAGAATTAGTATGAGGTCAGAGCAAGAATCCGTCTGAGAGGTCAGAGCCAGAATTAGTATGAGAGGTCAGAGCCACAATAAGTCTGAGAGTTCAGAGCCAGAATCAGTATGAGAGGTCAGAGCCAGAATTAGTATGAGGGGTCAGAGCCAGAATTAGAATGAGAGATCAGAGCAAGAATCAGTCTGAGAAGTCAGAACCAGAATCAGTATGAGAGGTCAGAGCCAGAATCAGTATGAGCGGTCAGAACCAGAATCAGTATGAGAGGTCAGAGCCAGAATCAGTATGAGAGGTCAGAGCCAGAATCAGTATGAGAGGTCAGAGCCAGAATCAGTAATAGAGGTCAGAGCCAGAATCAGTATGAGAGGTCAGAGCCAAAATCAGTCTGAGAGGTCAGAGCCAGAATTAGTATGAGAGGTTAGAGCCAGGATCAGTCTGAGAGTTCAGAGCCAGATTCAGTATGAGAGGTCAGAGCCGGAATCAGACTGAGAGGTCAGAGCTGGAATCAGTCTGAGAGGTCAGAGCCAGAAGCAGTATGAGACGTCAGAGCCAGAATCAGTCTGAGAGGTCAGAGCCAGAATTAGTATGAGGTAAGAGCAAGAATCCGTCTGAGAGGTCAGAGCCAGAATTAGTATGAGAGGTCAGAGCCACAATAAGTCTGAGAGTTCAGAGCCAGAATCAGTATGAGAGGTCAGAGCCAGAATTAGTATGAGGGGTCAGAGCCAGAATTAGAATGAGAGATCAGAGCCAGAATTAGTATGAGAGGTCAGAGCCACAATAAGTCTGAGAGTTCAGAGCCAGAATCAGTATGAGAGGTCAGAGCCAAAATCAGTCTGAGAGGTCAGAGCCAGAAATATTATGAGAGGTCAGAGCCAGGATCAGTCTGAGAGGTCAGAGCCAGAATCAGTATGAGAGGTCAGAGCCGGAATCAGTATGAGAGGTCAGAGCCGGAATCAGTATGAGAGGTCAGAGCCGGAATCAGACTGAGAGGTCAGAGCTGGAATCAGTCTGAGAGGTCAGATCCAGTAGCAGTATGAGACATCAAAGCCAGAATCAGTCTGAGAGGTCAGAGCCAGAATTAGTATGAGGTCAGAGCAAGAATCCGTCTGAGAGGTCAGAGCCAGAATTAGTATGAGAGATCAGAGAAAGAATCAGTCTGAGATGTCAGAACCAGAATCAGTATGAGAGGTCAGAGCCAGAATCAGTATGAGAGGTCAGAGCCAGAATCAGTATGAGAGGTCAGAGCCAGAATCAGTATGAGAAGTCAGAGCCAGAATCAGTATGAGAAGTCAGAGCCAGAATCAGTATGAGAGGTCAGAGCCAGAATCAGTATGAGAAGTCAGAGCCAGAAACAGTATGAGAGGTCAGAGCCAGAATCAGTCAGAGAGTCAGAGCCAGAATCAGTCAGAGAGTGAGAATCAGTAATAGAGGTCAGAGCCAGAATCAGTAAGAGAGGTCAGAGCCAAAATCAGTCTGAGAGGTCAGAGCCAGAATTAGTATGAGAGGTTAAAGCCAGGATCAGTCTGAGAGGTCAGAGCCAGATTCAGTATGAGAGGTCAGAGCCGGAATTAGTATGAGAGGTTAGAGCCAGGATCAGTCTGAGAGGTCAGAGCCAGAAATAGTATGAGAGGTCAGAGCCAGGATAAGTCTGAGAGGTCAGAGCCAGAAATAGTATGAGAGGTCAGAGCCAGGATCAGTCTGAGAGGTCAGAGCCACAATCAGTATGAGAGGTCAGAACCAGTAGCAGTATGAGACATCAAAGCCAGAATCAGTCTGAGAGGTCAGAGCCAGAATTAGTATGAGGTCAGAGCAAGAATCCGTCTGAGAGGTCAGAGCCAGAATTAGTATGAGAGATCAGAGAAAGAATCAGTCTGAGATGTCAGAACCAGAATCAGTATGAGAGGTCAGAGCCAGAATCAGTATGAGAGGTCAGAGCCAGAATCAGTATGAGAGGTCAGAGCCAGAATCAGTATGAGAAGTCAGAGCCAGAATCAGTATGAGAAGTCAGAGCCAGAATCAGTATGAGAGGTCAGAGCCAGAATCAGTATGAGAAGTCAGAGCCAGAAACAGTATGAGAGGTCAGAGCCAGAATCAGTCAGAGAGTCAGAGCCAGAATCAGTCAGAGAGTGAGAATCAGTAATAGAGGTCAGAGCCAGAATCAGTAAGAGAGGTCAGAGCCAAAATCAGTCTGAGAGGTCAGAGCCAGAATTAGTATGAGAGGTTAAAGCCAGGATCAGTCTGAGAGGTCAGAGCCAGATTCAGTATGAGAGGTCAGAGCCGGAATTAGTATGAGAGGTTAGAGCCAGGATCAGTCTGAGAGGTCAGAGCCAGAAATAGTATGAGAGGTCAGAGCCAGGATAAGTCTGAGAGGTCAGAGCCAGAAATAGTATGAGAGGTCAGAGCCAGGATCAGTCTGAGAGGTCAGAGCCACAATCAGTATGAGAGGTCAGAACCAGAATTAGTATGAGAGATCAGAGCAAGAATCAGTCTGAGAGGTCAGAGTCAGAATCAATATGAGAGATCAGAGCCAGAATCAGTATGAGAGGTCAGAGCCGGAATCAGACTGAGAGGTCAGAGCTGGAATCAGTCTGAGAGGTCAGAGGCAGAAGCAGTATGAGACGTCAGAGCCAGAATCAGTCTGAGAGGTCAGAGCCAGAATTAGTATGAGGTCAGAGCAAGAATCCGTCTGAGAGGTCAGAGCCAGAATTAGTATGAGAGGTCAGAGCCACAATAAGTCTGAGAGTTCAGAGCCAGAATCAGTATGAGAGATCAGAGCAAGAATCAGTCTGAGATGTCAGAACCAGAATCAGTATGAGAGGTCAGAGCCAGAATCAGTATGAGAGGTCAGAGCCAGAATCAGTCAGAGAGTCAGAGCCAGAATCAGTATGAGAAGTCAGAGCCAGAATTAGTATGAGGTCAGAGCAAGAATCCGTCTGAGAGGTCAGAGCCAGAATTAGTATGAGAGATCAGAGAAAGAATCAGTCTGAGATGTCAGAACCAGAATCAGTATGAAAGGTCAGAGCCAGAATCAGTATGAGAGGTCAGAGCCAGAATCAGTATGAGAAGTCAGAGCCAGAATCAGTATGAGAGGTCAGAGCCAGAATCAGTATGAGAGGTCAGAGGCAGAATTAGTATGAGGTCAGAGCCAGAATCAGTATAAGAAGTCAGAGCCAGAATCAGTATGAGAAGTGAGAGCCAGAATCAGTATGAAAGGTCAGAGTCAGAATCAGTATGAGAGGTCAGAGCCAGAATCAGTCAGAGAGTAAGAGCCAGAATCAGTATGAGAGGTCAGAGGCAGAATTAGTATGAGGTCAGAGCCAGAATCAGGATGAGAAGTCAGAGCCAGAATTATTATGAGAAGTCAGAGCCAGAATCAGTATGAGAAGTCAGAGCCAGAATCAGTATGAGAGGTCAGAGCCAGAATCAGTCATAGAGTCAGAGCCAGAAGAAGTATTAGATGTTAGAGCCAGAAGCAGTCTGAGAGGTCAGAGCCAGAATCAGTCTGAAAGGTCAGAGCCAGAAGCAGTCTGAGAGGTCAGAGCAAGAAGAAGTATGAGATGTCAGAGCCAGAAGCAGTCTGAGAGGTCAGAGCCAGAATCAGTATGAGCGGTCAGAGCCAGAATCAATCTGAGAGGTCAGAGCCAGAAGCAGTCTGAGAGGTCAGAGCCAAAATCAGTCTGAGAGGTCAGAGCCAGAAGAAGTATGAGATGTCAGAGCCAGAAGCAGTATGAGAGGTCAGAGCCGGAATCAGACTGAGAGGTCAGAGCCGGAATCAGACTGAGAGGTCAGAGCCAGAATTAGTATGAGAGGTTAGAGCCAGGATCAGTCTGAGAGGTCAGAGCCAGAATCAGTATGAGAGGTCAGAGCAAGAATTATTTTGAGAGGTCAGAGCCAGGATCAGTCTGAGATGTCGGAGCCAGAATCAGTATGAGAGGTCGGAGCAAGAATCAGTTTGAGAGGTCAGAGCCAGAATCAGTATTAGAGGTCAGAGTCAGAATCAGTATGAGAGGTCAGAGTCAGAATCAGTATGAGAGGTCAGAGCCAGAATCAGTCTGAGAGGTCAGAGCCAGAATCAGTATGAGAAGTCAGAGCAAGAATCAGTATGAGAAGTTAGAGCCAGAATCAGTATGAGAAGTCAGAGCCAGAATTAGTCTGAGAGGTCAGAGCCAGAATCAATATCAGAGATCAGAGCCAGAATCAGTATGAGAGGTCAGAGCCGGAATCAATTTGAGAGGTCAGAGCCGGAATCAGACTGAGAGGTCAGAGCCAGAATCAGTATGAGTGGTCAGAGCTAGAATCAGTATGAGAGGTCAGAGCCAGAATTAGTATGAGAGGTCAGAGCCAGAATCTGTCTGAGAGGTCAGAGCTAGAATCAGTATGAGAGATCAGAGCCAGAATCAGTCTGAGAGGTCAGAGCCAGAATCAGTATGAGAGGTCAGAGCCAGAATCAGTCTGAGAGGGCAGAGGCAGAATTAGTATGAGGTCAGAGCCAGAATCAGTATGAGAGTTAAGAGCCAGAAGAAGTATGAGATGTCAGAGCCAGAAGCAGTCTGAGAGGTCATAGCGAGAATCAGTATGAGAGGTCAGAGCCAGAATCAGTTTCTGAGGTCAGTGCCAGAATCAGTCTGAGAGGTCAGAACCAGAATCAGTCTGAGAGGTCAGATCCAGAATCAGTCTGAGAGGTCAGAGCCAGAAGTAGTATGAAAGGTCAGAACTGGATTCAGTATGAGAGGTCAGAGCCAGAAATAGTCTGAGAGGTCAGAGCCAGAAATAGTCTGAGAGGTCAGAGCCAGAAGCAGTCTGAGAAGTCAGAGCCAAAATCAGTCTGAGAGGTCAGAGCCAGAATCAGTATGAGAATTCAGTGCCAGAATCAGTCTGAGAGGTCAGAGCCAGAATCAGTCTGAGAGGTCAGAGCCAGAATCAGTCTGAGAGGTCAGAGCCAGAATCAGTCTGAGAGGTCAGAGCCAGAATCAGTCTGAGAGGTCAAAGCCAGAAGTAGTATGAAAGGTCAGAAGTGGAATCAGTATGAGTCAGAGCCAGAATCAGTCAGAGAGTCAGAGCCAGAATCAGTTTTAGAGGTCAGAGCCAGAATCAGTATGAGAATTCAGAGCCAGAATCAGTCTGAGAGGTCAGAGCCAGAAGCAGTCTGAGAGGTCAGAGCCAAAATCAGTCTGAGAGGTCAGAGCCAGAAGAAGTATGAGATGTCAGAGCCAGAAGCAGTCTGAGGTCAGAGTCAGAATCAGTATGAGAGGTCAGAGCCAGAATTAGTCTGAGAGGTCAGAGCCAGAAGCCGTCTGAGAGGTCAGAGCAAGAAGAAGTATGAGATGTCAGAGCCAGAATCAGTCTGAGATTTCAGAGCCAGAATCAGTATGAGCGGTCAGAGCCAGAATCAGTCTGAGAGGTCAGAGCCAGAAGCAGTCTGAGAGGTCAGAGCCAGAAGCAGTCTGAGAGGTCAGAGCCAGAATCAGTCTGAGAGGTCAGAGCCAGAAATATTATGAGAGGTCAGAGCCAGAAGCAGTCTGAGAGGTCAGAGCCAGAATCAGTCTGAGAGGTCAGAGCCAGAATTAGTATGAGAGGTTAGAGCCAGGATCAGTCTGAGAGGTCAGAGCCAGAATCAGTATGAGAGGTCAGAGCAAGAATCAGTATGAGAGGTCAGAGCAAGAATCAGAGGTCAGAGCCAGGATCAATCTGAGAGGTCAGAGCCAGAATCAGTCTGAGAGGTCAGAGCCAGAATCAATCTGAGAGGTCAGAGCCAGAAGCAGTCTGAGAGGTCAGAGCCAGAATCAGTCTGAGAGGTCAGAGCCAGAATCAATCTGAGAGGTCAGAGCCAGAAGCAGTCTGAGAGGTCAGAGCCAGAATCAGTCTGAGAGGTCAGAGCCAGAATTAGTATGAGAGGTTAGAGCCAGGATCAGTCTGAGAGGTCAGAGCCAGAATCAGTATGAGAGGTCAGAGCAAGAATCAGTATGAGAAGTCAGAGCAAGAATCAGTATGATAAGTCAGAGCCAGAATCAGTCTGATAGGTCAGAGCCAGAATCAGTATGAGAGGTCAGAGCCAGAATCAATATCAGAGATCAGAGCCAGAATCAATATCAGAGATCAGAGCCAGAATCAATATCAGAGATCAGAGCCAGAATCAGTATGAGAGGTCAGAGCCGGAATCAATATGAGAGGTCAGAGCCGGAATCAGACTGAGAGGTCAGAGCTGGAATCAGACTGAGAGGTCAGAGCCAGAAGCAGTATGAGACATTAGAGCCAAAAGCAGTCTGAGAGGTCAGAATCAGTCTAAGAGGTCAGAGCCAGAATCAGTTTGAGAGGTCAGAGCTAGAATCAGTATGAGAGGTCAGAGCCAGAATTAGTTTGAGAGGTCAGAGGCAGAATTAGTATGAGGTTAGAGCCAGAATCAGTCTGAGAGGTCAGAGCCAGAATTAGTATGAGAGTTAAGAGCCAGAAGAAGTATGAGATGTCAGAGCCAGAAGCAGTCTGAGAGGTCAGAGCGAGAATCAGTATGAGAGGTCAGAGCTAGAATCAGTTTGTGAGGTCAGAGCCAGAATCAGTCTGAGAGGTCAGATCCAGAATCAGTCTGAGAGGTCAGAGCCAGAAGTAGTATGAAAGGTCAGAACTGGATTCAGTATGAGAGGTCAGAGCCAGAAATAGTCTGAGAGGTCAGAGCCAGAAGCAGTCTGAGAAGTTAGAGCCAAAATCAGTCTGAGAGGTCAGAGCCAGAATCAGTTTGAGAGGTCAGAGCCAGAAGCAGTCTGAGAGGTCAGAGCCAGAATCAGTCTGAGAGGTCAGAGCCAGAATCAGTCTGAGAGGTCAGAGCCAGAATCAGTCTGAGAGGTCAGAGCCAGAATCAGTCTGAGAGGTCAGAGCCAGAATCAGTATGAGAGGTCAGAGTCAGAAGCAGTATGAAAGGTCAGAGCCTGAATCAGTATGAGAGGTCAGAGCCAGAAGCAGTATGAGACATCAGAGCCAAAAGCAGTCTGAGAGGTCAGAGTCAGAATCAGTCTGAGAGTTCAGAGCCAGAATCAGTCTGAGAGGTCAGAGCCAGAATCAGTCTGAGAGGTCAAAGCCAGAAGTAGTATGAAAGGTCAGAAGTGGAATCAGTATGAGAGCTCAGAGCCAGAATCAGTATGAGAGATCAGTGCTAGTATCAGTATGAGAGGACAGAGCCAGAAGCAGTATGAAAGGTCAGAGCCGGAATCAGTATGAGACATCAGAGTCAGAAGCAGTCTGAGAGGTCAGAGCCAGAATCAGTCTGAGAAGTCTGTCAGACCCCATAGGAATGTTATCCATATTCTGCACCGATTCTATGCTGACGGCTTAAAGTGACAGAGCAGACTTTCATATAACCTTCATGGAGTGCATCTGTCAGGGGTTTGTGTGATGCTGCGGTGACGCACGTGTCTCATTCAGTCCATTCTTTATCACACACACACACATATATATATATACACATACTGTACATATCATGGAGGCTTTAGACCTGGGAGGTCAATTATTACCATCTCTCAGTACATGCTCGGCGTTCTACCTCCCAGAGGACACAATCCGCAGCAGAACCATCACCCAATTACATCGACAACCCAGCAGGAGCCACAATTATTATTATTTCTTTCTAGTCACGTCCAATGTAAGCATTATAAAAAAAAGTATTTGCCTCCTTCCAGAATCATTATTTATGAGTGTAAATGTACTTCAGTACTTTCCTCCTGTATTTGTAGTGCAGAAGTCTCACCTCTGGCCATTGGGGGTAGCTGGTTCCATAGATCCAAAAAGCCCCAAGATGTCTCCGAAGGACAGAGGCAGGGTCTTCAGTATGGCACCTGTGAACCGAGTAGGGTCCAGTACGTAGACAATGGGGCTGAGCCACAGAACTACCATTGGAGAGGCTAGACAATGTTGCAGACAGAAAAATGGAAAAGAGTCCATGTTGCTAGTTGGGATGGGTAAAGCACAGATCCAGTTGTGAACCCTCAACAACATGGAAGACGTCATCTTATCAAGAGACTGAATTGGCCTGGAACCTGGAGGACAAACCTGGGTTTGTCCTTGTAACGTAAGAGACCAGCTTGTAGGCCGTGGGTTGAAGACCAGAGGCAAAGACAGCAGAGACACTGCACTTATTTGGAGATCCCTGGGTGAAAGTGGTGATCCTGACACCGCCAAAAACTGCCTATAGAGTCACCTGTAGGGGTGGGATGAAGCAGCTTCTCCCCAGTTCTGTTGATCTACTTGATAAATATTTGGCAGGTTTGCAAAGACAGTGATAAAAGGTTCCACCGATGTGATTCTGAGCCTCTGGTAGAGCAGGAAGCCATAGGCCTCCTGCCCTACCACTCTGATATATAGGTTAAAAGTACCCTGTGGTCTACAAGGTGCGAGGAAAACAGACAAGTTATGTGTCCTGGTGCAGGTGGTGGAATAATCACTGCTTTGTGTCCCCCGTGTCGAGTCACTCATGTCCTCTCAGAACTCCCGGTACCTTGTATGTGGCTCACAATCTGGAAGAAGAAGCAGCGTCACCGCGGGATGGCGGAGGTGAGTATAATATTCACACATCGGGGGGGTTATAATAAGGGGACATTGTGGTGGATTATATTATTGGGGGAATCAGGTTACATTACAGGAGGGTATAAAAACATGGTGGCAGCAGGTGACATTGATGGTGACACACTGCTCATCCAACCTCATCCAACGTGCAGTCCCATGTAACTACATCACTCCTTCCCTCAGCCTCATCCAACATGCAGCCCCATGTAACTACATCACTCCCCCCTCAGCCTCATCCAACGTGCAGTCCCATGTAACTACATCACTCCCCCCTCAGCCTCATCCAATGTGCAGTCCCATGTAACTACATCACTCCCCCCTCAGCCTCATCCAATGTGCAGTCCCATGTAACTACATCACTCCCCCCTCATCCAACGTGCAGTCCCATGTAACTACATCACTCGCTTCCCTCAGCCAACGTGCAGTCCCATGTAACTACATCACTCGCTTCCCTCAACCAACGTGCAGTCCCATGTAACTACATCACTCGCTTCCCTCAGCCTCGTCGAACATGCAGTCCTATGTCACTACATCACTCTCTCCCCTCAGCCTCATCCAACGTGCAGTCCCAAGTAACTACATCAATCCTTCCCTCAGCCTCATCCAACACGCAGTCCCATGTAACTACATCACTCCTTACCTCAGCCTTATCCAACGTGCAGGCCCATGTAACTACATCACTCTCTTCCCCCTCAGCCTAATCTAACGTGCAGTCCTATGTAACTACATCACTCTCTCCCCTCAGCCTCATCCAACGTGAAGTCCCATGTAACTACATCACTCTCTCCCCTCAGCCTCATCCAACATGCAGTCCTATGTCACTACATCAATCCTTCCCTCAGCCTCATCCAACATGCAGTTCCATGTAACTAAATCACTCCTTACCTCAGCCTCATTGAACGTGCAGTCCCATGTAACTACATCACTCTCTCCCCTCAGCCTCATCCAACATGCAGTCCTATGTCACTACATCAATCCTTCCCTCAGCCTCATCCAACATGAAGTCCCATGTAACTAAATCACTCCTTACCTCAGCCTCATTGAACGTGCAGTCCCATGTAACTACATCACTCACTCCCCTCAGCCTCATCCAACATGCCGTCTCATGTAAAACAAACCTGTCTCTCCCCTTCCATCCTCCATTACCACGCTACAATCCCCTCTGCTTTCTGTTCTCCAGCTCCATGTGCTCTGCTCCGGCTTCCTCTACACAGCACAGAGCAGTGATGGCCGAAACTCCGCCCTCCTCTGAGAGGCCACGCCCCTTCCTTTGATATCATACCTACCAGGAGCAACTCCACTCTAGTCACGACCATCCAGTCAGTGCTGTCCATGTATCTGACAGATGAGTAGTAATTTGAGGGACAGAACATCCACAATATATCACTACAACACCTCACCATGTCTGTGGCCAAACAGCACCACAATCTCCTCTATGGGTGCTTTGCTTTTTTTTTAAAAAAAAAAAAATTTCTAATAGTAAACTTTATTAGCAAAATGACAATATCATCTAGTAACAGTTGTTTACTACAAGTCAGTACCAGCTGACACAGGTCAGCATCTCGCTTTGCCGCTGCGCGCCTCTCTCCCTGACACATATGCGGCTGAAGTGAGGAGCTGACCTGTCAGCTCCTCGCTTCGCCGCTGCCGCCGGTCTCGCTGACACATATGCGGCTGAAGCGAAGAGCTGACAGCCTCGCTTCAGCCACATATGTGTCAGCGAGACCGGCGGCAGCGGCGAAGCGAGGAGCTGACACAGGTCAGCTCCTCGCTTCAGCCGCATATGTGTCAGGGAGAGAGGCGCGCAGAGAGCGGCGAGGGAGCAGAAGAGAAGGTAAGTTTAATGTGGAGGTGGAACGTGAAACTGGGGGCAGATGAAGGAGAAGATGGCATGACACTGGGGACAGAGATGGAGAGGACGGCATGACACACAGTTCAGCTCCTTGCTTCGCCGCTGCACGCCGCCTACTGGCTTTGTAGACACGATGTGATGACGTCACATCGCGTCTACAACTGTGTGCCAGTGAGAGAGAGAGGCGTGCAGAAAGCAGCGTGGGAACTAGGAGAAGGTAAGTGTAATGTGTAAACTCAGGTGGAATGTGAAACTGGGGGCAGATGAAGGAGAGGACGGCATGACACTGGGGGCAGAGATGTGGAAACATGAATCTGGGGGCAGAGATGGAGGGGACATGAATCTGGGGACAGAGATGTAGGGACATGAATCTGTGGGCAGAGATGGGGGACATGAATCTGGGGGCAGAGATGGAGGGGGGACATGAATCTGGGGGCAGAGATGGAGGGGACATGAATCTGGGGGCAGAGATGGAGGGGACATGAATCTGGGGGCAGAGATGGAGAGGATATGAATCTGGGGGCAGAGATGGAGAGGATATGAATCTGGGGGCAGAGATGGAGAGGATATGAATCTGGGGGCAGAGATGGAGGGGACATGAATCTGGGGGCAGAGATGGAGGGGACATGAATCTGGGGGCAGAGATGGAGGGGACATGAATCTGGGGACAGAGATGGAGGGGACATGAATCTGGGGACAGAGATGGAGGGACATGAATCTGTGGGCAGAGATGGAGGGGACATGAATCTGGGGACAGAGATGGAGGGGACATGAATCTGGGGACAGAGATGGAGGGACATGAATCTGTGGGCAGAGATGGGGGGACATGAATCTGTGGGCAGAGATGGGGGACATGAATCTGGGGCAGAGATGGAGGGGACATGAATCTGGGGGCAGAGATGGAGGGGACATGAATCTGGGGCAGAGATGGAGGGACATGAAACTGAGGGCAGAGATGGAGAGGGGACATAAAACTGGGGGCAGATGAAGGGTGTATATGAAACTGGGGGAGAGATAGAGGGGGGACATATAATTTACGGGTGACTGTAGGAGGATTATACTGTGTGCGAGCACATGAAAAATTAATGAGAATGGGCGGAGTCAACACAAAAGTGGGCAGGGCTAAATTTGCCACGGTGCGCTACGCGCGCCGCACATTTTGTCCCTCTTTCGGTTCTTCAAAAGTTGGGAGGTATGCAGTTGTTTGATAATAGGTAAGGCTGGGTTCACACTAGCTGTCGGTGTTCAACAGCTAGTGTTTGTAGCTTATGTCCACACAAGATTTTAGCAACGGACACTAGCTGGGTGAGTTTACTATTTCCATTATTTTAAATGGGATATTATGTTGTGTCCTTTAGTGTCCATGTGTGTCCTTAAAGGGGTTGGCCACTTTCAGACCAATATTGACAAACAAATGTACAATAAAAAGATATACAATTTTCCAATATACCTCCTGTATCAATTCCTCACAGTTTTCTAGATCTTGGCTTGCTGTCATTCATTCGGTTACTTCTAGTGGATAAAACTCTGACCATGGTCATGTGATTTACAGTCCATGGTCATGTGATGAGCACACAAGTGCAGAGCTGATTACCAGGCTGATGTCTGAATATTGTGCTGTGACTATAACAAGCAGCACCTGTGTACTCATCACATGACCATGGACCGTAAATCACATGACCATGGTCAGAGTTTTATCTCCTAGAAGTAACAGAATGAATGACAGCAAGCAGAGATCTAGAAAACCATGAGGAATAGATACAGAAAGTATATTGGAAAATTGTGTGTCTTTTTATTGTACATTTATTTGTCAATATTGGTCTGAAAGTGGACAACCCCTTTAAGTGTCCGTTTACAAAGATGTCTGCTTAAAAAATCAGACATCTTTGTAAACGGACACTTAAGGACACACACGGACACTACATGATGTCCCATTTAAAATAATGGAAATTGTAAACCGACACAGCTAGTGTCCGTTGCTGAAATCTTGCGCGGACATTAGCTATGGACACTAGCTGACGGACACCGACGCTAGTGTGAGCCCAGCCTAACAGTACAGCTTACTGAATGTCAAGAGTCAAATGAACATTTGTCTGTGTGTATATGTGGCTGTGTGTGTATGTATATGTGTTTGTGTATATGTGTGCATTTGTATGTATTTGTATATGTCTATATGTATAAGTGTGTATATGCATATACTGTATCTGTGTGTATAGGTGTATCCACCTTCCATAGGATAGAGCATAAACTGTTGATCACAGCAGTCAGAACCCCTCCTTTCAATGCTGAGAGTGGGGGGGGGGGGGTGTTTTACTCCCAGCGAAAATATAGCGTTACATGCAGACTCACCCACACTCCATTCATTTCAATAGGAAATCCGGAAATACAGCACTTAGCTATTGCCAGCACTCCTTTTGAAATGACTGTAGTAGGGAATGTGTCTGCCTTCACTGTTCTTCTCAATGGATTTAACACACCCTTGTTCGCAGAAGCGACCAGGTGTCTGCTATTAGGCCTGTGTTTGACAGAGACCCTGGCACAGGTCACCTTCTCCAGCTTCCAAACAGAATGAAATTGCTTTCCAGTAGCCACCAGGAGAGGGAGCTCACTAAACAGAAATTTTTACTAGTGGTGGCTTCAGGTATACAGAGCTTTTCTTCAGTGATGAAGTGAATTTTCCAAGCTAATGGTGTTGTAGTACAAGGAGGGAAAACAGTTGTATGATACAAGGAGGGAGGACAGTGGTATGGTACAAGGCGGGAGGACAGCATTGTGGTACATGGAGAGAGGACAATGCTGTGATATATGGAAGGAGTACCATGGTGTGGTACATGGTGGGAGGACAGTGGTGTGGTACATGGAGGGAGGACTATGGCGTGGTACAGAGAGGGAAGAGAGTGGTGTGATACATGGAAGGAGGACTGTCGTGTAGTGCATGTTGGGAGGACAGTGGTGTGGTACATGGAGGGAGGACCGTGGTATGGTACATGGATGGAGGACAGTGATGTAGTAGAAAGAGAAAAGTGAGTAGTGTGGTACAAGGAGGGAAGACAGTGGTGCGGTACATGGAGGGAAGACAGTGGTGTGGTACATGGAGGGAAGACAGTGGTGTGGTACATGGAGGGAAGACAGTGGTGTGGTACATGGAAGAAGGAAAAGGGTGTGTTACACAGAGGGAGGACAGCGATGTGGTACATGGAGGGAAGATTATGGTGTGGTACATGGGGGGAGGACAGTGGTGTGGTACATGGAGTTAGGATGCACATGGATAGGGAATTACAGTAAAATAGCGCTAAATTACAGTAAAATAGTGCCATACCTTTGAGCAAGCTAATACCCCCTTACAGTACAATAATGTCCTTACCTCCAGGTTTTGAGGACACAGATACAGTTAAAAATGACATTTGTCTAGTTACGTGGAGTTGTAGGTTAAAAGACTGGAGGTTCAAATCCCCACTGGCCCATCTGCATTAACATATTAGTATTGTCTATGTAGCAGAGTGCTTCTCTGTATAATCCCCTGGTTTTGACATCAGAATAAGATGGTTCTACTAATATTATTAACAGAGATATAAATAGAGAATTTCTATTGACATGTTTTAATTGTCTTCTTATCTTTCCTATTATTTTCCCCTCTAACAGAGGACAGCGGAGTCCGGCCAACCTGCTCTAGAAGTGCAATCTCCAGTAACATCAGAGACAGATTGATATTCCATCAAACCACCACATGTATGCTGTGAAGATCATCAGCAAAAGATCCTTCCTGGCTACTAGCAACGAGGCGGATTTGTGGGTGGAACACCGAGTCCTATGGCTGGCAGCTGGGAGCCCCTTCCTTATCCAGCCAGCCTTTGCATTTCAGACAAAGATGCTTATTCTACTAGGCCTGGAGTATATGAGCTGCGGAGACTTCGATCAACTCCTGCAGCTGAAGGGGCGGCTTGACATCCCCAGTGCAAGATTCTACGCTGCCGAGCTCGTCTGTGGCATCCAGTTTCTACATCACAAAGGAGTCATCCACAGAGACCTCAAGCCCGAGAACATCTTGGTGGCTGAGTCGGGCCATGTAAAGATCACAGATTTCGGTCTCGCATTGGAGAACATGTTTGAAGACTGCATAGCCACCGAATTTGCTGGAACTGAAGGCTTCATCGCTCCTGAGATGGTCGCAGAGGAGAAATATGGCGCCGGAGTGGACTGATATGCATTTGGCATCATCCTAAATATTATGCTTACCAGTGAGTGTACGTACCATCCCACAGTGTACACCTCAATGCCCTCCGGCGCCGAAGACATCATTACACAGGTCAGTATGCCACCATTGTGTTATGCACAAATATCATCACACTGGTCATCATACCATCATTGTATTAATAATGAGATTGTATTCTTTTGTGTGCAAGATATTTGTAGATATTCATAATATTATTTCTCATTTTCAGCTCCTCCTGAAAGATCCTGCAAGGCGCTTAGGAGTGAATGGCAACATCCGAAGCCACCAGTTCTTCGAGGATATTCATTGGGCCTCTGTGGAAGTGCTCCGGATGCCCCCACCACACATCCCAGAACCAACAGTACCTCATGGCGATGCCAAAAGTTTCAACTTGGCCAAAATGGAGAAAGCAGAGGCTAAGAAAAGACGACTACCAGCAAAAGATCAGGCCAAATTCAGAGGATTCTCATTTATCACCTGATGAATCCTCTGCAAGACACTGGCTCTAGTGTCACCAGACCAAAATTTCCCCTGAGCTCCTGGCAGAAGACCAACGGACAGACCAAAGACAGGAATCTTCTTAAAGAAAATACCGAAGACTGGCACTGGACTGAAGAGAAACATCTTCAAGGAAGAGGACACAGCTATTGAAGATCCCACTGGACATCACTAATGGACCCAGCTAGTAGAAGACCTGCACAGCTGATGGTGGTAAGTAGGAGCACTAAAACATCAGTGCTCCTGTCTAATCATGGGAATGTATATTTCACCGGTAAGTGGATTTCCTCAAATTTATGATAACGCCTTATGATGCTGTCTTGAGTTGGAGGAAGTCAGATGATCACATGCCTATGATATTTTTAATACTATATACAGAGTTATACTCTCTATATAGTCATTAAAGAAAAAATCTTGCCGGTATTAGGATTTCCTCGTGTCCATTACAGAACTGTCATGGGTGAGTGGAAAAGGTGCGAGTTGGCCGGCTATTAAGGGGTGGAGGAGGCCGGATTCTTTTTAAACTGACATTTATATTTAAAGGATGCAGATAACCCCACAAGTGGTAGCAAGAGACCAATGCAGCTGAAGGTGGTAAGATCACATGTACAGTCATGGCCAAAAGTTTTGAGAATGACACAAATATTATATTTTCACATGATCTGCTGCCCTCTGGTTTTTATGTGTTTGTCAGATGTTTTTATCACATACAGAAACATAATTGCAATCATATTATGAGCTACAAAAGCTTATATTGACAGTTCGACTGAGTTAATGCAGCAAGTCAATATTTGCAGTGTTGACCCTTCTTCTTCAGGACCTCTGCAATTCTCCCTGCTATGCTCCCAATCAACTTCTGGACCAAATCCTGACTGATAGCAGTCCATTCTTGCACAATCAATGCTTGCATTTTGTCAGAATTTGTAGGTTTTTGTTTGTCCACCCGTCTCTTAATGATTGACCACAAGTTCTCAATGGGATTAAGATCTGGGGAGTTTCCAGGCCATGGACCCAAAATCTCTATGTATTGTTCCCTGGGCCATTTAGTTATCACCTTTGCTTTATGGCAAGGTGCTCCATCATGCTGGAAAAGGCATTGTTGATCGCCAAACTGCTCTTGGACGGTTGGGAGAAGTTGATCTTGGAGGACATTCTGGTACCATTCTTTATTCATGGCTGTGTTTTTAGGCAAGACTGTGAGAGAGCCGATTCCCTTGGCTGAGAAGCAACCCCACACATGAATGGTTTCAGGATGCTTTACAGTTGGCATGAGACAAGACTGGTGGTAGCACTCACCTCGTCTTCTCTGAATAAGCTGTTTTCCAGATGTCCCAAACAATCGAAAAGGGGATTCATCAGAGAAAATGACTTTACCCCAGTCCTTAGCAGTCCACCCCCTGTACCTTTTGCAGAATATCAGTCTGTCCCTGATGTTTTTTTTTCTGGAGAGAAGTAACTTCTGTGCTGCCCTCCTTGAGACCAGGCCTTGCTCCAAGAGTCTCTGCCTCACAGTGCGTGCAGATGCACTCACACCTGCCTGCTGCCATTCCTGAGCAAGCTCTGCACTGCTGGTAGTTCGATCCCGCAGCTGAAACACTTTTAAGAGACGGTCCTGGCGCTTGCTGGTCTTTCTTGGGCGCTCTGGAGCTTTTTTGCCAACAATGGAACCTCTCTCCTTGACGTTCTTGATAATGCGATAGATTGTTGACTGAGGTGCAATCTTTCTAGCTGCGATACTCTTCCCTGTTAGGCCAATTTTGTGCAGTGCAATGATGACTGCACGTGTTTCTTTAGAGATAACCATGGTTAATAGAAGAGAAACAATGATGCCAAGCACCAGCCTCCTTTTAAAGTGTCCAGTGGTGTCATTCTTACTTAATCATGACAGATTGATCTCCAGCCCTGTCCTCATCAACACCCACACCTGTGTTAATGGAGCAATCACTGAAACGATGTTAGCTGGTCCTTTTAAGGCAAGGCTGCAATGATGTTGAAATGTGTTTTGGGGGATAAAGTTCATTTTCTAGGCAAATATTGACTTTGCAAGTAATTGCTGTTAAGCTGATCACTCTTTATGACATTCTGGAGTATATGCAAATTGTCATTAGAAAAATAGAAGCAGTAGACTTTGTAAAAATTAATATTTGTATCATTCTCAAAACTTTTGGCCATGACTGTATATCATTATTCCTGTTGACCGATAAGTGGATATTCTCAGATTTATGATAGCACCACCTTGTGATGCAGTGTTGAGTTTGAGAAAATCAACTGGTGCATGATAGATAACTATTAAGGGGCGGAGGAGGTCGAATTACCACATGACTATGATATGTTTGCCAAAGACAGCCATGGAGGTAAGTAGAGGTGCCTTTTCGTTGGTACTCTTTTTTTTTAATCAATATGCAATTTAGTGGTAAGTACTGGTGAGTACATTTCCTGAAGTTCATGTTAGTTAGATTTTTATTTTAGATTGACATTGTATTGTCAACAGAAGATGCTGATAAACCCTGTAGTGGCAGCCAAAAGATCAAAGAAAAATGAGAAGATGTATATTATTTCCGTATACATGCCAAATATATGAAACTAATATATCCTTAATAAAAAGTACTTATTCTAAGGCTAGGTTCACTCCTGCATCTGGACTTCATTTGGGGATTCCATCGCTGAATCTGCTTAAAAAAAATTTTCTCCGCATCTTTCGGGCAGAAACCCATCGGGACCCCATTATAGTCTATGGGGTCCTTGGATTTCCGCGAGTAACTACTTTTTAAACGGATTGGGTTTCTGTTTTTCGGGTCCCCAAATAGACCCTAAGAACGGAAACTGGAACGCAGGAGTGAAGCTAATGCAACAATGTCTCATTTTTGTTTTATTATTACTTTTATCTTTCTTTATTCTTTGCTATTTCTTGTTATACAATTTTGTTTGCGCTATTGTCATTTAGAGATGTTTTTATTGATTTTTTTTATACAGTGGTTTTCCCACCAACATTTATCCCCTATTTACAGGATAGGGAATAAGTGTTGGTTTTCTGGAGATTCAACCTGTAACATCCCATTACATAAGTGAATGAGATTGCATTAGCCCTACCGAGAGAGCAGGGTATGTATGTAGTGTTGTATATAGGGGTGAACCTGCCCCTTTTGCCGCCCGAGGCGAACTACAGAAAGCCCCCCCCCCTCGTGAGGAGGGGCGGAGCGAAGGGGCGTGACCGAGCGAAGGGGGTGGGGCTTAGCACCGTTCGCAGGCAGAGAGCAGGCACGGAGATGACCTGCTCTCTGCCTGAGTGTGAGGGGAGGTTGCTGGAGCAGCGCTGCTCCAGTGGCCTCCCCAAACCACCGCTCGGTGCTAAGCCAGTCCAGGACAGCTTGTCCTGGACTGGCTTAGGTAATCAAAAATGCCGCCCTCCCTGGGGTCCTGACAAAGCGCCGCCTGAAGCGCTCGCTTCAGGTCGCCTCATGGGAGTGCAGCGCTGGTTGTATACTGTATGCTAAGGAGTAAGGACTGAAACCAGTTCTGCATGGCACTGATATTGGTCAAGGAAACATAGTATTTGGGAAAGATAGGGAGAACTGGTAATTAGTAAATATTTTTTCCCTAATTTATATTATGCAGCTATACTTATGTAATAGTGGCCAATCCCATCAATGTGAACCTACCTGCTGACATGAAATTATTTATTTATCTTGCTTTGGTTTTGTAAAATGTACTTAGAATTTTTTGCACTATACTAGGGGGCATTATCCTGGTGAAATAGGGAATACCCAATGTCAGACTGAGGTTCCTTGGGACAACCAGATAAAATGGTTCTGAGGCCCACCCACTAGGACAGGGGTAGGCAACCTTCTTTGTGCAGCGTGTCGATTTAAAGAGGATATTTCAAGTTCTTCCTGCACATTCGGTTTTATATACTGCTAGAAAGTCGATAGTGTACTGAATTCAGTGCACTGTCAGCTTTCTCATTCTGTGTCCCAAGGCTGGAGATATCAGTGACTTTAGTTTTGGCACCGATCTCTACCCACCATCAGAAGGGTGTTCCTGACAGTCTAGCTGGGCGACAGCTCAGCGTCATCGCTGAGCGACAAGGAATTCGTCCTCTGACAGTACAAGGCTATTGACAAGTACAGTCAGGGGGAAGGGCATTCCTCACAGCCCAGCTAGACTGTCAGGAAAACCCTTCTGACGGTGGGCAGAGATTGGTGCCAAAACTAACGGAACCTATATCTCCAGCCCTGGGGCACAGAATGGGAAAGCTAACAGTGCGCACTGAATTCAGTGCACTGTCAGCTTTCTAGTGGTATATAAAACCACATCTGCAGGAGGACATCAAAGATCCTTTTTGAATTAAAAAAAATCATACATGAGGTATTTGGAGGGTCAGCCAATAATTCTAAGGCTGATGACCACTATACTAAAGTCAAAGACCACAAACCAGAATACAAAAGTGTGACCACAAGATGATTCTGGACACATGCGTTTACTGCTATTTCCTGGGATGCACCTATATTTTCCCATTACAAGCAATGAAAGTCCATGTGCCGCCCTAAATTAGTGATAAATGTATGTGTCCAGGAGCATGGTATAGCAGCACCCTTAGAATAGTGATACACTATGTATTTGGATGCAGCTATAGCAGCATCTAGTCCTAGGCCACTGGTACTTCTATGTAAGGGGGCATTCACACTACGTAATGCCAGCGTGTATCACAGCTGTACACGCCAACGTTACAGCAGGGCTGCCGAACACTTCCCATTCATTTCTATGGGGAGCGCTCGCATGCCGGCTCCCATAGAAATGAATGGGAAGTGTTCGGCAGCCCTGCTGTAACGCCGGCGTGTACGGCTGTGATACACGCTGGCGTTACGTAGTGTGAATGCCCCCTAAAGCTGCGTTTATCATCCAAGTGCATTCTGTTGCAAAATCAGCCCCATCTTGAATGACACACTCGATCAATTAAACCTCTGCTCATTTGGGTTGAGGAGTCCATTTGGCGGTCCTAAAGCTTTTCCTGCATAGGACCAACCACTGGACTCCTAAATCCAAATGAGAAGAGATTAAATTGAGTAAATTATACTGAATCCTTTCCCATAAGACTATATATCAGCCTGCTCAACAATATGCTGCCTGCAGGATGGTCTGTGTTTTCAGTCTTTTGGTTCATTTCTACCTCGCACCTGGATGTAAGGAGTCCCCCTCCCCCAGTAAGAGAGTTGTTGCAATATTTTTTGTGTCCGATTAGTAAGGAATTATATATAATTCTATATTTTCCACTAGACAGTCAATTGCATCAAGTGAATATTATATCTATGGATAAACACTGCAATTTTGTGTTTGATTTAACATGCACTATCATATACAGGACCTATCTTTGGGTGTAAAAAGAGTCAATGGGGGAAATCTATTAAGAATGACATTTCCTACATCATCCTTAATCCATTCCCTCACAGGCAGTAGACATCATAGAATTATTAAGGGGCTCCAGTTTTAGACAAATTCAGGCGCAGCAGTAATAGTAAATGTGAGCTGCTGTCTGATGTCACATCTCTGAGTGATCTGTTATAGACTGACCAGTCCTTAGTGCATCATCATAGTCATTGTTCTCCTGGCACAGCTGACAGTCTGGCGGTATTATTGGGCTGTTTTTCTCCTTCTTCAGGATTTTAATGGAGCCTGTAAAAAAACAAAACATACATCTGAAAAGAAAAACTTGCATGAATATATCAATCTATTAGGGAGTATATTGTAGTATGCAAGTGAACAAAAAACCCAACTATTTGTACACTGACTCAATTTAACCAGTCTTGAAAGTCAGTCTTGAAAAACATTCAGTAAAACTTCTCCAAACTCAGTGGTGAAACTAGCCTCTCTGCTGCCTAAGGCAAAAAAAAAAAAAAAAGATGCCCCCCCTCCCCTGAATTCCGGCAGGGGGGAGGTTATGGTAATAATACAGTGAATACAGTGCAGTAACATTTGTGACTTAAAGGAGATATCTCT
The DNA here is from genome assembly GCF_031893055.1 of Leptodactylus fuscus. Taxonomy (NCBI): domain Eukaryota; kingdom Metazoa; phylum Chordata; class Amphibia; order Anura; family Leptodactylidae; genus Leptodactylus; species Leptodactylus fuscus. The sequence continues at coordinate 148,774,383 of NC_134266.1, forward strand.
GACTAACCTCTCACATTTCCAGTCTCTTCCCTTTGGACCGCGATGACCACTTCTTCCAGCTGTGACTTATCTTTGTAAAGTTTACAACACAGACATTTTTGACTCCTCACTTTTCCACGCACCTGACCCCCATATATATTTTATATATATTTTTATACTTTTAAAAAAGCGTTTATTTGGGGACATAAGGACTAGAAAGGGGCATCATTCATTTATTTTTATATAATATATATATATATATATTATATAAAAATAAATGAATGATGCCCCTTTCTAGTCCTTATGTCCCCAAATAAACGCTTTTTTAAAAGTCCCTTGCATGTGGAATTATGCCCCACAGCGGCTCCTGCAGCCTCTATTATGCCCCACAGCGGCTCCTGCAACCTCTATTATGCCCCACAGCGGCCCCTGCAACCTCTATTATGCCCCACAAACCTATATTATGCCCAATAGCGGCCCCTGTATCCTCTTTTATGCCCCAAAGCGGTTACTGGAGCTGGTATTATCCCCTCAGTGGCCCCTGGAACCTCTATTATGCCCCACAGTGGCATGATAGACTGTGAGGTATAATAGAGGATGCATGGGCCGCTGTGGGGCATAATAGAGGTTGAAGGGGCCACTGTGGGGCATAATAGAGCTTGTAGGGGCCACTTTGGGGTATAATAGAGGTTGTAGGGGCTGCTGTGGGGCATAATAGAGGTTGGGTGGGCAACTGTGGGGCATAACAGAGGTTGGGTAGGCCACTGTGGGGCATAATAGAGGTTGCAGGGCCCCTGCAACCTCTATTGTGCCCTACAGTGGCCCACCCAACCTCTATTACGCCCCACCCAACCTCTATTATGCCCTATAGTGGCCCATACATGAACAATAATACTCTGGGGTCTAAAAAGACCCCAGAGTATAATGATCGGAGATCCTGGGTGGTGACAAACCAGTTACTTGCCTATCCTGGACTCTAGTGCACTCCTTGAAGCTTTCGGCCATCTTCAATATCAGGTCTGACATCATATGGGCCAGACTGGTGTCGCAACACATAACGACGTCGGCCCAGTGGTTAATCTAGCCTTTCTGCTGCCTGAGGCAGACGACAGAAAGGCTCTCCTTCCCCCCCCTCGCTGGACTGAATACCGGGGGGGGGGGGGTTGCTAGTGGTAACATTACAGTAAATACAGTGATACATTGTGTAACGTTTTGTGGTGACTTACCGGAGACGTCTCTAACTAATCACTCACATTTCCCGTCTCTTCCCTCTGGACCACCATGACCACTTTTTCCAGCATGTGATTTGTGTCTGTAGAGTTTGCAACACAGGCATCTTTGACCCATATTGTCCTCACCTACACAAAGCCCCTTAAATAGTGCCCCTTATCACTAACACCCCCCTTATATTAATAATGCCCCTAATAGCCCCTATATAAATTCCCCATTGTATTAATAATGCCCCTAATAGCCATTATATAAATAACTCCTCTTGTATTAATGATATACGCTATTTATATAAGGGCTTTTCACCGTTTGCCTCTGATAAAAATTTTTTAATAGAAAGTGATCAAAGCAAAAGCAATTTAAAATAGTATAACTAAAAAGTACACCCCACCCCGCAAATAAAGACGCCCTATGCATCCCTGTACATGGAAGTATAAAAAAGTTATGGGTGTCAGAATATGGCGACTTTTAGAAAAAAAATAATTTTTTTTAACACAGTTTTGGATTTTTGTTAAGGGGTTAAAATGTAAATAAAACCATATACATTTGGTATCCCTGGAATCGTACTGAAACAGAATACAGATGATATGTCATTTTGGCTGCACAGTGAACGCCATAAAACCGAAGCCCATAGGAAAGTCGCACAAATGCATTTTTTCTTCAAATCCCCCCCATTCTGAATTTTTTTTCCAGCTTCTCAGTACATTGTACAGAACAACATCATGAAGAACTATTTGTCTCGCAAAGATTAAGACCTCATATGGCTCTGGGAGCAGAAAAATAAAAAAGTTATGGGGCTTGGAAGGAGGGGAGTCAAAAATGAAAAACGAAAAGCGAAATATGCCCTCTGCTGACCGAAATAAGCAGTTTAGCAATGGAAGATGGTTAAATGCTGAAGAGATTTATGAAATTAGAAAGCATCAGTTTTTTTTCTAGAAACAGCACCACTCGTGTTGTAATAAAGTACTGTGTATGAAACTGTGCAGAAATATCAAACATAGCCATATTGTAGTTGTTGAAAAAAAGCAAACCTTTTTCTTAATATATTACAATCCCTTTAGGTTAAATTTTCAAGCAGTAATGAAAGCATCCGTGTTTTTTAACCCCTTTCTGGCAATCACCGCAATAGTACAACAGATGTCGGGTATTTAAATATGGCGGCCACTCAGCAGCCGGGCTTCTGCTGTATTATACAGCAGAGACCCATTGCTAATACCCATGATCACTGCCCACATTGATTGCGGGGATTAAGGCAGAGCTGACTGAAATGCCATTTTGCCTGCGGTGCCCATTTTCAAGGAATTTGTCCATGGTTCCATTCATTCAATGAATAGGAGATGTGTAAGCACGGCCACAAAATGGACATGAGTTTTGTGGCCCAGACTGTGAGCCCGCACATGTGACCATGTAACGCATGGCTGTGTGCTTAGGTCAACAAAAATGAATGGGTCAGTGTGCTAAAAAGCTGGCTAGCAAACTAAAGCACGTCACGGTTATCTGCAAGGGGACTAAAACTCAGTGGGATTCTGTACTGTCTGCAGTGAACATGGACAGCACACATTTGTAGCACAGATGTCCGAATAAGCTCTAAGAACACATATATCCTATTAAGAGGAGACTTGTGGGGGGAGGACTGACCACTGGGCCCCCCAGTAACCATCAGGACACGGCCTGCAGTTCCATGAGACCGTCAGCCACTGACAACACTGAGCCAGGAGCCTGAGGCGTCTGCCAGGAGCCGGCTAGAAATAAATAGCAGCCACGTGATGCTCCTGAGGCCGCAGAGCCCGCCCAGTGACGTCACGGCACTTGTGTGGCAGCAGGCGAGCTCCGGGGTGATGTGACAGACAGAAGTGTCAGGACAGACAGGTCACTGCCCTGGGCCATACATATAGTGGACACCTCTGCCCCCTATAGACCTCTTCGTGTACAGCATGCGGGTTTGGCAGCTGTGACCTAGCCGTGCCCGCATCACTGCACAGCCCTGCCCATAGCTCTGACAAGTGAGGCGCCCGGCAGACAAGCTCAGAGGGATGGTGGTAGTTTCGGGGCAGTTTGAAGACAGAGGGACAACGGATGATGCCATGTCGAGCTCTGATGCTGAAGATGAGCTGATCGAGCCCGCCACACCCACTCCGAGCAGTGCCACCTTCTCCCTGCATGGAAAGTTACCCCCGCTGCAGGTAGGCGCAGTGCCCGCTACACCCGGCCAGTCAGCAGCTCCTGTCTGTTTACAGCCCAGTATTCCATTATCTGCCTTCCTTACCACTCCTCCGCCTGGCACTCATTGGCTGGGCCAGCTGTGTATCTGCAGGGATTGGTGCGTGTACATGGCCATCTCCTGTCTGGGTGGCATTGACTCCTGAAGGGCGATGTGATGTGCCACTTGTAGCTGGAGTAATGTGCTTGTCTTACATGGCTGTATCTGGGTGCATGTCTACGTGTCTGTATAGAGATCACTCACACCAGTCCCTCTTCTTATAGGGGATGGACCCCCATAGACCCCTACACCTATCATCAGTATGAGAAATCTGGAGCCAGAAAACTCACATATTGTCAGTGGACCTGACTACCTGGAGGAAACCCACTTGCACTTGTATAGAACACATCTGAGCTGTGGCCCAGCGCTCACACACATTTACACATACGAGTAACAGGGTTTGATTTTTTGCTATTTAATACTGCTGACTGGGGCCATAAACATAACAGTCTGGTACTCACTTCTCCTTGGACCTCTGTTTCCATCTCCATCAGTTCAGTTTGCATGTATGCAGGTCCCCTTGCTGATGTCACCATTGATGTCCTGTTTGTGACCACTGCAGTCAATCACAGGCCTCAGTGGTGACCTTTTTACAAGTGGCACCCCACATCACTGCTGTGACATGCTGTTTGCGGGCAGGTGACTGCTGAGGCCTGTGATTGTCTACAGTAGTCACCTGGCACAACTGTATAGAGATGAATGGAGCAGCCACCATTGGAGACTAAGACCCGTGGAGAGGCGAGTACTGTTTTTTTACGTTCAAGGTATGTTCACATGGAGTATTTTGCAGGCGAATTTTGACACGGAATCCGCCTTAAAATCTGCCTGCAAAAACGTCTCCCATTGATTTCAATGGGAGTCACTTGCTTTATTTTCCCGCTAGCAATTTTTTTTTCTCTAGCGGGAAAAAAAAGCAGCATGCCCTATCTTCAGCTCCGCTCTCACGGAGTAACACGCCGCTCATTGAATGGCTTTGTAACCCATTGATTTCAATGTGTATCGCGCGTATGCCGGCACACATTGAAGTCTACGGGATCTGTTTTGAAGCGCTGCGCTCTGACACGTGTATACGTATCTAAATGAGCAGCGCGTTACTCTGTGAGAATGGAGCCTCACACGGATTCCGCGGCTCGAGATTCCCTCCTGATTAGGCCCACTCATCCAAGCCTAATCAGGAGCGGGATTCCGCGACTGGATGCTGATGCACAGCATCGGCATCCCGTCGTGGGTAGCCGTGCCAAAAAGCCACACAGCAGAAAAAGTTTCCGCCGTGTGAACTTACTGTTATAGTCCCAAAAACAATACTTTTTAAAAAAATATATATATATCTATATAGATAGATATATATTAATAAACAGACTCCTTTAAACATATGTTGGCACTGGAGACCCCTTTAACTTGTCATTGAAAGATTATCAAAAGATTGGTGTTGCTCTATGGCTTGTACCTAGTAGGAACTTGTCTCACTCTCTTGCCTTGATGGTCATGCATTTTTTGTATAACAAAGTCCCTTATTAATAAGTGGGTTGTCCTGCTGCCTAGGGTACAAAAATGAGGAAACATAACTCAGGATCAGGAGGCATAAACCTGGCCATCCGCTTTAGATAGCACATTAAAAGACATGACTAGTGACCTATACTGAAAATACGTAATCAATAAAAAAAGAACTGGAATAACCCTTTAAGTCTAAGGCCCCACGTAGTATCCTGCAGCAAAAAAAGCAGTGTGTGAAAATCCGTGACGGCAACACATTGCGGTTTTTCCTGCAGCTCTTTGGACAGAAAGTTTACAGAAGTTTCCTCTGCTGACCTTCTGCTTCAATTATACCTATAGAGAAACCACCAGCATTTCTGTAGATATAATTGACATGCTGCGATTTCCAAAACCAAAAATCACCACATGTCCACAGCACGTATTTTACTGCAAAAGGGGGGTGGGATTTGCTAGAATCCCATCCACTTCGCCGTGACTGTAAAGTGCTGCAATTTTTCCTGTGGTGTTTCCTCCATGTGGAGCCCCAGCCTTAATTAGGGTGCATTCACACGGAGTAAAATGGAGTGTAATTTGGAGTGTAATTTTTACACGTGTAAAAAATGTACATGTGTATTTTGGAGCGTTTTTTTTTTACATGTGGCGTTTATGGAGTGTTTTTTGGAGCGTTTACGCGTGTAGAAAAACACGCTCTGTAAACGCTCCGTAAACGCCACGTGTAAAAAAACGCTCCAAAATACGCGCGTAAATTTTTTACACGTGTAAAAATTACACTCCAAATTACACTCCATTTTACTCCGTGTGAATGCACCCTTAAAGGGTTATCCAACTTCTTCAAGAAGACAGCAACCATTATGAAATTGATGGTACACTTCTTCAATGGTTTGGTTCCTCCCTTGCAGACAAACCACATATAGCATTTCTTTGCTCATCATCACCAATCCCTTCAAAATATGGAGTTCCACAGGGATTGGTACTATTTCTTGTGCCGTTTGTTGTTTACATGCTCACATTAGACAAATTATTCCAGAGCTTTGGCCAGGCCTATAACTGAGACATCTCTCATGGACACTTTTAAATCAAGACTCAAAACAAACTTTTTTTTTTTTTTTCTTATACAGGTGGCTAATATGTGACTAATGCAGGCAAGCAGCGACGTTAGCAGTCATGTGTTGTATTACTAGCATCAGGTCTCCCATCACCAGGGCAGGACTTACTGAAATTGCCAAGCAGTGATTCTGTAAGGGCCAGTTCACACGGAGTTAACGCTCGCGCATTCTGGCACGTATACATGTGTCAGAATGTGAGCACTCAAAACAGATCACATTCATTTCAATGTGTCGTTATGGGCGTATAACGCGCATAATTTTGCCATCTGTGTACTGGTTGTGCTTCTGTGGCCCATTCGTTCAATGAATAGGGTCACAGAATAACGGTAGACAAACCGGATAGGTATAGGACATGTCCTGAGTTTTGTGGCACAGATTGTCGGCCCACACACTGAGACACGGTCTTGTGAACAGGCCCACAGAAATAGATGAGTCAGTGTGCTGTTCGGGAAAATCCCAGATAACACACTGACCATGCAAACGGTCATTTGCAAGGGGCTTAAAGGGGCTCTATCAGCAAAATCATGCTGATAGAGCCCCACATATGTGTGAATAGCCTTTAAAAAGACTATTCAGGCACCGTAAATGTTATATTAAACAACCCCCCCCCCCCCGTTTTAAAATAAAACCCTAAAAAAGAATGTTATCTACTTACGCATCGTGCACTTTGGGCGGGCATTCAGGGTGTGTCTTCTTCTTCATCCATGCCTCTTCTTCCTCCGATGTTCTCCGGTCCCGTCCTCCTCCGGCGCTCGCGAGCAGACACTGATATCAGTGCCAGTTCGCGAGCGCCGGAGGAAGACGGGACCCGAGGACATCGGAGGAAGAAGAGGCGTGGATGAAGAAGAAGACACACCTTGAATGCCCGCCCAGCGTGCACGATGTGTAAGTAGATAACATTCTTTTTTAGGGTTTTATTTTAAAACGGGGGGGGGGGGGGGGTAGTTTAATATAACTTTTACGGTGCCTGAATAGCCTTTTTAAAGGCTATTCACGCATATGTGGGGCTCTATCAGCATGATTTTGCTGATAGAGCCCCTTTAATACAGTGATTTCCAATTACCCTGGAGCAACCCTTGAAAACTTTTTCCACTCCTTGGGGACACCTACTCACTTTCCTACAATAAAGAAGCTGATATTCTAAGCATCTAACACAATGTCTAGCATCCTTGATCAGGCCAAAATTCGTCTTCTATCTGTACTGTGAAAATGACAGCTGTGGCTGCTCTGGCTCAGCTCTGGTTCCAAAGACTCAAAGGGTTCTAAGAAGTTCTTCCTGGAAATCACTTTCCTAATCTATAGCTTAGTATAGGTCAATCCATAACAATTCCAGAGTCTCATATATTCTGCATCTCTTGACTTCACCGTGGGCCATACAATACATGGTTGTCCTGTATCCCACTCTTTGCAGCCAATGGCACAACAAGTAATGAGCACTGTGACTCCAAATTTTCCTCTGTTAAATGCTTTGAAATGGTTCAAGCAGAGATAGGGATGTGTAATAAAGATACTGCCTGTGTCTAGAGGGTGGACAAGGAAACTGTGAAAGAAGCTTGTGCTTGTCAGCAGACCAAACCTAATAAAAGTATCTGTTTTATTTAGTGCTAGAGTGGAGTGGTTGTCAGGATGGAGTCAGAGTTGGAAAAATGTTATCAAGTCTGACTTGCTACGAACTAAAATTATTAATAATTTTTACTTATATTATACAGTTTTGTATATTTTATTTTTAATTACATGCATAGCTTGTATCATATTTACTGGCTTTGTAATGATTCTTTACTGCTTCTGACTGACAATGACTGTCAACCATTTATGAAGAAGTTGGAATAGGAGCAGGAGTCGGAGCTGTGCTGTGGGAAAATAGAGGAGCCATAGGCGGTGGTTCGGTGTATTCACTCTGCAGCCCATGTTTTATTGTAAACCTACAAAATAATATCTGAACAGAAATTTCTAGTAGTGAATTTGTGGGAATGGCATGATAAACCTTTTAGTTTTAGCTGCTTCCCTCTCCCAATAGCACTGCCAGATATATATGCTCAGGATGTCCTGGAAACTTTGTCTTTGGAATTACATTCCAACAAAAACAGCCTGGAACAATAGTCTGGGGTTAGGCCTCCAACTCCACACAGCGAACTGTATCAGGACTGATAACTGGGATGAAATATGGCTTTTCTTCTCTCACTGCTTTGCTGGTAAAGGAACATTACATTTAAAGTAGCACATTGTCCAGAAATTTTAGGAAATTTGGAAAAAAAAACAGAGCGGTAGCGCCTGTCACCGGGCCCCCTAATGGCTCGGCCCTGTGGCAGCCTCCTCCGCTGCCTCTTCGGTAGTTATGCCCCTGGTTTATATACGGTACACAAAATATACAGACAAATATAATACTCAATGACTAGTGGAAAAAAAAGCTAGCAGAACCCATTGAAATCAATGGGAGGTTTTTTTTTCAGCGTGGAAAATTCCACACCAAATTGCTCACCATTTTCCTCCGTGTGAATGGACCCTGACCAAGTTTGACAATGACCGAAGCATTTGGGGGGGAGGGGGGCACACAGCAAAGTACAGAGGCAGGGTTATCAAAGCTAATATAATTGCTACAAAGTGGTTAACAACATACAGTCCTATGAAAAAGTTTGGGCACCCCTATTAATCTTAATCATTTTTTGTTCTAAATATTTTGGTGTTTGCAACAGCCATTTCAGTTTGATATATCTAATAACTGATGGACACAGTAATATTTCAGGATTGAAATGAGGTTTATTGTACTAACAGAAAATGTGCAATATGCATTAAACCAAAATTTGACCGGTGCAAAAGTATGGGCACCTCAACAGAAAAGTGACATTAATATTTAGTAGATCCTCCTTTTGCAAAGATAACAGCCTCTAGTCGCTTCCTGTAGCTTTTAATCAGTTCCTGGATCCTGGATAAAGGTATTTTGGACAAACAATTCAAGTTCAGTTAAGTTAGATGGTCGCCGAGCATGGACAGCCCGCTTCAAATCATCCCACAGATGTTCAATGATATTCAGGTCTGGGGACTGGGATGGCCATTCCAGAACATTGTAATTGTTCCTCTGCATGAATGCCTGAGGATTTGGAGCGGTGTTTTGGATCATTGTCTTGCTGAAATATCCATCCCCGGCGTAACTTCAACTTCGTCACTGATTCTTGAACATTATTCTCAAGAATCTGCTGATACTGAGTGGAATCCATGCGACTCTCAACTTTAACAAGATTCCCGATGCCGGCATTGGCCACACAGCCCCAAAGCATGATGGAACCTCCACCAAATTTTACAGTGGGTAGCAAGTGTTTTTCTTGGAATGCTGTTTCTTTTTGGACGCCATGCATAACGCCTTTTTTTATAACCAAACAACTCAATTTTTGTTTCCAAAATGAAGCTGCCTTGTCCAAATGTGCTTTTTCATACCTCAGGCAACTCTATTTGTGGCGTACGTGCAGAAACGGCTTCTTTCTCATCACTCTCCCATACAGCTTCTATTTGTGCAAAGTGCGCTGTATAGTTGACTGATGCACAGTGACACCATCTGCAGCAAGATGATGCTGCAGCTCTTTGGAGGTGGTCTGTGGATTGTCCTTGACTGTTCTCACCATTCTTCTTCTCTGCCTTTCTGATATTTTTCTTGGCCTGCCACTTCTGGGCTTAACAAGAACTGTCCCTGTGGTCTTCCATTTCCTTACTATGTTCCTCACAGTGGAAACTGACAGGTTAAATCTCTGAGACAACTTTTTGTATCCTTCCCCTGAACAACTATGTTGAACAATCTTTGTTTTCAGATCATTTGAGAGTTGTTTTGAGTAGCCCATGATGCCACTCTTCAGAGGAGATTCAAATAGGAGATCAACTTGCAATTGGCCACCTTAAATACCTTTTCTTATGATTGGATACATCTGGCTATGAAGTTCAAAGCTCACTGAGGTTACAAAACCAATTTTGTGCTTCAGTAAGTCAGTAAAAAGTAGTTAGGGGAATTCAAATCAATAAAATGATAAGGGTGCCCATACTTTTGCACCGGTCAAATTTTGGTTTAATGCATATTGCACATTTTCTGTTAGTACAATAAACCTCATTTCAATCCTGAAATATTACTGTGTCCATCAGTTATTAGATATATCAAACTGAAATGGCTGTTGCAAACACCAAAATATTTAGAACAAAAAATGATTAAGATTAATAGGGGTGCCCAAACTTTTTCATAGGACTGTACCAACAGAAATGATAGATAGTAACAGCAAGCAGAGTTGCAGCAGAGCTGAAACTGTGGGAGCAGGAGTGAGATTGGTGTAGCAGAGCTGAAGTTGTGATTGGGGCAGGAGTGCTGGGTCCAGGTGGCAGAAACAGGGCATGGCCTCTCGCTAACTGGTGTGAATTATAGCTCCTGGGGCAGATTTGAGTTTGAGGCACATGGAAAGCAGGAGCTGCACCAAATTTATAGAGGTATGGGGCTCTTAATAAATTTGGCAACATCGTACTCCAAGCGCCAAGGAAATTGACTAGTGTAGGAAATGCCAGTCTTGATGTATCTCCTCATTATTTCTTTTCTACTTACTGTGATATTTCCTATATTATTACATACAGCATTGCTTCATAAAATTCCTTATTTTAGTTCTGGCAGCACGTTCACAATGAAGTGTATTGTTGTATCCCCCGTGAATAGTCCTTTTGTGTATGGGTTTCTAGGAGCGTGTTCAGCTATGTACCATGCTTCTGCCACTGTTGAAGCTAATGGAGATCAATACTGTATACTTTCTCTATGCCATCCAAAAGCAACAATGTAATAACTACCGTATTTTTCGGACTATAAGACGCACTTTTTTCCCCCCAAATTTCGGAGGAAAATTAGGGTGCGTCTTATAGTCTGAATGTGGGGGGAGGAGCGGATTTGCAGCATGGCCGCGCTACTGCCACCGCTGGTTTTCTGCAGCGGCAGGAGTGTGACAATACTGCAGGCCCCGGCAGCTAAAACACTCCCCGGCATCCGCCGGTCTATTACAGCAGATGCCGGGGACTGTCTTAGCTCCCTGGGCCTGCAGATTGCCACGCTCCTGCCGCTGAAGAAAACCAGCTGTGGCAGTAGCGCGGCCATGCTGCAAATCCGCTCCTCCTCCGCAGGTCCCGGCAGTCAGCTAGCCCCGGGGCCGGTCCCCACCGGCCCCATAACTTTAGTGATGCAGGCCGGCTCCTGCACGGCGAGGCCGCAGGAGCCGACCTGTTCCGATGACAGCCGGGAGCCTAATGAAGGCTCCCAGGCCTGTCATAGATATATATTACTATCGCGGCTGGTCTATGACACTCCGCGATAGTAATGTATAGAATCTCCCATAGACGGCAATACACTTGTATTGCCGTCTATGGGACTTGCAATCAAATGATTGCAGGTTCAAGCCCCCTAGGCGGGGGATAATAAAATAGTAAAAAAAAAAAAAGACACTTAAAAAAAATATAATAAAAAAATAAAATAAATAAAAGTTCACCTCCTTTCTCTAGAATACATATAAAAGTATAACATTACTGTGAAACATACACATTAGGTATCCCTGTGTCTGAAAATGCCCGGTCTACTAATAGTTTTATGTACAGTGAACGTCAAAATCAAAAGTGCTAAACTGCCGGGTTTTTCTCTCTGTTTTGCCTCTGAATTAAATAAAAGGTGATCTAAGCAATAAACATTTCCCAAAATGGTATAACTAAAAAGTACACCTGGCCCCACAAAAAAAAACGCCCTATACATCCCCGTACAGCTGCAGGGTCACCTGTCAATGTGGCCTTGCAGCTGTTCCAAAACTACATCTCCCATACATTAAATATTTTACCATTTTTTGCCTGAAATTTTTTTTTCCCTATTTTTCTCCTCTAAAACCTGGGTGCGTCTTATAGTCCGAAAAATACGGTATATCATTGTTATGTAGGTTGAAAATGTATCCTTTTGAAACTGCTGCCCATATTCTATTGCTGCTGAGAAGTACTACATTGTGTTTTATGCTTCTGCAGCTTCCGGAAGTCATTCCACTTAATGTGGGAGGGATGTACTTCACCACCAGGCTGTCCACACTTCAGAGGTATGAAGACACTATGTTGGCTGCCATGTTTAGTGGACGCCATCACATTCCAACAGATGCTGAGGGCCGATACTTCATTGACAGAGATGGCACATACTTTGGGTAAGTAAGAGGATGGGTAATAACCAGCTTGGAGTTTGTTCTTGCCAAACTGTGTCAACACCAATCCATTTTGTGAGTGAGGTCTAAAATTAAAAATTCAGTTCTGCTACATTTGCACGCATGCTGGAATAGGGCTAAGGGCATATAGAGTTGCATTAGAATTATTTAGGCAATGTGTACCTGTTCATAGTGACTCCATTGCAGATAGAACTACCACATGTAAGTGTGCACAGTGTTTATACTATTTCTGCAGGCTTATTTCACACCCATTACATAGCTACAGGTATAAACAAGCATGTCAGGACTTGCATACATTTGTTTACCTGCTCTTAATCTCTGGGGCCTATGGGGCAGGCATGTCGATTTTTAGTGATGTGAAAGGTTAGAGTTTTTATAGACAGGAAAGCACACACGACTCTTGGCTCAGTTCTTTCCTGTGACATAATTATTCATTTTTTGGTTCCAGCACACTCGTTGTAAATAGTTCCCTTCATATTAATGTGTTTCCAGTAGAAGTACAAACAAAGCAACAGAAGGAGGGAAGTCAAGGGAATCTAGCACAGAGCAGGACTTGTCAACTTTCTCCATGCAGACTTCCTGCTCATTTTTTGTAGACAAAAGATTAGTAGACAGTCGCAACAAAAACAACTGAGCAGATTTATTAAGTCTATCGTTTGGTACTCCAGTCTTAATAAAGGGCCTGACCGGCTCAAGGCAGCCCTGATTTAGTGGAATAGATGTGTTAATAAATAAATAAAATTAATAAATTCCTCTAATTAGTTTTTCTCCCATTAAGCCTGGTTCACATCTGCATTCGGTATTCCGTTTCGGGAGTCCCCTTGGGGCCCCCCCCCAAATGGAATACCGAACGCATTGAAAAGCGTTGACTTACGAAAGCACACAGACCTCATAGACCATGGGTGGGCAGTTAATTTTCCCATGGGGCCACATGAGAAATTGTAACGGTTCTAGAGGGCCATGTGCACAGCAGCAAATTTAGCTCCACCCACTTCTACGCTGACTCCACCCATTCTCAATCATCTTTCCATGTGCCCCCACACAGTATAATCCACCTACAGTCATCCGTACATTATATGTCCCCGCATTTTAATGTTCCCCTCCAAATGTCCCACAGTATTAAGTCCCTCTCCTGGTGCCCCAGTGTAAACTAGCAGAAACTAGAGGGGACATTAAACTGGGGCAGCTGGAGGGGGACATTAAGCCGTGGGGATAGTTGGAGGGGGACATTAAACAGTGGGGGTAGCTGGAGGGGGACATTAAGCAGTGGGGATAGTTGGAGGGGGACATTAAACTGGGGGCAACTCGAGGCAGACATGTCCCCCTCCAGCTACCCCCATGGTTTAATGTCACCCTCCACCTGCCCCCTAGTTTAATGTCCTCCCTTCATCTGCCTTCAGTTTACCTGCTCCCCTACATCTGCCCCTAGTTCCCCCCTCTTGCTCACACATGCTGTCTCTTCTCTCTTTATCATCCAGCAGCCCCATTGCCGGCAGCTTGAAGCAAGCACACAGTCCCGTGTGGCTCCACCCACTGAGTCATAGCCTATCCTGGTGATCGGCTGTGATGACATCATCTCAGGTCCTTGAACGAACTGCCACAAGCTATGCGGTGCGGGCAGAAGCAGTCAGAGGGCCGGATGTGGCCCGCGGGCCGTGCATTGCCCAGGTCTGCCATAGACTATAATGGGGTCCGTATGTTTTCCGCGCGGAACATGCAGAGAGAAAATTACATCATGAACTACTTTCCTCTCCGTATGACTCGTTCGGAAACACCGCGCGGAAAACACACAGACCCCATTATAATCTATGGGGTCCGTGTGCTTTCATTGCTCACCGCTTGTCAATGCGTTCGGTATTCTGTTCAGCAGGACACCATGTGGACTTCCTGGACAGAATACTGAATGCAGATGTGAACCAGACCTTACACAGATCTGCAATATGACTGGAAGCTATGCCATAAAACTTGAGTATAATAGTCACTGTATTAAAGTCAGTCAAGTCCAAAATGCCTCCCTAAGGAATAATAATGCATTGAGAGGATTCTTAATGGGAACAGAAATATGGGCCATTTTTTGATTGTTCAATTTTCACAGCTGTCAAAAAAGCTGATGTTCTATTTTTGTTCACCAAAACAGATCGAGATAGAGCTATGTGAACAAACCCGTTAAAATTCATGAGTTCTATAATGGTTACGTGACGGCTGTTATTCACTGTCGCGTCCCGTCCATAGTCGTGTTAATAAAGCCTAACCCAACTTGAAGAAATATGGACTCAAGTTATTCCTCCCTAGCCCTGATGCATCACCTGCCATTGAATCTAAAATCTTGAGATACTTTGCTCTGGCAGCCCTGCTTATTTGCAGTTCCAGTTGCTCGGGGAATGGATCTTTATGTGCAGATTCTCTTGGCGTATATTTCAAGAGTAGTAGGTCAATGCTCAAGATAGAAAATAGATAGACAAATCCTTAAAGGGGTGTTTCCATCTCAAGACTCATATTTGAATTGAAAGTTACCCTTAGGATAAGTTCACACAGGGTTTTTTTGGCACAGAACCTGAGGCGGAGGCCGCCTCAGGTTCCAATCCAAAAACCGGGTAGCCGCGACTGAAAGCGAGTGCACTGCACCGGCATCCAGCCGCGCACTCTGCTCCGGATTAGGCCCAGTGAATGGGCCTAGTCGGGAGGAGGGTGTGTCTTCAAGGCGACTCTGCCTGAGCATCTCACTTCTTTTTTCCAGGAGCCGGAAGAAACGGCTCCCAGAAAAAAGGCCTGACCGGCTCCCATTGATTTCAATGGGAGCCGTCTTTTTGGTCAGGGTTTTAAGGTGGATACGGCCTCAAAACCTTGACCAAGAAACTCAGTGTGAACCTACCCTGTAACTAAGTGAAGCGTTTTACCCAATATATTGATCTATCTATCTATCTATCTATCTATCTATCTATCTATCTATCTATCTATCTGTTTGCCAGATACAAGTAAATCTGTCTGCCTCAGTGTTTAGTGCTGGATGCCTAGGATACAGACCTGTTCACAGGTCAGAATGATGACTCACATATCCACCACTCTCTCTCTTTCTGCCTACTGCTCTCAGTTTTTGAGCTCTGATAAGGGCTAGACCAGCTTCTTGAGCTGAGCTTGAGCTTCTATTATCAGTGTATGTAAATCCAGAGATAACTGTGCTGTTTACAGCTGTAATAAGATGTAAACCAGGAAGTGGAAGGGAGAGGAGACAGGAGGGCAGATGAAATCCTGAGATGAGAAAACTCCTTTAACATGTGAACATGTTGAGACTACTGATATCATCTGTATATTTTGATATTTGTATTTTTAGAGACATATTAAACTTTTTACGCTGTGGTGAACTCCCGCCACAAAACCGTGTCAAAATGGTATACAAAGAGGCTCAATACTACTCCATTGGCCCCCTGCTTGACCTTTTGGACAAAATGCAACCACTGACTGGGGAGAAAGTGAGGCAAGCATTTCTGGACTTAATGCCTTATTATAAAGGTAATGTTAGTACTATATAGTGTTAACTGTTAAGTAATTGAGAAAAAATGTAAAGATTGAATTTGCTGTTTATACTATATTTTTTAGACAGCAGCATAGCCTATGCCTTGTACTGCTTGTTCATTTCCTGTTTAACTTAAATGGAGAGAAATTGGCAATCCTTGTCAAACTACCATGAAATGTGAACCCAGCCTTAATTGTTTACCAAGGCCTGCCACAGGAAATATTAGTCAATTGTGGGACGTAGGACATGTGCACATTCACTTTTATTTGTCTCATAAACTTTCCATTGCACATGGATATCACAATGCAGTGTAATGGGTTATTTTTAAATCAGTGTATAAAAATGGAATATATATACAGATTTCAGACCATACCCCTAAAAAGAGAACCCACATTACTTCACAGCAATATAGAATCCAGACCAAACCACCTAAATTAACCCTTTCTGAAATCTGCCATAATAGTATTTTAAAAAGTTTTTAAAGATGTCGACTGTGCCGCTCCCTTCCCGCATCAGAACTCCCCTGGGGCGACTATACTTTTAATGGTGCAGCATGGCTCCCACTCTGCAAGATCGTGGGAGCTGTCCTGTTCCCTTGTCATCCGGCTTGTCATTCTATTATAGTTATTGAGGTATACGACCAGCCTCAATAGCTATGTAGCAATTCACCTATAGACTGCTATACAGCTCTATTGCAGTCTTTGAGAACTTCAAATAAAAGATTCCAGGTTCAAGCCGCCTAGTTTAAAAAAAAAATAATAAAAATAAAAAAAAATAATAATAATAAAAAACATCACATATGACACAAAATGCTATTGGAAAAAAATATATCTGGCACCTTATTTAAAAAAATAAATAAAAAGGTATCTTTCTCACCAGATTTATCCAACTCCAGACAGACCCTGGCACCTCCACTCTCTCCCAAGATCTGCCTACAACTGCAGGCATAAGGATCCATTCACACAAAGGAAAATGGCGCTTTATTTGATGCTGAATTTTCCACACTGAAAAAAAGCCTCCCATTGACTTCAATGGGTTCCGCTAGCTTTTTTTCCACTAGTGGAAAAAAAGCTAGAGGCGCCCACTGAAATCAATGGAAGGCTTTTTTTCAGTGCTGAAAATTCGGTGCCAAATAAAGCGCCATTTTCCTCTGTGTGAATGGATCCTTACAGTCTTTTAAGGCCCAATGATGAGCCCAAACTCTCACACCAGAGCTGAGGTAAGCTGTAAGGAATCTGGGGGCGATATACTGATTCTCCAACACCGTGCCTATCACCTTCTCACAGATATAATGAGATACAGTTGTATAGCATTAGCAATTCTGTATATTATATGTATTATAATAGTTGTGTATTTACCGAATGTTTCTTTTAAAGATCACTTGGAGCGTATTATTGAGATCGGGAAACTTCGAGCTATACAAAGGAAAGCCAGATTTGCCAAGCTGAAGGTGTGCGTCTTCAAGGAAGAAATGCCTATTACTCCTTATGAGTGTCCACAATTTAACGCCTTACGTTTTGAGAGGAGCGAAAATGAATCAAAGCATTTTGAGCATCAGTGTGATGTGGATGTTTCTTTTGGGCCATGGGAAGCAGTGGCTGATGTTTATGACCTTCTCCATTGCATAGTGAGTGATCTCTCAGACAGAGGCATCACTGTGGAGCACCAGTGCATTGGAGTGTGCGATAAACATCTTATTAACCACTATTATTGCAAGCGCCCTGTCTATGAATTTAAAATTACTTGGTGGTGAGAGGTTATGACTGTTAGCCAGGGCACAGGACCAAATATTAGTAAACTGGTTGCACAACCAAATAGCTAGTAGCACAGCAAATGTGGAGCAGACTGTTATTGCCATCTGTTATCCAAAGCATAAGTACAAGGTAACTGTATAGATGCATTGTCCAAAATAATGAGGCTCAGAAATTTAAATAATTGCACTATATTTTACTATCTGCAAGATTGCTTTGATAGAACATTGACTGAGCCATCATTTCCGCAGGGTCAATAGGTACAGTGAATGGTCATTGCCGAAAAGAGTTCTCCCCCTAGTTCAGCGTGCTAAATGTATAGTTGTGTAGAGTAATACTGGAAAATAATATACTTAGGAGGTAAAACTTTACACCAATTCAGATACAATGTAGGATATCAAAGACACCCAGAATATATTCTTTTCCCCAATAAATGACTTCTGTTTCTAATTGTTTTTTTTAAACCCTTTCCCCCACTAATCATTAAGGTTATAATTATTATTTAAATAATGATTTTACATTTGAATAGTGTTCTATTTATTTATTGCATTATATTAATGTTATGAATATTTTTTGTGCAGTAATTGATTATTTATGTAAAAATGTAAATATAATGTTATTTGGTATACATTTTTGTGTGGTTTATTGACCAAACTACATATCAAGAGAACTATGGAATTATCTCATAAATCCTACTTTTGGAAAAATATATTTAGGATCACAATATGCAGAAGTGGAAACTATTGCCACCAAGGGGCGGAAGGGTATGGCACCTGAGCTTCAAGAATATTTTATTAGAGTGTTGCTTACCCATCATTTTGCAGAATTAAAGAGGTTACCTTAAGGCTAAGGCCCCATGGGGTGTCCCACAGCAAAAAAAATGCTGTGGGAAAAACCGCAGCGGCAACACGTCGTGGTTCTTTTCACAGCACTTTAGACAGAAAATTTACAGAGGTTTCAGGGATGTAGTTTCCAAAATTGGGTCACTTTTAGGGGTTTCCATTGTATTGGTAATCTAGAGGCTATGCAAGTGTGACATGGTGTCTGAAAACTATTCCAGTAAAATCTTCCCTCCAAAAGCTAAATAGCACTCTTTCCATTCCAAGCCGCACTATGTTCCCATACAGTAGATTACGACCATGTATAGGGTATTGCTGTGTTTAAGAGCAATTGTTTAACAAACTATTGGGTACTTTTTTTTCTTTTAACCCTTGTGAACATGAAAACTTTGGGGATAAAGTGACGTTTTAGTAATTTTTCATTTACAGATCCCAATGTTAATAACATCTGTGAAACGACTGTGGGGTCAAAATGCTCACTATACACCTGGATAAATTCTTTGAGGGATGTAGTTTCAAAAATGGGGTCATTTTGGGGGGTTTCTATTGTATTGATACTTTAGAAGCTCTGCCAATGAGACATGGCGCCTGAAACTATTCCAGCAAAATTATCTTTTCAAATGCCAAGTGTCGCTCCTTCCCTTCCGTGTGCCCAAACATCAGTTTACACCCACATGTAGGGTATTTCTGTGCTCAGGAGAAAGTGTATAACAAACTGTGAGATGGATTTTCTCCTTTAACTCTTTATGAATGTGCTAATTTTAGGGCTAAATGAATGTATTGCTAAAAGGGTTAACAAACTTCCAAATTCTGTTTTCAATTATTTGAGTGGTGCAGTTTTGAAAATGGGGTGATTTATGGGGGTTTCACATATATAGGCCTTTATAATCCCCTTCAGAATTGAAGTAGTCCCTAAATATTAGTTTGGGTAATGTTCTTGTAAATCTGGAAAATCGCTGTTAAATTTGTAAGCTGTCTAACGTCCAAAATAAATTAAACTCAGGGCTCGTTCACATCTGCGCCCGGTCTCCGTTCTGCAGGTTTCCGTTTCCTGCACAAAACAGAGGCAGGAGACGGAAACCTGCCGGCATGTTTTTTGAAAGATGTCCGGCTGAGAGCCGTGGTGAGCGTTTTATGCTCTCCGCCGCAAAACTGTTTTTTTAAAATCGGACACAGAGTCGGACATGCAGTACTCTGTGTCCGATTTTAAAAAAACAAACGGTTTTGCGGCGGAGAGCATAAAACGCTCACCGTCACTCACGGCCGGACCCGGTCTGACAGGTTTCCGTCTTCTGCATGTAGAAGATGGAAACTACAGAACAGACTGACGAATGCTAGTGTGAACTTAGCGTCAGAGAGAGGAAAACAAAGAAACAAAGAGCAGCTAAAATAGTGTAGATACGTAATAAACACCAAGATAAAGGTATACAAGTGCGTAAAGACACTTGGCCTCTCGGCTGCGAGGGTTGTGACAAATGCACAATCACATGTAATAGCTTGTATTAACCCAGGTGAAGGAGGCAGCCAAACCCACTGACAACACTGGACCGTGGACGGGGAACAATCACGCAGAAAGCAGCAAAAAGGAAATGTGTGGCGCACTCTGGTCAGAGATGATGAGTATCGTAGATAGAATAATATGCTTTATTACGAAAGGCCCAACGCAATAAAAAAGCGTTTCGGCATATACACTTAGCCCTTTCTCAAGTGCATATACTGGTAAAAACACAAAATATAAAATAGTGAATGTTTTTAAAAAAAAATAAAAAAAAAATAAAGAAAGAATGGCAAAAAATTGCAATGACATGATTAAATAAATAAATAAATAAATAAAAGATCTATAAATGTTTTATGTATATGTCCAGGGTCTCCGTTGTCATATTTTGCACTTCATAATGCGCCACACATTTTCAATAGGAGACAGGTATGAACTGCAGGAAGGCCAGTCTAGTACCCGCACTTATTTACTATGAAGCCATGCTGTTGTAACACGTGTAGAATGTGGCTTGGCATTGTCTTGCTGAAATAAGCAGGGACGTCCCTGAAAAAGATATTGCTTGGATGGCAGCATATGTTGCTCCAAAACCTATCTTCCTATGTTGCAGCAGCCTTATGAGGCCATACAGTGACCCAGTGGCAGAGTGTGGAGGTTACAATAGTCTTATGAGGCCATACAGTGACTCGGAGGCGGCAGTAGCATGAGGAGGCCCTACAGTGACCCAGTGGCAGAGTGTAAGATTGCAGCAGCCATAAGAGGCTATACAGTGCTTAAGTTCTCTTAGAGAAAGCCAGGATTCAATCTCTTGATTGAGACAACGGAGTTCCTCCCCTGTGTGACTTTGTTTGCCCAGGTAAAAGAGGTGTAAAACAGCGTGACACCACTGTGCCCTGCACATGTGGTATGCTGAAGGAGCACTGGAAGTTATCCCTGCAGTGGAGGCTGAGGACACAGTGGAGGATGAGGAAGACATTGCAGGACTAACGGTGTGAGAATGTGGAGGCAGAAGCTGCATCACCTGTCCAGTGTGGAGCTTGCAGCAGCCTTATAAGGCCATACAATCACCCAGTGGCAGAATGTGGAGGTGGCAGCAGTGTGAGGAGCCCATACAGTCACCCAGTGGCAGAGTGCGGAAGTGGCAGCAGTATGAGTAGGCCACAGAGTGGCAAGTCGATATATTGCGGAGCTAGTAACAGCCTTAGGAGGCCATATAGAGAGACCCAATGGCAGCAGTGTGAGGAGCCCATACAGTCAGGGCAGGGCAAACTGGGCAAATGCCCAGGGTTCGCAGCTCTCAAGGGGCCCCGGGATCCGCAGCACCAGACGTTTGGTCTGGTGCTCCAGATCAGGAGAGCCCTAGTTACAAGTGTATTGGTGTGCTATGCCAATACCATACTTCCCAAATTTGAAAAACAGAAAGAGGGACAAAATGTGTGGCGGCAAATTTAGCTCTGCCCATTTTTACTCTGACTCTGCCCATTTGTATTCATTTTTCATGTGCCCCCACACAGTATGATACTTCTACAGTCACCCATAAATTATATGCCCCAAGTCCCTTTCCTGGTGCCCCAGTTTAAACTGGCGGAAACTGGAAGGGGACATTAAACAGGGGGGGTAGTTGGAGGGGGACAATAAATTAATGGCAGCTGGAGCGAGACATGAAACTGGGGGCAACAAGATCCCCCTCCAGCTACTCCCACGGTTTAATGTCCTCCTCCAGTGACCCCCCATTGTTTAATATCCCCATCCAGTTGTCCCCATTTTAATGTTCCTCGTAATCCCCCCAGTTTAATTGCCACCTTCATCTGTCCCCAGGTTTATTTTCCCCTTTCATCTGCCCCTGTTTAATATCCCCCTTCATCTGCCCCCAGTTTAATGTCCCCCCATGTCTGCCCCCAGTTTAATGTCTCCCCTTCATCTGCCCTCAGTTTAATGTCCTCCTTTGTATACCCCCAGTTTAATGTTCCCACTCTGTATCTGCCCCCAGTATAATCTCCTCCTCCATCTCTGCTGCCAGTATAATCTCCCCCCTCCATCTCTGCCCCCAGTTTAATGTTCCCCCTCCATCTCTGCCCCCAGTATAATGTTCTACTTCCATCTGTGCCCCTAGTTTTATGTCTCCCCTCCATCTCTGCCCCCAGTACAACGCCCCCCATCCCTGTCCTCCGGACGCAGATGAGTTGAAACCGGGACATACATCCTGCCAACCAGTGGCAACCAGTAACTAGGAATGGCGGGGCCCCGTGGCGAACTTTTGACATGGCCCCCCCCCCAACCGACGCCGAAGACCTCGACTGACCCCCTCCTCCGCACTCTATTATGTCCCTTAGTGGTCCCTGCACACAGTATTATGTCCATTAGTGGCCCCTGCACACAGTATTATGTCCCTTAGTGGCCCCTGCAAACAATATTATGTCCCATAGTGGCTACTGCACACAGTATTATCCCCCATAGTGGCCCCTGCACACAGTATTATAGCCCATAGTGGACACCCATAAACAATTATTATACTCTGGGGTCTTTTCAGACCCCATAGTATAATAATCGGAGACCCGGGGGAATAAAAACATAAAAAATTACTGTTTCTTACCTGTCCCCGGCTCCTACGCTGTCTTCTACGCTGCCGTCCTTCTTCTATGATGTCGGATGTCACATGAACCGGGAAGCAGGTCGGGTTCATGTGACGTCAGAGACATCAGACAAGTAGGAAGGAGGCCTGGCAGGATAGTGGAGAGGTAAGTAACAGTGTTTTTTTACGTTCCCTTACCTCTCCCGGTCTGCCAATCATTATACTCGGGGGTCTGCAAAGACCCCCGAGTATAATGATAGCAGTGGTAGCGGCTGTCACCGGGCCCCTAATGTCCCATGCTCTGTGGAAGCTGCCTCCGCTGCTATGGCGGTAGTTACGCCCCTGCTGCTAACCGGGACTGCAGGACCTGACCCTTAATCCGGGAATGTCCCGCAGAATCCGGGATGGTTGGAAGGTATGCAATACTGTGGCCATTGACATCTGTGATAGAGCAGAGAACTTTAGTCCCTGCTCTACATAGATGTCACTGCATAGAAGATGGAGAAGGACCTTGTAGTGATTTCATCACAGGTTCTGCTCCGGAAGCTACTAGCAGGGAGAGAGGTGCTTCCATTCATTTCTATGGGAGCATGCTGTTTGGATCGGCTGATCCGAACAGTGTTCGCATCGGCTGATCTGAACAGTGTTCGCTCATCTCTATTAACAGGGATTAGTTTTAATAATTTCAGGGTAATTTATAAGGGGAGGGGGCCATTTATAAGAAGAGTTTATCGTTAATATAAATATAGGTTTCACCACCCATGAGTTATTATTATACAACCCCTGGCAAAAATTATAGAATCACCAGTCCCTGAGGATGTTCCTTAAGTTGTTTAATTTTGTAGAAAAAAAGCGGATCACAGCCATAAAAAAAAAAACTAAAGGCATTTCAAATGGCAACTTTCTAGCTTTAAGAAACACTATAAGAAATCAAGAAGAATAATTGTGATAGCCAGTAACAGTTAGATTTTTAGAACAAGCACAGGGAAAAAATTATTATGGAATCACTCAATTCTGAGGAAAAAATTATGGAATCATGAAAAACAAACAAACAAAATAACACTCCAACACATCACTAGGACTTTGTTGCACCACCTCTGGCTTTTAAAACTACTTACAGTCTCTGAGGCATTGGCTTAATGAGTGATAAACAACAGTAGTACCCATTGTGTCATAGGCAATAATACAGTTAAATATGTATAAGAGCTGCACAGACACTACAGCAACAAAATGGTAGGAATTGTGTCACGATTACTATTTACAGAGATGCTATTTTTTACATTTAGGAAGCAAAACTATAAGTACAAAAGTGATCCTAGCACTAGTGACACTGGTATTGGTTACTGCAAGAAAAAAGATCTGTGGTGCTGAGTTTTCTTTATACTGTCATACAATCATGTCCTAGTATTATGCCAACAATACTATATCCTTACATTGACACAGATATTTATTACAACAATATTTTTGCTTCTTGTGTTCTCTTTATTTACTAAAGTGCATACACTGGACATTTTGAATAAAATGTAATTAAATTCTACTTTTAATTCTAAAAACTATTACGCTGGAATCATACCTGCAGTTTTTGTAGCTGTTTTTTTAAAGGTAAGTCATGACTGGATTCATAAAAAAGAAAAATAAGATATTGTGCTGGTGATCATTTCAATCCATCCACAATGTCAAAGCGTTTATTCTTCCAAAATGTACTGCAATATCATTAAATATTCTGATCTAACCACCATTTAGACAATATTAATGACCTTTAAAATGAATAGAAATGACTTTTATTTTACAGTTTCCTGTTACAAAATAATCCACTATAAAGTTGGCCATAGGAGGTTGATTTACATTACAGCTATAATTTGAGTGTTAATAAATGCAGCATACTTACTGTAAATATTCTTGTTGCTAAAGTTCTTGTGCTAAATTTGTTCCTTGAGCTCCCTCTGCTGTTTTACAGGCAACATTTCAGGTAACTGAAAGTAATCTATTAACAAGAAAATGGGTTTATAATAGTAATGGGTATCAAGACATATCTTGTAGAGTATCTACAGACATGCATGGGAAGTGTGTCTGGCAAGTATACAGTGTAAAGCTGTGATGTATAGGGCCCACTGCCAGGACCCATGCAGATCAGCTGTACTGACACAGTGTGGTTACAGGTAATAACAATGCCATGCTGCTCACCGGCCATACAATGTTCACTACTGCACTACCTAAACCTTGCACTACACTATGTAGTTGCTCCTGGACTTGTTAACATTAACATGGCCCATACAACTATAGTACCCACAACTGCGGTTGTCAAGAATACGGTGAATGAGCAGCGCAGTATCTAGCATGGAAACAATACTGAGAGCTGCATGTTCTAGTAAACATCTGCTCTGCGGAGTCCTGTAAGAGATGATTCCTTCACTATTTATATTGCACAGATCTGTTTTATAGTGAATATGCAATGTTATTACAACCTGTGATAATCACGTCTGCTATAAAACAGATAAGGTTTGATATAAATAAAAAATGGGTCCGAATATGCTCCACAGTGCCCCGAAACATATAATGTGCTTCACAATGGCTCTCACACAGAATAATGTGCCCCACAATGGCCCCTAACAGTATAAAACATTTTGTATAGGTATAAAAGGGACAGATAAGCGCTGTGGAAAATAAATGTGATGCGGTTCCACCGTGGTCTCTCCGCAGCTTTTTTTGGCTGCGGCTTGCTACTTAGACTTAGTCTAAAGCTTCACAGAAAAGCTGCTTTTATTGTTGCAGATTTTGCTGCGTTTTTATGAGCAAAGGCAACAGTGGTTCCGACAAGAATGGGAAACATACAGGAAACACTTATACTTCTGCTCAATTGGCTATTGGCTTTGGCTTAAAATGCGTCAAAATCTGCAACAAAAAAAGTTTTAAGCAACTTGGGGCCTAAGCCTTACAAAGTTTAAACGACATTTGACAGTGCTTTGCTCACAAGGGGTGTGAGCCTAATAAGAAAAGGGGCATGGATTGTGTGGAATGGGGATTAGGATGCTCAAAAATTGTGAACATTTTTGGTGCATTATGTCAATAACTAAGCCATCTTATCTGTGGTTCTCAGCATTAAACACTTTGCTAAATCTGGTAAGAATATATAGTCTTAGTTGCACAGTTTGCACACCTCTGCAAATGTATTTAGTTTAAAGAGGATCTTTCACTACTTCTACCTACTGCAACTCTTTGTACCCTTCAATAGACCATTTACTTCACTTCTCCTTCACTTGTACACAGAGTATGGCCTTCCTCAGACTCTCTTACTCAAATTGCAGTAAACAAATCACAGGTCAGTTGACAATAAAGGGTTAAGAAGTATAAAACAGCGGCTTACAGTAACACAGGCGTCCTCAGGAGAAAATAGCATTATTTCCCACATACAATATAATGTCGTCTTAGTCTCCCACATAGTATAAGTCACTTTACTAGTTTCTGCATTTTATAATGCACCTCAGTGCCTGCCCATACAGTATGTTGTCCCTCACATAGTATAATTCCCCACAGTGGCCCCTCACACAGTATAATGCAACTCAGGTGTCTATTTGACATTATAATGCCCCTCGGTGGCCCGTCTCACAAGTTCCTCGGTGGTCCCTACAGTATAATGTCCCTCAGTAATCCCCTTACAGTATGACTCTCAATGGCCCTTCTCCCAGTGTAATGTTCCTCAGTAACTTCCATACAGTATAATGACTCTCAGTCAGTGGCGGATCCAGGGTTTGCAGGGCCCTGGGCAATTGACTTTGGCGGGGCCCTACTTACTGGGGGTCTCGCACTACTAACCTGTACTTCCCAACTGTTGAGGACCAGAAAGAGGGAACAAAACGTGCGGCGCGCGCAGTGCGCCGCAGCAAATTAGGCCCCGCCCACTTTTATGTTGACTCCACCCATTCTCATTCAATTTTCATGTGATTCCACACAGTATAATCCTCCTACAGTCACCCGTAAATTATATCTCCCCCCCATTTTCATATACACCCTTCATCTACCCCTAGTTTCATGTCCCCCCCTCTATCTCTGTCCCTAGTTTCATGCCATTCTCCCCCTTTATCTGCCCACAGTTTCATTTCCCCCCCGTCTCTGCCCCAGTGTCATGCCGTTCTCCCCCCTTCATCTGCCCCAGTGTCATGCTGTTCTCCCCCCTTCATCTGCCCCAATGTCATGCCATTCCCCCCCTTCATCTGCCCTAGTGTCATGCCATCCCCCCCTTCATCTGCTTCAGTGTCATGCCGTTCTCCCCCCCTTCATTTGCCCCAGTGTCATGCCGTTCTCCCCCTTCATCTGCCCCAGTGTCATGCCATTCTCCCCCCTTCATCTGCTCCAGTGTCATGCTGTTCTCTCCCCCTTCATTTGCCCCAGTGTCATGCTGTTCTCCCCCTCTTCATCTGCCCCAGTGTCATGACGTTCTCCCCCCTCCATCTGCCCCGGTGTCATGCTGTTCTCTCCCCCTCTATCTGTCCCAGTGCCATGCCGTTCTCCCCCTCCATCTGCCCCAGTGTCATGCTGTTCTCCCCCCTTCATCTGCCCCAGTGTCATGCCATTCTCCCCCCTTCATCTGCCCCAGTGTCAGGCTGTTCTCCCCCCTTCCATCTGCCCCAGTGTCATGCCATTCTCCCCCCTTCATCTGCCCCAGTGTCATGCCGTTCTCCCCCCTCCATCTGCCCCAGCGTCATGCTGTTCTCCCCCCCCTCCATCTGCCCCAGTGTCATGCCGTTCTCCCCCCTCCATCTGCCCCAGTGTCATGCTGTTCTCTCCCCCTCTATCTGCCCCAGTGTCATGCCATTCTCCCCCCTTCATCTGCCCCAGTGTCATGCCGTTCTCCCCCCTCTATCTGCCCCAGTGTCATGCTGTTCTCTTCCCCTCTATCTGTCCCAGTGTCATGCTGGTCTCCCCCCTCCATCTGCCCCAGTGTCATGCTGTTCTCTCCCCCTCTATCTGCCCCAGTGTCATGCCATTCTCCCCCCTTCATCTGCCCCAGTGCCATGCCGTTCTCCCTCCGTTCAACTGCCCCAGTGTCATGCTGTTCTCACACACACACACGCACGCACACACTCACCATTCCTCGTTCCCTCGCAGCTCTCTCCCTCGTACACATATTGTAGCCGTGATGTGATGACGTCATCACATCGCGGCTACAAATGCCGGAGCTCAGCGTTAAAGCAGGAGCTGAGCTGTGACAGCTCCTGCTTTAAACGCCTATGTTGTCAGCTCATCGGCGTCCTACCGCCGATGAGCCGAATACATAGGCGTTTAAAGCAGGAGCTGTCAGCTCCTGCTTTAACGCTGAGCTCAGTTGGAATCGGGACATGCCGACCGGGACCATTTTGTTAGGTCGCTTAGCGGGGCCCCGGGCGGTTGCCCGGCTCGCCCGGCCGTGGATCCGCCCCTGCTCTCAGTAGCCCCTCACACAAGCCCCCCAATTTCCCCCATACAGTATAATGCCAGACAATTAGTTGCCCCCATACAGTATAATGTCCCTAAGTGACCCCCATAGAGTATAATGGCAGTCAGCGGTCTCTCACATAGTAAAATGCCCCTCAGTTGTTCCCATAATGCTTGATTTCAGTCTCTTAGTGGTCCCATACAGTGTAATGCTGGACCATCAGTGGCCCTCATACACAGTATAATGGCAACACACACATCTTAGGTTTCTCACATTTCTGTCATCCCTTCCATCCTGGTGCCAAATCAGTATCATCCTGATGGTATCGCTAACACTGTGTATTCCTAATAAAAGATCGTCATTTAAATGAATGAAAAGTGTCACGGACACAGCTAGTGTCCGCTCCTAATGTCTGTGTGAGATTTTGAACGGACACTAGGAGCGGACACTACCTGTCGGACACTGACGGTAGTGTGAACGCCCCTAAAACGCAATTTTTTGTGACTAACTGTTAGGATTGGGTCCCGCAGGGTTCTCTCTCAGCGTACTGCGCCACCTGCGGGTCAATCTAACTCTGGCCCTCGGCCTCGGGTAGTGAGGTATCTGGAGTTTAAGTTCAGCTTTCGGCCCACTGAGCATACTCAGACGTTTTGGAGCTGCTCAGAGGCTGCCATTCTTTCCCTACTGAGCATGCTCAGACATTTTGGAGCCGCTCAGAGGCTAAGTCCCGTTTCGTCCATACTGAGCATAATCGGTGACATCATGGCCACCGCCTGTTGGGTGGGGACTAGCCTTTATATGGTGTGAGCCAACGCCCGCCCGCTGCTCACACTTTGACTAAGTACCTTGAGACAGGAGGTTAGGGCTAGGTTCCAGTTAATGGTAGGAGCAGTCTCTAGGGATCTAGGTAGGATTCCTTGGCCCTGCCAGTGGGAATCAGTAGCCATTTAACTGTCTCCTCACTTTGTAGCTCCTAGCTGTTGCAGGAGCATGTTTTGTTGCTGACCTGTGGTGAAGGTTAACCCTTGGCAGCCTTGCTGTTTCAGCTGTACTGTGTACCTGTCCAGTGAGGTTAACTGGCAGGGTGTTGTTGCAGCTTGTTCACATTGTTGTACCGTGCCACATGACTGCCAGTGCAGTTTAACTGGTAGCACACTGTTCAGACCTTACAGCCGCCCATCTGGGCCTGTGGACCTCGCTGCAGTGCCTTGCAGACTAGCGGGTCTGTCGTTTAAAAATATTATTTTTAAATGTATACACAGAACCGTAACACTAACACGTAGGAATAGCCTTAAGAAAAGCTATTCTTCTCCTACCTTTAGATGTCTTCTCTGTGCCGCCGTTCGGTAGAAATCACGGTTTTCGTCTGTATGCAAATGACTTCTCTTGCAGCACTGGGGGCGTCCCCAATGCTGCGAGAGAGCTCTCCAGC
The DNA here is from genome assembly GCF_031893055.1 of Leptodactylus fuscus. Taxonomy (NCBI): domain Eukaryota; kingdom Metazoa; phylum Chordata; class Amphibia; order Anura; family Leptodactylidae; genus Leptodactylus; species Leptodactylus fuscus. Next base: position 148,803,668 of record NC_134266.1, read on the forward strand.
GCCGCCTCCATCTTCTTCAGGAATGGCCTCTTCACACGTCTTCTACTGGCACTGGGGGTCAAACTTCAAGGCCTCGGGCAGAGCCAACTGTGCATGCCCACATGCCACAACAAAATGGCCGCTTACTGTGTAAGTGGCCACCGAGGAACGAGCGGAGCCAAGGAGACATAAGTAACAGTGTTTTCTATGTTGGTATCCCCCCCTTGGTCTCCCATTATTATACTCTGGGGTCTGAAAAGACATTGTACAATATTAATTGGTGCCATTACAAAGTAATATTTGTCCCACAAACAATAAGCTATCAAGTGACTCTGTCGGCTTAAAAAAAAATGATGGCGCTTGGAAGGTGGGGAGTAAAAAACAGATACGCAAAAATGAAAATAGGTTCAGTCCTTAAGGGGTTAATGTTAGGCCACAGTCCGGTATGTGTCTGCATGTGCAATGAAAAGTACTTCTCAGGAAAAAAAAAGAAAACAGAAAAATCAGAAATTTAAACACTAGACATACATTTTATTGAGAACAATAAGATAACAAAGCATGGACAAATAAAATCATTGAACAAGTACAATCAATAAATAGCTGTAACTGTGCACATTAGAGAGATGTGTCAGATACAAAGAGTGTTCTTCTAGGTTAGTTTTTTATTTTTTATTACATAAGTTGTGTACTCTATGTACATTATAGCTTACTAGGCTGTTTTGGAAAGTGCCACATTTAGTTTTCATCTTTTTTCTTTTTCATATGCCATCACACAGGCTGAAGTGCAGGGTATAGGAATTATATGTATTCTGTATAGCTGATGTCTTGCTATGGAATTTGGAGACGTCATTGGCGGGACACTTCTTATGATTCCTGAGGGTTTTTGATTTTAAAATTCTTAATAGCTGACTGAACGTACTTGGACTTTGCATTGAAACATAATGTTTGGCCAGTCTTGAGTTCTACACTGAAAGAAAGAAAAGATGGGGAAAGATCTTTAAAAACATGATCAATATCAGAGAACCTGTCACTATTACAGAGATATTAAGATAAGAACATTAGTGTGATATTCTTTTGTTCTAATTGGTAGGATTACAAACATTAAGTAGCCCAGCAAAGTATCAAAATCTAGGGTGGAGAAGAAAGCACTTTTCTGTAACATGATACAATCAGCAGCTTTGACAAGGATCATGTAATGTGGTCTATAACTTCTGTTTCTGAAGAGTTGTAATGTCACATGATCCTTTTCAGAGTTACTAATTGGTGGAGACACAGGTGGTGCTGTCATTTTATACACACACTGGCTTTAGTGTGTGCAGAGGCATCTGGGTCCTGGTGTCTCTGACAAATGAGAAGTCGCCAGTAATATAAGTGATGTATTGTGAGCTATTGTCCTATTACAGAATTAGAATTGGGACCCAGATACTTAACAATGCACTTCTAGGTTCAGTTTTCTGACAAGATCCCAGGACAAAAATCACTGATACAATTCCGGAGGATTACAGTATGAGTTTTATAGAGGCATAACCTTATTTTGGTGCAGAGAATGTGTGCAGCTATAAATCATACTTACATATATGCAGATTGCTTACAGGCTTTATCATTAGTCTTTTTATAGCTTTTTATATTTTCACATTGCAGGCGATTGTTCATTTTGTCACAGCATGATAAGATGGTGCTTTTCTTATCTGCAATGGAAATGACAAATGAGAAGAACAATGATAGGGAGTCCATCTCCACCTCCAAGTATATTCACCTGTCACCACCTTGTCAAAGAGCACATTACAGTGAAAAACATCACATCTCTGTTAAGTAAGTGACTGTTGTGAATTGGAAGAATAACAACTTTGAGTTCTTATGCAAATGAGACAATTGGTGCACTAGGGGCGGGGCTTCAGCTCCCTGGAGCACTACTTTTGCCTCTTAGACCCCCTTCCTGCCATGCTCTACCACATGGACTGAGAATTAGACTATGTTCATTGTTTTTGTCGCAGCGTCAGTTTAAATCGTAAGACAAGAAAGTTCTGCACAAACGACTTTTCTCCTTCCTCAAATTCAGTTTCAGACAGATCCCATTATAAGCAACGGTGTCCTCTGGGCTCTGTGTGTAACTTCTATTACAGTGGTCCATCTATCTGTTGTTGGGGTCCAGGCTCAAATTTAATTATCTATTTTGTATACATTGTATATTTTAATTTTCGCCTCAGGCAGCAGGTAAAACTGAATTGGCCCTGGCTGTAAAATACCTTACTTTGCTTTAATATTCGGTATGTTAGTTTTTGAAGGTAGATATACTGATAAGAAAAGTCAACCAGATTTCAATTTGAGAAATGCATTTTTAACAGGAAGTTCTATTTTACATGTAAGTATTTTTAGTCTAACATTAGAAAGCTAGAATGGTGAACCGATCATTTAATGTGCAGCTTTGCACGCTGAGGATGTGACTAATGGGGCGATTTGTGTGGTGTCAGGTTGTATAGAAATTTTGCTTGTATGTAAATAGCAGCAAACCTGTTATATATGCAAATATATCAAACCATACTAATGTTTGTTCATGTAATTAGTGTGTATGGATATTTGTCAAGCCTATACCTGGCAATGGCTACTACAGCTAACTCATTGTGCAGCACTATTCTTACCATGAAAACATCAGAAGGTGTACCAGATTCTATTATTAGTCAATGGGATCCATTGGGTGCTGTTTGTATATTCCATACAAACAGGGTCACAGCGAGAATCAAATTACATATGGTATTCAGTGTTATATAGATTTTAAGTTCTGCAAACATTGATGATTTGGATAGTACATATAAGTTAGTAATAAAGTTGTTCTTTGTCAGTACTACGTTGAGCGTAAGAAAATCAATATAAAAGACATCTAAATATTCAAGAAGAAAGATTGCATAGAAAAGGGCAAGATTTGTAATAATGTGCAATATTATCTGCATGTAGATACTTACAGATAAAGCATGAGACTTGCAATGTAAGAGCCACAAGCACTATCAGGCAGGCAGATTTCATGATGACTTCTCTTCTTCAGGCTTTGTGAATACATTATGCAGCGTTCTCTCTAGATTTTATACTATTCCTTAAGGTGTAGGATGTTTGTAATGGAATTTTTGAAGACATTATAAACCCATTGTTGAACTTTATTTAAGTGTAGGAAGAATCTATACTTACATGTGAAAGTCCCCTTATACGTAGGTGAAGCTGACAGCTTTGTATTGATAAGAGGAAGTAGGATCATTACGTGGACGGACAGGAAGTAGGTCTGGAATATTGTTACATCACAAGTTTATGTATAGTAAAGACAAGTTACACATATTACTTTCCTGCCACAGGAACTGCTATAGATAGATGCTTTGCTGACAGGTTTAACATCTGAAAGAAAATAATACCATTGTTTATGGACTGCAAACAAGAGACATATTGCTGGGGTTTGTATACAGTGAAAAGCAAAAGTCTTGACATTCGTGATCAAAATGACTGTTATAGTGAACAGTTAAGCAAGTTGAGGATAAAATGATCTTCAAAAGGCATGACACATTCCCAATGTATTTTTTGGAAAATATATATATTTTTTTCTTACTTTACATTTTCATAATAACAAAAAGTTCAAATGTCTTGGTGCAAAAGTTTGGACACAGCTTGTAAACACTTTTTGTAGCCAGCCAAGAGTCTTTCAATTCTTGTTTGAGGAATTTTCATCCATTCTTCCTTGGGAAAAGTCTTCCAGTTCTGTGAGATTCCTGGCTTGTCTTGTATGCACTGCTCTTAGCCACAGATTTTCAATGATGTTTAGATCAGAAGACTGTGAGGTCCATGGTAAAAACCTTTATCTTGCGCCTTTTTTGGTGGATATTTTTCCATTTTTAGAAGCCATCCTCTTTTCAACTTCAGCTTTTTTACAGATGATATGTTTGCTTCACGAATTTTCTGAAATTTCATTGAATTAATTCTTCCTTCTACCTGTGAAATGTTCCCCATGCCATTAGCTGCATCACAACCCCAAAGCATAAATGATCCACCCCCATGTTTAATGGTTGGAGAGATGTTCTTTTTCTGAAATTCCCTTTTTTTCTCCAAACATACCTTTGATCATTGTGGCCAAAAAGTTCTATTTTAACCTCATCAGTCTACAGGACTTGTTTCCAAAATACATCAGGCTTGTTTAGATGTTCTTTTGCAAATTTCTGACGCTGAATTTTATGGTTAGGGCGCAGGAGAGGTTTTCTTCTGATGACTCTTCCATGAAGGTCATATTCATGCAGTTATTGCTGAACAGTAGAACATAGCACAACTCCAGAATCTTCCTGAAGGTCTTTTGTAGTCAAGAAGGGTTTCTAATTTGCCATTCTGGCAATCCTACGAGCAGCTGTCCCTGAAATTTTTCTTACTCTTCCAGACCTTATCTTGACCTCCACTGTTCCTGTAACTGCCATTTCTTAATTACACTTTGAACTGAGGAAAGGGCAACTTGAAAACACTTTGCTATCTTCTTATAGCCTTCTCCTGCTTTGTGGGCCTCCACTATTTTCATTTTAAAAATGTCAGAGTGCTGGTCAGCTACTTAGAAGAACCCATGAATAAAAAGATCCAGCAATTGTACACACATCTTACAATACTCCGGCATCAGACTGACGCGTTTCGGAATACCTTCCTTTTTCAAAGCCTGAACACTAGTGGACATTTGCCTTCCTTTTGTGGGTTAGTTGATTCATTGTTCACCTGATGAAATTGTGAACATGTGTTTCAATTGTATTTTTTATAATCACCACAACCCACAAAATGAAAGAAAAACTAAACAACCCTCAAACAAAGAAAAAAACAAACAAAAAACTTTCAGTATTTTTCTCATCGGTCTCCGATATATAACTATTACTGCAATGATCCTCACAAGAATAATAAATCACATCATTACTTATTCATCATCGTTATATTACATCGTTTGACAAGAGGAAAAAATTTGTTTAAAAACATGAATTAAAAACATCTCTTAAGAACTCTTTGTTTGTCCCTGCCTTTGATGACGACAGATTGAAATATATACTTATAATTATCATAAGCAGGAGAATAGATTTGCATATTTTTTACCCATAATCCCTAGCGGAGCAGGAATGACTTGTAAGTCTCCGTACTGCCTATGTAGGCACACACTCTCCCTGATGAGGACGAGTGTCCCCAAACCCTGGTCTATAGTTTCTCACTCTGCCAATCAGTATTCCTACGCTATGCTGAGGATGGCCCAATAGGCCGAAACAGCGCTGTCCATAGCTGGGAATCTGTTCCTTTTGGGACAGAAATACTGATGTGGCAATTAAATCCATATCATGATTAAAAGACTTTATAACTGAGTCGTTCATGATGTTAAGGATGCTGCCCTCTATAGGGTGGCGTACAGAGTGCACTCTGTTCTCCTAATTCCATCCAGGAGAATAGATTTGCATACTTTTTACCCATAATCCTTAGCGGAGCAGGAATGACTTGTAAGTCTCCGTACTGCCTATGTAGGCACACACTCTCCCTGATGTGGACGAGTGTCCCCAAACCCTTTAATTATCATACTGAGACTACTCTACAATTTAACCTATCGCATACTGCTTTAACAAACTTAAATAAAATAACATATTCCCACAGTAAAGCACTACTACAATGACTCCAAATATTGAATAGGACATATGTCATACTAGTTGTATTGGCCCGATTCCCGGATGGACATATTTTCGACCATCTCAGTAACGGTCACATGACTACCCATAGTTATGATCATTGGTTACTAGGTGCCCATACTCGACTCCTGTATCTTATATGAGGATTCCCATATCAAGCATGGCCGTGCGTCTACAAAACAAAACAATGCATGCTCAGAAAAAGGTCACATGATCACTATTCACTATTATGATTGGATAAGAATTTCACTATATCTAATGGAATCCCTATAATCAAAAAATGATATGAGTTGGACTATATTTCTGAAAAAAGCCAACTTGCCGATGAAAATATCACCTTCCAAGGAAATTCCACCTACAATATGGGTAAGTATGTAAGTATTGATAACCATCCTAAATATTTTTATAGAAAATCATATATGATAAATGTACACAACATCCTAAATGTCTTTATAGAAAATCATGTGTGATAAATGTATGCAACATCATTTTTGTGATTCATGCCATCCGGGAAACGTGTGCCTAATTTCAAAATCCAATAGACTTCTCTAATCCAGAGTTGTTTCTCCCAGTCTCCCCCTCGTATGGGGCGTTTGACCTGTTCTATACCTCTAAAACTTAAAACTATTGTGCTACCTGCATGTTGGCTACCAAAATGTTTAGACACTCCCGTACTTTTACTGCAGTCCTCACTGTTAATGTTCTGTATATGTTCTGAAATTCGAGCTTTCAAAGCTCTCGTAGTACTTCCGATGTAATGTACCTTACATAACTCGCAGGAAATCATATATATCACATGATTACTGTTACAATTAATGTAACTCTTGATTGAAAATTGTTGTCTCAGATCTGTGCTGTTAAAGGTAGAACCTGCGAACCTACAAACACCACAGCGGGTATGTCCACATCTAAAAAAAACCTTTAACATGTAACCATGTTTCTGTCCTGGTATCCTCCTTATCAATAAACAAACTGGGGGATATATAATTCCCTAAAGTTTTCCTCTTGTGGATATAAAATTACAACCCCGCATGACTATGTCTTTTAATATCGGGTCCTGATTGGGAATAGGTAGATTATTTTTGATTATCCTAATAATCTCATCACACTCTAAACCAGTGGTGCCCAAAACGTCGATCGCGATCTACAGGTCGATCGCAAAGGAAGTATTATATAACTTTTCAGACCTCCAAATATAATAATCAGAGCCCCAGGGAAGGTGAGAGAACATAATAAACAATGTTACTTACCTCTCTGGGATCCGATGTCAATCTGACAATGCTGCGACCCAGGCCCCACCTACAAGAAGTGGGTAGTAGATCTCTTGATTTGGTCATTTTAGAAGTAGCTCGCATGCTGAAAAAGTGTGAGCACCCCTGCTCTAAACTATATCTGGTGGTAAAATGAACCTGCGTTTTTCTATCTTTCTGTTCTGTCATTCGTCGTCCATATAATAAATCCTGTCTATCTGTTTTGATGGCAATATTCTGCGCCCTGTTGTTGGCCCAATATGGATAGCCTCTGTTCTTTAATCTATTTCTTGTGATTATCATTTATTTATTAAAAGCCGCTTGAATTGTACAACTCCTCCTAACTCGGAGAAATTCCCCTACCGACAATGATTTTTTCGTATGTCTAGGATGCAGACTGGAGGCATGCAGTAAAGTGTTCCCTGATTCTTTCATCCACAGGATGAGTAAATCTTAAACTATATATGTTATCATTGATATAATCCATAAATTTTTGTATATTAGCCTTTTCTCCCTTTCAGACCATTAGACAGTTGTCTATATAACGTCCATACCAATAGATCTGGTCTCTATCTGGTCTCGATTGGCAACATTATATATGTGCTTCTCCTCCCACCATGCCATTACAATATTGGCTAGCGAGGGGGAGAAACACACACCCATGGGTGCCCCTTTTATCTGTAAATAAAACCTGTTCCTAAACATAAAATAATTATGATGGATTAAAAATTTAACTACACTGATGCTATACTCATTAAATTCTGGATCTAGATTAGAATATGTATACCAATAATATGACAGTGCACAAATCACTATATCATGCCGGATGGATGAATACAGTGACATAACGTCACAACAAACCCACATGAAATCCCCCCTCCACTGAAACCCATCAAAGACCTTTAAGATCTCTTTTGTCTTTTATGTAGCTGGGCCTGTTTCTGACCAAAGGTTGGAGAAGTTGGTCAACCCATTCACACAGGTGCTCGTTTAAAGAGCCTATTCCTGATATGATGGGTCTCAGTGGAGGGGGGATCCCTCCCTTGTGCACTTTGGGTAACCCATGGAATATGGGCACCACAGGGTGCTCCACAAAAAGATCGCCTCTTTTTTGAAGAAGAAGCCTTGATTCACTCCTTCCATTAATATACAATGCAATTTACGTGAAAAAAATTTCAGTTGGATCTTCATTCAAGACCCTATATGTCTCAGTGTCATCTAAAATGGAATAGACAGACATCAGATAATCATTTTTAATTAGGACCACTACTCTCCCCCCCTTGTCTGCCATTTTCACAATAATCTCCTTATTATTCTGTAACTCAATGAGACTATTTCTTTCATCTCTACTTAGATTATCTATGAAAGTTTTCTCCCTATGTATATCATATAATTTGACTAGATCTTTCTCAATGGTTGTTTGGAATGGGTCAATTACTGGAGTTCTAGAACTTATTGGGTAAAATCTTGGATTTTTAACTTTTACCGTTGCACCTAAATTAGTTAATTTACTATCTTTCTCGTTACTGAGACTTTGCATATTTAAGAGGCAGCATTGTTCCTGAAAGAGGAGATTACTAAATTCATTCTCCCCAGGAACCGTGTCAGTCTCCCTTGAAAATCCTTCCCATTCTATGAGAATGGTGAAATGTATAAGTGGCATATTAAAAAAGAAAAGATATTCTAAGTCTAGGGGAAAATCCATAAGAAAAGTTTTGTTTAGCTCTTCTGAAAAAGAATTGGATATTTCGGAGACAGAGTCTATTAATTCATGTGGTAGCAGTTTTTTAGAGGAAGGAAATGTGAACAGACCTTGAAAACAGGCCAGAAGTGTGATCAACACAAAGGATACAAGAAACATATCCGCAGAGCAGGACGAAGACATAACAAGAATAACAAGATATCAAAGACGAAAAAATCGTCATTAATGGAGAACTTTCCTGACCTAATTATCAACACAACACAGGCTGATTTTGTTATAAATAATTATTCCAGCGTTTTGAATCTTTCATCCTTCACACTATCGGAATCTTGTCTAAGATTATTATCCAGGGGGCTAAATTTTGTGCCAGTAGAACATTTTAATCTTTTTGAAACTCTGCTAGATGTAAATAAATTTATTCATCTATTAACCATCAAACGTCATTTTTCAGGAATGCAGATAGGAGAGGAATGCGGGGAAGGATTTTCAAAGGAGACTGACGCGGCTCTCCTGTGCTGGTTCAAGCAAAAAAACTAAAAAAAAACTAAAATAAAAAATGTCACGTGATCAACCCATACTTCCTTTGCGATCGACCAGTAGATCGCGATCGACGTATTGGGCACCACTGGTTTAGAGTATGATGAGATTATTAGGATAATCAAAAATAATCTACCTATTCCCAATCAGGACCCAATATTAAAAGACATAGTCATGCGGGGTTGTAATTTTATATCCACAAGAGAAAAAACTTTAGGGAATTATATATCCCCCAGTTTGTTTATTGTTAAAGAGGATACCAGGACAGAAACATGGGTACATGTTAAAGGTTTTTTTTTAGATGTGGACATACCCGCTGTGGTGTTTGTAGGTTAGCAGCAAAGGGTTCTACCTTTAACAGCACAGATCTGAGACAACAATTTTCAATCAAGAGTTACATTAATTGTAACAGTAATCATGTGATATATATGATTTCCTGCGAGTTATGTAAGGTACATTACATCGGATGTACTACAAGAGCTTTGAAAGCTCGAATTTCAGAACATATACAGAGAATTAACAGTGAGGACTGCAGTAAAAGTACGGGAGTATCTAAACATTTTGGTAGCCAACATGCAGGTAGCACAATAGTTTTAAGTTTTAGAGGTATAGAACAGGTCAAACGCCCCATACGAGGGGGAGACTGGAAGAAACAACTCCGGATTCGAGAAGTCTATTTGATTTTGAAATTAGGCACACGTTTCCCGGATGGCATGAATCACAGAAATGATGTTGCATACATTTATCACACATAATTTTCTATAAAGACATTTAGGATGTTGTGTACATTTATCATATGATTTTCTATAAAAATATTTAGGATGGTTATGAATACTTACATACTTACCCATATTGTAGGTAGAATTTCCTTGGAGGGTGATATTTTCATCGGCGAGTCAGCTTTTTTTAGAAATATAGTCCAATTCATACCATTTTTTGATTATAGGGATTCCATTAGATATAGTGGAATTCTTATCCAATCATAATAGTGAATAGTGATCATGTGACCTTTTTCTGAGCATGCGTTATGTTTTCTTTTGTAGATGCATGGCCATGCTTGATATGGGAATTCTCTTATAAGATACAGGAGTGGAGTATGGGCACCTAGTAACCAATGATCATAACTATGGGTAGTCATGTGACCGTTACTGAGATGGTCGAAAATATGTCCATCTGGGAATTGGGCCAATACAACTAGTATGACATATGTCCTATTCAATATTTGGAGTCATTGTAGTAGTGCTTTAGTGTGGGAATATGTTATTTTATTTAAGTTAAAGCAGTATGCGATAGGTTAAATTGTAGAGTAGTCTCAGTATGATAATTATAAGTATATATTTCAATCTGTCATCATCAAATAGGCAGGGACAAACAAAGTTCTTTGAGATGTTTTTAATTCATGTTTTTAAACAAATTGTTTCCTCTTGTCAAACGATGTAATATAATGATGATGAATAAGGAATGATGAGAATTATCATTCTTGTGAGGATCATTGCAGTAATAGTTATATATCGGATACAGATGAGAAAAATACTGAAAGTTTTTTTGTTTGTTTTTTTTGTTTGTTTGAGGTTTGTTTAGTTTTTCTTTCATTTTGTGGGTTGTGGTAATTAGAAAAATTACAATTGAAACACATGTTCACAATTTCATCAGGTGAACAATTAATCAACTAACCCACAAAAGGAAGGCAAATGTTCACTAGTGTTCAGGCTTTGAAAAAGGAAGGTATTCCGAAATGCGTCAGTCTGACGCAGGAGTATTGTAAGATGCGTGTACAATTGTTTTTATGAAGACACACCAATAAAGGAGTTTTATTTTCCTACCACGTGGTCTGGGATATTACCATATAGGTTGTACACACTGGGTTGGCTGTACCATGAATAAACTGAAATCAAAAAGGGTACCCCTTTGTCAAAGTGATAACGCTAAAACATGACTTTTATTTCTTTCTATTAAAATTTTTATTCCTTTCATGTCCCCACCATAAAAAAACAAGCAATAGGACTCTATAAATACAACTAGACCTATTATAATGTTTGTAATTGTAGTGGGTGGAGAGCCCCTAATACACAGCTGGGTTGACACCCCACATAAATAACTGTATAGGCCAATTTTAGCTGGAGAGGGCTACACCCTCCATTCCCCCACCTTTGATATTTCACACACTATAGATAGTATAACTAGGTGAGTCCACGGGTAGATACAGTAAAACGCCAATGTGAATAGACTGCTGCCTTAGTGAAACTGATTAGGAAGCCAAACCCAATAGTGACACCTGTGGGTCGGTTCTACACAGGTCCTTTTATATTCACCAGGGCTGATAGATTCAGTCCGCAGCAACTAAACGGCATATAAACCTGTGATAAACTCATACCTATGTAAGAGTACCCTATGGATACCCATACCCCTATATTATGGTCTCTCAACACATTTCGCCATTAGCTCATCAGGAGAGTGATAAGTAATGGAATAATGGCTAGCAAGATTGGAAGTATGCACAACTGGAGCAAAAATTTCAGGATGAATACTGTGCAAGCAAATTTGAGCTTGTTGCTTATCTGGAAGTTTGTGTTAAAAATCTGAGAGAGCAAAATACAAGACTGAGGTCAATAAGTCTTAAGTGGAGCAAGCAATTATTGGGCTAGATAAAGAGGTTGAAGAGCTGGAGAAGCATCAGGAGGGTCAGGCAAGGACCTGGGTAAATACAGATAGGAGGGATGGAAAGGGCTCTAAGATGACTGCTGTTTGTGGGCTTCCAAAATCGCCAAGTTGGATGATGATGCAAGAAAGTCAGTCTCAGAAATGGCAGCTCTAGTGGATGCAACTCTGCCTAATAGTTGGGTGGACTCTGCTGCTAGCTGTTGAGGGTGTGGTAATGCAGCTAGGCCCTGACAGTTAGTGATTTTAGGGGATTCAATAATCAGGAAGACAATTAGGAAGGTTTGATTTCTCACCGGTTCCAGGGTCTGGTCAGTGGTGTAACAGGTAGATAAATTACTTGAAGGGACCTGGGAAGATCAAGCTGTCATGATCCTGTCACCACCTCCAATAATTCATATTCTTAGGATTTTTAATAGGTGCTACTACACTGACTCAGCATAATTTGATCATCTTCTCTATCCTCCACCGTTCCTGAGCAACAAGCTCAGTTAATTTTAGTGCCTATGTGCTATTTAGCCTTTGTAATGTCAGAAGGGCAGTGTCAGGCGGGGGCTGAGTCAGAGCTCAGAATCACTCCCCTTGTTTTTTCCTGCCTGACACTGCCCTCCTGACACAGTAACTGTTGTAAAGAGTTGTCCTTGGCTCCAATCTTAGGGGAAGGACTTTCAAGTCTTGGTGCAGGATAGAAGGTTTTGAGTTCCTACTCATAGGTGTAGAAGCTGTTTTTCACAGATATTCCACTAATCTACTACAAACAGCTTTGGAGAAAGTGAGCAGATTTAATTGAGTGGAATTGCTAAAGAGGGATAAGATAAAAAAAGGGTTGTTGTTTCCCCATGATCAAAAATATTGATTAAAATATTTATGCCAAAAATAACTAGAGATGAGCGAGTACTGTTTGGATCAGCCGATCTGAACAGCACGCTCGCATAGAAATGAATGGACGTAGCCGGCACGCAGGGGGTTAAGCGGCCGGCCGCCGTCAAAGCGGAAGTACCAGGTGCATCCATTCATTTCTATGGAGCGTGCTGTTCAGATCGGCTGATCCGAACAGTGCTCGCTCATCTCTAAAAATAACCAAATGGTGAATTTTTCAACACTTTGTCTCCTAAAAAAAAAAATTGAAAAAGAAGTGATCAAACATCACACCTTCTCCCAAATGGTGTCAATAAAACAGCGTCATCCTGTCCCACATGAATGGACAACATACCCAGCACCATACTTGTAAATATGAAAAAATTACAGGTGTCAGGATAAGGCAACACAAATTTCTCTTTCTATTTTTTTTTCAATTCTTTCTTTTTCTATTTTGCAAAGTTTTTTTTTTTTTTTTTTTTTTTTTAATGTAGATTGTGAGCCCCGCACAGAGCTCACAATGTACATTTTTTTTTCCCCTATCAGTATGTCTTTGGAATATGGGATGGAAATCCATGTAAACATGGGGAGAACATACAAACACCTTGCAGATGGTTTTCTGCCCTTGGTGGGATTTGAACACCAGGACTCCAGTGCTGAAAGGCTGCAGTGCTAACCACTGAGCCACCGTGTGGCCCCTTTTTTTTTTTTTTTTTAAGGTATGAAAACATTACCAATACTATATAAATTTGGTATTGCCGTGTTCGTACTGACCCACAGAATACAGGTAACATGTCATTATTACCACACAGTGAATACCATCAAAATTAAATCCATATGAAATTGGCTCAAATGTGTGTTTTTTTTTCAAATTCCACCTCATTCTGAATTCATTTTTTCCCAGCTTCCCACAGGAAGGTTATTGAATGGTGTAATTAGAAAGTAAAATTTGTCAGTGTAGGCCAATAAAAATAAAGAAAACGGTAAAAACAGCAACTTAAACACTAGACATACATTTTATTGAGAGCAATAAGAAAACTAAGCATGGACAAATAAAATAATTGAACAAGTACAAACAATAAATAGCTGTAACTGTGCACATTAGAGAGATGTGTCAGATACAAAGAGTGTTCTTCTAGGTTAGATTTTTTATTTTCTATCACATAAGTTGTGTACTCTATGTACATTATAGCTTACTAGGCTGTTTTGGAAAGTGCCACATTTAGTTTTCATCTTTTTTCTTTTGCAAATGCCATCTCACAGGCTGAAGTGCAGGGTATAGGCATTATATGTATTCTGTATAGCTGATCCCTTGCTATGGAATTTGGAGACGTCATTGGCGGGACACTTCTTATGATTCCTGAGGGTTTCTGATATCAAATTTCTCAATAGCTGACTGAACGTTCTTGGACTTCGCATTGAAACATAATGTTTGGCCGGTCTTGAGTTCTACACTGAAAGAAAGAAAAGATGGGGAAAGATCTTTAAAAACATGATCAATATCAGAGAATCTGTCACTATTACAGAGATATTAAGATAAGGACATTAGTGTGATATTCTTTTGTTCTAAGTGGTAGGATTACAAACATTAAGTAGCCCAGCAAAGTATCAAAATCTAGGGTGGAGAAGAAAGCACTTTTCTGTAACAGTCCTGTCTGCCAATCAGCAGCTTTGACAAGGATCATATAATGTGGACTATAACTCCTGTTTCTGAAGAGTTGCAGAGTATATGTCACATGATCCTTTTCAGAGTTGCTAATTGGCTGAGACACAGGTGGTGCTGTCATTTTATACACACACTGGCTTTAGTGTGTGCAGAGGCATCTGGGTCCTGGTGTCTCTGACAAATGAGAAGTCACCAGTAATATAAGTGATGTATTGTGGGCTATTGTCCTATTACAGAATTAGAATTGGGACCCAGATACTTAACAATGCACTTCTGGGTTCAATTTTCTGACAAAATCCCAGGACAAAAATCACTGATACAATTCCGGAGGATTACAGTATGAGTTTTATAGAGGCATAACCTTATTTTGGTGCAGAGAATGTGTGCAGCTATAAATCATACTTACATATATGCAGATCGCTTACAGGCTTTATCATCAGTCTTGTTATAGCTTTTTATATTTTCACATTGCAGGCGATTGTTCATTTTGTCACAGCATGATAAGAAGTTACTTCTCTTATCTGCAATGGAAATGACAAATGAGAAGAACAATGATAGGGAGTCCATCTCCACCCCCAAGAATATTCACCTGTCACCACCTTGTCAAAGAGCACATTACAGTGAGAAACATGAAATCTCTGTTATGTCACTTTTATACAAATATTAAGTCACTTTTGTGGATTTGAAGAATAACAACTTTGAATTCTTATGCAAATGAGACAGTTGGTACACTAGGGGCGGGGCTTCAGCTCCCTGGAGCACTACTCTTGCCACTTAGACCCCCCTCCTGCCATGCACAACCACATTCACTGGGAATTGATCCACCCACTGCTATAACATCAGATCCCATTATAGGCAACAGTATCCTCTAGGCTCTGTGTGTAACTGCTATTATAGTGGTCCATCTATCCATTGTTGTGGTCCAAGCTAAAATATAATTATCTACTGTGTATACATTGTATGTTTTAATTTTTGCCTCAGGCAGCAGAAAAAAACAGAATTGGCACTGGCTGTAAAATACCTTACTTTGCTTTAATATTCGGTATGTTAGTTTTTGAAGGTAAATATACTGATAAGAAAAGTCAACAGATTTCAATTTGAGAAATGCATTTTTAACAGGAAGCTCTATTTTACATGTAAGTATTTTTAGTCTAACATTAGAAAGCTAGAATGGTGAACTGATCATTTAATGTGCAGCCTTGCACGCTGAGGATGTGACTAATGGGGCGATTTGTGTGGTGTCTGGTTGTATAGAAATGTTGCTTGCATGTAAATAGCAGCAAACCTGTTATATATGCAAAGATATCAAACCATACTAATGTTTGTTCATGTAATTAGTGTGTATGGATATTTGCCAAGTCTATATCTGGCATTGGCTACTACAGCTAACTCATTGTGCAGCACTATTCTTACCATAAAAGCATCAGAAAGTGTGACGGATTCAAGAAGATTGATTGCATAGAAAAGGGCAAGATTTGTAATAATGTGCTATATTATCTGCATGTAGATACTTACAGATAAAGCATGAGACTTGCAATGTAAGAGCCACAAGCACTATCAGGCAGGCAGATTTCATGATGACTTCTCTTCTTCAGGCTTTGTGGATACATTATGCAGCGTTCTCTCTAGATTTTATACTATTCCTTAAGGTGTAGGATGTTTGCAATGGAATTTTTTAAGGCGTTATAAACCCATTGTTGAACTTTATTCAACTGTAGGAGGATCCTATACTTAAATGTGAAAGTCCCCTTATACGTAGGTGAAGCTGACAGTTTGATATTGATAAGAGGAAGTAGGATCATTACGTGGACGGACAGGAAGTAGGTCTGGAATATTGTTACATCACAAGCTTATGTATAGTAAAGACAAGTTACACATGTTACTTTCCTGTCACAGGAACTGCTATAGATACAATAGATACAATATTTTACTTTGCTGACAGGTTTAACAACTGAAAGAAAATAACACCATTGTTTATGGACTGCAAACAAGAGACATATTGCAGGGGTTTGTATACAGTGAAATGCAAAAGTTTGGACATCCGTGATCCGTTATTGTGAATAGTTAAGCAAAAAACATATCGTTAAAGATGAAGTATTCCCAATGTATTTTTGGAAAAATTTTTTTTTTTTTATTTTACATTTTCAAAACAACAAAAAATTAAAATGGCTCGATGCAAAAGTTTGGGCACCCTGCATGGTTAGTACCTAGTAACAGCCCCTTTGGCAAGTATCACAGCTTGTAAGTGCTTTTGTAGCAAGCCAAGTGTCTTTCAATTCGTGCTTGAGGGATTTTCATTCATTCTTCCTTGGAAAAGTCTTCCAGTTCTGTGAGATTCCTGGCTCGTCTTGCATGCACTGCTCTTTTGAGGTCTAGCCACAGATTTTCTATAATGTTCAGATCAGGGGACTGTGAAGGCCATGGTAAAACCTTCAGCTTATGCCTTTTTAGGTGGTCTATGGTGGATTTTTATGTGTCTTTAGGATCAATATTCATTTGTAGAAGCCATCCTCTTTTCTCGATTTTTTACAGATGATGTTATGTTTTCTTCAAGAATTTGCTGAAATTTCATTGAATCCATTCTTTCCTCTACCTGTGAAATGTTCCCAATGCGATTGGCTGCATCACAACCCCAAAGCATGATTGATCCTCCTTCATGCTTAATGGTTGGAGAGATATTATTTTCCTGAAATTCTGGGCCCTTTTTTCTCCAAACATACCTTTGATCATTGTGGCCAAAGAGTTTTATTTTATCCTCATCAGTTCACAGGACTTGATTCCAAACTGCACCAGGCTTGTTTAGATGTTCTTTTGCAAATTTCTAATTTTATCGTGAAGACGCAGGAGAGGTTTTCTTCTGATGACTCTTCCATGAAGGCCATATTTGTGCAGTTATTGTTGAACAGTAGAACAATGTACCACAACTCCAGAGTCTGCTAAATCTTCCTGAAGGTCTTTTGCAGTTTAGTGGGGGTTCTGATTAGCCAATCTGGCAATCCTTCAAGCAGCTGTCTCTGAATTTTTTCTTAGTCTTCCAGACCTTATCTTGACCTCTACTGTTCCTTGTAACTGCCATTTCTTAATTACATTTGGAACTGAGGAAAGGGCAACATGAAAACACTTTGCTATCTTTTTATAGCTTTCTCTTTCTTTGTGGCCTCCACCATTTTCATTTTCAGAGTGCTAGTCAGCTGCTTAGTAGAACTCATGGCTGCTGTTTTTTGGCACAAGGTTAGAGGAGGCTGGGTATTTTCCAAGCTGTAATATTTGCATCACTTGTCCTTTCCTAGCGATGATAGTGAACAAGCCATAATCCTAACTGGCTAATGAAGGTCTGAGACCTTGGTCAAAGTTATCTGAGCAAACAAAACTACAAGGGTTCTCAAACTTTTGCAAACTGCTCCTTTCTCTTTTTCACGCTAAAATTGTACTCAAACATAATAATACACTGACATTGCTTAAAATTATAGGCAAATATATTTAATCTTTAACTTTATGCCTTTTAAAGATCATTTCATCTTCAACTTGCTTAACTGTTCACAATAACAGTAATTTTGGGGGTGTCCAAACATTTGCATGCTACTGTAAAATTTAGGGAAATTCACATAAAATGGGACTATCTTAAGTTACATACACAGGGGTCTGTGAAAAAAAAGATGATATCAGTGACCCATGTCAACAGACCAATGCATTTCAATTTATGAGCCCGGACCACAAAATGGACAGGAATAGGATTTGGTTCCAGGATCATGGAACAAACTCCCCAAAAATGAGGAGAATGCATCTGCAGTGAGAATGAAGCACCATAGCGTTTGTTTGAATGGCACTCTATTCACTTCTATGGAAGTGCAGGAGAACTCACTGGGGTTTCTCAAGAGTCTCACAGTTTTCAGATCTCTTCACTTGGTCAGCCAATTTTGACATAACTGATGGTTCATTAGTATTCACTGGCTTGTTCAGTGCAGTGAATACCAATGAGGAAGTTTTATTTTATCACACACATCCAGGGGTGAATTGGTCATGTATATTCCTGGTGGGCTGACGGATATGGGCCACTGGGCTTGCAAGCTAGCTTCTTTAAGGTCTGGCCCTTACCATGTCTATTGCTGCAGAGTGCAGCCTGGCAGTCTACACCTTCAGAGTGGATGCTGCCAGGCGCTGCAGAGAATTTCATTTCGACTGCACAGGTCCTATCCGAAACTGCCATCAAACTCTGGGGTCTCTTCGTATCCTACAGTTTAATATGTTGAGGTCCAATGCAATTCCTTCCCCACATTTTGGTAAAATAGGCACATCAGGGGCAACACGGTGCTCAGTGGTTAGCGCTGTAGCCTTGTAGTGCTGGAGTCCTGGGTTCAAATCCTGCCAGGAACAACATCTGCCAGGTTTGTATGTTCTCCCCCTCTTTGAGTGGATTTCCCATACTCCAAAAAACATACTGATAGAGGCTTCCCAAAACCACAACGATTTTGGAAATCACAGCATATCTGCTGTGCATATTTTACCAAAGTGTGGGGATGGGATTCGCCAGATTCCCGTCCACTACACAATGACTGTAAAACGCAGAATTTTTTTTTCGGCATTTACGCTGTGGTCAAGCCGCCGCGTTTATGCCAAATGGGACCCCTAACTTTGCTACTGGCTTTGGTTAAAAAAACTGCAGCAAAGTCTGCAACATTAACGCAACATTTTCGCAAGGTGGGGCCTTAACTTTAAAGAGGAAGAACATTTAGATGCGGCAATCTTCGTTGCTGTACAAAGACAAATGCAGGGCTATATTTTACTGTCAAATGATTTTAGGTGCCACAAAGAAAGATTTCATCATTGGACAGATAAGTGTTTGATCATTTTTGGCTGTTTGCTAGCAAAACCAGCATTGGATCATAAAGGGATCATAAAGGCTAAAGCCCCACATAGCAGTCCTAATCAAAAAACTGCAGTGGGAAAAAAACGTTGTGGCAACTTGGTTTTTACTGCAGCACTTTTCACAGAAAGTTTGCAGAGGTTTCCTCTGCAGGCTTTTTGCTTCAATTATAGTTATAGGGAAACCACTAGTGTTTCCATAGGTATATTTGACATGCTGTGAATTCCAAAAATGTTTTTTTTTTTTTAAATCGCAGTAATGCCTAGCATGTGTCACTATGCATTTCACCCATGACTATGAAGTCTTCCTTCTTTCTTCTTCTGTTCCTTAGCTGCTATGGACTCCTAGTATATCTTCTCTTCTCAGCTTATGTGTGTCTGCTTCTGTAATATATTACTGTGTATTATCCTGTATCTGTATTATTATGTTGCTGTAACATGCTGAAATTTCCCCACTGTGGGACTATTAAAGGATTATCTTATCTTATCTCTTATAAGCTAATGGCCATTAAATTGTAAACCACTTGTTTATTGGCATGGCAAAAGTTCTACTCAATGTAATTAAAAAAGCAGAATGTGAATTCAACCTAAAGTGCATTTGCTGCTAGAAAGCTGCCATCTGGTGTATCACTGCACAGAAATATTGGCAGCCAAGCCCAATGTGGGCAAACTAATATACTAAGGGAGCCAGGTACTTTTTTTTTTATCACTTTTTTTTTGTAATAACTAAAGGGTTAGTGGAGTAAGAATACAGAATATATACTGAGAAAAAAGGCTAAAATGGTTTGTGTACAAAGGAAGGAACTTCACATTCAGATCTCACATTTGTGGTCTATGAAACTGGTGTATTCTATGAAGTTGTGTTCTAAGCATAAGAATATATTTTGCTAAAAACTGTTAAAAATAAAAGGTCAAATATCAATACATAAGAAAGGACCAGTGCAATGCTAGAGTAAATAAAGCTAATTCTGGAGTTTATATTTTTTTTTCAGTGAAACCCAAAGTAGCTTTTCACACTGGGAACTGATAATGTCAAATTTTACATGCTGATATTTTATGATTTGCAGTGGTCTACCATCCCACAACTGCTACATTCCACATCTCCACCGGAAATGACCTTCTTCCTGTGAATGATATCTATAGTTGGTTATACTTGACATAGTGATTAAACATCCTGGAGGTTTAGCACCTCTAGGTAATATCATGTATCGGGGGAAATAATACTGTCTATAAATCATTTTTTCTCTTAGTTTCTCATATTGCTCTATAAAGAGTGACGAGGGCTACTGCTTTCTACCTATGATAGGCCTTCCTTCCCTCTGGACCATTGTGCAGTTGAACTGGCTGAATATGTGGTATGTCCATCCCTGGACGTATATTTACTAAAATGGAATAAACTGTGTATGAATATGTAATAATAACATATTAGCTAACTTTGTATGGAAATTTACTGAGTGAAGATGGTAATTACTATAGCAATAAAAAGTACATGATAATACATAATGAAATAATTGCAAAATTGCGTACTCACTTTTGTGAGATACAGCCATAGTTGTGACCCAGGTGACTCATGTACCTACATAGAAGAACTGAAAACAGCGGCTGTGTGCACATTCTAAGGAAGAAGAGTGGAGATAATATTAAGATTTATGGATATGTTATAAAAGTTGAAACAACAATTGTATTTGGGAAGGATAGCTAGCGAAACGGAGAGGGAGGGAGTTGCAGCTCTAAGTGTTGCCCAAGGAATTGCTGCTGTTTTCCGTATAGGTATAATCGAAGCAGAAAGTCCACAGAGGAAAACTTTGCAAACTTTCTATGATAAGTTCTGCAGGAAAGAGACGCGATGCGCTTCAGGCACATTTTGTCCCGCATTGTTTTTCCGCTGCGGCTCGCTATGTGGGGCCTTAGCCTTAATGTTTATAATGCAGGAAGGCACATTAAGTAGAAGCTTCATGCCATGTATAAAATGCGGGAAAACATGATTTTACATTATGCATACAATACTGGAGAAACATTGGGAAGGAACTTCATATCATGCATGCTGGAAGAAACATTACAGGTAAACTTTAATGTACAGTTAGGGCCAGAAATATTTGGACAGTGACACAATTTTCGCGAGTTGGGCTCTGCATGCCACCACATTGGTTTTGAAATGAAACCTCTACAATAGAATTCAAGTGCAGATTGTAACGCTTAATTTGAAGGGTTGAACAAAAATATCTGATAGAAAATGTAGGAATTGTACACATTTCTTTACAAACACTCCACATTTTAGGAGCTCAAAAGTAATTGAACAAATAAACATAACCCAAACAAAATATTTTTATTTTCAATATTTTGTTGCGAATCCTTTGGAGGCAATCACTGCCTTAAGTCTGGAACCCATGGACATCACCAAACGCTGGGTTTCCTCCTTCTTAATGCTTTGCCAGGCCTTTACAGCCGCAGCCTTCAGGTCTTGCTTGTTTGTGGGTCTTTCCGCCTTAAGTCTGGATTTGAGCAAGTGAAATGCATGCTCAATTGGGTTAAGATCTGGTGATTGACTTGGCCATTGCAGAATGTTCCACTTTTTTGCACTCATGAACTCCTGGGTAGCTTTGGCTGTAAGCTTGGGGTCATTGTCCATCTGTACTATGAAGCGCCGTCCGATCAACTTGGCAGCATTTGGCTGAATCTGGGCTGAAAGTATATCCCGGTACACTTCAGAATTCATCCGGCTACTCTTGTCTGCTGTTATGTCATCAATAAACACAAGTGACCCAGTGCCATTGAAAGCCATGCATGCTCATGCCATCACGTTGCCTCCACCATGTTTTACAGAGGATGTGGTATGCCTTGGATCATGTGCCGTTGCCTTTCTTCTCCAAACTTTTTTCTTCCCATCATTCTGGTACAGGTTGATCTTTGTCTCATCTGTCCATAGAATACTTTTCCAGAACTGAGTTGGCTTCTTGAGGTGTTTTTCAGCAAATTTAACTCTGGCCTGTCTATTTTTGGAATTGATGAATGGTTTGCATCTAGATGTGAACCCTTTGTATTTACTTTCATGGAGTCCTCTCTTTACTGTTGACTTAGAGACAGATACACCTACTTCACTGAGAGTGTTCTGGACTTCAGTTGATGTTGTGAACGGGTTCTTCTTGACCAAAGAAAGTATGCGGCGATCATCCACCACTGTTGTCATCCGTGGACGCCCAGGCCTTTTTGAGTTCCCAAGCTCACCAGTCAATTCCTTTTTTCTTAGAATGTACCCGACTGTTGATTTTGCTACTCCAAGCATGTCTGCTATCTCTCTGATGGATTTTTTATTTTTTTTCAGCCTCAGGATGTTCTACTTCACCTCAATTGAGAGTTCCTTTGACCGCATGTTGTCTGGTCACAGCAACAGCTTCCAAATGCAAAACCACACACCTGGAATCAACCCCAGACCTTTTAACTACTTCATTGATTACAGGTTTATGAGGGAGACGCCTTCAGAGTTAATTGCAGCCCTTAGAGTCCATTGTCCAATTACTTTTGGTCCCTTGAAAAAGAGGAGGCTATGCATTACAGAGCTATGATTCCTAAACCCTTTCTCCAATTTGGATGTGGAAACTCTCATATTGCAGCTGGGAGTGTGCACTTTCAGCCCATATTATATATATAATTGTATTTCTGAACATGTTTTAGTAAACAGCTAAAATAACAAAACTTGTGTTACTGTCCAAATATTTCTGGCCCTAACTGTACATGAGAGGCTTCAAGGTTCACAGGTTTTATTAATGCTGATTGTAATTCTAAAGTGAATTAACAAGAATATTTTTTACTTCAAATATATATATTATGGAAATTGTGTTGCATAGATAGTTAAATATAGATATATAAATACATATAACTGTGTATTTTTATATATGCGTATTCATGCTACATTGCACGTAGAACAATTTGGCTTTAACTATCTGTTCCATTTTACTTGGCTTTATCTATAAATTAAAATTAGGAACATAATAGGGTTACTCTACAAATATACTTATGCTAAAGGGTTGTTCAGATTTAGGAGGTTTGTTGCAAAATCTCAAGTGTTACACACAGATATTGCTATGGATTTGCAATGCAAAAGATGAAAATCTACAACAAACTCTGATTTGCTACAGATTGTATAAAAATCTGCATTGATCCTCCACACTTTCACATCACTTACTGTTTGCCTGGTAGTAGGATGTAGATCAATACGTAGCACAATCTAGAAAGATTTAGATGTGATTAGGAAACAGATTCCTTAAAGGAAATCTATCAAGACTAAGTCTACATGGAAACTGCAGCGCAATATTAAACCACACATGCAGTAATAACTAAGTTTGCCATCACTGTACTCTACTTGATGTAATTCTCTATTGCTAAAAGCTGGTTAAAACATTTACTTTCTTTGTATTACTTTTTCTTCAATGGGCCTTGACTCAACCAGACTTGTAACTCATTTCACTGAGCCGAGCTTACCCAAAGTTCCCTATATTTTATTTATTGCAAAATTTCTTTGCTAATTTTGCAGAAGTGGAACAAGTAAAAGAAGTCAAAGGGGAAAAAATGTCACTTGGCATTATAAACTTTTTCTGTGCTAAAACCACAAGTGGACACATTTCCTTATGATGCTTATTGGATGTTCACAGAGTATGCCAAGGATGCCATTAGAGGTCAAAAGAAATGAAAGATATGTCACTCAGCTGCTATTGGCACATACAGTGACCGATCATTTCTATATGTGTGCCACCTAGTATGTCTCCTGTGTTATTTGCATTATACTATTATATCACTCTACCTTGTCCTTGATGCGATAGTAACCCTTCCTATTGTGGCACTGATGTTTAGTACTGTTTAGGAATATTTTTATATGATAAAAAATATACAATTTCATCAGGAAGCAAAGAATTAATTTTAATGCCACATTTATGTAATGTTCACATCTGTGCCGGGTTTTATTGTTCCGGTCCGTCGGGTTATAATATTTTGCAGTCTTTCCTGATCCAATGTAGCTTGAAACCAAATTTAGCACACAGTGGGGGTGAGTTATCAGGACTCACATTTCACACACCAGTCTCGATCTCCTGGGTGAAAATGTACTAAATATTTTAAAAGTTAATAAATTAGGCACATCTGCAGCAGCCTGTGCACCCAAATCTCACATCTGTGAGAACTAGGAGTTTGCATAAATAAGAGATATATTTTACTTACATGTAAATTATATAAATGTGCGGTGTCGCAGTGGGCTTCGTCTAAGCCCCTCTCTGACATGTGGGGCACAAATGTTGCAAACTTTGTCTGATCATCTGTATTGAGTCAGCGCAGCTCACTCCACGTACAAACTGTAGCAGTAAATGTAGGTACTGTAGAGATGTCCCACTGAAGTCTATGGGACAGAACTGCAGGGTCATTGTAGGGGACTTTATATCTTGTTAGAATAAGCACAAAAGGTGGTGATTGGAGAAGAAAATTGGGCAATGGAATATTTTGCAATCATATTTCATCAGACTGCACAGCAGGACAAAGGATCGACATTGACATGTTATAACTTCATACAAATGATGCATAGTGTATAATAACTAGATACCGTAGTTGGAAAACTAAATATGTCTACGTAATGTTAGAAAATGGGAGAGGTTATCACCAGTGACTGTGGGTGTATGCACAGGCTATCACCCATCAATCTGTACTTTACAAGATGGTTTCCGGCAACTGAATAATTCTGTAGGAGGGTTTCAAACAGAATTAGGCAAGAAACTGAACAGAACATTGCCCTTAACTTTCTTTATTGAAGGTGGTTTGGAAGATATTGTTGAACAATTTAGACTAGGTAGACTTGATTTAATGGGGTACTTGTCTCACAACTGTGGGTCATGATCGCTGATAGAAGTCTGCGACTCACTGGTTAGCTCTCTATTGAATCTCTTGTCTTACTTGAAGTCTTTGCCAGTGATAACATATACTATGTGGGTTTTATTCACAAATTCTCTGTATACTTCTAATTCCTTATTCCTGCCAAGTAGTGTTCGTAGTTTGTTTTTAACTATTACATTGTTGCATAATTCAGCCCTAATGCAAGACCTGGGGATAACTGAATACTAGGAGACGCTTCTAGTAGAGATGAGCGAACAGTAAAATGTTCGAGGTTCGATATTCGTTTCGAGTAGCCCCTCAATATTCGACTACTCAAATCGAATATGAAACCCTATCTCTAGCTTCTAGTAGTTAGGAAGGGGATTGCTATAGCTGAAGCCCAATTCTGTTGTCCACTCATCTCCTATTTACATTTCTACCATAGTTGCTATCATATTTCATTGTGGTTAGGGCAGGTTCACACCAGTGCCCAGTCTCTGCTTTCAGGTTTCCGTCTTCTACCCGAGAAACTGGACAGGAGACGGAAACCGGAAGTCACTTTTCAAACCCATTCATTTGAATGGGTTTGCAAAGTGTCCACCCCTAAGCGCCCGTGAGCGTCTTCTGGTCTCTGCGGCTAAACCGTTTTTTTTTAACCGGCCACAAAGTCGGATATGCAGGACTTTGTATCCGGTTATCTCATGTCGGCAGAAGATGGAAACCCACAAAGCGGAAACCGGGCACAGGTGTGAACCCGCCCTTACTTCAATAAATCCATAAACATTTACTGAGGATTTAAAGTAACACTTCACAATATTTTTTATAATAATTTTTAAATATCTCCTTCAGTTATTTGTACAAATTGAAAAGCGAGTCTCAATCCCATATATGTTTTCTAGAGAAAGGAATTAATTCTATGTCCTCAAAATGTTTCTACAGAATATTGTGTTTCTGAGTAATAAAAACAGGAAGTGTCTGTGGTTCTTGGCAATACAATTCTGATCATATTTACAGTCTTAGTTTGCTTATGTCTGAAGACTACAAGATAATATACTCATTTTCTATTGAAAGCCTATACTGTAGTACGTCATTATATAGCCATCATTATTATAATAGTACAAACCTAAAATCTGCCAATACAGACTCGGCTATTACTCTCCGCCTATGTTCACACAACCAGGATTAAATCCACGAGGAAGTATAAAGAATTTCCAAACTTTCTCCTCTCTCTAGGATCGATTCATCATATTAAGCATATTAGATGCATTTAACTTATTTGTACAGTGGGAATCCAGTGTTATGTTTTCTTTTAGTATTATTTTATTTAATATAATTATTATTTTAATTATTATCTGTTATTGCACCAATAATTCCAGGGTATTGCACGTATGAAACGCAGAGGGGTTCAAATAGATTA
The DNA here is from genome assembly GCF_031893055.1 of Leptodactylus fuscus. Classification (NCBI taxonomy): domain Eukaryota; kingdom Metazoa; phylum Chordata; class Amphibia; order Anura; family Leptodactylidae; genus Leptodactylus; species Leptodactylus fuscus. Next base: position 148,830,120 of record NC_134266.1, read on the forward strand.
GACAATAAAAGTAGAATGGTGGCGTCAGGTAACTGAAGGTGGTCAAGTCTGCATTAAAGTTTCTTTTTGCAAATAAAGTTTCTTAGGCTGGCGCCCCATGTTGCGGAAATGCAGATTTTTTTGTTGCAGATTTTGCTGTGGTGTTTTGAGACAAAGCCAGAAGTTGTTAATTGGAAGTACTGGGGTGCCTTATTGGTCAGTATTGGGTTCTCTTGTTTTGAATATGTTTATTAATGACTTGGTATAGAGTTTACAGACCAGGTTTTCTATAGCTACAGATGATACTGAACTGTGTAAATAAATAAATACTGAGGAGAATAGTTGAATATTACTAGGAGACTTGGGGGAACCTTAAGCATGGGTGGAGACTTGGCAAATGAAGTTTAATGTAGACAATGGAAAGTTATGCATTTTGGTCAAAGAAATAAAATGTATTTACATAAATGAGGTATTTCCATAAACATAGCCATATTTAGTAATAAAATAAAATTGTGGAAAAAAAGTTAAATATTTTTAAAAATATAAATAATTAAAAATGTTGCAGAGTTTTAAAGATTTTCTCTAATCATCTCAGTGGTGATAGTCTGTTGTCTTGATGGTCTGCAATGGATACAACCATGAATGCAGGAACTTTCTAGTCTCTAAAACACATTCATGATTTCCTTTTGTGTGGCTGGATTATCTTCTAATGCATGTACTGTCCCTGCCTGCTAACTCAACCACAATGAGGAAATCATGACTGAGTTTCTGACAAGTGCTAGACCATAGAAAGCTCCTATAGTCATGGTTGTATTCATTGGCAACTGATCAAGACACAGTATAAGACTGTCATGAATAAGATAATCAGAAAATCTTTAACCCTTTCCCAACATCTGCCGCACTAGTACAGCGCATACTGGGTGTGTAACTATGGCAGCCGCCCGGGAGCTGGGTGGCCGCCGTAGCCGCCGGGTGTCTACCGCTTTACGCAGTAGACAACCGGCGCTAATGTCTCCGATCGGTCCCCCGAGGCGCCATTTTCCCGGCAGCGCGTGGGCGCCGCCATTTTCCTGGTGATCGCCGGCACCCAGAGTAAGCTCTGGGGCCGGCGTCACGTTACTATGACAGCCGGGAGCCTTGTGAAGGCTCCCCGGCTTGTCATTACATTGCTTCTATAGCAGGCTATGCTACATCCTGCAATAGAAGTGCCGGTACTTTGCAATGCAATGCAATGGAAGAGCAAACGCCGCGTATACGCTCATATTAAAAAAACGCGACGTAAACGCTACCCTCGCATTTCTACACCAGTAAAAATAAGCACACATTGAGCCCGGCGTTACTCCGTGTGAAGGCTCCCTAATTGTTCTGTCCTCTTACACTTTGTTTTTTGGACTACTCATTGTTATTAAACATTTTAATAGTTACTCCCTCAGTGATATTTAGTATTTTGAGTGACTCCCTTCAGTGATATATAGAAAGTATATTTGATTTTACAATTGTTAAATGTATCCATAGAATTATGTACATTCATGTCAGTTAATAGAATGGAATCCTAGAAATGCAAAAACTCTGGGGTTTCATAAGGTATCCATGACTATGGCAGCAAATCTAAATAAGCAAGTAATGAACCATTATGTGACTAACAGCACATCTTCTGTCCAAAAAATGTTATGGTCGAATTTAAAAGCGCATGTATGAGATTAGAAAAACATGGCACCTTCCTTACCGGCCATTATTGTCCGTGAGCTTTGTCTGATGTTACAATGTAGCTGCATTCATTTACATTGTATTCAGCATTCACTGCCAAGATACAAGAGTGGTGCTATTACTGTCAGAAAACATCCACATATTTTTAATCACATACAACCATATCAACTATTAAATCTGATAGCTTATTGATTTTTATCTCTGCATGGAGATCCATATTAATTATATTTTTCTAGTTGATAAAAGTTACAGTATTTAACCATATGTTATTGCTTAAAAAAACTCACTTTGCTGGAGGTGGAAGGGAAATTACACGGGAGATAACAGAGTTAAAATAGCTGTAGTGTAAACCATTTTGCCACTTGTAAATGTCTTCCTGTGAGTCACCAGTTTAAGACCAAATTCTAATCTTAGAGATGATATTCAGTGCACTAGTGATAAGATCTAGACTATTGCTTCCTTTTTATTACAAAAAATGAGAAGCTTAAACTTATGCTTTTTAGTGTAGAAAGAGAATGGAGGGGAATTTAGTGAACAATGGGGATTTTAATGATCTTTCCAATGTATTGGTTATTTATATCTGGAAGTAATACATATTAATTGAGTATTTTTATGTTGCAATTGTAGTAACTTGTTTTCTGATGAACATAGCAGGTAAGATTGTTAACAGAAATTTAAGTAGCGAAATATGGATAACTCATATATGACACGTGGCACAGTATCACGTATATTCACTGATGATTGCCATACATTTTCTATTGCATGAATAATACATACAGAATTTCTTGCTTGCTTTCTGTATTTTAAATAGGCTACACTTACCTGCTACAATGGTTCACAGCAGGAAGCAGACAGAACCAAAAGGTATAAGATTCAAACCAATCAATAGGAAAGGAATAGGGAATACTCAGCCACCAGCAGCAGTATCAGATGTTCTATGATATCCTTTCTCCACCTTCACTTTCCTTCATAAGCAGCTATCGCACGGAACTGTCTCCCTCGGCCCGGAGCTTTATAACATGCAAATCGTTCGAAATAGTACCAGCGCAGCCTCATAGAAAGTTAAAACTCCTCTTTATTGCATCCACAAATGTAAATGTTCACACGCAGGTTACAAACATGGAAACTGCGCCAGCTGACGCGTTTCGGATAAAAAAGCTTCCTTTCTCAAAGTCTGGTGAGGGTGGTGAAAGGCTAGTATTCCAAATGCACAAAGATAAGGTATATTTAAGGTGCCAGTCACATGAAAATGTGAGTATCACAATAATAGCTTACTGCCTATTATTGACTCCCATACAATTAGATCAGACAGGCTGTCCAGCACCTATATACATGCACCTATATACAGTGGCGTAACTAGGAATGGCGGGGCCCCGTGGTGAACTTTTGACATGGGCCCCCCCCGACCGACCCCTCCTACGCATTCCTGCGCGCTCTATTATGCCCCATAATGGCCCCTGCACACAGTATTATACCCCATAGTGGACCCTGCACACAGTATTATGTCCCATAGTGGCCTCAGTACACAGTATTATGTCCCTTAGTGGCCCCTGCACATACTATTATGTCCCTCAGTGGCCCCTCCACACAGTATTATCCCCCATAGTGTGTATGTGTGTGTGAATGCGTGTGATCAGGGCCGGCTCCAGGTTTTTATGGGCCCTTGGGCGACAGAGCCTCAGTGGGCCCCCTTGTAAAGGAGGTGGGGGAGTCGAGACACTGTGCGTTGCAGATGAAGCGAGTGACGTCATGCAGGAGTGTGGCGTCACCAACGCCATACCTCCCAATCTTTTAAAGAGTAGAAAGAGGGGCAAAATGTGCGGCGCGCCGCTGCAAATTTAGCTCCACCCACTTTTATGTTGATTCCACCCATTCTCATTCATTTATTATGTGCTCCCACACAGTATAATCCTCCTACAGTCACCTGTAAATTATATGCCCCCCCTCCATCTCTCCCCCAGTTTCATATACACCCTTCCTCTGCCCCCAGTTTCGTGTCCCCCCTCCATCTCTGTCCCCAGTTTCATCACGTTCTCCCCCTTCATCTGCCCACAGTTTCATGTCCCCCGTCTCTGCCCCAGTGTCATGCCGTTCCCCCCCTCCCCTTCATTTGCCCCTTCAGTTTCATTGGGCCCCCTCAATCTCTGTCCCCAGTTCTATGCCGTTCTCTCCCCACCCCCTCCATCTGCCCCAGTGTCATGCTGTTCTCCCCCCTCCATCTGCCCCAGTGTCATGCTGTTCCCCCCCCTCCCCTTCATTTGCCCCCGAGTTTCTTTGGGCCCCCTCCATCTCTGTCCCCAGTTTCATGCCGTTCTCTCCCCACCACCTTCATCTTCCTCAGTGTCATGCCGTTCCCCCCCCTCCCCTTCATTTGCCCCCCAGTTTCATGGGCCCCCTTCATTATGTTTCACCTTAATATGTAATACAAACAAACACTTACACTCACCTTCTATCACTCACCTTCCATCGTTCCCCCGATGCTCCTCTCTCCAGTCACATACGCGATGCAGGAGCTCTGAGATCAGCTCCTGCTTAGCTCCGGCCCGGCTTGCGTGTGTAAGCGTGATGCGACGACGTCATCACGCCTACACACGCAAGCCGGGCCGGAGCTTTAAAGCAGGAGCTGATCTCTCAGCTCCTGCATCGCGTATGTAATTTCAGCTCATCGGCGGACGGACGCCGATGAACTGAAATTGTGACAGGCAAGTGCCGGGGGGCCCCCAGAGGCTCTGTGGGCCCCGGCACTTGCCCGACTATGCCGTGCGCTGACGCCGGCCCTGCGTGTGATCCATGTGTATGTATGTGTGTGTGCATACACGTGTGTGGTCCATGTATATGTATGTGTATGTGGTCAGTGTATATGTATACATGTGTGCACGTGCGTGTATTTGTGTGTGCGTGCACACGTGTGATCCATGTATGTGCATGCATGTGTGTGGTCAGTGTATATATATATGCGCGTATTTGCACATGTGATCCATGTGTTTCTGCGTGCACAGAGCAAGTGTCCAGTAGTTTGCAGTAGTTGTGTGTGAGTACGCATGTGCTCTGTTCGTCTGTGTGCGTGTGTAGTCTGTGCGTGTGTGTGGTATTTATGGGGTGGTGTTGTGGTATTTGTGGGGAGGTGTTTGTGTTGTGTGTGTCTAGAGTGGTCTGGTATTTGTTTTTGTTTATAAACATTTTATTTAGATTTTACAGTCATACAATAAAATGCAGATGTGATGAACTGGAAGTAGTACAACAAGAATGACATGAGTAAGTGAGTAAACAGTGCGGCAATGCCGCGAATGCATCTTGTTCTTGAGTGCGAGCAGTGGGGTAACCACTAGAGGAAGTTCATCATAACAAGCAAAAGAGAACCAATCATATTAAACCAAAATAATAATCAAGCAAGGGAGGAAGATACAGGAGTGAGGAAAAGAAGGAGGGGGGGGGGAGAGGGGGGGAGGGGGGGTCGTATCAGAAGTGTAGTCAATCCAATACAGTTATATCATAAGTAGTATAGGGTAAGGTCAGTTGGGCGCATCAATCCAGGGAGACCAGATCTTCAGGAATTTGGTATGGGTCCTCCTAGACCAGCTCAAAAGCTCTTCAAAGCGCATTATTTGTTGTGTTGTGTTGTGTCTGGAGCCAGCGTTGGGGTATTAGCAGTTTCGCTGAGGCAAGTAGGTGATTAAGTAAAGTGTCTCTCTGCGGCTTATAGTAGTCCGTGGGTCTAGCAAGGAAAAGAATTTCCGGAGTAAGAACAAAGTCAGCGTTGCAGATTTGTTGAATCCATCTTTCAACATGAGACCAGAAGGGTCGTATCTGTGGGCATGACCACCAGATATGGGCATAAGTACCAGCCTCTTGTTTGCACCTCCAGAATAGGTTATTTGTCGTTAAATGTCTGTCAAAGAGCCAGTCTGGCGTGTGGTACCACCTGGAGACGAGTTTATAGTGGTTTTCTTGTATCCTAATGCAAGTTGAGAGTCCATGACAGCATCGAAGAATGTGGGAAACTTCCATTTCAGTTAAATTAATTTGGAGTTCCTTTTCCCAAGCAACAAGTGATTTGTTTTTTTCTACTTCGAAGGGTGTAAGGAAGTTTCTAAGTAAGACAGACGTGCTATACAGTTTCTTGGAGTCAATAACGGATCTATGCCGTTCGAACTCCGTAAGTTGTTGTCTAACCACAGTCGATTTCCAGAACTTAGCTAGACAGAATTGGAAATGATGGAGATGTAATGGGTTAGAGTCAAAGGTGGGAACTATGGCTAAAATATCAGCTATTGGCTTGGGGGTGGCTGCAATAGAAATATCTCTCAGGGTCAGGCCGTCAAATGGGGACCAAATGTAACGTAACGGAGGGCCTTTAAGGTTAATTAAGTAAGGGATAAGACTAACTGGCATCAATGGGGATGGGAAGGGGGCCAACTCCTCCGCCATATCTTTCCATATTATCGCACTACCTTTCAAGATCGGGTCTTGGAGCAAGGTTTTAAAAATTGGCAGAGTAGGCGCCCAAAGTGCTAGTTTCGTAACAGGTGGTATGAGTCTACCAGGTCTGGATGAGATTGAGGTAAGTTTAATCCACCAAGCCAGTTGAATTGCCTTATAATAACTCCTAATATCAGGGAGACCAATACCCCCCAGGTGCTTGGGCCAGGTCAATTGGGTCCAAGCTATCCTCGGCCTACTATTTTTCCAAATAAAATTGGAGAACAAAACACGTATAGACTGGAAGAATTTGGATGGAAGATGAACTGGTATCATTGTCATTCTGTAGAGTAGTTTCGGAAGAATGTAAGTTACAATTAAATTCTTCCTGCCCAACCACGATATTGGCAAAGAGGAGTACGATGCCAGGAGTGATTTAATGTCTCTCAGGAGAGGGGGAAAATTAATGTCATAGAGACTACTTGTATCTTGTGAAATAAAAACACCGAGATATTTAATACGCGTGCTAGTCCACGCAAAAGGGGTCAATTGTTTCAAGAGAGTGGTTTCCTTAGCAGTCAGGTTAAATGGGAGGATTTCAGATTTATCATAATTGATATACCAATTCAGATGAAAGATGGATCTGCAACACTCCTCTTCATTAATAAAACTTTAACTTTATTCCATTTTCAAGGACAATACAAAAACTCCATATAAAAGGTAGAAAAAACAAAAAATACAAAAAGACGCAATAAAAACCGCTGTCAGTGAAGCATAGCTGACGCGTTTCAAGACCGTCTAGGTCTCTTACTCATAGCTGTTACTTACTCAGACCTCAAACAGCTATGAGTAAGAGACCTAGACGGTCTTGAAACGCGTCAGTTATGCTTCACTGACAGCGGTTTTTATTGCGTCTTTTTGTATTTTTTGTTTTTTCTACCTTTTATATGGAGTTTTTGTATTGTCCTTGAAAATGGAATAAAGTTAAAGTTTTATTAATGAAGAGGAGTGTTGCAGATCCATCTTTCATCTGAATTGGTATATACATTATCTTGGTCTTGGAGTCCCAAAGGCAGCGGATCGTGCACCTCCCTGAGAAATTTGTGCAGGTGAGCTTTTTTATGACCGAAGTTTCTTGTATTTTGGACATTATCATAATTGACCTTATAGTTGGAGAGACAGCCGTATTCGTCTATAAGGGATATTAATGCCGGTAAGCTACGGAGGGGAGCAGAGAGAGTGAAAAGAATGTCATCCGCAAAGGCAGTTGCATGCGTTGTCAGGTCATTTATAGTTATAGGAGATACATAGAAAAAGAATCCAGCTCCTACTCCAATTCCATAAAATATAACTTTTATTGCATCAACTTAAAAAATCCATGAAGGATGCAAATCGCAATTCATGTCACAGTGAGTCCATGACAATGAGGAAAAGAGCTGACGCGTTTCGAGGTAGAGAAAAGGACCTCTTAGTCGTAGCTTGATTTCCTTAGTTCTGACATCCATATATATATAATGGGTCTGACTGCATGCACCTGATGCAACGTCCAATTACAGCCATATGTGAACGCAATCAGACCCACAACAAAAATCGACAACAAAAAATACACATACTAACAACACAATAGCATATAAAACCAATTAAAAACATGCACATTGAATGGACATGTATATATACCATAGATAAATGCTAATAACTGTTAATATTGACCACTGCACTACAAAGTTCAGGATTTATGTATATGCGCAACTGTTATTCCGGGAGATAATATATACCATGCAACTTCTGTACGTACCCTATTGTGGTTACAATAATAAGAATAGTCAAAAAAACCTTGCACTTTATCATTCGAAATGTATATCAACTAGAGTGTGCGACTACTCAAAATGTGGAAAGTTCCCTACTGATATTAGGGTGACGATCCACATGAACCATGTAAAGATTCAGTAAAAGGTACCCTTATGGAAACGGCGAACCTGTAATAAACTTCACTGAACATGACTAAAATGCAAAAGGTACTTGACAAAAATATCCCACCTACCTGGGATGCATTTTCCCCAAGATTCAACTATCAGAGGCTTGAATTTACCTACTGGGCCACACTACGGCCGAAATCACTCACGGGAATAACAGTTACCATGACTACCACACGCATGCGCTCCAACAAAATCGCATGAAACGACCTCACCAATAGAGAACGTGAACGTGTTAAAACTATAACCAGAGGGAATGAATGAAAACATCTATCGACTGAGATACATGCCCAATACATAGTATCCGGTAAGTATATAGGTGGAGAATGGGTGTTGATATATACTGAGAATAGAATGATCCGATTAAACCCACTGTGTATTAACTGAATAAGAAAGAACATCAAAAACTGACCAACAAATTAGACATGGTGTTAGATGTTCTGAAACACCAATATTTATATTAAATGCACTGGATAAACTGCATTCAATAAATGTATGAAAGGTCATTTCTACGATTGAGACCCATGGGGTATCGGGCTTTCAGCTTTAAGATCCAAAAAGCTTCTCGCAACCTGAGCTTATGATCCCAATTTCCACCTCTAAGCGGTCTCTTGACCTTTTCAATAACCTTAAATTCGAATGAGGAAAAATCACTATGGTGTGTTTCAATGAAATGTTTTGAGGCTCCTGTTTCTTTGACTGAATTTGGATTCCGGATACCCTGGAGGTGTTCTGATATCCTAATTTTGGCGGATCTAGCTGTGCTCCCCACATAATTGAGGTTACAACTATTGCATCTAATCATATATACTACATGTTCAGTAGTGCAATTACTAAATTCTTTGATTTTGTAAATGCGAGATCTATCGGCGTCAGTGAAATTAAAACTTTTTTTTGCAAATTTGCACACTTGACAACAGCTAAGTCCACACCTGAAAAAGCCCATCATCAATACCCCATGACGTTGCCATTAGAGCTGTTTCACATCACTTAACCAAATCTTCCAATATGTCATCAGAACAATGTCAGTATATTGTAGAAGTCATTCAATATTTATTGAGTCACAATTATTTCCTTTTCAACGATGAGTACTACCTACAGGTGTGCGGTGCCCCCATGGGGGCGAAATTTTCCCCATCCCTAGCGAATCTGGTTGTTGCGTGGTGGGAGGAGCTTTTTATATTCACTGATGACAATCCCTTCAAAGATAATATTAAATGGTACGGAAGGTTTATCGATGATACACTGATCGTATGGACAGGGGATATCGCAGTAATACCGGATTTTATACAATATATCAATAACAACATGTATGGGCTCAAATTTACTTATCAAGTCGAGCCATACAGTATAAATTTCTTAGATATTACTTTGACGGGAATTGAATCAAAAGGCTTTGTCTCGGTGAGTGCATACCGAAAAAAGATCTGGGGTAATACCTTATTGTATGCAACCAGCTCCCACCCCAAGCACACAACCAGATCGCTACCCATTGGTGAATTTACTAGGATTAAAAGGGCCTGCACAGACAGTGAAGAGTATGAGTTACAGGCTCAAGAAGTCTATAATAGATTTCGGGAGCGTGGCTACCCCAAATGGATGATTAATAGAGGGAGGGATATTGTATCAAGGAAGAACAGGCATTCTCTTCTCCACGATGAAAAACAACGACCAACTAAAACTGGGGTATTTTTTACCACCAACTTTAGTGACAACTATGGAGAGATAGTTAACATTATTCGCAGAAATCTTCCTCTTTTAAGTCAAGACGACAAATTGCATGCCATCATGTCTGAGGGCTGCAATTTTGTCGCCAAACGGGGACAGACATTAGGTAACTATCTGTCACCGAGCCTATATACCATCAGGGAAAATAGAGGAACGGATACCTGGCTACATTTAACCGGCTTTTTCAGGTGTGGACTTAGCCGTTGTCAAGTGTGCAAATTTGCAAAAAAAAGTTTTAATTTCACTGACGCCGATAGATCTCGCACTTACAAAATCAAAGAATTTAGTAATTGCACTACTGAACATGTAGTGTATATGATTACATGCAATAGTTGTAACCTCAATTATGTGGGGAGCACAGCTAGATCCGCCAAAATTAGGATATCAGAACACCTCCAGGGTATCCGGAATCCAAATTCAGTCAAACAAACAGGAGCCTCAAAACATTTCATTGAAACACACCATAGTGATTTTTCCTCATTCGAATTTAAGGTTATTGAAAAGGTCAAGAGACCGCTTAGAGGTGGAAATTGGGATCATAAGCTCAGGTTGCGAGAAGCTTTTTGGATCTTAAAGCTGAAAGCCCGATACCCCATGGGTCTCAATCGTAGAAATGACCTTTCATACATTTATTGAATGCAGTTTATCCAGTGCATTTAATATAAATATTGGTGTTTCAGAACATCTAACACCATGTTTAATTTGTTGGTCAGTTTTTGATGTTCTTTCTTATTCAGTTAATACACAGTGGGTTTAATTGGATCATTCTATTCTCAGTATATATCAACACCCATTCTCCACCTATATACTTACCGGATACTATGTATTGGGTATGTATCTCAGTCGATAGATGTTTTCATTCATTCCCTCTGGTTATAGTTTTAACACGTTCACGTTCTCTATTGGTGAGGTCGTTTCATGCGATTTTGTTGGAGCGCATGCGTGTGGTAGTCATGGTAACTGTTATTCCCGTGAGTGATTTCGGCCGTAGTGTGGCCCAGTAGGTAAATTCAAGCCTCTGATAGTTGAATCTTGGGGAAAATGCATCCCAGGTAGGTGGGATATTTTTGTCAAGTACCTTTTGCATTTTAGTCATGTTCAGTGAAGTTTATTACAGGTTCGCCGTTTCCATAAGGGTACCTTTTACTGAATCTTTACATGGTTCATGTGGATCGTCACCCTAATATCAGTAGGGAACTTTCCACATTTTGAGTAGTCGCACACTCTAGTTGATATACATTTCGAATGATAAAGTGCAAGGTTTTTTTGACTATTCTTATTATTGTAACCACAATAGGGTACGTACAGAAGTTCCATGGTATATATTATCTCCCGGAATAACAGTTGCGCATATACATAAATCCTGAACTTTGTAGTGCAGTGGTCAATATTAACAGTTATTAGCATTTATCTATGGTATATATACATGTCCATTCAATGTGCATGTTTTTAATTGGTTTTATATGCTATTGTGTTGTTAGTATGTGTATTTTTTGTTGTCGATTTTTGTTGTGGGTCTGATTGCGTTCACATATGGCTGTAATTGGACGTTGCATCAGGTGCATGCAGTCAGACCCATTATATATATATGGATGTCAGAACTAAGGAAATCAAGCTACGACTAAGAGGTCCTTTTCTCTACCTCGAAACGCGTCAGCTCTTTTCCTCATTGTCATGGACTCACTGTGACATGAATTGCGATTTGCATCCTTCATGGATTTTTTAAGTTGATGCAATAAAAGTTATATTTTATGGAATTGGAGTAGGAGCTGGATTCTTTTTCTATGTATCTCCTATAATCGTTCCATGGCCGACGGGCAGTGATCACGTGCTTCACCCATTCCTGCATTAAGTATCTTTATTCAACCCAGTGGAACTATATATTCCTCGTGGAAATCTCAAGTAAGTGGGCTGTTCAATCTCCTTCCCCGTTCCCTTCTTCAGCTGCGTTTATAGTTATCCCTCGAATATGGGGATGGGATTGCACCGCTTGTAGGAAGGGCTCTAAAGCTAACACAAATAGGGAGGGTGAGAGGGGACAGCCTTGGCGGGTACCGTTTGCTATATTAAAGGTAGAGGAGAAGGTACCATTAACCTTGACAGTCGCATGTGGGGCGGAGTAAAGGGTAAAAATGGCATGGATGAGGGTAGGTGGAAAATTAAATTTTTCTAGAGTGGCTTTCAAAAAAGTCCAACTTAGGCGGTCAAACGCCTTTTCTGCGTCAATGCTCAGGAAAACTAATTTCTCTTTCGTGCATTTGACATGAGCTAGGATAGGGAGAAACCTTGCAGTATTATCTCGTCCCTCTCTCTTCGGGACGAACCCGGACTGTTCATGGTGGATGAGGTCGGGGAGTACTTGGCCAATACGTCTAGCAAGAATTTTGGCCCAGATCTTTATATCAACATTTAGCAACGATATAGGCCTATAGCTTGAGCATAACAACGGGTTCTTTCCCGCTTTAGGGATAATGGAAATATGGGCTTCTAATGCCTGTTTGGGTAATTGAGAGCATGAGAGCATTGCAGAAAATCAAAAGTTGCGGAGCTAGGATGTCAAGAAATTTTTTATAATAGAGCAAAGAGAAGCCATCGGGGCCAGGACTCTTTCCAGGATGAAAACTATTGACAATTTCTTTTATCTCATTAAGAGTAACTGGGGCAGTAAGGGTGGATCCCATTGCCTCGGACATAGCTGGTAGTGAAAGCTTGTCCAAAAAAGTTCTGGAACTTTCAGCAGTGCCATTTGCCGTTGGAGGGATGTTATAAAGCTCAGAATAAAAGTCAACAAAAGCCGATGCGATTTCTTTTGTGTTAGTCATCGGAACTTTGGTGGTGGACAGAATTTTTTCAATATAAGACTTGGCTTTTTCCTTCTTGATCAGACTTGTCATAAGACGACTGCCTTTATTCCCATGGGCGTATAAGAGGTGCTGATATCTCAAATACTTTTTTGCTGCTTTGGCTTCTAATAATGCCACTAGTTTTTGCCTGAGTGTAGTAAGGTCAGAAAGTGTGGCAGCTAAATGAGACCGTTTTTGTTGCCTTTCTAAGGATGCTATTTGTTGAAGAAGATCGTCAATTTGTCGCTGTCTTTCTCTCTTAACTTTAGTGCCTAAAGCAATTAAATGACCTCTTATATAAGACTTATGCGCTGCCCAAATAAATGTAGGGCATACATCCGGGGTATTGTTAATAGCGAAGTATTCAGTGAGATGGGTTTATAAAAATTCAGTGTTCGCTTCTGAATCTAGTAGGGACTCATTAAGTCTCCAATTCCAAACTGTAGCAGGCATTTGGTGGAGCATAAAAGTAGTTGAGACGGGGGCATGGTCCGAAATTGAAATCACATCTATATGTGCTGCAGTCAAGGTGTCAAGAAGGGATGAGGAACATAAAATGTAATCAAGTCTATGGTAAGTCTTACCAGTCGAAGAATAGAAGGAGTAGTCTTTGGTATTCGGGTGTAGGGTACGCCAGGTATCAAGGAGCGCCAAGTCCCTCAGTTCTGCTGCCAATCTGCCAAGTAACTTCTGTGAGTGTGGAACACTAGTAGAGGTGGAGTCCAAAAGAGGATTGAAAACAACATTAAAGTCACCACCAACAATAATATTACCCTCAGCAAACGATCTAAGAAGGTGAAGCATATCAATAATCCACGAAACTTGGTTCCTGTTTGGTGCATATAGATTTGCCAAAGTATATTTAACAGATACAATAGTACCAGTAACAAAAACAGAATCAGGGAATCAGGGGGTAGGTACAACCTCTTACCGTCAACTACGTGGATGGGGGGAGCACAAAGTTAACCACCCAAACACACAATCAAGGGCAGTGTAGTTCAATAAATCACAGGGAATAGAATTGAACATATGAAAAAATTACAACCCTGGTAAGAAGTAATGAGGTCAGCAATAGTCAATAGACTAGCAGGCTAGTATACAAGCAACTTAGATGATATCAGATTGAATTGATATAGTCATTCACCGTCAGAGGCACGGTAGAGGCGCAAGAACCCTACATCACCTGCACCTCCACCCTACTCCCAAGGGCAGTGTAGCTTGAAGATACCAAAAACGGGATCGTTGGTGGACAGTGAGTCCGCAAAAATCAGTAGTCACGGTGTGACTTGGGGGTATATTCCAATTGTCGCCCCGGTCTCCTATGCCGTGGAGATTTAAATCTTGCAAGACGTCTCGGGGAGATATTTCTCTGAGTTGGGGAGGCGGGATCCGTAAAGGATGGTACAGGGAGCCACGAAGGGATGGGAACAGGAGGTATATCCAAAAGAGCCCAAGCGGCTTCCAGATCTTGAGGCATATGGATTTGAATGCGGCGGCCATTTTTCTGAATTGATATTCCAAACGGAAATAACCAGGCGTAGGGGAGATGGTTAGCTCTTAAATTGTCGAGCAGCGGTCTCAGTGTTCTGCGCTTCTGTAAAGTAGAAGGGGCGAGATCTTGGTACAGTTGAATGTCAGTGCCATCATAGTTCAGTCCAATTCTATCCCTGGCGGCGCGCAGTATTTTAGTGGTGTCTACTGAGGAGAGTAAGCCGCATATGACATCCCTTGGAGGTTCCGAGTCAGGTGGCTTAGGTCTCAGGGTTCTATGTACCCGCTCCATCTGTATGTCTCCCCCAGCCTCTCCTCCTAGCAAGTCTGTAAAGATAGAATGAACAGTTTGGCGCAAGGTGTCCTGGCCACAAGTTTCAGGGAGACCTTTGATGCGTATATTACGTCTGCGGTTCCTATTTTCAAGGTCTTCTAACATCAAATAGGTACGGTTAAGATGATCAGCATGTTGTGCTAGGTCCTTAGAGAGGCCATCTTGTTTTGCTCTATAGTCCTTATGAGACTCCTCCAAAGCGTCTACTCTGTCCCCTATTTTAAGCATGTTAGCATTCAAAGTGGCAAGTTCAGTCATAACTGGGGCAATCGCATCAGATAGAGCGCTCCTAAAGAATGTTTGAGTGGTCTGGTATTTGTGTGGTGCTGTGCTTGTGGGTTGGTGTATATGTGCTGTCTGTGTGATGTTTATATGGTGTTTGTGAAATGTTTGTGTGTTGTGTGTAGTGGTGCTCCCCCTTTAGCAGTGACTCTTTGGCGCCGTTGCTATAATTCGTCCCTGTCAGTTACAACTGTTGTTTTCCCCTCTGCACTTTCACTTTTCCCCATTATATGCATAGGGCTTAAATTTAGGGGCCACAATCTCATGATGAGGGGACCCTAGCGAGATGTAATGTGTGCAGTATTCTTCTCCTGTGAGTGGAGATAAGGCGTGCCAAATTTCACCCAAATCGGGCGAGAACTGTGGATTTCTATAAAGAAGACTACTACAGATTTTGAGTTTTATGTATATATATATATATATATATATATATATATATATATATATATATATATATTATACAATAAAATAATAACAATAATACACATATATATATATATATATATATATATATATATATTTTTTTTTCTATTATTATTATAGTTATTTTATTGTTATTACTTTATTATGAAAGCTTCCCTTAGTTTTTAAGACATATATAAGACCAACTGCCTGTCCAGGAGCATATGGAGAATCTTTTATTTGGGAGATGTCTGCTAAGTTAATGTTCCTATTTGTGAATAGGGCTAATGGCCTACAGCAAGAAGAAACCAAATTCTACAAGACAAAAATGATTTTCACTGTCAGTGATTGCAGTCGGTGTAGAGAATTTGCTATGAGAGCCATGGTTAATAATATAGTAGTACTTTGGAGCGAGATTTATTCATCTTCTGCTGCAGATATATTAGTGATATCTGTCTCTGTAGTAACAGTAAATGTTTCACAATGAAGAATGACAGATTCTTTTCACACCTTTTTGTCATGGAATAAGTTGCAGAGTACAGCAAAATACAGAAATAGAGGTGGCATAGCAATACAGAACTACTGTGCAGACCATTGCTAAGAAAATGTCAGATATCTTCCCGGGAGGCTGAGAGAATTTTAACAATGTGAGAATAAGTAAACCTTCTTTCAATTCTACAGTTTTACGTATGAGGACATAAAAAAAATCTGATCCTTAGAAGATCTCAAAATTAGGAAATTACAACCTTAGACGAGCACCAACACAGAACAAGCTATACACAGAATTGCTTCCTAAATGTTTCTTATTCTTGTTGAAGCCACGCTTGGCTTTGTCTCAAAAAAGGTGTCACTTTATAAAAGCTTTGAGATGCTTTACCTTACCCAAGTGATTTTGAGATTTTTCGTGACACATTCTACTTCATGTAAATATTTTAATATTTAATTTTTTTGCATTTATTTCTTTAAAAAAATAGGAAATTTGATGGAAATTTAGAAAAATTTGCAATTCTAAAAATGTGAAATGTGCAGCTTTTCAGGCAGATAGTCATGCCACTCAAATGCATTAATAAATATTTTTCTAATTTACCACTGCTTCATGTTGGCATCCCCTTTTAATTGGATTTTAATTTATTTTACACGATAGAAAAATAACAAATCTAACAGAGATTTTCCAAATTTTTTTCCCAAACCACTTTGTTACCGACCATTTCAGTTCTGAAGGGGATTTTAAAAGCCTATATATTAGAAACCCCCCAGAAATCACACCATTTTCAAAATTGCACCCCTCAAATTATTCAAAATAGCATTTGGCAAGTTTGTTAACCGTTTATGCATTTCACAGGAATTTTTTTAAAAAATCTGGATGTGAAATTTGGACATTTAATTTTTTTCGCAATAATACATTACCACTATAATAACATTTAACGGTACAATTTACACATTCACAAAAGGTTAAAGAAAATGATGCATCACACAATTTCTCCCAAGAATGGAAATACCCAACATGTGGATTTTGCTGGAGTAGTTTTCAGTTGTTGTGTCTCATTTGCAAAGCCCCTAAAGTAGCAGTAAAGAATAAACCCTCCATAAATAACCCTATTTAGGAACGTCAACCTTCAAAGAATTTATCAGGCGGTATGGTGATCATTTTGATCCCACTACTGTTTAACATATTTTATTAAAATTGGGAAGTGAATATTAAAATTGACTAATATGTCACTTTATCCCCAAATTTTTCATTTTCAGAAGGGGTTAAAGAAAAAAAGCACCCCACAGTTTGTTAAACAATTTCTGCAGAACACGATGGTCATAAACTACACATAACATTCCTACACATCTGCACCTTGCTGTGTATCTAAACAGTAGGTTATGCCCACATGTATGACACTGTTGTACCCAAGGCTATTGCACCCCTCAATGGATTTATCGTGTCCTGCATGTACGACTTTGAGTCTGGCTAAAAAAAATGGTTTCTCCATGGACAGGCAAAAGACGCACAGGGGTGGTCACCTTTGCAAACCCATTCAAGTGAATGGTTTTTAAATCTAACCGCCAGGTTTCTGTCCCATGTCCAGTTTTGCTGGTGCTAAAGATGGACACCTGACAGAATGCACAAATTGGACAACAAGTGTGAAAGGGGCATACGCTTTGCAGAGTAGATAGCATACACCAAAGTCCCTAATATTTTCCCTGCACCTCCTATAATTGTGGGGGTCACTTTTGGTGTCTTTTTCTTGTAATCTCTAAACCTGGTGTGTACCGTGATATACACTCACACAGCATATATATTTTCTTCCTACCGCAGCCAGTTTTCTGTTTAAAGATTTGGGGATTTTTTTTTTTTTTTTTTTTATTGTACAAGTTATAATTTTCTTATTTTTCTGGTGATGTAGCGATATGAGGGCTTGTTTTTTTGTGGATGATATTCATTTTCTAATTACCCTTTTTTGGCCCCAATAGGTTACAGGAACCATCAATCTTCTGATATCTGTGTTCAGTACTACATAATCTGACAGAAATATAGGGGTGTATAATGGCCGTCAGCCTATGTATATCCAAAGACAGGATCGAGATGAGAACAGACGATCGCAGAACAGAATAGTCTCTGGGATGATGAAAAATAATCACGTCAAACAGGTAAGTGGTTTCTAGGGAAACCCCTTAGATGCTGTAGTCACGATGGGCCATGGCATATAAAGGGTTAACAGCCACGAGTCGAACTCCATTTTAATCAATCGGAACTTGTATTGCAGGCAGGTGTCACTTGTTTCTTACAATTGTTATCCTGTTGAGGGGATTTCATCACTCCATAAGGAGAGACCACCATATAGGTGTGTGGAGTCTTTTAAGCCATGAGCGCTCCACTGCAAAGGAACATGGGAAGAATATGCAAATCTGACTTCCATGATGTAATTAGGAAGCCTGTGCCTCAAGTATGCACACCAATAGAGGGTGCTGACTGAGAATGTGCAAGTCTATCTTCCATGATGTAATTAGGAAAACAGAGTCTCAGTCAAGACATCCAATAGAGGGTGCTCCCTTTAACATCATGCCGACCTTCTCAGAGGCCTTTGTTTGCAATGATGTTGGGATTTTACCAGATACAGTCTTCTCAGCCAAGCAAAGACCATTTTGATGTATTTGCATCTCATCAGCTTGGCGTAGAGAGGACTGACCTGGCAGAGGTGAGAGGCTTAGATAGGGTTGAGGGGATATCGTCACTCCATAAGGAGAGACCACCATATAGGTGTGTGGAGTCTTTTAAGCCATGAGCGCTCCACTGCAAAGGAACATGGGAAGAATATGCAAATCTGACTTCCAAGATGTAATTAGGAAGCCAGTGCCTCAAGTATGCACACCAATAGAGGTTATCCGCTCAGCTTTTTAGTGGGTGTCATAACCATGGTGTACAATGTTTCTTACAACACTTTAGTCTCCAATATTGAGAAAGGCCAACGATACTTTTAATCCATTAGTGACTGAAGTATACATTTTCTACATCTGTCGCTAAGGGGCCTTATTCTATTTAATATTTCTAAGTCAGTCTCCTACACTCTCATGCTGTCAACTCACAGTCAAAACTCCTGTGAACAAGCAGGTATCTGATGCCTATCTGATGACTTTACATGGCAGCCGGAGACCTAATGAAGGTCCCCAGGGGTGCCTCTGTATAATCTTATTAGGCAGTATAATAGGTAAAGCAATGCAAAGCAGTCAGAAGAACACAAAATAGGGGGACATAAAAAAAACTTAAGAAAAAAAACAACAAAAAGGGTATACATTAATAACACTAGTAGATGTTTGAAATATTCCACCAATAATATAACACCAGCTTAGAAAAAAAGATTAAAAACAAACAGTTGATCATTAGAGATGAGCAAGTAGTATTCGATCGAATAATACGGTATTCGAAATACTCGTACTCGATTAAATACCACGCGGTAAATGCCGTAAAAATGTGATTCCCCTCCCACCTTCCCTGGCGCTTTTTTTTACACCAATAACTATGTAGGGGAGGTAGGACAGGAACTAGAGCAACGTAGGCATTGGAAAAAAAATGTATACAGTCATTGGCTGGCAACAGCAAGTAATAACAATAATAATAATAATAATAATACAGTGACTTGGGCGTGTTAGATGCACCCAGGCATGCTTCCCCTGCTGTACCAGTTGCATTCCAGGGGTGTTGGCATCATTTCCTGAGGTGTCATTGTGGACTTGGTGACTCCAATTGGTCGAATTTTGGTTTCCTTGAAACTAGCATGTTTTTCCCATAGACTATAATGGGATTAGATATTCGACCAAATAGTCGAATATTGAGGTCTACTCGAAACGAATTTCGAATTTTCGAGTATTTCACTACTCTCTCATCCCTATTGATCATTGTTGTATGTGTCCATGTCAACCAAACCTTCCATATTATCTAATATCAGTTGTAAAAGCTACTATGGGAAAGCTTAATTCTTTAAACTGTAAGGGAGTACAGTATTACGCGCGTAATACATTGAAAACATAGGGAAAAAAGCCTCCCATTGATTTCAATGGGGAGCGCACGTATGCCGGCTCCCATTCAAGTCAATGGGAGCTGCTTTTTACGCGCTCATTCTGAACGTGTTTTTATGATAAGAATGAGCGCAGCGTTACATCATGTGAAGGCTCCCTAAAACTGCAATTAACCTCCACAGAGCTTTCTTTGAGAGAAACCATTTAGTGCTATCAATTCTCATTACAGTGAAGTGGGTGGACTTGGGCAATGGCAGACAATGAGGCGTGACTCTGACCTTGCAGATATTGCCTGACTCTGATTGGACAGTGTCAGGAAAGGCTGAATCATGCTCCATTGTCTGTTCCCACCAGAGACCACCCACTTGACAGTAGAGAGCCATAGTAGTATATCAGGTGGCAAAACTAACTATATTAATGTGTTGAAACAGTAGGAACTAGAGAAAAATGTAACTAATCTGGAACCAGTGAATCTGTGGCTATTAAATGATACAAAGAACTGCAGTTGCTGGTAATGGTGAAAGGTCTACTAAAATGGGTTCTCCTAATAAAATGATAATCTTTATTTATCCAGTTCCAGCACATTCTGAAGCATTTTCCTTCTGTAGTTACAGAATACGTCTCTACGCTAGAAAATGTCATAACACAAGAAAAGCAGTGATATTTACCAGTTTTCTCCCTGCCGCCTCCAACGCTACTGCTCCACTCATGCAGCGATATCTTATTATCTTGACTGCTGTCATCAGGTGTCTAAATACACCACTTCACTGTCTATCTAATCCCTGACCTCAGCATGGCTTCCAAGGTCAGGAATTGCCGGCAGTGCTTAAGTGGTGTCTACACGCTGCATCCATGTCAACAAACAGTGGCTGGGAGGACTGGAGCATGGTGTAGTACACTATAGGGAAAAAAACTGGTAAAGCATTCAGACTTTTATTCTATAAGTAGGAAAACTTTAACTTTAATTATGTGTTTAAGAAAGGGCTTGTCAAATAGATTGAAAGCAATGAATATAGTATGTCCTTATATAATAAATCCTGACATCTAATAATATATCCGAAAAGATGCATGATTTAGTTTTATAGGTATGCAGACATAAATTTATAACAGTGGTGAAGCCGTGTCATTTACCGGGATAAAAAGTAGCCTATGTTTTAGTCGAGGTTACATACTCTCTATGTGCCAAATTTCATCCAAATTGGTTCAGCCATGTTTGGGTGATTGAGTAACAAACATCCAAACACACAAACTTTCACATGTATAATATTATTATAATTGGTAGGATAGGAAGTAGGATAATGCAATAACAGAGTCCCATTCAATATAGTGGAAACAGTGCCACTCCAGGGCATGAATTACACCAAGACTAAGGTCAAATTTCAGCTTTTTAGCCCATTGCTGTGATCCATTATAGGACCAGTACAAAAACTAAAAAAAAAATAATCATAAAATAATGGATGCATCTGTCAGGATTTACTTTATTGTAAAAATCAAGACTGAGAATTTCAAAAGGATGAGAAACTTCATTGGAGAGGATTAGAGATGAGCGAACAGTGTTCTATCGAACTCGTGTTCGATCGGATATTAGGCTGTTCGGCATGTTCGAATCGAATCGAACACCGTGTGGTAAAGTGCGCCATTACTCGATTCCCCTCCCACCTTCCCTGGCGCCTTTTTTGCTCCAATAACAGCGCAGGGTAGGTGGGACAGGAACTACGACACCGGTGACGTTGAGAAAAGTAGGCGAAACCCATTGGCTGCCGAAAACATGTGACCTCTAATTTAAAAGAACAGCGCCGCCCAGGTTCGCGTCATTCTGAGCTTGCAATTCACCGAGGACGGAGGTTTCCGTCCAGCTAGCTAGGGCTTAGATTCTGGGTAGGCAGGGACAGGCTAGGATAGGAAGGAGAAGACAACCAACAGCTCTTATAAGAGCAAAATTCCAGGGAGAAGCTTGTCAGTGTAACGTGGCACTGACGGGCTCAATCGCCGCAACCCAGCTTTCCCAGGATCCTGAATGGAATACACTGTCAGTGTATTCCCGTATACCCGATATATACCCCCGATACCCGTTCCAACGGTGTGCCCCCCCACCTTCACCCCAGAAATACCCTGCAAGTCCCCTAGCAATAGAATTGGGGCTATATACACCCACTATTTTTGCTACTGCCATATAGTGCCATTGTCTGACTGGGAATTCAAAGAATATATTGGGGTTACGTGCACCCACAATTTTTACTACTGGTATACAGTGCCAGTTTCTGACTGGGAATTCAAAGAATATATTGGGGTTATAAATACCCTCATTTCTTGCTACTGCCATATAGTGCCAGTTTCTGACTGGTAATTCAAAGAATATATTGGGGTTATAAATACCCTCATTTCTTGCTACTGGTATATAGTGCCATTGTCTGACTGGGAATTCAAAGAATATATTGGGGTTACGTGCACCCACAATTTTTACTACTGGTATACAGTGCCAGTTTCTGACTGGGAATTCAAAGAATATATTGGGGTTACAAATACCCTCATTTCTTGCTACTGCCATATAGTGCCAGTTTCTGACTGGTAATTCAAAGAATATATTGGGGTTACGTGCACCCACAATTTTTACTATTGGTATACAGTGCCATTGTCTGACTGGGAATTCAAAGAATATATTGGGGTTATAAATACCCTCATTTCTTGCTACTGCCATATAGTGCCAGTTTCTGACTGGGAATTCAAAGAATATATTGGGGTTACGTGCACCCACAATTTTTACTACTGGTATACAGTGCCATTGTCTGACTGGGAATTCAAAGAATATATTGGGGTTATAAATACCCTCATTTCTTGCTACTGGTATATAGTGCCATTGTCTGACTGGGAATTCAAAGAATATATTGGGGTTACGTGCACCCACAATTTTTACTACTGGTATACAGTGCCAGTTTCTGACTGGGAATTCAAAGAATATATTGGGGTTACAAATACCCTCATTTCTTGCTACTGCCATATAGTGCCAGTTTCTGACTGGTAATTCAAAGAATATATTGGGGTTACGTGCACCCACAATTTTTACTACTGGTATACAGTGCCATTGTCTGACTGGGAATTCAAAGAATATATTGGGGTTACAAATACCCTCATTTCTTGCTACTGCCATATAGTGCCAGTTTCTGACTGGGAATTCAAAGAATATATTGGGGTTACGTGCACCCACAATTTTTACTACTGGTATACAGTGCCATTGTCTGACTGGGAATTCAAAGAATATATTGGGGTTATAAATACCCTCATTTCTTGCTACTGGTATATAGTGCCATTGTCTGACTGGGAATTCAAAGAATATATTGGGGTTACGTGCACCCACAATTTTTACTACTGGTATACAGTGCCATTGTCTGACTGGGAATTCAAAGAATATATTGGGGTTACAAATACCCTCATTTCTTGCTACTGCCATATAGTGCCAGTTTCTGACTGGTAATTCAAAGAATATATTGGGGTTACGTGCACCCACAATTTTTACTACTGGTATACAGTGCCAGTTTCTGACTGGGAATTCAAAGAATATATTGGGGTTACAAATACCCTCATTTCTTGCTACTGCCATATAGTGCCAGTTTCTGACTGGTAATTCAAAGAATATATTGGGGTTATAAATACCCTCATTTCTTGCTACTGGTATATAGTGCCATTGTCTGACTGGGAATTCAAAGAATATATTGGGGTTACGTGCACCCACAATTTTTACTACTGGTATACAGTGCCAGTTTCTGACTGGGAATTCAAAGAATATATTGGGGTTACAAATACCCTCATTTCTTGCTACTGCCATATAGTGCCAGTTTCTGACTGGTAATTCAAAGAATATATTGGGGTTACAAATACCCTCATTTCTTGCTACTGCCATATAGTGCCAGTTTCTGACTGGTAATTCAAAGAATATATTGGGGTTACGTGCACCCACAATTTTTACTACTGGTATGCAGTGCCATTGTCTGACTGGGAATTCAAAGAATATATTGGGGTTATAAATACCCTCATTTCTTGCTACTGCCATATAGTGCCAGTTTCTGACTGGGAATTCAAAGAATATATTGGGGTTATAAATACCCTCATTTCTTGCTACTGGTATATAGTGCCATTGTCTGACTGGGAATTCAAAGAATATATTGGGGTTACGTGCACCCACAATTTTTACTACTGGTATACAGTGCCAGTTTCTGACTGGGAATTCAAAGAATATATTGGGGTTACAAATACCCTCATTTCTTGCTACTGCCATATAGTGCCAGTTTCTGACTGGTAATTCAAAGAATATATTGGGGTTACGTGCACCCACAATTTTTACTACTGGTATACAGTGCCATTGTCTGACTGGGAATTCAAAGAATATATTGGGGTTATAAATACCCTCATTTCTTGCTACTGCCATATAGTGCCAGTTTCTGACTGGGAATTCAAAGAATATATTGGGGTTACGTGCACCCACAATTTTTACTACTGGTATACAGTGCCATTGTCTGACTGGGAATTCAAAGAATATATTGGGGTTATAAATACCCTCATTTCTTGCTACTGGTATATAGTGCCATTGTCTGACTGGGAATTCAAAGAATATATTGGGGTTACGTGCACCCACAATTTTTACTACTGGTATACAGTGCCATTGTCTGACTGGGAATTCAAAGAATATATTGGGGTTACAAATACCCTCATTTCTTGCTACTGCCATATAGTGCCAGTTTCTGACTGGTAATTCAAAGAATATATTGGGGTTACGTGCACCCACAATTTTTACTACTGGTATACAGTGCCAGTTTCTGACTGGGAATTCAAAGAATATATTGGGGTTACAAATACCCTCATTTCTTGCTACTGCCATATAGTGCCAGTTTCTGACTGGTAATTCAAAGAATATATTGGGGTTATAAATACCCTCATTTCTTGCTACTGGTATATAGTGCCATTGTCTGACTGGGAATTCAAAGAATATATTGGGGTTACGTGCACCCACAATTTTTACTACTGGTATACAGTTCCAGTTTCTGACTGGGAATTCAAAGAATATATTGGGGTTACAAATACCCTCATTTCTTGCTACTGCCATATAGTGCCAGTTTCTGACTGGTAATTCAAAGAATATATTGGGGTTACAAATACCCTCATTTCTTGCTACTGCCATATAGTGCCAGTTTCTGACTGGTAATTCAAAGAATATATTGGGGTTACGTGCACCCACAATTTTTACTACTGGTATACAGTGCCATTGTCTGACTGGGAATTCAAAGAATATATTGGGGTTATAAATACCCTCATTTCTTGCTACTGCCATATAGTGCCAGTTTCTGACTGGGAATTCAAAGAATATATTGGGGTTATAAATACCCTCATTTCTTGCTACTGGTATATAGTGCCATTGTCTGACTGGGAATTCAAAGAATATATTGGGGTTACGTGCACCCACAATTTTTACTACTGGTATACAGTGCCAGTTTCTGACTGGGAATTCAAAGAATATATTGGGGTTACAAATACCCTCATTTCTTGCTACTGCCATATAGTGCCAGTTTCTGACTGGTAATTCAAAGAATATATTGGGGTTACGTGCACCCACAATTTTTACTACTGGTATACAGTGCCATTGTCTGACTGGGAATTCAAAGAATATATTGGGGTTATAAATACCCTCATTTCTTGCTACTGCCATATAGTGCCAGTTTCTGACTGGTAATTCAAAGAATATATTGGGGTTATAAATACCCTCATTTCTTGCTACTGGTATATAGTGCCATTGTCTGACTGGGAATTCAAAGAATATATTGGGGTTACGTGCACCCACAATTTTTGCTACTGGTATATAGTGCCAATTTCTAACTGGGAATTCAAAATGCGCAAGGCTCCCGGAAAGGGACGTGGACGAGGCCGTGGGCGAGGTCGGGGGAATGGTTCTGGGGAGCAAGGTAGCAGTGAAGCCACAGGGCGTCCCGTGCCTACTCCTGTGGGGCAGCAAGCATTGCGCCACTCCACAGTGCCTTGGTTGCTTGCCACATTAACTAAACTGCAGGGTACAAACCTTAGTAGGCCCGAGAACCAGGAACAGGTCTTGCAATGGCTGTCAGAGAACGCTTACAGCACATTGTCCAGCAGCCAGTCAGACTCTGCCTCCTCTCCTCCTATTACCCAACAGTCTTGTCCTCCTTCCTCCCAAAATTCCCAAGCTTCACAGAACAATAACCCCAACTGTCCCTGCTCCCCAGAGCTGTTCTCCACTCCTTTCATTGTCCCTCAACCTGCCTCTCCACGTCACGATTCCACGAACCTAACAGAGGAGCATCTGTGTCCAGATGCTCAAACACTAGAGTCTCCTCCATCTCCGTTCGATTTGGTGGTGGATGACCAGCAACCCACCCTCATCAACGATGATGTGACGCAGTTGCCGTCAGGGCATCCAGTTGACCGGCGCATTGTGCGGGAGGAGGAGATGAGACAGGAGTTGGAAGAGGAAGTGGTGGATGATGAGGACACTGACCCGACCTGGACAGGGGGGATGTCAAGCGGGGAAAGTAGTGTGGATGTTGAGGCACGTGCAGCACCAAAAAGGGTAGCTAGAGGCAGAGGCAGAGGTCAGCAGCTTAGGCGAAGCCAGGCCACACCCGGAATCTCCCAAGATGTTCCAGTTCGTACCCAGCCCCGAAAAACTCCCACCTCGAGGGCACGTTTCTCGAAGGTGTGGAGTTTTTTCAAGGAATGCGCCGAGGACAGATATAGTGTTGTCTGCACAATTTGCCTCTCGAAATTGATTAGGGGCTCTGAGAAGAGCAACCTGTCCACCACTTCAATGCGCCGTCATTTGGAATCCAAGCACTGGAATCAGTGGCAGGCAGCAACGGCAGGACAAAGGCCGCCTGCCGTTCACGCCACTGCCACTGCCTCTGCCACTGCCTCTGCCTCTGCCACTGCCACTGCTGACTGTGCTGGCGATGCACTCCAGAGGACGAGCCAGGACACCACTTCATCTGCCTCCGCCACTTTGTTGACTTCTCCCTCATCCTCCCCTGTTCCTGTCTTATCTCCTTCTCCTGCACCATCAAAGGCACCATCAGGCGCTTCTTTACAACAACCCACCATCTCTCAGACATTGGAGCGGCGGCAGAAATACACTGCTAACCACCCACACGCGCAAGCCTTGAACGCCAACATCGCTAAACTGCTGGCCCAGGAGATGTTGGCGTTCCGACTTGTTGAAACTCCCGCCTTCCTGGACCTGATGGCAACTGCGGCACCTCGCTATGCCGTCCCTAGCCGTCACTACTTCTCCCGGTGTGCCGTCCCCGCCTTGCACCAGCACGTGTCACTCAACATCAGGCGGGCCCTTAGTTCCGCGCTTTGCACAAAGGTCCACTTGACCACCAACACGTGGACAAGTGCATGCGGACAGGGACGCTACATTTCACTGACGGCACACTGGGTGAATGTAGTTGAGGCTGGGACTGCTTCCCAAACTGGCCCGGTGTACCTCGTCTCCCCGCCTAACATTCCTGGCAGGGACACGAGAAGAACACCCCCCTCCTCCTCCTCCTCTACCGCCTCCTCCTCCGCCACCGCCTCCTCCTCCGCCACCGCCTCCTCCTCCGCTGTTAGATTGACCCCAGCTACGAGTTGGAAACGTTGCAGCACTGGCGTTGGTAGACGTCAGCAGGCTGTGCTGAAGCTGATCAGCTTGGGGGACAGACAGCACACTGCCTCCGAGGTGAGGGATGCCCTCCTCGATGAGACGGCAATATGGTTTGAGCCGCTGCACCTGGGCCCAGGCATGGTCGTTTGTGATAACGGCCGGAACCTGGTAGCAGCTCTGGAGCTTGCCGGACTCCAACATGTTCCATGCCTGGCCCACGTCTTCAACCTAGTGGTGCAACGTTTCCTAAAGAGCTACCCCAATGTTCCAGAGCTACTGGTGAAAGTGCGGCGCATGTGCGCCCACTTTCGCAAGTCGACAGTAGCCGCTGCTAGCTTAAAATCTCTCCAGCAACGCCTGCATGTGCCACAACACCGGCTTTTGTGCGACGTCCCCACACGCTGGAACTCAACGTTTCAGATGTTGAATAGAGTGGTTGAGCAGCAGAGACCTTTGATGGAATACCAGCTACAAAACCCTAGGGTGCCACAAAGTCAGCTGCCTCAGTTTCACATCCATGAGTGGCCATGGATGAGAGACCTTTGTGACATCCTACGGGTGTTTGAGGAGTCCACAAGGAGGGTGAGTTCTGAGGATGAGATGGTGAGCCTTACAATCCCGCTCTTGTGTGTTCTGAGAGAATCCCTGATTGACATCAGGGATAACTCAGATCACACAGAGGAGTCAGGGATAGCATCCGATCCGTCACAGCTGGAGAGTAGGTCCACACATCTGTCCGCTTCATCGCGTTTAATGGAGGAGGAGGAGGAGGAGGAGGAGGAAGAAGAGTTGTCCGATGATGTGATGGTGATACAGGAGGCTTCCGGGCAACTTCGAATCGTCCCATTGTTGCAGCGCGGATGGGTAGACATGGAGGATGAGGAGGAAATGGAGATTGAACTTTCCGGTGGGGCCAGAGGAGTCATGCCAACTAACACTGTGGCAGACATGGCTGAGTTCATGTTGGGGTGCTTTACAACCGACAAGCGTATTGTCAAAATCATGGAGGACAACCAGTACTGGATCTTTGCTATCCTTGACCCCCGGTATAAAAACAACATCTCGTCTTTTATTCCGGTAGAGGGGAGGGCCAATCGCATCAATGCTTGCCACAGGCAATTGGTGCAGAATATGATGGAGATGTTTCCAGCATGTGACGTTGGCGGCAGGGAGGACAGTTCCTCCAGTAGGCGACCAAGTTCTCACCGGTCCACACAAACGAGGGGCACACTGTCTAAGGTCTGGGACACCTTGATGGCACCCCCTCGCCAAAGTGCCGCCACAGAGGGTCCTAGTGTCACCAGGCGTGAGAAGTATAGGCGCATGTTGCGGGAATACCTTTCCGACCACAGCCCTGTCCTCTCCGACCCCTCTGCGCCCTACACGTATTGGGTGTCGAAGTTGGACCTGTGGCTTGAACTTGCCCTATATGCCTTGGAGGTGCTGTCCTGTCCTGCCGCCAGCGTCCTATCTGAGAGGGTGTTCAGTGCAGCCGGTGGCATCATCACTGACAAGCGCACCCGTCTGTCAGCTGAGAGTGCCGACCGGCTCACTTTGATAAAAATGAACCACCACTGGATAGAGCCTTCATTTTTGTGCCCACCTGTGTAAAGCACCCCAACATGAAACTCCATGTCTGTACTCAACCTCTCCAATTCCTCCGCATCCTCATACTCATCCACCATAAGCGTTGCACAATTCTGCTAATACTAGGCTCCCTCCAACATGATTTCCCCCAACTCTGCTGGTTAGAGGCTCCCTCCACCCTGATTTCCACCAACTCTGCTGGTTAGAGGCTCCCTCCACCCTGCTTTCCCACAACTCTGCTGGTTAGAGGCTCCCTCCACCATGAATTGGTCCAAACTGGGGGTTTTAGAGGCTCCCTCCACCATGAATTGGTCCAAACTGGGGTTTTTAGAGGCTCCCTCCACCATGAATTTGCCCAAACTGGGCTGTTTAGAGGCTCCCTCCACCATGAATTGGTCCAAATTAGGGTTTTTAGAGGCTCCCTCCACCATGAATTTGCCCAAACTGGGCTGGTTAGAGGCGGCTCCCTCCACCATGAATTGGTCCAAACTGGGCTGGTTAGAGGCTCCCTCCACCATGAATTGGTCCAAACTGGGCTGTTTAGAGGCTCCCTCCACCATGAATTGGTCCAAACTGGGGGTTTTAGAGGCTCCCTCCACCATGAATTGGTCCAAACTGGGCTGGTTAGAGGCTCCCTCCACCATGAATTGGTCCAAACTGGGTTTTTTAGAGGCTCCCTCCACCATGAATTGGTCCAAACTGGGGTTTTTAGAGGCTCCCTCCACCATGAATTGGTCCAAACTGGGGTTTTTAGAGGCTCCCTCCACCATCAATTGGTCCAAAATGGGGTTTTTAGAGGCTCCCTCCACCATGAATTTGCCCAAACTGGGCTGTTTAGAGGCTCCCTCCACCATGAATTGGTCCAAACTGGGTTTTTTAGAGGCTCCCTCCACCATGAATTGGTCCAAACTGGGGTTTTTAGAGGCTCCCTCCACCATGAATTGGTCCAAACTGGGGTTTTTAGAGGCTCCCTCCACCATGAATTTGCCCAAACTGGGCTGTTTAGAGGCTCCCTCCACCATGAATTGGTCCAAATTGGGGTTTTTAGAGGCTCCCTCCACCATGAATTGGTCCAAACTGGGGTTTTTAGAGGCTCCCTCCACCATGAATTTGCCCAAACTGGGCTGTTTAGAGGCTCCCTCCAGCATGAATTGGTCCAAACTGGGGTTTTTAGAGGCTCCCTCCACCATGAATTGGTCCAAACTGGGGTTTTTAGAGGCTCCCTCCACCATGAATTGGTCCAAACTGGGTTTTTTAGAGGCTCCCTCCACCATGAATTGGTCCAAACTGGGGTTTTTAGAGGCTCCCTCCACCATGAATTGGTCCAAACTGGGCTGGTAAGAGGCTCCCTCCACCATGAATTTGCCCAAACTGGGCTGTTTAGAGGCTCCCTCCACCATGAATTGGTCCAAACTGGGCTGGTTAGAGGCTCCCTCCACCATGAATTGGTCCAAACTGGGTTTTTTAGAGGCTCCCTCCACCATGAATTGGTCCAAACTGGGGTTTTTAGAGGGTCCCTCCACCATGAATTGGTCCAAACTGGGGTTTTTAGAGGCTCCCTCCACCATGAATTGGTCCAAACTGGGGTTTATAGAGGCTCCCTCCACCATGAATTTGCCCAAACTGGGCTGTTTAGAGGCTCCCTCCACCATGAATTGGTCCAAACTGGGTTTTTTAGAGGCTCCCTCCACCATGAATTGGTCCAAACTGGGGTTTTTAGAGGCTCCCTCCACCATGAATTTGCCCAAACTGGGCTGTTTAGAGGCTCCCTCCACCATGAATTGGTCCAAATTGGGGTTTTTAGAGGCTCCCTCCACCATGAATTTGCCCAAACTGGGGTTTTTAGAGGCTCCCTCCACCATGAATTGGTCCAAACTGGGCTGTTTAGAGGCTCCCTCCACCATGAATTGGTCCAAACTGGGGTTTTTAGAGGCTCCCTCCACCATGAATTGGTCCAAACTGGGCTGGTTAGAGGCTCCCTCCACCATGAATTTGCCCAAACTGGGCTGTTTAGAGGCTCCCTCCACCATGAATTGGTCCAAACTGGGCTGGTTAGAGGCTCCCTCCACCATGAATTGGTCCAAACTGGGTTTTTTAGAGGCTCCCTCCACCATGAATTGGTCCAAACGGGGGTTTTTAGAGGCTCCCTCCACCATGAATTTGCCCAAACTGGGCTGGTTAGAGGCTCCCTCCACCATGAATTTGCCCAAACTGGGCTGTTTAGAGGCTCCCTCCACCATGAATTGGTCCAAACTGGGCTGTTTAGAGGCTCCCTCCACCATGAATTGGTCCAAACTGGGTTTTTTAGAGGCTCCCTCCACCATGAATTTGCCCAAACTGGGTTTTTTAGAGGCTCCCTCCACCATGAATTGGTCCAAACTGGGGTTTTTAGAGGCTCCCTCCACCATGAATTGGTCCAAACTGGGGTTTTTAGAGGCTCCCTCCACCATGAATTTGCCCAAACTGGGCTGTTTAGAGGCTCCCTCCACCATGAATTTGCCCAAACTGGGTTTTTTAGAGGCTCCCTCCACCATGAATTGGTCCAAACTGGGGTTTTTAGAGGCTCCCTCCACCATGAATTGGTCCAAACTGGGGTTTTTAGAGGCTCCCTCCACCATGAATTTGCCCAAACTGGGCTGTTTAGAGGCTCCCTCCACCATGAATTGGTCCAAATTGGGGTTTTTAGAGGCTCCCTCCACCATGAATTTGCCCAAACTGGGGTTTTTAGAGGCTCCCTCCACCATGAATTGGTCCAAACTGGGCTGGTTAGAGGCTCCCTCCACCATGAATTGGTCCAAATTGTGGTTTTTAGAGGCTCCCTCCACCATGAATTGGTCCAAACTGGGCTGTTTAGAGGCTCCCTCCACCATGAATTGGTCCAAACTGGGGTTTTTAGAGGCTCCCTCCACCATGAATTGGTCCAAACTGGGCTGGTTAGAGGCTCCCTCCACCATGAATTGGTCCAAACTGGGTTTTTTAGAGGCTCCCTCCACCATGAATTGGTCCAAACTGGGGTTTTTAGAGGCTCCCTCCACCATGAATTTGCCCAAACTGGGCTGTTTAGAGGCTCCCTCCACCATGAATTGGTCCAAATTGGGGTTTTTAGAGGCTCCCTCCACCATGAATTTGCCCAAACTGGGCTGGTTAGAGGCTCCCTCCACCATGAATTGGTCCAAACTGGGCTGTTTAGAGGCTCCCTCCACCATGAATTGGTCCAAATTGGGGTTTTTAGAGGCTCCCTCCACCATGAATTGGTCCAAACTGGGCTGTTTAGAGGCTCCCTCCACCATGAATTGGTCCAAACTGGGGTTTTTAGAGGCTCCCTCCACCATGAATTGATCCAAACTGGGCTGGTTAGAGGCTCCCTCCACCATGAATTGGTCCAAACTGGGTTTTTTAGAGGCTCCCTCCACCACGAATTGGTCCAAACTGGGGTTTTTAGAGGCTCCCTCCACCATGAATTGGTCCAAACTGGGGTTTTTAGAGGCTCCCTCCAGCATGAATTGGTCCAAACTGGGGTTTTTAGAGGCTCCCTCCACCATGAATTTGCCCAAACTGGGCTGTTTAGAGGCTCCCTCCACCATGAATTGGTCCAAACTGGGTTTTTTAGAGGCTCCCTCCACCATGAATTGGTCCAAACTGGGGTTTTTAGAGGCTCCCTCCACCATGATCTGGTCCAAACTGGGGTTTTTAGAGGCTCCCTCCACCATGAATTTGCCCAAACTGGGCTGTTTAGAGGCTCCCTCCACCATGAATTGGTCCAAATTGGGGTTTTTAGAGGATCCCTCCACCATGAATTGGTCCAAACTGGGGTTTTTAGAGGCTCCCTCCACCATGAATTTGCCCAAACTGGGCTGTTTAGAGGCTCCCTCCAGCATGAATTGGTCCAAACTGGGGTTTTTAGAGGCTCCCTCCACCATGAATTGGTCCAAACTGGGGTTTTTAGAGGCTCCCTCCACCATGAATTGGTCCAAACTGGGGTTTTTAGAGGCTCCCTCCACCATGAATTGGTCCAAACTGGGGTTTTTAGAGGCTCCCTCCACCATGAATTTGCCCAAACTGGGCTGTTTAGAGGCTCCCTCCACCATGAATT
This sequence comes from Leptodactylus fuscus, assembly GCF_031893055.1. Lineage (NCBI taxonomy): Eukaryota > Metazoa > Chordata > Amphibia > Anura > Leptodactylidae > Leptodactylus > Leptodactylus fuscus. The sequence goes on from NC_134266.1 coordinate 148,863,127, forward strand.
GGTCCAAACTGGGTTTTTTAGAGGCTCCCTCCACCATGAATTGGTCCAAACTGGGGTTTTTAGAGGCTCCCTCCACCATGAATTTGCCCAAACTGGGCTGTTTAGAGGCTCCCTCCACCATGAATTGGTCCAAATTGGGGTTTTTAGAGGCTCCCTCCACCATGAATTTGCCCAAACTGGGGTTTTTAGAGGCTCCCTCCACCATGAATTGGTCCAAACTGGGCTGTTTAGAGGCTCCCTCCACCATGAATTGGTCCAAACTGGGGTTTTTAGAGGCTCCCTCCACCATGAATTGGTCCAAACTGGGCTGGTTAGAGGCTCCCTCCACCATGAATTTGCCCAAACTGGGCTGTTTAGAGGCTCCCTCCACCATGAATTGGTCCAAACTGGGCTGGTTAGAGGCTCCCTCCACCATGAATTGGTCCAAACTGGGTTTTTTAGAGGCTCCCTCCACCATGAATTGGTCCAAACGGGGGTTTTTAGAGGCTCCCTCCACCATGAATTTGCCCAAACTGGGCTGGTTAGAGGCTCCCTCCACCATGAATTTGCCCAAACTGGGCTGTTTAGAGGCTCCCTCCACCATGAATTGGTCCAAACTGGGCTGTTTAGAGGCTTCCTCCACCATGAATTGGTCCAAACTGGGTTTTTTAGAGGCTCCCTCCACCATGAATTTGCCCAAACTGGGTTTTTTAGAGGCTCCCTCCACCATGAATTGGTCCAAACTGGGGTTTTTAGAGGCTCCCTCCACCATGAATTGGTCCAAACTGGGGTTTTTAGAGGCTCCCTCCACCATGAATTTGCCCAAACTGGGCTGTTTAGAGGCTCCCTCCACCATGAATTGGTCCAAATTGGGGTTTTTAGAGGCTCCCTCCACCATGAATTTGCCCAAACTGGGGTTTTTAGAGGCTCCCTCCACCATGAATTGGTCCAAACTGGGCTGGTTAGAGGCTCCCTCCACCATGAATTGGTCCAAATTGTGGTTTTTAGAGGCTCCCTCCACCATGAATTGGTCCAAACTGGGCTGTTTAGAGGCTCCCTCCACCATGAATTGGTCCAAACTGGGGTTTTTAGAGGCTCCCTCCACCATGAATTGGTCCAAACTGGGCTGGTTAGAGGCTCCCTCCACCATGAATTGGTCCAAACTGGGTTTTTTAGAGGCTCCCTCCACCATGAATTGGTCCAAACTGGGGTTTTTAGAGGCTCCCTCCACCATGAATTTGCCCAAACTGGGCTGTTTAGAGGCTCCCTCCACCATGAATTGGTCCAAATTGGGGTTTTTAGAGGCTCCCTCCACCATGAATTTGCCCAAACTGGGCTGGTTAGAGGCTCCCTCCACCATGAATTGGTCCAAACTGGGCTGGTTAGAGGCTCCCTCCACCATGAATTGGTCCAAATTGGGGTTTTTAGAGGCTCCCTCCACCATGAATTGGTCCAAACTGGGCTGTTTAGAGGCTCCCTCCACCATGAATTGGTCCAAACTGGGGTTTTTAGAGGCTCCCTCCACCATGAATTGATCCAAACTGGGCTGGTTAGAGGCTCCCTCCACCATGAATTGGTCCAAACTGGGTTTTTTAGAGGCTCCCTCCACCACGAATTGGTCCAAACTGGGGTTTTTAGAGGCTCCCTCCACCATGAATTGGTCCAAACTGGGGTTTTTAGAGGCTCCCTCCACCATGAATTGGTCCAAACTGGGGTTTTTAGAGGCTCCCTCCACCATGAATTTGCCCAAACTGGGCTGTTTAGAGGCTCCCTCCACCATGAATTGGTCCAAACTGGGTTTTTTAGAGGCTCCCTCCACCATGAATTGGTCCAAACTGGGGTTTTTAGAGGCTCCCTCCACCATGAATTGGTCCAAACTGGGGTTTTTAGAGGCTCCCTCCACCATGAATTTGCCCAAACTGGGCTGTTTAGAGGCTCCCTCCACCATGAATTGGTCCAAATTGGGGTTTTTAGAGGATCCCTCCACCATGAATTGGTCCAAACTGGGGTTTTTAGAGGCTCCCTCCACCATGAATTTGCCCAAACTGGGCTGTTTAGAGGCTCCCTCCAGCATGAATTGGTCCAAACTGGGGTTTTTAGAGGCTCCCTCCACCATGAATTGGTCCAAACTGGGGTTTTTAGAGGCTCCCTCCACCATCAATTGGTCCAAACTGGGGTTTTTAGAGGCTCCCTCCACCATGAATTGGTCCAAACTGGGCTGGTTAGAGGCTCCCTCCACCATGAATTTGCCCAAACTGGGCTGTTTAGAGGCTCCCTCCACCATGAATTGGTCCAAACTGGGCTGGTTAGAGGCTCCCTCCACCATGAATTGGTCCAAACTGGGGTTTTTAGAGGCTCCCTCCACCATGAATTGGTCCAAACTGGGGTTTTTAGAGGCTCCCTCCACCATGAATTGGTCCAAACTGGGGTTTTTAGAGGCTCCCTCCACCATGAATTGGTCCAAACTGGGGTTTTTAGAGGCTCCCTCCACCATGAATTGGTCCAAACTGGGGTTTTTAGAGGCTCCCTCCACCATGAATTTGCCCAAACTCTGCTGGTTAGAGGCTCAATCCACCCTGATTTTCAAAACAAATGTTGGTGCCAACCTCAACTTACTACAAGGGCCAAATTCACTGCTGGTGACAAGCTCTCCTCACTGCAAGTGCCAAATACACATGTTTCAAGGTGTTTTCCTACTGTCAGAGAGGTGGTATTGAGTGTGTAAAGTGTGTAGTTGTTAGGCTGTGATGTTGGGGTAATAGAGGGTCTTTGGTGTGTTAGATGCCCCCAGACATGCTTCCCCTGCTGTCCCAGTGTCATTCCAGAGGTGTTGGCATCATTTCCTGTGGTGTCATAGTGGACTTGGTGACCCTCCAGACACGGATTTGGGTTTCCCCCTTAACGAGTATATGTTCCCCATAGACTATAATGGGGTTCGAAACCCGTTCGAACACACGAACAGTGAGCGGCTGTTCGATTCGAATTTCGAACCTCGAACATTTTAGTGTTCGCTCATCTCTAGAGAGGATATTTTCTCCAATCTGAAAAGTAAACAAACAAGATAGACAAAAGCTTCTGTCCTGTTTTTTTTTCCGCATTACCCTCATTGATGACAGATGCAGACAGTGTGCATTGTCTCAATCTGTCACTTTTTTACTTTTTCAGTGTGTTATTCTGATCATATGATAGACCATAAAACCATACAAAATAGCAGAATTATGAATTTATTGAACAATTCCAGAGTCAGGAGGGTGACTTGTGTATGTATTTTCAGTATTTAGCAGCCATATTACCATATTATTTGTTGTGTTATCCAGTTTTTCCGGAACACTGAAAGGCAAATTCTGGAAAACTATGGTATGGTTGCGTTACTGCACTAATTGGTTTGTTGCTGTTATGACAGATCAGAACAATGGACTAAATAGCAGAAATGTGAACTTAGCATTACGTTTGTTGTTTCCATGTGCAAATCACGCTTTCCTAGATCCCTGAATGTCAAAACTAGCTAGTTGTTCATTAGTTTGAAAACACAGAGAGGGGTTTATATAAGTAAATTTTGATTCAGCAATCCTTAATACACCACTAACTGGTATGTTACCCAAGAAGAGAAATCTGATTCGGCATGAGACAATTATTGAGCAAGGAGAGAGGTTTACTTAGGTAGATTTTGATTCAGGAGTCTCTATTACAGCTCATCATGGCATGTTACCAGCTTTAATGGGACCCAGAAAGGCATATCTGACAAATTAATGAGCAATTCCAGAGGTAGGAGGAGGCTTGTTTCTGTATATTTAGAATTCCGAAGTCCCTATTAAAACATTATCTGTTGTTACCCAGGTTTCCCAGAACACTGAAATGCAAATTATGTCACGCTATTGTATTAGTATATTGTAAGGAGGTAAATTTATTTAGGTAAATATAGTAGTCAGTATTGCTTATTACAGCTTCACATGTTATATTACCTAGCTTTCTCAAAAGCCTGAAAGGCAAATATGAAAAAACTCATTTTGGAGTAAGGAGGGAAACGCAGATTTTATATATATTTCCCATTACTTTTGTAGCCAGTCTTGGTTTTGACTCAAAAACCACAACAAAATCTGCAACAAAAAAAGCTGTGTTTCCACAACGTGGGGACTGAGCCTTAATATTTAGTAGTCTCCATATACTATTTAACTCAGCTTTATCACAAGCCAAAAAGGGAAATCTAGAAGCTATGTTACAAGAATGGAGCATATAAGGGAATTTATATGGTTGGATTTAGCATTTAGCAGTTTCTGTTACCTAGCTTTCTATGGACCGTGAACAGTAAATATGTATAGCAAATATGTATAGCAAATCAGGCTACTTATTTTATAGTATTGTGATGGTTGTAAATATATGATCACAAAAAACATTGTTATCCTTAAAACTAAATGGAGTGTAACTATTTATGTTCCAAACTGAATATGATATTATGTGACAGGTTGATGCCAGCAATATCTGGATATAGCTATAATATGCTTGTAATCCATTGTTGTCTCCTTTTGGCTGGAGACAATGGGAGCCAATATTGACCATTCAATGAATAGACAATTCAGGAGGACATCTCTAAGTGGAAAAACCAGTTGAGCTGTCAAAGCATGAACAGATAAAATTCAATTAACCCCCATCCCTCACACATCTAGTGGATCTAGGGGGTGGATGGAGTTCCAAGCTAAGCCAGAGCTGTATACTAGGCTATATGTATATACTGTAATGCATGCATGGGATTGTGAAGATTGAGGCTGTGTGTTATGGGCTTTTGACAATGTACCAGACATCATGACAAGATGGCCTCTATGGTGTCCTCAGGTGTAGGCCCCCGACCATGTGGAAGCCGCATGGGAAGAAGCCACTCCCACAGGAAACAACATCACAGAAACCACATGACAAGAAACTACATCACTTCCTGGAGGTAGTGCCCTGGAGCTGATGTCACAGGAGGCGGATACCTCAACCAACCAATCAGAGCTTGCTGTTTGTTTACTTCCTGTATGTGGGTATATAAACCTTGATGCATAATAAAGCTCTCTCTCTCTCTTGGTGTGCACTGCTCAGACTAAGAAAGAGATTCTTATACCAAACATTTCTTGTGTGGTGTGGAATCTTCATTACTGCTAGCAACTTAGTCTTTGAATTTGGCCAGCTATAGTCACTCACAAGTTAGCTGCTGATCAGGGGACCACAAAGGCCCCTGTTTTCTGACAGTATGAGAGCTGGGGTTTTATACATGTATATCCAGGCAAACCTAGTATTCTGCAGTTTCAGAAAGCTGGGTAACAACTTTAACAGGGCTGTGGTCACCACTCCTCAGTGTTGTCATCCAGCTTTCCAAGGACTCAGACCAGGAGTTGATCTGCATAATGGTTTATCACTACCAATCTCAGCAAATTTGGAATTTAGCATCCTGGAAAAGCTGGGTAACAACAAATGCAGAAAAATAATGGAGGCCACACTTGTGGGACACATTCTTTTTAGTACTAGAGATTGCAAATCTATAAAGATTTGTTTCAGGTTCAGCCCAAAGATGTCCTTTGGGTTGAATAGGTTTATCTACAACCAGAAGTGATAAATGTTCTCTGCTCAGACCCCAGCGTAGATTTGGAAGCCCACCAGAGGTGAGGAAACACAATAAACAGTTATACTCACCTTATACCACCTCTGCTGGGTATACTTGTGGCATCCACTTTTACCCTCCAAGCTGATGTCATGTCTTTATTTTTACCAAACAGTCCCTAAAAGTCTCTTAATGATGGAGGGGCTGAATAGATGGATTACACATCTCTTACGGCCGACAACGCAGAAAAGGTGCAAGTCCTCCTATTACATTAGAACTGCTTCTTTTTGGAATGCAAGCTACATAAGGCACAAAAAGCTAGCTTTCATTCCAGAATAAAACAGTTCTAATATACCAGATAGACTAGCGTCTTCTCTGTACTGCTGAAGCTGTGTACTCCATCTTTTCTGGGATTGGATAAAGTAGTTTTCTTTTATCCAAGCCCCAAACGTGAAATATTAAAGAGTCCTTATAGGAACTAGAGGAGAGGCTTGCAGCACTCTGGAACCAATATAACACTAAGTTCACACTTGTATCATTTGTCTATTGTTCTGATTTGAACATAGCCTTACTAAAGTGAGTGTTGTGCCCTCAATGTACAATGCTTCAAAGCTATACGGTGAGCTCAATTGCAATACTACACATGAAGTGCCCTATATATTCTTCTTTTTCTATATATATGGATCCTTACATAGGCTGACACTGTCATCACTGATTCGACTTGTAAAGAATCTGTCAGGCTTCTCTTTTTAATATACATTAATAGAATAGTGCAAAGGAGTATGCAATTGTAAAGGATAAAATATGAAGATAGTGTGAACACAGCCTTAACGTTCCAGCATTCAGGATTATCTTTTCCATTCAAATTCTTATCAATTCCTCATGTTCGCCAATGTGAGCTCCAAAACATGTACTAGCTGTATATCATCACTAGGTGGCAGTGTGATCTTTTATATATGATAAAAGGGTTTTTGTGACTAGAGATTACCACGCAGACATTGTTTAGGACAGTGTTTATGGGATTAACAAAGGGTCATAGCGAAACAAGAGGTTTGACTACAAATAAAATAAACCTCGAGTTAAAGTGTAGATTTTCTAGGCAGAAAGAAAAAATATATATTTTTGGTAAGCTGCTTGTCTTGGTGACCTTATTTGATCCTTTAAAATGATTATTGTAATATTGCGGAATACACTTTTGAACATGTTCTGGTTTGCTGGAAGGATTAGAAGAAATCTGAGCCTTTATAGTTATAGTAGCTGAAAGTGCTTTCTGTATGTACTTAACAATGAAAAGGAAACATTCCATTAATACAGGAACTTTTTTCAAGACATCATAAACAAAAAGCTATAAATAAAATCAGTTTGGATATTCACATAACTGTCTGCAAGAAAAATGGACATCTGGCAGAGTAGAAGGGGTGCTTTCCGGGGCAAAGGTACATTGGGACAAGTGAATAAGAAGTCAGAGACTATATGTTAAAATGAATAACATACAAACTTTACTTCTTCTGGATTTGTCTTCAGATGAAGGCAGAGAGCTCACAACTTGGATAAAGCCGTGGGCGTAATACACAAGGGTGGCAGGATCCCAGGATGTCCCAAGTTATTGTCCAGCACTGGAAGTCTCTATGTAACCCACATTCAGGATCCGCCAGAATTGCCTTCTCGTGATACCAACCAAAGGTGAGAAAGTCCTGCTATATGTTGTCGTGGTAGTTCCCTCCTAGTATGACCTGCTGAGTAAATTTAACTCAGGCTAGCACTGTCACACACTGACTGATCCACTTTATTATAATGGCCAACCCTGCATTGTCTACCTGATTCTGTTCTTCAAGGGCCATTTTGTAGCAAAACTCAGCCAAATTGTTGCCCCTTATGGCAATGAATATTGGAGAAAAATATGCCCACCTGTCCTGTTTTTACATATCTGCATAGTTTAGCAGGAAGGCAACACAGCATATTAGATATGGCCTACTGGTGAAGTAAACCTTGATCCTAGGTATATGAAGCTTTTAGGCAGGGCAGTACAGCTGGTACAGGCAGTACAAATCCGGAAAAAAACAGTGTTGAAATATGGCCTTTGTAAATTCAGTCAGGTTAAAGGAAAAAACGCCCCATAACCTATAAGTTTTCAAGAACCGGACTAGTTCTTTTCAGTCTATGGAAACTATACAGACTCAGACTGAGGATGTAGAATCTGTTATACTGGGGCTACCATTACAAGGAAGGGGGAGAGTTCAAAGATAAGAAGACTGTGGGAGGAGGAAAGCTTCAGCAGAGGAACGGTCAAGTGGAATCCCAGGTTGACAAAAGGTAAGGGGTTAGTGCAGAGCAGGTCAGATGGTTATTATCTGCCTGTCTACTATATAAAGCTGCTGCGCATTCAGCACACTAAGTCTGGTTTCTATTGAACCAAACTTAGGTTTAATAAAACCACAGGAGGTAAGCCTGTATATAGCTGTTTCTGCTCCTAGCTGAGAAGAAGATGCATTTGTATCCAGTCTGGGGAATTTTTCATCAGCAGTAGCAAAAATGTCTCTAATACATTGAATTCCAGTTTTTGAATGCAAGAATGTTTCTACTTAGTGGCAGCAAAGATCTTGAAAATGATACAGAGGACTAGAAAGACAGAATATATTGTTGTATAGCCAGTGGCGTAACTACCGTGGTAGCAGCAGTAGCAGCTGCCACAGGGCCTGGGCCATTAGGGGGCCCGGTGACAGCCGCTACCGCTGCGGTTTTTTTTCAATAGGCAGTTACGGGCCCTATTCACTTGCCGATCCTGGCTGGGCCGGGATCGGCAAGTGACACCGCGGGCCCCACAAGGGCTATCATTATACTCGGGGGTCTTTGCAGACCCCCGAGTATAATGATCGGCGGACCGGAGAGGTAAGGGAACATAAAAAACTGTTACTTACCTCTCCGCGATCCTGCCAGGCCTCCGTCCTACTGCTGTCTGACGTCTCTGACGTCACATGAACCCGGCATGCTTCCCGGGTCATGTGACGTCCGACGTCATTAACGAAGGACGCGAGAGGAGGACAGCACAGCACAGGAGCCGGGGAACAGGTAAGAAGCAACAGTGTTTTTTTGTTGTTTTTTATGTTTTTATTTCCCGGGTCTCCGATTATTATACTCTGGGGTCTGAAAAGACTCCAGAGTATAATAATTGTTTATGGGTGTCCACAGAGGAACGTAATACTGTGTACAGGGGACACTATTGGGGTTAATACTGTGTGTGCAGGGGCCACTATTGGGGTTAATACTGTGTGCAAGGGACACTATTGGGGTTAATACTGTGTGCAAGGGACACTATTGGGGTTAATACTGTGTGCAAGGGACACTATTGGGGTTAATACTGTGTGTGCAGGGGACACTATTGGGGTTAATACTGTGTGTGCAGGGGACACTATTGGGGTTAATACTGTGTGTGCAGGGGACACTATTGGGGTTAATACTGTGTGTGCAGGGGACACTATTGGGGTTAATACTGTGTGTGCAGGGGACACTATTGGGGTTAATACTGTGTGTGCAGGGGACACTATTGGGGTTAATACTGTGTGTGCAGGGGACACTATTGGGGTTAATACTGTGTGCAGGGGCAAGTAAGGGACATAATAGAGTGAGGAGGAGGGGGTCGGTCGAGGTCTTCGGCGTCAGTTGGGATGGGGGGGGCCCCATGTCAAAAGTTCGCCACGGGGCCCCGCCATTCCTAGTTACGCCACTGTGTATAGCCATCTATTATACAGTGATTAAAGACAATTTATCACATGAAATATGTGGTTCAGTCTGTGGTCACAATATTATAGAGAAGGAGGAGCTGATATAGAATTTTGCAATAAAAAGATTCAGTATGAGGCCTGGTTCACATCTACGTTCTGTATTCTGTTCGGGAAATCCACTTGGGGAATGGAATCTTGAACGCATCGAGAAGCAGTGAGCACTGAAAGCACACGGACTCCATAGACCATAATGGGTCCATGTGTTTTCTGCATGGTGTCCGCACAAGCCATGCCGAGAGGAATGTAGTTCATGAAGTACTTTTCTCTCCGTATGTTCTGTGCGGAGACCACACAGAAAACACACAGACCTCATTATAGTCTATATGGTCTGTGTGCTTTCATAAGTTCACAGCTTGTCAATGCGTTTGGTATCCCGTTCGGGGGGGGGGGGGTGTCCCCCCCAAATGGACTCTCCAAAAGGAATACGTAATGCAGATGTGAACCAGGCCTAACCTTTCATTTATCCATTGAAATATCTGCTCTTAATATCCTGAGAAGACAAAGAGGTGGTCCTATTTGTGGCTGATAGCTATCTCTGTATGCACAGTCATAGATGGAAGGCTTTCAATCACTGATAGGTCCGCCTCATTGACTTCTCAACATAGAAAGTGCATAGATTTCAATGGATAAATCATGAGGTATACAACACTTTTTATCCTTCAGATGTACACATCAATCTGATCAGTTGCTTCTGCTCTATAACATACATACAGATTGGTCAGCATTTTTAATGTGACTTGTTCCTTTCAAAGAGAACCTTTCACCACCTCCACCAACACCAACTCTTTGTATCCTTCAATAGTTGCCACTTCATTGATTCTGGCACATTTTTCTGGTGCACATTTTTTTTTCTGTATCCCCACTGTTCCTGAGAAATATGTGCTGTTAGCTTCAGCACCCAATATGCTAATTAGTTCTCTTCTGTCAGGTGGGTGGTTCAGGGCTGAAGCAGACAAGACACAAATGAACTCACCGGAGAATAGAGAGCTTAACTGTACTGATAGTGGCAGAAATAATTGTTGGAGGCTCAAGAAAACTCTATTGGATAATATTAAACAATCTAGAGAAATTCTAGTCTTCACATTAGCTTCTAGCTAACCATGCAAAATGTATTGTGGGTTACTTCCTTGATGTTGATGGTATTTGCTATTGTTTGCCTAGTCCTCTCAAAAATAATTCCAAAAGTGATGCAGAAACAATTAACTATATGTGCCAAAAAGACCATTTGAGCTCTTGCTTTCTCTGCAAGCTTGTGGAGCATCCCTTTGTCCGCATGTAAATAACTTGCTTGCTGCAATGACAGGTTCCCTTAAAATATGTTTCTTTTACACATACACTGATAGTAAAAGATAGACTCCTTACATAGGTTGTTTAAGAGTACTCACCATGAAAGGTATTATTCCAAGTTCAGCCAGCGCCAGGACAAAGTGCTGTCTTAGCAGACCCAGCCATAGTACTCTCATACATGAACCAGTCTGGGCCCTGCCTTCTAACACACCAGAGTACAAAATAGAGATAGTCCCAATGTCATCACCAGAGGCAGCGGTAATGCTTGGAGCCAAGTGAAATGTCCCAAAAACAGATTTATACAATGTTCTTCTATCCTTTATTGACATGGAAGGCCCAATTGTAACCTTGCACTCAATGACCAAGCCACAAACAACAAGCTAGATATATTGCTTTCTATAGCAGCCATTCTGCTCCAGTCAATGGTTCCTACTAAAGGCAGCCCAGCCATAATGTTCCAGCTAATCATTTTGCTTATCTTAGAGGCCACCATCTTGCCCTCAGTAGAAGCAGCTTTTAATTAATTATTGTGTTGGTTTAGTTTTCATTCATTTAATTTACAGACTAAATCCAACAGAATAAGATGTACAGAGTGATTGTTAGGAAATTGCTGGGACAGTAATTTACCAGTAGCTGCTGGAAACCCTGGAGAAAGGGGCACAAGAGACAGTGAGCCCTGGTCTGAAACCCCCCACTGTCCCTTCCTGTTTGATGGTCCTATCCTAGGTAATAGGCGACAACTCGACGACAAAACCCTTCCTAAATATGTGACACACAAAATGCGGAAAAAGACAAACAACAACAAGGGAGGTCAACTAGCCAGGGGTCAGTAACAGTCAAGCAATACAGTGTCAAAATCGATATCCAAAAGAGTAGTCAATAGGGAAAGCCAGAGGCCAAGAATCAGAATACAAGAAATAACAGCAAGAGAAAAGCCAGCACGCACAAGGCAATAGCAAGCACCAATGTGAATGTGAGCCAAGAATAAATAGGGAGGGAGAATCCGCCCTGGAGTTGATAGGTGGATAGGCTGTCAATCACAGGGCAAGGCTAAAATTAACCACTTCATGAACAGAGGCAGACAAGGGCAGAAGACAGTGTGGTGGAAATTCAATTACAGAACTAGAGCCGTGTTCACACAGTGCAACTAAAAACTCTAAGCAAGGAATTAAACTGCACACGCCTCCTACACCAGAGCATGCGAGCAGAGGGTGGCGCAGTGACCCAAACAGACAGAGATGTTACAGTGATACTTGAAGATAGACTAAACATACAGTGTTGGCCAAAAGTATTGGCACCCCTGTAATTCTGTCAGATAGTACTCAGTTTCTTCCAGAAAATGATTGCAGGCACAAACTCTTTGGTATTAATATCTTCTTTTATTTTGCTTGCAATGAAAAACACAAATTAGAAAAAAAAGTCAAATCATTGATCATTTTACACAAAACTCCAAAAATTGGCCAGACAAAAGTATTGGCACCCTCAGCCTAATACATGGTAGCACAACCTTTAGACAAAATAACTGCGAACAACTGCTTCCGGTAACCATCAATGAGTTTCTTACAAGGCTCTGCTGGAATTTTAGACCATTCTTCTTTGGCAAACTGCTCCAGGTCCCAGAGATGTGAAGGGGGCCTTCTCCAAACTGCTATTTTGAGATCTCTCCACAGGTGTTCTATGGGATTCAGGTCTGGACTCATTGCTGGCCACTTTAGAAGTCTCCAGTGCTTTCTCTCAGACCATTTTCTAGTGCTTTTTGAAGTGTGTTTTGGGTCATTGTCCTGCTGGAAGACCCATGACCTCTGAGGGAGACCCAGCTTTCTCACACTGGGCCCTACATTATGCTGCAAAATTTGTTGGTAGTCTTCAGACTTCATAATGCCATGCACACGGTCAAGTAGTCCAGTGCCAGAGGCAGCAAAGCAACCTCAAAACATCAGGGAACCTCTGCCATGTTTGACTGTAGGGACCGTGTTCTTTTCTTTGAAGGCCTCTTTTTTTTCCCTTTAAAATCTATGTTGATGCCTTTTCCCAAAAAGCTCTACTTTTGTCTCATGTGACCAGAGAACATTCTTCCAAAACGTTTTTGGCTTTCTCAGGTAAGTTTTGGCAAACTCCAGCCTGGCTTTTTTATGTCTCAGGGTAAGAAGTAGGGTTTTACTGGGTATCCTACCATACAGTCCCTTTTCATTCAGACGCCTACAGATAGTACGAGTTGACACTGTTGTACCCTCGAACTGCAGGGCAGCTTGAACTTGTTTGGATGTTAGTCGAGGTTCTTTATCCACCATCCGCACAATCTTGCGTTGAAATCTCTCGTCAATTTTTCTTTTCCGTCCACATCTAGGGAGGTTAGCCATAGTGCCATGGGCCTTAAACGTCTTGATGACACTGCACACGGTAGACACAGGAACATTCAGGTCTTTGGAGATGGACTTGGAGCCTTGAGATTGCTCATGCTTCTTCACAATTTTGCTTCTCAAGTCCTCAGACAGTTCTTTGGTCTTCTTTCTTTTCTCCATGCTCAATGTGGTACACAGAAGGACACAGGACAGAGGTTGAGTCAACTTTAATTCATTTCAACTGGCTGCAAGTTTGATTTAGTTATTTCCACCACCTGTTAGGTGCCTCAGGTAAGTAACAGCTGCTGTTAATTACACAAATTAGAGAAGCATCACATGATTTTTCAAACAGTGCCAATACTTTTGTCCACCCCCTTTTTATGTTTGCTGTGGAATTATATCCAATTTGGCTTTTTGACAATTATTTTTGTGGTTTTCCATTGAAGACAAATTAAATGAAGATAATAATACCAAATAATTTGTGATTGCAATCATTTTCTGGAAGAAAATGAGTATTATCTGACAGAATTGCAGGGGTGCCAATACTTTTGGCCAACACTGTAGGTTACCCATTGCGGAACGTCCTTGCTCAGATGTTACTAACTTACACAACGTGTTGTAAATGAAAGCTTTTCCCCAGATGCAAATATAAAGTCATGTTAGACAGCATTGAAAGGAAGTGTGTGACCCTCAAGAGCAGAACACAATAATACGTATATTATATGGATGGTTCCACCCGGAGATCTCACTATCAGCTTGATATGCCCTAGAAGGGAATTTAATTCCTGAGTCAAGCATAAGGACCTGAACTTTTGATCGTATGAGGAACTCTCTGCACATAAATATTAATGTCACTGGGGTGGTCTCTGTGGAACCGGACGCAGCATTATATATAGCATAAGTAATTGCTGCATATGGCTTACAAAATAAGCCATTTATTGACTGCTTTGGGGAAATAAACCTTGACTGCTAGACAATTAGAGTATTGGCATGGAGGGGGTTATACGCTAAATATTGCAGCATGGTTTTCAATATTTATGTGGTTTGGGCTGAAAATAGCAGTAGCAATCGCCTCTCCTCTTTGTAAACTGCTTTCCTAGTTTATTATCTAGGAAATGCAAGCAGAAGTTACAATGAGTAGAATAAATGACTTTTTCCTAATAGATTTAGAATTTATAGACTAGAGGCATCTTCATATATCTAGCAATAAATATCTGATATCCCAGCAGTCATGCCATATTCATCTTTGAGTTATTACAGTAATGTATCTCAGCATGCAGAATTCATGTTCTGACCTATGAGTGTGTATGGATATAGAGAATTCATTTTGAAATGGAAAGATTTACTCAGCCATACAGAATTATTTCCCCAGCAGATCAATATGGGAGAAATAGAAGGTGCATTTTGCAGAATAAACAGAGAGGTAAACCTTTAGGCTTCCACTCACATTTCTCATTTCAATATTTAAAACTTCAAGCCATCACCCTGGAAGCAAGAAGAAGGAAGTCGAAGTTTTAACACATGGATTTCAGCTATATTCAGTAAAACACAAGGTGACATTTCAACAATGAATATATCCAGAGAAAAGCAAACACGAGAGAGCTCAGATTCTAATTAAATACGTGTGAGCATTGTGCACTGTGCTGTAGCATTAAATAAAACACTTGTGGCCGATATAAAACTCCCCATAAAGCCGCGTTAAAAAATATACTGTTTTTGGCAGACTGTCTGGTTTCGACAACTGCTTCTTATGTTACTGAGAGCACTATCAAATAGATGTTATCTATATCTATAGTGTGAATACAATAGAAACACTTCAATATTAATCACGATATATAGTACAGTATTATGACTATGTTCCTCATGGTAAACATATTTGCACACATTTTATCATACAAGTGCATCTAAAGTGAAAAATGAAGCTACATTATAAACATTCTGTTGGGCGAGATGTAACATGCCCCTATGTCAATTTTCTGGCGTAAAAAGTCGAAAACCCATACCATTTGAAGGCTGGCATAGATTTCATTCCAGGTGCATGGACTGCATTAGGATATGATGAGGATATGATGATGAGGCATGTACGTTGCCATGAATTATGTACATAAGGGATATTAAGACTGGTGCTACAGAATTACAGACTACTAAGAAACCCTATGTAGTCTCATCAAACTCTCTGGATTCGGTTTCTCATTTCTTACTAATCTTACTATGTGTCAGGAGTAGAAATGAGCGAGTACTATTCGAAACTCCAGGAATGAATGGACGTAGGCCGCCAGCAAAGACTGCGTGCTGGCCACTTCCATTCATTCCTATGTGTGCGTGCTATTTGAAACGGCCATTTCGAATAGTACTTGCTCATCTCTAGTCAGGAAGTGTAAGTGGTGCCCGAAATCTACGACAGTCCCAAGCTGGCATAGATTTCAGGGCAGGCACAATGGAGGATGCATCTGATTTATGAAGAGGTGTGCACTTTGTCATAAAAAAGATGCATCGTCTGCTGGTGCAAGAGATATGAAGGCGGGCATTGAAAATGCCAGCCTTCATAATTCTTTCCCCTATGAGTCTGAGTAAGAGACTTTTGTGTGTGGAAGCCATAGCTGAGTTATAGTATTGTAGAGAAATATCTGAAAGATGTGTTGTGGGCCAGAGTTAGAAGCATCAAGACATGTCTGCAAGGCTAACTACTAGCTGACTGCTGGGAAGGTGCAACAGTTACCAAATATTCCATGTGACAGAGCTTGAGTTCTAAAGAGATACGCACTTTAGGTGAGAGAAGGAACCATTTCTGTGCCAGTATATATATGGTGTAAGTGATTCTATGAAAGAGGTGGTGTCCCTATATGTAAGGTTTATACCTGGTGGTAAGGACCATACTTTGTTATACAACAATCACACTTGCATGTATGTAGTCATGGGCATTCAGGAGGATATTCTGCAAAAGGTAGTGGTCTTGTGGTCACAAAGAACCATAGAGGAGCCATGCATTTGTAAATAAGTGACTTGTGTAGCCAAGTGAGGAATGCCTAGGCAGAGTAAGATGCAGCATAGACTTACAGTGACATAAATCACAGGGAAAGACACGATTGAAGTCATCTTGAGTGTTGGTCATGGTCTTCTGGACTGGGTAAGAGGCTACCATATCCAAAGTCACAACTGCTGTTACACATCTATACAAATATATAATTCCACTAAGTGAGAGACAGAACCAGCAAGTGCATTGTGACTTTCAAGACTACTGTACCTATGTCTGGGAAATAAGCAGGAAATAAGTAACAAAAGTTTCAGGACAAGTGCATTTTACAGTGCATTGTAGAAGTAATTATAAAATTGCATGTTAGTATCCTTAAATCGAAGGATATTAATGTATACTAGTATAATAATACTAATACTACTGTACTAATACGGTAAAAAAACAACAACAAATATTGACAATGCAGATATCTGTAACTAAAGGTTACCTTTTAGAGGACCTTCTGTACCTTCCAATGGCATAAGTATTATCATAGGGAAATTATATCAATCCAAATCAGTATCCACACCATAGATCTTATTTTAACTGCGGCCATACAAGAGTTGCTTACAATTGGTTATAAAGTTGTATCAATACATTGCAGAAATGTTTTTAAAGCTGTTCTACACTATTACTAGTAATACTACGGGTATGGATAAGGAACTACTACAATTACTTTTTGTATGTCCCTTATGTGAGATTTTACTAATAACCCATAGATTCTCTAATATTTACCAATTGTTTGATGTAGTCTTTTGAACAAATGTACGGAAAGCCTATTTATTAGATTATATTCCTGAAGATTCTCATTCATTTCAGGGTTATGATTGAATTTACACATTTAGAGCACACAACTGAACTTTAATATAATTTGGCTTCCTGCTGTGAAAATTGTACTAAACAAAGCAAGCAACCCAACAATTCACAGCAAATTGTTGCACATTGTTAGTTCTGAATATTATTTGTTGTGCTACAAATGACTTGTATATCGTTATCAGGCTGGTTATTTTTTCTGTATTAGTTATTTCATTGACTAGCATGCACTATACAAAAACGTATAAAGGTAAGAAAATATCTTACAATTAAACTTAAGGTTTTAAGCTGCATGCTAAAGAACTGTAAGACTTCATGCTCATAACCATGAGTAACTAGTGGGTCATTGAAAATGGTTTTCATTGACCCATACATTCAAATGAATTGACAGAGCTACAAATATGGACATTTATAGGATCTGCTTCATAATCTGTGGCTCTTTAATTCAGCCCAAAAACAGCTGTAAAAACTATGGCTGATTCGCAATTGCGGATAAACATACTTTTGTGTGATCTAGTAACCCTAGTAATCTAGGGTCCAAAAACCTTTAGTGGGGTGCCCATACCTAGCTGAGGGATCCCCTCCCTCAAAATTAATTTTAATGCCACATATGATATTGATTACATCATCTAAAGGGTTAATTGCTCAACATTGGCATTTTTCCAATCCCAGGCATTAGGAGTAGGAGACACAGATCGGGAGACCCTTTCAAATTCTGATACAATTGATCATCTCTAATAGTTATTACATAACACATACCTGGATATATCGAGCTAAGAGTAAAGACTAAGAAAGGCACATCTACAGTTAATATGTTTAAATCGACTTAAATAACTTTAACTTGGTAAACACAAGAAACAGTTCAATGACAAATTTAGTGTTACTACCAGTGCAGTAACTATCAGGTATTTATCAAGCTTGACACTAATAGTAGGAAAAGAACTATCCATCATCTAAGGTAGCTCATAAACGGGTGCATACAAAGTGGATACGTAGACAGCTTACCTGTAAAAATATATATGTGTTTCATTTTGATATTATTATATAACTTGTACAGCACGAAAACTGACAAAACTGTGAAATTTGTAAGACAAAATTCTGCAGCAAAGTAAAAAAACAGAGCGGTATGAGCTCTACAAACAACCTACTGCATGAGAAGCTGAACTCCATTACGCAAATTCCTGGCAGGTAACATGACAAGTGTCCAACATGTTATGCCTTAAAGTGTAACTAAACTTTCGGACAACTTTTGATTTTTTGGCAGTATTTATGTCATTAATAATTTTTTGTACTATACTTTATTAACAAAATGTGTCTCCTTTCTGGGGAATTCAGCATTTTGCAGTCTTTCCCTTGTTTGTGCATTGAAAGTTTTTTCTGCCTATCACTGAATGTTACTGTGTATGGAGTACAGGCTGTATAATACATAGAGAGAATGAGGGTAGGGGAGGGTCAATGGTCAAATGGTTATATCTCAGACATTATAAACAGTACAAACTTGCTTTTAGTGCTATATGAAAGAGGAGATTGTTTTCTTTTATACGGCACTAACGCAGAGCTAGCTAACTTATATTCAGAGATATCACTGGTTGAAAACACAGTCGTGTTTGGGATTTTTATTTCATATATATTATACAACTGCATATAAGTATCCTAATCCCAACTGTGTTCTCAACCAGTTATATCTCTGGCGAGAGAGCACTGCGATAGCACTGTGATGATAATTGAGATGTTACTGTGTCAAATGAAAGAAGAGGACCTCCTCCTTCATATGGCACCAAAACTGAGTTTTTAATGTCCGATACACTGTATGAAGTGACCCTCCGCTACCTTCATTTTCTCTACATGTTACACAGCCCTGTACTCCATACATAGTAACATTTAGTGAGCGGCAGAAACCACTCTTAATACAGAAACAAAGGGACAGAGTGAAAAAATGCAGGATTTCACAGAAAGGATCTAAAATATGTTAATAAAATATATTACAAAATTTATTAATGACACAAATACTGGCAGAAATCAAAAGTTGTGTGAAAGTTTTTAATTATGCTTTAGCACAATACACTGTCTACCATTAAGTACTTGGACACCTGTGGTAGAATACAAAAACAACATTTATTCATATTCAATAGTTGGTAGACCCCAGCAGATGCTTCCTTACGGATGGTATTGAGCGACATAATACTCCCGGATGTCTGTTGAAACTCCTGGTGCATGTGAGCCATCGGTTGGGTGCTGTTTCTCTGGCCAGCACTCGTTGGTTTCTATCTCCCAGTTTCACTGTTCACCTTTCACTTCGTAATCACATAGCCCACTGTCAATTTTGGGTAATTCAGTTCGCTTGCTAGGTCCCTTAAGGATCGACCATTTCTGTGGAAGCCCCGCAAATTACCCCTTTATTGAAATCAGACAACTTTACACTTCGTCGGTTCTTGAATGCGACTAATGCCAATACACTAATGCGAATGTTGTTTCCTATTTAACGGCGGAAGGTGTGACGTACATTACGACCGCAGATATCTTCATTTGCATGGGTGTCCAAATAATTATTGGTAGACATTGTACCTATAGAAAATGATGAATTTATGTTGAAATAATCATCAAAATCAGACTGAGGAGAATGAATGACAGGTATTTAATGGGGAACATGCTAATTTGTTTCCCAGGATGTAATTAGGAAAACAGTGCCTCTGTACACTGCCTCTTAGGACAGCACCCTTAACATCATGCATGACTTATTCAATAAACCTAATAATAATGCAGGGTTATTGCCAAACCAGTATATCCATTCCAAAAGGAACAGAATCCCAGCTGTGGACAGCGCTATTTCAATCTGGTTGGATCTCATCACCACAGCGTCGGGAAACTAGTTTGGCTGGGTGAGAGACTTTAGACCAGGGTCAGGGGATAATAACACTCCTTGAGGAGTGTACAGAGGCACTGTTTTCCTAATTACATCCTGGGAAACAGATTTGCATATTCCACATAATCCCCTAGTGGAGCGAAAATGGCTTTGTAAGTCTCCATATGACTGCAAGGGTATGCCATCTATATCCATATTTATAAAGGATAAAATGATTATATTTATGACTCCATTAATGTTTGTACCAATATTACATTGTTTTGTGTATTTAGTTTTGGCGTGTTTATAGGATCCTTTTTCACTAATAAAATTAATTAATTACATTTTTGGCATAGTAGAAAAGAGAGGTATGCTGGTACATACTTACTGAATGTATGCCAAAAGGACTCTCTTTAGGAATATCTCAGATTAAGAGGATCTGTGGAAGCGTTTTGGAAATAGGCAGAAAGCTTTGCCATTGCAAATGGGTTATATATTTACAGCAAAGTGCTTTGCTTTTTCCCTACTTCTCTGTCTATGAAAATATGTCTTTAATGCATTTCTAGTGTTTTATTGATGACGTTTTTTACATTATTTTATGCTACTGTATACCATAGAATTATCTGTACATTCTTTTTATCAACATAATACTATGTGCCTCATGTACTTTATTTGTCAGTTTATATGCTCCTTTTCAAGGTTATTGTACTTAATGTACTGTCCATGATATTTTCTATTATGTTGTGAATGTGATCATAATATGTACAGATTCACAAAATCCCCAAACACTTTCTTAGAAAGATCAGTGTTAATGCAACAAAAGAACTGCATAGAAGTGTAATAAAAAGAGGAAATAGAAGTTCTTCAGTAATAAGTCTGCAAATATTTACATTCTTTCCTGAGTTATCACAAGCTGCATTGTTCTCCATCTGAAGAAGGAAGAATATTGAAATTAGAATTTAGATCAAGAGACATCTATTTATTTTGTTTGGTTTTCTCAAAGTTACCTCTCCCAGAACAAATGGACTCTCTGTAGTTAGTAAGAAATTTTCCAGTAATATGGATACAGAATCCATAATTACATATACATATAGGATAGGAATCTAAATTCATTATGACTATCGACTGAATGAATTGTCAATGGAGGTGAAACCATCCCTGAATATATCACAAAGTTTACATTGTTCATAGAAATCTTAAAGGGAAACTGGGCCACACAGTGGCTCAGTGATTAGCACTGTAGCCTTGCAGAGCTGGAGTCCTGGTGTTCAAATCCCGCCAAGGGCATAAAACCATCTGCAAGGAGTTTGTATGTTCTCCCTGTGTTTGCATGGATTTCCATCCCATATTCCAAAGACATACTGATAGGGAAAAATGTACATTGTGAGCTCTATGTGGAGCTCACAATCTACAAAAAAAAAAAAAAAGAAATCTTAAAGGGAAACTGTCACCACATTTTATACCCTTAAACTACACGCTGTTCCACCTGATGGCAGTAGATTCCTTAAAAGGATTGTCCCATCTCAAGGATCCTATCTATACTGGTAGCTTATGTAAATTGAAGACTTTTCCTAAATATATTGCTTTAGAAATTCTGCTTTGTTCACCTGCTATGTGACTTTATTTCTTCAATCGTGTACACTGTGTTGCTATAACCATGGACCTATAGGATAAGTGACGTCATTAACTCACTGCTCTTGCTGGCAGGACAATCCGTTCAACTAATTGCAGTTTGCTCATAAAGGTAAACACACAGATAAAACTGAGTCCATTCTGTACAAGTATCTGCATATTATTTGATCTGCATAAGTGTTGTGAGACTTCTCCGGCCAGTTTGGCAAGAGGGAGGGGGAGAGAAATAGAGAAAGTTCGATTAATGGGAGCCTTCTAAAACACTTTGATGGGAAAACCCCTTTAATAAATTTTCATGCCTTGTATACACTGATAAATCATGAAATGAAGTTATAAAGTATTGCATGCTCAATTTTGAAAAGGACTTTTCTTGTCCTCTATGATGGGACATTTTAGATATACTGCTGTGCAGGTGCCTAGTTTGTCATTTCAAGATAGATGTTTGTATTTCCATAAAAAAATAAAGCTTTGGGTTGAAAAGAATCTAATATACCAGACATTGTATATCTACACCTGCTAAGCTCAGGGCCCTGCAACAGATTATTTACAGAGTCGATCTACCAGCATGCAATGTCTATTTTGATGGCCGTTGTAAGGCTAATAGCACTACATGACAATATGCATTTGAGAATACAAAGTAACACCACATCCTTTATGACCTATATACAAAGTACTGCAGTTATATAACATTAATGAATGTGCTATTTGATTAGTGCCTTGCTTCTACATTAGTGATGTACCCATCAGGATTGTATCCTTGGTTCTACATTAACATAGCACTCCACCAGGTGGGCTGATCTAACAAAGCAAAACAGCTATTTGCTTCTAGGCTATGGAATAGACATTCTGCTATAATTTAAGGTAGCCATTCTTTATAGGAATTTAATTTGTGGTTTGGATAATTAAGCTATCATTTCTAGTGCAGGTAAATTACATACCAGATCATAACAGGACCATCAGTACGCTCTCTGGGATGGCAATTATGTTTTCATTTCTGCCAGTGCTTTATTTGTCAATGTTTATGCTAAATAACATGGAAAGAAAAAAAAACAAAACATTAATGTGAATGGGGGAAAACATTCATTAGAAATAAAGCTGAAGGGGAGTGGAAAGGAAGTGATGTTTGAGAATGGAGCAGGTAAAAATTGGTGTTACATGGACCTATAGATGCGCCCACCCTTACCATGCCGCAAGTTTGACTAATAACTACAATTCTCATGAAACTAAGACCTTTCCATTTTGTGGACCGCAAAGAAAATAAATGTTTCATCCATGTGAATGTTCTTGTACCTGGTGTCTTCTTTATTTGCCAACATTACCAGGTAATGACTCAATGAAACATGGGCACCATATGGATGATGTCTGTGTGCAGTGTTTTTCTTTCCAGATTCTGACGAACTTGCATGGGTGAGTCTGAGAATCAAAATGGATGACAACGGTGGTTGTGATGATTTTTTTTTTCTTGCAGACAAAACAGTCATGCGAGTAGCTCCATAAATCATAGTGGGTCCATATGCCATTCATTATTTTTGATTCAAACCTTCCAGGTTCAGTCCCCTGTGTCTTACCTGACTTTGACCTAAATGACAGAGAAGTCCTCTATGGTCAGGTATTATGGAAACAGTGTAGCTCTGAGCTATGCAGTTTCTATAACTCCCATAGAAGTGAATGTGAAGTGAATTACAGAAGAGTGTAGGAAAATGAGCTACATTGTTTTTCTAATCCCATTAATTTCTATGGGAGCTGCAGAAAACTTCATAGCTCAGAGCTACACTGTTTCCATAATGCCTGACCATAGAGGACTTCTCTGTCAACAATGTCACAGTCAGATAAACCATATTTTAAACATAACTTTTTATTTGGTGGTTAAGAGATAACTATGCTATGTACACTATTAAAGGAGAAACCCATGTAACATATTCAAATGTATATCCAGTGAATATATGGATATATCATAGGAAATGTTTCACCAGGCTAGAAAGTTGGAGAGGGAGAAATCTTCTGTCCAGCCACAGCTAATATGGGACGGCAAATCTATCCTATATCGATGTTGACAAGGGATAGAAATTGGCAGGCTTCAATCTACAAATAGGAGCGGATCCTAGAAGTGCGAATCGCATCTATGATTTATAGAATATCCTGCACATACTCCATATATACCTTTCGAGCAGGGATCAGCAAAGTTTGGCACTTCAGCTGTTGACAAACTACATGTCCTAGCACTTGCTTGGTTGTTCTCGAAACTCCCAGACAGAAGTGACTGGAGCATGCTGGGAGTTGTATTTAACAGCAGTTGGAATGCTGAAGTTTGCTGACCCCTGGAATAGAGGTTATGGATCCTCAATGCTTAATGTGATCAGGCTACCCCAACTTGGCCAACTACTTTGTAATCAATCAAAAGGTGAAATATTTAGGAATGTACCAGAGAAGTCTTGAGCAATCTTTGTGGCTTTAAAATGTGGACAACAAGTTATCTGTAAATTTTAAGTTAAGTAGAATAAATCTGACTCATCTAAACATTTTAGATAGGAAACAGAATAAAGGAAGAGTTTTGTGGGTTTTTTATGTAATGGAATTTCCCTTTCTTATCTTTAGCACCTTCAATTTAGTTTTCCAACAATGCTATCATCTTGAAATATAGTAAGAAAAAATAGTAACTTTGCAATGCTCTTAAAAACAGAATTGCTTAGAATAGTTTTGATTTTTGTAAATGACCGACATACATATATTGAATGGAGGGACAAGTGAGAGCTTTAGCAAGCAGTATTCTTCTATCTTGAAGTGCACTTGCAACAAATAGAAGTGAATGGGAATTATGGATCTCAAGTTACGAGGGACCTCTCCACTTACCAAACATTTTACATGACTGCTGAGGAGAGAACAGTAATTGACATCTGAGGGAAGAATAGCAAATTCATATTTCCATTACAGAAAAAATACAATTGTCAACACTTTGCATGACTTTCAATCATTTATTATCAAATATAAAGTGACTATACTATCCTAGTGGCTTTGAAAATCAGTAGTACGTTTTACATAATACCACACTTAGACTATTGTGCGCAATTTTGGGACCCAGTATACAAGAAAGACATAATCGAACTTGAAAAAGTGCAAAGACGGGCAACCAAAATTATTAGGGGATTGGGTGGATTGGAGTGCAACAATAGATTAACATACTTGGGGTTATTCAGTTTAGAGAAAAGACGTCTATGGGGAGATCTAATAACAATGTAAAAATACATGAAGGGACAATACAAAGAACTTTCTACGGATCTTTTTACTCCTAGGTCAGTGACAGTGACAAGAGGACATCCTCTACGTCTGGAGGAGAGAAGGTTTCATCAGAAATGTAGAAGGGGATTCTTCATAGTAAGAACAGTGAGACTATGCAACTCCCTGCCCCAGGAAGTGGTGATGGTGGATTCTTTGAAAGTGGGCCTGGATGTCTTTCTTGAACAGAACAATATGAAAAGGTTATGGGTTCTAGATATTAAGGTCATATTGAGCCAGGGTTTTATATTGACTGCCAGATTGGAGTTGGGAAGGATGTTTTTCCCCTGAAATGGGGCAATGGGCATAAGGCTCATGGGTTTTTCCTTACTCTGGATCAACACTGTAGGTGGATTGTAGTATTATTGATAGGACTGGATGGACTGATGTCTTCATCCAACCTCATCTACTATGTAACTATAGCACCATTCATTCTGTATGGGACTACAAGTGCCTAAGACAGTAATGTAAGGGAGGGTTCACACGGTGTAACGTGCCACGTGATGTGACACATGTACGCCGCGGGAGCCTTTGCGGCCCATACACGCTCCCATTGATTTCAATGGGAGCGGGGATCGTATGTGCCACGCTAGTTTGCGACCGTGATGTTGATGTTGAAATCAATGGGAGCGTGTACGGGCTGCAAAGGCTCCCGCGGCGTACACGTGCCACATCACGCGGCACGTTACACCGTGTGAACCCTCCCTAAGGGAGTTTGCCTCCTTTATAACTTCAGCATATCCTATTCCAATTATCTTCAGAGAGATAAAAAATAACTGTTGAAACTCAACACATTTGACCATAGAAATATTTCTGGAAACATTTCCTAGGACTAGAGATAAGTGAACTGATTTAGAATGAGCCGGTTTTAAGTAAAATTTTCCCAATTTTATCTTTTTTAATGAAAACAAAGGTTTTGCCTTTTTTTTTCGAATTATCTAAATTGCCCACTGTCGCATATAACATGAGGTAGGAGAGAAGAGGAGGAAGCTTACAAGGTCTCTTTGACCTAAGTAGGCTTCTGACATCATCTGACAGTCTCTCAGACAATTATGAGTGATAGGTGGAGAGGTTGTAGTATTGATGTCATAAAAGATATAGAATATAAGATAATGAAAAGGAAGAATAAGAACTAGTTTGTGATAGTGCAAACTTAGGGAAAGATGTCTTATTGCTGCTTAATACAAAGCAATTGCTGTTATTGCATAAAAAAATACCACCATTGCAATTGTACCACAGAATTATAGGAGAGATGACTAGTCTGGATCAAAATTTAGTTTTAGATTTAATACATTTTAGACAGGCCAGGTCAAATTTTCAGTGACAAAAATTTCATTTTATTAAAGGGATTATATCATTAGAAGGGGTGTTCCTTACCACCCAGCCATGACGCTGGAATACCCTCCCCCTCCTGACAGTACTCATCTATGGACTAGTACTGGGGGACGTTCCTCACCTCTCACCCTCACCCCTCTGAAAGTACAGCGTTTCCTACAGACTGTCAGGAGGGGTGTTCCCAGCTAGACTGTCAGGAACGCCCTTCTGACAGTGAAGAGGTATTGGTAATTGCACCAATATCTCTTCCCCCAGAGCACATAATGGGAAAGCTGACAGTGTGCTGAACTGTCAGCTGTCGGCTGTCTATTTCTATATAAAACCGTGTGTATCTGAGGACATGAAAGGTCCTCTTTAAGATGCTACCTGAGACAGGAGGGGGGGGGGCATTTTAGATTCATTGTAAAGCTGAAAATCTCATCTTTAAAATGATAACAAGATCTTCATGATAGCCTTTACAGATTCGGAGCAAATCACTGTTAAAAACACTGTTGGGAATTGAGATCCGCAATTGGATCTCAATGCTGAATAGTGTATTCAACAGTGAATCACTCCAGAACTGTAAAGGCTATCATGAAGATCTTGTTATCATTTTAAATATGGGTTTCTCTTCTTCAAAATGTATACAAAATCATCTTTATAGCCCCAAACAGTCCTGAGATATCGGCATTAGTAGTAAGGACATATTAGATACATCCTCAGCTACAGAAGTGTCATCCTGGGAGGACTTATAGATAACTAGCTGTTAGGGAAAGAGTAGTAGTAATAATGGATGGGGGCACACTGCTCTGTATTGTTCAGATCCATAGCCATAATGGGGCTATTAGCAGCAAAAAAACTGATAGGTAGGGTTGAGCCGATCTTGAGATTTTAGGATTGTTTTTAAAATACAATTTCTGATAATTTTCCATTCGAACCCGATTCCAATTCCGATTCCAATGCAAGTCAATGGGATTGTTTTAATAATTGAAGATCGGATTTTAAAAACGAACCAATTCAGTACACAGAATGGAGTCTAAAAATGTAACACTTTAATTGTTAGACTTCACGCTGTGTAGTGATTAATAAAAATCCTCTGGCTACTTAGTCCCCCCTGGTATCCACTTACCTGCACAGAAGCGCTGCCGCTGGTCCGGTCCCCGCTGTTCTTGCTCCTGTTCTCGCCTCGCTGCTCCCGCCTCCCAGGTTAGTGTTACATACCCAGGAAGAAGGCGGGCTTAGGAGAGTGTGAGCGGGTACAGGGCGGGGAGACGTGAGTGCTCCCCTCCCAGTGTTCCCAGTTAGACTATCAGGAACGCCCTGGGGGCAGCGAAGCAAGCACAGGGGGACCGGACCAGCGGCAGCGCTTCTGTGCAGGTAAGTGTTATAGTCTATGGGGCCCGTGTGCTTCAACTGCACAGCGCTTGCAGTTGCGCTTGTGTTTCGTCTGTAGGGGTCCTCATGTGGACTCTTATGGACGGAACACATCAGCATATGTGAATCAAGCCTTAATCTACTAGAGATGTTAGCTAGTCTCCCATTAGAATGAATGGACGCAGCCAGCGCGCAGGGGGTTAAGGGGCCGGACGCCAGCTCAAGCTGTGTGCTGGCTGCATCCATTCATTCCTATGGGATCTAGCTAACATTGTTAGCTTTTCCCACAATGCTTGGCCTGTAGCAAAGCATTGTGGGAAATAACCTCCGACCTTGATCCCGCCTAAAAAGATCGGGATCGGAATTCTGATCGTGATCGTGAAATTTACTCGATCGACGATCGGAATCCGATCTTTTCCAATCCCGATTGTTCAACCCTACTGATAGGACACAAAATTTGAAGGCTTAGGGTAAGTCTATACAGAGTTTTTTTTACAGGCAGATTTTTGATTCATAATTTGCTCCAAAATCTACCACCCAACTTTCCCATTCATTTCAATGGGAGGTATAACATTTTTTCAGCTAGAGGGAAAAAAAAGCATCATGATCTATCATCAGGTGGGTTGCACCTTGCAAAGCCTATTGAAATAAATGTGAGGTTGGCAAAAAAAAAAAAAAAAAAATTGCTTTGTTTTTTCATTGGTTTTTGCCAGGAGACTATGATGGGAAGCAGTAACCACTGCTAAAACAAAACAAAAAAACGCTAGAGTTTTTTCCCATCTACCAATCATTTCAATGGGCTTTACAAGGCGGAATGTACCTGAAGATAGATCATGACACTTTATACCTCTAGTGAAAAATCATCTAGAGGAAAAAAATATACTGCTGATCCCCATTAAAATGAATGAATTTGAAGGCATTGTTTGAGGTGGATTCTCCCTGCAAAAAACTCTGTGTGAACATAATCTTATAAATTTAGAAAACAGATTGTCTAGCAAGTCTACTCTAATGAAAACAATAGACTACTGTACATTATGTTTTATTTTGTGAGCTGTATTATGCAGTATTTTCTGTCATGATCTTTCTGCTTTAAATGGGTCTCTGAGGCTGTTTTGCA
This sequence comes from Leptodactylus fuscus, assembly GCF_031893055.1. Lineage (NCBI taxonomy): Eukaryota > Metazoa > Chordata > Amphibia > Anura > Leptodactylidae > Leptodactylus > Leptodactylus fuscus. Next base: position 148,891,470 of record NC_134266.1, read on the forward strand.
GAAGAGACTGTTTACAAGCTCTGTCTGTTCTTATAAGGACATATTATCTGTATGTAAGTAGTTAGATCTCTATTAGGGTGCATGCACACTACGTAACGCCGGGCGTGTATGAGAGCCGTACACGCCGGCGTTACAGCAGGGCTGCCGAACACTTCCCATTCACTTCAATGGGAGCGCTCGTAACAGCGGCGTTTACGAGCGCTCCCATTGAAGTGAATGGGAAGTGTTCGGCAGCCCTGCTGTAACGCCGGCGTGTACGGCTCTCATACACGCCCGGCGTTACGTAGTGTGCATGCACCCTAATAAGGATGTGAACTTGAACATAGCTTTATAAACAGTCTGTGTTATCCTCTATAGCCATGGCACACAACTATAGCAGCAGCCATATTTTGATTGCATATAGTGCAACATAGGCTCACTTATATAAAGGCATCCATAATCACACTAGAAGCAATGAAACAGTCCTTGTGACTACGATTAAAGATACACAATCAGTCCTTAGGGATGTGAAGATGTGTATTAGATGTATTCAGCCAGGAATATTTGAGTCTTTTACTCATGTTTCCATCTTTTCTGTAAATAACTTTTTCTCTGTGTTTTCACTGTATATTAAAAATGTTATGTTAATTTTATTCTAAGGGCTCATTCACATCTGCGCCCCGGGTCTCCGTTTTGCAGGTTTCCGTTTCTTGCCCGAAACTGGGCAGGAGACGGAAACCTGCAGTCATTTTTCAGACCCATTCATTTGAATGGGTTTGAAACGTGTCTGGCCGTGAGCACCGGTGAGCGTTTTATGCTCTCTGTGGCGAAACGTTTTTTTTTTTTAAACCGGACACAGAGCCGGAAGCATTAACATGCTTTTTTAAAAAAAACGGTTTCACCATGTAGCGTACAAAACGCTCGCCGGCGCTCACGGCTGGACACGGTCTGACAGGTTTCCGTCTTCTGTCTGCAGACGACGGAAACCTGAAAACACAGATCAAGTGCTGGTGTGAAACCAGCGTCACTGTGATTTATATAGTTTTTTTCATGTATAATATCTTTTCAAAAATTCAAAGTTTTGAAGAAAAAAATTCTTTCAATCACCAAATTAAGACATTTTAACTTTTTTTTTTTTTTTAAATATATATATTTCAGTGTATGGAGTTGCTTATAGAGTCTTTTTCTGCAGGACAATATTTAGTTTAGGGATATCATGTTGGAGAATGTATGATGTTTTGATCACTTTTTATTCCATTTCTTAGGGAGGCAAAGCAGTGAAATTCAATTCAACCGTTTCTTTTCTTTTTTTTTTTTCTATTACAGGATCTACCTTACGAGTGAAATGTTTTTAAAGTTTTAATAGTCTGGGCATTTTCAGACTTAGAGATGCCTAATGTGTTTATGTTTACTTTCATTTTTTGAGATAGATATATGAGATCTAGGGAAAGGAGGGTGATTTAAACTTTAGATTTTTTTTTTAATTTTTTTAACTATAATTTAAAGCTTTTTTTAGTGTGTGCCATAGACTGCAATACTACTGTATTTTTTTTTTTTTTAGTGTGGTATTGCAGTCTATGGCAGATTCCCTATATAACTATTGAAGCCTGCTGAAGCCTTCAGAAAGCTCCTAGCTGCCATGGTAACATGTAAGTGGAAGTTTTTTTCCACTTATAACTGTCTTGCTGTCTTTACTTTGGGAACATGAAATAAAAATCGGATTTGATTTTTATCACAGTGCCGGACAAATCTCTTTGTATGGACTTTCGGACATAGCTTATTTTCTGCTTGCATATCTTACACCTTGCTATAGAGTTGTTATTTAGTAATGTGTAAACAAATTCCCATACTGAAGATGACAGCACATAGAACCATACCAATACAAGCAACAGTGGAAAAGTGTCTGCTAGTGCCACCATTGCCACCAGCACTCGAGCCTTTTTGATGTTGAAGCTGCATATCAGATGGAATTCTTACTGTTGCAGATCCCTCCATCCGCTGATGTCACCTTGTCAAGGCAATATGATTCCTCTACCCTCACAATCTCCACCTCCAGATTTCCACCAGTGCCCTCACCAACACAACTACCAGTATCACAACCCCTGCCACTACTGCCTGCCCCTCCACCAACAGTAATGTTTTCCACATCTACCTCTTCTATGTTCAAAAAAAAGCTCTCTGTTCTCATTCAATTGATGAAAAAGTGAAAGAAGAAGAACACTTGGGCGAGGAGGAACATCTCTCTCAGCAGATATTACATGACTACCAGGAAATGGGCACTGTGTCATTGAAGATGAAGAAGACATGATTGGTAGTGCAGAAAGGCATCATGGTAAATTATTAGAGATGAGCGAACAGTAAAATGTTCGAGGTTCGATATTTGTTTCGAGTAGCCCCTCAATATTCGACTACTCGAATCGAATATCAAACCCTATTATAGTCTATGGGGGGAAAAATGCTCGTTTCAGGGGTAGGCAAAATTCAATCAAATTATACTTACCAAGTCCATGAGTGAGGGTCGGGCTGGATCCTCTGTGCAGTCTTCTCCTTGTAGCGTCCCCGCGGCGTCTTCTGGCTCTTCATTCACTCTGCCAGGCATTGGGCCTGGGCAGAGCCGACTGCGCATGCACGCACTACAAGCGGACATGCGCAGTTGGCTCTGCCCAGGCCCGATGCCTGGCAGAGTGAATGAAGAGCCGGAAGACGCCGCAGGGAAGCTGCATGGAGAAGACTTCTAAAGTTAGGAGAAGAACCAGCATTGATTGGCCGACTGTATAGCATTCAGCCAATCAATGCTGGTTCTGCATCGAACTTTTAAATTCGAACAGCGAGTGGTACTCGATCAAGTACGAGTATTTCGAATACCGTAGTATTCGATCGAATACCTACTCGGTCGAGTACTACTCGCTCATCTCTATAAATTATGTGTTACAACGGACCACACCTAAACCTGACTCAACATTTATGTTTCACTGTTGTCGAATCTTATATCCTGATGTGACTGAGATGAGCCGGAAAAGTAATCAAAAACTTAATCTTTATTCTCAAGAAGTACAACAACTCTGCAGCTACTGATGGCACAACTAAAACAATTGTCGGTCAAATACCTAAAACATAACTTTTAATGATACTATTATAAAACATGGGGTACAGTCACCCAGTTATTAAAATGCACCAAGATCATCACCTGGATAGGTAAAGCAGACTCAAAAAGATCCAAACTACCAAAAACATAAATAGAATGATTGAAGGCACAAACACATTGGAATGGAGGCCTCAGAAAAACACATGGTCTTACTGTATCTGCATAGGAAGTGGTATGTATGAAGGGATGTCAGGGTCCTTGTAGGGTGTAGTTGAGTGGAGTCCTAGGATAGGTCCAGTAATCCCTTACTCATGGGTGAGATCAGATTAAGTATGATGAGAGGAGGGACTTTCCCTATTACACTCTATCCAAAAGATTCTATTGTGACCTTAATTCTTATCTTTGGAACTGTATCCTTGATTAGCCATGATTCTAGCCCAGAACCCTACCCTAGTATACAAAGCCCTATGAGACCCTGCATAAAGTGGTATTAGACCATGGACAAAATCGTAACACTGTAATTCCCAGAAGTCTATTCTCAAAAGTACAAATCCTGACATGCATGACATAGTACATAGGACTCATCAAGTGGTACATTACATATGGGGGAAAAAAACAAGTAGACACTAGTCTAGTTGGTCTAAATCATGGAACAATGTATAATAAGTCTTAGTATCCCCTACCAACCCACCAGATAATCACTAACAGCATTCGTGATCACAAAGCGATCTCCACTCTTAAAATGCACAGTAGCAGTAGCAAGGGGGTACATGGAAAAGTAGAAACTCAGTGTGAGATAAAACTGCAGGAAAATCATCAGTGTTGGTGCCAAAATCTTATTACAGTGTTCAGAATTACAGTATTACAAAGTGTTACAAATACCCCATTTTTTTTTTTGGCTAGGGAAGTTACCATGTTAACCAGGATCTTATAGGGCTTGGACTATGAGAATACGGTAAGGCAGTGTGGTTTTCTTTGGCCTCCGTGCCAATAATTTGGGGTCTTCTAATGGTTGATTGGTGATTGGTGATAATTCTGATTGTATTTGCTTTGTTTTTTTTTATTTTTACAAAAAACTCTGAAGAAAATTTGGAATGAAATGGGATTTAGCACTGAAAAGGTAATTTACCAGTAACCAATACACCAGAACACACTCCATTGGATTTTTGCAGTGATAAAGGCACGTTTTGTCTTGTTTAACAAAAAAATACTATTGCAAAAAATATATAACAAGAAGATGAGATTTAACACGACAAGGTTGATATAGTCAGTGAGTTTTAGATTAGAACACACTGCTGGGGTCAGCTTGGATTTCTGCAGTAACACTTGCGATTTTTCTGCGTTTGTTAATGAAAAACACTGTTTAAAAAAAAAAAAAACTCAACTACAACATGAACTTTATTGCTAAAAAGGTGACCTGCTCAGTGAGTAAATAATAATAGTAGGCATAGTGAACATAATTATTGTTTAACAAAAAGTATTATTGCAAAATAAGAAACTCTTAACAAAATTAGATTTAGCACTGAAAGGATGTTGTAAGTTAAAACAATGTAATACAGTCTGAAAAGATAGATCAGAAGGCAGCAAGCAACAATAATGGAAGATCTGACAATTGTGGGGAAGTTAGGGAGCGTGCATGCAGGGTATTTCTGTCCGCTTGAGAAGTCGGACATCTTCTCTTGCGGACAGGGAAGGACGGGCACGGAGTGCAAAAGAACACACTCGATGCCCATTCAAGTGAATGACAGGTGTCACGGACACAGCTAGTGTCCGCTCCTAGTGTCCGTGACAGATTTTGAGCGGACACTAGGAGCGGACACTACATGTCGGACACTGACGGTAGTGTGAACGCCCCCTTAGCTCGGTAGAAGCTGTGGTGCAGACCCAAAAAGTCAAGACAGGGACACAAAATATGCATCAAACTGGTTTATTTAGAAAAAAACAGGAAAATAAATAAACCTTGACGTCAGGCAAAAAATAAATAAAATAAATACAGCCGTAACTTCAACAAAAACAAAATAAATACCTGCTCATCTGAGCCACTAGATAAACAATAGGTTGCCCTAACTGTACGTGTGGCTTACTATCAGCCACCTTAACTAATCAGGAGCAATATAGCCTCCCCGGAATCAGGGTTACAGGACAGAACCATACATCTTCTTTCACCTCATGGAACTGCCCTGGGATGCAGGCTCTGCAGCCTTTTCTGGCCCAGTAATGAGCCAAGGATCTACACCTGGGCTGAGGCCTACTCCAGATCTGCGCTGGACCACACAAATGTCCCAGACCTGGGGCTAATATACCTGGACTCCAGCACTCTGCTTATCACCTTCTCACAGTATGTAAAAGCAAGTGTCAGTATAGTGTATGGGTAAACTCGAAAATTGTATCCGCTGCTTACCTTCTGTTTTTCCATAGACATGCATGTCACTTTCACTGTACATAACTTTGGTCGTGTTTGTCTTAGACAGCTAGAAATTGGATAGACGTGTTCTTAAGAGTGCTGACAGTTATACACAGTTTTTTAGCCAATTAAATCTGTGGTTCATAGCGAACTTGTTTGACCCGAAACGAACCACTGCTGAACCACCAGAACCCAACATTAAGGGAATCTTGCCCATCTCTACCAATCATGCAAATTTGCAAGAAAAACATGACATTAGTTATAAGTAAATCCCATGAACCACCATAAAAATCTGTAGTGTAATGCCGTTTGTATGTAATGTTCCTGAGCATAGTGTGATTTAATGGCCTGTCTGTAATGATTGAGAAAGCACAGTTTGTGCGAATGATATGACATCACCATTTTATTACCGAAGTACCATGATTGAGGTTAAGCCACCGCTGATGGTTTTAGACCTATGGTCATTTTATTGAGATGGCGGCTGTAGCTGCTAGAATTGCAGATTTATAGATGTTTTGTGCTCATGTTTAATCTAGAAATGAAATATAACGATTGTGTAAATCTTGTGAGTAGAAAACAAGACTGCGACTGCTTCATAATACCGAGAACACTTGGGGCTTTACTCTTTAAAAGGTTTTATATACTTCATCACAAAAGCTTATTTATGATGCATAACACTTCAGAAGTATAGCATGTATAGTAGTATGTAACACTAGGAAACAGCTGCAATGGCGTAAACTGCTAATTCTTAAGAGACTATATTCCTTAATAGTTCTACTACATATTTCACAAGCTTTTCTTTTTTGCTTGGGTAAAAACTTTAATATTTTATATTTTGTATAAAAAGTGTATTACAAAACAATAAACCTTGAAATGTAAGTTGTCAAACTATAAAAATACCTTATTTATAACTTATTTTATTGGAAAAATTTTAGAAAATAAAAAGAAAGACTATGCAATGTAAAATGCTAGGTCTGTATCCTAAGGAAACAAATTGTCAATACTCGTCTAAAGTCATAGTCAATTGCAAGCATAAAACAGCCACATAGAAATAAATGGAGGTTACCGAAAGTTCAAAGAAATGCAGCCAAATAAGCAACCACACACTATACGGAGGGGAAGGACTTACCTCTTACACCTCTGACATCAACCTCAAAAAGGCTTATAGAAAATATATCCTTGGACCAATTTTCCCATATTCAGTATACAATGCACAGGCTTGATATTCACTTAGTTAGCAGGTCACATAGAGAATCCACAGGCTGAGGTTTACTACAGTATCAGTTTATATCTAGAACTTTCAGTAGCTTGAATTTTGGTACTTTCCTTACGTAAATGTTTGTCACCTCTTCACCAAATAATCTGCTATGTATCTATGGAATGTTCCCTACACCAAAAATGATCTGTTGGGTCCATTGGAAACCTGATTTAAAGGAAACAAATGGCCGAAATCAGAGCCTCGGTGGAACATTTTCTTCAACAAGTTTTTCAACTTGATAGTGGCTGATATCTTTGTAGAGCTAAACAAGCTAAATGCTGACACTGTGAACACCAGTTATGGAACATGTGAACACCATATGATATCATACCATATGTCTGCAATTGTGCTATCATATCTTACTTCTGATGTATGTGGGTGAACCAACCAGATTTTATTTCACTTGGTGCAGCTAATCGTAGCTTTCTTTAAAGGGGTAAAAAATGTTTTTTGTTTTTTTTTAAAGGCTTGTTAGTGATATTAATGTATTAATATGTGCACCCATAAGTGGCACACAGAGTTTTTTTTGGATCGAAACATGTTAGTGGCACCGAGAGTGACCGAGAGTGATGATTGTCACGGCTTCCGACAGTCGCGGTTTCTCCCTCCGGAGTAGGCTCAAATGAATGGGCCGACTCTGGAGGTTGCTACCGCGAGACGGACGCCACAGCTCGACGAGCCGCGGAATCTGCCTGAAGAAAGGGCAGCTCGCTTCTTTTTTCCGCTAGTGGCAAGATGCCGCTAGCGGAAAAAAGAATGCTAGCGGTCTCCATAGACCACCATTGTGAGGGGGGCGGATTATGATGTGGATTCCGTGCCATAATCCACCCCCTCTGTGCCCATGTGAATGGGCCCTTCTTGTTCGTTTTGCGGCTCATGCTCACTGACAGCAGTGAAAGGGGCCTGGCTACATGCACATGGTTGTGTCAATATAACCTAATAGTACTAACTGCTTTGTGCAGTGCAGAGAGAATTGTGTGTGTGTTGTAGGAAGCTGAGGAACTATGTCTCCTGGGCTCTTCTGAACTGTGCAAAACCTGAATCTGCTATACTTGTGGGTGATCAAACAAACTGAACTTGATTGTCTATATAGACTTAAGTTTTTGCTGAACTACGCCCATCTATTTTGTTTGGGTTTTATCTGTTGCTGGAAAAGCACCCAATTTAATTTGCTGAGAAATAAAACCACATTTACTATGATAAATCACGCTTTTGGCCTATCTCTTTGAGGCTGACTATGCCAAAATTAATACTGTACAGTAGTGAGCTAGACACTGTACAACAGATATATAGATACTGTACACTAGATATATAGATACTGTATAATAGATATACAGATACTGTACAGCATATAGACACTGTACACTAGATATATAGATACTGTACAATTGTGAGCTAGACACTGTCCAATAGATATATAGATACTGTACAATAGATATATAGATACAGTACAGTAGAGAGGTAGAGAGCTAGATACTGTACACTAGATATATAGTATATATATATATATATATATATATATATATATATATATATATATACACTGTAGAGCAGATAGATACTGTATGATAGATGTGACTATTTAAATATAAGAGCATTAGCTACTCTTTCATTCAACCAAATGGATTAGACATACTTATATACAATCTGAATTTAGCTTTATTTTTTTACTGTTTTCTTGTGTTCTTTTCATTTTTCTCTTATTTCCATGTAAGACCATGGTTTTCTGCACAGAATGCTGTATGTTTCCTATTTGTCCCTTGGGCGCAGGCAGTGCTAAATGTATGTCTGTAAATCACATTCAGTGGGCAATTCAATGATGGCAGTGTTTACACTAATTACTATGCGAATGCGAGCATGTGCTCGGTGTAGCACAATTCTGGGACTGGATGTGGGAATATTGAATTGTTAATATTATTGATCTGTGCTTTACACAAGTAGAAGCTGATCTGTATGCAAGGAAGGTTGTACATAGACACAACATACATTCTGGGAGTATGTGTATGTTGTATTAGCAGGTTTTCAGCTAAACTTACTTAGAACAGCAAAAGGGCATAACAAGGGCAAGATTGTGGAACTTCAGAGGATCTAAAAAAACCTTTTATTTATGTGCCTCAAGCACTATTAAAAATACATCAAAATTCTACTAGCTGTCAATATCACATTAGGAAGTCATCTCTCTCCATTTGTTATATCAATTACGCCAGCTAAAATACTTCACTCACAGCTTAGTTTATTGTCTTATATCAAGCAGCTGTTAACTTTTATATTTTTTTGCCCACAAAGAGTCAATAATTGTCACTGTATACCAATAACTGCTGCCAAACAACTTATACAAGTAGTTCAAGTTTAGGAATACAATGTATTATTATTATTATTATTATTATTATTATTATTATTATTATTATCAGTAACCTCATATCAGGATATGCCACAACATCATGATTGCTAGGGGTGCATTGTGACTCTCAGCATATTGGCATGTTCGATCATAGCAGGCATACTGGACACCCTCTGTGTAAACCTAAAATAGAACTACAGGGCATATCGATAAAGGAGCCACAGGGCTGAGTTGGCTATGTGACCCCTAAAACGCCTCACCATAAGACTGTATGGTGAGGCGTTTTTAGGAGGAGGAATTTGAGTCAGTTTCCTGACCAAATTCCTGACCAAAAACTCTGTGTGAACGCAGCCTAAGGCTAAGTGCACACGGAGTTTTTTGGATCGGAATCTGAGGCGGAGGTTGCCTCAGGTTCCGATCCATAAAACGTGTTGCGGAACTGAAAGCCGATGCACGGCACTGGCTTTCAGCCGCGCACCCTCCTCCGGATCAGGCTCAACGAATGGGCCTAATCCGGAGGAGGGATTTCTTCGGGCCGAATCGCGAGGCAACTCGGCCTGAAGAATGGACACCTCCTTTCTTTTTTCCGGAGCCAGCAAAACCGGCTTCCAGAAAAGCTTCCTGAGTGGCTCGCATTGATTTCAGTGGAAGCTGTCTTTTTGGTCTGGGTTTTGAGGCATTTACGGCCTCAAAACCCTGACCAAAAAACTGTGTGAACTAAGCCTAACAGAATCAGGAATCTTTTAATGAACTTCTAATGGTGAAACAAACTCTTTTAGCTAATTGTAAATCATTCAATATGAATTCAGATCCAATATGCCAGGGCAGTGCAGCTCTAGTATCTTGGTTTATAGTGTTAATGTCCAAGACATCATCAATGATCAAGATTTATCATATGTAAATCCAAGCTAATGTACTTAATCCCTTTCTTCTTGTTTTAGAGGAATTTTTTCTGTTGCAATAGAGAAAACTGTCTTCCCCTGCCTAGTCTATACCACAGTGCCTTAAGGGCACAATCTCAACATAAAATGATAACCGTGACTAAACCGTAAGACAAATACATTTCTGAGGATATAGTGAAATATGTCTATATATGTACGACTGCCTGAACCTCCTCCTTATCATTAGACTCAGTGAATTTTTCTCCTTATATCTTGGGTGGAGGGGAGCTTAAAAAAGAAACCAAATTGGAGGAACTGGTTAAGCAATTTATTCAGGACCAAGCTACCAAGCTAATCAGCAAAGTGTGTATGAGGAAGCCATGTGTGCACAGGCTGAAGCCAATACTCTTCTGGTTAAAGCAAATACACTGCCTTAAAGGAACAGCAATAGATTAATCATCAGTTGCAAGAACAAGTCCAGACTGTATTGCAGCAAGTATACAATGGCCACAAAGTGTACCATGCAATGCATGGGTTGTTGTACATTTAACCCTTCTGAGCCTGTGGAGTATGAGATAGCCAGAAGACTATACATATTTGCATGTACTGTTTGTTCTGCTGGGTCTGTTTCAGAGACCGAACTGAAAATGTGCACTATAAAGGTGGAAGGATGTACTGTAAAGGCTCTGCTTGAGTCTGAGAACTTAATTACCTTGCTACATGCCAGCCTGGTAGACCCTAAGACCTACAAAGGACATTGTGTAAGGATTCTGTACATACATGGGGACGCTAAAGAATACCCCACAGCTTCAGTCACAGTAGAGACTTCTTATGGAACTGCTTCTCATGAAGTAGGAGTGGTCAAAACTTGGCTAATACGGCTAACTAAAACGGTAAGGAGTGCAATAACTGGTAAAACGGAAGCATTTAAAGTACTAAAACAAGGAATTAGCAACACAGCATTAAAAATTATAAAGAGAAAAATAAATTGTGTAAAAGACATATAAACAAGGCAAAGAGCTAGACTGAGAGAATAATTGCCAAGGAAAGTAAAAATAATCCAAAATTATTTTTCAATTACATAAATAATAAGAAAATAAAAACAATGTGAGCCCTTTCAAAAATATTCTGGGTGTAATGGTGGAGGAGGATGAGGAAAAGGCCTTGTTCTCCACTGGATTTACAAAAGAAAATCCAATGACCAGCAACATGATTAGGGGTAATGTAAACACTCCATTAGATGTCACCTGTTTAACCCAGGAGGAAGTGTGTCACCACCTTCAAAAAACTAAAATCAATGACATACAGCCCTGAGTTCTGAAGGAATTATACATGGTGATAGACAGACCCTTATGTCTAATATTTAAGGATTTATTAAAGACTGACTCTGTTCCACATAGAAAATGCATAGAAAATGTGGTGCCAAACGTGTGTACGGAAACTATAGGCCACGAAGTTTGACCTCTGTGGTAGGTAAGGTATCTGAAGGTTTTCTAAGAGATGCTATCCTGCAGTATCTCAATTTAAAAAACACAGAATCTGTATGGGTTTATAAGGAATCAGTCCTGTCAGCTTCTATAAAGAGGTCCATTCTAGACTGGACATAGGTAATGCGAAAGATGTAGTATATCTGGACTTTTTAAAGGCTTTTAAAACTGTAGCTCATGAAAGGTTGATATGTAAAATTAGAATGTTGGGACTGGAAGAAAACTTATGCATTTGGGTTCTCAACTGGTTCAGTGATGGGAAACAGAGGGTACTTTTTAATAGTAAATACTCAGACTGGGTCACAGTCATCAGTGGGGTGCCACAGGGGTCAGTATTGGGTCCTCAACTGTTTAATATCTTTATTAATGACCTAGTAGAGGGTTTACAAAGCAGGGTGTCCATATCTGCAAATGATACTAACCTCTGTAAGGAGGATAGTAGAATATTATGGGGGATCTATGGAAAGAGAAAGCATGGGCGGAGACTTGGCAGATGAAGTTTATTGTAAATAAATGTAAGGTTATGCATTTTGATCGAAGAAATAACATGTATGATTATGTACTTAAAGAGGTTGTCCAGGCACATTTTTTTAAATATTTTAAATAGGAAGGAGTTCTCCTATCGTGGTGTGGTCCTGTGACTTTGTTTCTCTTCTCAAAGTGAAACTGCTCACTGACTGTGATGTCCCAGATCCCTTACACTGAAACCACTGATTGGCCTGAGGTCAATCAGCACCTCAGGAAGGGACTTGGATGTCTCAGGTAGTGACATCACATGCTGTTCACTGAGGCTGCCGATTGGCTTCAGCGGTCAAGTGTGGTGGGGATTTCCACCAGAAGATAATGGACTGAGAGGTTTTTTTGCCTTTAAACCCCATTTAATAATGAATTACTGGATAAGACACTGAGAAATACTTGGAGATTTTGGTGGACATTAACCTTAACTTTAGTGACCAGTACCAGGCAGCTGATGCCAAGGCAAATTAATTATGGGATACATTAAAAGAGGTATAGATTCTCATGACAAGAACATACTTATGCCTCTATACAAATCACTGGTACAGCCACACATAGACTATTTCCCCAAACTCGCTGAAGTCATTACTCCAGCCCTAACCCATCTCTTCAATCTTTCCCTAACCAATGGATCCTTCCCCTCAGCCTTCAAACACGCCACTGTCACTCCTATACTTAAGAAACCGTCCCTTGACCCGTCCTCTCCTGCCAACTATCGTCCCATTTCACTGCTCTCGTACGCCTCAAAACTTCTTGAGCAGCATGTCCACTCCGAACTCTCCTCCTATTTCTCATCCAACCTGCTCTTTGACAGACTTCAGTCAGGCTTCAGACCCCGGCACTCCACTGAAACTGCGCTAACAAAAGTCACCAATGACCTGCTAACCGCCAAAGCCAAGCGCCATTACTCTGTCCTCCTCTTCCTCGACCTCTCCTCTGCCTTTTACACAGTTGACCACTCCCTCCTGTTAGAAATTCTCTCATCCCTTGGTATTTCAGACCTGGCCCATTCCTGGATCTCCTCATACCTCACCGACCGCACATTCAGCGTCTCCCACTCGCACAACACCTCCTCACCTCGCCCTCTCTATGTAGGTGTCCCCCAGGGCTCCGTCCTAGGACCCCTCCTGTTCTCCATCTACACCCTTGGCCTGGCCCAACTCATAGAATCTCACGGCTTTCAGTACCACTGCTATGCCGACGACACCCAAATCTACATCTCTGGACCAGACATTACCTCCCTGCTGGCCAGAATTCCAGATTGTTTAGCAGCTGTAGCCTCCTTCCTCTCCTCCCGCTTTCTCAAACTCAACATGGAGAAAACAGAGTTTATCATCTTCAGCCCATCCTGTATGGCCCCACCACCTGACCCATCTATCAAAGTTAATGGAACCACAATTACCCCTGTCCCACAGGCCCGATGCCTTGGGGTAACCCTGGACTCTGAACTATCCTTCAAGCCACATATTCAAGCCCTCAACACCTCCTGCCGCCTCCAACTCAAGAACATCCACCGAATTCGCCCCTTCCTCACCCAGGAAACTACCAAGATGCTCGTCCAGGCCCTCATAATCTCCCGCCTAGACTACTGCAACACCCTTCTCCATGGACTCCCAGCGAACACCCTCGCCCCCCTCCAGTCCACCTTAAACTGCGCTGCTCGCTTAATCCACCTCACCCCCCGATCTTCATCGGCTGCTCCCCTCTGCCAGTCCCTCCACTGGCTACCTATAGCCCAGTGAATTGAGTTCAAGCTACTAACGCTAACATACAAAGCCATCCACACCCTGTCCCCTCCATATATCTCTGACCTCATCTCCCGCTACCTGCCCACATGTAACCTCAGATCCTCCAATGACCTCCTACTCCGCTCTGCCCTCATCCGCTCCTCACACAACCGTCTCCAAGATTTCTCTCGTGCATCCCCCATACTCTGGAACTCCTTACCATGACACATAAGACTGACCCCCACAATCACAGGATTCAAGAAGGCGCTGAAGACTCATCTATTCAGGAAGGCCTACAACCTCCAATAACACTATCACCGCACCCCCATCTGTACAGTCTCCCCCTCTCCTTCTGTCTCTACCCCCTTCCCTCATAGATTGTAAGCCCTCGCGGGCAGGGCCCTCTACCCCATTGTGACAGTCAGTCATTGTTAGTATTATATCTACCTGTATATTCTGTATATTGTATGTAACCCCCAAATGTAAAGCACCATGGAATTAATGGTGCTATATAAATAAATAATAATAATTGCGCTCAATTTTGGGCCCCAGTATACAAGAAAGACATAATAGAACTAGAGAGGGTACAGAGAAAGCGACCAATATTATTAGTGGAATGGTTGGATTGGAGTACAATGATAGAGTAACAAACTCGGGGTTATTCAGTTTACAAGAAAAGATGTTTAGAGGGTTTATCAGGTAGAAGGTGCTACATCTTGCTACACAAGAGGTAGCAGGGGCGGCATCAGAGGCAGCATTGCTTATGCAGGGGTCAGACAATTTAGTAATAGAAGTTACTGTCATTACACACACATAAAACTGTATGAGCCGTCACCAGTCGTGTCCTTTAACATGTGGATGGTGCCTGGACATATAAAGTTAGTCTGAAATGGCATCATATTGTGTGAGGTAATGTGGGAGCGTGAACAGAGGAGGGGTTGTTTTAGGGATTCTAGGGAATGGAAGGGTTTAAAATAGTCATGTTCATAGACTTATAGCTTAAAACATGAGGTCTTAGGTTTAAACAAAAATTCAGTAAGACATATATTCCAGTATGCCTTAAGTAGCTGTCCCCCCCCCCCCAAGTGAAGCATACTCGGATTAATGACATTTGTAAGAATGACTATAAGTAAGCTTCTCTAAATACAGTATTAAAATTCACATTAGTCAATTTATAAAGAGATGATATTATATTGCATTAGACAAAATGTATAAGTGTTATCAGACATATTTCACTATATCCTCAGAAGTGGTCCCTGATGTATTTGTCTTACGGTTTAGTCACGGTTATCATTTTATGTTGAGATTGTGCCCTTAAGCCACTGTGGTATAGACTAGGCAGGGAAAGACAGTTTTCTCTATTGCAACAGAAAAGATTCCTCTAAAACAAGTTAGTTTTAGCTGCTTAGAAGAAAGGGATTAAGTACATTAGCTGCTCTGAGCCTCCTCTTTTGTTTTTTTCTTTTGACATGCTAAGTGCACAGCATTCTGCTCTACAAATTGTATGCTAATTAGCTTGTTAGCAGTCAATTGCAATCCTGAAAGTTTAATTAGAGCCCCGACTCTCTATCCAAGGAGCAACTGGGGAGAATTTTGCTACCAAAACCAATATTTAAATGGGTGCCTCTCCTCCACATAACACCACGGTGCTCATTCAAACACGATTAGATGGTGCTTTCTTGCTCCATATTAGAGTCATTTTGTAGCGATTATTGAGGTAAATGTAAATCTATCATACAGTTAGCTGTAATTATATCATAGTATGGGTATCTTGAGAAAATAAGGGTAATAAAGTTGAGCTACCTAAGCAGTTTGCTGGAAGATTCTGAAGACTTTCTTAAAGTGAACCTAGAAAGTTTAATGAAACATATCATGTAATATACTGTAAGGTTTCCTTCACACATTGGTGGAATTTATTAAGACTTGCATATTGGCTTTGGTCTTTTAATAGTTCTGGTGTACCACAGGAAGTCCAGTATGGCAGAATTGAAGTCTACGATAGTTTCTGGAGTGAGTCATAATAAATTTGTCTGGTTGAAGCATCTTCACCCTGTCTCGTTTCTCTAAAATGACAAATAGGTGAGAAAATGGACAAACATTTGCATTTTTGGAGCCAAAAATACATTATTTTTGATATGTCAATACCAAGAAACGTCACTGGTGGGGAATATCAGTTCTAAGAGGGTGAACTCAACACTTCTCAACTTATTACAAAAAGGACTATTCTTTTCTCGATCCAGCACAAAAAAATTCTATGCAAAACCTCTGCATTTGCAGAGTCACAGAGGCACTATTCTGATATCTCTGCGACTCTGCAAATGCAACATGGTACCTGAAAACCATTGAAGTTAATTCTGAGTTTCAAATGGCAAGTAACACTCCTTCCATTGTAAGTCCTTCTCAGTGCCCAAACAGCAGTTTATGACCACAAATAGGGTGCTTCCCGTACTCGGAAGAAATTGCATAACAAATTAGGGCATTGTATTCCTTGTGGAAATGAAAACATTTTGACTAAAACTATATTTCGTTGGAAAAATGTCATATGTGTGTGTATATATATATATATATATATATATATATATATATATATATATATGAAATTTATATAAATTATAATTTATACTTATATAATTTATATAATTTATAATTTATACACATTTACATATGACTATATATATACTGTGTATATATATATATATATATATATATATATATATATATATATATATATATATAACTTCAGTCCCGGCACAATTTACACTAATACTCACTAAAGTGGAGCATTTATTCCCCATGTATTGGCTAAACACAACCCTATATACAGTAAAGACAAGCTAACAAAAGGTTCTTCCAGTACTAAGGTCATATTATTAGCACCAGATTCTTACATATCAGGAAATCCCTACATGACTGCTTTATATACACAGTGTGATAGTGCCATGGCTCCATCTGTTATGGTGGATAGTGGAACACTACTGTCTAGCCACACGTGTAGGGTCTTCTATATTATAGTAATTTCACTATAGATTGTGGATTGAACTATCTACAAAGGACTTTCCAAATGATGCTTCAGATGCATTGATTTATACATACGCAGGGTATACTGTACGTTTGCTCTGTAGGAAATTCCAATACAGATATACCAGTAAGTGAGGTATAATACTAACAGTATTCAGAATCATTTACTTGAGAGTCTAAAACATCTAGTTTACCAAGGCAAACTTTTACAGTACTAATGTTACAGAATAACTATTCCAACTACTAAAGGGACATTTGCAGTCTGAAAAATCCATTGCTTGAGATTCAGTAGTCACTGCTGGATGTTTTGACATGATCAATATAATGTCAATATGTTTCATTGATTTCTTACTTCAGTGCACTGTGAATGTTAATATATTACCTAAAGTCGTTGATGTGATCGATACATTTAGTTAGCACCTCATCAGAAAAATCCACAGGATGAGAATATATAATGTATAAAATAATACTGTGCTTAAACAGTTTATCCTTTATGCTACCTTTAACACTAGGTTATAAATCATCTATTGCCAATATGTCCTTGCAATTAAAAGCTTGTTTGTTATTGAAATTTCCTTGAGCAAATATTAATATTAAAAGACTTCTATTTTTAATGAACCTGGCTCATTATGAATTTTACAAAAACTTGAGGTTCTACCAAACCCTAAATTTTTGTGGTTCACCTCAAATGAGATTTTGCTGTCCATTTTAAGGCACATCAAAGTCATGTAAAATTTTTACAAATGTAATCGCCTTTCCAGAGCTCTGAAGAAACATCCTCCAGCATGTCTGTTGGTTGGCCACCATATTCTCTGACCCTATGGTCACCGCTGAGGCCCGTGAGCCTCACATGTAACATGGGGGACATCAACATCATCACACTTTGACACTACAGTATCATCATGTACACTGAGCCTCACAACATAATGATGTTCATACCCCCCTCTACACATATACATGTCAGTGGATCAAGCAATCCTCTCTATTGGTGGTCTGCCTGTAGCCTGTTCACAATGTGTGTGTGTGCGCCCTATGTTCATGGAGAATATGTACTGTATATTAATCACTTCTCCATAGTCCTGCTCTTTCCTTCTTACTCACGCTACTCATGCCTTTAGGTCTTGTTTGAAGCCTGGTTCACATCTGCGTTTGGTATTCTGTTCAAGGAGTCTGCATGGGGACCCCCAAACAGAATAACGAACACATTAGCAAGCGGTGAAATTATGAAAGCACACAGAACCCAGAATACCCATAGACTATAATGGAGTCCGTGTGTTTTCCCTGCAGTGTCTATGGGGTGTCTATAGTCTATGCGGTCCTTGTGCTTTCAGTGCTCACTGCTAGTCAATGCGTTCAGTATTCCGTTAGGGGGTCCCCATGAGGACTCCACGAATGGAATACCGAAGTGAATGATTCTCACATGCATGTGGTGTTACCATTGCATTTTAGCTTGCATTTTAAACACTTCTTGCCTTGTTCCGTCAGACTTTTGTCTTCTGTCCTGAATGCCTGATCTCAGTTTTTAACTTTGTCATTAACAATAAAGATGCAAAGCAATGGCAAAGTCAACTGGATTTTTACACATTCTATCCTGGCAATTATAGCCATGTCTAGCCGCCTTCCTAGCATGAGCTCCTGGTTATGCTAACCAATGCATTACTATTAACTGCCTGATATCCTGGGCGGCATACATGCCACCAATCACTGACTATTCTTAAGGGGCCATGACCACGGCATACTATCATGACTGTTTTATGGGATTAAGTTAATCCACGCCAGACTGGAGTTCTGTAATAGGTTTCCTTTCTTGACTCACTGGTTTGCCCATAGTCAGGAAAAATTCTATAAGTGTGGGGCCCCATGGGATGTAAATGCCACAATTTGCCCGTGGCGGAAACGCTGTGGGAAAAATCGTGGCGTTTTACAGTAAGGGCAAAATGGATGGGACTCTAGTGAATCCCATGCCCACTTTTTGTTAAAAACCGCAGTGTGGACGCGCCGCAAATTTCCATAACTGGAACGTTGGAAATCTCAACATGTCAAGTATACCTACAGAAACACTGGCGGTTTCCCCATAGGTATAATTGTAACAGAATGTCTGCAGAGGAAAACTCTGTGAACTTTCTGCTTAAAGCGCTACAGGAAGAACCGTGATGCAATGCTGTGATGCATAGCAGCGCTGAGTCAACTCTTCTATACCTGAGATGTAGCAGTGCTGTGTGCTCAATGCTGCTACATCTGACATGTAACAGCGCTGTTTCAACTCTGCTATACCTGAGATGTAGCAGTGCTGTGTGCTCAACGCTGTTACATCTGAGATGTAACAGCGCTGTGTCAACACTGCTATACCTGAGATTGGACCACAATGGAGACTGCTGTGGACCGATATTAGACTCTGCCTCCTCACAGACGAGCCTCTGGAAGAACCAGCGTTATTTGGCTGAATGCCAATCAACGCTGGTCAATGCATTCCTATGGGAAAAAGTCAGCTTCTGCTCAACTCTGCTATTCCTGAGATGTAGCAGTGCTGTGCGCTCAATGCTGCTACATCTGAGATGTAGCAGCGCTGTGTCAACTCTGCTATACCTGAGATGTAGCAGAGCTGTGTCAACTCTGCTACATCTGAGATCGGACCACAATGGAGACTGCTGTGGACCGATCTTAGACTCCACCTCCTCCAGCAGAACCAGCGTTGATTGGCTGAATGCTGTACACTGCATGGCATTCGTCCAATCAACGCTGGTCAAAAAGTCAGCTCCCACATAACGCAAGCTGACAGGGATCCCGACTAGCATATAATGGGCTGCCATGAGATAGAGCCCCAAAGAGCTGGTTGAGTAACATTCCTACCTAAATAAAGGTAATCCCTAGCTAACCCTGCCAGTACATCTATCCCTGTCTCATAGTCACATAGTTCACAATCTCATATGAACTGAATCTGAAATCCACTATTCGTATGAAGTGGAGGTCACCTGATTTAGCCAGCCAATTACTTTTTCCATTTTTTTTCCCGATGCCTACGTTTTCCCACCTCCGCTGCACAGTTATTGGTGCAAAAAAAGCATCAGGGAAGTTGGAAGGGATTACAAGTTTTTAGTGCGTTTGCCGCATGGTAATCGATTGGAATAGAATATCTCGAGAAGCCTGATATTCGATGGAATACCAATTCGATCGAACACCGTTTGCACATCTGTAGTGATTGCCATAAATGTTATAAATTAAAGCCTTCGGTTAGAGTTAGGCTGCATTCACATGACAGTGAATACTAGCCGTGTGACGTCACGCGGCAGCACTAATTTCACTGTCTATGAATGGGGCTATTCACATCAACATTATTTTGATGATCTGTTGTCATGGACTATCAAAATATAGGTCATGCCCTATTTTTGTCCTTTTTCACAGATCCGTTCATACACTGAACTGAAAATGGGTACTGCTCGGGTGTAAGACAATGGTGAAAAAAGGAAGTTTTGCACCTCTTTTGTGTTAATGTATTCTTAGGGTAAGTTAAACATCAGTTTTCTGGATGTGTGTAATGACTCTGAAGCACAGGCCATGAACATAACTTTATATGATGTCAATTAATCCTGATGTATATTTCTGGTGGAAGGCACAAATGTGATGTGAATGGGGGGCAACACGGTGGCTCAGTGGGTAGTACCGCAGCCTTGCAGCGCTGGGGTCCTGGGTTTGAATCCCGCCAGGAACAACATCTGCAAGGAGTTTGTATGTTCTCCCTGTGTTTGTGTGGATTTCCTCCCTTTCTACAAAGACATACTGATAGGAAAAAAATGTACATTGTGATTCCTGTATGGGGCTCACAATCTACATAAAAAAAAAAAAAAAAGTAGTATGAGCGGAGTTTAAATCTATGTACGTACTCAAGGGATCCTTGTTGTTTCAATGAGTCTCAGCATGCTTATATTACCTGTATGAACATGAAAATATTATAAGCAATTTATAGAGTCCTTATCTGCATATCAACAGCCAATAACAAATCTATTTTATTTTTACTTTGTGCAGTTTTAAAATGACCTTTAATGGAAAAAACTAAGTGATGTAATATTGTATAAACCAGCACCACATGGATAAAAAGACTTAAGAGTGTGGTTATTTGTCTGACAAGAAAATATAAAACTGATGATGCTGGAAAATCTACACTGCCTGGAGCTCAATAGCATCTTCATCTGGCAGCTTTGTACAGTCCTGATGAATGTTTTTCCATTGCTGGGTCCAGTTTTTAAAACCTCCCATTGAAAATCACTCAGCTAGGCGGGAATAATCTTTCCACTGCTTCCTCATTTAGATTCAGTTATAATGTAACTTATTGAAACTAGCATAAAAAATGTGACAATGATTTTTTCAATGCACCAGTGAACATGCAAAACATGTACCTCTGTCGCAATCATGAAAGCCTATGTAGAATTACATTTGCATATGATAGTATTGTACTTCATTAAAAAGGTGACTCCTCTGGGACTCACCTCGGTTTGCTGCAACAGATGTGCTGCACATTAACAAACTAGATACTGCGCTAAATGCAAAAAACAAATGAAGTTAGAAGCAAGATTCTTGTTCTGCAGATAGAACACGGTATTGAATCCTTCAGAGTGTGCTGATGGGTGAAAAAATATTTGCTATATTAATTGGGATGGCAGATAAGCGTGCTTTACAGACAACACGGGTAATCTTCAGTAAAAAAAATAATTCTTTCTGAAAATAAAGACACCTGCACACTGTTGACAGTGCCCAATGAATTGAAGAATTATCTAGAAACATATTGATTTAAAGAGTTTTTCTGGGCAGAGAGGTTTTTTTTATATGAAGGTTAGTGCTGTTAGTGCTAGCAATGGGTTAAAGGGGTTTTCCCATCTCAGTGTTTCAGCAGCTTTGCCTGCAGTTTGTTCTTCTCACTTCCTGTATTTGTCTCCTCCCTCCTCCTTCTTGATGAATTGCCTTGAGAAGTATCACAATACTTATGAAGATCAGATAATATGCAATGCTTGTACAGAATGGAACCAATGTTATCTGTGTGTTTACATAGAGAGATAACAGACTCGGCTTTATCAGCAAACTGCAATTAGCTGAATGATTGGTCCATGGTTATAGCAACACAGTGTAAACAATGGGAGGAATAAGGTCTCATAGCAGGCAAACAAAACAGAATTTCTAAAGCAATATATTTAGGAAAAGTCTTCAATTTACATAAGCTACCATTATAAATCATATCCTTGAGATGGGACAATCCCTTTAAGAAGTCCAGCCATATACCTTTAGCAGTGTTTTGGAGGGATTTCTGAGTCTCTCCGGTTGCTGTTGGCAACCTCTATGTTTGTTTACAAGGTTGTTCTCTTCCTGCCCCGCAGCTTCCTATGTAATTGCTGCACTAACTCCCTCTCAGTCAGCTCCCCTCCTCTGTTACTCCTACACCCCTCCCTGTCTCAATAACCAAGCAATCCTGCCCATTACTAGCCCCTCCCACCCTCCCATATCTCTTTAGAATTTTGATCCTACCCATTACTAGCCACTCCCACCCTTCTCCTGTCTCCCTGGCTAACCTATTCCGCCATCTACCAGAAGACAGGAAGACAGGGAGGAGCTGCCCCCGACACAAGAAGGCTTAGTAAGTATTGCAAGGGATAGGAGAGGGGGAAGAGTAATGGTGATGTTCTGTTTCCGTCACATGACTGCTCCAGGGAAATAGGTAACTATAGCTTTTTAAAAAATTGAAGTAAATTAGAAGTTAGGTGGGGGGGAGGAGGTTTAGATTTTGGGTTAATTTATAGTTTATCCTGAACAACCTCTTTAATGATAAGTATAGCTGAGGCCACACTGTAGAGAAGATTTTGCTATAGTTTTTCCAGCCAACATCAAGACTAGATTTAGCAGAAAGAAGAATGCCAGTATTATAGTTTCCAATCCTTTTGAGGCTTATTTTAGCTTTGGCTAAAAAAATTCTGCAAAATGTACAACAAAACCCCCCCAGCTATTCCACATGAGGCCACAGCTTTACAGGTTCTTACTTACTATAGACACTTAATCCCTAGCCATTGAATAGGGAATAAGGCCTTATTCACACATATGTTTTTTACTTACTGTGAGCAGGTGACAGAGTGCTGGAGTCGTGGTATATCTCCCCCAGATTCCTGACATATGTATGGTCCAGGCGGATCTTGAATAGGCTGCCACCCAGGTGTCGATTCGGAGACCCATTACTGGTCTAGAAAAAGGGCTGCAGTTCCTGTAGTCCAGGGCAGAACCTGGAAGGAGAGGGAGTGTCTTGTTCTGTCCTGGCCCACTGAGAGCCTGGTGAGAGACCTTGTGTTATTTTTGTTTTGGTCATGTTGCTGGTAGTAAGCCACACATACAGATGGCAATTTCTGTTAATCGCTCAGCCGAGCAGGCTTGTCTTCCTTTCTGCCTGAAGTTAAGGCTATATTTTATTTTTGTGCCTGATGTAAGGTTTATTTATTTTGCTGTTTTTAAATAAACCAGTTTTGCTGCACATTTTGTGTCCTTGTCTTGACTGTTTGGGTCCGCACCACTGCTTTTACCGAGCTAACCTCCTCACAGTACCTTTTCTGTTGTATTTTATTTACAGATTGATCAGGAAGACAATTGATTTCAATATTATTATCAATGTGTCCATTTTTATTTATGGATTGTGAATCTGTAAAAATAAAAACTGAGAAACTCTATTTTGGTCTGTTTTACCGGTCATAGACACCCATTGGTCTATAGGTCTATGAATAAAGTGGACAGCATACAGAGTTTGTATAGAATTTTTTTTTCTAAAAATGGTTTATCCATTTTTCAAGTACAATAAAAATGGATGAACTAACACAGCACAACCATTAAGTGATGACATTTGTGTGCTATCATTTCCAAAGGTCTTAGATGGCTAACCACAGATCTTCTGTGGATGTAGACTTGCGCAAATTCCAAACAGACTTGATAACGTTGAGATCAGAAATCTGTGGGGGCCATATCATCACTTCCAGGACTCCTCCTCCATAAGGTGGTTACTCCAAATATTGATTTGATTTAGAATTCTCATTTGTTCATTCAGTTAATTTTAATTGACAAAAATAAACTATTTAGCACTTCTATTTTTGAAAGCATTCTAATTATACAGTTTTCCAATATACTTTCTGTATCAATTCCTCACAGTTTTCTAGATCTCTGCTTGCTGTCAGTCATTCTGCTTACTGCCAGTGGATAAAAATCATGTGATATATGGTCCATGGTCATGTGATATATGGTCCATGGTTATGTGATTTACAGTCCATAGTCATGTGATATATGGTCCATGGTCATGTGATTTACAGTCCATGGTCATGTGATGTACACACAGGTGCACAGCTCGTTATAGTCACAGGGCAGTAATCAGACATCTGCCTGCTAACGAGCTGTGCACCTGTGTGCTCATCACATGACCATGGGCTGATTTTTATCCACTAGTGGTAAGCAGAATGAATGACAGCAGAGATCTAGAAAACTTTTTAAACTAACTTTTTATTATACAAACAATAACATTTGTCTCTCAATATTGACCTGAACGTGGACAACCACTTTAAGGATAGACCATTAATTGTTACTTACTTTAACACCCCTATGCAAGAGTGAAGCTAAAGTCTCATTGGTTCTGGTGCAATAGTTCAGTTTGGGTCTCCCCCCTTCCTTATCGCACCCCAACCTACAGCTGTCCCACCTTGCCCTATTCAATGACAAAAGAGTTAGTGTAGGGCTCATATGGTATTAGGTTCAGTACAGAGCAGATCATTTAGCAATTGTATTCACACCATCTGCATGGTGCTAGCTCATTAAAGGGGTTTTCCACTTTCAGACAAATATTGACAAACAAATATACAATAGAAAGCTATACAATTTTCCAATATACTTCCTGTATCAATTCCTCACAGTTTTCTAGATTTCGACTTGCTGTCATTCATTCTGTTACTTCTAGAGGATAAAACTCTGACCATGGTCATGTGATTTACGGTCCATGGTCATGTGATGAGCACACAGGTGCACAGCTGATTACCAGGCAGATGTCTGATTACTGGGCTGTGACTGTAATGTGCAGCACCTGTGTGCTCATCACATGACCATAGACTGTAAATCACATGACCATGGTCAGAGTTTCATCCACTGGAAGTAACAGAATGAATGACAGCAAGCAGAGATCTAGAAAACCGTGAGGAATAGATACAGAAAGTATATTGGGAAATTGTACAACTTTTTTTTTTGGACATTTTTTTGTCAATATTGGTCTGAAAGTGACCAACCCCTTTAAGCTTTTCGGGAGAGCTTCTTTAGGGCAAGGCTAGACATGACTATGAACCAGGCAGGATGTGAATACAAACCAAGCCAAGTCAACCAATACTGATTTCGATTATATTGTGAAGAATGAATTGCTTAACCACTTTCGGTCAGTGTGCTACCTATATACGTACTACTCAAATGTGCCACTTTTCATTAAGACACTTATAAAGTTTCTGTGATTTCCCTTGGGATAGCAGTTTTATTAAAGTGTAAAAGGAGGTTACTTCAGCAGGATCCAAGTCAGTATCCCAGGAAAGAATTGAAGGGGTTATCCACTTTTTTTTTATTATTCTTTTACTGATGACTTATCCTCAGGATTGGTCATAAATAAAAGATCAGTCAGAATATAACACCAGAGGCCCCTGCTAATCAGCTGGTGCACCATCTGAATCATAGCACCTATGCAATCTATGCAATGTAAAGATACCCTTGTCCCATATAAGTGAATGGTATAATACTGTAATTGCAATACACAACTGCTATGAAACAAACGGCATGTGATAGAGCAGTGATGGGCATAGCCCCTTAAAACAGCTG
Source organism: Leptodactylus fuscus (assembly GCF_031893055.1). Lineage (NCBI taxonomy): Eukaryota > Metazoa > Chordata > Amphibia > Anura > Leptodactylidae > Leptodactylus > Leptodactylus fuscus. Next base: position 148,917,028 of record NC_134266.1, read on the forward strand.
TTTAACAGGGGTCCTAGGTGTTGCACCATTGATCTTTAATTGATGACCTATGGTTAAATGGGTTGTCTGGACTCAAATCAAATTTTCATACTGATGACTTCATCAGTATGTGATCTGTTGGGGTCCAATGTCTGGACCACGCACAAATCATCTGTTCTAAAAACAACCAGGTCCCGGAAACTGCTAGGTGTAGGCAGATCCTATACAAGTAATAGGAGGGTTGCTGTTCACCAGAACCACCACTATGCAATAGACAGGATGGCTGTACTACTCTTATTACTGCATATGCTGTCCATCCACTAGCAGCTTTTGGCATCCCAGCAGATCACTTTCTAATTATCTATCCTGTAAATATGAAAAAACCCTTTAAGGCTGTGTTCACATGGAGGATTTTGCTGCAGATTTGGGGGTGGATTTCACCCCCAAATCCAGAGAAGATTCCTCCTAGAATTCGCCTTGCATTGTTTTCAATAGGAGGGTAAAGATCGCATCAGGACGTGAAAAAATAAGTTTCATGTTCGCTCTTGCTGAGGATGTCAGCGGCAGAAAACGAAGAGGAACACACCCTTAGGCTAACTAGAATATGCTGCACATGAGGAGGGAATTTACCTAAACTGGCATTTAGTATGCCAGTCTTCGTAATCCATGTGCTGCCAAAGGATTTGCCAAATTTATGATAAGGCACAGGTCTTGTTTTATTGACACTTGAAATGTTGAGGGGAGAAAAATGGTATCACTCATTTTATTATGTCATCTAATTTCCTAACACTGAGATATTAATTTTCTATAAATTGAATCCTTCCTATAAATTAAAACTTTACCAGCTAAGGCAAAAGTCATCATGGTAAGTATGTGCTTGTTACTGTATATGTGATTGTTATTAAAACTGTTATGATGTGGTATCGTCCAGTCCTTCCTTTAGGCTATTACTTTCACCCCACATAATTTAATAAACTCAACACAAGTAGGTGGAATGAATTGGCCACAGCAGACATTTCATTAACAATAAATAACAATAGCCAGAGTATAATATCTGAGCCCCAATGTAACTTTTTAGACTAAGGAGGTCCTCGGAGCCAACTAATTCCTTTTTCTTTATTTTACCTTCAGCCATTCGCCCAGCTCGGAGGCATCAAATCACCATTCCAGGGTGAAAGAGTCCCAATATTAAAGAACCCCGTTCTCAGATCAGAGCAAAAATCCACTCATTAGCAGTGCTATTCCTTGGGGAGTCCAGAGCCTTATCAGCTCCTCCTCCCCAACCATTGATCCACATACTTAAATTCATTTCCAACTCCGAGAACCCCCCACCAAGCTGCCGTGACAACCCCGGCAGTTCTTATTGGTCTTCACTAGAGATGAGCGAGTATATTCGATCGAGTTGAGACTCTAACCAGCAGAGTTTGGGGGAATCAGGGTGGATTGACACTCTAACCAGCAAAGTTGGGGGGAATCAGGGTGGATTGAGACTCCTGCAAATTTGTGGGGGTATACCCCAAAGAAAAGCTGGTTTGCATGTATATAGCAGGAGGTAACTGCTCTGTATTCCTGTAAATTTGTGGGGGACACCCCAAAGAAAAGCTGATTTGCACATATATAGCAGGAGGTAACTGCTCCGTATTCCTGCAAACTTGTGGGGGGACACCCCAAAGAAAAGCTGGTTTGCACGTATATAGCAGGAGGTAACTGCTCTGTATTCCTGCAAATTTTTGGGCAGGGGGTCACCCCAAAGAAAAGCTGGTTTGCACATATATAGCAGGAGGTAACTGCTTCGTATTCCTGCAAATTTGTGGGGGGACACCCCAAAGAAAAGCTGGTTTGCATGTATATAGCAGGAGGTTACGGCTCTGTATTCCTGCTATTTTGTGTGGTGACACCCCTAACAAAAGCTGGTTTGCACGTATATAGCAAGAAGTAACTGTTCTGTATCCCTGTTTTCCACCGTCCGTGGAAAGCTGGACTCCTCTCCCTGCAGTATATAGCTCTGAGAAGAGCTGTTGTTGTTCTTCGGGTTTTCCCTTCCTATCTGAAGCTAATGCCTATCTAGCCCTCAGCATATATGTTTCTCTCCCTATCTCTCACTGCGAAATGACACGAATATGGCGGCAGACGTTTTTATGAATGGGAGGTCACATGTTTTCAGCAGCCAATGGGTTTTTTCAATTTTTTTCAATGCCTCCGTTGTCGTAGTTCCTGTCCCACCTCCCCTGCACAGTTATTGGTGAAAAAAAATGCGCTAGGGAAGGTGGGAGGGGATACAAATTTTTACTGCGTATGCCGCGTGGTATTCGATTGGGAACTAATACCTTGAACGGCCTGATATTCGATCGAATACTTATTTGATCGAACGGTGTTCACTCATCTCTAATGACTATAATTTCTGACTGAAACATTCCCAAGGAAGCCTTTACATACAATAGTCTTTTCAGCACACTGTGAATGCAGGCATATCAGTTATATTGTGATAGCAGTGAATTTAACCTGAGGAATAAATGTTAATATTCTCAGCACTCACGTTTATGTACGGCCATTTGATCTTAGGGGAATTACTTACATGTTCACACACTGCAGAGAAATATTGCAGCAAGGAACACTTGGCATACAATAATACAGATGTAATATATCTCCTCAAGTGCCACTGTGGTTTGGGATGTGTAAAGAAGGCTAATTGCACGCTTAAAATGAGGATGATTAAATACACAAGTGCTTTAAAACAGAAGGATGAGAGCAGCCCCGGCGTTCTTCATTTCTGTGTGCGCAATCATCCAATAAGCACTCTCCACTGCATGGTAATTGACAAGTTAAAACACTGCATTACTGAACCAGTGTGGCAGAAGGGGAATTGGATTAAATGTCCTTCACACAGAGACTTCCATAGAATTCACTATAACCTGCAAATGCGTTTGGATGGATTTTAAAACTGTTTGATAAGATATAGAATAAAGCTTCAGATGCTACATATCACAAGCAGATGCTGCGGCATATCTCTCTGACTGTTCATCCATTTTTCTACCACCTCCCATCAATCAGCATTTTTGTGACTCCAAGATATGACAGCAGTTTAACATATGACATTTTCCCTTTTCTTACATTTATTTTTCTGCTTCTCATGCATCTTTGAACGTTCCTGGCTACACAAATCTGTATCAGTGGCAGTGAATGTTGGAAAATACAAGTAGGTTAGAAGTAACCTTTAAGCTTTTGATGTTGGAAAATTTTACTCTCATATTTAATAGAAACTAACAGGATGTGCTTTTATACCTATAGCTACACATAGGGTGGAAAAGTCCACCGCAAATACATGGCAAAATCAGCTGTAGATTTGCAGGGATTTTTAATTGTGGATTTATACCCTCTCTTTCAGTGGCGTGATATGTGTCTTGTAGGCCCGGGCTGCCAAGGTTTCTTCTCAGATCCCAGAGTATAATAATCAGAGGCCCAGGGAAGGTGTATAAAAGTAACAAACACTAATACTCACCTATACTGGGCATCTTGGTTCCGGTTGTCTTCAGCCATCTTCCCGACGTCTCTGCTGAGGCCTGTGATTGGTTCTCAGCAGTCACGTGGGGGCGCACTGACATCATTACACTGCTGTGCCCCATGTGATCACAGGCCTCAGTCACATGATGGAAGATGCTGGAGAGGACGCTGAGCTGAGGAGAGGTGAGTATATGTGTTTATTATTTTAAGTCAACTCCCCTTCATAGTATCTATTGGCTGGGACCCCTTTTCATTTACAATATGTATAGCAGTCGGGAAATGAGGATTTCCCCTACCGCTGTCATAGTAGTACCGGGCCCCGGCCATCTCCAGCTGGCTGCAGGCCCTGTACCTTGTTGCCAGGCCTGGTTGCGGTCGCATTCCCAGTGACCATGATCATTATGCCTCTGCTCTGTAGTAAAAGGGATGAGATGTGCAGCAAAAAATTGACATAGTCTATATACCACTGGTCAACTTCTGTGTGGACATTTTCTGTCAAATAGGCATAAGAGTTGTTAACACCATTGCTGCCAACATTTTATTGGCAAATACACATAAAAATCCACCCGAAAGATCTAAAACAATTCTGCTACATACGTAGTAACAGAAATTAAGCTTTTCCATGCACTATCTCTTATTCAGTTTTCTCGGATATAGTGTTTTTCACAGTTTGGCATTTAGCTCTGTTATGGTAAGTCCGCATGAGGCAAATATGCTACGGAAATGCTGAAAGGACATTTAACAATACCAATGAAGTGTATTCGAGTTTAAGAAATCTCATCCACACAGCAAAAAAAACCTGCCATACCGTGTCAATTTTATGCAATGCACAGGGATAAATCACTTCCATGCAGAAATAGACAGCATTTAGGATCTGTGCGGATGTAACAGCAAAGTGTTAGTTCCACAACAATACCCCCTCCTACTCAAGTATGTAACCTATTAAACAGGTCATAAAAGTTTAAGAGTTAGAGGCTCATATCTGGGACCTCCAACACTGACAAGATAAAGGGGTCCAAATCCATGTTCTCAGTCTGAAAGAAGCACAAACGTGATATCTCCCTTTACAGAGATGAATGGAACCATAAGAACCAGCCCATTAATCACGTTAAGCTGTTTCTGACACTTCACATTCATCTTTACTGAAATGGATGGTGCATGATCATCTGGATTTCAGGCTGAAAAGAGAAATTTGGGGCCCTTTATTTTCAACAATGCTGAGGATGCTGAGACTGACAATATATAAAAGTAGAAAAGGAATTGTCTGTAAAGGATTCAGTGAAAATGATCGGATATTGGATTAGTGTCGGTTTATGTGACAAAACATACTAAACAAACAGAACATTTTAGTAGGTTTGCTGTATCAGATTTTCAAGAACACAAATCTCTCAGTAGTACCAAAGAGCCCTTTCCTTCAGGAAAGCACTAACTTCTGCGAAATATCAGATAGGACACGGTGAACATTTTTAGTCTTTGTCAGAGAAAGTCGTTGGTAATACCTGAAAAATTGTTTTTACCAAATAAAAGATTAGCACCCCATCAGTAGAAGCCCAGATAAAGGCAGACGCTCAGACTGTAAATGTCATTTTAGCTTACGGCATTATCATCCAGAACAACAACCTTCACAGACCAAGTCATAAATAATAGGTCAGAAAAATGAAATCTGTAGAGCACATTATGGCCACTTTAAGGCATTGTGATGTACTTACTGTTTACTTAGAGCAGTGCCATACATTGTGTAGCAGTTGTGGCGGTATTTTATCGGATTCACTTGAATAGAGCAGAGATGCAGAAAGGTCATGTGACTGATGCATATAAAATCAATGCCATAAGGTAAATGGGGCCCCTTCAAACAGCTGATCATTAGGAGGGGGTGCCAAGAGTAAGATTCCCAATGATCTTATATTGATGGCCCATGCTAAAGCTAGGTCCTGCAAAACGCCTTTGAAATCCCATTTACCACAATGTGCCTACAGTGAATGTGCAGATATGTTGAGAATTAAAATTCCCTGAAGGTCGCCCTCCCTTAGGGTGCATTCACACGGAGTAAAGTGCCGTGTGATGTGGCACGTATACGGTGTGTGAGACTTTGCGCGCCGTAAAAGCTCCCATTGATTTCAATGGGAGCCTGGATTGTATACGCCGTGTTATTTCACGGCCGTGATTTTGGACTTAATCGCAGGATTGCAACTAGTCAGGGCAATAATGCAAACAAGAGCTGAGTTGCAGGCTTCTAGTAGAGGGCCTGAAGTGTGCTGGGAGGGCAACGTCCACTGGCTTGCATCTACAAGAATAATCTGGAGTCATATAGGATAAAGATGGGTGGTGGGAAAAACTCCCAAAATGTCAGGTTATGCAGCCTCAGTCGGGGAATACAAGACACGATACGCTCATGGTACTTGATAAAACATAGAATTTATTGGTATGGATAACACGTTTCTGTTTAAATGCTACTTGGAGCGTAACTCCTTAATGAGATCCAAAGTACTCAAGCAGAGTTCTGCAGTCTTGTGTTGATCACAATGCTAGTAGCGTCTTCAGCACGCGGCTGCAGAACACTGCTTGAGTACTTTGGATCTGATGAAGGGGTACGCTCCAAGTAGCATTTAATAAAGCCCTGAAATGCATTATCCATATAAATAAATTCTACGTTTTATCAAGTACCACGAGCGTATTGTGTCTTGTACTCCCCAAGTACTCCCTCCCTTGTACTTTTGGGAGTTTTTTCCGACCACCCACCTTTATCCTGCAGTGAATATGTGTTGCATATTTTCTACTTTTAATCATGCTTCTTTACATTGCTCCAACTCGGTAAACCAAGCAAACAATGTTTCTAGATAATCTGTTGTGGCCAGTTGCTATTTTCTGATAAAGAATAATGCTACAAAATACTATATATGATGTATGAGCTAATATACAGTATTTACTTTATGGAAACAATTATAGCTTCTAAATTGAAGTGGACTCTTCTTTCCTAAAACGTCTTTGCGTTAAGTGCGGCTCTGACCAGGGGGAAGACAGATGTGTTCCTTTAGAGGTTGGACGATATTACATATTTCACACAGTTATTTCCATCTCCATAATGTAAAATGGGTCAAAGCAGCATCAATAGGCTATTGATTTCAAAGTCATTTTCCCTCTCTTAAATATGGTGATACATTTATGTGTTTGCATCAGGTCCTCAGAGCTCCAGCGCTAAAAGACATTGATGAATGGTCCCATGGTACTTTCATTATGAACTCTTTTGGTGTTAACCTTCAGTAGTGCATCCAGTGCTTATTGTATTTCTGATGCTCTGCTTTAATGTGCACACAATGAGGAGAGAACGTGACACAAGCTGAATTTGTTTACAGAAAACAAGGCTGTAGTTTTACTCATGGCCATGTGAGATGATAAAAGGTTCCTGACGGCTGTCTCATGAATCTGTATAAGCAGTAGGAGGCTACAACAATACTTGTTTATCTAGATACATTAAATGCTCAGAAAATATTTTGCAAATGTAATATGCTAAAGGTAAAGAAATGGACTAGAAGATATTGCAGCACATAGGAAAAGGTATTAAAATCTGTTGCTTTAGAAATCCAAGTTGGTAAAGTGATCATGGGCCTAGCTTGAAAACCCTCCAGTAATATTTGTTGGCAGGGACATCTGTGGCCAGCCATCCCATCAAAGGGATGAAAAACATGGATCGACCAAGATTGGTGCAGCTCTGTTTAATTGTCTGGTGTCACTATGTGGGACTACCCACCAATGGTGTATCCTAGAAGCAGGGGTAGGCAGCTACAGTGGGGCCTGAAGAGGAAAATTGGGCACTTTTATCTCTTTTGATGTCAGACATGCCCCTTACCCGTCCATTAATGGGCAGGTAACACACTCATATTTGCAATTGTGGGTACCATTTTCCAAGGGGCTGGATACCCAATAGACAAAAGTATGGTATACTTCATTCTGATGTCCATCTAAAAAGAAAATGGACATCAAAATGTTGATGGCTATGTAAACAGATGACCATCAGTTTGTGTCTGTTTTTTTGCATCTGTTAAATAGAAGTCTGCACCAAGTGCAGGAGAGGTGAGTTTTTTTTTATGTTCCCTCACCTCCCTATGCCCTCTGATCATTCTACTCTGGGGTCTGAAAAGACCCTAGATTATAATGATAACTGTGTATGTGGGGTTTGTGGTCCCATGGCCTCATTTACCTATTGGGGTTTCTCTAGCAGGTTACGGCCTATTAAAAAAAAAAAAAAAAAAAAAATCATTGTCCCACCGGACCCCTAATGGGCTGGGCCCTATAGCAGCCGCTACCGCAGCTACCCCAGTAGTTACGCCACTGGCTAAGTGGAAGTCAAATTGTACCTAAAACAGAAAGGATTAAAACGTTGATTAGTAGAGAGAACATAGAACAAACATACAGTCACATCAGAGAATAATAATGATTCAGGCCATGGAGATATAAAGTATCTAGCCTAAGCATACATTGCATTTCTTCTGCCTTTCCTATAGTTTAAGAAACTTTAAGTTCTTATTGAGTGATATCTCTCACCCTATCAAGATGTTTATTGAGAATTTCTATGGGAAAATTCCTCTCATTGAATTCATCTATCATTTCTTGCAGATGTAAGGAATAGGTGCTTTCATTGTCACAATTCCTCTGAGTATGGAAATGAGTAGAGAGCTAATGTAGCCCAGTGCATGGCAATTTGTAAAATATAGCAGACAATTTCTGTCTGTGAGTTTCTTATACAAATTTCAGGAGAGCAGACCATTAGCTACCTAGCGCTACCTAGATCAGCACATCTAGAAAGGCCATCAGAGAATCGCTAGCTGCCAGAGATACTTTGATAGTGGGTTAACAATCATTAAGGTAGCAATGTAATTCCTTAACAGTCTCCCATGTGCCCTGCCAAAAAAGAAAAATGTCAATATATCTGAACCAGGCTGTTACATCCTATTGAATTACTACAGGATAATACACAGAATGGTTCTTGAACAAAACAGCAGACATAGATGCTGTTACCACCCAGTTCAGTCCCTGTTACTCGCTAGAAATACTGGGACTGAAAAATAGAATAATTGATAGTCAAGACAAACGATAACGTTTCAATTATACAGTTGATTTCTGCCTGGGTATATTCAGCCTTTTTCTCCGGTGTCTCCTTGACAACCTAGATCCTTACTGCTGTAGGAATATTGGCGTAGAGGCTGGACGCATCAATAGTTGTCAAAATGCAAGTGGACCAATCACTCAAGACATTGCACAAATTGTTAATAAAATTACTCGTGTATATAAGAAAGGACTGGCCTTGTTCAATGTATTGTCTCAAAAGGGTGTTAGGGACCTGAAATACAGACAGTTCTGGAGACGATTGGTTGGGGAGCTCGAGTTAATTTGATGAACCTTCGGGAGTGTGTGTAGAACAGGGATGTGTGCCTGGTTTGCTTATCACTAATGCATGTTAACTTTATGGAGTGGTTTAAGGCCCTGAGGCACTGCACAATGCCAGAATAGTCACGACCATCACACTCTGACTCAATTGTTTTAACCTTATGCTAAACTTTATGCTGCTTCTGAAATTAAAAGCATATACTAATAATATTACATACCGGTAATCCATATAGTATATGGCACAAGAGCATCTCCCTATGTGTTTGCATTTTTATAGAGATCTTTACATATGCAGTTTCATAAAAATTAAGATGAATGTGCTGACAGCTATATAAAATATAAATCACATTATACATTTCTTCCATTATCTGCTCCCATGCAGGCTTTGAATCAAAGGAACAAGCAAAGGTTTTTAATTATTGCTGAAAGTGAGGTATGTCGGGAGTAATGAAACTTGACCAGTGCAAAAAATAATCACCATTTGGATGAAGCAGCAAATGTACCTTTATGACATTAGCCATATTCAGTGTACATTACTTATTGTGTTATGTTTCAAGAAGGGATTTTAATAGTTTCCAAAACGAACATTCTTCCACAGCTCAGTTAGTGGTTACTGTTAACACACTGGACGTATTTTCTAGCATTATAATGCTTTCTATCTTTTTTTCAATGGCATGTTCGTATAACACGCGTCTATAAAGCGCGTTATACGAAAAAGCCATTGAACTCAATGGCTAACTACATTTTACACGTGTATTTTTACACGTGTAAAATGTACAGAATACACAGCGCATAGACAGAATACACGGAGCGTAAACTCCGTGTGAAGGGGCTCTTAAACAGATCTTTTTTGTGTTTTTTTTAAAGCTTTTCTTTACTTTCCAACCAGGCATACATTTTCCTTCAAAATAATAAACTTGTTGCAATCGCAAGTCCTCAAACTGGGATAATATTTGGAGGACTTGTAAAACCCATTATTTCTTTCAAGACAACTGCCATGTATGTACAAAAAACCCCACAGCAGGCATCTTCTCCCAAATTTTGGGAGCGTTTTAAATGGAAGATGTGTGTAACAAAAGTGCAGTGTATGGTTAAACAAGCAGTTTTTGTGCACTTCCAACAATCCAATTTACCATAGACAGTCATGGGCAAAAGTTCAATACTTATGATAACTTATGCTGTACCAACTCCTGTCAGCATGATTTTGCCACTATAACGGTCACCAGTACCCAACAGGACAATCTTGGAGGCAGCGCTGAGCTTCACTTCCACGGAACCGTACAGGATTTCATCAGACTGTAAACGTGATGTCCAACGGATAGGGGAGGTTCATCTCAGTATAGGGGAGGAGATGGGGCATGGGGAAGTTGACTTTATATCCTAGTTCTCCATCTCTTTCATTTAAAACCCAAATTTACATATTGAATAAAGGTGTTTTGCTAAAAATATTTTTTTTTGTCGCAGAACCAAAGCTAGTAGTAGCTATAATAGGAATGGGAAATATATGGGAAGCACTTATACTTTTATAAGGTTTGACTATAAGATTACATAAGAGTAAATGCTTTGAAGAATCATCTTTTATACATAAAAACAACAAAAATTGCCTTGTTGCTTATATAGCAATATATATAACAATATAGCAAACCATTTTACTTCTATCGGATAGGAAATGTTTCTATTTTATGACCAATTGCACTTTAATAATGGCAAGCAATTCATGTGTAATTGTGAAGATGTTTACATAAGAAATAATGTTTTTTAATAATTTGTTACAGTCATACTAGATCTATCATCTTTAAAGGATAAAAAACAGACCCGCATAGCCCTGCCAAGCAATGAGAATACACAAAAAGATACACAGAACAATTACATGGTCCATTAATGTAGGAAGCCATGTTGATTTACAAAGGTGAAAGTGCCAGTTCTGTTTGATGTCACATTCAGGCCTTTCACTCAATAATGCTTCCTATTGCTCAACTTATATACTTATATAACCTTTATGTACTGGCACATAGACATATATAACCCCAAGTCCAAAAAAACTGGGACTCACGCAGTTCCGCCTGGGGGCCCTTGGTCCACAAGCATCCAAAACTCACAGTTTGCTTTGTCCTTTGTGCACATGGATTTTTTTTTTCTTTTTTAAATGTAGATTGTGAGCCCCATATAGGGATCACAATGTACATTTTTTTAAAAAAATGTAAAGTAGAATGGGAGAAAATTCACACAAACATGGGGAGAACATACAAACTCCTTGTAAGACTTGTTCCTGGCGGGGGATTCGAACCCAGGACTCCAGCGCTGCAAGGTTGCAGTGCTAGCCACTGAGCCACCGTGTTGCCCCATGCACATGGATTTTTCTACATTTTCTGAATCTCTTGATATTATTATTTACGTTAGCTGGTAGAATATTCTAAGATTTTGCAATTTTACATTGAGGAAAATTTTTCTGAAATTCTTAAACAATTTTTAGATGCAGTTTGTCACAGATTGGTGAGCCTCTGACCATTGTTGCTTCTAAGAGACTCTGCCTCTCTAATATGCTCTTTCTTAGAAATACTCATGTGTCTAAGTTAAAAATTGACCTTTCAGTGATTTTTTTTTTTATTAGTGCCACTTACTTTTGCAGCCTTTTTATTAACCGTTCCAACTCTTTGAGATGTGTTGCTGCCATCAATGTTTAAATGAGCCAAATAAAATGAAAAATGTCTAACTTTTAACTGTATTCTTCATTCTGTTGTGAATAAAATAGGTTTTTATGAAATTTCGAAAGCTTTCAATTCTTTTTTTCATTACTTTTTACGCAGCAGGGCAACTTTGTCGAATTGTTGTATAAGTCAATTATAAACACTTTGCTGACTCAATAACTGCAGAGTTTCTGGTATTAACATCAGCACAAAAACTACGCCGAGAACTTTATAGCATGGGTTTCCATGGCTATACAACTGCTTGCAAGCCTTATATCACCTAGCAAAATTCCAAGAGTTGGATGAAGTGGTGAAAAAAACAATGCCATTAGACTCTGGAGCAGTGGAATATTGTTTTGTGGAGTGGCATACCATGCTTCTCTATCTGGCAGTTTATGGACAAGTCTGGGTTTGGTGAATGCCAGGAGACTGTTACCTGACTGATAGGAGGAAAGATGATGCAATGGGGTTGTTTTTCGGGGTTATGCCTTAGTCGCTTTGGTTCATCATTCCAAGACATTTTGGACAACTTTATGCTTCCAACTTTGTGGCGACAGTCGGGGCAATGCCCTTTTCTGTTCCAGCATTACTGGGCCCAAGTGCACAAAGCTAAAAAATATGGTTAACCCCTTAGCGACCTTTGACGTACTATTACGTCATGGACGCGAGGTACTTCGCGCACCATGAAGTAATTGTACGTCATGGTGATTCCGGCCGCTCACTAGCTGAGTGGGCGGAATCGGAACTGGGTGATAGCTGTTACTGACAGCTATCACCCTTTTCCATAACCTCCGGTCGGTACTTTTACCGATCGGAGGTTTTAACCCTTTGATTGCGATGGTCAAACATGACCACCGCAAACAAAGGGTGCCGCGATCTCTCCCTCCCCCCCCCGCCGGCACCCCCCATGGCGGGATCGGGGGGTGCCGGTATCTGTAATACATAGTCTGGGGTCTGGTTAGTGACCCCAGACAGCCCTGAGCACTCACTTACCTGGTGATGCTCCCGGCGTCTTCTGGAAGTGAGTCTGTGCCGTCCGCACAGCTCACTTCCTGTTTCTCGAGTGAGACACGTGCAGGCTGTCACTGCAGCCTGTGTCTCATTCTATAGTAGAGAATCAGTGATGCAATCATCACTGATCCATGTGTCCCATAGGGACACAAGAACAAGTTAAAAAAAAGTGTAAAAAAAAAAATAAAGTATTTGAAAACAATTAATAAAGTTATAAAGTCCCAAAAATCCCTTTTTTCTATAAAAAATGAATTATGTAAAAAAAACACAAAAAAATAATAAAAACAATACATATTTGGTATTGTCGCGTCCGTAACAACCTGTACAACAAAACTGAAACAATATTTAATGTACACAGTGAACGGCGGTAAAAAATAACGGAAAAAACCCGCCGGAAGTAGTGATTTTTTGCCATCTCACCTTACAAAATGTGCTATAAAAAGTGATCAAAAAGTCATATGCACCCCAAAATAGTACCAATAAAGTGCACAGGTTGTCCCGCAAAAAATAAGCCCTCAACCAACACTGTGAAGCGAAAAATAAAAATGTTACGCCTCTCAGAAGATGGCGATGCAAAAATCACTGATTTATGTCCCCAAATGTGTTTTTGTTCTGCAGACTTAGTATCGCATAAAAAAATAACATAAATGAGGTATCGCCGTAACCGTACCGACCCGCAGAATAAAGGTCACATGTTACTTATACTGTACGCTGCATGGCGAAAAATGTAAAAGGTAAAACTCAATACCAGAATTGATTTTTTCTCTTTTAAATCCAGCAAAAAAAGAGTTAATAAAATGTAATCAGTAAGTTTTAGGCACCCCAAGATGGTGTCATTACAAAATACATCGCATCCCGCAAACAACAAGCCCTTATATGGCCACGTCAGCAGAAAAATAAAGAAAATATAGCCTCTACCAATGTGAAGACAAAATCACGCAAAATCGCCAAATCATTAGAACACAACTGGGTGCGGCAGGCAGGGAATGTATAAGCTGTGCGAGCGAATATCAGGGGACACCCCAGATTTACAGCTTATGAGGGAAAATATACCAGAAGTGACCCCCAAAGTGACCCCAGTGTGACTTCCCCAATCATAGGAGCTACTGGGGGTACAGTAGGAAATTTAGTGTCTGCAGTGTCCTCCGCACCGCTTATACATTCCCTCTTCGCCATCCGCTGTGCAGTCATGTCCGGGATACTAATACTACACTACACCCCCTGATAAATTCTTTTAGGGGTGCAGTTTTCAAACTGCGCTCACTCCTTTGGGGAATCCACTTTTCTGGTACCTTACAGGCTCTACAAACATGACATGGCGTCTAGATACCAAACATCTGAATCTGTGCTCCAAAAGCCGCATCGCGCTCCTTCCCTTCTGCCCCCTGCTGTGCGCCCAAACTGCAGTGTATGCCACATGTATGACACTGGTGTAACCGGGGTAATGTCATATGTGAGTATAAACTGATATTAGGGCACATACTATATGACACTGGTGTACCCGGGATAACATATGTAATGTCATATGTGGGTATAAACTGATATTAGGGCCCAGCCAGACACAGAAGGGAAGAAGGTTATTTGGTTTTTGGAGCACAGACTTAGACGGTTTGGTTTTTGGATGCCATGGCACTTTTGCAGAGACTCTAAAATTTCCCCTACAAAATGGGGTCACTTCTTGGGGAATTCCAGTTTACTGGCACCTCCAGGGCTCTGCAAAAACAACATGGCGCCCAGAAAGTCCCTCTAAATCTGTACCCCAAAAGCTAAAAAGCGCAGTGCTCCTTCCCTTCTGAGCCCTGCTGTGCGCCCAAGCAGCAGTTTACACCCACATATATAATTTTTTTGCCCCTCGGGAAGGCCCACTTAATAGTTTTAGGAGTGCAGGTCTCTGACAACACAAAGTGGGTGCAATGCATTGGATACCAAAATGGCATATTTCTTTAAAAATTTCAATTTTTGGGAAGCATTTTTAGTCTCAAAATCATAATACCACTTGATACATTCCTTGACGGGTGTAGTTTCTAAAATGGGGTCACTTTTGAGGGGTTTCTATTGTATTGATACTTTAGGGGCTCAGCAAATGCGACATGGCACCTCAAAACTATTCCAGCAATATATGCCCTCCAAAATCCAAATAGCGCTCTTTCCATTCTGAGCCCCAACATGTACCCATACAGCAGATTATGATCCCATATGGGGTATTGCCGTGTTCAGGGGAAATTGTGTAACAAACTGTGGGGGGCTCTTAATTCTCTAACTACTTGCAAAAATTAAAAATATGGCGCTAAATGGACGATTTATTGGAAAAAAAGTAATTTTTCATTTTCACATCTCAATGGTAAAAAAATCTGTGAAACACCTGTAGGGTCCAAGTGCTCACTAAACCCCTTGATAAATTCCTTGAGGGGTCTATTTTTCAAAATGGGGTCGTTTTGGGGGGGGGGGGGGTTCCACTGTTCTAGCACTTCAGGGGCTCTCCAAATGCAACATGGTGCCTGAAACAGATTTCAGCTAAATTTGCCCTCCAAAATCCCAATAGCGATCCTTCAGCTCTGGACTTTACAGTGTGCCCATAGATCACTTTACATCCACATGTGGGGCATTTCTGTAGTTGGGGCAAAGTGCTTGACAATTTGTGGGGTGCATTTTCTTTTTTAACCCCTTGTGGAAATGCATAATTTGGGGTTAAAGCTACATTTTATAGCAAAAAATGTAACTTTTCCTTTTGTTGTGCCAATTCTGTTACACTCCTGTAGGGTCAAAGGGCTCACTAAACCCCTTGGTAAATTCCTTGAGGGGTATAGTTTCCAAAATGGGGTGACATTTTGGGGGTTTCCACTGTTTTGGCACATTGGGGGCTCTGCAAAAGGGACATGGTGCCTGAAAAGTATTCTAGTAAAATCTGGCCTACAAAATCCAATTAGCGCTCCATCCGCTCTGAGAGCGACCGTGTGCCTGTACATTAGGGTACCAGCACATATGGGGTACTGTTGTGTTCAGGAGAAATTGTGTAACAAAATGTGGGGTGCAGTTTCTCCTTTAACCCTTTGTGAAGATGAAAAATTTGGGGCTACAGTGACATTTTATTATATAAAAAAGTAATTTTTCATTTTCACATCTCAATGGTAAAAAAATCTGTGAAACACCTGTAGGGTCCAAGTGCTCACTATACCCCTTGATAAATTCCTTGAGGGGTCTAGTTTCCAAAATGGGGTGACATTTTGGGGTTTTCCACTGTTTTGGCACCTTGGGGGCTTTGCAATCGGGGCATGGCGCCTGAAAAATATTCTAGCAAAATCTGGCCTACAAAATCCAATTAGCGCTCCATCGGCTCTGAGAGCGACCGTGTGCCCGTACATTAGGGTACCAGCACATATGGGGTATTTTCGTGTTCGGGAGAAATTGTGTAACAAAATGTGGGGTGCAGTTTCTCCTTTAAACCTTAGTAAATGTGTAAATTCTAGGGCTAAATGAATATATTAGTGACAGAAATTGAAAAATGTAAATTTGACCTCCATTTTGTTTTAATTGTTGTGAAATGCTGAAAGGGTTAAGAAACTTTCTAACTGCTGTTTTGGATTCTTTCAGGAGTGCAGTTTTTAGAATGGGGTGACTTTTGGGGGGTTTTATTAGAGAGGCCTTTCAAGTTCCCTTCAGAACTGAACTGGTCCCTTGAAAAATGTGTTTTGGAAATTTTCTTGAAAATTTGGAAAATTACTGCTTGACTTGTAAGCCTTATAATATCTGAAAAAAATGAAAGGGTGCTTAAAATTTGATTGCTACATAAATCAGAGACATGGTTAATTATATTTATGAAAAAATTCGGGTAGTATGACTTTCTATTTGAAAGGCTTGCAATTTCAAAGTTTGAAAACTGCATTTTTTTCAAAACTTTCACCAAATTTCCTATTTTTTCATAATTAAAGACAAAACATATCGACGAAAATTTACTACTGACATGAAGTACAATGTGTTACGAAAAAACAATCTCAGAATCACTTGTGTAAGTTAAAGCGTCTCAAAGTTATCGCCATTTAAAGTGACACATGTCAGATTTGAAAAAAGAGGCCTGGTCCTTAAGTCACTTTTGGGCTGTGTCTCTAAGGGGTTAAAAGAGTTTGTTGTGGAAACACTACAGTGACTGCTCAGATACCTGACCTCAACCCCAACCAAACATCTTTGGGTTGACACAACCAAAGTTATGTCAAACTGGTAGTGACATGTATGTCTATGGATAAACAGATGGTAAACAGTGGATGCAGACTGCGAGGTTAACCACATACTGTACTGCCACACTTAATTTTATGGATTTTAACATTTAAAACTCTCCAGAAATTTGCCTGTTTCGAGTGAAGATGCTTTTGCATGATTTTTTATACAGCGATGGCAGTTACATTGCAAAAAGCAATGGTTTTATTTAAAAAATTAGCCCATTTTGGGGACAAGATGTAGAACTTGTTATTCTTCATCATCTCAATGCCTAACCATAAAAGTTTAATGTGTGATATATATTAAAGGAATGAAATCACTGATATCCCTGCTGCTGTCACGTTTGGTGGCCTGAACTTCCTGAAAGGGCTTCTCTCATGAGGCTCCAATGGAGAATTTTAAAATAATACATTGTTCCTGAGGTTTGCTGTATGCAGTAATCTTCCATTGCCATCTGCTGCTAAAACAGATTCTTCTGCATGTGCCACCATGATCACATGCAATGTACAGTTCACCTTATGGCAATGAAACTGGTGAGGAGGAGGGTAAGCTATAGCTTCCTCTGGTGAAGTTGGGAGGCAGGAAATGGCCCATTGAGGAGGAAGTAGAGGAGGCACATCTCTCACCTACTGTTTAAACTGAGCCTTTACTCAAAGGGTGGTGTAAATACTAGGAACTGGGCTTGCAGCATTTCTAGATGGCGTCCCCTGATGCGCAAAACATTGACCCCCATTGGCCATGAAAGCTATGGATTATCCCAGTTTAAAATTATGCTCCAGTTGTTGACAGTAGCGTGCATATTTCCCCACATCGACATTTCCAAGGAGAGGCCCACATGGTGATATCAAGCAGGGACAGCTTTCCAAGAGAAATATTGGAGTCTAGGTGTTCTCCATGAAGACTGTGTGCATACCATCAATTGGCAAAATGCTCTGAAATCCACTAAGTGACATGGCAGATACTGACATCTGCAGTATCAGTAACTTGGTGTTAAAATTGCCCAACAGCTTGATGATAAGACACATATTGGTGTTTCCTGGACACATAATCCCTGGTAATTCCATTTAATGTGAGTGTACAGAGTCCTAGTTCCTACATATGTTCCTACACATTCACAGATAATTTTTTGCTAGCAGATTTTGAACCTTGCCCTGAATTTGCCATTTGGCAACAAAAAAATTCTCATATGGGACATGACCACATGTAGTTGCTGCCGCCAAAAGCAGCAGCAGAGTAAACCTATCTGGCAGTGCCACTACCATCCAGGTAGTTGTTTTTTATGTTGGATCTGCACATTGAATGCAATTGTTACTATTGTAACTTCCACCACCCTCTTCCCATGATGTTACCCTGACTGGTTTGCCAGGTTTTCTCTACGATAAAATCATTATTGGATTCATCATATCATACCCTCACAATTCCCAGCTCCAGAATTACCCCTAGTGCTTCTACCAGCATGACAGCCAACATCAGAACTACTACTTCTACTACTTCCACCACCAGTCATATCTTCAACTTATGCCTTCTCTACATCCATGGAACACTGTCTGCTCTCATCCAATCATCAAAAAAAAGAAGAGTTGGGAAACCAGGAATATCTTTCAGCAGATGTCACATGACTATGAGGGAATGGGATCTGTGTCAGTGAAAGGTGAAAAAGAAATGGTTGAAAGAACAGAGAGGCGGAGTGGTACTTTGTGTTACAACAGCAGAGGAGGAAGAACACACAGAACTCTGAATTAACATTTGTGTTTCAACTTTATTCTCAGGAAGTACAAAAGCCTTGGGGCTACTGATCGACTGCCAAGAGCATAAGTAGTGATGTTATAATTTTATCGTTCATATTAGTATTTTCACCGATGGATAGTGGGATAGTAGCAAAAGTGTTTTCTCTTCCTACTTTAGCCTGTCCTCTGTTCTGTTTTTATTTTAATACTACAGTGGACGCCAGGTGTTTATCTATGGCGGCCGCTGGGAGTTGGGTGGCCGCCATAGCTGCCAGATGTCTACTGTTTTACACAGTATTAACCCCTCCGGGGCCTCAGTAAAAGCTGACTGAGGTGCCATTTTCCCAGGGGCGCATGGGCGCCGCCATTTTTCCAGAGCCGACGTCACATTGGCATGACAGCAGGGAGCCTTGAAAAGGCCCCCCGGCCAGTCTGCAGTGATTTTCTATGCAGCCTGCAAAAGAAATGACGATTTTTTGCAATGTATTGCAATGCATTAGCATTGTAATGCATTGCATTAGTGATCAGACCCCCATGGGTTTCAAGATCCCTAGGAGGTCTAATAAATGCCAAAAATTTTTTTTTTTAAAAAAAGTAAAGAAAAATATAAAATTTTTTAAAAAGTATTAGTATTAGTATTAAAAAGTCAAATCACCCCTCTTTCCCTTTCCACCTAATGTTAGCATCATGAAGAACAATTTGTCCCGCAAACAATAAGACACCATATGGCTCTGAGAGTGGAAAAATAATAAAGTTATGGGGTTTGAAAGGAGGGGAGTTTAAAACGAAAAACAAAAATAAAAAAATGCTGTTAGCGGGAAGGGGTTAAGGGAGCTATCCGCACAAGATGGCACTAGAGAGAGAGAGTTCTCCACAACAATAAAAGTTGATTACTGGTAGTGCTGTATTCTCACACTTAGATCAAGTAGTCCCACTGGCATGACTACATTGTAGCTGCCTCCAGTCATCAACGGGAGCCAACTGCTACACTCTGCTGCAGTGGAACGCTGCTGTAATGGCAAGGGGCCTGAGAAAGGAGTGACACAGATCTGTGTGTGCATACCCATCCACCTTTAGCATTTGCCCACTCTAAATTAGTTTAGGTGGTCTAATGAGTGGATTGTTGTTCATAGAGAAAAAAATAAGACATCACCTGAAAATAAGCCCTAACCAAAGACCCTGTCTTATTGTCAGAGAAACATGGTATAAACGCATATAACAGCTGTGTGAATGAGCTTTCTTCTTTTATCTAGATATCAGTATTTTTCCTGTATCGGGTAACAAAAAACAAAACAAAACAAAAACATTATGAAAATGAGATTTTGTACTATAAACTCTACAACATACTGCAGCATGAGTCAGGTTTTTTTGCTGTGATAATGAAATTTTTTCTGTATTGGGTGGCAAAAACCCCCCAAACAGTATTGCCACCTCCCTTTATGAACAAAATGAGACTTTGCACTGAAAGGAATGACTTATTACTGACACAGTAATAGTAATGGGCAATGGATAATCTGACTGTATTACAAAAATAGCTTTAAAAAGTGTAATTTACAATAAAAGCGTGAACTTCCCAGTATATGTGTAGTACAGTGAAAACTGCATTTACACACCACATACTGAAGAACTTTTTGCTCCCCTCACTGTGATTCTTATGCTCATTTGTCTAAAATGGATTAAATCTAATTGAACTGTGCTCCACTAATCCTCCTCCTAGAATTCTTCCTTTTTTTATAATGTAGATTATAGGGCTCACAATGCACATTTTTTTTTTTACCCTATCAGGGAAAAAAATCACACAAACACAGGGAAAACATACAAACTCCTTGTAGATGATGTCCTAGTCAGGATTCAAACCCAGGACTCCAGTGCTGCAAAGCTGCAGTGCTAGCCACTGAACCACCATGTTGCCCCCCTTGTCCTATAATTCTGTAATGCTATTGCAATGTTGGTGGTGTTTTCCCACTAGCAATAGCTGCCATTGCTTTTGATCATTCAGTTGCAGTGTTTTAGTTCACCTCTAACGATACGCAAAGGTTTCCATTTAGTTAGGAAACAAAGTTTTTAGAAAATTCTGGTTCTTACAAATTGGTTTTCTAATCTCTACTAATTATTGTTTAGAAGAGAAAAAGTCATTGTCATTCAATGATGCAAGTCTGAAGTCATGGTCTCCAATGTGTTTTGTTTCTTTTATTACATTAGATTCACTCCCCTATGGTCAGACTTCTTTCTACTAAATGGAACAACATTCATAAAATCATAAACAATGTGAGAATAAAAGAGTCTTAATAAACCTGGGTGTTGTCCTATTATTTCTGCTATCTGTCATAAAATAATTAACAGTAAACATTAAAGAAAGTCTATTAAACTCTTCAGCTGCTAATTCCCCAGCCATGTTTAAGCTTCTTCCTTATTCATGTTATTCATGTATTGTTCCATCAAATCAGAGATGGGAAAATAGAACAAGTTCAAGGTGATGAGTTATCTAATCATTTCTGAAGTGTCATTGAAATGTGATTTTATAACCTCTCCCAGTTTCTATTCAAATTAATAAGAGGAAAAAAGTCAGTGGAAAATGTGGGTGCCGTGTGGTGCATTACTGATTTTTTCACTTCAAAAGGAATTTGAAATAGACATCTAAATGAATTCAAATGAAAAAGACTTTGTTCTTAAACAAGAATGAGGGCCATATTGGGCACCATGACATGAATCTTAATATTTACATGAAACTATAGGATTTACATGGCACACTTTTTAGCAGCAAATGTAAAATATAGAGCTTAGCGGCGGTGGGGGTGAGTAGTTATTTTTTTTAATTCAGTGTAGAACGATAAACAGGTCATTTAAGGTACTATGTAAGTTACTTGTCACTATAAATGAAACAATCTGGGAAAAAGGTTTAAAAATTACAAATAAGCAGATGGAAAAAAAAAGAATGTCTTACTATTGTGGGGAAGTTAGCTCGGTAGAAGCAGTGGCGTGGACCCAAACAGTCAAGACAGGGACATAAAATTTGCAGCAAACTGTTAATAAACTAGACTTCAGATACAACATAACTAGAGATGAGCGAACACTAAAATGTTCGAGGTTCGAAATTCGATTCGAACAGCCGCTCAATGTTCGTGTGTTCGAACGGGTTTCGAACCCCATTATAGTCTATGGGGAACAGATACTCGTTAAGGGGGAAACCCAAATCCGTGTCTGGAGGGTCACCAAGTCCACTATGACACCCCAGGAAATGATGCCAACACCTCTGGAATGACACTGGGACAGCAGGGGAAGCATGTCTGGGGGCATCTAACACACCAAAGACCCTCTATTACCCCAACATCACTGCCTAACAACTACACACTTTCCACATTCAAAAAAACCTCTATCAAAGTGGGAAAATACCTGGAAACCTTCTTTACTCCCCAAATGGATGGACACAAACCCCAATTTAAGCTCAACAAACAGTAACAACCACCCCTTTAAATCACGTTCCCCATGACAACCACAAATGGAATAGGCAATGGGAATTCCAAAAGCCCTCACCCTTAACTGTCATTTTGAGTGTGTGTGTGTGTGTGTGTGTGTGATGTGGTAAGACCTTCCAAAATTCACTTTTCTAGCCCTTAACATGAGCCCTTCCAAACAAAGTTACAGGACCTTAAGCTGAGCTACCAGCAGAGATTGAGGCCCTTGGCATGAGTAGAGCCTTGCACCAGCAGTGTTTTTGGCACTTAGGGTGAGTTGAGCCTTGTACCAGCGTGTGTCCCTTAACATCAGGCGGGCCCTAAGTTCTGCGCTTTGCACAAAAGTTCCACATTAACTAGGCTGAATGGTACAAAGATTAGTAGGCCCGAGAACCAGGAACAGGTCTTGCAATGGCTGTCGGATAACGCTTAAAGCACATTGTCCACCAGCCAGTCAGCCTCTACCTCCTCTTACCCAACAGTCTTGTCCTCCTTCCACCCAAAATTCCCAATCTTCCCAGAACAATAACCCCAACTGTCCCTGCTCCCCAGAGCTTTTCTCCCTTCCTTTGACTGTACCGCAACCTGCCCCTCCATTTCGCGATTCCACGGACCTAACAGACGAGTATCTGTGTCCAGATGCTCAAACACTAGAGTCTCCTCCATTCCATCTCCGGTCGATTTGGTGGCGGATGACCAGCAACCCACCCTCATCGACGACGATGAGACGCAGTTGCTGTCAGGGCAGCCAGTTGACATGCGCATTGTGCAGGAGGAGGAGGCGAGACAGGAGTTGGAAGAGGAGGTGGTGGACGACGAGGACACCGACCCCACCTGGACAAGGCAGATGTCAAGCTGGGAAAGTAGTGTGGATGTTGAGGCAGGTGCAGCACCAAAAAGGGTAGCTAGAGGCAGAGACATGTCCAGAGGCAGAGGTCAGCTGCTTTGCCGAAGCCAGGCCAGACCCGGAATGTCCGAAGATGTTCCCTTTTGTACCCAGCCCAGAAAAACTCCCCCATCGAGGGCACGTTTCTTGAAGGTGTAGAGTTTTTTCAAGGAATGCGCCGAGGACAGATATAGTGTCGTCTACACAATTTGCCTCTCGAAATCGAGTAGGGACCCTGAGAAGAGCAACCTGTCCACCACTTCAATGCACCGTCATTTGGAATCCAAGCAATGGAATCAGTGGCAGGCAGCAACGGCAGGACAAACGTCGCCCGCCGTTCATGCCACTGCCTCTGCTCACAGTGCTGGCGATGCACTCCAGAGGACGAGCCAGGACATCACTTCATCTGCCTCCGCCACTTTGTTGACTTCTCCCTCATCCTCCCCTGTTTCTGTCTTATCTCCTTCTCCTGCACCATCAAAGGCACCATCAGGCGCTTCTTTACAACAACCCACCATCTCTCAGACATTGGAGCGCCGGCAGAAATACACCGCTAACCACCCACCCACGCAAGCCTAGAACGCCAACATTGCTAAACTGCTGGCCCAGGAGAGGTTGGCGTTCCGGCTTGTTGAAACTCCCGCCTTCCCGGACCTGATGGCAACTGTGGCACCTCACTATGCCGTCCCTAGCCGTCTCAACTTCTCCCGGTGTGGCGTCCCCGCCTTGCACCAGCACGTGTCACTCAACATCAGGTGGGCCCTTAGTTCCGCGCTTTGCTGCAAGGTCCACTTGACCACCGACACTTGGACAAGCGCCTGTGGTCAGGGATGCTGCAGTGCTTATCTTTAATGACAGGCAGGGTGAATGTGGTGGAGTCTGTTCCCCGGGTGCAAACTGGGGTGGCCTATCTCCTCTCCCAGGCCAAAATTCATGGCAGGAGTAGACTGAAACCCTACGACGCTGCAACCTCCACCACAGCTACTAGCGGCAAACGCTAAAACACTGGTGTGGGGAGACGTCAGCAGGCGGTGCTGAAGCTCATCAGCTTGGGGGACAGACAGCACAGTGCCTCCGAGGTCAGGGATGCCATCCTGGCTGAGATGGCATTTTTTTTTCCCTGCTACACCTGGGGCCTGGCATTTTTACGCCTGTGATAATGGCTGGAACCTGGTAGCGGCTCTGGAGCTTGCCAGCCTCCAACACGTTCCATGTTTGGCCCACGTCTAACCTAGTGGTGCAAAGTTTTTTAAAAACATACCCAAATGTACCGAAGCTACTGTTGAAAATGCGGCGCTTGTGCGCCCACTTTTGCAAGTGCACAGGAGTCGCTGCTAGCCTAAAAACACTCTAGCAAGGCCTACATCTGTCCAAACACAGGCTGTTGTCCGTCATTCACACATGCTGAAACCCTACAATACCATATCTTGAGCAGGGTGTGTGAGCTGCACAGACCTTTGATGGAGTTCCATCTACAAAACCCAAGGGTTCCTCAAAGTCAGCAACCAAAGTTTCTGCACCATGAGTTTCCAGGGGTGGCAGAGTTATGGCTAGGGGAAGAGGCATGGATAGGGATGATGTCTAGGGGCAAAAGCAGTGTGGATGTGGAGGCAAGCTAAGCAGGAAAAACTGGGGGTACAAGCTAAGGCATGGACTGGGGTGATGTCT
The DNA here is from genome assembly GCF_031893055.1 of Leptodactylus fuscus. Classification (NCBI taxonomy): domain Eukaryota; kingdom Metazoa; phylum Chordata; class Amphibia; order Anura; family Leptodactylidae; genus Leptodactylus; species Leptodactylus fuscus. The sequence goes on from NC_134266.1 coordinate 148,941,539, forward strand.
AGGGGCAAAAGCAGTGTGGATGTGGAGGCAAGCTAAGCAGGAAAAACTGGGGGTACAAGCTAAGGCATGGACTGGGGTGATGTCTAGGGGCAAAAGCAGTGTGGATGTGGAGGCAAGCTAAGCAGGGAAAACTGGGGGTACAAGCTAAGGCATGGACTGGGGTGATGTCTAGGGGCAAAAGCAGTGTGGATGTGGAGGCAAGCTAAGCAGGAAAAACTGGGGGTACAAGCTAAGGCATGGACTGGGGTGATGTCTAGGGGCAAAAGCAGTGTGGATGTGGAGGCAAGCAAAGCAGGGAAAATGGTGGCTAGAGGCAAAGGGATGTCCATAGGCAGCAAGGGCAAAGATGCAAAACTCTCCCGTTTCAAGAATTTTCCTGACTTGTTTCCCCACAAAACATTCCTGGGAGGAGGGCTGAAACACCACCCTCCTCCTCCTCCGCTGTTAGATTTACCCCAGCTACGAGCTGAAAACGCTGCAACACTGGTGTGGGGAGACGTCAGCAGGCTGGGCTGAAGCTCATCAGCTTGGGAGACGGACAGCACACTGCCTCTGAGGTCAGGGATGCCATCCTGGATGAGATGGCAATTTGTTTATCTCCGCTGCCCCTGGGGCCAGGTTTTTTAGCTTGTTGGAGGGCTCTGGAGCTTGCCAGCCTCCAACACGTTCCATGCCTGGCCCACATGTTCAATGTAGTGGTGCAATGATTTTTAAAAACATACCCCAAATTAGCTGAGCTAAGGGTGAAAGTGCGGCACTTGGACACCCACTTTCCCAAGTCTACAGTACCTGGAGCTAGCCGCAATACACTCCAGCAAGGCCTACATCTGCCTGAAGCACCTACTGTTGTGCGAGGTCACCACACGCTCTAACCCTAGATACCGTATGTTCAGCAGGGTGTGTGAGCAGCAGAGACCTTTGATGGAGTACCAGCTACAAAACCCAAGGGTTCCTCAGAGTCAGCTCCCTCACTTTCTGCACCATGAGTTTCCATGGGTGGCAGACTTATGGCTAGAGGCACAGGCATGGATAGGGGTGATGTGTAGGGGCAAAAGCAGTGTGGATGTGGAGGCAAGCTAAGCAGCAAAAACTGGGGGTACAAGCAGCCGGTGACATCATCACTGACAAGCACAGCTGTCTGTCAGCTGACAGGCTGACTTTCACCAAAATGAACAGACAATGGATAGACTCATCATATACATGTCAGTTACATGACAAATTTAGTGCAATTTGCAAGTCCAAGATGGTTTGGAGATCTGCGGAGAGGAATCTCACCACCTCTTGCGGGTGCCATCATTTGGAAGGCAAGCCCTGGGCTCAGTGGGTGAGAGCAAGCGCAGGATAATCGTCGTTTGGCCTGGCGGCCACTGCCTCTTCCACTGTTGACAGGGCTGGCGCTGCAGTCCAGACCAGGAGCCAGGACACCTCCACATCTGCCTCTGACACTTTGGGGAGTTCACCCTTATCCTCACCTTTTCCTGCCATTTCTCCTTTTGCCCGCGCCATCATGCGCCTCTTCCCAGCAACTCCCCATCTCCCAAGCCTTTCATTTCATGCTAAAGTACAGCGCAACCCACCCACATGCCCAAGGCTTCAACGGCCTCATCTCAAGAAATCTGGCCCAGGAGATGTTGGAATCCCGGCTGGGGGACACTCTGCCCTTTTTGGGCAGAGTGTCTACTGCGCCACCGCACTGTGCCGTCCACACCAGCACTTTCCCCCAAACATGAGGCGGTCCCTAAATTCAGCGCTTAGCCCTAAAGTTCCATGTGACCAGTTACGAATGGACAAGTGCATGCGGACAGGGACGCTACCTTTCAATTTGGGCACAGTGGTTGAATGTAGTTGAGGCGTGGACCGGGTCGCAAAATGTGGTGGCCTGACTTGTCTCCCCACACAACATTCCTGGGAGGAGGGCTGAAACACCACCCTCCTCCGCTGTTAAATTGACCCCAGCTACGAGCTGGAAACGCTGCAACACTGGTGTGGGGAGACGTCAGCGGGCCGTGCTGAAGCTCATCAGCTTGGGGGCCAGACAGCACACTGCCTACAAAGTGAGTCATGCCATCCTCGATGAGACGGCAATGTGGTTTTTGCCACTGCACCTGGGCCCAGGCATGTTGTCATGTGTGATAATGGCCGTAACCTGGGATTGGCTCTGTAGCTTGGCAGCCTGCAACATATTCCATACCTGGGCCACGTTTTTAACTCATTGCTGCTAATCTTTTGAAAAAGGTACCCCAATGTTCCTGAGCTACTGGTGAAAGTGTGGCGCTTGTGCGGATAGTTTTTAAAGTGTATAGTTGCCGCTGCTAGCCTCTATGCACTCCTACAACGCCTGTACCTGCTGGAACAACGGCTGTTGTGCGACGTCTCCACACTGCTGGCACTAAACATATCATGTGTTGAGCAGAGTGTGTGAGCAGCACAGACCTTTGATGTAGTTCCAACTCCAAAACCCTCGGGTTCGTCAAAGTCAACTCCCTCAGTTGCTCAACCATGAGTGGCCATGGGTGGCAGACTTATGTGAAATCCCATCCCATCCATTGCACTGGACACGAAACATTAGCATGCGCTCAGCACAACTTCGGATATGGCAGATGCGTTAAGCAGGGTGCAGGGTACAACACAGACCAGGCCCGAGCACCAGGAACAGGTGTTAGAAATACTGCAGCATCTGCCATTTCGTTCCAATTTTGGGGTTTTGGACCCGCCACCGACTTGTCTGGACCTAAGTGGGGATCATGAGACACAGTTGCCATCAAGGCAAGCTGTGGTCATGTGCGGTTTGCAGTAAGGGGGCAGTGCGCAATTGGAAGAGGAGTTGGTGGATGACGAGGCCACCGACCCCACATGGACAGGGGTGATGTCTAGGGGCTAAAGCAGTGTAGATGTAGAGGGAAGCTAAATCAACAAAAAACCTGGGTAGAAGCAAAGGCATAAACTGGGGTGATGTTTAGGGGTGAAAGCAGAGTAGATGTGGAGGGAAGCTAAGCAGCAAAAACAGTGGGTAGAAGCAAAGGCATGCAAAACTCTACCCTGTTGGAAGACTTATTCCTAGGTCTGGAACACGTTAATGGCCCCCCTGGACAAATTACTGCCACTCAGGGGCCTAGTGTCACCAGGAGGGACAAGTATAGGCGCATGTTGTGGGAATACCTGGCCGACACCAGCTCTGTCCTCTCCGATCCCTCTGTGCTCTACAGCCTAAACTTATTTTCTCATCTTTTTTTCTGAACTGCACATCTCTTGCCTGCTTCCTTTGGGATCTTAGAAATGGTGGTCCACTTCCACAGATGGTAACTTCAATAGACAGTGTAACGGGAGTAGCTGAGGGATCGCTGTCTTAACCACTTTTTGGCACAAAATTAACTTCCAAAGCCAAATATGGTGCAAGTATATGATGCAAGGACACCTACACACCTATCTCTGACACATTGGGGAGTTCACCCTCATGCGCCCTTTTGGCCTGCACCATCATGCGCCTCTTCCCAGCCACTCCACATTTCCCAAGCTTTTCATTGCAGGCAGAAGTACAATACAACCCACCCCCATGCCCAAGCCTGTAACAGCCTCATCGATAAACTGCTGGCCCTGGAGATGTTGGTGTTTGTTTATGCTTCTGGAGACCCAGGCCTTCCGTCAGCAGACGGCAGCTGGGGCACCTCCCTATGCTGGGCCTAGCCGTTACTACTTCTCTTGGTGTGCTGTCTCTGCCTTGCGCCTGCATGTGTCCCATAACATCAGTCGGGCCCAGAGCTCTGCGCTTTGCTGCAAGGTCCACTTGACCACCGACACATGGACAAGCGCCTGTGGTCAGGGATGCTGCAGTGCTTATCTTTAATGACAGGCAGGGTGAATGTGGTGGAGTCTGTTCCCCGGGTGCAAACTGGGGTGGCCTATCTCCTCTCCCAGGCCAAAATTCATGGCAGGAGTAGACTGAAACCCTACGAAGCTGCAACCTCCACCCCAGCTACTAGCGGAAAACACTGTAACACTGGCATGGGGAGATGTCAGCAGGCCGTGCTGAAACTGATCAGCTTGGGGGACAGACAGCACAGTGCCTCCGAGGTCAGGGATGCCATCCTGGCTGAGATGGCATTTTTTTTTCCCTGCTACACCTGGGGCCTGGCATTTTTGCGCCTGTGATAATGGCTGGAACCTGGTAGCAGATCTGGAGCTTGCCAGACTCAAACACTGTCCACGCATGGCCCACGTTTTCCAACTTGTTGGTGCCATGTTTCTTTGAAACCTACACCATTGTGCCTGATATACAGGTCAAAGTGGGGCCATTTTCGTAAGTGAGAACTAGCCTCTGCTAGGCAGAAAACATTCAGAGCACACTCCTCTCATCTTCGCACCGTTGGCTGGCGGAGGAAGACGAGGGGGTTGGAGTGGCATCTGATGTCCCTATCCCACACGAGGCTAGAGGGTGCACTTCAGTGCATCCCATTGCTTCACCACAAATGGTGTGAAGGGGAGTGGAAAATGGAGGAAATGGAGAGTGACCCTTACAGTTGGGGCCAGCAAAGGCATGCCAAGTAACACACTGGCACACATGGCTGACTTCATCTTGGGTTGCTTTTCAACACATATTTCACATCATGAAGAACAAATAATACTGGATTTTTTCAAGCCTCGAACCCCGGTCTAGGTCTAATGTCTGTTCCTTTCTTATATTAGGGGAGAGGGAAAAAAAATTACTTCAGTGATACGTTTAGCGTACATAGACTGACTATTAATGTGTATCCCACTTAGTGTTGTTAGGGTTACACACCGTCACAACCTGGCTAAAGTTTCTATAGCTGTTAATAAAGTCAACATAACTTTACGGTATCCAAAAAGACAGCTGGTACCGACAGAGAGCAAGACAAATGTCACCCAAAGCTGTGAGCTCTGAACACCCACAGTGACTTTGGCGTCATCATCATTATAAGGGAGCGGGTGGTAATAAATAACTTGGCAGTGCCTAAAACCCAAAAAGCTTATACAACTATATTTACATTAAGATACACAAATGAAACTTTTCAGTAGCATGTCATGAGACAAGCTGATAAGCTCTTCCTTTGTGCAGTGCTATTTGAAAGTTAAACGCTGCCTTTATTTTAATTTTGGAGAAGGTGCAGACATTAGATTTAGAACATGTTGTCTTCATTGTCCAAATCCTCTATATAGGTAACGTGTTTTTCGGGCCGAGCTGTCTGGGAACGAGCTGGTGCAGCACTGACAACCTGGGTGAATATGGCAAGAGCCTGAGATGTAGGGTGAATGAATCCCCAAATTATTTGTGGAATTCCCAGTGAGACAATGGCACTGTATACCAGTATTAAAAATTGTGGGTGCACATAACCCCCATATATTCTTTGAATTCCCAGTGAGACAATGGAACTGTATAGCAGTAGCAAAAATTGTGGGTGCACGTAACCCCCATATATTCTTTGAATTCCCAGTCAGACAATGGCACTATATACCAGTATTAAAAATTGTGGGTGCACATAACCCCCATATATTCTTTGAATTCCCAGTGAGACAATGGAACTGTATAGCAGTATTAAAAATTGTGGGTGCACGTAACCCCCATATATTCTTTGAATTCCCAGTCAGACAATGGCACTGTATACCAGTATTAAAAATTGTGGGTGCACATAACCCCCATATATTCTTTGAATTTCCAGTCAGACAATGGCACTATATACCAGTAGTAAAAATTGTGGGTGCACATAACCCCAATATATTCTTTGAATTCCCAGTGAGACAATGGCACTGTATACCAGTAGTAAAAATTGTGGGTGCACATAACCCCAATATATTCTTTGAATTCCCAGTCAGACAATGGCACTGTATACCAGTATTAAAAATTGTGGGTGCACATAACCCCCATATATTCTTTGAATTCCCAGTCAGACAATGGCACTGTATACCAGTAGTAAAAATTGTGGGTGCACATAACCCCCATATATTCTTTGAATTCCCAGTCAGACAATGGCACTGTATACCAGTATTAAAAATTGTGGGTGCACATAACCCCCATATATTCTTTGAATTCCCAGTCAGACAATGGCACTATATACCAGTAGTAAAAATTGTGGGTGCACATAACCCCAATATATTCTTTGAATTCCCAGTGAGACAATGGCACTGTATACCAGTAGTAAAAATTGTGGGTGCACATAACCCCAATATATTCTTTGAATTCCCAGTCAGACAATGGCACTGTATACCAGTATTAAAAATTGTGGGTGCACATAACCCCCATATATTCTTTGAATTCCCAGTCAGACAATGGCACTATATACCAGTATTAAAAATTGTGGGTGCACATAACCCCAATATATTCTTTGAATTCCCAGTCAGACAATGGCACTGTATACCAGTATTAAAAATTGTGGGTGCACATAACCCCCATATATTCTTTGAATTCCCAGTGAGACAATGGCACTGTATAGCAGTAGCAAAAATTGTGGGTGCACGTCACCCCAATATATTCTTTGAATTCCCAGTCAGACAATGGCACTGTATACCAGTAGTAAAAATTGTGGGTGCACATAACCCCCATATATTCTTTGAATTCCCAGTCAGACAATGGCACTGTATACCAGTATTAAAAATTGTGGGTGCACATAACCCCCATATATTCTTTGAATTCCCAGTCAGACAATGGCACTATATACCAGTATTAAAAATTGTGGGTGCACATAACCCCAATATATTCTTTGAATTCCCAGTCAGACAATGGCACTGTATACCAGTATTAAAAATTGTGGGTGCACATAACCCCCATATATTCTTTGAATTCCCAGTGAGACAATGGCACTGTATAGCAGTAGCAAAAATTGTGGGTGCACGTCACCCCAATATATTCTTTGAATTCCCAGTCAGACAATGGCACTGTATACCAGTAGTAAAAATTGTGGGTGCACATAACCCCCATATATTCTTTGAATTCCCAGTCAGACAATGGCACTGTATACCAGTATTAAAAATTGTGGGTGCACATAACCCCCATATATTCTTTGAATTCCCAGTGAGACAATGGAACTGTATAGCAGTAGCAAAAATTGTGGGTGCACGTAACCCCCATATATTCTTTGAATTCCCAGTCAGACAATGGCACTATATACCAGTATTAAAAATTGTGGGTGCACATAAACCCCATATATTCTTTGAATTCCCAGTGAGACAATGGAACTGTATAGCAGTATTAAAAATTGTGGGTGCACGTAACCCCCATATATTCTTTGAATTCCCAGTCAGACAATGGCACTGTATACCAGTATTAAAAATTGTGGGTGCACATAACCCCCATATATTCTTTGAATTTCCAGTCAGACAATGGCACTATATACCAGTAGTAAAAATTGTGGGTGCACATAACCCCAATATATTCTTTGAATTCCCAGTGAGACAATGGCACTGTATACCAGTAGTAAAAATTGTGGGTGCACATAACCCCCATATATTCTTTGAATTCCCAGTCAGACAATGGCACTATATACCAGTAGTAAAAATTGTGGGTGCACATAACCCCAATATATTCTTTGAATTCCCAGTCAGACAATGGCACTGTATACCAGTATTAAAAATTGTGGGTGCACATAACCCCCATATATTCTTTGAATTCCCAGTCAGACAATGGCACTGTATACCAGTATTAAAAATTGTGGGTGCACATAACCCCAATATATTCTTTGAATTCCCAGTCAGACAATGGCACTGTATACCAGTATTAAAAATTGTGGGTGCACATAACCCCCATATATTCTTTGAATTCCCAGTGAGACAATGGCACTGTATAGCAGTAGCAAAAATTGTGGGTGCACGTCACCCCAATATATTCTTTGAATTCCCAGTCAGACAATGGCACTGTATACCAGTAGTAAAAATTGTGGGTGCACATAACCCCCATATATTCTTTGAATTCCCAGTCAGACAATGGCACTGTATACCAGTATTAAAAATTGTGGGTGCACATAACCCCCATATATTCTTTGAATTCCCAGTGAGACAATGGAACTGTATAGCAGTAGCAAAAATTGTGGGTGCACGTAACCCCCATATATTCTTTGAATTCCCAGTCAGACAATGGCACTATATACCAGTATTAAAAATTGTGGGTGCACATAACCCCCATATATTCTTTGAATTCCCAGTCAGACAATGGCACTGTATACCAGTAGTAAAAATTGTGGGTGCACATAACCCCAATATATTCTTTGAATTCCCAGTCAGACAATGGCACTGTATACCAGTATTAAAAATTGTGGGTGCACATAACCCCCATATATTCTTTGAATTCCCAGTCAGACAATGGCACTGTATACCAGTATTAAAAATTGTGGGTGCACATAACCCCCATATATTCTTTGAATTCCCAGTCAGACAATGGCACTATATACCAGTAGTAAAAATTGTGGGTACACATAACCCCAATATATTCTTTGAATTCCCAGTGAGACAATGGCACTGTATACCAGTATTAAAAATTGTGGGTGCACATAACCCCCATATATTCTTTGAATTCCCAGTCAGACAATGGCACTGTATACCAGTATTAAAAATTGTGGGTGCACATAACCCCCATATATTCTTTGAATTCCCAGTCAGACAATGGCACTATATACCAGTAGTAAAAATTGTGGGTGCACATAACCCCAATATATTCTTTGAATTCCCAGTGAGACAATGGCACTGTATACCAGTAGTAAAAATTGTGGGTGCACATAACCCCAATATATTCTTTGAATTCCCAGTCAGACAATGGCACTGTATACCAGTATTAAAAATTGTGGGTGCACATAACCCCCATATATTCTTTGAATTCCCAGTCAGACAATGGCACTATATACCAGTATTAAAAATTGTGGGTGCACATAACCCCAATATATTCTTTGAATTCCCAGTCAGACAATGGCACTGTATACCAGTATTAAAAATTGTGGGTGCACATAACCCCCATATATTCTTTGAATTCCCAGTGAGACAATGGCACTGTATAGCAGTAGCAAAAATTGTGGGTGCACGTCACCCCAATATATTCTTTGAATTCCCAGTCAGACAATGGCACTGTATACCAGTAGTAAAAATTGTGGGTGCACATAACCCCCATATATTCTTTGAATTCCCAGTCAGACAATGGCACTGTATACCAGTATTAAAAATTGTGGGTGCACATAACCCCCATATATTCTTTGAATTCCCAGTGAGACAATGGAACTGTATAGCAGTAGCAAAAATTGTGGGTGCACGTAACCCCCATATATTCTTTGAATTCCCAGTCAGACAATGGCACTATATACCAGTATTAAAAATTGTGGGTGCACATAACCCCCATATATTCTTTGAATTCCCAGTCAGACAATGGCACTGTATACCAGTAGTAAAAATTGTGGGTGCACATAACCCCAATATATTCTTTGAATTCCCAGTCAGACAATGGCACTATATACCAGTATTAAAAATTGTGGGTGCACATAACCCCCATATATTCTTTGAATTCCCAGTCAGACAATGGCACTGTATACCAGTATTAAAAATTGTGGGTGCACATAACCCCCATATATTCTTTGAATTCCCAGTCAGACAATGGCACTATATACCAGTAGTAAAAATTGTGGGTGCACATAACCCCAATATATTCTTTGAATTCCCAGTCAGACAATGGCACTGTATACCAGTATTAAAAATTGTGGGTGCACATAACCCCCATATATTCTTTGAATTCCCAGTCAGACAATGGCACTATATACCAGTATTAAAAATTGTGGGTGCACATAACCCCAATATATTCTTTGAATTCCCAGTCAGACAATGGCACTGTATACCAGTATTAAAAATTGTGGGTGCACATAACCCCCATATATTCTTTGAATTCCCAGTGAGACAATGGCACTGTATAGCAGTAGCAAAAATTGTGGGTGCACGTCACCCCAATATATTCTTTGAATTCCCAGTCAGACAATGGCACTGTATACCAGTAGTAAAAATTGTGGGTGCACATAACCCCCATATATTCTTTGAATTCCCAGTCAGACAATGGCACTGTATACCAGTATTAAAAATTGTGGGTGCACATAACCCCCATATATTCTTTGAATTCCCAGTGAGACAATGGAACTGTATAGCAGTAGCAAAAATTGTGGGTGCACGTAACCCCCATATATTCTTTGAATTCCCAGTCAGACAATGGCACTATATACCAGTATTAAAAATTGTGGGTGCACATAACCCCCATATATTCTTTGAATTCCCAGTGAGACAATGGAACTGTATAGCAGTATTAAAAATTGTGGGTGCACGTAACCCCCATATATTCTTTGAATTCCCAGTCAGACAATGGCACTGTATACCAGTATTAAAAATTGTGGGTGCACATAACCCCCATATATTCTTTGAATTTCCAGTCAGACAATGGCACTATATACCAGTAGTAAAAATTGTGGGTGCACATAACCCCAATATATTCTTTGAATTCCCAGTGAGACAATGGCACTGTATACCAGTAGTAAAAATTGTGGGTGCACATAACCCCCATATATTCTTTGAATTCCCAGTCAGACAATGGCACTATATACCAGTAGTAAAAATTGTGGGTGCACATAACCCCAATATATTCTTTGAATTCCCAGTCAGACAATGGCACTGTATACCAGTATTAAAAATTGTGGGTGCACATAACCCCCATATATTCTTTGAATTCCCAGTCAGACAATGGCACTGTATACCAGTATTAAAAATTGTGGGTGCACATAACCCCAATATATTCTTTGAATTCCCAGTCAGACAATGGCACTGTATACCAGTATTAAAAATTGTGGGTGCACATAACCCCCATATATTCTTTGAATTCCCAGTGAGACAATGGCACTGTATAGCAGTAGCAAAAATTGTGGGTGCACGTCACCCCAATATATTCTTTGAATTCCCAGTCAGACAATGGCACTGTATACCAGTAGTAAAAATTGTGGGTGCACATAACCCCCATATATTCTTTGAATTCCCAGTCAGACAATGGCACTGTATACCAGTATTAAAAATTGTGGGTGCACATAACCCCCATATATTCTTTGAATTCCCAGTGAGACAATGGAACTGTATAGCAGTAGCAAAAATTGTGGGTGCACGTAACCCCCATATATTCTTTGAATTCCCAGTCAGACAATGGCACTATATACCAGTATTAAAAATTGTGGGTGCACATAACCCCCATATATTCTTTGAATTCCCAGTCAGACAATGGCACTGTATACCAGTAGTAAAAATTGTGGGTGCACATAACCCCAATATATTCTTTGAATTCCCAGTCAGACAATGGCACTGTATACCAGTATTAAAAATTGTGGGTGCACATAACCCCCATATATTCTTTGAATTCCCAGTCAGACAATGGCACTGTATACCAGTATTAAAAATTGTGGGTGCACATAACCCCCATATATTCTTTGAATTCCCAGTCAGACAATGGCACTATATACCAGTAGTAAAAATTGTGGGTACACATAACCCCAATATATTCTTTGAATTCCCAGTGAGACAATGGCACTGTATACCAGTATTAAAAATTGTGGGTGCACATAACCCCCATATATTCTTTGAATTCCCAGTCAGACAATGGCACTGTATACCAGTATTAAAAATTGTGGGTGCACATAACCCCCATATATTCTTTGAATTCCCAGTCAGACAATGGCACTATATACCAGTAGTAAAAATTGTGGGTGCACATAACCCCAATATATTCTTTGAATTCCCAGTGAGACAATGGCACTGTATACCAGTAGTAAAAATTGTGGGTGCACATAACCCCAATATATTCTTTGAATTCCCAGTCAGACAATGGCACTGTATACCAGTATTAAAAATTGTGGGTGCACATAACCCCCATATATTCTTTGAATTCCCAGTCAGACAATGGCACTATATACCAGTATTAAAAATTGTGGGTGCACATAACCCCAATATATTCTTTGAATTCCCAGTCAGACAATGGCACTGTATACCAGTATTAAAAATTGTGGGTGCACATAACCCCCATATATTCTTTGAATTCCCAGTGAGACAATGGCACTGTATAGCAGTAGCAAAAATTGTGGGTGCACGTCACCCCAATATATTCTTTGAATTCCCAGTCAGACAATGGCACTGTATACCAGTAGTAAAAATTGTGGGTGCACATAACCCCCATATATTCTTTGAATTCCCAGTGAGACAATGGAACTGTATAGCAGTAGCAAAAATTGTGGGTGCACGTAACCCCCATATATTCTTTGAATTCCCAGTCAGACAATGGCACTGTATACCAGTATTAAAAATTGTGGGTGCACATAACCCCCATATATTCTTTGAATTCCCAGTCAGACAATGGCACTGTATACCAGTAGTAAAAATTGTGGGTGCACATAACCCCAATATATTCTTTGAATTCCCAGTCAGACAATGGCACTATATACCAGTATTAAAAATTGTGGGTGCACATAACCCCCATATATTCTTTGAATTCCCAGTCAGACAATGGCACTGTATACCAGTATTAAAAATTGTGGGTGCACATAACCCCCATATATTCTTTGAATTCCCAGTCAGACAATGGCACTATATACCAGTAGTAAAAATTGTGGGTGCACATAACCCCAATATATTCTTTGAATTCCCAGTCAGACAATGGCACTGTATACCAGTATTAAAAATTGTGGGTGCACATAACCCCAATATATTCTTTGAATTCCCAGTCAGACAATGGCACTGTATACCAGTATTAAAAATTGTGGGTGCACATAACCCCAATATATTCTTTGAATTCCCAGTCAGACAATGGCACTGTATACCAGTATTAAAAATTGTGGGTGCACATAACCCCCATATATTCTTTGAATTCCCAGTGAGACAATGGCACTGTATAGCAGTAGCAAAAATTGTGGGTGCACGTCACCCCAATATATTCTTTGAATTCCCAGTCAGACAATGGCACTGTATACCAGTAGTAAAAATTGTGGGTGCACATAACCCCCATATATTCTTTGAATTCCCAGTCAGACAATGGCACTGTATACCAGTATTAAAAATTGTGGGTGCACATAACCCCCATATATTCTTTGAATTCCCAGTGAGACAATGGAACTGTATAGCAGTAGCAAAAATTGTGGGTGCACGTAACCCCCATATATTCTTTGAATTCCCAGTCAGACAATGGCACTATATACCAGTATTAAAAATTGTGGGTGCACATAACCCCCATATATTCTTTGAATTCCCAGTCAGACAATGGCACTGTATACCAGTAGTAAAAATTGTGGGTGCACATAACCCCAATATATTCTTTGAATTCCCAGTCAGACAATGGCACTGTATACCAGTATTAAAAATTGTGGGTGCACATAACCCCCATATATTCTTTGAATTCCCAGTCAGACAATGGCACTGTATACCAGTATTAAAAATTGTGGGTGCACATAACCCCCATATATTCTTTGAATTCCCAGTCAGACAATGGCACTATATACCAGTAGTAAAAATTGTGGGTACACATAACCCCAATATATTCTTTGAATTCCCAGTGAGACAATGGCACTGTATACCAGTATTAAAAATTGTGGGTGCACATAACCCCCATATATTCTTTGAATTCCCAGTCAGACAATGGCACTGTATACCAGTATTAAAAATTGTGGGTGCACATAACCCCCATATATTCTTTGAATTCCCAGTGAGACAATGGAACTGTATAGCAGTATTAAAAATTGTGGGTGCACGTAACCCCCATATATTCTTTGAATTCCCAGTCAGACAATGGCACTGTATACCAGTATTAAAAATTGTGGGTGCACATAACCCCCATATATTCTTTGAATTCCCAGTGAGACAATGGCACTGTATAGCAGTAGCAAAAATTGTGGGTGCACGTCACCCCAATATATTCTTTGAATTCCCAGTCAGACAATGGCACTATATACCAGTAGCAAAAATTGTGGGTGTATATAGCCCCAATTCTATTGCTAGGGGACTTGCAGGGTATTTCTGAGGTGAAGGTGGGGGGGCACACCGTTGGAACGGGGATTTGGGGTGTATATATGGGGTATACGGGAATACACTGTCAGTGTGTTCCATTCAGGATCCTGGGAAAGCTGGGTTGCGGCGATTGAGCCCGTCAGTGCCACGTTACACTGACAAGCTTCTCCCTGGAATTGAAGTTATATGTAAGCCCAATATATTCTTTGAATTCCCAGGGAGACAATGGCACTATATGGCAGTAGCAAAAATAGTGGGTGTATATAGCCCCAATCCTATTGCTAGGAGACTTGCAGGGTATTTCTGGGGTGAAGGTGGGGGGGCACACCGTTGGAACGGGTATCGGGGGTATATATCGGGTATACGGGAATACACTGTCAGTGTATTCCATTCAGGATCCTGGGAAAGCTGGGTTGCGGCGATTGAGCCCGTCAGTGCCACGTTACACTGACAAGCTTCTCCCTGGAATTTAGCTCTTATAAGAGCTGTTGGTTGTCTTCTCCTTCCTATCCTAGCCTGTCCCTGCCTACCAGAATCTAAGCCCTAGCTAACTGGACGGAAACCTCCGTCCTCGGTGAATTGCAAGCTCAGAATGACGCGAAGCTGGGCGGCGCTGTTCTTTTAAATTAGAGGTCACATGTTTTCGCCAATGGGTTTGCCTACTTTTTTCAACGTCACCGGTGTCGTAGTTCCTGTCCCACCTACCCTGCGCTGTTATTGGAGCAAAAAAGGCGCCAGGGAAGGTGGGAGGGGAATCGAGTAATGGCGCACTTTACCACGCGGTGTTCGATTCGATTCGAACATGCCGAACAGCCTAATATCCGATCGAACATGAGTTCGATAGAACACTGTTCGCTCATCTCTAAACATAACAAAACAAAATACAGCCTTAACTTTAGCAAAAACAAAATAAATACCTGCTCGTCTGAGCCAGTAGCTAAACAGAACGGATAACCTAACTATACGTGTGGCTTACTCCCAGCCACACAAACAAAACAGGAGCAGTATGGTCTCATCAGACTCAGGGTTATAGGTCAGAACCATACACCTCCTTTCACCTCATGGAACTGCACTGCGATTCAAGAGCTGCCGTCTTTTCTGGCCCAGTAATGAGCCCAGGATCTACATCTGGGCTGAGGCCTACTCCAGATCCGCCCTGGACACACATATGTCAGAAACCTGGGGCTAATATATCTGGACTCCAGCACTCTGCCTGTCACCTTCTCACACTATATACACTCTTCAACATTGAAATTGTAGCACCAAGAAGTACAAGCTGTAAGGTTATGCGTTGGGTTATGAGCCAGATGTCCAGCTACAGGTTTTGACCTTAAGCCACGACTCTCAAAGGGTATGATGATGCATGAATACTACTACTACTACTACTACTACTACTACTACTACTACTACTACTACTACTACTAATAATAATAATAATAATAATTCTCACTTCAGCAAAGAGTCCTGCTTTTGTCTTAGATGCAATGATAACTAGAGATTGGTCTGGAGACCAAATGGATAACCCCATGGAATGTCCTTCACAATAGGACGTCACACCAGTCTTACTCTATGGATTATGGTGAGGGGTGGCATAATGTATGGTAGCCTCTAGTCTTCATTACAGGTACAATAGCAGCTTGGCATTCCATTGATTTGGTGGTTGAAATAGTGGTATGGTCATTTCTCTAAACTGTCCCAGGAGCAGTTTTTCAACAGAACAATGCCATGTCCAATGCTACTGTGGACAATCTGTGTATTCTAAATTTACTACCATGGGCTGCTGTCTCTTCAGATTCGTCTTCCATTGATCACATCTAGGAAGTCATTATTCAACAGTTGAAAAGGGAGCTGTCAGCAGTCAATCTAGATGATGTGGATGCCAAAGTGCATTCAGCATAGACTAACTTATCAGACAACCATTAGTAACCTTATTGATAGCATGCTAAGGTGTGTAAGAAATGTATTTCTGATGGGGCTTATACTCAATAAATCGAGATGTTTTGAACGTCCGTTTCCATTTTTAGCATTTGCATATCATTAACATGTCTATAAATCCTGTGATCTCCATAATTCCAAGAGTTTTCCTTTTTGGTGCTGCAATTTAAAAATTGAGAAGTGTAGTATTGGGTGCTTCAAGATTAAAGGGATCCTATCTTTCAAACACATTTTTTTCTCATTAACACGTTGGAATAGCCTTAATAAAGGCTATTCTTATCCTATCTTTCGTTATCTTCTCCGTGCCACCGTTCGCTTGAAATCTTGGTTTTTGTCGGTATGCAAATGAGTTCTCTCGTAGCACTGGGGATGAGCCCCATCGCTCAAACAGCACTGGGGGCATCCCCAATGCTGTGAGAGAACTCTCTCCAGCGCCACCTCCATCTTCGTCAACAACGGCCTCTTCATCCTCTTCTTTCGGTGCAGGTTTCAGACTTCTAGGCCTCAGGCAGAGCAGACTGTGCATTCCCACAGGCCACAAGAAAATGGCCGCTTACACAGTATTGTAAGCGGCCATATTCCCACCAAAGAGAGGTGGGAATTATATTGCGTTACTCAACAAAAAGAGAAGCTTGTCTAAGTCTACTACATAATGTTATGTAATACTAAAAGGGGATGTACACACAAAGCTGGACATTAAATTTATTATTTATGCCGGAGGTAGTGAAAATAAAAATTACACTCACCTTTTCCAATGCTCTGGTGTCGCCCAATGCAGTCCAGTCTTCTTGGTCCAGTGTTGACGTGTGGAGAAAATCCCAGACACCCGTGACCACTGAGGCCAATCAGCAGCCTCAGAGAAGGGCATCAGGTGTAAGCAAGCCATGACATCACAGATGGCGAGCATTTTCACTTTGAGAAGATGCTGGATCAGCAGGACCAGATCATGCTGGGAGAGCACTGGGGACAGGTGGGTATGATGTGTTAAAATTTATTTCACTTCCCCCCAGACTACATAAAAATAACATTTTGCCTAGTCAACCTCTTTAATTTCAATTTCTTTTATGCATAATGATTTTGTCTAATTCATGTTTTCATCTAATTCATGTTTTCTTTTTTTCCCCAGATACAATGACATCCCTCATGTTCCCTCCACTCCTTGTCCTGGTAAAGTATAGCCATAGACTATAAGTTTCCTTATATAGTAATACCAATTGTACTATATGCCTATAGACTTTGATAGTTCTATACCTAACCATTTACTTACCCCTCCTCTTTTATATTCCTTTTATTTCCATACTCCATTCTTAATACAAACAAATGTATTAACTTTGTTCTCCACCTCCATGGGTGATCACGTGACTGCTACATCATCGTTACTTGTCACATTGAGTGGTTGGTTGTAGGACTATGACAACACCACACTGACCACCAAATCCTGCTCATAAGTGGCCATTATATAGGAGTCGCCAGTTGTGCTGTCTTCCTACTTGCATGCATGAGGGTTTCTTTAACCCCCCCTGCAAAAAAAACCCCCTCCATTGCTCCATATTCACGTAACTCTTATTAAACCTATTTGTAATGTATTTCATGTGGTTTTTTTTTTTTTTTTTTTTAATATTTCATGTGTTTTATGTTATGTTTTCTGTTCCACCTGTTCCACCTTTGAAGGATGATCATTTATCACATATTCAATGGTGTGAGGCTAATAAACTACACTTTATTTGCTGCTATTTGTGTATGCCATGGTTTCTCTCAACATGTTTATTGGGTTGGAAACCATAATACATTGTGCACCACTAATACAACCAAAATCTGAGTGTGGTACCAATACAATCATAAGACTGCAATATCCAGATGAGCAATATGGCTCATACTTTCCAGATACAGTGCTATATATTGGATAATAGCTTTGTTTGGTGCATTCAGCCCTATCTACTTGAACTGATCTGAGTTGCAAACAGTCCATGTGACTGATGAACATGATGTCACAAGGCCTGTGAAGCGGAAGACACTTTTGGAACCCCACCAATCCGATATTAATGATGTATCCTAAGACCAGATCATCAACAATGTACAGATGTAGCAAAGTTTAAACATAACACTTGCATTGTAATATATTTTTCATAAATATTCAAAGACAGCTGTCATTATTTCTATGACCTTCTGTGACTTTCATAGGAAAAGTGTTAGATATAATGATGTAAGTATATAATTAGAACCAAAGTAACTGTAAATTGTTACATTGTTCAGAATATAATAATGCGAGCCATATATTGCCTGTAGGTATGAACCGTCAGAATACTGTATGTTCCTTTTCTGTTCAACCATAGAATCCCCTTTGAGACTTGCCGGAGAGCTGAGAATAACATTGTAAGCCCTCATTATGAAGTGGCTTGGTACGGTATGTATTCAAATGCATCCTGTAAAATTATGATGTGTTGGTGCCATAGATGAAGGTGATTGTGTCATTACCTGGTTTATGCATCAGACATTGAGAATACAGAATCTGAATGTTCTGTAAATTACTGGCAATGTCACCTACTACTTTCATAGTCAGTAAGGTTTTTGGCAAGTTTTATGAGGAATGAAATGAGCCATAGAAATTGCAATATTCTTTGTCATAACCTACAAACCAGTTCTTGTGATATTCAGCTACATCACAAAAGTTTAGCAGCTACTGTTCTGAGAAGATGAAAAAGTAAGTGCCTTGTTGGTTCAGCCATATATAACTTAAAATTCAGCACCGATGAGTCTAAGACTGCTGCCCACATCCATTGTCACAATGTATCAGAGGCAGCTCATCATTTTACCATTCATGTTCTTTAATTATAACCAATATATCTTTTATGATACCACTGCATATTTAGAATGGACACAGTGGGAGTCTGTGATGGACTCAGCTTTCTAGCATTAAAATTCTGCAAATATTAGTAATCATGCATTTTATAATTCCCAGCGAGAAACTTTATATACCAGCAGTAATAAAAATAATTCCTATTCCTATTATGTATTAAACAGCTTGATGTGGATGAACACATGTCTATCAAAGTTAATGATACATCCCAACTCCATTAATGCTAAATTAAGTCTCAAGCTCTACATTGTTATTCATGGGTATTCAGTTGTTAGTATATAATTATTGATGTTATGTGCCATTGGTGATAAAGGGCCCCCCACTTCAGGACCACTGTTCCAGTCCTCTCCATCCATCTTCCATGATGGCAGGAGGTGAGGTGGGGGGTCAGGGTATTTAGGTGGGTTAAGGAATGCTTGTTTTGTGGCCTACCTTCTTGGACAATCCTACAGTTTTGAATTTTATAACATTTTGTTCCTTTGGGTTATGTAAATAATTTTGTATAGTTTTTCAATGATAAATAGGGCTTTTTTTAATGTTGTTTTTTTTTCTAGAAAATGTAGACGTAAATGTAAAAAAATGAGTGGAAATGTCTTGTTTTTTACATTTTTCATGTTTTTTTAACAGCACAAAATTGTTAATGCCATTAATAATAATAATAATAATAATAACTTTTTTTTACATAGCGGCAACAAATTCTGCGGCACTTTACAAATCAAAGGATATATGAACAGACGATATGAGACATTACAATGTGACAAAGGAATAAACATGTCAGTTGGAGTGATGGTTCTGCTCACAAGAGCTTATGGGGAGTTCACACTAGCGCCACTGTCCACCCTTTGTGAGTCCGTTGAAAAGCCAAGCAAAACTGCTCGGGAACAGCGGTCAGTTTAAAAACCCGTTCAATGGGTTTGTAAAGCAAACTGCTGGTGTCCGTATGCAGCCTCTCTGAGGTGAAATAATTTTTTTTTTGCACAGACACAAAGTCCCGCATGCCCAACTTTACGTTTGTGCAAAAGAACCTGTTTAACGGCAGAACGGCTACATACGGAAAACAATTAGGGGAATTCTTCAGGATAGGTGATATTCCCTTGCTTGCTGCAGTTTTTAGGGAGATCACTGAAACTGCTGTATGGCCTCAGCCCGCTCTTAGTCCACCACACTTAGCCAGCCACAGCTTCAAGTGTCAGGAGGAGTAAAAGCAGCAGCGTCAGCAGCCAGACCCAGTACAGTATCTAAAAGATGGTGAAGCAGAAAGTTTTCACCTCACAGTGCCAATCAGAGTAACAACAGATACGTGACACTCACCATATGCACCAGCAGGTAAAGTCTTACCTAAAGTGCATATATATTCCAGCAGATATCTGTGACCCCATGGAATTCTGGGCCAGTAGGTTAGAACAGTGGAAGGAGCTGGCCCAGTTTGCCATGGGAGTATAATGGCTGAGAGGGTGTTCAGTGCTGCCAGTGGTGTTGTAGCACCTAAAAGGACAAAGCTGTCCACCACTAGTGTGGAAAAAATTACTTTTGTCAAAAGATTATGATTCGCTCTGGCGCCTGAAAAATAAGACCTACTCAAAATAAGCCCTAGCCCTTTTTTTTTTGAGAAAATAATAATATAATGCCCTGTCTTATTTTTGGAGAAACACGGTAGACAGTCTCAGACTTGATACATCCGATGCTGAAACAAACCGAATCCTTAGAGCTTAGCCCTTCTCCTGTTAAGATGATTTAGGATGTCAATGGATATACAGTAATTATGAATTCAAGTCTATTCACATAGATAATCCCACTGTAGTACCACAGTGCATTATAGCTTATTATACAACCCAGTGTTTACACATCATTTTACACTATAGGATGACTTTCTTTTCCTTCTTCCCAGTACAGTAGCTTGTGTGCTTTAAAGATAATTTAATATGCAGTTTCCCTTGGCACCTACATAATAGTGAATACATATAGAGCTTAAAGAGGTTATGCAAGACCTCCAGTTGGTGAACTATACCTACGATATCGTATTAATATGAGATTTGTGGGAATTTTCCACCCAGGCGGTTCCACACACTTTGCACCATTTTGGTCTTTGCTCTCTTCTATGCATGTACTTGTCTTTGCTCCTACATTTACAGATGATGGTTTATTTCAGCACCAAGGACAGCAACAGTACAAACCAGTTTCCTGATGATTTTGGTATTGTATGATTACACTATGGCAATTGACCTAAATATTGAATATTTAATTTATATTTTATTTATTTCAAGACAGAGAACACTATATTGTGTGCTCATATAGTGATATAGAAAGAGAGAATACTATTACTGACTTGTATCATCTGCAGATTTTTTTTTCATTGTTTTGAATTCTTTAATCCTATTAATATTATAAATGGATGTTTGGATGCTTGGTCCTCAATCACGCAAAAATGGCTGAATGGATTTGCTTGCAATTTGCCACATACATAGATGGTCACCTGAATTAGAATCTAGGCTATTTTTTAGCCCGGTAAATCACATGGATTCACAGCCGCTATGCACGATTTTATGCTCACACTACGCTTAAGGACCTTTGATGATGTCATCACAGGTCCTTGAGCCGTTCTCTGATAAGATCACGCTATTGTGTGGGTGGAGCTACATAGAATTGAAGCGGACAGTGTGTGAGCCAGGGAAAATGGAGTTTAATGGAAGGTCAGGAGAGTACAGAACATGCAGGCAGTGTGTCGGCAAGAGGACTATTTGCGGTGTACAGTTTGTATGAGTACGAAGGAGGAATGTTGTGATTGGGCTGTGAGGGGGCAGGCCCGACCTGTGTCAAATTTCAGCAACAGTCGTTTGGCTGTTTATAACACAGAAGCTGCTCAGATACTGACAAAAGACAACCCCTGTAATCCAAATTGCCAGATGTAGCAAAGCTTAGGCAGCGCTATAGCACAGCTTAGTCGCCTCTCAATAGGGATGTACGTACAGCTGGGTCTGCTGCGCATATGCACAGATGTAGCAGAGCTGCGACACGGATGCAGGTGGATCATCGACAACCGCATTTCACTAAATATTCACGGCTCATCACCAACAATACACAGACAAAGCCGCGGGCAGAAGCTAGTTAGAGATAATATTAATTAATACAACCCACCCAGTCCAGGAACATCAGTGTTCCCACTGCACCTTTTGAGGAATTTATTTATTACAAATCTAGAAAAAGATGAATGGAAAGACAAATTTAGGGAATTCCTAACAAATAAGCAGGGAATATCCTGTACATCATCTACTAGTTTGCCCACATCTTCTTCGTTATTAAAGTATTCTTTCTGCCATTCTACTTTCAACCTAAAGTATGCATTGAAGCCAAAATGGTAGGAAGAACAGAGCAGCAAGAGATGAGGGGCACACATGGCAGTTATATTGCAAAAAGTAATCGTTTTGTAGAAAAATTAGCCCACTTTAGTGATTTGTAAGCTCTAAAGGCTTATTGTTATTTGGACATAAATTTGTGGCTGTGAGCCTTGTTGAATAGTGATGAAGAATTGGCATTTCTGAAAAAAAAAAAAAAAGCACCAAAAATTATCCCTTTATGGGAGCAGAATCCTACACCAAGATTATATTGCAATTGGAACATGAAATGGTGGGGTTGTTTGTTTTATTTCTTATTATTATTCCAACAGTGTGGCACTGTCAACTTTAGAATTTAAAGAAAAAAATTGTCGCTTACATTCCACTTGAAAAGTAAAGTGCAATAGAACTGACTTCATAAAAAGCCACCAAAAATTATCCTTTTATGGGCCAAGATGCAGCACCAATGAGCGAAAATTACAAGATTTATCCTGTCAGCTAAAAAAGATCCATTTCAGAATATCTTCTGAAATGGATAGGATTCTATGACCCTGAGAACAATATTAGGAAGGCATAAAAAGAAACTAAGTACATGCCACAGCAATGTCATTTTGTGGGGTGACAATTTTCATCATGCCAATACAAGTTTGTGGCATACATCAGTGTACCTAGCCTGCCAGCTGGAAAAGCTGGACTATCTTCCATAAATGATCATGTGAATGAGGTTGTTTTTCTTTTCCTCTGGCAGTTATCTACTCCATTACGTCTGTGGTTTGCTGCATGCAGTAATTATTCACCGTATACTGCTGCTTGAACTGATGCTCCAGCATGTGCCACAGTGACACTCTATGTGCTTCATCTTCCAAACATGAAAAGAGGGAGAGGAGTGTAAGCATGTGTTTGCCCTGATGAAGTTGGGGTCAGGAAATAGTCCACTGAGGAGGAACTGGAGGAGGTGGATGGCTGCCTGTAATTGATAACATCTAACTATACTCTCCTACTCGTAAGATTCTCTAGTTCCATTGTAATCTGAAAGCTTTGCAGCACTCAGTGATATCTGTATCATGCAGTGAGCTGAATAACACATTTATCCCTACATTCAGCAATGTGTTCAAGCCCACAGCACCTTATGTAGTGTATATAACAGCACTGTTAGGGCCCCTTCACACAGAGGATACGCTGGCTGATTCTGAATGTGTAAACGTTCCAAATCAGCAGCATTTAAAACAGATGCCATTGCTTTCTATGGGAGCCAGCATACGTGAGCTCCCCATAGAAATGAATGGGCTGCTTTTTTCCATTCATTTCTATGGGGAGCGCACGTATGCCGGCTCCCATAGAAAGCAATAGGATCTGTTTTAAATGCTGCTGATTCGGAACATTTACACGATCAAAATCAGCCAGCGTATGCTCCGTGTGAAGGGGCCCTAAGATGTCCATCTATTACTGACAATTGGCTGAGATGCTGTCAGTTGATGTCAGGTGGCGCCAGAATGTCACAGTGACTCACAAGACATCATGAAAAGTTATGTGAAGGTTTGGGTTAGGCCTGTTGGAAAACATGTATTCGTTTAAATATTTGCTTTTTCTATGTTGAGAAATAAGGGAGGTGGCCCTATCAGTGATTGACAGCCTCCTCTTTATTTGTGAGAGAGTGTTGCCAATCACTGATAAGACCTCCACTATGACTCCAAGGACATAAATGAACTAAATACAGTTCTACAGAATTCCATGAATATATATATATATATATATATATATATATATATATATATATATATATATATATATATAGTACTGCACTTTCATGGTGATAGGTTGGTGCTACAGGTCTAATTAAGATGTTCATGGTGTTACAAATCCACAGTGATGCCTGTGATGGTGCCCTTGCTGAATTACTTAGACAGCAGAATAAATATCATACTCTAAGTGGAAACAACTTAGTATCATGTAGAGCATGTGATTGTGGACCAAAATTTAATTGACTTTATTTTAAAATGTTGGTGTTTTCTGCCTATAAAAACTATGTAAAGTTCCTGACAGTGGGTGTCTCCCCACTTCCCAATTTGCAGTTAATGCCTTGTTACTAGGAAGATCCGTCTTTAGAAACCAACATACTGAAGAGGGAACATAGGACGTGTAAGGGGCGGTCTCTCTGTGCAACCTCTGCATTTCTGCTCTGTGCTTCTTAACTGTATACTACTCAGAGAGAAGTCTGTAACGTCTCACAGTACTGATGGGATATTATTCACTTAGCAAGCAGCTTTCCTGACTTTTTCTCTGTCAAGGATCTTTTTAGCTGCATCATGCCCTGTATTTTCAGTGTAGTGTCTGTATGTAATATATCCTAGTCACTTGGGGTTTTCTCAGTTGTTTATTTGCTATTTTACAGTTACTACCGTCAGAATAATGTACAAATAAATGGTGGCGAGCAGACTGCCTTCTATTGTACATTTCCCCTGCTTCAACGAGACATTCAGTTGTGCTGTAGCTATAATGGGGGCCATTAGCAGCAGAGAACTGATGGACTACCATGTATGTAGGCTTACATAGCCGGAGAATAGATTTCCCAACAAGACACTGGAAATATTTCAACCTATGATTGAAAGATACCTTTAGCTTTGATGAAAACTCAGGTACTATGAAAATGTCATTTTACAGCATTTGTGGTCAGGGGTAAAACCGTATAAAAATAACGTACTTGCATTTTTGACAAACTGTAACGAACTGCTGCAAAAACTACAAATGACAGAAACATCACAAAATGGAGTTCAATTCGGTTTGAATGCAAGACAATGTTTCCTAGATTTGGTAAACAAGTTTGGTGGGTACATGAAGTATTGTTTGATAAGCTGCAATTTCGAGATTGGCCACTAGATGTCATGGGAATGCTATACTTCCAATGTAAATAAGGTAAATGGCTTAAATAGCTCATTATGCAATCCTTTTAATTGACAAAGCTGTAAAAGTTTTAATTGAAGAATACAGAATTGTTCAAATAGAGAGATATAAATAAACAAATAAACGTAACGTTCAGGGCACCTTGATCTTAATTTGTGGGCCAAACTCTGATATCATGGTATGATGGATACACAAATCATAAAAGCTTTAAAATTGATGTGATTTGATCTCTTTTATGATTTGTGGCCACCTTTTGAAACATCTCAATAGCTTAGTCTCTTTCCTGAGTGCTTACTGTTTTTATCAGACCTGTGGTCTTATATGCTGTGTTTTTATAAATGTAGTGTGGTGTAGTGACATTGGTTAGGTAGACTTTGTCTTACGCTCTGACTTACTTCAGGATCACTTAATGAGATTAATTAAAATGCTAGTCACATTATGTATCATGTTCTTATGCAGTCAATTAAAAATCTCAATACAACATTGATGTAAAATATATATTGCATGATAATGTCGCGGCTTATATATCCAACAGGCTTCACGTCTAGGACTTCCTACCAGAAGCTAACAATCTCTGATCTGGTCCTCGTAGAGTCCAGCGGTGGAGTGCTGAGCCAGTAGTGATGCCACGATCAATGGTGACCTGTTAAATCGCTTCATACTCACAGTTTGACAGAGACATAACTGAATGAATATGACAAGGACAGATTATAAGATCGCATTTTCCACAGTGTCGACTGCAAAGAAGCACACGCTGCTCTTCCTAGCAATCTCAAACATAGTCTGCTAATTAAATTCTCCTATTACCAAATTAAATGACTTACCACACAATTGCCTCATTAATGTTAATGGCTGCTCTGCATCCCATTCTGCCATTTACACAGGTTGTTTGCTAAGTATGACTTAATAGGGTTGCAAAAAGCAATGTTTTTCATGGTGTGTGTATGCAGAATGTAGGACGTGGCTGTAGCATAGGAGAAATGCAGCATTGTTACTTATCACCTCTGCTTGCTTGTTATGCTGGGGAGGGATGGATAAGAGAAACACTGACATATGAAAATCTATTTGTGACATGCTCACTTGTTTTCTGATCCATCTGCATTTCATCCTCTGCTTTGACAAGCTCCTCCGTGGGATTTGTTACCATACGATTTTGTCTCAGGGCCTTGGAGTACAGAATCCCGGATGCCATGGTAATTTCCCTATCCTTTATGAATACCAATGAAGCTCACCTACTGAGGTCTGTACCTGATTCTGTGCTAGTCACAGATATCTGCTCAAGAATCCGGGAACGTGGGTCAGCGCATGCCATGTCAAGATGTAGGTTGGCTTGTGGAAGTCAAAAGCCATTATAATAACACTTGCAAAGTTCACCTGTCTGATTCTGTATTCGTTTTCAGTCTTCTAATTATTTTCCCTTCAGTCGGCGGCCTAATATCAGACATCCCAGCATGCACTGAAACCTTTAACCATTTCATGCACTGATTCACTGTGAATTTTGTTGTAAACAAAGAGACAACCCCCCTCCCCAAATCAACAATTTCTCTTCCAGAAATACTGTAATCTTGTGACGCTACATGAAACATCACATCTGTGATGGATTTAGTGTCTGGTGAAAGCAAACAGCCAGACACAGGTCTTTTTCTGTGTGCCAGAACAAGGTTATATTTCACAGACCACAATAGTAATATATGAAGCAGTTATCTGTCAGATCTAGTTCATTACAAGAGTTCAGACAACCATTGGTATATGAAACAATCAACAATTACTGAGAAAAATTGTCATTGGCAAAATCAATTGTTACACATTCAAAAAATAAAAGAAAATGAATGATGTCCCTTGCATGCCTGAAAGCTACTGTGTCTGTACGCTGGCAGAACTGACAATCTGACACAAACAGAAGACACAGACTCCCCTGTGGCTACTGACTGTAGAACTGTGGCAACTGCATGTGCCGCTCTGTATCACACTGTTTGTGGCAGATATTCTTCCCTAGAAGCAATGCCAGCAGACAGCATCACCATAATATGGCATGCAATGGAACGTACTTCAAATTGTAAATCCTAGCACGTGTTGCTATGCCTCTCACCTGAATGCTAGCAACCATTACATTGAAAACAATGTCAGACAGGCCCACCAGGTCAGGTTTTCAATTTATTGGCAATTTCCATACAGGTGAAGTGCATAGTAACATGTTGCAAAGTTTTTCATTTTTTTAAAAGGTATTGTAAGGATTGGAGTCAGGGTCAGGCAGTGCAAAGTGACATAGCTGGGAAAGCAACACTGTGCAACTAATGACAAAAGGGGTCGTAGGCCCTGCGGCTATGACTATGCTGTAATATCTGAGATGAGGCAGACCAATGCACTTCCTAATTGAAGTGTGCCTACCACGGCTCCTACACTTCTATCCTGGCGGCTAGGATAAGGGAAGAGGAGACCCTGAAAGTGCTAGGGACTGGAGTCACGGGGTCACACCTAAACAGAAAGCACAGTGTAACTGCAATGCAAAACAAAAGACTAAACAGCATGGAACCAGGGAGGACCACAAGTCCCAGCAAGACACAGAAGAGAAGGCGAGGTCAGACGAGCAAGAGGTCGAGCCAGGAGATATAAAAAGGTACCAAATCAAAAGACAAGGGATAGTCAAAATACAAGCCGGGTATAAAAACCAAGGAACAGATAGAATACAAACAGACAGGGAATCAGACTGAGCAGGGGGACCAGGAAACACAAGTGAATGGCTGGCAAGGATCCATGCCTGGGTGGAGTTTAAATAGCAGCAGAGAACACACCTGATGGCTAATGGCATGGAGACTGAAGGCAAGGAAAAGATTAACCCTTAATGACCTAAGCACACCCCAATAGAACTCCTAACACGTCTCCCAGGGAGACGCCGCGCAGCAAGGAGACCGCGGCGACTCCGTATCCTGACAGGTATCAAAACATTACAAATACTATAAAATTTGGTAGTGCTGTGATCATTCTGACCTACAGAATACAGGTAACATGTCATTTTTACCACGCAGTGAACACCGTAAAAATTAAACCCATATGAAATTGGCGCCAATACGTTTTTGTTCCAATCCCACCTCTCTCTGAATATTTTCCAGCTTCTCAGTACAATGTTCAGGATATTGGATGGTGCCATTACAAAGTGCAATTCCATGTGAACTGAAAAATTAAAAAGTTATGGCTCCTGGAATGTGTGGAGGGAAAAATGAAAATGCAAAAATGAAAATTAGGACAGTCCTTAAGGGGTTAAAAAAAGCTTTTCTATTAGATGCTCATTGTAAGGGTGTTGTGATGCAATTTCCCAATCACATTCATAGCCAGGCTCAGAGCTGGAGCTGCCAATGTTTTCACTTTTTCGCTCTTTTGCTGCGGCCTGCTACATGGGGCCTTAGTCTCACTCTTGTAACACTAAAATAAATTGAAGGAAAATTAATACATGATTCCAATAAAATATATGGTAGATGGTATTTATTAATCTATATTGGATGGTATGACTATCTGTCTGAAAATTGTAAACTGCAAATCTTAATCAATGTTTACCACTAATATGAAATGCGATGTGTTATGAAAATACAAACTCTAAATCACTTGTGTAAGTGACGCTGGGTTCACACCAACGCCTGAACTCCGTTTTCAGGTTTCCGTCTTCTGCATGCACGGTCGTGCGCCATGCCTATGCTGCCAGAAGTTCTTAGGTGTCCACTGAAGCCAATCAATGACTAGAAAGGACCTAGTGATGCCACTCACTTACATCACCGACTTATTTCCTGATTGGCCTCAGAGTGCGCCCAAATGGTCAGTGGCGACAGATGCCAGAGTGTCGAGGACTGGTATGATGATTTTTTTTTTTTTTTTAATGTTAAACCTTCTTTGACATCCTTAGAGATTTGTCCAATTCCTGGACTTTGCTCTAACTATTAGTAGTAAATCTGGGCTATTGTGTTCTCAGGACACCACAAATTTTTAGAATAAAAGGGTTAAATATAACACTCAGGATTCTTGTATAACACTAGAGCCTTCCAATTTACTGGCATCTTTTATAGACTAATGTGGCAGATTTTCAGTAACAGCAATGCTTGAGCAATGCCAAATGGGTATAAGCACTTAATAGCGTCCTTTCATTCTAGAACGTCGATTGCTCAAGGTGATTTTCTCATATGTATTTTAACTTAATTTCTATTTTAGTTCAGTCCTATATGGCTTCAGTCATTTACTCTGGTTTTCAGAGTGGCAGATTCATTAAGACTGGTGTTTTATACACCAGTCTTAATAATGGCCCCTACTGGCGCAGGGCATGAGGCTCTGGCCTCTTCATAAATCAGTTGTAAGATGCTGTGCCTTAACCACTTCAGTACCACTGAGCCAATTTCACTGGTTCAGGACCAGATTCATTTTTGGGATTTTTTTGTATGTTCCGATTTGAGGGCATTAACATTTTTATCATTTGGATAATAGGAGAAATGCTGCCCATGACTGCTAACGCTGGGTTCACACCATTCTGGGTTCACTTCGTTCTCAGGTTTCCGTCTTTTGCATGCAGAAGACGGAAACCTGTCATGCCAGTGAGCGTTTTATGCTCTCCACGAAGAAACTGGTTTGTTTAAACCGGACACAGAGTACTGCATGTCCGACTCTGTGTCTGGTTTAAAAAATGCGGTTTCGCCGTGGAGAGCATAAAACGATCACTGACGCTCACGGCCGGACACTTTTCAAACCCATTTAAATGAATGAAAGATGCCTGTAGGTTTCCGTCTCCTGGCCAGTTTTGTGCAGGAAACAGAAACCAGAATGGACTCCCGGGCGCAGATGTTGAACGAGCCGTGAGCTGATCTGGGTTGTCTAGGACCCAGAAGCTGTAACATTCTCTGATCCCAGGCGGATCACATGACCGCCGGGTCAGAGGGAAGCCACATCATGGCGACTCCCATAGCTGTGTATACAGCTGTGTATACGTATAAAGTCTATGGGCAGTCCAGAACTGGTTACTGGAGATTTACAATAGTTAGAAGCTGTACATTTTCATTATAGCTTACAACAGAAAACTGTCATGAAGTATAATACACAGATACTACTGTCCATTTTGTGGCCCTTTCTCAATGACCTCAGTGAATGGGACTGTGGAGGCACGAGAAACAAAAATGTCATCCATGTGCCCTCCGTGCAATTTAATTACGGCCTTGCGACAAGAACATGGTCATTTGCACGTGGACATTGCCTGACCCTGAGATATGATGAGGTGATGTAAAAATAGTCTGTGAAGATGTGCTGGCTTTGCTGTAACGTATCATCAGTGAGCGAGTACTAATCGAAACTCCCGTTTCGAATAGCACGCACCCATAGGAATGACTGGACGGAGCCAGCATGCAGGGGGTTAAGCGGCTGGCCGCCGGCAAAGTCTGTGTGCCGGCCGCTTCCATTCATTCCTATGGGTGCATGCTATTCGAAACGGCCGTTTCGAATAGTACTCGCTCATCTCTAATCATCACACACTGAGACAAACACATAATTAAAAGACCAATAATCTGGATAACGTCTGACCCCTAGACCTCTATACAATATTAAAGAGGTTATCCCATGAATTGGAATAAAAAGAAATCTCTGGAGGAATGGAGTACTGCACACCATTGTGGTCACAGTACACTTTGTCATCCCATGTATTGGAATAAAAAACCTCTCCGGAGTGATGGAGTTATGCACACCATTGTGGTCTCAGTACACTCTGAAGTGCTATCATTATTATAAGGCTGGGTTCACATCTTCGCTGAAGACTCCGTCACAGTGAACACCAAAAATGGCTGGATGGAATACTACTGGAAGTCAAAACTTTTTCATCTGGCAGTTTCAGTTTAAACCAATAGATACCAGATGGATCCCATTATTGAAAATGGTGAATATTGGCACCATCAGGGATCAGATCTAAACATAATCCCTCTACAGCTCTGGTTCTTTCAATTTCTGTAAGCAGACACATACCTGTAACATGTCATTATTAAGCAACTGCATCACCCAGGATTGCACTGTAGTCTAACTCTATGGGCTGCTCTAACATATGCTCAGTGCTGAAGAGAAACCTGACAGTGAAAGTCATACCAGACTGCACGTAGCAGAAACCTACAGTAGAAGTCATTTTTATCTGCGGGTTTACCTTAACGCAGGGCTGAAGCTAGACTTTCTTTCACCTCGGCAAGGGATACATTTGCCACATTAGCCCTGTATTTAAATACTCTGACCAAGGCAAAGTGACTTGTTGGTGCCCCCTCTGGCATTTGGTATCTGGGGTACATTGCCCGGTTCACCCTAGTTATGCCCCTGCTTTAGCCAAAGTGGAATGTCAAAAACGAAAACTGATCTGAGCCAGAGAAGTGTTCAGAATGGATGTCATAGTTATATCATCCCGTAAACTGCATGTGAACATGGATTGCATGCATACCTGAATACATTATACATGAAAATACTCACATGCACAAATACTACCCGAGGGAAAAAGGAGACATGCTTGTAAACACTAATTCCAGTTTCAGCCTTCACTGATCATAGTCATTAAGAGACAGGGAAGTGAACGCAGCCATTAAAATTAACTCCCATATTTTCACTATCCCCTGTGGCTACTCAGTTACTTAAACAAATTACTCTTTACTAAATGCAACATTAAGAAACCTACCAGAGGCTTTTCAATTGTCTACCTGCGGTATATAATTGCTCTCTTTCCTGCTGCCCATCTGCAGAGGTTGTGAAAAGAAGATGCAGTACTTCCACATCCTTAAAGAAATGCCGCATCCATTTTTGGCAAATGTATGATTCATACAGCAGTAAAAGATAAAGCATTACATAAGCCCTTGCTGAGATGACTGGCATAATCTTTAACCTGAATACCTGACTAATTAAAGACAACGATCCTACATAGCAAACTAAGCTTAAAAATACAGTATTATGTTTTTTTTTCAGCATTTTTCATTGGATTTTTGCTGTTTTTTTCTCTACGTTTTTTCTTTCACCATTTAAATCTGAAATACACAGCTAAAATAAACATACTGGTTTTTTTTTTCTTTTTTAAAAAGGAGCTTTTCTGCAGCTCTTTTGTTTCCCCTAATGTGTATATGAGATTAAAGGGAGTCTGTCGGCAGGAAAATCAGTATTAAAATAATGACAGTACCTTGTAGGGCAGCTTCTACACTTTCCAAAGATGCCTTTACTATTCTGTATTGGTGCTCCATCTGCATGAAAATCAGCATTTTTTTCTTATGAAAAATTAGCTGAAAAGAGCTTTAGGGGCATTTCTTCTGCTAGTCCTTGCCTTCTACTCTAGATAATTGCCCAGCTCCCCTCCCCATTGCTTGAGTATGTCTCTCAAATACCACTTTGTCACACTTTGCCTGTAGGTCTGTGCGAGTATCTAGAGCAGAGAGCAAAGTCCTTGCATGAGAGGACCTACCCCCTAAAGTCCTTAAGAATAAAACACTGATT
Organism: Leptodactylus fuscus; assembly: GCF_031893055.1. NCBI lineage: Eukaryota > Metazoa > Chordata > Amphibia > Anura > Leptodactylidae > Leptodactylus > Leptodactylus fuscus. Next base: position 148,974,041 of record NC_134266.1, read on the forward strand.
TTCCTGAAAATGGAGCTGCAATGCAGAATGAGAAAAAGCCACCCTAGAAGGTATCGTCATTAGTTTGATACTGATTTTCCTGCTGACGGACTCCTTTTAATGAATTAATCTGATTTACTGTAAAATGCAGTGTTCGGTCCAGAGTGGTGGTTGGTCTCTCCGACCTCTTTGTTCATGGCTTCCTTTGGTCACAACTTTTCTCTATGTGGTGAGTTTAGGAATTTCTCCTTCCCACAAAGCCAGCGTCAGGCACAAGGAGTGATGAAGAAGTTGCACAAAGAAAGATGGCTGTAGTGGCCTGAGATACTCCATAGTGACTGGATCCTGTTAGGTGCAAATAAGTCAGAATTGCACAACTGCCCTGGAAAAAAAAAATACATACAGTGTTAATGCTACATTTTGGTGAATTTCTTTCTATTTTAGAGGTGAAACGTATTAAACTGAAACAAAAAACATTATCTTTTTCATGCAGTCTTGATGCTCCCAACTGCAATGTGTGAATGCACCTGCATGCTAGCTTCACACTAATGCCAGGTGTCCATTGTTCTGATCCTCCGACAAACAGACCACTACAATTGGGGACATGAATGGGCCCTGAAGGACCCCATTGACTATAAAGGAGTTCATCATGTGCTCATTCTTTTTAACTGAGAGTGTGGGACTAAAGGGTTGTGCATACAGGACTTTTTCAAATGGCAATTTTACGCAGACACTGAGACATAGACTCAAGCATAGATCTGAACGTAGCCTAAGGGGACATTCACACGGAGTACCGCCAGGCGTGTATCACAGCCGTACACGCCGGCGTTACGGCAGACTGCCAAACACTTCCCATTCACTTCAATGGGAGCGCTCGTAACAGCGGCGCTTACGAGCCCTCCCATTGAAGTGAATGGGAAGTGTTCGGCAGTCTGCCGTAATGCCGGCGTGTACCCTAAGGCTTGGATCTCTTTGGGTGTTTTGTGCATAGAGTTGAAAATGCATTTGAAAATACATGCGTTTTTTTGGAAAACTTTTTTTTATTAAAAGCACATAAGCAAATTAAGCAATAGCTGCATATAATGACAAATATGCAATGTTGATTTTGTTATTGTCTAGAACACAGTTAGAACACTTTGGCCTAGACTTACTAATCGCTCAACAGTGTAAACTTGGACAGGATGTCTGAAAGGTGCCAAATTTATCACTGTGGCCAATGCTAGAAGATAAATCTGGCGTAGCTTTAGACTTTGTATTCTAAGTGCCAGTGTCTAGTTGTAGACACCACAGTAAATTATGGGCCATTGATTTCAACTGAACTATTCACATTTCCATTTTTTTTTCACAGTCCTGTTAACTTTAGGGAAAAATTGCATTGAGCATGCACAAACCCATGGTCGGCCTAAACTCTACGACACTAATGGTTCCTAAAAGTCCTTCATAAAACTGGAGCTAACCTTGGTGACAGGCATGGACTATTTTTTATGGACCGTCAAAATATCCTATTTCTGGCCATTTTTCAATTATAGACTCAAGGCCATGGGGGATCTATGAAAACTGGTGGCCCACGGATCCAAAACAGTTATGAAAATGGACCACAGCAGTCTCCATTATAATGGTAACAGAAAGTCCGCGGAGGAAAACTCTGTAAACTTTCTGTTCAAAGTGCTGCGGAAAGAACCGTGATGCATCCCCCCGCGTTTTTTTACACAGCGCTTTAGTGCTGCGTATCATCCCATGGGGTGATAGCCTAAGCACTTATATGGCTCTATGAATGGAAAAATATAAAAGTTTTGGGGTTTGGAAGGCGGAGAGTCAAAAAAAAAAAATTCCAGCAGAAAGGGGTTAAAGGTTAATTATGAATGAATTGGTTTATAATGAATGTGGCTCTTTAGGAATTTTCCAAAAATCTCAGGTTTGGACAAAACCAATATACCACCCCAAAGTATTTTGGAAAAATGAGACATTGCTATTTTCAAACATATATTAAAATAAAAATACAGCATAGAGTTGTTTTCTATCCATCCGTATGAAATGCATATTAATATTGACTGCGACCAGCAGTTTAGCTGTGTCAGCCATGTCTGAACAAGAACCGCAATGAGAAACTCTCGAGAAGCTGACAGACTAATGGACATGCTTTACTTTGATTCCTTTTTGGTCTTTTATATACTGTAAACAAATGAAAACTAAGCCTTGTACTGACTGTTCTTTGATTTAAAAGTATGATGCCGAATCTCACAATAACAGCAGAACTGTGCACTGGACTCTTAATTGGGGATGTATTGCACTGGATGTATTCCGAGGTTGCAAATAATACAGTATGTATGAATGGAAAATTATTACTCTGCATTATAAATTTTTTGTTCAGGGTGTGAATATGAATAGGAGTTGTTATGGAGATTCTACCGTGTTAATAACTTTAAGTTTCACAAATCCACTAACCAGCCTAGTTGAGTATTTTATTGCCAGTAGTATGTTCTGTTACTAATCATAGCCAATTGCCCTCTATATGGATAGAACTTATTACAATAATTGTCATCCTAGTATAGAAATCCTACCACTATTATTAGCCATTTATGTTCACATTATCTGAGTGGAAAAGGTAGGTCTTGGATTGTATCTTATACCTAAGCCCAGGACACAAATCTTTCCATGATGGTGGAAAAAGGCCATGTAATGGCTGTTGTCTGTAATGGGGGTTATTTCTTGTCTGCCCCTTTTTAGGTTATATTTTTCTCAGGTGCACCTTTTTGTAGACTAGTTTTACCATGGTACCTAGTTATAATGTAGACAAATGTTGTGCATGTGTTAGTTAGTTTAGATCAGTGGTCTCAAACTTGCAGCCCGCGGGCCAACTGTGGCCCTCGGGACGATAGTTTGCGGCCCCCAGCGGCTGCTGGGTGTTTAACTATGGCGGCCACTCAGGAGTCAGGCGGGCGCCATAGCTGCCGGGTGTCTACTGTCACAGTAGATACCCAGCGCTAATGCCTCCGGTTGGTGCCTGCACTGATCGGAGGCATTAACCCCTCAGGCACCTAGGCCATTTTGCTGGTGATCGCCGGCACCTGGAGCATGCTCCAGGGCCGACATCACGTTGGCATGACAGCCGGGAGCCTTGTAAAGGTTCCCTGGCCCGTCTGTAGTGATTTTCTTTTGCAGGCTGCTCTATGCAGCCTGCAAAAGAAATGACAATTTTTTGCAATGTATTGCAATGCATTAGCATTGTAATGCATTGCATTAGTGATCAGACCCCCTGGGGTTCAAGACCCATAGGGGGTCTAATAAATGCAAAAAGAAATGTAAAAAAGTTAAAAAAAATATTTTAAAAATTAAAAAGTTTTAAAAATTCAAATCACTCCCCTTTCCCTAGAACACATATAAAAGTAGTTGAATACTATGAAAGACATACATGTTAGGTATCACCATGTCCCAAAAAGCCCGCTCTACAAATCTATAATGTAGTGGGAAAAAAAAGTCAAAAGTGCCAAACCGCCATTTTTTCACTGTTTTGCCTCTGATAAAAATTTGAATCGAAAATGATCAAAGCAATAGCAATTCCCCAAAATGGTATAACTAAAAAGTACACCCTGCCCCGAAAAAAAAAGACTCCCTATGCATCCCCGTATACGGACGTATAAAAAAGTTACGGCTGGCAGAATATGGCGACTTTTAGAAAAAAAAAACAATTTGGGAAAACCTGATGCGGCCCAGCCTCACCCAGACTCTACCTCCAGCAGCCCCCGGGTAAATTGAGTTTGAGACCCCTGGTTTAGATGCACCTTTAAAAGCCATGTGCTCTTTGCCCCTTTATCAGAATCCTGTATTTTGCTAGTCTACCACTAGTGGCCACTATTCCTCTTACTTTGAAATATTGTTGCACTTCCATTCCTCATCACTGGAGGCTGTTGTGTTCTTCTTAGGAATTGCCTTAACAAAGAGGATTGATCTGTGCCAGTGTGTAGCCTTCTTGTTTTTGGTTTGGGCCTATTTATACCCATGAGGCACTACACACTCTGCTCGAATATTGTGACTTGTTTCCTGTCTCCTACTCCCAGAATTGTCTTTCCATGACGGTTTCTACTCCATTGCTTTACTACCTTTGTGATCTACACTTCAAGCTACACCTTGGACTACTACTCTCAGTAACTATCTGCTCATCTGGCCACCGGATTCCAGCCGCGTATACTGGTAATGTTACATCGCTTTTGTTCAAAAAGGTGCAGTTACTAGAGATGAGTGAACACTGTTCGGAACAGTCGTTCCGAACAGCACGCTCACAGCACGCTCCCATAGAAATGAATGGAAGCGGCCGGCACGCGGGGAGTTAAGCGGCCAGCCGCCGGCAAAGTCTGCGTGCCAGTTGCTTCCATTCATTTCTATGGGAGCGTGCTGTTCGGATCGGCTGATTACCAGCAGTTACCCCTTTTTAATGCTTTCTGACCTGATGAGCTCTTTTACACTGCCCATTTATTGACTTTTTAAAAAGTCATAAATACAATGTGAATAGGATCTCCATGTATGCCACGTCCCCTTCTTTACTCAACAAGAAACAAAAGTGGTGAGGGCAGAAAAAAATGCGCAAGTACTTCATAAATGAAGCACAGAGCGGAAAAAGACCTCAGAAAGGTGGAAGGTAAGGGGAAGGGCGGCAGGGAGAAACAATACATTAGAGAAGCACAAAAGGAGATTGAAGGGAAGGGGGACAATAATGAAAATGAAAGGGATTCTACCACTAAAGCAACATTTTTTCTAATTACCACGTCGAAATAGCCTTAAGAAAGGCTATTTGTCTCTTACCATTAGACGTGGTCTCCGCAGTACCATTCCTTAGAAATACCGGTTTTAACTGGTATGCAAATGAGTTCTCCGCAGCAATGAGGGCGGGCCCCAGCGCTCAAATGGCAACAGGGGGTCCCCACTGCTGCCCGAGAGCTCACTCCAGTGCCGCCTCCATCTTCAGATGCAACCCTGCCTCTTCTGCCTTACGTCTCACTCCAACTTCCAACGCCTGCGCAGTACACTCCTGTATTGAACTACAAGAGCAAGAGCGGCCTCCCAAAAATGGCTGCCGGCTATATTAGCTCCATTTGCCTAATATGTAGGATCTCCTGGAGCTAATCCAACATAGACATGGACCTGGCTACAATCAGAAGGAAGCCCACTAACCTACAAACATGTTTCTGAATTTTGCAGGGGAAAATGGAGAGAAGAAGAGGGTCTGGATCGTCCTTCAATGCAACACTGGCCTTAGTGACTTAACGTGGACATTGTGTTAAAAGGGATGCAGTCTTGGGTATTTCCATGTAATGGTTAGCATCGTGTTTTGACCAGAGGTGTTAGGACAAATCTGAGTAACAAATGGGAAATCACTGGCAGCTGTACCTAACCAGTGGCGTCTATGGAGCCATGGAAGGGATGTAAGAGGGAGAGAAGATAGAGAACTCTTCAGCGAAACCCATCGTTTGGAGTTAGCAGAGTGGTGCCAATCAAGGATTTGTGCAGTGACAGCAGCTATGTAGTATTGGGTACAATCTGGGGATGGCTAGTCCACCCAATTACTTAGTTTTGGTGGTGACTGTCTATATCAGGGGGTTTGGAAGCCCAAATAAATTTGGTAAATGTTTTCTCAATGGAGGAGAGGAATTTTTCTGGGGAGGATGATAGGGACCATTTGAAAGAGGTAGAGAAATCTAGGAAGGACGTTCTACTTTAGGAGATTTATATGGCCTAGCCATGAGAGTTCCATGGTATCCCACTTAGATAGGTCGAAGTGGAGTGTACACAGGAGCAGAAGGAAGTTCAGTGCTTAGGTGTCAGAGGGAAACTGAGGAAGTGCACACATAGGTACTTGATAACTTTGGTTGACCAAGAGAAGGGGAAGGAAGAACGAAGTGAGAGTATTGTTATTCTTGGAGAGGTTAATTTTGTAGTTACTAAAGAAACTGTAGGTGACTGTTTCTTGGGGAAGGGAAAGGAGAGTTGTTAATGGTTGAATAATAAAGAGCAGGTCATTGTCCGCAAACTCTGAGATTCTGAGGTTTAGGTCTCAGGACCTCAGGTCTTGAACATTTGGGATGCGTTGGATGGCCATGAAGATATGCTTCAAAACTAGAGCATATAGGAGTGGGGAGAGAGGGTGGCCACAAAAAAGGACAAAGATAAAGCATGTCAGTTTTTTTTATGGCTGTCAAAAAAAACAAATCTGGCACAGGGAACTAGAGATTATGTCCTCTTCACAGACCTATGAGCTGAAGAGTACACTGGGGCACAGTAAAGAAAAAACCGGGGTGGCACTCTCCTCAATGGCACAAACACAGATGAAGGATGCAAGACACTTTATTGGATAACGCATTTCGGGGTTTGGTGTAATAAGAATGCACCCCTTCGTCAGATCTATGTTAAAAAACATTAAAAAAGAAAAAAATACTCATATATATACATCAAAGTAAAAGATAAAAAAGTAGTACATAAGCAGCATAAATACAACTCTGAAAGAGTTATAAATAATAAATAAATAATAATAATAAATAAATAATAAATTCAAAATGAACAAGTGATACAATTAAAGATATATATACAAGTCAATAAATAGTATAAAAAGTACATAAGTGAATGTCTAAAAAAAAAAAAAAAGATTATTAATAAACCAAATCAAATATCACGTTCTATACTCTGGATGTGTATAGTCTCAAAGTAGATACAAACACAAACATATCAACAGCCTCTCGCAATTTTTTGTATCTATTAGAGAGTTATTATTATTATTTATTTATATAGCACCATTAATTCTATGGTGCTTTACATTTTGGGGGTTTACATACAATACAGAAAATATACAGGTAGATATAATACTAACAATGATCGACTGGCACAGTGGGGTAGGGGGCCCTGCCCACGAGGGCTTACAATCTATGTTCAGATGGCAGTGCGGTGATAGTGTTATTGGAGGTTGTAGGCCTTCCTGAATAGCTGAGTCTTCAGGGCCTTCTTGAAGCCTGTGATTGGGGGTCAGTCTTATGTGTCTTGGTAAGAAGTTCCAGAGTATGGGGGATGCACAGGAGAAATCTTGGAGACGGTTGTGTGAGGAACGGATGAGAGCAGAGCGGAGTAGGAGGTCATTGGAGGATCTGAGGTTACATGTAGGCAGGTAGCGGGAGATTAGTTCAGAGATATATGGAGGGGACAGGTTGTGGATCGTTTTGAATGTTAACGTTAGCAGTTTGAACTCAATTCGCTGGGCTATGGGTAGCCAGTGGAGGTACTGGCAGAGAGGAGCAGCCAATGAAGATCGGGGGGTGAGGTGAATTAAACGAGCAGCGCAGTTTAAGGTGGATTGGAGGGGGGCGAGGGTATTTGCTGGGAGTCCATGGAGAAGACCGTGTTGCAGTAGTCTAAGCGGGAGATTATGAGGGCCTGGACGAGCATCTTAGTGGTTTCAGGGGTGAGGAAGGAGCAGATTTGATGGATGTTCTTGAGTTGGAGGCGGCAGGAAGTGTTGAGGGTTTGAACGTGTGACTTGAAGGATAGGTCAGAGTCCAGGGTTACCCAAAGGCATCGGGCCCGTGGGACAGGGTTAATTGTGGTTCCATTAACTTTGATAGATAGGTCAGGTGGAGGGGGCATACGGGGTGGGGTGAAAATTATGAACTCCATTTTCTCCATGTTGAGTTTGAGAAAGCAGGAGGAGAGGAAGGAGGCTACAGCTGCTAAACAATCTGGAACTCTGGCCAGCAGGGAGGTAATAGCTGGTCCAGAGATTTATATTTGGGTGTCATCAGCATAGCAATAGTATAGAAAACCATGAGATTCTATGAGTTGTCCCAGGCCAAGGATGTAGATGGAGAACAGGAGGGGTCCTAGGATGGAGCCTTGGGGACACTTACAGAGAGAGGGCGTGGTGAGGAGCTGGTTTGCGAGTGGGAGACGCTGAAGGTGCAGTTGGTGAGGTATGAGGAGATCCAGGAAAGGGTCAGGTCTGAGATACCAAAGGATGAGAGAATTTCTAACAGGAGGGAGTGGTCAACTGTGTCAAAGGCAGAGGAGAGGTCAAGGAGGAGGAGGACAGAGTAATGGCGCTTGGCTTTGGCGGTTAGAAGGTCATTAGTGACTTTTGTTAGGGCAGTTTCAGTGGGGTGACGGGGTCTGAAGCCTGACTGTAGTCTGTCAAAGAGCAGGTTGGACGAGAGATAGGGGGAGAGTTCTGAGTGGACGTGTTGCTCAAGCAGTTTTGAGGCGAACGGGAGCAGTGAGATGGGACGATAGTTGGCTGGAGAGGGCGGTTCAAGGGACGGTTTCTTAAGTATAGGTGTGATTGTAGCGTATTTGAAGGCAGAGGGGAAGGATCCATTGGCTAGAGAGTTAGTCACTTATGTACTTTTTATATATATAATACGGAAAAAGCACAAGTCAACTAAATCAGACAACCAATCAGATCAAATGTATATATAAAAATATCAAAACAATTTTTATTGAAATATTTGGTAAATAAATACCATAAAAACAATTGATACAGCAGGGCAGATGGATATTGCCAAACACATACGAAAAAAAGACACAAAAGAATACAAGATGAAGACGTTCAGATAAACTATAATCAAAATATCAATAATAATGATGTCACAGCTTTGTTGTATCAATAGTGGAAGATACCCAGTGAGTAGCATGTAAAAAGATGTAATCATGCACCCCAAATAAGTCTTTTCCTGAGGAAGCCAACTTATGTGGCGAAACGCGTAGGGGTGGTCCTTCTACTTGTCAGTAATCCTTTCTGTGGACGTTCGGCCAACTATTCCTTACCTTTAAACAATATGACTACAGGTATTTAAAACGTTATCATCTATGTTTGTCTAGCTTTGTGTTTGCCCTGGTGAAGTGTGACTTCTGACATGTATAGTCATGTGCAATAGCATTGTTATTACTTCTTCCATGGCGCTGTAGCTATTATAGCTTATTATACCTTTCACACTTCCTCTGAGACACTTTTTGTATTGTTCCCTGTAAGTTACAGGGTTAATTAACATTAGTATATACTGCTGTGACTGTGTGAAAAGACTTATTTGGGGTGCATGATTACATCTTTTTACATGCTACTCACTGGGTATCTTCCACTATTGATACAACAAAGCTGTGACATCATTATTATTGATATTTTGATTATAGTTTATCTGAACGTCTTCATCTTGTATTCTTTTGTGTCTTTTTTTCGTATGTGTTTGGCAATATCCATCTGCCCTGCTGTATCAATTGTTTTTATGGTATTTATTTACCAAATATTTCAATAAAAATTGTTTTGATATTTTTATATATACATTTGATCTGATTGGTTGTCTGATTTAGTTGACTTGTGCTTTTTCCGTATTATGTGCTGAACCATTTTTTCAAGTCATAGCTCATTATGTGAGGCAATTGTTTATGGTATACTTATGTACTTTTTATACAATTTATTGACTTGTATATATGTCTTTAATTGTATCACTTGTTCATTTTGAATCTTTATAACTCCTTCAGAGTTGTATTTATGCTAATGATTCATCATGTACTACTTTTTTTTATCTTTTATTTTGATGCATATATATGAGTGTTTTTTCTTTTTTAATGTTTTTTTTTAACATGGATCAGAAGAAGGGGTGCATTCTTATTATGCCAAACCCCAAAACACGTTATCCAATGAATTGTCTTGCATCCTTCATCTGTGTTTGTGCCATTGAGAGTGCCACCCCGTTTTTTTCTTCACTGTGCCCCAGTGTACTCTTCAGCTATGCACCACCCACTACCACGGCCTCAGTTTGCCAGTCGGTTCACCAGGGGTGTTTGCAACCCTCATTTCAGACTAATATGACTCTTAATTGGGTTGTGGACTCCCCAGAATTGGGACGACGGTTATCTTCCAGTCTAACTGGAAGGGTTGGACGGAGATACCGTTTTGAATAATTTACTAGTGACCCAACAGGAGTGCAAATATAGCTGTGTTTTTTCTCTCCGATCTACTCATAGACCTATGATATATATCTGTAAAGTGATAGCATGAAGTAGGAACTGGCAAAGATTTACATTATAACTCACACTAAAAAACTGGTGTGAATGATAACAAATCATTCGGGGTTAGGAGTCCCCAACCCAGTGTCTTTCCCACTATGCCCACATTCACACACTGTGGTGGCTAAAGTGGGAATCAAGGCTTGTGGCACATGGAAGCTCCTGGCATGCTATACAAGTTCCTCAATATCATCTGTCTATTCCCTAAAACTGGAAAAGAGTGTATCATGAATTCCACCCAATATATTCCCAAAATGGCCATGGTAGAGTTTAGGCCCACCATGGGATCATGTAATACTTGGGTGGACCAGATCATCCCTAAAGCAGCCTAAGGGCCCCTTCACACGGAGTACACACGACGCGCATTGTGGCGCATTTACGGCGCGTGTACGCCACGTTTTTTTTTTTGTAATCGCGCACCATAAAAAAACGCGGCGTACACGCGCCGTAAACGCGCCACAATGCGCGGCGTGTGTACTCCGTGTGAAGGGGCCCTTAGGCTGCTTTAGGGATGATCTGGTCCACCCAAGTATTACATGATCCCATGGTGGGCCTAAACTCTACCACATTAAAAACAAATGTATAATGCACTTTTTCTTAATACCCATTACAAGTTTGTTTTAAGAACAATAGGAGTCAATGGGGAGATAAACCTGTCTGTTTTATTAATGAACTGTTAAAAAAGTATAAATTGTGAAACAATGCAATGCAAATGAATGGATCTGTTTTCTGTTATCTGTTAAAATGGAGTTGCATCTGTTTGACGACAGTTAAAAAATGGATGAGTAGGTTGGATCAAAAAATAGACCATGAACTGTCAGTTAAAAATGGATAACAAACTGATGGAACACAGACATATAAATCTGACAAACTGACAGAAAAGTGATGAAAATTAAGTGACACACTGATAGAAAATGAACTTTCAAAACTGTCTGTTCAATCCAGACATTCTCTTAATGTCCGTGATGTACATGCAGCCTAATGGTCCCTAAAAGTTCTGCAGAAGACAGGAGTTGACTTTGATGCCAATCACTATGGCATGGTTCATAAATGGCCAACTAGACCTTATTCATGTTATGCCCAGCTCATGTAATAATATAACAATAGTAATCAAATAAAAATAAAATAACAGTATAATTAAAAGTGAATGTTTATTCAAGAAGAATTTTATCTATAAGGTTCAAACTGGGGGTGATGGTGGGGCATTTATTTATTTTGCTTACTTTTATAGTGCTAAAATATTCTGCAGCGCTTTTACAGACATTTTCAATCACTGTTCCATACAGGGCTCACAATCTACATTTCCCTATCAATATGTCTTCAGAGTGTGGGAGGAAACCAGAGTACCCGGAGGAAACCCACGCAAACATGGAGATAACATACATACTCCTTGCAGATGGAGTCTTTGGTTGGATTCCAACCTAGGGCTCCAGTGCTGCAAGGCTGCAGTGCTAACATCTGAGCCCTTGTGCGGCCCTTTGGGCATCCTAGGGTATGGCCACTATTCTGTCCTCTTCACACATTGAATTGTTGCAAATGGATTTTTGCACTATCCACTCCAATTTCTTGAAATGATGGTGTGAAGAGGGTGTGCTGGGGCATTGCCCTCCATCTAAGACTACGATTTATGCCAGAAGACTTGTGTAAATGATGCTAGAAATCTACGCGAGCTAAGAGCTAGCATTTCACTACAGTCACACAGCCTGACGGAGGGTGCACCTCATTTTGGAGGAGTTTGTCTTAAATTAGGTGCACTGTTAAGGTGCAAGGGATATGAAGTTTGGTGTTGATAATGACAGTCTTCACAAATCTCAACCAATGACTATATGTCCTTATTTACATTGTATACTGTACATTAAATGTAGATTATTCATTCATATCCTTTAATGCTTTCATTCTCAATAGAGCCAACTTTAAAGTGAAACAATGTAAATAAAACACCAGATGAGCAATAATCCAATAATTAATCATGAAAATGGTATTTCTCCTCAGTAGCTTTCTATCAAATTTTTGCCAGAAAGATGAAAAAATAAAGTTGAATGGTAATCTTTAAGTATGGTGAATCAGCATATAGACATTACAAGATTATTATAACGTTTAAAGGTGGTTGTCTGGACTTAATTGGCACCAACACCAATAATCTATATGTAGCTTCCGGCGCCCGTCCTGTAAACAATACGGGGCCAGAAGCAGAAAGCTCCATGTGCTATCTAGTGGCCCTACGATTTCACTGCAGCTCAGCTCTCAATGACTATTATAGGATAGACCATAAAAATAAGCTACTGCTACATGGAATACAAGGACATCAATCTAGAAAATGAGGCCTAGGAATGCTATTGAGTGGAGCTTGCTGCTGTTCATTGCGGTGCCATCCAAACACTTTCAGACTATCTATGAAGCTAGAAATTAGCATCCTCATTGCTCATTTGCAACACATGTCCTATAACAAGAGTTCTCTCCATGATCATATCATCTAATTGCCTTCAGCAAGAACTCCTATAGCTTATGCTCATGGGTCGTGCAACTGTGTTAGAATCAGTCTTTTGACAGTACTAATAGCCCAATTCAGCACAGCAGGTAGCTGCTAAAATATAAGTAATCCATTACTATTACAGTCAATGTATCATGTATTATGTTTCCCCTGCATTCTTGAGACATTGTACATAAACAAAATGAAAAGATTAATGCACATTACATATCTATCTGTTCATTCTATCTATCTACATTCAAGAAAATTCAGACAACACCTTCCAATGTGAAAAGGTGCAAGCTACTATGGCAAAATACATAAAAAACAAAAAATATAGCAGCACTCTGACACAGCACAAAGGCTACATAGAACAAAGAAAAAACTGTATCACAGCTATAAAATACTATGGTCTACAGACTAAATATAGAAATAAATTTGACGTTGTACGTTTTTTATTTAATCTATCTATGCACGTATCTATCATATATACTTATTTATATATGTTTACCCAAACCCCCCTACCAAACAGTGTCCATAAAATTGCACCATAAGTACCCAAATGCTATACTCAGTGCACAAGCATAATATTGCTGCATATTGTTTCTTGAATGCCTCAATGATATACAGTAGTATCCTAATAATACTATAACCACAATGCAGCATCCTACAGCCTAAGGGTAAGTTCACACGGAGATTTTTGGTCAGGATTTTGAGGCCGTATTCGCTTCAAAATCCTGACCAAACAAATGGCTCCCATTGAAATCAATGGGAACCACTCAGGTGTTTTTTCTGGGAGCTGGCCTGTACCGACTCCCGGAAAAAGAAGTGAGATGCTCATTCTTCAGGCCATTTCACCTCGCGATTCGGCCTGAACACACTTTCTCATTCAGTCGCGACTACCCGTCTTTTGGACTGGAACCTGAGGCGGCCTCCACTTCAGGTTCCAGTCCAAAAAACCCCGTCTGAACTTACCCTAATGCATTGAAATTCTATCATTGCTGCCATTTTCACCTTGAGGCTGACTTCACACAGCCCTTTTTATTTTTATTTATTTTTATTTTTTTTACCCCAAAACTCCATTCAGATTTCAGTTGGAGTAATGCCTAACTTACATTGTATATTACTATGCATTTCACCTGTATGCCATTAAATTGAAAATCTCTGGTTTATTGTCCTTTATCATATAAATGAAATGTATAGTAACTTGTGCTTCTCATTACTGTAATTAAAAGAAAGGGACCATCTTACTATGTAGGTGGTCGGTAGAGGGGATATTATACTGCATAGGGCCATTATACTAATTACTTACAGTAACCTGACCCCCTGTGTTATATTTAGATTAACCATGTACTTTTAAGGGGGTGATCTGACTCTGCATTCACATAGTTCTAGACCTCAATAGCATCTGGGTAGTAGGTAATGCTTTGGTGATGTATCTGAGCCTGGAATTTGTGACCTTTATCTCATGGAGCCCCCCTGACAGGCTATTTTTATATAGTGATTATTTTTCCTTATTAATTTGCTAATATAGTCCGCATTATTGTGGTCCATAGTAATCTCAGGTGATTAATATATCTTTAATGAGACATTCTTAATCCTTGCCTTTAGAAATAATGCTGATAGCATAGCATGTATGAAAGGCCACATGTTATACACAACTTATTTACCTCAGCAATTGTTTACATGGCTCCAGAGTAACCACCATCACTAATCTCTACTATCGTACCATTGTAGGTTCAACAGTGGTTTACATTGCTTGTTGGTAACATGCTGACATCATGGGGCTTTTTCTACATAATGTGTCTGTGTCAGTGTGTGGTCTATGCACACTATGTTTTTAAGGTGCTATGACCATAGTCTCCTGTTCAGAGCACTGGTATTAGACAGCTCATGCGCACCATAGATTTTGAGAAGTCGACATAGCAAAGTGAATACATCATCCTGTAGCAATGAATCTATTGTTAGCACCCACTGTATTGTTGAGATTTAATACATAGTACAATCACTTCATGGTATCACTAAGGGGGTATGGAGAGGGATCAGGAGGTGAGCCCTCTCCATACCAGGTGGGTGCTAACTGTATTATACAGTCGGTATTCACGCTAACAGCTGCTTTTGGTGCCTACACCAATAGCAACTGTTAACCCTTAGGCGTCCAAATGTCAGTGGCTTGTGAGCGCTGTCATATTAGACCTGATCACCACCCCAGGGAAAGTAAATGGGTGCCATTAGTTGCTGTGACAGCTGGGAGCCTATTGAAGGATCCCAGGCCAGTATTTACTGAGGTACTATCACAAGTTGCCGGTGAATGGACCATACATGATATTGTAAAACTGTTGTATTTCTGTACATTGTATGAACAATCGGATGCCCTAGCTTTCAAGACCGCTGCTGAAAACTGCATGCACATAATGGTACATCTTTGCAGAGCAAGGAAGCCACTGGACGTAAAAACCCAATTGGTGGTCTGGAAGTGGTTAATTGATATAATTTGATTATGATTAATGTTGGTATACATATCTGATACATTTATTTGATAAAGGTCTCATAGAGATGGACTGAAACGTTGCTTCGGGTGACATTTCAAATGTCCACATATTTTAACCATTTTTGGACTTGTGTCTTGCTTTCCTTTTGCTCTCTCTCTCGCTCTCGCTCTCTCTCTCTCTCTCTCTATTTGATACAATTTAAGTTAATACTAGACAGTAATGGACTGACATATGTCGCTATGGATTGTCAAGCATGCATAAATTGCTCATTGTGTTCTTGCAGTCCTTTTACATCAGCTGCTGCTGTGTTAGGTGGATCAGATTAAATAATAAATCAGGGGCACCGATACAATTAATCTTGGAGAGCTACAGCCGTTGTATTAAACATGTATTGATTTACAGTCCCAGTTAAACTATTGATCCGGTCTTTCTATATTATGGGAAAGTAAGCATACATACTTTAGTATCTGTAATAAACTGGCAGCGTTTCATGCGAGAAAGTCCAATGTAATGGTTCATCTCCATCAAAGCCACAAGGCTTTGCATATAATGTTTTGTATAGTGATTCTTATCTCTGAGATACCAAAATGAAGTAGTTTTACCTGCTGTTCAATGTAAAACCACAGATAATAGGGGAGATTTATCACTCTTTCTACATCACTCTTGATTTCCCCTGTGCTGAAGTGAGATGCACATAATATATTAAGGGCTGGTTAAGACTTAGCCGCCATGTTGTGGAAAAGTGTAGATTATGATGTTAATCTGTTTTCCCTTACAGTCCCAACAGCAGCACAGTAGTGGGGTATTTCTTCCCCTGCGTGCTTGTAGGACAGAATGGAATTTTGAATGAACAAATGGTTAAATATTAACCCCTTCCCCTCCTTAATATAAGGAAGTACCAACCCCCCAACTTGTAATTATAAAGACAAATACACAATACATAGGGAGGGAACCTTGTGCTGCTGTTGGCACTAAGAGAAAACAGATTAACATCATAATCTATGCTTCTCTTCCATCCCACCAGCAGCACAATAATGAGTATCTAGCAAGAAGAAACCATAGGGAGGACCCCCTTGTAAAATAGAATTTAAAACAGAACGGCCAAAGGATGTGGCCTCTGTACCTCGGGTGTTAAATCTATAATAATTTACAAAAGTATGGTGAGAGCTCCAGAAATCTGCAGAACAGATTTGCTCCAAAGGAACATAGTTCCTTTCAGCCCAGGGTGTGGAAAAAGCTTTAGTAGAATGAACCGGAACACATTCAGGGAGGTCTAACCCCTGAGAAGGATGTACAAGCCAAATATATGGCTTCCTTAATCCAGCAGGCTAAGGTTTAGAAGCTGTGAGCCCTTTCTTATTTCCAGCAAAAGACATTTTGTAAAAGAAAAAATATGTCCTTGTACCGTGTTAGCCAGTGGATATGAAATGAAAGAAATTTTTTGAGAGAAGTCCTCAGTAGTTGATACCTTTTTTAATGGTTAACTTAAAAAGTTTTTTGATGACATATCGAGCTTTCGAGACTCTATAGAGGTCTCTTCATCAGGATGGTATAACACAATTTCTGAAGGTAGGCATATATATACACAGAGAAATGGAGTGTTAGATGCAAAATAGATGGAGAACAGAACACCATGTAAATAAACAGTGAAAAAACATATATATCAGTTCACAGGAAAGTTCTCTGGGTTTATGGCTTCTTTGATCAGTGACCTGTTGTCTAGTGGTTGTAAAACGTCATAAAACCCTGGGCCTGGTTTAAACCCCTCTGAAAGAGATTCTCCGACTGCCTAAAGGGCAGGAATCTCTCACTATAAATTCTCAGACATCCGGTGATATCCAAGGAGTGATGTTTAACGTCCTCTAGGATAAAAAAAAAAAACTTATAAGGAAATAGGCTGTCAGATTGAAGGATTTCAGATCCTAGCAGAGGCTGGGTCCCTGAGACACCAGGTTTTGAATAGGGGGAAGGATCCAATATATCCCGTGACTCTTCTGTATGAGCCAGGAAAATCAAGTTCTCTTTGGCCAGAATTGAAAGATGGCAGTTACAGAGACTTGGTCCTGTCTGATCTTCATCAATACCCTTGGTATCATGGAGATTGGAGATAGTACATATGCTAGCCTGAACCTTCAGGGGATGAACGGGGTGTCCACAGTCTTGTATAGAGAGCAGAACTTCTCTACCTAGGCATTGAGTCTGATTGCCATCAGGTCTACTTCTGGATGTCATCACTTCAGGGTGAATGATGTAAGACCTCTGGATGGAGAGATCATTCTCCTGGAACAGTGTTGCCATGACTCAATTGATCCATCACTACATTCAGTGACATTCGGATATGCATGGCAGAAAGATGGGTTAGATTCTTCTCTGTGGCCTTAGCTTAATGCACAAATTTTATTCTAGATTTTTTTAGGCAGAAAATTTCTGCTTCTGGAATTTGAAGAAGATTTTGTAGGATGGTTTTAATGCTGATTCTGTTCCAAAATTAGCTTTAAAAAACTGCTCTAAAATCTACTTCCCATTCATCCCAATGGCAGTTTCAGGCAGAATCTGAAGATTGAGCAGGATGCTTCTTTTCTGTTCTAGCTGAAACTGAATTAGTGGCAAATTTCAGGCTGAATTTAGAACTGATTTTGAGACAGAATCTGCTCCAAATTTCCTGAGGGAAAAACCATGATGCGTTTCCGATGTGGTTTGTCCTGCAGTTCTTTTTCGCTGCAGCCCGCTACGTGGGACCTTTGTCTAACACACTATAATATCATGACATGAATTCCAGTTTGACTGTTTTTGTAGGTTTATGTTACTTTGTTTTTAGGTAAATGTTCTTAAATGATTTTATATCCTGACACCTCATAAAATACAGTGTGCTTAAAAATGTATTTTCCTATTGGCTTACACGTCTAATCTTTTAAACAGCAAAAAATGCATACCAAGCAACTCAGGAAAAACACACAAAAAGGCAACTGCTTGTATAGTGGCATATACCCAACATTTTGTGATTACTGACTGTCACAGGTGGATTAGCCATGTGTTCTGTTACCCCTTATATATTCTCTGTATGCAATTGGGTTATAAGTGAAGAGCTAAGTTACCATTCCCATGACCCATGTATGACCATAAACGATTACTTTCCAAAAACAAGATCCTATAAGAGAATGCATAACTTGACAAGGCCATGATCCAAACCTCCACAGGAAGTCATAATTGCCTCTGCAATACACAGTAGCTGTAAACAGTGAAATTGAATATTTGTCTAGATAAATTAAAACCAATTTGCTTAATTGACTAATTACTTTAGATTATTTGACAACTCAAGGATTCTAACATTATATATGCAAATGATTTATAAAATGCATCTTCACAAGGACAAGAAATTGGCAGGTAAATAATTATATGGTTACATCCTTGAAGGAAGGGATCTTTCAAGAATTCAAAATAACAAGGGGGGACATTCATTATTAGTATTATAAATGCTGCTTGAGGCTAAAATTGTCGCAGGTGGCATTTTCTGAAAATTGTCTCCTTGACACAAATAAAAGGCAAAATTGTGAATGTTAAAAACAGGATATTCACACTGCCTGATTTGTGTGAAAGAATAGGTAAAATGGAGGGGTCTTGGATTGGTAACTTGATCTGATCCATTCTTGGGATTGCTATGAAATTTAGCATGGAATATGCGAACGCACCCAAACAGTATGTAGTAACCCAATATGCCATACATTAAGAGATTGAGAGTCACACCAGTAAAGAACAGTATTATTATACATCACTGAAACAGCAGCAGTGGCCGAGTGACTGTGCCCAGCCTTTCCGTCCACCATCATCTCCCCTCTCCATGATGTCTCAGAGTAACAACTCCTGTGTACAGATTGTATCACTCAGTATCAGAGTGAATGATAAATGCAGGAGGTGGGGGAAAAAAGAACAGGTGTCCAAAAACTAAGAAAAAGGTATTTTCCAAAAATAAACTAAATTACCAATTTTCTTATTTTTAGTTGTACTATTGATTTAAGGAAAGTTGTTCATTATTGGAGGTATGCTTTAATGTTTATACAGATCTTTGAAAGATTTAGCTCTTCCCGTAATGCATTTACTCTGTGAAAACACCCACATGAAAATATCTCTTTGAGTGTATCGTTTGAAAATTGCATAAGAAACTAATAGGAAACAAATCTAAAATGTGTAAATAGCACAAACATGGGATGAACCGGGGAAGATTATCACAGTTGAGTTTCTTGCTTTTTAGGGTGACATCTATTCCTAGATTTCCAAAGCTTGAGTTGTAATGTTTTGGATAGAACACTTCATATTATACCAGTAATATTGCAAATCTCGATAAAACTACTCTAAACATATAAAAAAAACTTTAGCTTTCTTGTACAGGCTCTTAGTATAGTATAGTCAATGTATTAGGAGTAATATATCTTTCAATTTCTTGCATTGTTTATTATATAAGTGTTAATGTAGATATCTGTGGGGTAGATTGAGGGGTTATTTCTACAGTATGTGCATGAATTTCTGCAAGAAATCTGCTAGATTAGATCATACCCCAATGACTAGTGTACAACCACATTGTGCATAGCGGTACATGAAGCCAGTATTGTAGAAAAAAAACCAAGCAATTTTACACTGTATTGGATATTGTATGCAGGGCCGGTTTAACCATAGGGTCAATGGTGCACTTGCACTGGATTCCATGGTAGCGGGGACCCCTTTTGCGCAGCGGGTCAGTCCTTCATTTGCTGTCCCACTGTTCAGGGCAGTATGTCCTTGTTGCACCAACTTATCAGTGTCTGAATGATACCAGTGAGTTAAAGCCAGTGATGAAGTATGGAGCTGTCCGATTCAACCACCCGGCCTCTTTCTTTGCTCTAGTTGTCCTGGGAGCAGGAGGCAAGATGTAGTGACATGACTTATATCACACCTGTTACTCCTTAAAGACTCCAGGACCAAAGAGGAGTGAATGGGAGAATGCTGAGTTTATCTTTTTGACATATACAGTTGGGGACATGAAACTGTGAGTGGACATGATACTGGGCAACCTGAGGGGTAGAGGGATATGATACTGAGGGGAAACCTGAGGGATGGGGGGCATAATACTGTGAGGACAACCAGGGGGTGAGGGACATGAATCTAGGAGTAACCTGTAGGGCTACATGAAAATGTGGAGGCAACCTATTGGGAGGAACATGACACTGAGGGAGCAACTTTAAGGGGCATGAATTTATGGGGGAAACCTGGGAGGGCATGAAAATTTGGGGGCAACCTGGGGGTCATGACACAGTAGGGGAAACCTGGGGGGTGGGGGGACATGAGACTGTGGGAGCAACCGGGGGGGGGGGGCATGGCACTGTGGGTTCAACCTCAGAGGGTCATAAAACTGTGGGGGCAACCTGAGGGGGAATGACAGAGTGGGGAGTCATGATACTGTGGGGACAACCTGGGAGATGGGGGACAAGAAACTGTGGAGGCAACCTGAGGGGGACATGACTGTGTGGGGAAAACTTAGAGGGGACTCATAACACTGTGGGAGCAATGAAGGGGATGTGGATCATGAATCGGCTGGGGGGTAACCTGGAGAGGGACATGAAAATGTGGGGGAAACCTGTAAGGGGACATAATGGCATTATATTGTATGGGGCCACTAGGGAGGCATTATACTTTGTGAGAGCCACTAAGGGGTATTATACTATGTGTGGGCCATTGAGGGGGCATTATAATTTGTGCAGGTCAACTATTTCTAAGTGGTGGGGATGGAGAGGCCCACTTATGAAACCTTTGCACATGGTCCACCAATGTGTTAAAATGACCCTGATTGTATGTACAGAGGCACATTCTCCTGTAAGCATAGCTTCTAAGGGTATGTTCACATGGTAAAAAATGAAGAGAAATTCCTCTTCATTTTCCACCACCATATTTGGCTGTGTGATACCCGTGACATAATACTGATGCAGGGTATCAGCATTTTGTTGTGGATTTCCACTGCTGATTAGGCCCAAATGAATATGAGATAGATTGAGCAGGTTGCTGATTTTAAAACAATGGCAGGCAGATTCGGGGTGGAGTCTGCCATGGATTCAGGGGAGAAATCGACTCCCAAATCTATGGCAAATAGATAGCAGCCAGCCAATGGCTATCTCAGGCAACTCCCCCCGATTCAGGAGGAGGAAAGCTGTTTCCCAACACTTCTGGAGTTATTTATCTCCTTGAAGATAATAAGGATTGGTCAAAAGAACTTCAACAATGGTAGCTTTGCTTGATAAACATCTAGTGTGTATGGCCAGCTCAAGGGATGCCGTCAGCAGATTGCAATGGCTCCTCTGGTTTTCTGATTGACATAATACAAGTGCTATAAATAATTTTACTTTTGCTATACTCCTTTATTAATACTCAAGCAGATGGCATTTCTAAGTGCATGGACACTGTATGTCACCTCATGGAGTTTTGACAGCTCTGCATTATAGACAAATAAGTACTGTGTATACCACAATGTAGCACCTTTGTGAGATACCATATTGTCTGCTAGAATAAATCCTTCCGTTCTTAAAAATCTTGCATTTGCCCTCTGTCATTATGGGAACCCGTGCAAGGATAGCATTGTGGAGTTGGTATTTTTGACACCATAGAGAATAATTGCATCTAAGAGGAGTTAAAGCTAAAGTCATTGATATACAGTATTATAAAATAACCCATGTTAGAACAAATGTTGTCAGATACAGCTCAATGTTGTCAGCTCATCTTGCTGCTACTTCAAGTAAGTTAAGTAACGCTTAAAGGGTTAATGATTCGAGCTGACTGCAGTAAGATAACAGTGTGTTCATAATTTATACAGCTGATTTCATTATACATTTTTTCCTTGAAAGAACTGCTCAATAAATTTACATTTTACGATTTTTATTTGCAGACGGTCAAACAGGGAAGGGTAAACTAAAGCCACACTCAGCATTTTTTCCTGGCTCCTGAATCAGTCACAGAGGTGGCTCAAGGTTTCTCTACACGTGTATGAAACATGGAGGTAGAAGCGCTGGTGGTGGAGTCTTGGGAGACCAAGTCAATGATAATCGACACAGGAGAAGGTTTTTGTTAGGGTTTGGTCAGTGATTGAAATTCCAGAAGCTTAACTAAATGAGAGGCACATCTTGTACACTTGGAAAACCACCAGATCTGTCAAAGTGAGAGGAACATCTGCCTTACTACCCGTTTTTTTGTTCTGTAGGGATATGATTGAAAGGTCTGGATGATGCTTTGGGATGTTACAAGATTCAATTTATATCTGTTATATCAACACATCAAATAGTTTGAATAACATTTGTGTCAAATCAGTCAAAAGAATGTGACGATACAATTGTGTTAAGCTTAAATTAGGCTTGATAACACAAAAGTGCCAGTTGCCATAGAAAATAACATATGGAGAGTTGACAGGACAGGGGCCTACATATCCATGTTTCGTCTCTGGTTGCTGTAGGCAGCAAGAAAACTTTTAAAATTTTACATTTCCATTAGTTTACATCAGTATTATAATTCAGAATTTATATAACTGTATCTTTATTGAAAGTTTCCTAGTATAAGTATATTCACATTACAGAAATAAAGCATTCATGTAAAAATGCTTTAAAGGGTTGTCCAGGATAACTTGAAATGCCTACACTACTCTAAACACCCTCCCCCTGCTACTTTCTAAATAACAGCAATTTTCAAAAATGTATAATTATCGATATCCCTGGGGCAGTCACATGACTGCCTCAGGGACATTTTCTAATTATTCGGTGACGATCCGTTTCCCCATTTCCGGAAACGGATCTTTCCTACTACTCCCCCCATCCACTCCATTATACTTACCATTCAGGCTTCTTCCTACTGTAATAGCGCTGTTTGTGCATGCTCTTCTACACTGTGCGTGCTGCCAGTGATTCACCTCTAATGCGCTTCCATGCATGCGCAGTAGAGGTGGCTCAATGCTGCTGAGGGGGAGTATGGGAGCAGTACAGGAGGAGGGGCTGTCTCACCAGAAGAAGCATGGACGTACAACGTAGGCAGACGTACAAGCCATGGGAGAATAGACTGTGCCATCACTGCGACCAAGGGGCCCTAGAAGACGAGACCCAATTCCTGCTACACTGCACCAAATACTCAGCTGTGAGGGCCATCTACTACCAAAAACTCTCTACCCACATCCGAGACTTCACATCTGCAGACGAGAAGTGGAAACTCTATATCCTACTGGGAGAAGAAGAGGCCACTGTGGAGATCGCTGCCCAATACGTGTCCAGCTGTCACCAAACAAGAGGAAGATGAGATGCATGGACTATTAAACCCCCCACCCACCATAGACTATTAAACCCACCACCCGAACACCACTAAGCGCCCCCCCCATCACCTGTTTACTCCATACCCACCGATAACCACATGCCCCAAACAAGAACGACGAGACCCTAAGGACACTCAAACCTCCATCCCACAGACCCCGTACACCCCCCCTCCACCACCCCCAACCCCCTTTTTTTTTTTTGCTTTGGCAACACCAAATGTTTTATTCTTTGGTAATGCTAATAAAGCTCATTTGTATCTTGTATCATGGAGGGGTAAGTATACTGCATAATATGGGTGGGGTTCGGGATGAGTAGATAGCGAAGGGCGAGATAGTTAGAGAGAAAGGTAGGAGGTGTATGGGAGAGGGGGAAAAGAGGAAGGAAGGGGGAATGAGGAAGGAGGGGCAGTAAAATGAGAGAGGTTAGTGAGGAGGAAAGAAGCTGAGCATGTAAACAAAAGCCCCTGGGTCTGTTTATATGCTGGAAATTGCAGGCTGTATGCTGTGCTGTTTACACATCAACAAGTGTATTATTAGCATCAAGCAGAGGGATGAGTACTAAATGGCATTGCTGTTAGACCTTCACTATTAGGATAGGCTGTATGTCCAGCTTTATGCATTATTTAGGGAGACCACTACAACGGCTAGTTGCATGCATACCTGAGTGGTTTCTGCCGCTGTCGTTGTAACGCCTAAAAGGGCAAAACTGTCCACCTCTAGCATGGAAACAATTACTTTTGTGAAAATAATCAGGCATGGATCCGTGAGGATTTTCAGACACCTCCGGCTTATGCCTCTAAATATTGGTGTCACCGTCTCCCTGTATCATCATCTTCCATTTACTGTACTGCTGCTGATGTTGCCTGCTACTCCTGCTACAGCCGGATAGAGAATCCTGACAATAATAAACTGGAATATTATACAGATATACTGTTTTCTTATTTACAAGTATATTGTCAGTAAAAAATTATAACAAAAATTTATTATTAAGAATACGCTTTACTTTACACTAAAGAGCATACATATTTGGTATCCTCATAATTGGATCAACCCATACAATAAGTAGGAATGAGTGAACAGATTTGGTTAGAAGTAGACTTGTGGACTTTGGTTAGAAGTGGACCCTAATTTTTAAATAGTATTATACTGTAGAGCAGGGGTGCTCACACTTTTTCAGCATGTGAGCTACTTTATAAACTGACCAAGGCAAAAGATTTACTACCCACATCTTGTGGGCGGGACCGGTGCGGGACTGTGGGCGGGGTGGGGTGTGTCTGTGGGCAGGGCCGGGCATGTGGGTGGGGTCGGGCGCAGCATGAGAGCAGGAGACAGCGGCGTTCTGTGGCCGCCCAGGGATCCCCAGTGTCTTCTTGTTCACAGCGCAGGCTGAGAGTTATCTCTGGACACTGGCAGGCTGGGGCTGCGGTAGCCCCGCCTGCCAATGTCCGGAGATGACTCACAGCCTGCACTGTGAACAAGCAGCACCCCGGCTCTCTCCATCCCTAAGAGCGGGGAGCGCGTCATCCCACAAAACTGCTGCTGCTGCCCGGCCTGCAAGTGTCCGGAGTGCTTGTTCACAGTACAGGCTGAGAGTCGACTCTCAGCCTCCACTGTGAACAAGCAGACACCAGGGATCCCTGGCTGCATCCCGCGATCAACCCATACGTCCTTTGTGATTGACCGGTAGATCGCGATCAACGTATTGGACACCCCTGCTCTAGAGTGTCCTCAGACCCCAGAGTATAATAAGTGGAGGCCCAGGAGAGGGGAGTAAAATTAACAAACTGTTATACTCCCCTTGTCTCACTGGCGGGTTCTTTTGAAATGATTCTCATGAGGTTCACCCAACTATAACAATAAACCATCTTATTTATGGTAAGATAAACTTATTATACTACATTTTATAAAAATAGCACCAAAATATATTTGTCATTTTGACAAAAAAAAGCAAGCACAGCAAAAAAATTACCAAGGTGCTATCCTCACCATTATTGGTGCTTATTATTTACACAGTGATTCTGCAAAGCTAGTGTTGCTCTGGTCACAGTATGTTAAACAAGTTACCACCAGCTACTATCCGTTTACTCATAACCATATGTAGTACTATTTCTTTGACATTGCTGAGACTGTTCTTGTGTTAGAGAGCTAAGGGTGCTAGTGTCATACATGAATTTTAAAGGCAATTTGCAAAATTCAAAACATACTGGTTCTGACCGAATCAAATGTTTTGACCATACCTGAACTGGAATTCTGAAAGTTTCACTTCTCTCCAGTTATCACAGTACAATTGTCTGCTATGAGAAATGATGGTAGATTTCAGTGAACAATGT
Source organism: Leptodactylus fuscus (assembly GCF_031893055.1). Taxonomy (NCBI): domain Eukaryota; kingdom Metazoa; phylum Chordata; class Amphibia; order Anura; family Leptodactylidae; genus Leptodactylus; species Leptodactylus fuscus. The sequence continues at coordinate 148,999,658 of NC_134266.1, forward strand.
TATGCACTCCGGATAAAAGAGTATGTACCATATGTTCATCCTGGGGAGCTGTACAGTGGTCTTGTCTACTTGTATCTTGAAATAGTAATGAAGAGGAATTTATCATGACAGGTGTTTCATTCACTGGTCTTAGCTCATAGCACACTGGAGTAAAATATCCCAAGTTTGTTTCACGCTTATAAATAAATTTGGCAAATTCTTTTAACTGCCCATGTACCAGAAATCCAATTCAAAAATTTGTTGCTTTCTGAGGTGAAAATATTGATGTAAATGAATTAATAAACATTCACTATTTGTTCTTTCTACTGTAAATGACAGATCACAATGCATTAAGGGATTTATTAGACAGCCGTGATGTAAGGTGGGCTACACCTATGACTCTACTTGTATAGGGCCCTGTGTTATAAGTATTCTCCGCATAATCTAGATCAATGTGCCGTCCTAATTCTTGACTTAACTGTCTTAGTTTCAGGAATGGGGAATGATTAGTAGTCTTTCCATGATCGCTATGTATCAACAGATGATTTTGAAGAACACAGAAGTTGCCATTTAGTATAAATAAAATATAGTATCCATATACCCCTCAACATTAAAATAGCAGCACCAATAAGGAAAATCCTTTTGACTTATTGAAATCACAGGAATCCATACACATGTTAATGATATGCAAATGATAAACTAATGCAACAAAATATTCAAAACATCTCGATTTATTCAGCATTGAGTATGACCGCCACATGAAGAAACGCGTTCCTTGTCATACTATCAATGAGGTTATTAATGGTTGCCTGAGGAATGTTATGTCATGCAGAATGCACTTGGGCACACAACTCATCACAGCTACCTTGCTATTGCCATCCAATAACATCACATCACTTTGCCCGCCCCCCAAGGCTGCTGACAGCGGGATGAGCAACATATGGCCTGACATTGTACTGTTGAAGAAGGGCTCCTGGGACACATTAAAGAAATGGCTATATCATAACCACGGGAGTAAAACAGGTTCAATGTTAGCTTTTGAAGGCCTCTTCATAATGTTGCCCATGTGGCCTCCAGACTAATCTTCAGCTTTCATTGCATCTGAAACAAAAACAGCACTTATACTATAATATCTGCTGTGCACCATGGTAGCCTTTATGAGTGGTGTGTTCAGATCAAAGGCACACCTGTCACTGAACATCTGGCTCATAGCCTTCTGATGGTTTATGTCAACACTGCTGCCCTAGGCTTGGGATGTGATGTCTACTTTCACATACAGAACAGAACAGATTTGTATATGCTCTTCTTCCTCCACACACCTCTTGCTATCATTCTTGTTAATTTTTATTCTCCAAACCACTTGGACACACAACGATGAACAGTGCTGACATCTCACCCTAGGTTTGTAGCTATTTGCTGGAGTGATAACCCAAGATCACTCAGTTCAAGGATTCTGTTCTTAGTATTTCCATCTCAAGGGTCACATGCAGACTTGTAGCTTAAGCTAACTGAAGTGCTTTACCCAACACATTCCTTTATGTATTTTGTTCCATTTATCAGATACAGGTAAAAATTAATACAAATCCATGAAGGCTTCCCTCTGAGCTTACAGAACAAGGCTGCCCTCAAGATATTTTAATGAAATACTTGAACTCTTCATAAAATAAACCGGGTGTTGCCAGTTGGTGGTTCTGGCAAAATTTCCCACAATGTAGACAGTGCTGACAATGTTAGAATATTTAGGGAAACACCCTTTTGACTCCTGTTGACAGTTCAGGTATAAATAACAGAAGAACGGCACAATTCAGAGTAGTGAGAAAAGATGATCTAGATTTCTTTTCCTTGGGGAAACAGCATTTTTTTTTAGGTGCGTGCTATTTGAAACGGCCATTTCGAATAGTACTCACTCATCTCTACTGATCATCGTATTTATAGAAGGAAGATTTCAAGGTGTTCAAAGATACTTAAGGAAAAAATGCAAACATGGGACAAAGCTGTAATACCAAACAAAGTTGTTATCAGTATATAACTTGTAAACAAGAACAAAACACTCACCACAGAACTGCAACCTCTTGAAAAAGCTGAAACACGTCAATTTTCAACTCATGCATAGGGGTATGTTCAGATCATGTTTTGGCAATGTGTTTAATCATACAGTACCTCCCAACTTTCAAAGAATAGAAAGAGGGACAAAATGGTGCTAAGCGTGCCACTGCAAATTTAGCTCTGCCCACATCTATGTTGACTCCACCAATTCTCATGCAGTTTTCTTTTTTCCTCCACACAGTATAATGCTCCTACAGTCACGCTAACATTATATTACCCCACATTATAATGTTCCCCTCCAATTGCACCACAATATGAGGTCCCTGTCCTCGTGCCCCAGTTTAAACTGGGGGCAAATAGAGGAGGACATTAAACTGCAGCAGCTGGAGGGGGATCTTGAAGGGGGGGCAACTAGAGACAGATATGTCCTTCTCCAGCTATCCCCATGGTTTTATGTTGTCCTCCAGTTGCCCCCAGTTTAATGTCAACCTCCATCTGCCTCCCCAGTTTAATGTCCTCCTTCATCTGCCACCAATTTAATTTCCCCATCCATCATCCCTCAGTTTTAATGCCCCCTTCCTCCAAAGTTTAACAATAATAATTAAGCTAAATAATAAAATCACTATACTCACCTTTCCTCTCCTTGCTTCCCTGCCGCTCTATCTCTTCTTCTGGAGTGTACAGGAAGCTGTAGACACGATGTGAGTGATGTCATCACATCATGCCTACAGCTCCCGGGGCTGTCTGCTCCTGCTTCACCAATGTATTGAACTCATCTACGTCCTCTCTAGATGCAAATGAGTTGAATCTGGGACAAACGCCCCGCTGACCGGTACCACGTGTCAGGACCAGGAATCTGGGACTGTTCCACAGAATCCAGGATGGTTAGGAGGTATGGTTTAATGGATCTGTTTAATCCAATAAAAACAGAAGCAAAGGGATGAAACATGGAAGGACATTCTTAATATTAAAAAAACATGGTAGGCTATGTTTGATGGATCTTTTAGAAGTTAATTCCCTATAGAACTTTGCCTGTTTTTCTAGAAACCTAGCAACATGACCTTTAATTAAAGACAAGCCATAAAATCACCCACCTCCAAAAAAAAGAAAATAAAGAAAAAAAAGGAAGAAGGAGATATTTTTGTTTTATCTTATTTCCAGATCATATCACTATGTTTCTAAACATCAAGGCACTGATGTATATGGACATGCCTTCCAAAAGGTGGTGCTAGAGCAAGTGTTTTTTTTTCCACCAAGGAATACTTATTTACATATTCTTTTCATAGAATTCTTATAACTGCATGAATGGTCTATAAGACTCTGCACACTGAAAGGTGCCCTGCAAAGACAGTCTCCTTAGGCGGATGCCCTACTGCCGCTGGCCAATGTTGGAAACAAAAAAAATGTTTCAACATCATCAATATCAAATGTTTCAATATCATCAATATCAATGGATCCATCTTTTTTTTTTTTTTTTTAACAATAAACCCCAAGTAAATGGATGTCCTACAATCAGTTTTTATCTTTTTTATTTCCAAATGGAGTATCTGTCATGTTGGCATAATAGATTCCCTAGAATAGTTCTGTAATATGGTACAGTGCCACCTAGATTGTCTATGGCCCAAGTAAGAAAATGATAATAGCCCATAAAACAAGATTTTATATAACTGAGGGAATGCTGATTCTTGTAGCTTGTAACAGTTAAATATACATTGTACCTATGTTGAAGTATGTACAGAATGTGTGTGCCACTCAACACATGTAAATGCATACAATGTATATAATAACTTCCATTTTAATACCTAACATTATTAGACAGATGAAATTGAGGTCTGTAATTCAGCTGCCTGTTTATTCCACTATGGACTCATTATTTGATTACTGAAGATGTCATTGCTTTACCAGTCAGAGGAAAGCTAATATCTTAGCTGCAGCCCACATGCACTAAATACCTTGGCAGAAGCACTGATGTAGACATACAGTAGTATACACACGACACATACCCAAGAAACTCCCTGTTGTGTCTGTTACAGTGTAATCCAGTATCCTACCAGTACTGTCGACAATTTATGCTTACAATATAGCAGGTGCAAGAAGTAAGAGGGAGTCTGGGAGCATGGCTCAGTAAGTGGTAGCAGACAAGTTGGTAATTGTTCACATTAAGAGTTTTCTACAAGGCTATAAATCTGTAGGATCTAGAGAGACAATCTCGGAGAAGAATTGATTTTCCATTTGTCATCCTTAGAACAGGAGAGAGACTCGCATCTGACTGTCTGAACAGCAGTCCACTGGAAAAGTGACTTCAAATTCCAAATCATTGCTTAAATCAAGAAAAGTTTGAGTGGGTTGTGCCAACTACACCCAGATCTTTCACCATTGGTTCCATTACGATTAATATTTATTAGAGGGCACAATTGCTAACTGTCCTGTTTTTACAGAAGAAACATAAAAGCAATGTAAGTATTACCTGCGAAGCAGGAAAGATAATGTGATCATTCATTTACTGCAAGTGAATACATTTTATTTTAATAATTATAACATTTCTATTATTATGCATCCTCAAGAAGCCTAGAACTGAACTATAAATATTTAGACACAATTTAACAACTTTTACGTTGGGCGAGACAGAAAGAAGCCTCTGCTGACTTTCTATGAAAAGTTCTGCAGGAAAAACTGTGATAACTGACATGCTGTGCATTGAGATTTTCACTGCGCATAGTTTTTCACAATGTGTGGATGGGATTCACTAGATTCCTATTCATTTTAGTGAAAAAAAGTGTAAAAATAAACAAAAAAAGGACAAGAATGAAGCACTTGTCCAAATAGTAACAATAAGAAGGTAGGTGCCAACAGCAGTACTCCTTCTTGTTTTGGTGGTACTCTCAGGAATGTTGTAATTCCCACAGGATTTTTGTTTATATGGAATTTACTGCAGGGTTTTTCTGAACTGTCAACTTTGTCTCCTTCATCTTCTTCACTGACACAGATCCCTAATAGTGATGTGGTAAATGCAGAGAAAGCTATTTCTCCTAGTCAGAGCAGTTTTCCTTCTCTTTTTGATGACCTGAATGAGAACAGTTAGGATTCTTTGCAAGTAGAGGAGGCAGAGGTGGAAGAGGAAGACATGACTGTTGGTGGTGGAGATATTATTGGCAGGGGGTGTGGTACTACTACTCATAATAATTTTTTAGGTGAAAATAATGAAGGTGTGTAGGAATCCCATAGACAGAGGGGAAAAAAAGCAGGTGAAGATGATAATGATTCTTTTGTGAATAGGATCTGGCAACCTGGTCTGAGTGACAAGATTGCATCAGTCTTGAAGAAGGTTGTTGTAGTGATGTCAATGAACAACCCCATTATCCAAAAAAACTGTTCTGGGGCAGATCTAGGGGAACCTCATGGGGCTGGGTGGTGGAATTGGTGGTGGTAGTGGCAAACACGTTTCCACTGGTGCTGGTGTTGGCGGCAACTACATGCTGTCATCTCCTGTGTGGGAATTTTTTTTGGTACATTGTCAAACAATAAATTCATGGCAATGTGCAAGATCTACAAGCAAAAATGTAATTGTGGCATGCAGGAACAAATGTAGGAGCTACATCTCACTTACTCACATGAAAAGGCCATCGGATTATTTCACAAAATAGACTTAGCAGTGACACTGGAAGGGGAAGTGAGCAAGATTGCCCTACTTCTTCTCCTCGTGATCTTTCTTATAGGCAGGCCACATCTACACCTAGCACATGCTTGTTGTTATTATTACCATCACTAACTGTTTCTTCTACTCATCCTCCCCCCTCCTCCCCCTCTTCTTCAATGCCAACATCAGTCATCCATAAGGTAATGTGTGTCCTGGAAACAACAATATGTATACAGTCATCTGGTGGTTCTGGAACTTAACTTGCACCTGGCCAAATGCTGACAGTGAAGTCACTGCTGAACCAGTTAATGGATTCCACTGCATTCACCAACTGATGGCATGCTCTCTTAGTCATGATTTAGCTAAACCTAGCCACCATTATTTCTCTAGGAAAGCTGCCCCTGCTTTATATGGTCATGTTTCAAAGAATGTGGGCATTTACTTAAACATGTCAGGCTGGGCAAAGGTGTATGCCAGGGGTCCTCAAACTTTTTAAACAGTGGGCTGGAGGCAGAGCAGGTCGCACAGACATCGGGAGCGGTGCCCTCCAAAAGGTAAAGTGAAGTGCGCTCCATGGCCTGGCCCAAGCTCCCTAGGAGCTTCATTATAAATGCAAGCCTGCTGGCGTTGTCGGCAGGGCCAGACAGAAGTGCTTGGCGGGCCGCATGTGGCCCTCAGGCCGCAGTTTGAGAACCCCTGGTGTATGCCACCGTCGTCATAAGGAGCAGCAATTATGGACAATAAGGACAATCTATGGCTTTTACTGCTCACTAGGGTTGAGCGATGGGGATCGGAAAAGATCGGATTCCGATCAGCGATCAAGTAAATTTCGCGATCCGAATTCTGACCCAATTTTTTCTAGCGGGATCGAGATCAGAGGTTATCTCAAGATCGGCTCAACCCCAAAATTGACTTTTCCCATAGAGAAGCATTAACTAGGGTTGAGGATCGGGATTGGAAAAGATCGGATTCCAATCGGCGATTGAGCAAATTTCACAATCGGGATCAAGATCGGCTGGAAAATTATCAGAAATCGGATTTTAAAATCAATCTCTAAATCTCAGGATCGGCTCAACCCCACTGCTCACTTGGTAAATGTCTTAAGTGGCAGCAGCTACAGTCCAGAAACATAACGCCAGATACTAGTTCCATACCCATTTGTACAGATCCAGTTCCAATAACATGCAGGGCCCATGCAGCTCCTCCAGATACTCTTCTCTGGACCATTTCCCACCGCTGTCTTCAGCAGGAAAATGCATTGATTCCCTTTCTTTCTCCCATGTTATATGGGGTTAAGGTGAAGTGCTGCCATATGGTTTTACAGATAATGAATCTGGATTAGAGAATCCCACTGTATTCTGTCGTAAGTATGCAACTGGATGGCTCCTTGCCAACTACAACAGGGCTGTGTTGCAAGTGATGATAGCACCAATATTGTTGCTGATCTGAAAATGGGTCAGATTGTCCCTTTATGGTGCATGTGCTAATCTGGTGGTTCTCCACTTTATCGATGTACATAGTGGCTTAAAAGAGGTGCTGCTCTGATTTTGCAAAAAACACCCAGCTCAACATTCAGCGACCAAATGGTCTTCCTTTGCATCGTACCAACTCAGTGGGATGCCACTTTAAACATGCTGGAATGTCTGTGCGATGAGTACGGATAATTTTATTTTGGGAGCTGCCAATGGAGGATAAGGGTCCATTCAAACGGAGAAAAAATGGTGAGGAATTTGATGTGGAATTTCAGCGCTGAAAAAAAAGCCTGCCATTGACTTCAATGGGTTCCTTTTTCTGCTATTGATATTGTGTCAGCTTCTCAAGTCCTTTGAAGAGGCCACCAACAGGGAAAACTGCATCAGTGATGTCATCTCTTTATTATATATCTTACAAGAACCACACTCATGGAACAAGGGATCTGTCTTTTTACAAAAGAAGTTAAATTAAATAAAATAGATGAGTGCCACTTAATGCTCACAAATTTGTCTCCCAAATAACAAGCCTGTGGCATTTATGAGTCATGAAAACTAGCAAAATTTTCTGCAAAACCACTGCTTTTTGCAATATAACCGCCCTGTGGGTATAAAAAAAAGCATGGGCAGGTACTTTTCCCTCAAAAAAGTGTCATTTTTGGAGCATTTTAAATGTTATAAAATGTAAAAGCATGTGGCAGCGCAGTGTATGTTAGAACTTGTATTCACTGCTAACCATCAGTTTTTCAATAGACATACATATCCCATTCACTTTGATATAACGTCAGCTGTCTTTACCTTATACAGTTAGAAATTGGATAGATAGGTTCTTAGGAACCCTGCTAGTGTCATGCACTATGTTCTAAGCCAATTAAGCCCTGGTCCCAACATGGTGTAATTGCCATGATTTGCCCACAGCAGAGACACCGTGGAAAATATGTTGCCTTTTACAGTCACATCAAATATGCACGATTTTAGAAATCGCAGCATGTCAGTTATACCTACAGAAACAATGGCGGTTTCCTCACAAGTATAATAGTAGTAGAAAGTCCACAGAGGAAACCTGTGAAAGTGCTGCAGGAAAAAAAGTGATGCGTTGTTGTCACGATTTTTCATGCATGGCTTTTTTTGCTGTGGGACACTATTAAGGACTTTAGCCTTAAGCTGTGGTTTGTACCGAATTTACACAAGCCAAAACAAACCATTTGTCCAAAACACTCGAAACCAAAACTAAATGAATCTTGAAAGATTTGTCTAAAATCTATAACATAGACCAATGGAAATGCTGTCGCTGGAGACAGTGGCCTAGGCAAGTAATGGTTTGTTAAGATCCACAGTAGCATTAGTATTTAATATTAAAAATATGAAGTGGACAATCCCTTTAAGTTAATAAAGTTGCATTTATTGTAAACCAATGAAGATTTTACTGCTAAAACATTTATTATTTTTCACTCTTCTATTCTTTCATTAAGGTGCAATTTTCCCTTAGTCACTAGTGATAGTAAAACACAAGCTTGCCAATAGTATTCACTTAAATATCAAGGTTCTTTTTTCTTATTTAGTAACAGGAAAAAAAGAAACTTTAATAATATATATTACAAAATGATTTTTTTTTTCAAAATCAAAATCAGAAGTGAATCCTCAACAGAAGCAATGTATTAAAAAAAAAAAGACATTTTTTGATTGAATTTCTGTTTTGGTTGATTAATTCCTTGCAAACACTGAATCTGAATTGCATCGGCTGAACAAGGTAAAATGATTCATTTTCTAGCAGAAGCAGCCAGTCTCAGGCAGCATAATTTCAGTGAAACCTGGATCTATCTGAAAATCTCTCTTCCAAAACCCAATTTATCACTTGGCAAGTTCACCATCATACCATTAGGACTGAATTGTGTAAAACTAAGTCTCATTATTGAGTTATAAGTAATGTATACACACTGATCAGCCATAACATTAAAACTAGTGACATATGACACAATTAATGTCGACTGCCTCATGACAATGCACTTGTCAGGGTATAGGATGTATTAGGCAGCAAGTGAACAGTCAGTATTTGAAGTTGATGTCATAAAAGTGGGTAAGGATCTTAGTTTCTTTGACAAGGGCCAAACTGTAATGACTAGATGACTTATAAGAAGGGTGAACTGTGTGATGTCCTTTTGCAATTGATACGCTGCCTTTTTATCTTTTACTACTGTATGTTTCTTTGAATACCTTGCCCCTATGTACATTTGTAATACTGCACTGTATATAATATGTTATTTTGCAGACTGGCTGTCAGTCAACCAATCTGTACATACTCTGTGCATACCTCCCAACTGTCCCGGATTCAGTGGGACAGTTCCGGAATCCAGGTCCTGCCCCACTGTCCCAGTTGGAGTGAGGTATGTCTCAGCTTCAACTCATCTGCATCCAGAGGACTCAAATGAGTTGAATATAATGGTTTTGCTGGAGCTATCTGCTCCCTGCTTCAGTATTGTGCCCCTGTGTGCTCCAGCCCCAGGGGCTGTTGGTGCGATATAAACACATCACTCCCATTAAATCTGCAGCTCTCTGAACACTGAAGGAGTAGATACTACTGTGAATGTTGGGGACAGAAGAATGGGGACATGAAACTGGTGGGACAGATCAAGAGAGACATTAAACTATGGGGGGGGGGTGATGGTGGGGGACATTAAACTAGGGGAAGCGGAGGGGAGATTTAAATGGGGAAGTTGAAGGGGGACATTAAACTGTGGGATACAGAAAGGGAATATTGAACTAGGGGCAACTGGTGGGGAAAAGTAAAGGTATTGTGCTATCTCAAGGATCCTATCTATGCTGGTAGCTTATGTAAATTGACTTTTCCTAAATAGAATGCTTTAAAAATGCTGATTGTTTTCCTGCTATGTGAACTTATTCCTAATATTGTTTAGACAGTATTACCATAACCGTGGACCTGTGAGATAGGACAAGTGACTTCTCTGTCTGCAGGGCAATCTGTTCAGCTAATTGTAGTTTGCTGATAAAGCAGACTCTGTTATCTCTCTATGTAAACACACAGATAACACTAAGTCATTTTCTACAAACATGTACATAGTATCTGACCTGCATAAGTATTGTGATACCTCATAGTGTCACTCAGCAAGTTGGTGCGGAGGAGAGGGAGAAATGCAGGAAGTGAGAAGAAGAGATAGCAGGCAAACTTTTGAAACAGTGAGATGGGAAAACCCCTTTAATGTTTCCCTCTGGTTACCATCAGTTTAATTTCCCTCTCAAGCTGCCACAAGTTTAATGTCCCCCTCCGGCTACCATCACAGTTTAATGTCACACTTCTGCTGCCCCAAGTGAATCTCCCCCTCCAGCTGCCCCAGTTTAATTTCCCCCTCTAATTTCCCTACTTTAATGTCTTCCTCCAGCTTCCCCTAGTTTGATGTCACCTTCCAACTATCCCCATAGTTTAATGTCCCCCTTCAGCTGTCCCACAGTTTAATGTTACCTTTCTAGCAGCCCTCAGTTTAAAGTCACTGGGGTACCAGGAGAGGGACTATAGTATGGGAGCATTTGGAGGAGAATATTATAATATGGGGGCATATAATGTTAAGGTGACTGTAGGAGCATTAAATTGATGTCAATAGGCAGGGTTAACGTATAAGTGGGTGGGACTAAATTTGTAGCCACATGTTCTGTCCCTCTTTCTGTCCTTTAAAATTTGGAAGGTATGCCATCTGTGTGTTTTGTGTATGAATTCTGTTATTGAATGAAGGAATGAAATGCTTTTTGAGCTACAGTAACAGGGGAGGAACAAGGAAGCAGAGTGGAGAACAGTAGCTTTGCCATGTGGGGCCTGTAGCAAGTGTCACATTGTAACAGAGTGGTTAGACAGGTTATGTCAGAAGGATAATGTTATGCCACACTGCTAAAGATGCTCAGGAATGGTTTAAGATCAAACATCAGTGGCATGTACTCGAATAGTCCTAAGTACAGAGACCCCGTCTGGCAACTTACAGGACTATAGGAAACTACTCCTAATGTCTTGAGTCTGTGCCTAAATGTGTCACAGCTGTCTTGGGAGATCTACAACCATCTTGTCACATCTACAAGTTATCACTATATATACACGCCTCAAAACTGAAATTACAACACCAAAAAGGATAAGTCCTAAGGTTATTCGAATCGAGGAAGTAGGTTTTGCTAAGATCTGCAAATAATCACATTGTTAAGCACCAACTTCAAATCTGTAGCAAATGGAAGGGAATAGCAAGATTAAAAGCTACATTTTGTAGCCACATGAAATATCAGATGAAGTTGTGTGAGATGATTGTGTTAGTATTTAGACGTTAGTGTTTAGTACTCGTTTCCTAGATTTCAAACTAAGGGTAGAACAATTTCTTGAGCAGAATGTATATTGTATGTATCTGTATGTATATTCAGAGATATTTGCAATTTGCAAGAAGCACAGAACACTCTGTTGGTCTGAGCTGAAAACCACAAAGTGGAGGGAAGAAGAGAATGGAAGGCAGGCCAACCCCTGAGGTGAGAAATCCCTTTAGAATAAAGGACTCTGAGCATTTACAGTATCTGCAAAGTGGACGAGATTCCTGCTAATTCACATCTTTGAAAATCTCAGCACGTCAATTATACCTGGGGAAATACTGGCGTTGTCTGTATAGGTATAATAGTAGCAGAAAGTCCGCAGAGGAGAACTCGGGAAAATGCAATGAAAATGTCTGACACACTTGTCTATTGTCACAGAAAGGTTCGCCTGTGTTCACATCTGAATTGGAGGCTAATTTTACAAACAGCTGTAACCAATGTAGTCAGCCAATATTCATATAAAAAGATATCAGATCCTCTAAAAAATATTAACTTACTGTGTGCAGTTGAACATAGGGAGAATATATGAATTCATTTATATCTGTCATCTAGAAGAAGTAAATAAAATATATGGCATTGTGGCCAAAAACCATATTTATTAAGTCACTGTTCCTAACACATTACAAACGTGTTATGCTGGGTTCACACCAGCATCTGGACTCCGTTCTCAGGTTTCCGTCTTCTGCATGCAGAAGACGGAAACCTGTCATGCCGAGTCCGGCCATGAGCGCCGGTGAGTGTTTTATGCTCTCCGCAGCGAAACCGTTTTTTTTTTAAACCGGAGACAGAGTACTGTGTGTCTGACTCTGTGTCTGGTTTAAAAAAAACGGTTTCGCCGCGGAGAGCATAAAACGCTCACCGGCGCTCACAGTCAGACATTTTTCAAACCCATTCAAATGAATGGGTTTGAAAGATGCCGGCAGGTTTCCGTCTCCTGCCCAGTTTTGTGCGGGAAACGGAAACCTGCAGGCGCAGATGTGAAGGAACCCTGAGTCTTGTGCAGATCTGTTTATTCCCATAGTTACATACTACAAATAAACTCTGTAGAGTTACTCTTGTGAGCATACGGTTACATTCTCTCACACCTAGCCCTACTTCTTGTCTTCTTACTGAATGTAAGTTAGTAAGACGTAAGGAACATGTCTACAGTCCTATGAAAAAGTTTAGGCACCCCCATTAATCTTAATCATTTTTAGTTCTAAATATTTTGGTGTTTGCAGCAGCCATTTCAGTTTGATATATCTAATAACTGATGGACACAGTAATATTTCAGGATTGAAATGAGGTTTATTGTACTAACAGAAAATGTGCAATATGCATTAAACCAAAATTTGACCGGTGCAAAAGTATAGGCACCCCAACAGAAAAGTGACATAAATATTTAGTAGATCCTCCTTTTGCCTCTAGTCACTTCCTGTAGCTTTTAATCAGTTCCTGGATCCTGGATGGAGGTATTTTGGACCATTCCTCTTTACAAAACAATTCAAGTTCAGTTAAGTTTGATGTTCGCCGAGCATGGACAGCCCGCTCTCAAATGATCTGAAAACAAAGATTGTTCAACATAGTTGTTCAGGGGAAGGATACAAAAAGTTGTCTCAGAGATTTAACCTGTCAGTTTCCACTGTGAGGAACATAGTAAGGAAATGGAAGGCCACAGGGACAGTTCTTGTTAAGCCCAGAAGTGGCAGGCCAAGAAAAATATCAGAAAGGCAGAGAAGAAGAATGGTGAGAACAGTCAAGGACAATCCACAGACCACCTCCAAAGAGCTGCAGCATCATCTTGCTGCAGATGGTGTCACTGTGCATCGGTCAACAATACAGCACACTTTGCACAAGGAGAAGCTGTATCAGAGAGTGATGAGAAAGAAGCCATTTCTGCAAGCACGCCACAAACAGAGTCGCCTGAGGTATGCAAAAGCATATTTGGACAAGCCAGCTTCATTTTGGAAGAAGGTCCTGTGGACTGATGAAACAAAGATTGATTTGTTTGGTCATATAAAAAGGCGTTATGCATGGCGTCCAAAGAAACAGCATTCCAAGAAAAACACTTGCTACCCATTGTAAAATTTGGTGGAGGTTCCATCATGCTTTGGGGCTGTGTGACCAATGCCGGCACCGGGAATCTTGTTAAAGTTGAGGATCGCATGGATTCCACTCAGTATCAGCAGATTCTTGAGAATAATGTTCAAGAATCAGTGATGAAGTTGAAGTTACGCCGGGGATGGATATTTCAGCAAGACAATGATCCAAAACACCGCTCCAAATCGACTCAGGCATTCATGCAGAGGAACAATTACAATGTTCTGGAATGGCCATCTCAGTCCCCAGACCTGAATATCATTGAACATCTGTGGGATGATTTGAAGCGGGCTGTCCATGCTCGGAGACCATCAAACTTAACGGAACTTGAATTGTTTTGTAAAGAGTAATGGTCCAAAATACCTTCATCCAGGATCCAGGAACTGATTAAAAGCTACAGGAAGCGACTAGAGGCTGTTATCTTTGCAAAAGGAGGATCTACTAAATGTTAATGTCACTTTTCTGTTGAGGTGCCCATACTTTTGCACCGGTCAAATTTTGGTTTAATGTATATTGCACGTTTTCTGTTAGTACAATAAACCTCATTTCAATCCTGAAATATTACTGTGTCCATCAGTTATCAGATATATCAAACTGAAATGGCTGTTGCAAACACCAAAATATTTAGAACTAAAAATGATTAAGATTAATAGGGGTGCCCAAACTTTTTCATAGGACTGTATGTGAATGCATATTTGTATATTTCCTGATGGATCCTTATCTGTATTTGACAAGAAATATTTGGATCTAGCAAACACTGTATACATCCTTATTGTGCAACAGTCTTTTTTCTTAAGGGAAATACAGCTCTTTATTATGAGACCTTCATGTCCATTACAATCACTATAGACTTCTTTGAGAATGGCGCATGTCTTTTGATACAATGTTTAGAGTTTAGTAGCTCATGTCACATCACCCTGAGGACTTGTCTTATAACATCTTCAGCAGGAATGAATGCCCAATTAGTATCAAAGAGAAGTGGAGGAGTAAAGCTTAATAATCATTAGGGTATGTCAAATCACCTTAGAATGCAGATTGCAAATATCTTCAGACTTTGAAGGTAGAGCAGCATCTGTTCCCATGTTATTATTTCTGGTAACCTTCTGATACTGAAGTAATCAAAGAATATGTATATTAGCCCCTTAAGGACCAATTCAATTTTCATTTTTACATCTCCATTTTTTCCTTCTCACATTCCAAGCTCCATATTTTTTTTAATCTTTCAGTCACATGTTGGCTTATTGTTTGCAGAATATAACGTACTTTGTAATGGCACCATTCAATATCCTGTGCAATGTACTGGGAAGCAGGAAAAAAATTCAGAATAAGATGGAATTGAAAAAGAAAAACGCATTTGCGCCAATTTCTTATGGGTTTAATTTTTATGGCATTCACTATATGGTAAAAATTACATGTTACCTGTATTCTGTGAGTCAGTATGATCACAGTGACACCAAATTTACATAATATTTTTGATCTTTTGACAAAATTAAAAACTTTGTAAAATAAAAAAATAACTTTGCAAATTTTTCATATTTACAATTACAGAGCTTGGTAAGGCGTCTTTCAATACCAGACAAGATGTCATTTTTATTGATTCAATTTTGGGTAAAGTATAATAACTTGACATCTTTTTATTTGATTTTTTTTAGGAGGTAAAGTTTTGAAAAAAACAGCCATTTCACCATTTCAATTTTTTTCCCTCACTATAGCATTCATCATATGGGATAAATATTTTTATATTTTAAGAGTTCAAGTATTTTTGAGCATGGGGATACCTCAATTTTTTTTTATTACTGTTTATTTTGATATGATCTAGGGAAAAGGGGGTGATATGAAATGTTATAATTTTTAATATTTAAAAAAAATTTTGTATTTTTTTACTTTTATGTTAAGACACCCATGGACCTTTAAACTTGAACTAATGTGTTGTAGAGTATAGTAAAATCCATTGAATCATGACAAGCTTAGCAGTCTAAAACCCATTAATAAAAGAAAACCCTGGTTCGCCCAAGATTGCTTTTAAGAATTACACTCCAAAAGGTTTATTATGTCCAGAAATGAAAGAGATGTTTTGGTCTACTAGAGACCTTCATCAGTTATAGAAAGGAAAATAGAGAATAAAAGCCATATAAAGGATAAAGCCATATGGAGGATAGAAGAGAAATCTAACCAAACAGATCCAGGAATAGGTCATGAGAACCCATGGTGGCTGCGTACTGTAGATGCTGTATTCATGTTTTGCCACGACATCTAAAAAGTTACCGACACCAATCATGGTGTACAGTGGTGTGTGCTGGCTGTATTATAAACTTAGCATCCCCCATGTATGGAGAGGGCTCAACTCTTGAGACCTCTCCGTACAGCTCCTCACGCCTAATCATGTACATGTATGTGATTTTGCACAATTTTTTTTAAGGGGTTGGCCACTCTTAGACCAATCTTGAGAGGCAAATTTTATTGTTTTTATAATAAGATTATACACTCACCGGCCACTTTATTAGGTACACCTGTCCAACTGCTCGTTAACACTTAATTTCTAATCAGCCAATCACATGGCGGCAACTCAGTGCATTTAGGCATGTAGACATGGTCAAGACAATCTCCTGCAGTTCAAACCGAGCATCAGTATGGGGAAGAAAGGTGATTTGAGTGCCTTTGAACATGGCATGGTTGTTGGTGCCAGAAGGGCTGGTCTGAGTATTTCAGAAACCGCTGATCTACTGGGATTTTCACGCACAACTATCTCTAGGGTTTACAGAGAATGGTCCGAAAAAGAAAAAACATCCAGTGAGCGGCAGTTCTATGGGCGGAAATGCGTTGTTGATGCCAGAGGTCAGAGGAGAATGGCCAGACTGGTTCGAGCTGATAGAAAGGCAACAGTGACTCAAATAGCCACCCGTTACAACCAAGGTAGCCAGAAGAGCATCTCTGAACGCCGCACAGTACGTCGAACCTTGAGGCAGATGGGCTACAGCAGCAGAAGACCACACCGGGTGCCACTCCTTTCAGCTAAGAACAGGAAACTGAGGCTACAATTTGCACAAGCTCATCGAAATTGGACAATTGAAGATTGGAAAAACGTTGCCTGGTCTGATGAGTCTCAATTTCTGCTGCGACATTCAGATGTTAGGGTCAGAATTTGGCGTCAACAACATGAAAGCATGGATCCATCCTGCCTTGTATCAACGGTTCAGGCTGGTGGTGGTGGTGTCATGGTGTGGGGAATATTTTCTTGGCACTCTTTGGGCCCCTTGGTACCAATTGAGCATCGTTGCAACGCCAAAGCCTACCTGAGCATTGTTGCTGACCATGTCCATCCCTTTATGACCACAATGTACCCAACATCTGATGGCTACTTTCAGCAGGATAATGCGCCATGTCATAAAGCTGGAATCATCTCAGACTGGTTTCTTGAACTTGACAATGAGTTCACTGTACTCCAATGGCCTCCACAGTCACCAGATCTCAATCCAATAGAGCATCTTTGGGATGTGGTGGAACGGGAGATTCGCATCATGGATGTGCAGCCGACAAATCTGCGGCAACTGTGTGATGCCATCATGTCAATATGGACAGGCAGTTCTGAAGGCAAAAGGAGGTCCAACCCGTTACTAGCATGGTGTACCTAATAAAGTGGCCGGTGAGTGTACGTTCGGTATCATTTCCTCATGGTTTTCTAGATCTCTGCTTGCTATCATTCATTATGTTTACTCCTAGTGGATAAAAATTAGTCTATGGTCATGTGATGTATAGTCCATGGTCAAGTGATGAACACACAGGTGCACAGCTCAATACCAGGCAGGTGTCTGATCACTGTGATGTGACTATGACAGGCTGTGCACCTGTGTGTTCGTCACATGACCATGGACTGTATATCACATGACCATGGACTGTACATCACATGACCATGGACTGTACATCACATGACCATGGACTGTACATCACATGACCATGGACGGTACATCACATGATCATAGACTGATGTACAATTTTTTATTTTACAAACAATAATGTTGGTCTCTCAATATTGGTGTAAAAGTGGACAGCCCCTTTAAGATGCACATTAAAAGCAAGAGTCACCACAAGGCACACAACACTATGAATGAAACTGCAACCTTTAGCAAATGTCAGAAGAACATACAAATATCTACAGCAAAAAAGTCAAAAACAATGGTAAAATTACTGATGTGTCCTTTGTTCTTCTTCCTTCAACCTATCCAAAAATAAATGTCAAGAGATGAGCGCCTTTGAAAGAACAAACCTATGATTTTGCGACACTCTACTGGGAGTTGCTAAAGCTTTATGTGTCTATTTGTTACCTTCCGTGTGGTTGTGGGCATTGTGGCCTGCTGAGGGTTTTGCTATTATATACTGTATTTGTATAGTGAGAAACTGAATTGCTTAATAACATATTTTGTAAAGGTAAGAAAATGAACACATCTCTAGTAGTAGTAATAATCATCAGAATAATAAAAATAATAATAATCCGTACATTCATTTTAATATTCCAGAAACTGTTTTCGGAAGATTATCCACTCTTTTTCCCAGCACGCAAAACTTCTAGAGTGGGGTTATAACCGTAGCAAGCTGGCAACACTCGCTATAAATTATTAAACAGATAATTTATGGCATTCATTTACTTCTCAAACAACAGCATATGGCTCTCTAATGCTGCTTCAGATCCCGGCCTGTTCTAGTGAAGAAAATTCATCTAGCGAGGCTTTGAGGGAAGAAAAAAAAAGCATCTTAAGTGGGAATGGCTGCCTGAGATATAACCATTATATGAATGCAGTAAGAACAGCAGCAGCGATAGCCATCCGTTACGACTTACGACAATACATATCCTACCAGCTCTGTAATTACTATCTGACGGCACAGTGCAAAAGCAGCCGTAATGTTAAACAAATCAATTGTTCACTGTCACATGTCCTAGATTACTGAACATTATCCAGAACCAGAGAAGCCCTCCTTAAGGATTCTCGTAATGACAGTACCCATAGCTTAGAACATATGGTTTCACAGCATATTATACATACAATATCATGAGTTGCAGAATGATAAACAATAATTTGAATGCAATGAATATTAAATGTGTTGCAGCAAAAGACATGAAAATTAAACTCATTTTTGCCTTATAGCATGATCGAAAGCAGCTCCACACTTCCCACCTCTCTTAATACGCCCCGAAGCTGCAGTATAACTTTCACTTAATATAAAATTCTAGTGAATTCTTTCTGAAATGAAAAGGCAAGCTGTTGTGTAACCCTATCATGTGCACAGAATAGCAAAAAAGACTGGTTTTAGTTAGACTTTATAACAAAGCTGAAGCGCTCATTTATAGAAGAAATAATAGCTCTAGATAGAACCTTAGCAGATGCAAATGAGGCTGAAAACGCGATGTCATTGTTACATGCAAATCCTCCAGATTTAAGGAGAACGAAATGCCAGAAATATTTTGACATTTTTTAGAAGTATAATTGTGCGGTCATATCTTACGCAACATTGCCGACAGTTGTGGTAGGTCAGAAAGTAAATAACAATATCGGACCGGCTCATAACCTTGCAACCTTGGAGTTAAGTACAAAAAGAAATGTTTTTTACTTTTCCGCTGTCTCTTCCCGATATCCTTTTTATTTACACCAATTTGAGGAATGTGTGATGTTTTAATAATTGTTTTAAATGGCGAAAAAACAGCAGCTTGGCTCCTTTGATTCTTTCCAGCTATGATGTTCACTGAATAGGAAAAATCTTTTTGTATGATTGTAGATCAGGCAGTTTCAGATGCAGGGATAACTAATGTGTATGTTTTACATTATTTATTCATTTTTATATCTGTTCTAGGGAAGGGGGTGATTTTGAACTTTTAGTATGTATTTTATTTTTACACATATATATAATTTAGGCTCTGGAATTGCATGGGAGTTATGATAACTAATTCAATACATTGCAATGCTAATGTATTGCAATATATTGAGAAATACCTAGGCTTCTATTACAGGCTGCCTAACGCAATCTGTGATAGAATATTATCTAGTGACAAGGCTGTGAGTCTTCAATAAACATCATAAAGGTTGCATTCACACTTTCGTATTGGATCAGTATTTTTCATCAGTTTGTAAGCAAAAAATATACAGATTTATACATATTCATACAAATTGTGAACGAAAGCTAAAATATGACCTCATACTAGAAGTGATGAGAATGATGCAACATAACCACTGAGCCCCACTAAAATCAATAGTATGTGTCATGATATGATATTGCATCCTATTCAAAAGAAAAAAAAGGAAAAGCTTTCATATTAGGATAGTTTAACACTTTCCGTTTTCTTGAAGGAAAACAATGTTCATTGTCCATTGTCTAGTACCTCTGACAGATAAGATCAATGGATGTTCACTGCTAAGATAAACCTGACCTTATCATGGGTTATTCAGCTGTACATATATATATATATATATATATATATATATATATATATATATATATATATATATATACACACACACACACACACACACACACACACACACACACACACATATATCTGCATGTGTGCTACAATTTATTGTTGAATTTGCAGCAGATTTTTCGAGTTATGTAGGAAATGTTTCAGGGTATGTATTTGCTAGGAGCAAATCTCTTGACTATATGCATTACAATAGACCAATTTTTGATCTATTTGTACAAATTGTTTCTGTAATATTCCTCTTTGCCATTTCTCAATGCACACTGGGAAAACATCCATGTATTTTTCTTGTAAAATGTTCATTTTTTGAATACATCTAAATAAATAGAAATAATTTAAATACATACAAACACAAGAAATACAGATTTATAGAATGCAGATATATTTTTTCTTGCAGCAGTTTAATTTAGATTTCAATTTTTATACTACACGATAGCATTTATAACTATAACATACAATCATGTAAATTTTTTGGAGATTAACGCTGGGTTCACACCAGCGTCTGGACTCCGTTATCAGGTTTCCGTCTTCTGCACGAAGCGTTTTTTTTTTTAAAAAAAACTGAACACAGAGTACTGCTTGTCCGACTCTGTGTCCGGTTTAAAAAAAAACTGTTTTGTGCAGGAAATGGAAACCTGCAGAACGGAGACCCCGGGTGCAGATGTGAACGAGCCGTTAATGTGGCTCATTTTGAGTGTGTAAAGAAAAACAACAACAAAAAAAACCCCCTTTCAACACATTTGCAGTTTTCTTGTGTGTTTTTGCAACCTTCTTAGTTAGCCTTTGCTTGGCCACACATTTTTGTCATGTATTTTCCTATTTGAATGTCTGAAAAAGAAAGGTTTAAAAAAGCCATACCTTCAAAATACTGTCTTGTCTTAATATGTATGATTATGTACTTAAAGGGGCTCTATCAGCAAAATCCTGCAGATAGAGCCCCACATATGCGTGCATAGCCTTTAACCCCTTCCCGACATGCGCCGTAATAGTACGGCGCGTGTCGGGTCTGTAACTATGGCGACCGCCCGGGAGCCGGGCGGCCGTCATAGCCGCCGGGTGTCTACTGCTTTAAGCAGTAGACAACCGGCTCTAATGCCTCCGATCGGTCCCCGGACCGATCGGAGGCATTAACCCCTCCGGCGCTGCTGTCAAAGGCGCCGGAGGCGCCATCTTCCCGGCGGCGCATGGGCGCCGCCATTTTGGAAAGGATCGCCGGCTCCTGGAGCATGCTCCAGGGCCGACCCCCCGTTGCCATGACAGCCGGGAGCCTTGTTAAGGGCTCCCAGCCAGTCTGCAAATTCTCTCTTTTGCAGGCTGGTGTATAGAGCCTGCAAAAAAGATGATGATTTTTTGCAATGCATTAGTGATCAGACCCCCTGGGGTTCAACACCCCTAGGGGGTCTAATAAATGCAAAAAAAAAATAAAAAAAAAAGTAAAAAAAAATATAAAAAAAATATAAAAAGTATTAAAAGTTCAAATCACCCCCCTTTCCCTAGAACACATATAAAAGTAGTTAAAAACTGTGAAACATATACATGTTAGGTATCCCCGCGTCCGAAATCGCCCGCTCTACAAATCTATAAAAATATTTTTCCTGTTCGGTAAACGCCGTAGCAGGAAAAATAGTCAAAAGTGCCAAACCGCCGTTTTTTCACTGTTTTAATTCTGATAAAAATTTGAATAAAAAGTGATCAAAGCAATAACATTTCCCGAAAATGGTAGAACTAAAAAGTACACCCAGCCCCGCAAAAAAAGACGCCCTATGCATCCCCGTACACCTATGTATAAAAAAGTTACGGCCGTCGGAATATGGCGACTTTTAGAAAAAAAATTATTTAACACCGTTTTGGAATTTTTTTTAGGGGTCAAAATGTAAATAAAACCATATAAATTTGGTATCCCTGGAACCGTACCGAAACACAGAATATAGGGGACATGTTATTTTGGCTGCACAGTGAACGCCGTAAAACCAAAGCCCGTAAGAAAGTCACAGAAATGCATTTTTTCTTCAAATCCACCCCATTCTGAATTTTTTTCCTGCTTCCCAGTACATTATATAGAATAATTAATGATGGCATCATGAAGAAAAAATTGTCCCGCAAAAATTAAGACCTCATATGACTCTGGGAGCGGAGAAATAAAAAAGTTATGGGGTTTAGAAGGAGGGGAGTCAAAAACGAAAAACGAAAATCAAAAAATGCCATCGGCGGGAAGGGGTTAAAAAGGCTATTCAGGCACCGTAAATGTTAAATTAAACTACCCCCCCGTTTTAAAATAATAACTTAAAAAAGAATGTGCTCTACTTACGGAACGTGCACCCTGGGCGGGCATTCAGGGTGCGCCGTCTTCTTCTTCCCCGCCTCTTCTTCCTCTGACGTCTTCGGGTCCCGTCCTCCTCCGGCGCTTGCTCGCGGACACTGATAAAAAAAAATAGCCCAGGCGCATGCGCAGTAGCCGTAGTAGAGGCCGCGCGCTACTGCGCATGCGCCCGGGCTATTTTTTTTTATCTGTGTCCGCGAGCAAGCGCCGGAGGAGGACGGGACCCGAAGACGTCAGAGGAAGAAGAGGCGGGGAAGAAGAAGATGGCACACCCTGAATGCCCGCCCAGGGTGCACGTTCCGTAAGTAGAGAACATTCTTTTTTAAGTTATTATTTTTAAACGGGGGGGGTAGTTTAATTTAACATTTACGGTGCCTGAATAGCCTTTTTAAAGGCTATGCATGCATATGTGGGGCTCTATCTGCAGGATTTTGCTGATAGAGCCCCTTTAATAGTAAATTATTATGTAAGATTGTCGTTGGGATTTTGGTAGACAGTAAGTTTACCTTTAGCATCCAATGCCAGGCAGCTGCTGACAAGTTAAATAAAATTAGGGGATGGATCAAAAGAGGTATAGATTCTCATGACAAGAACATAGGTAGGCCTCTATACTAATCACTAGCAGAATATTCTGTGCAATTTTGGGCTCCAGTGTAAAATAATGGCTTAGTGGAACTAGAGAGTAGAACAATTTTTTGTTATATTGATGTTATTGTTGCTGCTACAGAGATTTGCTTTGTATTATTTTGACCCCTCCCTGCTCCTGTAGAAACTCTTCCTGTTCGGGTGCGGTTATTCCTCAGCCATTTCAGCCTTCAAACATCTCTGTATACCCTTGGCAAAATTTTTTGTTGCTTTTGTATAACTACAAGTATTCAGCATGGCAATTAGCATTCTGCAGGAATCTTCATACATGCCTGCACAGTTGACACTATCTGGCAAAGTTTCTTGAAATAAGTAACTGGTTCGATACAAACATACACAGTGTGACTGTCTCTAGAGCCCAACGCTTGCTGACTTGTGCTGGAGTCAGAATACACACTCCAAAATCTTGTAG
The DNA here is from genome assembly GCF_031893055.1 of Leptodactylus fuscus. Classification (NCBI taxonomy): domain Eukaryota; kingdom Metazoa; phylum Chordata; class Amphibia; order Anura; family Leptodactylidae; genus Leptodactylus; species Leptodactylus fuscus. Next base: position 149,023,070 of record NC_134266.1, read on the forward strand.
AATAGAATGCCAGGTTGCACCTCCATAAAATGCCTATGTATTCAGACTGGGATGCCATAAGTGGGTGTCCCAATACCTTTGTCCATACAGTATGTAGGTGTATGGTGTCCCAATACCTTTGTCCATACAGTATGTACATGTGTGGTGTCCTAATACCTTTGTCCATACAGTATGAACATGTATGGTGTCCCAATACCTTTGTCCATACAGTATGTACACGTATGGTGTCCCAATACCTTTGTCCATACAGTATGTAGATGTATGGTGTCCCAATACCTTTGTCCATACAATATGTAGATGTATGGTGTCCAAATACCTTTGTCCATACAGTATGTAGATGTATAGTGTCCCAATACCTGTGTCAATACAGTATGTACTTGTATGAAAATATTACTGACATAGTATAGAATCGTGTATACCTGATATATGATATGTTTATAATTTTGTATAGGAATTACAGTCATTATTTTAGAAAACGTAACAGTGACTGATTCTCAGCTATTTTTTTGTTATGCCTTATAGAGGAAATAAAAGGGCTATGCGGTGTTTGTGCCAGATTAAGCCCAGATGTTTTTGTCATCTACATTGGATCTATAAATAGACTTGTAAAGAACTTTAGATTTGCAGTTAAGCAGGGGGATTAGGTTGGAAACTACATGCGTTATCAGCAACAGTTTATGTCAATAAGTTATATAAACAATTAGAGATTCCCAGAAAAAGGGATTCAGGAGTTCTGATCACGCTACAGATTGAAGAAACACAATGGCCCACGTTTACTAATAGATAGTGTAAATTTAGGCTAGATCTATTATAGTGACTGATGATGGATCATAATTTGGTGCATCTTTATACAGTCTTGTGTAGTTTTATACCACCCGCTAATAGATAAAGAAATATTGCTTATTATAATACAAATGTAACATATTTTAGGATATCCTCAGTAAAATGTTTACAAATAACAAAAAAGATATAATACCAAATCTAACAGTATTTCATTCTAAACTTGCCAGCTTTGTGCACCCTACAGATCTTATACTTCTATCCTTCCAAATTTTAAAGCCTATGATTTTCAACCATTTTAGTGTCACTAACCCTATTTTATAAGAGGTTAGACTTATAGAGGTCATCAGTAAAATCAGCGGTGCATGGCGGAAGAGAAGTACAATTATTAGGTTGGTTTCACACAACGTTTTTTAGAGTAATGCCATTGCAGTTTTTGAGCCAAAGTCTCGAGTAATCCTGCAGAAAGGATAAGTCTTTCTTTTGTATCATTCCATTTCTCGCCTTGACTGTACAAAAACCGCCACAATAACAGCAATATTTTTCCAGGAAGTGCTGTGTATAAAACTAGCCAAAGGGGCTTAGCTACATTTGAAGGGGGATGTTTTTTATTTAAGATTTCTGTAATCTCAGAACCCAAACCTCAACGTCATTAAACATTTTGGAGCATTTCGTAGACTGTATAAACCAAGAAACTCATTCTTTTTTCTGTTATACCTTACTGATTTGTTTTATAATATCAACATAATAACAACAAGAAAATAGAAAAACAAGACAAAAAAGAAAAAGAGATATCTATGTATGCTCATACAAAAACTAGTAACTCTGTGTATTTCCAAGGCAGAGAATAAGAAAACTATACCATACATAGCACATAATGCATATCATATTAGCTAGATTACCACCATTAATAATTCAATGATGTGTCTCTTTGGCCACACATGCTATAGGCAACCTATGTGCCATAATGAAAGCTTTATTCCAATCTTCTTCTCTTATATAGTCTGCCAGTTCTTACTCCCATCAAGAATTACATGGAGCTTAGATAACTTCCTCATTGGTGGAGTTCTTGAAAGTAAAGATTTTTTAACACCATGAGTGATGCTGCTAAGTCTTTGGAATCTAAGGCATAATAAATTATCTGTCGCCGGCGTTCCTGTAGATATAATTGTAACAGAAAGTCCATGGAGGAAAACTCTGTGAATTTTCTGTTCAAAGCGCTGCGGGAAGAACTGCGATGTGTTAGCACCGCGTTTTTTCCTGTGGTATCCCTAGAATCGTACTGACCCATAGAATACAGATAACATTCTTTTTGCCTGCATAGTGAACGCATTTATTCAAAGTGGGGCTTTAGCCTTATAGTCTTCTCTAACAATGGAATGTAATTCAGAGTATACAGAGCTGATGAATCTCTTGGAATATGTATCCTCAAGTTTATCAAAGAGGCATTTTGCCATTTCATTTTTGAGATGTTACGATATGTATAGTAACACATGGTATTCCTCGGTGGCGTGTGCCTCATTGAAATTAAGTATGCTGTAAAAAGAATGGCGTAGAAAATGTCTAAGTTTTATCATTAAAAACTTTTAAACAATTATACAATTAAAAATAGTACGGATTGTACTATGTATAGGTGTGCAGTAGAAAAAAACCTCAGTTGTCAGCATTATGCCAGGTTCACACTTACGTCTGGTATTCGTCTGCCTGCAAATTGTTTGGAAAAAAACCCAGTTTGGTACAAAAAGGAATCCAAGTGGTCTTTTTAGATGGATTAGTCAATGGGTGTCCATTCAAAAAACAAAAACAAAAAAAAAAAGTTGACAGTTTTTGTCCGTTTGTGATCAGTTTGTGTCCATTTGACCAATCCGTTTTCTTTATTTGCCTTCTTCATTCTGAGCTTGTACAGAGAGAAAACGGATTGCACAATGGAGACAAACTGATTCCTATCTGTTTGTAATCTGCTTTCCATAGACCTCACTGTTAAAAAAACAAAACAGATTTATTTCTGTCTGTCTGGTATCCTTATTTTTTTAATGGAGAAAAAGTGCCGCAAGTCTGACTTTTTTCTCTGCCCAAAAGAGCGGATACCAGATGGAAATGCTCCAAACGCGCACCTGCAGATGGTTTTTACACCCCATTGAAATGAATGGGTTTTAAAACAAACCATTTGAAATCAGCTTTTGAGGATCTTGAGACAGTTTCCAAAACTGATTTTGAACAGCGAGCGAAACGCTGATGTTAATCCAGCCTTAGAGCCACAACATATGTTTCTATTTTAAAATTATGCATTATAATTAGAGATGAGCGAACAGTGTTCTATCGAACTCATGTTCGATCGGATATTAGGCTGTTCGGCATGTTCGAATCGAATCGAACACCGCGTGGTAAAGTGCGCCATTACTCGATTCCCCTCCCACCTTCCCTGGCGCCTTTTTTGCTCCAATAACAGCGCAGGGTAGGTGGGACAGGAACTACGACACCGGTGACGTTGAAAAAAGTAGGCAAAACCCATTGGCTGCCGAAAACATGTGACCTCTAATTTAAAAGAACAGCGACGCCCAGCTTCGCGTCATTCTGAGCTTGCAATTCACCGGGGACGGAGGTTTCCGTCCAGTTAGCTAGGGCTTAGATTCTGGGTAGGCAGGGACAGGCTAGGATAGGAAGGAGAAGACAACCAACAGCTCTTATAAGAGCTAAATTCCAGGGAGAAGCTTGTCAGTGTAACGTGGCACTGACGGGCTCAATTGCCGCAACCCAGCTTTCCCAGGATCCTGAATGGAATACACTGTCAGTGTATTCCCGTATACCCGATATATACCCCCGATACCCGTTCCAACAGTGTGCCCCCCCACCTTCACCCCAGAAATACCCTGCAAGTCCCCTAGCAATAGAATTGGGGCTATATACACCCACTATTTTTGCTACTGCCATATAGTGCCATTGTCTCACTGGGAATTCAAAGAATATATTGGGCTTACATATAACTTCAATTACAGGGAGAAGCTTGTCAGTGTAACGTGGCACTGACGGGCTCAATCGCCGCAACCCAGCTTTCCCAGGATCCTGAATGGAACACACTGACAGTGCATTCCCGTATACCCCATATATACACCCCAAATCCCCGTTCCAACGGTGTGCCCCCCCACCTTCACCTCAGAAATACCCTGCAAGTCCCCTAGCAATAGAATTGGGGCTATATACACCCACTATTTTTGCTACTGGTATATAGTGCCATTGTCTGACTGGGAATTCAAAGAATATATTGGGGTTACGTGCACCCACAATTTTTGCTACTGGTATATAGTGCCATTGTCTGACTGGGAATTCAAAGAATATATTGGGGTTACGTGCACCCACAATTTTTGCTACTGGTATATAGTGCCATTGTCTGACTGGGAATTCAAAGAATATATTGGGGTTACAAATACCCTCATTTCTTGCTACTGGTATATAGTGCCATTGTCTGACTGGGAATTCAAAGAATATATTGGGGTTATAAATACCCTCATTTCTTGCTACTGGTATATAGTGCCATTGTCTCACTGGGAATTCAAAGAATATATTGGGGTTACGTGCACCCACAATTTTTGCTACTGGTATATAGTGCCATTGTCTGACTGGGAATTCAAAGAATATATTGGGGTTACAAATACCCTCATTTCTTGCTACTGGTATATAGTGCCATTGTCTGACTGGGAATTCAAAGAATATATTGGGGTTATAAATACCCTCATTTCTTGCTACTGGTATATAGTGCCATTGTCTCACTGGGAATTCAAAGAATATATTGGGGTTACGTGCACCCACAATTTTTGCTACTGGTATATAGTGCCATTGTCTGACTTGGAATTCAAAGAATATATTGGGGTTACAAATACCCTCATTTCTTGCTACTGCCATATAGTGCCAGTTTCTGACTGGTAATTCAAAGAATATATTGGGGTTACGTGCACCCACAATTTTTGCTACTGGTATATAGTGCCATTGTCTCACTGGGAATTCAAAGAATATATTGGGGTTACGTGCACCCACAATTTTTGCTACTGGTATATAGTGCCATTGTCTGACTGGGAATTCAAAGAATATATTGGGGTTACAAATACCCTCATTTCTTGCTACTGGTATATAGTGCCATTGTCTGACTGGGAATTCAAAGAATATATTGGGGTTATAAATACCCTCATTTCTTGCTACTGGTATATAGTGCCATTGTCTGACTGGGAATTCAAAGAATATATTGGGGTTACGTGCACCCACAATTTTTGCTACTGGTATATAGTGCCATTGTCTGACTGGGAATTCAAAGAATATATTGGGGTTACGTGCACCCACAATTTTTGCTACTGGTATATAGTGCCATTGTCTGACTGGGAATTCAAAGAATATATTGGGGTTACAAATACCCTCATTTCTTGCTACTGGTATATAGTGCCATTGTCTGACTGGGAATTCAAAGAATATATTGGGGTTATAAATACCCTCATTTCTTGCTACTGGTATATAGTGCCATTGTCTCACTGGGAATTCAAAGAATATATTGGGGTTACGTGCACCCACAATTTTTGCTACTGGTATATAGTGCCATTGTCTGACTGGGAATTCAAAGGATATATTGGGGTTATAAATACCCTCATTTCTTGCTACTGGTATATAGTGCCATTGTCTCACTGGGAATTCAAAGAATATATTGGGGTTACGTGCACCCACAATTTTTGCTACTGGTATATAGTGCCATTGTCTGACTGGGAATTCAAAGAATATATTGGGGTTACGTGCACCCACAATTTTTGCTACTGGTATATAGTGCCATTGTCTGACTGGGAATTCAAAGAATATATTGGGGTTACGTGCACCCACAATTTTTGCTACTGGTATATAGTGCCATTGTCTGACTGGGAATTCAAAGAATATATTGGGGTTACAAATACCCTCATTTCTTGCTACTGCCATATAGTGCCAGTTTCTGACTGGTAATTCAAAGAATATATTGGGGTTACGTGCACCCACAATTTTTGCTACTGGTATATAGTGCCATTGTCTCACTGGGAATTCAAAGAATATATTGGGGTTACGTGCACCCACAATTTTTGCTACTGGTATATAGTGCCATTGTCTGACTGGGAATTCAAAGAATATATTGGGGTTACAAATACCCTCATTTCTTGCTACTGGTATATAGTGCCATTGTCTGACTGGGAATTCAAAGAATATATTGGGGTTATAAATACCCTCATTTCTTGCTACTGGTATATAGTGCCATTGTCTGACTGGGAATTCAAAGAATATATTGGGGTTACGTGCACCCACAATTTTTGCTACTGGTATATAGTGCCATTGTCTGACTGGGAATTCAAAGAATATATTGGGGTTACGTGCACCCACAATTTTTGCTACTGGTATATAGTGCCATTGTCTGACTGGGAATTCAAAGAATATATTGGGGTTACAAATACCCTCATTTCTTGCTACTGGTATATAGTGCCATTGTCTGACTGGGAATTCAAAGAATATATTGGGGTTATAAATACCCTCATTTCTTGCTACTGGTATATAGTGCCATTGTCTCACTGGGAATTCAAAGAATATATTGGGGTTACGTGCACCCACAATTTTTGCTACTGGTATATAGTGCCATTGTCTGACTGGGAATTCAAAGAATATATTGGGGTTACAAATACCCTCATTTCTTGCTACTGGTATATAGTGCCATTGTCTCACTGGGAATTCAAAGAATATATTGGGGTTACGTGCACCCACAATTTTTGCTACTGGTATATAGTGCCATTGTCTGACTGGGAATTCAAAGAATATATTGGGGTTACAAATACCCTCATTTCTTGCTACTGGTATATAGTGCCATTGTCTGACTGGGAATTCAAAGAATATATTGGGGTTATAAATACCCTCATTTCTTGCTACTGGTATATAGTGCCATTGTCTGACTGGGAATTCAAAGAATATATTGGGGTTACGTGCACCCACAATTTTTGCTACTGGTATATAGTGCCATTGTCTGACTGGGAATTCAAAGAATATATTGGGGTTACAAATACCCTCATTTCTTGCTACTGGTATATAGTGCCATTGTCTGACTGGGAATTCAAAGAATATATTGGGGTTATAAATACCCTCATTTCTTGCTACTGGTATATAGTGCCATTGTCTCACTGGGAATTCAAAGAATATATTGGGGTTACGTGCACCCACAATTTTTGCTACTGGTATATAGTGCCATTGTCTGACTGGGAATTCAAAGAATATATTGGGGTTACAAATACCCTCATTTCTTGCTACTGCCATATAGTGCCAGTTTCTGACTGGTAATTCAAAGAATATATTGGGGTTACGTGCACCCACAATTTTTGCTACTGGTATATAGTGCCATTGTCTGACTGGGAATTCAAAGATTATATTGGGGTTATAAATACCCTCATTTCTTGCTACTGGTATATAGTGCCATTGTCTGACTGGGAATTCAAAGAATATATTGGGAGTACGTACACCCACAATTTTTGCTACTGGTATATAGTGCCATTGTCTGACTGGGAATTCAAAGAATATATTGGGGTTACAAATACCCTCATTTCTTGCTACTGCCATATAGTGCCAGTTTCTGACTGGTAATTCAAAGAATATATTGGGGTTACGTGCACCCACAATTTTTGCTACTGCTATATTGTGCCATTGTCTCACTGGGAATTCAAAGAATATATTGGGGTTACGTGCACCCACAATTTTTGCTACTGGTATATAGTGCCATTGTCTGACTGGGAATTCAAAGAATATATTGGGGTTACAAATACCCTCATTTCTTGCTACTGGTATATAGTGCCATTGTCTGACTGGGAATTCAAAGAACATATTGGGGTTATAAATACCCTCATTTCTTGCTACTGGTATATAGTGCCATTGTCTCACTGGGAATTCAAAGAATATATTGGGGTTACGTGCGCCCACAATTTTTGCTACTGGTATATAGTGCCATTGTCTGACTGGGAATTCAAAGAATATATTGGGGTTACAAATACCCTCATTTCTTGCTACTGCCATATAGTGCCAGTTTCTGACTGGTAATTCAAAGAATATATTGGGGTTACGTGCACCCACAATTTTTGCTACTGGTATATAGTGCCATTGTCTGACTGGGAATTCAAAGATTATATTGGGGTTATAAATACCCTCATTTCTTGCTACTGGTATATAGTGCCATTGTCTGACTGGGAATTCAAAGAATATATTGGGGTTACGTGCACCCACAATTTTTGCTACTGGTATGTAGTGCCATTGTCTCACTGGGAATTCAAAGAATATATTGGGGTTACGTGCACCCACAATTTTTGCTACTGGTATATAGTGCCATTGTCTCACTGGGAATTCAAAGAATATATTGGGGTTATAAATACCCTCATTTCTTGCTACTGGTATATAGTGCCATTGTCTGACTGGGAATTCAAAGAATATATTGGGGTTACGTGCACCCACAATTTTTGCTACTGGTATATAGTGCCATTGTCTGACTGGGAATTCAAAGAATATATTGGGGTTACAAATACCCTCATTTCTTGCTACTGGTATATAGTGCCATTGTCTGACTGGGAATTCATAGAATATATTGGGGTTATAAATACCCTCATTTCTTGCTACTGGTATATAGTGCCATTGTCTCACTGGGAATTCAAAGAATATATTGGGGTTACGTGCACCCACAATTTTTGCTACTGGTATATAGTGCCATTGTCTGACTGGGAATTCAAAGAATATATTGGGGTTACAAATACCCTCATTTCTTGCTACTGCCATATAGTGCCAGTTTCTGACTGGTAATTCAAAGAATATATTGGGGCTACGTGCACTCACAATTTTTGCTACTGGTATATAGTGCCATTGTCTGACTGGGAATTCAAAGAATATATTGGGATTATAAATACCCTCATTTCTTGCTACTGGTATATAGTGCCATTGTCTGACTGGGAATTCAAAGAATATATTGGGGTTACGTGCACCCACAATTTTTGCTACTGGTATATAGTTCCATTGTCTCACTGGGAATTCAAAGAATATATTGGGGTTACAAATACATTCATTTCTTGCTACTGGTATATAGTGCCATTGTCTGACTGGGAATTCAAAGAATATATTAGGGTTATAAATACCCTCATTTCTTGCTACTGGTATATAGTGCCATTGTCTCACTGGGAATTCAAAGAATATATTGGGGTTACGTGCACCCACAATTCTTGCTACTGGTATATAGTGCCATTGTCTGACTGGGAATTCAAAGAATATATTGGGGTTACAAATACCCTCATTTCTTGCTACTGCCATATAGTGCCAGTTTCTGACTGGTAATTCAAAGAATATATTGGGGTTACGTGCACCCACAATTTTTGCTACTGGTATATAGTGCCATTGTCTCACTGGGAATTCAAAGAATATATTGGGGTTATGTGCACCCACAATTTTTGCTACTGGTATATAGTGCCATTGTCTGACTGGGAATTCAAAGAATATATTGGGGTTACAAATACCCTCATTTCTTGCTACTGCCATATAGTGCCAGTTTCTGACTGGTAGTTCAAAGAATATATTGGGGTTACGTGCACCCACAATTTTTGCTACTGGTATATAGTGCCATTGTCTGACTGGGAATTCAAAGAATATATTGGGGTTACAAATACCCTCATTTCTTGCTACTGCCATATAGTGCCAGTTTCTGACTGGTAATTCAAAGAATATATTGGGGTTACGTGCACCCACAATTTTTGCTACTGGTATATAGTGCCATTGTCTGACTGGGAATTCAAAGAATATATTGGGGTTATAAATACCCTCATTTCTTGCTACTGGTATATAGTGCCATTGTCTGACTGGGAATTCAAAGAATATATTGGGGTTACGTGCACCCACAATTTTTTCTACTGGTATATAGTGCCATTGTCTCACTGGGAATTCAAAGAATATATTGGGGTTACGTGCACCCACAATTTTTGCTACTGGTATATAGTGCCATTGTCTGACTGGGAATTCAAAGAATATATTGGGGTTACAAATACCCTCATTTCTTGCTACTGCCATATAGTGCCAGTTTCTGACTGGTAATTCAAAGAATATATTGGGGTTACGTGCACCCACAATTTTTGCTACTGGTATATAGTGCCATTGTCTCACTGGGAATTCAAAGAACATATTGGGGTTACGTGCACCCACAATTTTTGCTACTGGTATATAGTGCCATTGTCTGACTGGGAATTCAAAGAATATATTGGGGTTACAAATACCCTCATTTCTTGCTACTGGTATATAGTGCCATTGTCTGACTGGGAATTCAAAGAATATATTGGGGTTATAAATACCCTCATTTCTTGCTACTGGTATATAGTGCCATTGTCTCACTGGGAATTCAAAGAATATATTGGGGTTACGTGCACCCACAATTTTTGCTACTGGTATATAGTGCCATTGTCTGACTGGGAATTCAAAGAATATATTGGGGTTACAAATACCCTCATTTCTTGCTACTGCCATATAGTGCCAGTTTCTGACTGGTAATTCAAAGAATATATTGGGGTTACGTGCACCCACAATTTTTGCTACTGGTATATAGTGCCATTGTCTGACTGGGAATTCAAAGAATATATTGGGGTTATAAATACCCTCATTTCTTGCTACTGGTATATAGTGCCATTGTCTGACTGGGAATTCAAAGAATATATTGGGGTTACGTGCATCCACAATTTTTGCTACTGGTATATAGTGCCATTGTCTCACTGGGAATTCAAAGAATATATTGGGGTTACGTGCACCCACAATTTTTGCTACTGGTATATAGTGCCATTGTCTGACTGGGAATTCAAAGAATATATTGGGGTTACAAATACCCTCATTTCTTGCTACTGCCATATAGTGCCAGTTTCTGACTGGTAATTCAAAGAATATATTGGGGTTACGTGCACCCACAATTTTTGCTACTGGTATATAGTGCCATTGTTTTACTGGGAATTCAAAGAATATATTGGGGTTACGTGCACCCACAATTTTTGCTACTGGTATATAATGCCATTGTCTGACTGGGAATTCAAAGAATATATTGGGGTTACAAATACCCTCATTTCTTGCTACTGCCATATAGTGCCAGTTTCTGACTGGTAATTCAAAGAATATATTGGGGTTACGTGCACCCACAATTTTTGCTACTGGTATATAGTGCCATTGTCTGACTGGGAATTCAAAGAATATATTGGGGTTATAAATACCCTCATTTCTTGCTACTGGTATATAGTGCCATTGTCTGACTGGGAATTCAAAGAATATATTGGGGTTACGTGCACCCACAATTTTTGCTACTGGTATATAGTGCCATTGTCTCACTGGGAATTCAAAGAATATATTGGGGTTACGTGCACCCACAATTTTTGCTACTGGTATATAGTGCCATTGTCTGACTGGGAATTCAAAGAATATATTGGGGTTACAAATACCCTCATTTCTTGCTACTGCCATATAGTGCCAGTTTCTGACTGGTAATTCAAAGAATATATTGGGGTTACGTGCACCCACAATTTTTGCTACTGGTATATAGTGCCATTGTCTGACTGGGAATTCAAAGAATATATTGGGGTTACGTGCACCCACAATTTTTGCTACTGGTATATAGTGCCATTGTCTCACTGGGAATTCAAAGAATATATTGGGGTTACAAATACCCTCATTTCTTGCTACTGGTATATAGTGCCATTGTCTGACTGGGAATTCAAAGAATATATTGGGGTTACAAATACCCTCATTTCTTGCTACTGGTATATAGTGCCATTGTCTGACTGGCAATTCAAAGAATATATTGGGGTTACAAATACCCTCATTTCTTGCTACTGCCATATAGTGCCAGTTTCTGACTGGTAATTCAAAGAATATATTGGGGTTACGTGCACCCACAATTTTTGCTACTGGTATATAGTGCCATTGTCTCACTGGGAATTCAAAGAACATATTGGGGTTACGTGCACCCACAATTTTTGCTACTGGTATATAGTGCCATTGTCTGACTGGGAATTCAAAGAATATATTGGGGTTACAAATACCCTCATTTCTTGCTACTGGTATATAGTGCCATTGTCTGACTGGGAATTCAAAGAATATATTGGGGTTATAAATACCCTCATTTCTTGCTACTGGTATATAGTGCCATTGTCTCACTGGGAATTCAAAGAATATATTGGGGTTACGTGCACCCACAATTTTTGCTACTGGTATATAGTGCCATTGTCTGACTGGGAATTCAAAGAATATATTGGGGTTACAAATACCCTCATTTCTTGCTACTGCCATATAGTGCCAGTTTCTGACTGGTAATTCAAAGAATATATTGGGGTTACGTGCACCCACAATTTTTGCTACTGGTATATAGTGCCATTGTCTGACTGGGAATTCAAAGAATATATTGGGGTTATAAATACCCTCATTTCTTGCTACTGGTATATAGTGCCATTGTCTGACTGGGAATTCAAAGAATATATTGGGGTTACGTGCACCCACAATTTTTGCTACTGGTATATAGTGCCATTGTCTCACTGGGAATTCAAAGAATATATTGGGGTTACGTGCACCCACAATTTTTGCTACTGGTATATAGTGCCATTGTCTGACTGGGAATTCAAAGAATATATTGGGGTTACAAATACCCTCATTTCTTGCTACTGCCATATAGTGCCAGTTTCTGACTGGTAATTCAAAGAATATATTGGGGTTACGTGCACCCACAATTTTTGCTACTGGTATATAGTGCCATTGTTTTACTGGGAATTCAAAGAATATATTGGGGTTACGTGCACCCACAATTTTTGCTACTGGTATATAATGCCATTGTCTGACTGGGAATTCAAAGAATATATTGGGGTTACAAATACCCTCATTTCTTGCTACTGCCATATAGTGCCAGTTTCTGACTGGTAATTCAAAGAATATATTGGGGTTACGTGCACCCACAATTTTTGCTACTGGTATATAGTGCCATTGTCTGACTGGGAATTCAAAGAATATATTGGGGTTATAAATACCCTCATTTCTTGCTACTGGTATATAGTGCCATTGTCTGACTGGGAATTCAAAGAATATATTGGGGTTACGTGCACCCACAATTTTTGCTACTGGTATATAGTGCCATTGTCTCACTGGGAATTCAAAGAATATATTGGGGTTACGTGCACCCACAATTTTTGCTACTGGTATATAGTGCCATTGTCTGACTGGGAATTCAAAGAATATATTGGGGTTACAAATACCCTCATTTCTTGCTACTGCCATATAGTGCCAGTTTCTGACTGGTAATTCAAAGAATATATTGGGGTTACGTGCACCCACAATTTTTGCTACTGGTATATAGTGCCATTGTCTGACTGGGAATTCAAAGAATATATTGGGGTTACGTGCACCCACAATTTTTGCTACTGGTATATAGTGCCATTGTCTCACTGGGAATTCAAAGAATATATTGGGGTTACAAATACCCTCATTTCTTGCTACTGGTATATAGTGCCATTGTCTGACTGGGAATTCAAAGAATATATTGGGGTTACAAATACCCTCATTTCTTGCTACTGGTATATAGTGCCATTGTCTGACTGGCAATTCAAAGAATATTTTGGGGTTATAAATACCCTCATTTCTTGCTACTGGTATATAGTGCCATTGTCTGACTGGGAATTCAAAGAATATATTGGGGTTACGTGCACCCACAATTTTTGCTACTGGTATATAGTGCCATTGTCTGACTGGGAATTCAAAGAATATATTGGGGTTACAAATACCCTCATTTCTTGCTACTGGTATATAGTGCCATTGTCTGACTGGGAATTCAAAGAATATATTGGGGTTACAAATACCCTCATTTCTTGCTACTGCCATATAGTGCCAGTTTCTGACTGGTAATTCAAAGAATATATTGGGGTTATAAATACCCTCATTTCTTGCTACTGGTATATAGTGCCATTGTCTGACTGGGAATTCAAAGAATATATTGGGGTTATAAATACCCTCATTTCTTGCTACTGGTATATAGTACCATTGTCTGACTGGGAATTCAAAGAATATATTGGGGTTACGTGCACCCACAATTTTTGCTACTGGTATATAGTGCCATTGTCTGACTGGGAATTCAAAGAATATATTGGGGTTACGTGCACCCACAATTTTTGCTACTGGTATATAGTGCCAATTTCTAACTGGGAATTCAAAATGCGCAAGGCTCCCGGAAAGGGACGTGGACGAGGCCGTGGGCGAGGTCGGGGGAATGGTTCTGGGGAGCAAGGTAGCAGTGAAGCCACAGGGCGTCCCGTGCCTGCTCCTGTGGGGCAGCAAGCATTGCGCCACTCCACAGTGCCAGGGTTGCTTGCCACATTAACTAAACTGCAGGGTACAAACCTTAGTAGGCCCGAGAACCAGGAACAGGTCTTGCAATGGCTGTCAGAGAACGCTTACAGCACATTGTCCAGCAGCCAGTCAGACTCTGCCTCCTCTCCTCCTATTACCCAACAGTCTTGTCCTCCTTCCTCCCAAAATTCCCAAGCTTCACAGAACAATAACCCCAACTGTCCCTGCTCCCCAGAGCTGTTCTCCGCTCCTTTCATTGTCCCTCAACCTGCCTCTCCATGTCACGATTCCACGAACCTAACAGAGGAGCATCTGTGTCCAGATGCTCAAACACTAGAGTCTCCTCCATCTCCGTTCGATTTGGTGGTGGATGACCAGCAACCCACCCTCATCGACGATGATGTGACGCAGTTGCCGTCAGGGCATCCAGTTGACCGGCGCATTGTGCGGGAGGAGGAGATGAGACAGGAGTTGGAAGAGGAAGTGGTGGATGATGAGGACACTGACCCGACCTGGACAGGGGGGATGTCAAGCGGGGAAAGTAGTGTGGATGTTGAGGCAGGTGCAGCACCAAAAAGGGTAGCTAGAGGCAGAGGTCAGCAGCTTAGGCGAAGCCAGGCCACACCCGGAATCTCCCAAGATGTTCCAGTTCGTACCCAGCCCCGAAAAACTCCCACCTCGAGGGCACGTTTCTCGAAGGTGTGGAGTTTTTTCAAGGAATGCGCCGAGGACAGATATAGTGTTGTCTGCACAATTTGCCTCTCGAAATTGATTAGGGGCTCTGAGAAGAGCAACCTGTCCACCACTTCAATGCGCCGTCATTTGGAATCCAAGCACTGGAATCAGTGGCAGGCAGCAACGGCAGGACAAAGGCCGCCTGCCGTTCACGCCACTGCCACTGCCTCTGCCACTGCCTCTGCCTCTGCCACTGCCACTGCTGACTGTGCTGGCGATGCACTCCAGAGGACGAGCCAGGACACCACTTCATCTGCCTCCGCCACTTTGTTGACTTCTCCCTCATCCTCCCCTGTTCCTGTCTTATCTCCTTCTCCTGCACCATCAAAGGCACCATCAGGCGCTTCTTTACAACAACCCACCATCTCTCAGACATTGGAGCGGCGGCAGAAATACACTGCTAACCACCCACACGCGCAAGCCTTGAACGCCAACATCGCTAAACTGCTGGCCCAGGAGATGTTGGCGTTCCGGCTTGTTGAAACTCCCGCCTTCCTGGACCTGATGGCAACTGCGGCACCTCGCTATGCCGTCCCTAGCCGTCACTACTTCTCCCGGTGTGCCGTCCCCGCCTTGCACCAGCACGTGTCACTCAACATCAGGCGGGCCCTTAGTTCCGCGCTTTGCACAAAGGTCCACTTGACCACCGACGCGTGGACAAGTGCATGCGGACAGGGACGCTACATTTCACTGACGGCACACTGGGTGAATTTAGTTGAGGCTGGGACTGCTTCCCAAACTGGCCCGGTGTACCTCGTCTCCCCGCCTAACATTCCTGGCAGGGACACGAGAAGAACACCCCCCTCCTCCTCCTCCTCTACCGCCTCCTCCTCCTCCGCCACCGCCTCCTCCTCCGCCACCGCCTCCTCCTCCGCTGTTAGATTGACCCCAGCTACGAGTTGGAAACGTTGCAGCACTGGCGTCGGTAGACGTCAGCAGGCTGTGCTGAAGCTGATCAGCTTGGGGGACAGACAGCACACTGCCTCCGAGGTGAGGGATGCCCTCCTCGATGAGACGGCAATATGGTTTGAGCCGCTGCACCTGGGCCCAGGCATGGTCGTTTGTGATAACGGCCGGAACCTGGTAGCAGCTCTGGAGCTTGCCGGACTCCAACATGTTCCATGCCTGGCCCACGTCTTCAACCTAGTGGTGCAACGTTTCCTAAAGAGCTACCCCAATGTTCCAGAGCTACTGGTGAAAGTGCGGCGCATGTGCGCCCACTTTCGCAAGTCGACAGTAGCCGCTGATAGCTTAAAATCTCTCCAGCAACGCCTGCATGTGCCACAACACCGGCTTTTGTGCGACGTCCCCACACGCTGGAACTCAACGTTTCAGATGTTGAATAGAGTGGTTGAGCAGCAGAGACCTTTGATGGAATACCAGCTACAAAACCCTAGGGTGCCACAAAGTCAGCTGCCTCAGTTTCACATCCATGAGTGGCCATGGATGAGAGACCTTTGTGACATCCTACGGGTCTTTGAGGAGTCCACAAGGAGGGTGAGCTCTGAGGATGCGATGGTGAGCCTTACAATCCCGCTCTTGTGTGTTCTGAGAGAATCCCTGATTGACATCAGGGATAACTCAGATCACACAGAGGAGTTAGGGATAGCATCCGATCCGTCACAGCTGGAGAGTAGGTCCACACATCTGTCCGCTTCACTGCGTTTAATGGAGGAGGAGGAGGAGGAGGAGGAAGAAGAGTTGTCCGATGATGTGATGGTGATACAGGAGGCTTCCGGGCAACTTCGAATCATCCCATTGTTGCAGCGCGGATGGGTAGACATGGAGGATGAGGAGGAAATGGAGATTGAACTTTCCGGTGGGGCCAGAGGAGTCATGCCAACTAACACTGTGGCAGACATGGCTGAGTTCATGTTGGGGTGCTTTACAACCGACAAGCGTATTGTCAAAATCATGGAGGACAACCAGTACTGGATCTTTGCTATCCTTGACCCCCGGTATAAAAACAACATCTCGTCTTTTATTCCGGTAGAGGGGAGGGCCAATCGCATCAATGCTTGCCACAGGCAATTTGTGCAGAATATGATGGAGATGTTTCCAGCATGTGACATTGGCGGCAGGGAGGGCAGTTCCTCCAGTAGGCAACCAAGTTCTCACCGGTCCACACAAACGAGGGGCACACTGTCTAAGGTCTGGGACACCTTGATGGCACCCCCTCGCCAAACTGCCGCCACGGAGGGTCCTAGTGTCACCAGGCGTGAGAAGTATAGGCGCATGTTGCGGGAATACCTTTCCGACCACAGCCCTGTCCTCTCCGACCCCTCTGCGCCCTACACGTATTGGGTGTCAAAGTTGGACCTGTGGCTTGAACTTGCCCTATATGCCTTGGAGGTGCTGTCCTGTCCTGCCGCCAGCGTCCTATCTGAGAGGGTGTTCAGTGCAGCCGGTGGCATCATCACTGACAAGCGCACCCATCTGTCAGCTGAGAGTGCCGACTGGCTCACTTTGATAAAAATGAACCACCACTGGATAGAGCCTTCATTTTTGTGCCCACCTGTGTAAAGCACCCCAACATGAAACTCCATGTCTGT
Organism: Leptodactylus fuscus; assembly: GCF_031893055.1. Lineage (NCBI taxonomy): Eukaryota > Metazoa > Chordata > Amphibia > Anura > Leptodactylidae > Leptodactylus > Leptodactylus fuscus. The sequence continues at coordinate 149,040,502 of NC_134266.1, forward strand.
ACTCAACCTCTCCAATTCCTCCGCATCCTCATACTCATCCACCATAAGCGTTGCACAATTCTGCTAATACTAGGCTCCCTCCACCCTGATTTCCCCCAACTCTGCTGGTTAGAGGCTCCCTCCACCCTGCTTTCCCACAACTCTGCTGGTTAGAGGCTCCCTCCACCCTGCTTTCCCACAACTCTGCTGGTTAGAGGCTCCCTCCACCCTGATTTCCACCAACTCTGCTGGTTAGAGGCTCCCTCCACCATGAATTGGTCCAAACTGGGCTGTTTAGAGGCTCCCTCCACCATGAATTGGTCCAAACTGGGCTGGTTAGAGGCTCCCTCCACCATGAATTGGTCCAAACTGGGCTGTTTAGAGGCTCCCTCCACCATGAATTGGTCCAAACTCTGCTGGTTAGAGGCTCCCTCCACCCTGCTTTCCCACAACTCTGCTGGTTAGAGGCTCCCTCCACCCTGATTTCCACCAACTCTGCTGGTTAGAGGCTCCCTCCACCATGAATTGGTCCAAACTGGGCTGTTTAGAGGCTCCCTCCACCATGAATTGGTCCAAACTGGGCTGTTTAGAGGCTCCCTCCACCATGAATTGGTCCAAACTGGGGTTTTTAGAGGCTCCCTCCACCATGAATTGGTCCAAACTGGGCTGTTTATAGGCTCCCTCCACCATGAATTGGTCCAAACTGGGGTTTTTAGAGGCTCCCTCCACCATGAATTTGCCCAAACTGGGCTGTTTAGAGGCTCCCTCCACCATGAATTTGCCCAAACTGGGCTGTTTAGAGGCTCCCTCCACCATGAATTGGTCCAAACTGGGGTTTTTAGAGGCTCCCTCCACCATGAATTGGTCCAAACTGGGCTGTTTATAGGCTCCCTCCACCATGAATTGGTCCAAACTGGGGTTTTTAGAGGCTCCCTCCACCATGAATTGGTCCAAACTGGGGTTTTTAGAGGCTCCCTCCACCATGAATTGGTCCAAACTGGGGTTTTTAGAGGCTCCCTCCACCATGAATTTGCCCAAACTGGGCTGGTTAGAGGCTCCCTCCACCATGAATTGGTCCAAACTGGGGTTTTTAGAGGCTCCCTCCACCATGAATTGGTCCAAACTGGGGTTTTTAGAGGCTCCCTCCACCATGAATTTGCCCAAACTGGGCTGTTTAGAGGCTCCCTCCACCATGAATTGGTCCAAACTGGGGTTTTTAGAGGCTCCCTCCACCATGAATTGGTCCAAACTGGGGTTTTTAGAGGCTCCCTCCACCATGAATTGGTCCAAACTGGGATTTTTAGAGGCTCCCTCCACCATGAATTTGCCCAAACTGGGCTGTTTAGAGGCTCCCTCCACCATGAATTTGCCCAAACTGAGCTGTTTAGAGGCTCCCTCCACCATGAATTGGTCCAAACTGGGGTTTTTAGAGGCTCCCTCCACCATGAATTGGTCCAAACTGGGGGTTTTTAGAGGCTCTCTCCACCATGAATTTGCCCAAACTGGGCTGTTTAGAGGCTCCCTCCATCATGAATTGGTCCAAACTGGGGTTTTTAGAGGCTCCCTCCACCATGAATTGGTCCAAACTGGGGTTTTTAGAGGCTCCCTCCACCATGAATTGGTCCAAACTTGGGTTTTTAGAGGCTCCCTCCACCATGAATTTGCCCAAACTGGGCTGTTTAGAGGCTCCCTCCACCATGAATTTGCCCAAACTGGGCTGTTTAGAGGCTCCCTCCACCATGAATTGGTCCAAACTGGGGTTTTTAGAGGCTCCCTCCACCATGAATTGGTCCAAACTGGGCTGTTTAGAGGCTCCCTCTATCATGAATTGGTCCAAACTGGGGTTTTTAGAGGCTCCCTCCACCATAAATTGGTCCAAACTGGGCTGTTTAGAGGCTCCCTCCACCATGAATTGGTCCAAACTGGGGTTTTTAGAGGCTCCCTCCACCATGAATTGGTCCAAACTGGGGTTTTTAGAGGCTCCCTCCACCATGAATTTGCCCAAACTGGGCTGTTTAGAGGCTCCCTCCACCATGAATTTGCCCAAACTGGGCTGTTTAGAGGCTCCCTCCACCATGAATTGGTCCAAACTGGGGTTTTTAGAGGCTCCCTCCACCATGAATTGGTCCAAACTGGGGGTTTTTAGAGGCTCCCTCCACCATGAATGTGCCCAAACTGGGCTGTTTAGAGGCTCCCTCCATCATGAATTGGTCCAAACTGGGGTTTGTAGAGGCTCCCTCCACCATGAATTGGTCCAAACTGGGGTTTTTAGAGGCTCCCTCCACCATGAATTGGTCCAAACTGGGGTTTCTAGAGGCTCCCTCCACCATGAATTTGCCCCAACTCTGCTGGTTAGAGGCTCAATCCACCCTGATTTTCAAAACAAATGTTGGTGCCAACCTCAACTTACTACAAGGGCCAAATTCACTGCTGGTGACAAGCTCTCCTCACTGCAAGTGCCAAATACACATGTTTCAAGGTGTTTTCCTACTGTCAGAGAGGTGGTATTGAGTGTGTAAAGTGTGTAGTTGTTAGGCTGTGATGTTGGGGTAATAGAGGGTCTTTGGTGTGTTAGATGCCCCCAGACATGCTTCCCCTGCTGTCCCAGTGTCATTCCAGAGGTGTTGGCATCATTTCCTGGGGTGTCATAGTGGACTTGGTGACCCTCCAGACACGGATTTGGGTTTCCCCCTTAACGAGTATCTGTTCCCCATAGACTATAATGGGGTTCGAAACCCGTTCGAACACACGAACATTGAGCGGCTGTTCGAATCGAATTTCGAACCTCGAACATTTTAGTGTTCGCTCATCTCTAATTATAATTAATTGTGGTTTCTATTGATCTTTGTCTATATTTTTGGAAATTTTCCTTCATTTCCCTATAGCAAACAAAACTATAGACCGTTTTCTCTCATCTATTTCTATTATTTTATCATCCCACTTATGCACATTTTTTCCACGATATGTTTGTCACATCCAACCTTCTTAGCTTTGTTTTCCGGTGACCCTTTGCTTAACTCCTTCATTACATTGATTTTTCTATCTGGTGCTTACTATTGTCCCTCTTCATCTCTCCTTACTTCATCTCTCTCCCTTTGCTTCTTCTGACAGGTTCTGTGTTCTTCTGAAGAGCTCATTAATCAAAAGGCAATTAATTTCCAATCGGAGCTGGTAAATAACAAATAAAGTTATTTAACATTTACCTTCATAGCAAGTAAGATCTGAGACGTATTCCAGGCAGAGAGGGGAGATTAAGTACTTCATTAGAGATCTGGAGGGAAAGAGCAGGAGGGGAGGTTTAAGTGGCACACATGGCGAGAAATCCTGAATACGACAAACTGCGTGTTCCCTCATCTCTACCGAACACACGCAGAGTAAAACATTACAAAACATGTCACAGAAAAGAAATATTTGTGGCGTGATACGTGAATAGAGCACTGAATCTGTACACAAATCATTCTCTATGCCACATATGGCACTCTGCAAAATCACATAGAAAAATCTCCACTCAAAGATGTTGGTATTCAGACGTGCAATAAGTAAGCTCACTTCATCTTTCTTTATCTGGCCCTTCTAGTCTATTTATTATATTATAAAACTCTAAATGGTCAATGATCATGTAAAGAGGACCTATCAGCAGGTCTGAGAAGTCCAAAGACATACATCATCTGCGCTGTCACCATAAGCATTTCAGTGGTGCATTTATCCAAATTCCTTTAGCCATTCATAAGATAAGGTTGTGATGTAAATTAGGGTATAGTAGCCAAGTGGGTAGGAACTGTCAATGACATACAGCACACAGAGACCCTGCCCCTGAGTAACCACAATGATACCGCCCACTTGGCTACTATACACAAATTGACATCAAAACCTAAAAGGCTTACATGTTTGGAATGGTTAAACAGATTTGGCTAAACAAAACACCACAATGCTTAAGATGACAGGGAAGGTGATGTATGTCTTTGGACTTTTCAGACATGCTGACATGTCCTCTTTAAGTCCTATAAGTTGAAAGGTGGGCTTCCTGAATTTGCATTTCTGTTTCCCCTCTCACAGCATGAAGTCTCACATAAGTAGGTTTTGGAAATCGCAGCGAGTCCGCATGTTGTTTTTTACCGCAAAGTGGGCAGGGGATTCGGTAGAATCCCATCCACTTTGCCTGTACTTTAAAATGCCTTGATTTTTCCGTCCCATGGGGCCCCGGCCTAAAGATTTTTCTGAATACATAGAGGGACTGCATACAGAGAAAAAAAAACTGCAGGTTTCAACAATATGAAGAAAAGGACATTTTTCCCTAATAAAATACATTACAATGATTCATACTGAATATTTATATGTATGAAAAACATTAAAGGAAGACTATTTCTTAATTCATAGAAGTCATTGCAGTTTTGAAGCTACACAGTTTAGTTGTATATATGAAATGACACAACTTTTTTTTTGTTGTTGTATGTACTCATAAAAAGAAGAGGTGATAAAATTCAATAAATCCATTCCATTAACTTGTTGTAGATATCAAAACAAGCCAAAAATCACAAGCACAAGCATTACACAACAGACAGAAAACTTAACTTTCCAGACCTAGAGCTCTTTTTAAAAATAGGCACCATATTAGCTTTGCGCCAATTTTTTCACACTGTACTAGTCAGTAGAGAATCCCTAAATATTAAGAATAGGGGTACAGCAAAGACAGGACTGTTATTTAAGTACTTGTGGGTGTAATCCATCTGGGCCTGGAGTCTCGATCATGTTTATTTTATTTAGCTTGGCTTGGCCCATTTCTATGTATTGGTTGATGTATTATCAGCACTAGTGGTACCTGCATCAACTACTCCCTGTTTTTTCCATATACACGGATCTAAAGATCCCATTTAGTAGTTTTGCTTTTTCTTGATACCTGTGGACTAACTCTCCATTACCATTTTTTAGGAGACCTACTTGTTCTGTCTTTGTGTGTTTTTTGCATTTATAAATGTAAATAATTTTTGGAGGTTAGTTTTGCTCTCCTTAGCCACGTGCCTTTCATTATGTATTTTAGCTGATTTTATTTCCCTTTTACAGATTGTATTAAGCACTTTTTAATTCTCAAAACCTACAGCTGACCCTTCAGATATATATTTTTGATATGCCTGTTCCCTGTCTTCCTTTTCTTGATGAGCTGGATGAGAATAGGCAACGTTTTTTGTTTCTAGAGGCGGCAGAAGTGAAAGACAGGACAATTGGTGGAGGTAATAGTGGCAGGGGATGTGATACTGGTAGAAGCACTAGGAGGAGATCTTGAGGTGAGGGTGTGCAAGAATCCCATTGCTATGATGAGTCTCGAAAATGGGGTGGGTGATGACTTTACTAATCCTGATTCTGTTGAAAATGGGAAAATTGGGTCTTGGTAACAAGGTGACATCAGGGGAAGAGGGTAGTAGCATCTGCCATAGTAGCAACCATATCTGAATGCAGCCCCAACATAATAAAAACATGCCCAGAACTGATCTAAGGCAAGTTTGAATGGTGGTATCAATGGTGGCCCTGGTCACAATTGAAGACATGTTTCTAGCACTATGTCCGGCATATTAATTTATTTTATAAATCACCAAACAACAAATCCATGGCACTGTGCAAGAAGGTACTAGGTCTTTCTGTGTTCACATGAAATGGCATCACCGGTTCATTTGGCAAAATAGAATAGACAGTGGTACTGGCAAGCAAAGTGAGCTAGACTGTTCTAGTCCTTTCTCCTTGTCATATTGTTTGTAGGCATTACAATGGTCCATCGCATGGTCATGTGAATGTAGGCTAACAGTTCATTCAATTTTTAAAGGATTATTTCTATTTTGTCTAATTGTAGCCAAGGTGAAAATAGCCCGAAGCAAATCCTAGCCACCAGCACAGGACTTAAAGAAACAGGAGAGTGTCATAACTCCGAGCTGTTTCTGTAAATGCTATACATGTGATAGAAGATACAGAAACAGCATAGCCTAGATAAGTCACACTATTTCCCTTGCTCCACAGTTACACAGCATAGCTAAATGTGCTACTCTGTTTCCGCAGCTCCTATTCCCTTCTACTGGAGTTAGAGGAATAGCTTTGAGCAGCACTGTCCTGAGGTTGGGACTTGTAGCCAGCTATTTCAGCCATCATTTTCGCAGATAGGAATAACCCTTTAAAGTACTATAACTATGTATGCTACTGTGAACCCCCTTACCTGAAATTGATTCTAAACTGACTGAATTGCATTAGTTCCTAATGCTTTTTATATATAACAAAGAGTATGGGATCTAATTATCTGTAAAAATTGCAAACTAGCTGTTCTCATAAATGTACTTGCAAATAGCTTTTCATGCTAGTTAAAAGTGAAAATGACAAGTTTTATCAGGCAAAAATCATTACATGCTTATTAATATGCACAACATTATAAAAGTCATTTATTTGCTCTTAAGTAGAATTGAAGACTTTCTTTAAACTACATCTGCAACCTTTTAAGGTGCTTAGTTAGGGCAAATAAACAAGAAGATCATAAATCTGTCTTGAGTCTTACTAATTGTGATATGCTGATTTTTCAGACATATTTTTGGCCTTTTTAACCCAGTCTTGCAGCATCATAACAAGTAGTCACTGGGTTCTAAGCACAAAGCAGTGAAAATGGAAGATTATGTAGATAATCTGTTTTCCCTTAGCCCAAACAGCAGCACAAGATGGGGTATTCCTGCCCCTGTGTACTGTTAGGACAGGTGGAACTTTTAATAAACTAACAAGTTGCCCTCCCATAAAAGGCCCAGGAGACCTCCCCCTCCCTGTGTTAGTCTCCAAGTACCATACAGAATATAAACAACTTATCCTTTAACAAGCCAAAAGGGAGGGAGCTTTGTGCTGCTGTTTGGGCTAAGGGAAAACAGATTATCTACATAATCTTCCATTCCCCCTACGCCCAAACAGCAGCACAAGATGGGGATTTAACAAGTAATACCCCTTCTAGGGAGGGCGATCCTGACAAGCAGAGGTCAGGATTGAGTAACCAAAGGACTTTGCCTTGGTGGTATGCCAGTCCAATCTATAGTGCCTGGCGAAAGTCAAGTGGGAAGACCAAGGTGCAGCCGCACAGATCTGGTCTACCGAGAGGGACTGCCTCTCTGCCCAGGACGCAGCTACCGCCCTTGTAGCATGGGCTCGCAAAAATTCCGGGACCGGCAGACCCTGTGCTTGAAGGGCCCCTGAGATGTCCTCTCTGATCCACCTTGACAGAGTAGCTTTAGACGCCTTCTTACCCCTGTTGTGACCAAAGAAATTGACAAGTAGATTTTCTGCTCTGCGGAATGGGCCTGTCCGGTCCAGGTATATCCGCAGTGTTCGCACAAGATCCAGACTGTGCATTTTCTCCTCCCACTCCGAGGAAGGAGAGGGGAAGAAGGTAGGTAAGATTATTGTTTGGTTTATGTTTTCCATTGAGGGAACCTTCGGCAGAAAGCCTTGGATAAACCTGAGCTGGACTCTGTCCGGAAAAAAGGTTGTATATGGCTCTGAGGCCGCCAAGGCCTGGAGCTCTCCTACTCGCTTGGCAGATGTGATTGCCAGCAAAAAGGTTTCTTTCCATGAGAGGTATTTGAACTCCACCTCTGTTAAGGGCTCAAATGGCGGGCCACATAGCCCTTGTAGGACCGCAGCTAGGTCCCATTGGGGAGCCGGGGGCCGTACCGGGGGTCGGAGCCTGGAGGCCCCTTTCTGGAATTGCCTTATGAGAGGATTCTGAGACAATCTAGTCCCCAATAGAGCGGATAGTGCCGAGATGTGCACTCTCAAGGTGGCTGGGGACAATCCTTTGTCCAATCCTTCCTGTAAGAACTCCAGGACTGATTCAATGGATGATGTATCACACTGCCTCCTGGCCCCCCAATTCTTAAATACCTGAGCAATCCTTTGGTAACTGCGATTGGTTGAATCCGCTCTAGAGTGGGCAAATGTCCTTAAGACGGCCTGGGACAATCCTCTGTCTCCACGTACGGTGCGGTCAACCTCCAGGCAGTGAGGTTGAACCTGTCCAGATCCTGGCAGAGCTGACTGTTTAGAGTTACCAGGTTTTGGACACACGGAAGCCTCCAGTAGGTCCCTCGACTCATTAACATGAGGTGGGTAAACCATGCCCTTTTCGGCCAGAACGGCATGATGACAATGGCCGATGTCTGGTCCTGCCTGAGTTTCGCCAACACCCTGGGAATCATTGGAATCGGAGGGAAAACATATGCTAGTTTGAAGCTCCAGGGTATTGACAGGGCATCGATCGCCAAGGGATTGCCGTCCCGATACAGGGAGCAGAATCGTCCCACCTTGGCGTTGTGTTGGGTGGCCATCAGATCCACCTCGGGGAGACCCCACATCCTGGTGAGCTGCTGGAAAATTTCCGGGGACAGGGACCATTCGGCTGTTGTTACTAGTCCCCTGCTTAGTTGGTCTGCCAGGACGTTGAGGTGGCCTTTGATATGCACCGCTGACAGCTGGGACAAGTTCTTCTCCGCCCAGGAGAATATCAGGTTGGTCACCTTCATCAGGGAGGGAGACCTGGTGCCTCCCTGTTTGTTGATATATTGAACGGCCGTTGAATTGTCTGTCCTTACTCTGACAGCCTTCCCTTGAAGGTGGGGAGTCAGAGTCCGTAGTGCCAGATAAACTGCAGTAAGCTCTCGCCAATTGGAGGAGCGAGTTTTCTCTTGTTGGTTCCAGGTTCCTTGTATTAGGGTCTCCCCCAGATGCGCTCCCTAGCCTGTAAGGGAGGCATCTGTGGTCAACAGGGTCCAGGAGGTCTGGACCGTGGACCTCCCGTCCTTGAGTTGAGACCACCATTCCAGTGATCGACGGGTACTGATGGAAAGCTGGATAGGCTTCTGAAGTCCCGAAGGACTGTGGTTCCATACTCTCAGGATCTCGAGCTGTAAGGGGCGCATATGCCATAGTGCCCAGGGAACTGCCTCGATGGTCGCGGACATGAGACCTAAGACCTTCATAGCTGTCCTGATTGTAACCTTCCTGGTTCGGGATAGGTGGTGAACCGCTCGACCAATCTTCTCCTTCCGAGGAGAGGGCAGGGAGATCATCATACTGAGAGAATCCAAGTTGAACCCTAGGAATTGAATCCAGGTTGATGGAACCACTACCGACTTTTGCCAGTTTACCAGCCAGCCCAGCTCGCTCACGAAGGTCACTGTGATACTCAACTGTGTGGCAAGAACCTCCCTTGACTGAGCTTTTATCAGCCAGTCGTCCAAATATGGGACAATAAATATCCCCTGGAGGCGCAGGGCGGCTATGACCGGGGCCACTACCTTTGTAAAGGTGGGGGGGCTGAGGATATACCGAACGGGAGAGCCGTAAACTGGAAGTGATGCAATCTTCCGTTTAGATACGTGGCAATCCTTAAATACTTCCTGTGTGGAGGATAAATGGGGATATGGAGGTATGCGTCCCTCAGATCCAGGGTGACGAATAGATCTCCTGGCTGCAGAAAAGGGAGAACCGACCTTATGGTCTCCATACGGAACCGGACCTTGCGGATGAATTGATTTACATACCTTAGGTCGATAATCATGCGCCACCCTCCGGTCGACTTTGGTACTAGAAACACGGGTGAGTAGACGCCTTGACCCTGTTCGTCTAGAGGGACCGGTTCCAATGCAGCCTTGTCGACATACTCCTGCACAGATCTTTGAAGATGAAGCTGTTTGGTGCCCTGAAGAGGGCGGGTCCTCCTGCATCTGTCTGGAGGGGGGGGGGGAAAGGAAGCTTATTTTGTAGCCTTCCCGTATAAGCTGGAGAACCCATGGATCCTGGATATGATGGTGCCAGGCGGCTAGATGTAAAGAAAGACGACCCCCCACCTTGGCCCTGCAGGCGAGGAGACCTGGTAGAAAGCCGCCTCAGAGAGGTAGTCAGACATGAGGCTGATGCTTGTCATAGCCGACAGCAGATCATCCCGATGGACACCGGAGTCAATATCTCTCTCCAGATTTGAGATCTCTGACCGCAGTTTAGCGACTACCTCGCTAGCCGCGATGCCCACCGAGGCTTGCGCTGCAGAGGAGGCGTAAATGCGCCTCAGGGACCCCTCCGCCCTGCGATCCATCACATTCTAGAGGTTAAAGCCATCCTCCGCTGGTACTACAGTGCGTTTTGACAATTTGGAGACCGCTATGTCGACCTTGGGCGGAGGGCCCCAGGAGCTAGATTGCGCCTCGGCTAAGGGAAAGAGAGCCCTAAAGCGCCTAGAAGCAATGAATGGACGCTCAGGGAACCTCCATTCAGCCTCGAGCCTTTTGACCAGGTCTGGGTCTGCCCTAAAGGATCTGAGGGAGCTAGACGGAGTCTCCTCAGTAGCCTCCCCTATCTCTTTAGCCCGTACCACCTTTAGCAGCTTGGGCATCTTGTCCACCGAGAAGACCGGCTTAGTTGGGTCCAGGTTGTCCTCTTCTGAGGAAACCTCATCCAAGATTTGCAGAGCCTCCATCGGTGGAAGAGAAGGGGGCGAATCCAAACGCGGACTCTTAGATAGCTGAGAGATTGAGACCTTCATTTCTCTCATCGATTCCTCAACAAACTCTCTCACCCAACCAACTACGTCACGGACCGAAGTGTCTTCTGAAGGGGGACCTCGGCACCCGCGACAACACTGGTAGGCGTAGCCATCCGGTAAGGGCACCTCGCACTTAATACAGGCTAGGTGGCGGCGTTTGCTGGAAGCCTTCCTCCTAGGATTATCAGCAACAGAGGAGGAGGATGACATCTAAAGAGAAACATATTGCTCATTATTCTTCTTACCTTACTGCTTCTACCCTCAGGCCCCACCAGGGGGCATACATCACCTTGGTTAGGATTCAGAACACTCCAAAATGTTAGGAACTTCTATTTTCTGGTTGCCCAGGGAACAGTAGGAACCTGCAAGCTAAAGCAGACAGGCAACCTACTCTGGGCAGACCAGAGCTAAATAAGGCAAGAGGGGGGCGGAGATGCGTTAGCTCCGCCCCCTCCACTTCCTCTACTCCTGCCAAGGCTGAGGGTTAATAATCTCTATTAGCCTAACATGGCTACCAAACTGAGGGAGGAGGGGAACAATGTCCCCTTGAAAACCTCCTGAAAAGGAGGCCAAAACCGCCGATAAGAGCGCCCCAATGTGCGCACGCGTGGGACTACAAGACCGCGCATGCGCGAAAGGTCTCCCGCGCATGCGCGGTGAAAGCGGAAGTCCGCGGAGCACCCTAGTAGTGCCCGCGGTGGAAACAAAGGCCGCGCCACAATGTTCTTCCCCCCCTGGCCGCCGGAGCATCTCTACCCAGGCGGCGGGGGAGCGCGGAGCACACCAGTGCTCGCGGCAACAACAGCAGACGCCGCATCGCTCTCCGTCCCCCCCCCGGCCGCCGGAGCATCTCTACCCAGGCGGCGGGGGGAAGAGCCTGCACAGAAGCGGAACGTCAGGAAAGGATTCCCAAACCCCCAGGTAAGACCAAGGGGGGAAGGGGTCCTAGGAAAAATCCAAAAGAAAATTTTAAATTGTGGGAGAGGAAGGAGACCTCTCCCTCCACCTGTCCTGGTAACAGGACAGAAAAAAACACAGGGAGGGGGAGGTCTCCTGGGCCTTTTATGGGAGGGCAACTTGTTAGTTTATTAAAAGTTCCACCTGTCCTAACAGTACACAGGGGCAGGAATACCCCATCTTGTGCTGCTGTTTGGGCGTAGGGGGAAAGGCTTTGGCTATATGTGTTATCTACTGTAAGAACTCCAACTATGTACCTGCTTGTTGCATCTTTTGTGTCTTCTTTTGGCATATGACTTATATGCATGTCTTCTCTTCTTTTTTGACTTATACTTATAAAATTATAACTTATATAGTATATTGTGCAAAGATCTAGGCCATGCGTGATCCATTCTGCTTTGTATACTGGATGCGTTCCGCTACCTCTGATTATTCTTTCTCTCTTATTTTTACATCTATTTTGCCTCTTATTTCACTATATGTGTCTGTTTTCATCCTTATGTACTACTCCCCGTCTGCATTTATGGGTCACAGCACACGCCTGGGCTGTTTAGAAATCAATATCAGCAAAGCCATGTTGGGAATTTGCACTTCCCTGAATGCAATTTTTTTCACACCAGAGGGACTTCTGCATACATGTTAGACTAAATTGATTCTCTTCTTGAATTTACTTGGGGAAAAAACAAATAAAATATCCTTTGATCTATGATTCTCAAGATGCAAAATGAAAGCTGGCTATGGATAATAAAAGAAACAAATAATATGGACCATGTACTTGCATTTTAAATACATTTTGACATAAGGAGAGTAGTACATTGAAGCAGAGGTGCAGCTTAAACCCAATGGCTACCAAGCAAACCCTGTTTACAGAGTCCTTCACCAACTGTACCATGTACCATAACACTTGTATCTTATTATAAAGAAAAAGGACCATTTTGCTCATTTAAGAATTTCTGCACCCCTCCTTTGTTGACTTGTATATGCCGCATACGCAGGTTTGATACAAACTTGATATACAGTACATTAGAAATCAGAGTAGAAAACACCGACTATAAAATGTGGACCTTTACTTATCCTGTTATACAATTTATTATTTGGCTGGATTAATTGTTAAACCTTAATTTTTGTTTACCTGTGTTTTTATTTCATTTTCTTATAACAATAATATGAGAATAAAAGACAAGTATGGCGGTACAATGTGGGCTATGAGCCAGGTGAATTTAAGTTGGTTCCATAATGTAAGGAATAATGTAAGTCTCTGTATGAGAAAGAAAGCAAAGCCAGCAAAAATGTAAGAGAAAAACAGTGATGGGGGGTGAGGGTGAGATGAAAGATCTTAGGTATACAAAAAGATGATTTAGTATATCTGTATATCTTGAGAATTTACCAGGTGAGGCTTGGTTCACATTAGCGTTTGCACTTTCTACAAGGATTCTGTTCCCCTCACTGCATGAAAAATGTGGAGAGAAAAGAGTTTTTCATCATTTTTGGGCAAAAACCTCAACAGGAACAACGCGGACCACATTAAAGTTTATGGGGTCCGTGGGTTTCCTAAGGTAACTGCTTTTTTATGTGAATTACGTTTCTGTTCGAGGGGTCCCCAAGCAGACTCCCCGAATGGAAACCAAAGCGCAGATGTGAACTGGGCCTAAGGAGAGTAGGAGGAGAAGATTGTATTATTTTTGCAATACAAAAAATGTAAAAACAAAAATGCTGAATATAAAACAAAGACTGTATCATAATCAGGGTCAGACTGGCCTGCCGGGGAACCGGTGAATCCCCGGTGGGCCCCGAGCCCCGACTGTTAAGTCCTCATTGTACTAATGCAGATACATTGGTCAGGGGCCCCCAATCGAGCACCTGATCCAATGCATCTGCATTTGCCTGAACACACACGGGCCCACATTAGCTGATGCTGAAGCTGCACATAGTGTCCTCCCAATATATAGGGAAAGTATATATCGGAGGACACATGTTCAGCTTCAGCATCAGCTATAATGGCTGCTCGTAATCCTCTCACTGACCTGCTGCAGCTATGGCTGCTTTCCTGTGAGTACCTGCTGTGCTGCCCGGACTTCCTTCCTCCCCCTCCCCCTCCTCCTCATAGTGAGTCGTTTCTCACATCGGAGCGTGTGGGGAAGACTGGAAGCAGTCTGTTGTGATGGTTCACACTTCTGGAAAATGTGAGTATATTATTTTGGTACAAGCTGTCTATTTAATATATATATATATATATATATATATATATATATATATATATATGTGTACATTTGTTTAAAGCTTGTGTCTTGTATATTGGGTAAGTACTGTATGTTTGTATACAGGTATGTATATACAGTATACTATAATAATGTGTAGGAGTGAGTGTATGTATATATGTGAGTATATATAGTATTCATACATTCATATAAGTATATATATGACATATATGGTATATGAATTTATATAAATGTTTATGTATATATATATGCTATAATAATCTATATATGGTACATGTATAAGGCCTGGTTCACATCTGTGTTTGATAATCCATTCGGGGAGTCCGCATGGCCCCCCCCCAAATGAACTACGAAAGCATTAGCAAATGGTGTGTAGTGAAAGCACATGCTCCCCATAGACTATAATGGAGTCCATGTGCTTTCCGCGTGGTCTCTGTACGGAACATTCGGACAGGAAAGTAGATCATGAAGTACTTTTCTGTCCGCATGTTCCGTGTGGAAACCGCACGGAAAGCACACGGACTCCATTATAATCTATGGGGTCCATGTGCTTTCACTGCACACCGCTTGCTAATGCGTTCAGTAGTTTGTTCGAGGGGCACCATGCGGACTCCCCAAATGGATTACCGAATGTGAACCAGGCTTGAGTGTGTAGGTATATAGTGTGTGCAATCCCATCCACACATTGCAGAAAAATACACGCAGTGGACACACTGCAATTTCCAAAATGATTGTGGTTTTGAAAATTGCAGCATGTCACTTACCTACAAAAACACTGGCGGTTTCCCTATAAGTATAATGGAAGCAGAAAGTCCTCAGAGGAAACCTGGAAAGTGTTGTGGGAAAAGTTGATTCGTTGCCGCCGGGGTTTTCCCACAGCATTTTTTTCTGCGGGATGCTACATGGTGCCTTAGCCTTATAGTGTAGTACACAGTATATATATATATATATATATATATATATATATATATATTAACTTAGATTGTGAGCCCCATATAGGACTCACAATGTACATTTTTTACCCCTATCAGTATGTCTTTTTGGAATATGGGAGGAAATCCACGCAAACACGGGGAAAACATACAAACTCCTTGCAGATGTTGTTCCTGGCAGGATTCGAAACCAGGACTCCAGCGCTGCAAGGCTGCAGTGCTAACCACTGAGCCACCATGTTGCCCCTATTACACAGTATATTGAGATGACCAGGATGAGGCCCAACAGCTAGACGCAGCTCAAAAACCCTGTGGAATAAATAGCGGCGAATCTCAATGTATTTTTTCCACAGCGTTTTTTATTGCGCTTTTGATGCATTTTCCCCACACTTTCTCCCGATTGCGCAGCTGAAAGTAACCGGCCATGTTTTTAGAAGCGCACGCATTTTAGAGTTTGTGGCTGTTCCACATCTTTTTTTCCTGCAGTGTGTGGATGAGGTAAATTTGATTCACTTTGCTGGTTTTGTAAAACACATAATTTTTTTTTTCTATAGTAGCCAAAGACATTGTGTTTCTGCAATATGAGGTTTGAGGTATTTATGGCTTATTCTGAGCATAGGCCATAAAAAAGATTAACCCTGCACAACCCCTTTAATATGCCCCACACATTTTAACATCCCCCTTCTGCACAGGATGTCAGCCCCATCACTGCTCCCACACAATATAATGGCCCCATCACTTTTCCCCCATACATTATGGGCGACCAGTGAAGAGACCACTGTATTGGGGGAGACCAGTGAAGTGGCCATAAAAAATTTGGCCCAGACATCCCCTTAAAACAGGTTGTCCCCAGCACCCTCTTGTCCTCGCCTGTGTTTGTTGGGTTCTCATGGTCTCATTTCTGGAAATTCTTTACCTAACTAGTCTCAGCAATCACATGAGGTGCAGGACTCCCAGCAAGGAGGTGCCAGCACGAGACCGAATGAGGGATCTCTGACAAAGGATGCCCAATGGGTGTATAATGGATGTGTAAAATGGACATTTCTCATGACTCACAGTCGTATGAATGTAGGTTTAGGTTAACTGGGAGTGATCCTTGTTCTCAGTCAAGTCTAACATTAACATGAATAGAACGCTGCTGTAGCATCAGTCAGACAATATTAAGTCTCACTTTGACTTTTCAACTATCAGCTGTTGATGTTCCAGTAAATCCTCTTCTAATATTCTCAATAATTGACTGCAGTAATTAATTATTCACCGTAATGCACAGCACAGTTGCTGCAAAACCTCTTTTTTTTTTTTTTTTTTTTTTTACAAAACAGAGCAACTACCATTTCCATAAGAGATTGCATTATGTATACATGCCAAACACCATAAAGGAGGATAAATATTTGTGGCATAGCACATATTATAGTATATTATCCAGGACAGCTCAGATTTCAGCTCCGGCCAGTATATTACCTCCTGGTATTCACTAACAGTAACTGGGCAAAAC
Source organism: Leptodactylus fuscus (assembly GCF_031893055.1). Classification (NCBI taxonomy): domain Eukaryota; kingdom Metazoa; phylum Chordata; class Amphibia; order Anura; family Leptodactylidae; genus Leptodactylus; species Leptodactylus fuscus. Next base: position 149,056,636 of record NC_134266.1, read on the forward strand.
CTGAATTTTCCTTTTTTTTTCCACTTCAATACTTTTGCAACCATAAAACCATAAATTTATATATAATGTATAAAATCATACTAAATATGGAAAGTTTATAGGCAGAGGGCTTATGTAGATGTAGCATGCTACGCCACTATGGTTATTGGAGAATGGCATCTCTGCTACTCTATGATGAATTCTGCTCTTCCTTTACATAAAGAACTGTATCTTTTTATAGCAGATTCATACAAATAGCAGTTAATAAATCTTATAAAGTATTTCTGGGCCAGTGACTCATCATTGCCAACTTTTAATGTATTCTGTTTAATGATGTGAATTGTTGCACATTGCTAACATAACCATAAACGCTCCATACAAGAGAACAGGAACATATTGCATATAATCTGACAAGCAGAACACAAGTTTTACAATTTGCCTTTGGAGATGAGTGAGATGAAAGGAGGCAAGGTGACAATGATACCTCGAGTCAGCACGTTAAGGTAGTCACGGATCACTAATTTATAATGAAAAATACTATACCCCACAGCTAACAATGACCTGGTATTTGCCTCTCTTCACTCCACTTTGGTAACTTTCTTACATCTGCCATGTATAGAGAGCATGAAGACATTTGCAAAATGCTTTTTAGGAAAATTAGTTGACATCTGTGGAGAGTAGAATATTTTAGACCAACATTAAAACAACATTATCTATCTATCTATCTATCTATCTATCTATCTATCTATCTATCTATCTATCATCTATCTATCTATCTATCTATCTATCTATCTATCTATCCATCCATCTATCTGTGTATCATATCTACCTGCCATATTACAGTGAATATATAGTTCAGATGCAGGGGGTGCTTTCTGCTGCATTCTGTCTGCTTTCAGTCCATTGTTCTGATTCTATGATGAGAACATTTGTCTTGAATGACAACAGTGTGAATGTATCCTAACCTAGCACTACAGCATCATTGTAAGATTCCCTGCAAGCATCAATTCACAGCAATAACCAATATAACCTATATGTCAGGTAAACTAAATCTATGACTGTATAGACACAGCCAGCATAAAACTTAACTTTTATCAGTAGCGTAAAAAACTAAAACCCATAGAAAAGTCTTATAGTATCTTACATGATCCATGTGATAGAGGGAAAAAACGGATATACATTCACCCTCAGGAGGTTTATTATTCACTGTTTAGAAATCCAATAGAGCGATGCAAAATAACGTAGCCGTGAATTTCATCCAGGGTAATTCCCAAGTCTTCCTTTGTTTGAGGGGACGCTATCCCTAATTTTTCCAACACATGACGCTAGGTCAAAAAATATGTGCAAACCTTCCTGCAATCAAATATATAACTTGCAAAGTTACAAAAACTGTATGCACGAAATCCAGAAATTGTTCCCTCTATTTCCCCTCTATCATGAGAAGTTCATCAAGGGACCTATGAACATAAGATTACTAGACTCATTGGACTAGGATGTTTTCTTGGATGTTGAGCTAAAAAGGATAGAGGTTTTGGATATCTCACACAAGTGCCCATTCATGTCACTAGTTAATACCTATATGACATAGGCATAAACTAGTGGTGAAAACAGCCGTATAGCTATGCCATTGAGTGGAATTAATTGTCCTTATTTTTGGTTCTTCTCCTGGCTCCAAAACTGCATCAAAAACGGTAAGTAATACCAGGGACCAACATTGCGAATACGCAGCATTTTGGCTTTAGCAGAAACGCTGCTTATTACAGTACATGCAAAGTGAATGGGATTCTACTACTACTACCACTAATCCCAACTACACACATTGCAGAAAAAAATCTGAAATCTGCAGTGAAAATGCTGCGGTTTCAAAAAACATTGCATTTTTCTAAATTGCAGCATGTCAATTATAGCTACTGAAATGCCAGTATTTTCTGTATAGGTATAATAGAGAGAGAAAGTCCACAAAGGAAAACTCTGAAGACTTTCTGTGAAAAACACTGTGGAAAAAAAATTCGGCCAGCCATTTTCTGCGTGGGGACCTAGCCTTAAACTGTTTAAAAAACTAAAACCAAGAGCTGATAATATTGGCCTGTCATCTACAGATCAACTGCTGAGTTGGAGCAGACAGTTGTGTGTCTGTGTAAGGATAATCCTTCAATATCAACTTTTGGGAAACCCTTTAGGCTAATGCCCCATATGGCGTCACGCTGCAATAAAGAGCTGCAGGTAAAACCACGGAGGCCACAGGTTTCCTCTGTAGACTTTCTGCTGCAATTATACGTATAGGGAAACCGCCAGCATTTCTGTAGTTATAATTGACATGCTGCGATTTCTAAAACCACAACGGTTTTGTAAGTTGCTGTGCATCCACAGCGCGTATTTTACTGCAAAGTGGGGATGGGATTAACTAAAATCCCATCCACTTTGCTGCGACTGAAAAATGCCACATAATACCCCAGCATTAAATAGCTCAGAAGTGCCAAGGGCAAAATAATAAGATCATTTTTATAAACCTTTGTAAAAGTTAGAGGATGGTGAGAAAAATTTACCTTTCTTTTCAAATATTTCAATGGAATGTCATTTGTTATCCCTAGTTAGAATATTCTTAGTTTCTCTATTAAAAGAAAACATTTTACCAATTTTTGTTTTTCAAAATTAACTAAACAAATGAGTAAAATGGTTTACATCATAGAGTAAAATTATTCCCGATGTAAAGCTAGGTTTATGTTTGCACTTGAATCACACCGCTGTTTTAGCAGTTACAACTGGACACCGGTGGACCCCGCTGTTTCTGCGGCAGAGTTCCCAACAACACAGATGTGAAATAGCCTAAGGAAATTAGACAAAAAAGAAAAAAGAAAAAATGCAGCCCACTTACTTATGAACTTTTATGCATGATCCTTGCTAGGAGTTCTGTATGATTCCATGTAGCCAAAGGACGGAAGAAGCCCGAAATTCATCCCACCGGCTATGGGTCATGTAGCAAGAAAATTCAGAAGTAAAAAATTCCAGCTTGCATCCACGGTCCTTATAAAACTTAGCGTTTATTCCAGAATTAAAAAACACACATGTTCACAAGCAATATCGTCTCATAGGAATTTCCATCCCATTACATAGACTTGCTGACGCGTTTCGAAGACATGTAGTCTTCTTAGTCGTAGCCTATTTTGCTTTTGCCTAGAGTGGCTATAAATATCTTCCGGTATAATCATCGCCATGATGATTATACCGGAAGATATTTATAGCCACTCTAGGCAAAAGCAAAATAGGCTACGACTAAGAAGACTACATGTCTTCGAAACGCGTCAGCAAGTCTATGTAATGGGATGGAAATTCCTATGAGACGATATTGCTTGTGAACATGTGTGTTTTTTAATTCTGGAATAAACGCTAAGTTTTATAAGGACCGTGGATGCAAGTTGGAATTTTTTACTTCTGAATTTTCTTAAGGAAATTAGAGTCCAATTTTAATTTTTTTAGAGTAGTTTACTTAGGAAAACTAATACTTGATAGGTTGAAATAGGGAACAAGGCCACTTACTATATATTGTATTAAAGGGATAATCTAATACCATAAATATTAATTATCCTCTATCCATATGATAGAACAGGGGTGTTCATCATGACCCTTTTAATAAAATTTTTCAAGTCAAGAACTACAGTAAATTTTTTATGTAACTTATAAATATTTTCACTATAAGGTATATTTTATGTGTTCCAAAATTTTTCAAGTTGACCTCAGTCAACACAACCTTTTTTTTTTTTTTTTTAAATGTAGATTGTGAGCCCCATATAGGAATCACAATGTACATTTTTTTTCCCTATCAATATGTCTTTGTAGAATGGGAAGAAATCCATGCAAACACGGGGAGAACATACAAACACAACACCTTGGAGATGTTGTTCCTGGTGTGATTCAAACCCAGGACTCCAGCACTACAAGGCTGCCGTGCTAACCACTGAGCCACCGTGTTGCCCAATAACACAATTTTTTCTATACTCTTTTCACTATTTTTCTTTTTCTCAACACTTTGTAAGGTTTGCATAGGTTTCTGCCTACACGCCAAAAATTGGCTTCCCATGATGGTGTTGGGCATGTGTACCCTATGGCAGCCACCATGGTGTGAAAAAAAGTGATTTAGGCCAGGGGCAAAAATCACAGCATTTTACAGTCCCTGCAAGAAAAATTCACAGCAGCAGAAATTCTGTGATTTCATAGCATGTCAATTATACTTACAGAAATGCCAGTGGTTTCCCTATAGGTAAAATGGAAGCAGAAAGTCTGCAGAGGAAAGCTCAGCAAAAAACTATTTTGCTGCGGCCCGCAACATGGGGCCTTAGCCTTACAAATGCTTTCCATTATCCAAGGTAATCCATTGTATTATTATTCTATAGATGTGCATAGACTGACTAGCATTCAATATTACAATGGTAGCATGGAGTGTTCTTATTTCATCTAAAGTTCTGTTTGGGTGCAAAAAAGGCTTAGAAGTTTCTTTGACAAAATTTTGAGCAAACTACATGCATAAGTTGTCTCCAATTTCCTCCCGGTACAAATTGTATTATACAGTTAACATGCGTATAGATATTTGTTAGACTAGGTAGAGTGAAGCTTTTATGATTTCTAAAGCTTTTGTGGTGAAGGTACAAAATCACTCAATGCGTATTGGTAACAGCATCTCTCAAGAACATGCTTTAGCACAATATAACTTGTAAGATTCAATTCTGGGATGTGCACCAGCATGAATTTCATTTATACAGATGAATAGGAAAAACCTATACAACCTTGTCCGATTGTGGTCTGTTTCACAATGTAGCATTTCATGATATTTTTTTGTTCGTAAATCTTTACAATGAACATATAATTCTGTACAGATGACAGGGAAGATGAAGATTATATGGCTCAACTAAGCCAAGTATGCATGTGTGTGGAATAATGGGAGAGATAGTTGGCAGTTGAACAAAGATTTGTCTGAAAGCTACAGCACCTTATGTGTAGGATTAGCATTGTCAGAAACAGGGGCCTTTGTGGTCACCTGTTCAGTAAATGTGAGTGACTATAGCTGGGTAAATTCAAAGACTAAGTGCTAGCAATATGAAGGTTCCACACCACACAAGAAGAGTTGGTATAAGAACTTCTCTCTTAGCCTCAGCAGAGTAGTGCACAGAGAGACATTTTATTACACACGTGGAGGGTTTTATATCCACATGAGATCGGCAATCGAGAAAATTTCACGATCGCGATCGGAATTCCGAACACTATCATTTTAGGTGGGAGATCGATGATGATTTCCCACAATGCATGGCTACTGGCCAAGCATTGTGGGAAGAGCTAACAATGTTAGCCTTCACACTGAGTATACGCTCCGCTCATTCTGAGCGGAGTGTATACTCAGTGTGAAGGCTCCGCTGCGGTTCCATAGGAATGAATGGAAGAAGCTGGCACACAGCCTAAACCGCTTGTGCGCTGGCTGTGTCCATTCATTCTAATGGGAGACTAGCTAACATCTCTAGTAGCTACTTATCTGCAGAGATGGCTGGGCCGGTGCCCGGTGTTCTCGTTCTTCTTCGTCTCGCTGCCCCCGCCTCCCAGGTTAGTGTTAAAGAGCTAGGAAGAAGGCAGGGCTTGTGGCTTAGGAGAGTGTGGGCGGGTACAGGGTTGGGGAGACGTGACGTCTCCCCTCCCAGTACCTGTCCACACTCTCCTAACCCGCCCACACTCTCCTAACCTGGGAGGCAGGGGGCAGCGAGGCGAAGAAGAACGAGAACACCGGGCACCGGACCAGCCATCTCTGCAGGTAAGTGGACACCAGGGGGGACTAAGTAGCCAGAGGATTAAAAAAATCCTTTGGCTACTTAGTGATTTAAAAAAATCACTACACAGCGTGGATTCTAATAATTAAAGCATTCAATTGTTAGATTCCATGCTGTATAGTGAATAGGGTTGCTTTTAAAATCCGATCTCCGATTAGTAAAAAAATCCCATTGACTTGCATTGGGATCGGAATAAGGTTCGAATGAAAAATGATCAGAAATAGGATTTCAAAATCGATCCTAAAAAGTCAAGATCGGCTCAACCCTACTTGTCACATAATATCATATTCAGTTTGAAACATAAATAGTTATACTGCATTTAGTTTTAAGGTTAACAATGTTTTTGCGATCATATATTTCCAACCTTCACAGCATTACAACCAAAGAATGTGCAAACTATGAGGAAGGGCACAGCCTCATTTGTCCCAGTAAAACTGAGACATAGAGTATATGGAAGAAGCTGGAGAGTCCTTGTAGATGATTAGGGTTGAGCCGATCTTGAAATTTCAGGATCGTTTTTAAAATCTGATTTCCGATCATTTTCCATTCGAACCCGATCCCAATTCCGATCCCAATGCAAGTCAATGGGATTTTTTTAATAATTGGAGATCGGATTTTAAAAACGATCCTATTCAGTACCCAGCATGTAGTCCAAAAATTGATTCAATTTTTGGACCCCACGCTGTGTAGTGATTAATCCCCCCACCGGTGTCCGCTTACCTGCACAGCTGCAGCTCCCAGTTCTTCTTCGTCCGGTCCTCTGTCTTTCACATGTCTTCAGAGCACCCTGCGCCTGCCCCACCCCTCCCTAGACTAGTTTTGTAGAGATGCAGGGAGTAGGCGGGGCTTGGTGTGGCTGGAGAGTGTGGGCGGGGAGATGTGAGTGCATCACTCACGTCTCCCCTCCCAGTACCCGCCCACACTCTCCTAAGTCCCGCCTTCTCTATAATTCTCTATAATACTAGTCTAGGAAGGTGGAGGTAGAGGCGGAGGCAGGGCGCTCTGAAGCTACATGAAGGACAGAGGAACGGACCAGCAGAGGGCAGCGGCAGTGGCAGCACTTCTGAGCAGGTAAATTGAGCGAAGTTCACAAGTAGATAGATATTACTGTACATTGACTTGTCTAGTAGATAGAAAAGTCAATGTACAGTAGTATCTATCTACTCGTGAACTTGCCTCATTGTCCTCACAGCAGCGCAGCACACAGTGATTTACTGCAGCTTGCCACTCTTCTGCTTCATCCCTGTTTTATCGTATATTCAGCTGAGTATATGGTAAAACAGGGACGAAGCAGAAGAGTGGCAGGCTGCAGTAAATCCATAGGAATGAATGGACGCAGCCGGCATGCAGGGGGTTAAGCAGCTGGCCACTTCCATTCATTCCTATGGGTGCTAAGCTTTTCCCACAATGATTGGCCAGTAGCGCCTGAGAAGAGGGAGCGACAGCCGTTTTGTGCTTGAAAAAGTGCTAAAACAACACCAAACGGCTGTCGCTCCCTCTTCTCAGGCATGCCTCCTCTCGTGTATACTTTTAATGGATTTTTGAAAATAAAGTTGTAAAGTTTTATTGTAACCTCGTAATGGTGAGTGCTCAGTTTTTTTCTTCTTCTTTATATTTTATATGGACTATGTTGTTTACTGAGAGCATTACCATAGGATTATTCAATAGTGTATTCCCCTTATCCTACCTTGTTACTTCAAACCTGCATTAAGTAGTGCCATCTCACTCATTTTTGTATATTGTGGGAAATAAGCCCCAATCTCGATCCCACCCGAAAAGATTGGGATCGGAATTCCGATCGTGATCGTGAAATTTTCTCGATCGCCGATCGGAATCCTATCTTTTCCGATCCCGATCGCTCAACCCTATATATGATCTATTTTGCACAGTTCTGACATTTTTTATGCTCACTTGTATAGCACAGTCATATTCCGCAGCGCTTTACAGACATTATCAGTTGCTGTCCAATATAGGGCTCACAATCTACATTCCCTATTAGTATATCTTTGGAACGTGCAAACACAGGGATAACATACAAACTTCCTCCAGTTGTTGTCATTAATAGGATTCAACCCAGGACTCCAGCGCTGCAAGGCAAACCGCTGTGCCGCCCTGACACATGACATTCTAGCGGTAATCTCTGAACTCCTTACACATATTATTGAACAGATCTAGATGTGTTTGTCAGTATCCTGTGCCTTTTCTGCACTGTGCTAACTCAATGAGCTGAGATAATGCAGTTAGTAGATAACTCAGTGATAAACTTCGCAAATTGATATACTCATCTCTGCTATATCTTTAAATGTGACCTATACAAACACTGAAATGGAGCATCAAGCAGTTGGGCTAAAGGTTTCATGAGTCTGGTTGCACAATCCACCTTTCTCGCATGCTGTAATGGCTAGGGATCCTTTTCTATGTAACTGTTTAAACTGTTCTCATTACGTGTTGAATACTCCTGGGGAAAATCAATAGCTTTCCTCTGGACTGACAGAGAACAGAGAGTGGAAAATCTCTGTGAAGGAAACTTGGACGCATTCCCAATTGTGAGGAGTGAAACAAGAGAGAGTGGTAGAGCCCGAGACTGAAAGAGCAAGGTGTGGTGAACACTGTTACAATAGGGAATCAATGGATAACACAAAGAAATACAACATAAATAGGGACATGATGTGGTCAGTAGCATTGCAGAAAATAAAGTATATATAGCTACAGAAGGATCAGTTTATATTGTGTAGAGGACTAAGGAAAAATTCCAAGCCCAAGATCGACCCTTATTTGGCCCATGTTATATTTACTTTGCAAATGCCACATATTTCATAATTTACATTAACACCCTTTTAATTATTATCCTTTAAAACTAGAAGCCCAGGTGCATTATTGGAAAGGCACAATGACCCAAAGATTTCTCTAATATACACTTACTGTATTAATATCAAATCTCTCATTGCTATCTTCTTCCCTTCACATCGATGTCTTCATTACCATAAGGGATTAAGGATCAAAGATTAATTCCACATTAAGTATTTTCGAGCCAAGAATTGCTCATATAAATGCCATGTCTATTACACTGACAACTGGAGATTTTGAAGCTTTTATTGAGATGACCTTTTTATGCCAATATCAATAAGTCTATGTGCTTGATTCTGAATAAAATAATAGGAGCAACAGATCTGGCAGGTTTCTAATATTAATTCTCATTACTGGCAGCAGGAGGACACAGCAGACCTGTTTCTACATATTGAATTGACCTCTTTTAATTCCACTTGTTATTATCAAAGAAACAGTCCTTCCTCAAATCATGTGTGTATATATATATATATATATATATATATATGTTATGGGGAAATTAGCTCAGTAGAAGCAGTGTTGCAGACCCGAACAGTCAAGAAAGGGCCTCAAAATCCTGACCAAAAAGACGGCTCCCATTAAAATCAATGGGAGCCGGTCAGTTCTTTTTTCCAGGAGCCGTTTGTTCCGGCTCCCGGAAAAAGAAGTGGCATGCTCATTCTTTCAGGCGGATTTGCCTCGCAACATCCCCATGAAGGCACTCCCTCCCGAATAGGTCCATTCCTTTGGGCCTAATCCGGAGCGGAGTGCGCGACTGGATGCCGATGCAGTGCACCAGCATCCAGCCGCAGCTACCCGTATTTTGATCCGGAACCTGAGGCGGTCTCCGCCTCAGGTTCCGGACCAAAAAACCCAGTGTGAACTTACCCTTAGAGTGTTGAGATACCTATGCTCAAAACGGTACTTCCTCACAATGCTAACTATGGAAGAAAAACAGGGGGGATACTGAATATAAAATTCTCCCTGAAGATAAACTATGCCCCAGATTCAACCAGGGGTGAACCTAGGCTTCGTGCTGCCTGAGGCGGACATCAGAAAGCCGCCTCCCCCCCTCCCGGGAGGAAGGGGCAGAGCAGAAGGGGTGGAACCGAGAGAGGGCCGGGGCCGAATGGAGAGAGCGGGCCGAGCGGAGGGGGCGGGGACGAGCCGGCGGTGTTAGCAGGTAAAGAGCAGGTAGGGAGAGGACCTGCTCTCTGTTAAGCGTGAGGGGCGGCTGCTGGAGCAGCGCTGCGTCCACAGGACCGCCCCAATCCACCGCTCGCTTCCCATACCGGGCTGCTGAGACGGTGACGCTAAGCCAGTCCAGGACAACTTGTCCTGGACTGGCTTAGGTTAGCAAAAATGCCGCCCAGATCGGCTGATCTGAACAGTACTCGCTCATCTCTACTAACTACATAAATGAATAAAGCACACCTAGGTTTCTAGAGCTAAAGATGTAAATGGCAAGTAATATCTAATCTTTTCCAGCAAAACTACATATCAGTCTGCTCAGCTCCTTCTACTTTATAACTTTCTGCGTGCAGGCTGGGTAACGGTTTTCCTGTGACATTTTTGCATTAAGGTAACACTGTTAGCTAACTCTTTTGATATTAGTAAAATAATAACTATCCTGTCGATATGACAGATGCTCACAGCAACATGGGGGGTATTGATTTCTGCCATCTATCATTTCTGTTCTGCTTTACAGACCATTAAATGGGTCTATCTTTGATATAGGTCATCAATTGTATCTCAGCAGGAGTCCTACTGACATGACCTGTGCAGATCAGCTATTTCCCTGGGCACACAACTCCTGGCATTGTTTACATGCCAGACACTACACTGTAGTTATAGGTACTACAGCGGTATCCCATTCAAGTCTATGGGGCAGTGCTGCACTACCGACAGCATGTAAATGCCAGGAACTTCATATTTGGGGAAACAGCTGAACCCCTAGGGGCAGGATATTTTAACTGCTATTAACAAGGCAGAATTCTAAAATCTGTCATGTTGGGCTATGCCTTTTCTCTCTCCTCATGTAGAGCTTTATTTTTTCCTTCCTATTTATACCATAATTATATTTTTTTATTTTTAGAGTTGTTAAGGATTGATGGATAGAGGCAATAAAGGAATTACACATGATATGTATACAATATAAGTACTGCATGAGTACTGTATTGTGCAGGATCACATAGCTATGTATTAATATTCACAGTCAGATATGACAAACTATACTAATAAACAGAAAGGTAAGCTAATTTTATCTGATCCAACATCATCTCATATTTAATAGGGAAAGCACTTTCATGACATTAAAGTCTGCATGAAAATGTATCATTGCATGCTGTTATGTGTGTTTGTATAATTAATCTATATTCGCTTTGCATCCACCGTCTCTGACACCACATTTATTACAAACCAGTATATTGTGGTATTCTGTGCATGCACAGCTGCAAAGCATTAGGCAGTGCGCACTACTTCACAGCCCCATGTCCTCAGCATTAACCTTGCTAGACCTTATTGATACTAAAAATGCAAAAACAATATAACTCATACACATTATAAATAAAACATTTAATAAAGACAAATAATGATGGCCGTATACTAAATGTAAAATCTTCTGCAAAACACTAATCTTCCTTATAGTGCTTCCTTATGCGCTCACTGCGTAAGTAGGACATTAGGGCCCAGCCAGCTAAGCTAAATCTTTTTCAATTAATATACATTCTATCTTCTGGGAACAGTTCCCTTCTTTTTTTTTAATCATAAATGGCTTAACAACAACATAAACAATATATCATCAGATCTCGCGCAACGTATTAATCAGACATATAATAGCTAAAAGAGTGTTGTACAGCACTGCATTCTGGGAAGGCTGCCAGTCCATTCTCATACTGTAGATCTTGCTTCTGGTCACACGTGGCTTGGCTGAAATTGCCTTATTTGTTTAGCTTCTGTGAAGTGCCCGAAGAGCAGTACAAACTACACCGTACGACCAGTTTATAGATGCCAAGTACAGAAGTTTAATATAAACTAGAGAAAATAAGACTGAAACATTTCTTGACTTAAATATTTCATTTAATCATTAGGAAAATCACTTAAGAAATCAGTAGAATTGTAAGACAAGAGCATAACTCTCAGACCAATGATTGCAGAAATTCTTCCTTTTATGAAGCAATCCTTTTCTACTAAAGTAACTTTGATAATCATAGGTGTTTGGAAATAGAATCTAGATATTATTCATTTTCTTTGTGTCAATAGCTGCAATATTTTAGTGGGTGTCCATATTTTTTATTTTTTTTTATTTTTTAAATGTAGATTGTGAGCCCCACATAGAGCTCACAATGTACATTTTTCCCTATCAGTATGTCTTTGGAATATGGGATGGAAATCCATGCAAACACGGGGAGAACCAAACTCCTTGCAGATGGTTTTTTGCCCTTGGTGGGATTTGAACACCAGGACTCCAGCGCTGCAAGGCTGCAGTGCTAACCACTGAGCCACTGTGTGGCCCCTTGGTGTCCATATTTTTGAAGCACTTTTTTGAGAAAAATTGACACCCACTTATTATAGCTTGCTGATTCATGTGGCAGTAGCTATCTTTATCCATTGATTTCAATGGGAGCCGTTTTTTTGGTTAGAATTTTGAGGCGAATTTGGCCTCAAAATCCTGACCAAAATACCCCGTGTGAACTCAGCCTAACCCTTTAGTTACTTTCGACTCCCTGCCTCTTCTAGCTGCCTCATACTTGTTATGTGTGTACATTTCTGGCTTCTGTCTTGTCTTGTCTTGTCCAATTCTCTTTTCGTGCAAACTGGTTGGTAAATCCCCTTTAAAGGGGGCACAGGTAAACATCAGGGTCAACATTGTACTCCACATGCCAGGTCTCATCAGATTCCATGTGACCAATGAGGCCCAATCACATGTCTTTTGGAAATTTCGGGTCAAATACAGTTTTAAACCAATTGGTTTGCCCATCCCTACTATCCAGTAACTGCTTGTTTCAGTCCATCATTTACTTGCTACTGTTGTTTGCCAGTCTTTCACCACTGTGAAATAACAATGTTCTTCCTATCAGTTGCTGTCACCAATTTGGGTTTGTCCCTGAGTAATGTCCATTTACCCAGCCTGCTTTTTGGCTTTATGATGAATGTTACAAGCTTGGTTTAATGTAAAGATTGAGAGTTCTCAGTAGTTGATCCCCTTTTTAATGGCTAACAAAAATGATGACAGATTGCAAGCTTTTAAGACTACTAGGTCTCTTCATCAGGCATGGTATAACAAAATTTCTGAATTGTGTTATACCATACTTGATGAAGAGGCCTAGTAGTCTCGAAAGCTTGCAATCTGTCATCATTTTGTTAACCATTCAAAAGGTATCAACTACTGAGAACTCTCAATCTTTACATTTCATATCCACTGGCTAATATGGTACAAAGATATATAATTTCCTATACAAGCTTGGTTTAAGTGATCTTTGCTATAATTTAGCATCTGAGCACAAAATAATCATTATCTTCAGATCCAACTGATCCTGTCACTATATTAACTACACAAAAATGTCCCCAAATTGATTAACATCATCTTTTCGATCTAGTTAGTAAACAGGGCAGGGAATTTCCTGCAGATTACTGCTTGGGCGAACAATATAGAGCTCAGATTGGCATCACAATGATTCTTTTATATACTTCAGCATTTCGCCACTTTTTACACCATTAAATTTCAGTTTAAGTTAAATTTTCCAGAGTCCTCTTGTATATTAATTTAGTCTGCTATCCATTTGCGACATTTATCCTCACCCTCAAGTATTAAGATAAACATCAAGAAAAAAGTGAGAGGAAAATGTAGAATCCACAGACTCCAGTACACTCGAGATGTTAAATATGTTTTTTACAATAAGATCCTATGGTGACAGATGTCACTGTATGGAATCTTTGTGAGGTATGTTTAACATATATACATCAAGCTTTGTGTCTGCCATACATATGGATTCTGTGCCAGTCGTTACAGTGGCTGCCTATTCATTATAGAATAAAATATAAAGTCATCACCCTCATCCACAAGGCTCTCCATAATGCTGCACCTCCCTACATTTCCTCCTTCATCTCTGTCTACCGCCCAACCCGTGCTCTCCGCTCACTCAATGACCTAACACTTACATCCTCTATTATCAAAACCTCCCATGCTCGTATACAAGACTTCTCCCGAGTTGCACCACTTCTCTGGAATGCTCTACCCCGGACAATCAGATTAACTCCCAATTTCTACAGCTTCAAACGCAAACTAAAGACTAGAGATGAGCGAACAGTGTTCTATCGAACTCATGTTCGATCGGATATTAGGCTGTTCGGCATGTTCGAATCGAATCGAACACCGCGTGGTAAAGTGCGCCATTACTCGATTCCCCTCCCACCTTCCCTGGCGCCTTTTTTGCTCCAATAACAGCGCTGGGTAGGTGGGACAGGAACTACGACACCGGTGACGTTGAAAAAAGTAGGCAAAACCCATTGGCTGCCGAAAACATGTGACCTCTAATTTAAAAGAACAGCGACGCCCAGCTTCGCGTCATTCTGAGCTTGCAATTCACCGAGGACGGAGGTTTCCGTCCAGCTAGCTAGGGGTTAGATTCTGGGTAGGCAGGGACAGGCTAGGATAGGAAGGAGAAGACAACCAACAGCTCTTGTAAGAGCTAAATTCCAGGGAGAAGCTTGTCAGTGTAACGTGGCACTGAGGGGCTCAATCGCCGCAACCCAGCTTTCCCAGGATCCTGAATGGAATACACTGTCAGTGTATTCCCGTATACCCGATATATACCCCGATACCCGTTCCAACGGTGTGCCCCCCCACCTTCACCCCAGAAATACCCTGCAAGTCCCCTAGCAATAGAATTGGGGCTATATACACCCACAATTTTTACTACTGGTATACAGTGCCATTGTCTGACTGGGAATTCAAAGAATATATTGGGAATACAAATACCCTCATTTCTTGCTACTGCCATATAGTGCCAGTTTCTGACTGGTAATTCAAAGAATATATTGGGGTTACGTGCACCCACAATTTTTACTACTGGTATACAGTGCCATTGTCTGACTGGGAATTCAAAGAATATATTGGGAATACAAATACCCTCATTTCTTGCTACTGCCATATAGTGCCAGTGTCTGACTGGGAATTCAAAGAATATATTGGGGTTACGTGCACCCACAATTTTTACTACTGGTATACAGTGCCATTGTCTGACTGGGAATTCAAAGAGTATATTGGGAATACAAATACCCTCATTTCTTGCTACTGCCATATAGTGCCAGTTTCTGACTGGGAATTCAAAGAATATATTGGGGTTACGTGCACCCACAATTTTTACTACTGGTATACAGTGCCATTGTCTGACTGGGAATTCAAAGAATATATTGGGGTTATAAATACCCTCATTTCTTGCTACTGCCATATAGTGCCAGTTTCTGACTGGTAATTCAAAGAATATATTGGGGTTACGTGCACCCACAATTTTTACTACTGGTATACAGTGCCATTGTCTGACTGGGAATTCAAAGAGTATATTGGGAATACAAATACCCTCATTTCTTGCTACTGCCATATAGTGCCAGTTTCTGACTGGTAATTCAAAGAATATATTGGGGTTACGTGCACCCACAATTTTTACTACTGGTATACAGTGCCATTGTCTGACTGGGAATTCAAAGAATATATTGGGGTTATAAATACCCTCATTTCTTGCTACTGCCATATAGTGCCAGTTTCTGACTGGGAATTCAAAGAATATATTGGGGTTACGTGCACCCACAATTTTTACTACTGGTATACAGTGCCATTGTCTGACTGGGAATTCAAAGAGTATATTGGGAATACAAATACCCTCATTTCTTGCTACTGCCATATAGTGCCAGTTTCTGACTGGGAATTCAAAGAATATATTGGGGTTACGTGCACCCACAATTTTTACTACTGGTATACAGTGCCATTGTCTGACTGGGAATTCAAAGAATATATTGGGGTTATAAATACCCTCATTTCTTGCTACTGCCATATAGTGCCAGTTTCTGACTGGTAATTCAAAGAATATATTGGGGTTACGTGCACCCACAATTTTTACTACTGGTATACAGTGCCATTGTCTGACTGGGAATTCAAAGAGTATATTGGGAATACAAATACCCTCATTTCTTGCTACTGCCATATAGTGCCAGTTTCTGACTGGGAATTCAAAGAATATATTGGGGTTACGTGCACCCACAATTTTTACTACTGGTATACAGTACCATTGTCTGACTGGGAATTCAAAGAATATATTGGGGTTATAAATACCCTCATTTCTTGCTACTGCCATATAGTGCCAGTTTCTGACTGGTAATTCAAAGAATATATTGGGGTTACGTGCACCCACAATTTTTACTACTGGTATACAGTGCCATTGTCTGACTGGGAATTCAAAGAATATATTGGGGTTATAAATACCCTCATTTCTTGCTACTGCCATATAGTGCCAGTTTCTGACTGGTAATTCAAAGAATATATTGGGGTTACGTGCACCCACAATTTTTACTACTGGTATACAGTGCCATTGTCTGACTGGGAATTCAAAGAGTATATTGGGAATACAAATACCCTCATTTCTTGCTACTGCCATATAGTGCCAGTTTCTGACTGGGAATTCAAAGAATATATTGGGGTTACGTGCACCCACAATTTTTACTACTGGTATACAGTGCCATTGTCTGACTGGGAATTCAAAGAATATATTGGGGTTATAAATACCCTCATTTCTTGCTACTGCCATATAGTGCCAGTTTCTGACTGGTAATTCAAAGAATATATTGGGGTTACGTGCACCCACAATTTTTACTACTGGTATACAGTGCCATTGTCTGACTGGGAATTCAAAGAATATATTGGGGTTATAAATACCCTCATTTCTTGCTACTGCCATATAGTGCCAGTTTCTGACTGGTAATTCAAAGAATATATTGGGGTTACGTGCACCCACAATTTTTACTACTGGTATACAGTGCCATTGTCTGACTGGGAATTCAAAGAATATATTGGGGTTATAAATACCCTCATTTCTTGCTACTGCCATATAGTGCCAGTTTCTGACTGGTAATTCAAAGAATATATTGGGGTTACGTGCACCCACAATTTTTACTACTGGTATACAGTGCCATTGTCTGACTGGGAATTCAAAGAATATATTGGGGTTATAAATACCCTCATTTCTTGCTACTGCCATATAGTGCCAGTTTCTGACTGGTAATTCAAAGAATATATTGGGGTTACGTGCACCCACAATTTTTACTACTGGTATACAGTGCCATTGTCTGACTGGGAATTCAAAGAGTATATTGGGAATACAAATACCCTCATTTCTTGCTACTGCCATATAGTGCCAGTTTCTGACTGGGAATTCAAAGAATATATTGGGGTTACGTGCACCCACAATTTTTACTACTGGTATACAGTGCCATTGTCTGACTGGGAATTCAAAGAATATATTGGGGTTATAAATACCCTCATTTCTTGCTACTGCCATATAGTGCCAGTTTCTGACTGGTAATTCAAAGAATATATTGGGGTTACGTGCACCCACAATTTTTACTACTGGTATACAGTGCCATTGTCTGACTGGGAATTCAAAGAATATATTGGGGTTATAAATACCCTCATTTCTTGCTACTGCCATATAGTGCCAGTTTCTGACTGGTAATTCAAAGAATATATTGGGGTTACGTGCACCCACAATTTTTACTACTGGTATACAGTGCCATTGTCTGACTGGGAATTCAAAGAATATATTGGGGTTATAAATACCCTCATTTCTTGCTACTGCCATATAGTGCCAGTTTCTGACTGGGAATTCAAAGAATATATTGGGGTTACGTGCACCCACAATTTTTACTACTGGTATACAGTGCCATTGTCTGACTGGGAATTCAAAGAGTATATTGGGAATACAAATACCCTCATTTCTTGCTACTGCCATATAGTGCCAGTTTCTGACTGGGAATTCAAAGAATATATTGGGGTTACGTGCACCCACAATTTTTACTACTGGTATACAGTGCCATTGTCTGACTGGGAATTCAAAGAATATATTGGGGTTATAAATACCCTCATTTCTTGCTACTGCCATATAGTGCCAGTTTCTGACTGGGAATTCAAAGAATATATTGGGGTTACGTGCACCCACAATTTTTACTACTGGTATACAGTGCCATTGTCTGACTGGGAATTCAAAGAGTATATTGGGAATACAAATACCCTCATTTCTTGCTACTGCCATATAGTGCCAGTTTCTGACTGGGAATTCAAAGAATATATTGGGGTTACGTGCACCCACAATTTTTACTACTGGTATACAGTGCCATTGTCTGACTGGGAATTCAAAGAATATATTGGGGTTATAAATACCCTCATTTCTTGCTACTGCCATATAGTGCCAGTTTCTGACTGGGAATTCAAAGAATATATTGGGGTTACGTGCACCCACAATTTTTACTACTGGTATACAGTGCCATTGTCTGACTGGGAATTCAAAGAGTATATTGGGAATACAAATACCCTCATTTCTTGCTACTGCCATATAGTGCCAGTTTCTGACTGGGAATTCAAAGAATATATTGGGGTTACGTGCACCCACAATTTTTACTACTGGTATACAGTGCCATTGTCTGACTGGGAATTCAAAGAATATATTGGGGTTATAAATACCCTCATTTCTTGCTACTGCCATATAGTGCCAGTTTCTGACTGGGAATTCAAAGAATATATTGGGGTTACGTGCACCCACAATTTTTACTACTGGTATACAGTGCCATTGTCTGACTGGGAATTCAAAGAGTATATTGGGAATACAAATACCCTCATTTCTTGCTACTGCCATATAGTGCCAGTGTCTGACTGGGAATTCAAAGAATATATTGGGGTTACGTGCACCCACAATTTTTACTACTGGTATACAGTGCCATTGTCTGACTGGGAATTCAAAGAATATATTGGGGTTATAAATACCCTCATTTCTTGCTACTGCCATATAGTGCCAGTTTCTGACTGGTAATTCAAAGAATATATTGGGGTTACGTGCACCCACAATTTTTACTACTGGTATACAGTGCCATTGTCTGACTGGGAATTCAAAGAGTATATTGGGAATACAAATACCCTCATTTCTTGCTACTGCCATATAGTGCCAGTTTCTGACTGGGAATTCAAAGAATATATTGGGGTTACGTGCACCCACAATTTTTACTACTGGTATACAGTGCCATTGTCTGACTGGGAATTCAAAGAGTATATTGGGAATACAAATACCCTCATTTCTTGCTACTGCCATATAGTGCCAGTTTCTGACTGGGAATTCAAAGAATATATTGGGGTTACGTGCACCCACAATTTTTACTACTGGTATACAGTGCCATTGTCTGACTGGGAATTCAAAGAATATATTGGGGTTATAAATACCCTCATTTCTTGCTACTGCCATATAGTGCCAGTTTCTGACTGGGAATTCAAAGAATATATTGGGGTTACGTGCACCCACAATTTTTACTACTGGTATACAGTGCCATTGTCTGACTGGGAATTCAAAGAGTATATTGGGAATACAAATACCCTCATTTCTTGCTACTGCCATATAGTGCCAGTTTCTGACTGGGAATTCAAAGAATATATTGGGGTTACGTGCACCCACAATTTTTACTACTGGTATACAGTGCCATTGTCTGACTGGGAATTCAAAGAATATATTGGGGTTATAAATACCCTCATTTCTTGCTACTGCCATATAGTGCCAGTTTCTGACTGGGAATTCAAAGAATATATTGGGGTTACGTGCACCCACAATTTTTACTACTGGTATACAGTGCCATTGTCTGACTGGGAATTCAAAGAGTATATTGGGAATACAAATACCCTCATTTCTTGCTACTGCCATATAGTGCCAGTTTCTGACTGGGAATTCAAAGAATATATTGGGGTTACGTGCACCCACAATTTTTACTACTGGTATACAGTGCCATTGTCTGACTGGGAATTCAAAGAATATATTGGGGTTATAAATACCCTCATTTCTTGCTACTGCCATATAGTGCCAGTTTCTGACTGGTAATTCAAAGAATATATTGGGGTTACGTGCACCCACAATTTTTACTACTGGTATACAGTGCCATTGTCTGACTGGGAATTCAAAGAGTATATTGGGAATACAAATACCCTCATTTCTTGCTACTGCCATATAGTGCCAGTTTCTGACTGGGAATTCAAAGAATATATTGGGGTTACATGCACCCACAATTTTTACTACTGGTATACAGTGCCATTGTCTGACTGGGAATTCAAAGAGTATATTGGGAATACAAATACCCTCATTTCTTGCTACTGCCATATAGTGCCAGTTTCTGACTGGGAATTCAAAGAATATATTGGGGTTACGTGCACCCACAATTTTTACTACTGGTATACAGTGCCATTGTCTGACTGGGAATTCAAAGAGTATATTGGGAATACAAATACCCTCATTTCTTGCTACTGCCATATAGTGCCAGTTTCTGACTGGGAATTCAAAGAATATATTGGGGTTACGTGCACCCACAATTTTTACTACTGGTATACAGTGCCATTGTCTGACTGGGAATTCAAAGAATATATTGGGGTTATAAATACCCTCATTTCTTGCTACTGCCATATAGTGCCAGTTTCTGACTGGGAATTCAAAGAATATATTGGGGTTACGTGCACCCACAATTTTTACTACTGGTATACAGTGCCATTGTCTGACTGGGAATTCAAAGAGTATATTGGGAATACAAATACCCTCATTTCTTGCTACTGCCATATAGTGCCAGTTTCTGACTGGGAATTCAAAGAATATATTGGGGTTACGTGCACCCACAATTTTTACTACTGGTATACAGTGCCATTGTCTGACTGGGAATTCAAAGAATATATTGGGGTTATAAATACCCTCATTTCTTGCTACTGCCATATAGTGCCAGTTTCTGACTGGGAATTCAAAGAATATATTGGGGTTACGTGCACCCACAATTTTTACTACTGGTATACAGTGCCATTGTCTGACTGGGAATTCAAAGAGTATATTGGGAATACAAATACCCTCATTTCTTGCTACTGCCATATAGTGCCAGTTTCTGACTGGGAATTCAAAGAATATATTGGGGTTACGTGCACCCACAATTTTTACTACTGGTATACAGTGCCATTGTCTGACTGGGAATTCAAAGAATATATTGGGGTTATAAATACCCTCATTTCTTGCTACTGCCATATAGTGCCAGTTTCTGACTGGTAATTCAAAGAATATATTGGGGTTACGTGCACCCACAATTTTTACTACTGGTATACAGTGCCATTGTCTGACTGGGAATTCAAAGAGTATATTGGGAATACAAATACCCTCATTTCTTGCTACTGCCATATAGTGCCAGTTTCTGACTGGGAATTCAAAGAATATATTGGGGTTACATGCACCCACAATTTTTACTACTGGTATACAGTGCCATTGTCTGACTGGGAATTCAAAGAGTATATTGGGAATACAAATACCCTCATTTCTTGCTACTGCCATATAGTGCCAGTTTCTGACTGGGAATTCAAAGAATATATTGGGGTTACGTGCACCCACAATTTTTACTACTGGTATACAGTGCCATTGTCTGACTGGGAATTCAAAGAGTATATTGGGAATACAAATACCCTCATTTCTTGCTACTGCCATATAGTGCCAGTTTCTGACTGGTAATTCAAAGAATATATTGGGGTTACGTGCACCCACAATTTTTACTACTGGTATACAGTGCCAATTTCTAACTAGGAATTCAAAATGCGCAAGGCTCCCGGAAAGGGACGTGGACGAGGCCGTGGGCGAGGTCGGGGGAATGGTTCTGGGGAGCAAGGTAGCAGTGAAGCCACAGGGCGTCCCGTGCCTACTCCTGTGGGGCAGCAAGCATTGCGCCACTCCACAGTGCCAGGGTTGCTTGCCACATTAACTAAACTGCAGGGTACAAACCTTAGTAGGCCCGAGAACCAGGAACAGGTCTTGCAATGGCTGTCAGAGAACGCTTACAGCACATTGTCCAGCAGCCAGTCAGACTCTGCCTCCTCTCCTCCTATTACTCAACAGTCTTGTCTTCCTTCCTCCCAAAATTCCGAAGCTTTACAGAACAATAACCCAAACTGTCCCTGCTCCCCAGAGCTGTTCTCCGCTCCTTTCATTGTCCCTCAACCTGCCTCTCCACGTCACGATTCCACGAACCTAACAGAGGAGCATCTGTATCCAGATGCTCAAACACTAGAGTCTCCTCCATCTCCGTTCGATTTGGTGGTGGATGACCAGCAACCCACCCTCATCGACGATGATGTGACGCAGTTGCCGTCAGGGCATCCAGTTGACCGGCGCATTGTGCGGGAGGAGGAGATGAGACAGGAGTTGGAAGAGGAAGTGGTGGATGATGAGGACACTGACCCGACCTGGACAGGGGGGATGTCAAGCGGGGAAAGTAGTGTGGATGTTGAGGCAGGTGCAGCACCAAAAAGGGTAGCTAGAGGCAGAGGCAGAGGTCAGCAGCTTAGGCGAAGCCAGGCCACACCCGGAATCTCCCAAGATGTTCCAGTTCGTACCCAGCCCCGAAAAACTCCCACCTCGAGGGCACGTTTCTCGAAGGTGTGGAGTTTTTTCAAGGAATGCGCCGAGGACAGATATAGTGTTGTCTGCACAATTTGCCTCTCGAAATTGATTAGGGGCTCTGAGAAGAGCAACCTGTCCACCACTTCAATGCGCCGTCATTTGGAATCCAAGCACTGGAATCAGTGGCAGGCAGCAACGGCAGGACAAAGGCCGCCTGCCGTTCACGCCACTGCCACTGCCTCTGCCTCTGCCTCTGCCACTGCCACTGCTGACTGTGCTGGCGATGCACTCCAGAGGACGAGCCAGGACACCACTTCATCTGCCTCCGCCACTTTGTTGACTTCTACCTCATCCTCCCCTGGTCCTGTCTTATCTCCTTCTCCTGCACCATCAAAGGCACCATCAGGCGTTTCTTTACAACAACCCACCATCTCTCAGACATTGGAGCGGCGGCAGAAATACACTGCTAACCACCCACACGCGCAAGCCTTGAACGCCAACATCGCTAAACTGCTGGCCCAGGAGATGTTGGCGTTCCGGCTTGTTGAAACTCCCGCCTTCCTGGACCTGATGGCAACTGCGGCACCTCGCTATGCCGTCCCTAGCCGTCACTACTTCTCCCGGTGTGCCGTCCCCGCCTTGCACCAGCACGTGTCACTCAACATCAGGCGGGCCCTTAGTTCCGCGCTTTGCACAAAGGTCCACTTGACCACCGACGCGTGGACAAGTGCATGCGGACAGGGACGCTACATTTCACTGACGGCACACTGGGTGAATGTAGTTGAGGCTGGGACTGCTTCCCAAACTGGCCCGGTGTACCTCGTCTCCCCGCCTAACATTCCTGGCAGGGACACGAGAAGAACACCCCCTCCTCCTCCTCCTCTACCGCCTCCTCCTCCGCCACCGCCTCCTCCTCCGCCACCGCCTCCTCCTCCGCTGTTAGATTGACCCCAGCTACGAGTTGGAAACGTTGCAGCACTGGCGTTGGTAGACGTCAGCAGGCTGTGCTGAAGCTGATCAGCTTGGGGGACAGACAGCACACTGCCTCCGAGGTGAGGGATGCCCTCCTCGATGAGACGGCAATATGGTTTGAGCCGCTGCACCTGGGCCCAGGCATGGTCGTTTGTGATAACGGCCGGAACCTGGTAGCAGCTCTGGAGCTTGCCGGACTCCAACATGTTCCATGCCTGGCCCACGTCTTCAACCTAGTGGTGCAACGTTTCCTAAAGAGCTACCCCAATGTTCCAGAGCTACTGGTGAAAGTGCGGCGCATGTGCGCCCACTTTCGCAAGTCGACAGTAGCCGCTGCTAGCTTAAAATCTTTCCAGCAACGCCTGCATGTGCCACAACACCGGCTTTTGTGCGACGTCCCCACACGCTGGAACTCAACGTTTCAGATGTTGAATAGAGTGGTTGAGCAGCAGAGACCTTTGATGGAATACCAGCTACAAAACCCTAGGGTGCCACAAAGTCAGCTGCCTCAGTTTCACATCCATGAGTGGCCATGGATGAGAGACCTTTGTGACATCCTACGGGTCTTTGAGGAGTCCACAAGGAGGGTGAGCTCTGAGGATGCGATGGTGAGCCTTACAATCCCGCTCTTGTGTGTTCTGAGAGAATCCCTGATTGACATCAGGGATAACTCAGATCACACAGAGGAGTTAGGGATAGCATCCGATCCGTCACAGCTGGAGAGTAGGTCCACACATCTGTCCGCTTCACTGCGTTTAATGGAGGAGGAGGAGGAGGAGGAGGAGGAAGAAGAGTTGTCCGATGATGTGATGGTGATACAGGAGGCTTCCGGGCAACTTCGAATCGTCCCATTGTTGCAGCGCGGATGGGTAGACATGGAGGATGAGGAGGAAATGGAGATTGAACTTTCCGGTGGGGCCAGAGGAGTCATGCCAACTAACACTGTGGCAGACATGGCTGAGTTCATGTTGGGGTGCTTTACAACCGACAAGCGTATTGTCAAAATCATGGAGGACAACCAGTACTGGATCTTTGCTATCCTTGACCCCCGGTATAAAAACAACATCTCGTCTTTTATTCCGGTAGAGGGGAGGGCCAATCGCATCAATGCTTGCCACAGGCAATTGGTGCAGAATATGATGGAGATGTTTCCAGCATGTGACGTTGGCGGCAGGGAGGGCAGTTCCTCCAGTAGGCAACCAAGTTCTCACCGGTCCACACAAACGAGGGGCACACTGTCTAAGGTCTGGGACACCTTGATGGCACCCCCTCGCCAAAGTGCCGCCACGGAGGGTCCTAGTGTCACCAGGCGTGAGAAGTATAGGCGCATGTTGCGGGAATACCTTTCCGACCACAGCCCTGTCCTCTCCGACCCCTCTGCGCCCTACACGTATTGGGTGTCGAAGTTGGACCTGTGGCTTGAACTTGCCCTATATGCCTTGGAGGTGCTGTCCTGTCCTGCCGCCAGCATCCTATCTGAGAGGGTGTTCAGTGCAGCCGGTGGCATCATCACTGACAAGCGCACCCGTCTGTCAGCTGAGAGTGCCGACCGGCTCACTTTGATAAAAATGAACCACCACTGGGTAGAGCCGTCATTTTTGTGCCCACCTGTGTAAAGCACCCCAACATGAAACTCCATGTCTGTACTCAACCTCTCCAATTCCTCCGCATCCTCATACTCATCCACCATAAGCGTTGCACAATTCTGCTAATACTAGGCTCCCTCCACCCTGATTTCCCCCAACTCTGCTGGTTAGAGGCTCCCTCCACCCTGATTTCCACCAACTCTGCTGGTTAGAGGCTCCCTCCACCATGAATTTGCCCAAACTGGGCTGTTTAGAGGCTCCCTCCACCATGAATTGGTCCAAACTGGGGTTTTTAGAGGCTCCCTCCACCATGAATTGGTCCAAACTGGGCTGGTTAGAGGCTCCCTCCACCATGAATTTCCCAAAACTTGGCTGTTTAGAGGCTCCCTCCACCATGAATTTGCCCAAACTGGGCTGTTTAGAGGCTCCCTCCACCATGAATTGGTCCAAACTGGGCTGGTTAGAGGCTCCCTCCACCATGAATTTCCCAAAACTTGGCTGTTTAGAGGCTCCCTCCACCATTAATTGGTCCAAACTGGGCTGGTTAGAGGCTCCCTCCACCATGAATTTGCCCAAACTGGGGTGGTTAGAGGCTCCCTCCACCATTAATTGGTCCAAACTGGGCTGGTTAGAGGCTCCCTCCACCATGAATTTCCCAAAACTTGGCTGTTTAGAGGCTCCCTCCACCATTAATTGGTCCAAACTGGGCTGGTTAGAGGCTCCCTCCACCATGAATTTGCCCAAACTGGGCTGTTTAGAGGCTCCCTCCACCATGAATTTGCCCAAACTGGGCTGTTTAGAGGCTCCCTCCACCATGAATTGGTCCAAACTGGGCTGGTTAGAGGCTCCCTCCACCATGAATTTCCCAAAACTTGGCTGTTTAGAGGCTCCCTCCACCATTAATTGGTCCAAACTGGGCTGGTTAGAGGCTCCCTCCACCATGAATTTGCCCAAACTGGGCTGTTTAGAGGCTCCCTCCACCATGAATTGGTCCAAACTGGGGTGGTTAGAGGCTCCCTCCACCATGAATTGGTCCAAACTGGGGTGGTTAGAGGCTCCCTCCACCATTAATTGGTCCAAACTGGGCTGGTTAGAGGCTCCCTCCACAATTAATTGGTCCAAACTGGGCTAATTAGAGGCTCCCTCCACCATGAATTGGTCCAAACTGGGCTGGTTAGAGGCTCCCTCCACAATTAATTGGTCCAAACTGGGCTAATTAGAGGCTCCCTCCACCATGAATTGGTCCAAACTGGGTTTTTTTGAGGCTCCCTCCACCATGAATTTGCCCAAACTGGGCTGTTTAGAGGCTCCCTCCACCATGAATTGGTCCAAACTGGGCTGGTTAGAGGCTCCCTCCACCATGAATTTCCCAAAACTTGGCTGTTTAGAGGCTCCCTCCACCATTAATTGGTCCAAACTGGGCTGGTTAGAGGCTCCCTCCACCATGAATTGGTCCAAACTGGGCTGGTTAGAGGCTCCCTCCACCATTAATTGGTCCAAACTGGGCTGGTTAGAGGCTCCCTCCACCATGAATTTGCCCAAACTGGGCTGTTTAGAGGCTCCCTCCACCATTAATTGGTCCAAACTGGGCTGGTTAGAGGCTCCCTCCACCATGAATTTGCCCAAACTGGGCTGTTTAGAGGCTCCCTCCACCATGAATTGGTCCAAACTGGGCTGGTTAGAGGCTCCCTCCACCATGAATTTCCCAAAACTTGGCTGTTTAGAGGCTCCCTCCACCATTAATTGGTCCAAACTGGGCTGGTTAGAGGCTCCCTCCACCATGAATTTGCCCAAACTGGGGTGGTTAGAGGCTCCCTCCACCATTAATTGGTCCAAACTGGGCTGGTTAGAGGCTCCCTCCACAATTAATTGGTCCAAACTGGGCTAATTAGAGGCTCCCTCCACCATGAATTGGTCCAAACTGGGTTTTTTAGAGGCTCCCTCCACCATGAATTTCCCAAAACTTGGCTGTTTAGAGGCTCCCTCCACCATGAATTGGTCCAAACTGGGCTGGTTAGAGGCTCCCTCCACCATGAATTTCCCAAAACTTGGCTGTTTAGAGGCTCCCTCCACCATTAATTGGTCCAAACTGGGCTGGTTAGAGGCTCCCTCCACCATGAATTTGCCCAAACTGGGCTGTTTAGAGGCTCCCTCCACCATTAATTGGTCCAAACTGGGCTGGTTAGAGGCTCCCTCCACCATGAATTGGTCCAAACTGGGGTGGTTAGAGGCTCCCTCCACCATTAATTGGTCCAAACTGGGCTGGTTAGAGGCTCCCTCCACAATTAATTGGTCCAAACTGGGCTAATTAGAGGCTCCCTCCACCATGAATTGGTCCAAACTGGGTTTTTTAGAGGCTCCCTCCACCATGAATTTGCCCAAACTGGGCTGTTTAGAGGCTCCCTCCACCATGAATTGGTCCAAACTGGGCTGGTTAGAGGCTCCCTCCACCATGAATTTCCCAAAACTTGGCTGTTTAGAGGCTCCCTCCACCATTAATTGGTCCAAACTGGGCTGGTTAGAGGCTCCCTCCACCATTAATTGGTCCAAACTGGGCTGGTTAGAGGCTCCCTCCACCATGAATTTGCCCAAACTGGGCTGGTTAGAGGCTCCCTCCACCATGAATTTCCCAAAACTTGGCTGTTTAGAGGCTCCCTCCACCATTAATTGGTCCAAACTGGGCTGGTTAGAGGCTCCCTCCACCATGAATTTGCCCAAACTGGGGTGGTTAGAGGCTCCCTCCACCATTAATTGGTCCAAACTGGGCTGGTTAGAGGCTCCCTCCACAATTAATTGGTCCAAACTGGGCTAATTAGAGGCTCCCTCCACCATGAATTGGTCCAAACTGGGTTTTTTAGAGGCTCCCTCCACCATGAATTTGCCCAAACTGGGCTGTTTAGAGGCTCCCTCCACCATGAATTGGTCCAAACTGGGCTGGTTAGAGGCTCCCTCCACCATGAATTTCCCAAAACTTGGCTGTTTAGAGGCTCCCTCCACCATTAATTGGTCCAAACTGGGCTGGTTAGAGGCTCCCTCCACCATTAATTGGTCCAAACTGGGCTGGTTAGAGGCTCCCTCCACCATTAATTGGTCCAAACTGGGCTGGTTAGAGGCTCCCTCCACCATTAATTGGTCCAAACTGGGCTGGTTAGAGGCTCCCTCCACAATTAATTGGTCCAAACTGGGCTAATTAGAGGCTCCCTCCACCATGAATTGGTCCAAACTGGGTTTTTTAGAGGCTCCCTCCACCATGAATTTCCCAAAACTTGGCTGTTTAGAGGCTCCCTCCACCATGAATTGGTCCAAACTGGGCTGGTTAGAGGCTCCCTCCACCATGAATTTCCCAAAACTTGGCTGTTTAGAGGCTCCCTCCACCATTAATTGGTCCAAACTGGGCTGGTTAGAGGCTCCCTCCACCATGAATTTGCCCAAACTGGGGTGGTTAGAGGCTCCCTCCACCATTAATTGGTCCAAACTGGGCTGGTTAGAGGCTCCCTCCACAATTAATTGGTCCAAACTGGGCTAATTAGAGGCTCCCTCCACCATGAATTGGTCCAAACTGGGTTTTTTAGAGGCTCCCTCCACCATGAATTTCCCAAAACTTGGCTGTTTAGAGGCTCCCTCCACCATTAATTGGTCCAAACTGGGCTGGTTAGAGGCTCCCTCCACCATGAATTTGCCCAAACTGGGCTGTTTAGAGGCTCCCTCCACCATGAATTTGCCCAAACTGGGCTGTTTAGAGGCTCCCTCCACCATGAATTGGTCCAAACTGGGCTGGTTAGAGGCTCCCTCCACCATGAATTTCCCAAAACTTGGCTGTTTAGAGGCTCCCTCCACCATTAATTGGTCCAAACTGGGCTGGTTAGAGGCTCCCTCCACCATGAATTTGCCCAAACTGGGCTGTTTAGAGGCTCCCTCCACCATGAATTTGCCCAAACTGGGCTGTTTAGAGGCTCCCTCCACCATGAATTGGTCCAAACTGGGCTGGTTAGAGGCTCCCTCCACCATGAATTTCCCAAAACTTGGCTGTTTAGAGGCTCCCTCCACCATTAATTGGTCCAAACTGGGCTGGTTAGAGGCTCCCTCCACCATGAATTTGCCCAAACTGGGGTGGTTAGAGGCTCCCTCCACCATTAATTGGTCCAAACTGGGCTGGTTAGAGGCTCCCTCCACAATTAATTGGTCCAAACTGGGCTAATTAGAGGCTCCCTCCACCATGAATTGGTCCAAACTGGGTTTTTTAGAGGCTCCCTCCACCATGAATTTGCCCAAACTGGGCTGTTTAGAGGCTCCCTCCACCATGAATTGGTCCAAACTGGGCTGGTTACAGGCTCCCTCCACCATGAATTGGTCCAAACTGGGCTGGTTAGAGGCTCCCTCCACCATGAATTTCCCAAAACTTGGCTGTTTAGAGGCTCCCTCCACCATTAATTGGTCCAAACTGGGCTGGTTAGAGGCTCCCTCCACCATGAATTGGTCCAAACTGGGGTTTTTAGAGGCTCCCTCCACCATGAATTGGTCCAAACTGGGGTTTTTAGAGTCTCCCTCCACCATGAATTGGTCCAAACTGGGGTTTTTAGAGTCTCCCTCCACCATGAATTGGTCCAAACTGGGGTTTTTAGAGGCTCCCTCCACCATGAATTTGCCCAAACTCTGCTGGTTAGAGGCTCAATCCACCCTGATTTTCAAAACAAATGTTGGTGCCAACCTCAACTTACTACAAGGGCCAAATTCACTGCTGGTGACAAGCTCTCCTCACTGCAAGTGCCAAATACACATGTTTCAAGGTGTTTTCCTACTGTCAGAGAGGTGGTATTGAGTGTGTAAAGTGTGTAGTTGTTAGGCTGTGATGTTGGGGTAATAGAGGGTCTTTGGTGTGTTAGATGCCCCCAGACATGCTTCCCCTGCTGTCCCAGTGTCATTCCAGAGGTGTTGGCATCATTTCCTGGGGTGTCATAGTGGACTTGGTGACCCTCCAGACACGGATTTGGGTTTCCCCCTTAACGAGTATCTGTTCCCCATAGACTATAATGGGGTTCGAAACCCGTTCGAACACACGAACATTGAGCGGCTGTTCGAATCGAATTTCGAACCTCGAACATTTTAGTGTTCGCTCATCTCTACTAAAGACACCTCTTTTCAGACAAGCCTATCCCAATTCCTAATGTAAACCCTTCCGTACCGTAATTAGAATCCCTAAAGTTTAAACCCTCCTCTGTTCCCGCTCCCACATTACCCCACATGATATGATGCCATATCAGGCTAACTTTATACGTCCAAGCTCCATACACATGTTAAAGGACATGACTAGTGACGGTTCATAAAGTTTTATGTTTGTGTAATGACAGTAACCTCTATTACAACATTGTCTGACCTCTGTATAAGCAATGCTGCCCCTGCTACCTCTTGTGTCACCCCCTCTACCTCATAGATTGTAAGCTCTTGTGAGCAGGGCCCTCAGTCCTAATGTGTGAAGTGACTATTTCTTTGTAATGTATCTTTTTGTCTGTATTTGAACCCTACAAATTGTACAGTGCTGCAGAATATGTTGGCGCTATATAAATAAAATGTATTATTATTATTTATTATTATTCATGGATTTTTTTTACATTAAAAGTTATATTTTATTTTTAATGATATCTGTTTCGTTTTAGGTACTGATGTTTACTCCATTTGAGATATAAATTGATACCACAATTCATGTGCCATTATACAATTTATCAGTAAAAGAGAGCTTCGTAGAAACTCACTGCACAAAAACCACACTTACCTAACACAAGATGAAATATGACGCTGTGATAGATATAGGAAGGCCCATACAATATATTATAGAAAGAGCACACTTGCAATCCGTGATGGAGGTGGATGCCAACATTCCAAATGTACAGTACACAAATAAAACTGATCAAATGTGCTGGTCAATAATGGCTCAGTGGTTAGCACTGCATTGCAGCGCTGGAGTCCTAGGTTCAAATCCTGCCAAGGGCAACATATGCAAGGAGTTTGTATGTTCTCCCCGTGTTTGCGTGGGTTTCCTCCCACACACCAAAGACATACTGATAGGGAATGTAGATTGTGAGCCCTATATGGGACAGTGACCGACAATATCTGTAAAGCGCTGCGGAATATGATGGCGCTATATAAGTAAGCATAATAAATAATAATATGAGGTGTACAGCACCAATGAACAACCTATTGATCGTACCCATACTATTAGATTAGGCGGGCTATCAAGCACCTCAATATGTGCACCCACTAGTACCTGCATCCTGCAAAAAAGGTTTAATAACCATGAGTTATCAGCCAATATTTTGGCCAAAATATGCAAACTCTCAAAACAATGTCAAGTCAATGCATCTCAAAAAAAATGGTAACAGGGCCATGTCTACCATTGTGTAGCGTTCCGTCTTCTTTTTACAACAACTGTAAATGTCTGGGCAGTGGAGATCCAATTGCTGGGGTTTTGGGAGAAGAATGTTGTCCCATTCTTGTCTGATGTAGGATTCTAGCTGCTCAGCAGTCCTGGGTCTTCTATGCCAGAGTTACCTGTTCATAATGTGCCAAAATGTCTTTTTTATTGATGAAGGGTCTGTTCAGCACTCAGATTCTTCTTCTGCAAAATCATGATCTTATGATGGATGCAGCATTGTTTTGTTTAAATATGAAAGGCCTTCCCTAAAAGAGATGTCTGGATGGAAGCATATGTTCTATATACTCAGCATTAATATTGCCTTTCAAGATGTGTACGCGTCCATACAATAGGCACTAATGCAACCCCATACCTTCAGAGGTGCAGGTCTTTCAACTGTGAGCTGAAAACAGGCTGGATGGTTCCTCTCCTCTTGACTCCACAGGACACAGAGTCCGTAATTTCATAAAGATTGTTACATTATCATTCATCTGACCACAGAACAATTTTCCTTCTGCTTCAGTCCATTTTAAATGAACTTTGCCTCTGAGAAGACGACAGCATTTCTGGTTGTGTTGATAAATGGCTTCTTCTTTGTATGATACAGCTTTAACTTGCATTTATGATTGCATGGCAAACTGTGTTTAGAGACAATGATTCCTGGAAGTATCCCTGAGCCTATGTAGTGAATTGCATTAGCGATGTATGTCTTTTTCTAATGGAGTGGTGTCTGAGAGCCCGTAGATCATAAGCATCCCTTATTAACCATTGGCCTTGTCCCTTGTACACATGGAGATCTCCTGACATTCTATCAATCTTTTGATGATATCATGTACTGTAGATGGTTGGATAGTCAAAGTCTTTGCAATTTTATGTTGGGGAATATTTTTCCGAAATTTTTCCACTATTTTTAGATGCAGTTTATCACAGAATGATTAGCCTATTTTATTCTGAGCATCTTTCTTTATAAGAGACTTTGCCTCTCTAACATGCTATTTTTATACAAAGTAATGGGACTTACTTGAAAATTTACCCTTTTAGATGTTTGTCATTAGTACCAGTTGCTTTTCCGGTTTTTCATTAACACTGTCCCAACTTTTTTGAGAGGTGTTTCATCAATTTCTAAAGGAGGTATATTTTTTAAATGAAAAGGAAAAATTATAGGTGGAAACAAGATCCTCAATGGAATAGAAGGCGTTCCTCTCCAACCCAGAGAAACAGTCTTATCTACTTATTTATAAAGGGATGAGATTCACATGACCCCTGTAGACTGATGAATCCAGATCTTATGTATGCAGTTTGTGGTCTCTACTACTCAAACTGATTGACACCATTGTAGGCTATCTGATGAGTGGTGATCTCAGTCACCAGCCAACCAAGTGGATCTAATTCTATCAGGCAAATCCAATTATTTTTTAGTAGCAGGGGAGACACTCCAGCAAATACTATGTGGCTGGTGAACAGAATTTGATTACACAAAGCGCATGCTTGCAGACACTTCACAACTATACTGGGACAGTCTCAGGGGTCAGGAATGAGCACTTGATCTCTTACTTATCTAAAAGTAGCAAATAAATACAAGAGAAATTGAGAGTCCATAGATGGAATTTCAGATGATCCTTTCTGATCTAACTAAAAAGGCATGACATACAGTGATATAAGCCTACATCTATCTAGACAGAAATGGATAAAACAGTCTTAGAGGTGCGAGGATATTCTTCTTTGTGGCGTTTTTTTATTTCTTAGACTAGAAAAGAGTCTATATAAAGTCATGCACACCACCCAACATAAATATAATTGGGGGTCAGTCAAATGTCACCTGCATCATAAAGAAAGTCTTAAGGTGCTATTACACTGACTTAATCTCCTCACAACATTCAGCTCCCTAATCCTCTTTCTGCTGAAGACATTTCACTCCCCAGGTTGACAGAAGATGAACAATCTATATTGAATAGCCCTATTACCACTGAAGAGCTCGCAAGATTGTTAAATATCTTGTATTTGCCGGTGAGACTTGTGTCCACTGTTAAATATCCGTACCTGGCCTTGAAATTGTGGGATAGACTTGTGTCACGTGTTGTAGGCCTTATCCACAATAGGAAGAAGTCAGCTTGTTATAAATCAGTGTAGAGGTTTATTAATATCCTGAAGGAAAACACAGGAACAGGGAAAATGTCCAAATAACACAAATATCAGTCAATTGTCAATAGCTTACATCTTCAGAGAAGTTAAATCATCTGGATATCTTGTAGTTACAGCTTGGTTCATGCTTGATCATCTGGTTGGAGGACTTGGGCTGGTTACGACGTCCATGGATGTCCATCTGCCTGGACCACCCACCCTGGTGTTCCCAAAGACAGACCTCCTGGTCTTCCCAAAGACAGACCCAGACATGTGTATTTCTTACTCATTTATATTCATGAGAGGGGGTGTTACCTTCCATCTTGTAGCTATGTAAGGAGATTTCTAAAATGGTCTACTCTAACCGCACCCATGTCCCCAGAATATAAGACTATGATGTCAGTAGAGTGTTAACCCCATGTCTGCTAGAGAATATTGCAAATATATAATATTTAACAAAGATGCATTAGCTTCTTAAAAGGAGTCTACCACCTGCCCCGAGCATATTCACCTGTCATCACAGTGTTAGAGAGCACACTACAGTGATACCTCCGTTATGTACTGTATGTCACTATTGTAAATATGGAAAAAAAATATCTCAAGCAAATGAAAGATGCTCAAGTATGATGGGTGGTATCGTAATGGTAGGAAGATCAGCTCTTACTACATGGGGTGGTGCAGGCAGAAGATGAGAGGTGTACTACAGTCCACCCCTAGCATGCCAACCATCTTATTTGGTGAGAACTTCAAAGCTGTTTTTCTCCCAATCTACTAAAGTGGCTTATATAACAAAGGTATAGCAGAGTTGACACAGCGCTGCTACATCTCAGGTACAGCAGAGCTGAGCGGGAGCTGACTTTTTTTCCCATAGGAATGCATTGACAGTGTTGATTGGCCGAATGCCATACAATGTACAGCATTCGGCCAGATAAAGCTGGTTCTGCCGGAGGAGGTGGAGTCTAAGATCGGTCCACATCAGTCTCCATTGTGGTCCGATCTCAGGTATGGCAGAGTTGACACAGCTCTGCTATATCTTAGGTGTAGCAGAGCTGTGAGCTCAACTCTGCTAGAAGCACTGTGAAGGCACCTGGGATGAAGGCAACTTTATTTTTATCAACTATGGGGTACATGAAGAGGTATTTCACTGTAAAAGAGTATCAGGCTCCCTTGCTACAATGTGAGTAGGCATACACAATTCAAGCTATGATTCTGCACCCTTGCTTATGGAAAGACTAGTTGCTATCATTTACAAGTATATGTAAAATTTTACTGCCACTGTCTTGAGCCCTGGTGCGGCCACCCAAAAAGTTAATTTTATAACCTGATACTAATTCACCTCCAGGGTATCCAGGTGTGACAGCAGATGTTAAACTTACCTGATTTAAGTATCACATTATGGTTTTCCTAAATTTCCCTGTAGAGGCAACAATTTTCACCACCTAGTTTACTTTGAATCCTTTTTGGGAGTCAAAGTAAATCTTTCCATCTGTAAAATGCCTATGTCTAGAGATGGACAAACCTCTTAGGTTGTGTTTCATTTTGGGTGGCTTGGGTCCCTAATCCATTTTGGGTCAAACAAGTTTAGTACCAACCACACCTTAAAATGGCCTAAAACATAGTGTAGACCACTCTCAGGGCTACTAGTAACCTATTTATCTAATTTCTAGCTCTCTAAGGCAAACACAGCCAAAATTACGGCAAAGTAAAAGTGACATTATTATATTCTGGGTCTCTTCAAGACATTGGCCCAGAATGCTTTTTAAACATTAAGTACCTTTGTGGTTTCCTCTGTGCCTTGAATTCCATCATTTCATGGTTGTACTTAAGGAGTGTCTTAGGTTCACAAAACTTTGGAGGCAGTGTGCACATCAGAATTACTTCAAAAAATCTTGTAAGAATGGAACGCAGAGGAGGAGTGATCTATGAGAAATGGAGAGTGGCGTATTTTAAGTTTATTTATAAACTTCTATATAGCGCTGACATTATCCTGCACCCAAAACACTCCTGGTTAAGTGATAACATGGCAATTCCCATAGTCTCAGAGGGGATCCAGCAGCAGATTACTATGTGTCATTTCTTATCCACTGAAGAAATAAAGCAACATATGACTTTGTTCTTGTACACCAAAGAATGCTTAAAGTGGACCTGTCATATGGAAAGTGCTGTTCAGTCTGTAACTAGCATGCTACAGAGCACAAGAAGCGGTACACATTGATGTATAGGTTTGTGGGAAAACATTCAGTATAATCTGTCATTTATTCCTTGAAACTCTCCCTATTCTACGCTAAGAATTTAAGGCGGTGAAGTCAATGATTGGCAGCTATCTCAGGATGTCATAAAAGAAAGTCCAAAGATTTCAATGGATAAAAGATAAGTTGCACTAAATCTTTTCTTACAAGATTATACATAAATCTGTTCTGCTCCTTTTACTCTACAACATGTTACTTGCAGATGAACAGCATTTTTATGTGACAGGTTGCCTTTAAAATATGATTTAGTAGGTTCTTTAGGTGAGTAAAAGATCCATTAATGTGAGTAGTGATTTTCCCTATTCATAGACGTTTCCAAATCTCCAGCTTTCATGAAAGGGCAGGTGAGGGAGGAGATGATGTTATTGTTTTATTGTTTGTTTTTTTTTATAGATATATACCACATGTACATTTCCATACTGAATTTATAATTATTTAGATATTAGTGTACTGCATGGTGTCCATAATTTGTTATATGCCTGAAATTTTCTATATATGATTATGTCATGTCACCTCTTCCTTGTGAAAACCCATATAAAATTTTAAAAAGAAAGAAAACCCTAAGATGTGAACTCCTCCTAGGGGGATGTTCACACTACCTTTAATCTACTCAGTTGATATAATTTCATAGAATCAGAGCAACGAACTTCAACAGCGCTAGATTAACTAATTTAGATGGAGCCCCCCCCCCCCTTCTGCTCCTGTTCGAATTCATAGTAATGTACAAATGTGAAAGACGTTTTCTTCCATCATCTTTGTTTACTTTTCTAACAATAAAATACTGCAGGACTTTTTCTTCTCTTAAAAAAGTAAGGGTATGGTCACACGGAGTGTTTTGCAGGCAAATTTTGACAAGGAATCCGCCTGCAATTCCTTTAAATGGGAGTAACTTGTTTTTTTTTTTTTTCCCCACTAATGATTTTTTTTCAGCTAGCAGGAAAATGAAGTGACATGCCCTATCTTCCGCAGCTCGAGACACACACCTAATTAGGTACATTCATTCTCGCCAAATCAGGAGCGGGTGCTGCGATGGGATGTCCATGCACTGCATCAGGCGTCCCGTTGCAGCTAGCGGTGCCAAAAAGTCACTTGGCGGAAAAGGTGTCCGCTGTGTGAACACTCTATACAAACTTGATGGAAGAAAGCTTCTGTCATGTTTGTTACATCAGTGTGAAATAGAACGGACACCGATTGAGAGACTCCAAGTGCATTAGTCACTTTAGTGTTGTTAAAGTCCATTGTTCTTATCCTATGATAGATGAAAGCATCAGATTAGATTAATGGTAGTCTGAACCTATCCTGCAAAGTGATATCTTTGGGTTTCACTTCTTACTTGCAAGATGTAAAAGCAAGTAAATTGCTTCACAGTGCAATGTGTCAAAAATATGTAATTTTATTGAAATTTTATTGCAAAATTAAGTCATTCCTATAGGATGGCACATACAATTTATGACTTTAGTTTACTTAATTAGGAAATGTACAGTATATACTAAACCTTGAAAATCTGGGTTCCTCTATCAGTCACAGATGTAGCTGTTACTTTAATATGGTTTGTTTTACTAATATAACATGGCGCAAAAAGGAATAGGAGAAGAGATCTATTTTTCTGCCTGTATTTTTAATCCATTAATGATTTCTTCACTCAATCAACTGATTCACTGGTGGAGAAACAAGTGATGTCTTCTGAGATAATGATGCATCTTAGTAATATAGAGGAGCATGCACCAAATCTGTACAAGTTCCATTAACTGATTACATCTATCAGGACAAGTTACACGCTGCATATTTTTTTTTGTGAGAAAGAAGCGCATATTGAGTCTCAAGCCTTGTCTGCTTTGTTCAGTCAAGCCTTAACATGCTGTGTAACCTTATCCATTGATCCATTGAAGGTTTATTTATTAGAATATGTATTTTAAACTCTGTTTCTCGGAATTAACAAGAGCAAAAGCTAGGACAGATGTCAGCCATGATTACTGTACCACATAGTATCTGTTTGACCTAACCTTGTTCATCTGTGCAGATAGCAGAATGTAAACACCATCTATAACACCTGAATTTTCTATATGGGGGGAGGAGAGAAGCTCTAGTGATGGATGAAATGCCTTTGTAATAGATCCTCTTCAATGACAGAATATTGTAAAGCAATAAAAAGAAAAGCTTTGTTCTGTAGACAGAGCAGTCAATGGAGATTCAATTTCCCCAAACCTGCTCTCCAATGGTAACTCATGTTTTACCTATAGTTATAAATGGAAGCAATAAAAGATAGGAACCAAGATTCATAACTTGAAGCTAGTGGAAAATCTGTACCAGGGTCCACCCCATGCCATGCAGCATTTAATACAATTATGTCTTCTTATGGGTAAGAGTCTATGCCTCTTCTTCCCATTCCAGACCCCAAGGGATCTAAGGTAAATGATTGTTCTGCACTACAATAGTTATTACCATGATAATAACAATCCTAAAATTTCACATTACAGACTCATAACAGTTCATAGCAGTTAAAGGGGTTGTGCAGAAAAATAAAAAGCTTGTCAGTGCATTTTCTGTACGGCATCAGATTAATTACTAATATACTGTATATGATGGTTGCCCATCATCTCTATTGTTATGTTTGCAGAACGCAATGGGTGGACAAAAGTCTCATTCCTCTGCCTCCTCTGCTGATGCTTCAGCCCTCCATCATATGACTAATGCTCTATACTCTACGTATAAGAGGGGTATCGTCACTCCTTGGGAAGAGACCACCATATAGGTGTGTGGAGATTTATTAAGCCTTTAGCACTCCATTTTGCAAGAGACTATGGGAAGAATATGCAAATCTGTGTTCCATGATGCAATTAGGAAGT
The DNA here is from genome assembly GCF_031893055.1 of Leptodactylus fuscus. NCBI lineage: Eukaryota > Metazoa > Chordata > Amphibia > Anura > Leptodactylidae > Leptodactylus > Leptodactylus fuscus. The sequence goes on from NC_134266.1 coordinate 149,095,095, forward strand.
CAGGTGCCTTAATAAGTCTCCACACACCTATATGGTGGTCTCTCCCCAAGGGGTGACGATACCCCCTTACCCTGTCTAAGCCTCTCACCTCTACCAGGTTAGTCTTCTCTACACTGGGCTGATGAAATGCAATAACATCGAAACGGCCGTCCTCGGTTGAGAGACTATACCTGGTAATAATCCCAGCATCATTGCAAAACAAAGGCCTCTTGGAAGTTCGAGCATGATGTTAAAGGGAGCAGCCTTTATTGGGCCATATCACTGGAGTTCTGTCTTCCTAATTACATCACAGAAGACAGGCTGCACATTCCAGTGAGCACCCTCTATTGGTTTGCAACACTGAGGCACCTGACTTCCTAATTACATCATGGAAGACAGATTTGCATATTCTTCCCATATTCTACATATAGGCAGAGGAGTTGAGTAGAGTCGGTGATGTAAGGCTAGGTTCATACTACTGCTGTTAATGTCCGTTGCTGTCTTCCGTCAGCAACGGACATTAACTGTTGCAGAGAACGGACACAGACTGTCCATTTCCATTGACAATGTAAATAACATGACACACTATTTTCCATCATGTTTGTTTACTTTTGTAACAGAAGAAAAAATTGTGCAAGCAGAACTTTATCTTCGATTACAAAAGTAAACAAAGATGACAGAAGCTAGCTTCCATTATGTTGTTTACATTAGTGTCAATGGGAATGGACACGGAATCAGTCTGTCTCCATTCTCTGTTCACAGTTAATGTTCATTGATGTCATTCTTAGAGATGAGTGAACACTATTTCGAAACAGCCGTTTCGAATAGCACGCTCCCATAGAAATGAATGGATGTAGCCGGCACGCGGGGGGGTTAAGCGGCCGGCCGCCGGCAAAGTCTGCTTCCATTCATTTCTATGGAAGCGTGCTATTCGAAATGGCTGTTTCGAATAGTGTTCGCTCATCGCTAGTCATTGTATGATGGAAGACAGCAATGAACATTAGCAATGGTAGAGTGAACCCAGCCCAACAGAACCAGTGCATCAACAAAAGAGGTTGAGCACAGAGAGACTTCCAGCTTCCTGCTGTGCTCTCAACCTAAGAATGGGGTAGATGGAGGACCTGCATAAATGTTAGTAAGTAAGCGTATCCAGTGCAGAGGGAATGCACTGACAAACTTTATACGTACCTGCATAACCAGTACAATGCCATTAAAAATCGCTTAACAACTCATCATGTACTATTATGTCATGCTGTCACAATGGTATGGCGAGAGCGCAAGTCCCTTTCCTAGATCACATATAAAAATAAATAAACCAAACTTACATAAACAAATTAGACATACCCATGTTAAAATATCCTACTAATATTATAAATGTGAAAGTTAGTATGTTTGTATGTTTGTATGTTTGTGAATTTGGATGTTTGTTCCGCAATCAAGCTGCAATGGGCGAACAGATTTCCCTCAAATTTTGCACAGAGAATGGCACCAGGAATAGAACATAGGCACCTCACCATCCACGTTTATTGCCCGGTTGGCCAACCGCGAGCACCGAATTCACTGTCGGTGTAGGCAGCAGGACCTGAGATGACGTCAGGATGTCATACGGCATGCTGCCATTGGCCCAGGCGAATGTGCAAATGCAGGGGGCGGAGCTACAGAGGCACAAGCCGGCCATCAATTGACCTGAAGAAAATGGCGTCCTGCTGGCAAGCCGCACACGCCGCCCATGCTGGAGCTGGCCCGCGTACCCTGGAGCGGTGGGTCAGGCGGAACCACGGAGGTGGGAAGGGATAGAGGGCGCCTCACAAGCAACGTATATAGTTGCGTTTGCCAACTGCGAGGACCAAATTCACAGGCGGTGTAGGTAGCAGGACCTGCGATGACGTCATAATGTCATATGGCGTGCTGCCATTGGCCCAGGCGACTGCAGGAGGCGTAGCTACAGAGGCACAGGCTGGCTGCAGCTCCACATGAAGAAAAGGTCGTCCAGAATGCCGGCAGCCACACACGCCACAGCCTGGCGCGCGCCCTGCAGCAGTCAGTCCGGCAAAACCACGGGGGTGGGAAGGGGATGAAGGAGGGGGAGAACGGGATGACACTGGGGCAGATGAAGGGGACGGAGAACAGCTTGACACTGGAGCAGATGAAGAGGGGAGTACAACGGCATGCCACTGCAGCAGATGAAGGGGAGGAGAATGGAATGACACTGGAGCAGATGAAGGGGGGAGTAAAACGGCATGCCACTGCAGCAGATGAAGGGGAGGAGAATGGAATGACACTGGAGCAGATGAAGGGGCGGGAGAACGGCACATTTTGTTCCTCTTTCTACTATTCAAAAGTTGGGAGGTATAGGTAGGGGGCCACAGGCTGTGGGACCCGTGGGTGCATGGGCACACTGCTGTAGGAAGGGCCCGCAGCGGCCACACTTCAAGCGGTGGGGGGGGGGCCCGGGCCCGCCATGCAAATGGTTCGCACAATAAGTGACGGCTCCGCGGACGAAGTTTGCTAGTTTAAAATAAATTGAAATATTTATCCCATACTATAAAAAATATGTAATATTTAACATTACCCTATATGGTAAAATCCATAGCAGAGGAAAATCTAAATATGCAAATTGACATCTTTTGTCACTTCATCTTAAAAATATGTAATAAAATGGAATTAAAAATTACAACATGCCCTGCTAAAAAAGTTCTTGCTCTGTGCATGGAAACAATATGTTCGTCACAATATGGTTGAAGTTTGAAACCTTAAACGTAGTGAAATTGTGTCAATTTAAGCCAGCCAGTAACATATGTAAAAATCATATCTTCCATGTCAACTGTCCATAGTCTTACGCTGGGTTCACACCTGCGTTTGGGATCTCTGTTCTATGGTTTCCGTCTTCTGCATGCCAGAAGACGGAAACCATAGACCGGGTCCGGCCGTGCGCGGCGGTGAGCGTTTTAGGCTCTTCGCCGCGAAACCAGATTTTTTTATCCGGACACAGAGTACTGCATGTCCGACTCTGTGTCCGGATTATAAAACCCGGTGAGCGTTTTAGGCTCTCCGCCGCGCACGGCCGGACATCTCTCTCACCCATTCAAATGAATGGGTGAGAGAGACTCCTGCAGGTTTCCGTCTCCTGCCTGTGTTTTAGGCAGGAAACGGAAACCTAAGTACGGAGTGCCGGGCCGCAGATGTGAACGAGCCCTTAGATGTGCTGTAATCCCAAAAACCTACAAAACAAAATAACCATATGAATTATATGACAATGCCATGAAAGCAACAGTACAATGCATTTTTTCTATTCCCTCCTACCATGTTCATAACACTTTTATTATATGTACTTCAACATATTCCTACACCAACAGAAAAATTTTAATATTACGACTCTTGTAATATGGTAAATGAAAGGGAAAAAATAAAAAAAGAAGTATGAAAAAAAGAACCTTAACATGAAATTACTGTACCAATGGAAAACGAACTGATAGAATAATCTAGAGATGTTTGTACAATAGTTTAAATCAGTGCCAGCGGTCTCTATGATATACTGTACAAGAGAGAGATCACATTTTCGGCATGAAATATATATATTTATTCCCTTAAGCTCTTTTCTCTCTCCTCTTAGGTGAAATCCATGGATGTACTTGACATTGTTAAGTCAATGAAATCTGATTTCTATCTCTTTAAAAACCTAAACACAATATCCTATCTCCTTTAATCTTCTTTGCTTTTGGCAAAACATGTCCAGGGCGATTATCGCTTCTCATAACTTGTACCTGACAAATAACCTTTTATTTTAAATGCTGTGTACTGCATCCCTTTTTCAATTTTCTTACAGCATTCAGGAAATCATTAGAGAGAGGCATAATATTGCTAGTATCTTATAGCAAAAATGCTTACCATTGCTGGTTTTACAGCCCTATGTGCCATACAACTGATATAAACAAAAAACATAGGAATTATACTTGTGTTTTAAGCTGAAGCCCCATGTTGCAGAAAGTCAGCTTCTTTTGATGTAGATTTTGCTGCTCTTTTTTGAGCCAAAGCCAAGAATGGCTACAAAAGGAATGGGAAATAAATAGGAAATTCTTACTTTCTGCTCAATTCATTCCTGGCTTTGGCTCAAAAAACTGCAGCAAAATCTGCAACAAAAAAAGCTGCATTTCTGCAATGTGGGGCTTCAGCTTTAAAGTCTTCCTGTTTAATATAGGACAATACATCAATAGACATCAATGCTATTCATCAGTGTTTTTCCACATAGTTCCACTGGAGCTTGAAGATCCACCAGTCAACTTGTGACTGCACTGATTTTTAGGCAGCAATTTAAATAAATAAATGCAGCACATTGTAAGAAACATGTAAAAGTAAGTATAAGTATATACATTAAATGATTACCTGATTACCCTTTGGTAACAATGAATGCTCATAATAATGCAGGGAATTATGGCACCTTTATGTCAAAAGTGGTGAGAAAAAAATACTAAATAATTGAAGTTTTTTGAGTGACATCCACGGGTTTTCCTAAAGTAATAGCTTAAGCTGCTATTGGAAACTAAGAAAAATAAAAAAGACAATCCCCTACCTTGGTGTGTGAGATGTAAAAGCTGAGATCAACAAATTCTAGTAAAATGTCACTAGAAAAAGAATGAATATATACCACCTGCCTAGGCTAGTGGCATAAAATCCCAACATGTATCCACATGTGACTTTCTCAGGACTACGCATGACAATTTAATTCTCATTTCTCTTTTACCAATGGTATTCATGGATATGTTTTGATATATTTCTTAGATTTCTATACTTTGCACTGTATATAAGGATGTGACCTGCTTAGCAATGTCTTATCTCATACACATAGCTTATTTGCACTAGGGGTTTTTGAACAGCTACTTATCATAGTGGCTGCCACTTTCATTAATTATTTGGTTTATTGATTCATAAATAAAGATGTGTTTGTGCATATACATATATATATATATATATATATATATATATATATATATATATATATATATATATATATATATACAGCTAGCAGAGTTGGCCATTATTTGTACTTGTGTTTATTCAGTTATTATTGATATTACAATTTGAATTGCTAAACTCAAAGTCTGCGCTGCTTCCGCTACCATGACAGGACATATTTATATTTAATCAGTTCAGTCTTCAGAAAATAGTGCTGAAATGCTGTACAACCTGGCTATACACAGTGGGATGCCTCAATGACTTGTATGATTGATGTAAAATCTCTGGTTCCTAGACACCTACTGTGCTAGTGATGTGCTACTTCCCTTTTCTTGTGTGTAATATATATATATATATATATATATATATATATATATATATATATATATATATATATATACCATTTATATAATTCACAAACACACACATGTAGCCACTCTCAACTTGATTGTGCGAACTTGCAGGTCTGTGTGACTCACAACAAAACCCATTGAATGCAATGGATGAAAACAATTTAAACTTATTAACAACTGCTTTCTTGACATGTTTAAAGTTATGTTATACATCTGTATAGTCAACACTTTTTTTCTGTGCATGAGAAATAGCATATCTATCAATATTTGAAATCCAGCCTCATGATGACCTGGTTCACAATCTCCATTCATGTTTATTCTAACCTAAATCTATGACTGATGAAGTTGAGGTCAAGGTTATGTGCAAGTCAGTCAAGCTTTTACAACAAACTCACCCAATCATACTTTTTTTTTTTACCTTGTTTTGTCTAGTGGGGCACAGTAATGCTGTAATAGTGCCTTAGCTATAGGGCTCTCAGTATTTGAACGTTCAACTGGACTTCCCTGTCTCCTGTCCTTGGAACCAGTAGTACCATAGAGTAGGAGGCAAGGGAGCTACGAGAAGAATGAAAGAACACAATAGCTCTTTAATATCTAATGTGATCAACTTAACCCCTTACTGGGTTAATAAGTTAGTTGGATAAGGACTGTATGTCTCTTCTCTTTAGGGATTTGATTTCTTGAAGGTTTTGATATTGTTGACTTTGAGATTGATCTGTATAAATGCAAAATTAAATTAAAGGGATCCTATCATTAGAATCCCTTTTTTTCTATCTTCGGTTGGATCCTCCCCTTCTTTCATCATCTTTCTTCGACGTCACCTCCGACGCCTACGCCGTTGGCTCTGCCAGTGAGACACTAGTAGAGCCAACTGCGCATGCGCGCAATTGCGGCCTTGGAACTGTGGCCGCTGGCCGGCATGCGCAGTCGGCTCTACTAGTGTCTCACTGGCAGAGCCAACTGCGCAGGCGTCGGAGGTGACGTCGAAGAAAGATGATGAAAGAAGGGGAGGATCCAACCGAAGATAGAGGCGTTGCTGGGGCCTGTTCTCGAGCAGCAGTGGGGATGCCCCCATCACATTTCCAGTGCTGGGGCCCGCCCCCATCGCTGCAAGAGAACTAATTTGCATACCGGTAAAAAACGGTATTTCTAAGGAACGGCGCAGCGGAGATCACATCTAAAGGTAAGAAACGAATAGCCTTTCTAAAGGCTATTCCGACGTCTTATCCACAAAAAACAATAGTTTTAATGGTAGAATCCCTTTAAGACTTTAAGTGAAGGTTACACTCCTTGCTGTCCAGAAGTAATTTTTGTCAATCAGTGAAGAAAGAGGTGAAATTTTTCATATATCCTCTAGCTCTTCTAAATTTAACAAAGGAGGAACAGTCAGCATTAGACTAGTTGTCATCCTTCAATGATGTTATAGTGAAAGGGGGTCATCAACCTGACATTGAAAGATAGATATTGTGAGTAGAAGACCTGTTTTCTTCTTTCAGAATAGTGCACAGGTGCATGGATTTCATTCAGCCATACTGAAGAACTGAAATATAAATAAAATCTACCCTGAGCATGCTACCTCTGTCAGTTCTCGCAACCTGGAGGTCAACTACAAAATCCTGTCCCGCTGGTATAGGGTCCCCACGAAAATAAAAGCTATGTTTCCCCAGACTTCCCCTCTGTGTTGGAGATGCGGCGAAGAGGAAGGCACCATGCTCCATATTTTTTGGTCTTGTCCTGTCATCCTTTTGGGAAGGGGTCAAACGGATCACCCTCTGAGACCTTTCACTACTTGGGCCCTGCCCTGTTTCTCCTCCTGTAAAAGTCTTCAAACGCTCCCTGCTGAAATTTCTGGTCCTCGCTGCCCAGGCATGTATCCCACTTTTCTGGAAGCGAGTTGAACCTCCCCCTCTCTCCCTCTGGATTTCAAAGCTTAATGAGATAATGCGCATGGAGAACCTCACCTACTTCCTGCGTGGCACAACTGAGGCGCATACCAAAACCTGGTTTTATTGGCTCGCCTTCCAGCTATCTGGAGAGTATCGGATGCTTCTGAGCTCTGATCCCCCCTCTGGCTGACACCACTCCAGCACACCACAGCCACCTAGATACTGGTCTCTTTCAATATCCCCCCCCCCCCCCCATATTCTATGGGTGATATGGATTTATATTTTTTTTTTTTTTAGGATTTTTGGATGATTATTCATTTTTCTTTAATTTCTCTATGATCCCTGATCTAAATGCTATTGAACATCTGTCGCACCCTTCAAACCTAAGACAGCTTGAGGGGATGTTCACACTTGCGCCCAGTCTCCGCCCTGTGCCACTCTGACGGGTTTCCATCCTCAGCCTCGAGAAACTGGACAGGGAATGGTTTCCTGGTGGCCAGTTTTAAAAACCATTTATTTCAAATTAAGGTGAAGGTGAAGTAACTTACAGTTTCCATTGATAAGATATATCAAAATATTTCATTTGGACCTTAACTGTAGAAGTAATTTCTGAAAAAAATCTCTACATAACCATAAGTACACTTTAACCCTTACGCAAACATTTTTCATTTGTGTTTTTGTTTCCAAAATGCATTAACTTTCTAATGTTTTCGTCTACGTAGTCATATGAGGGCATGCTTTTTGCTTGACCAAGTTGTACTTCAACATTGTATTAATTATTATTCATACATTTTGAAGAAAAAAAATTCTTTGACTCACCATATTCTGACCCCTGTAACTTTTTTTTTTTTTTTTTATATTTCAGTGTACAGAACAGTGTGAGGTGTATTTTTGGGCCATTATGTAGTTTTTTTGCTTTTTATTTTAAACTGTAATTTTTAAGATAACAGGGAACTAGAAACAAGACGGAGCTGGACAAACATGAAATCAGCCTGTCAAGCACAAATAATATATAAGTTAGCCAGCAAAGTAAAAAGAAAAGAAAGAGAAAAAAACAGGCAGAGAAAGGAAGGTGGGATAGAATAGGTAATGGGAGGGGGAGTAGGGGTCAGAGATTCTGTAAAGTGCAGTAAGTATCCCACAGGGACCAGATCACTTTAAAGGCAGGGACAGTATTATTCAGGGAGCTGTCAGATATTCTAGGTTACGTACATCCTTAACCGGTCTAAGAGCTCAGTGGCAATCGAAGGTGTAGAGGACTTACAGAGTGATGCGATGAGAGTCTTAGCTGCCATACATAAATATAGCAATATCCTAGAGGATTTCTTACCACTCTGTCTGAGAGACAAGTTAAGAAGATAAATATGGAGGTCCAAAGCTACTTTCTGTAGAAAGAGAGTGTCTGTGATGCTCCTAACTTCCCTCCAAAAGAGCTGTATCGAGGGACAGTCCCAGAATATATGGAAGAGTGCAAACTAAAGACACAACTTTTCAGATAGGCCTATCACAATTTCTAATCTAGAACCCTCCTCTGTTCACGCTCCCACATTACCTTACAAGATATGATGTTGTATCGGACTGTAACTTTATATGTGCAGGTTCTATCTGTACAATAATGGACACTGACTGGTGATGGCTTCAAAAAGGCAAAGTTATGTCAAAGTGAAAATGACCCGTATGTCTATGGGAAAACTGATGGCAAGCAGAGAATGCAAACTTTGAGTACACCGCCCTGACACTGGCTTTTATGCATTTTGAAGCATTAAAATGCTTCAAAAATTATGCATGAAAGGCATACCTCCCAACTTTTGAAGAACCGAAAGAGGGACAAAATGTGCGTCGCGCGTCGCGGCAAATTTGGCCCCGCCCACTTTTGTGTTGACTCCACCCACTCGTTAATTTTTCATGTGCCCGCACACAGTATAATCCTCCTACAGTCACCCGTAAATTATATGTCCCCCCTCTATCTCTCCCCCAGTTTCATATACACCCTTCATCTGCCCCCAGTTTCATGTCCACTTCATCTCTGCCCCCATATTCATGTCCCTCCATATCTGCCCCCAGATTCATGTCCCACATCTCTGCCCCCAGATTCAAGTCCCCACATCTCTGCCCCCAGTTTCATGTCCACTCCATCTCTGCCCCCAGATTCATGTCCACTCCATCTCTGCCCCCAGATTCATGTCCCTCCATCTCTGCCCCCAGAATTATGTCCTCTCCATCTCTTCCCCCAGATTCATGTCCCCACATCTCTGCCCCCAGATTCATGTCCCACATCTCTGCCCCCAGATTCATGTCCCTCCATCTCTGCCCCCAAATTCATGTCCTCTCCATCTCTTCCCCCAGATTCATGTCCCCCATCTCTGCCCCCAGTTTCATGTCCACTCCATCTCTGCCCCCAGATTCATGTCCCCACATCTCTGCCCCCAGTTTCATGTCCACTTCATCTCTGCCCCCAGATTCATGTCCCTCCATATCTGCCCCCAGATTCATGTCCCCACATCTCTGCCCCCAGATTCATGTCCCACATCTCTGCCCCCAGATTCCTGTTCCTCCATCTCTGCCCCCAGATTCATGTCCCCACATCTCTGTCCCCAGATTCCTGTCCCTCCATCTCTGCCCCCAGATTCCTGTCCCTCCATCTCTGCCCCCAGATTCATGTCCCCCATCTCTGCCCCCAGATTCATGTCCTCTCCATCTCTGCCCCCAGTTTCATGCCGTCCTCTCCATCTCTGCCCCCAGTGTAATGCCGTCCTCTCCTTCATCTGCCCCCAGATTCACGTTCCACCTCCACATTAAACTTACCTTCTCCTCCGCTCCCTCGCCGCTCTCTGCCCGCCTCTCTCGCTGACACATGCGGCTGAAGGAAGGAGCTGACACAGGTCAGCTCCTCGCTTTGCCGCTGCCCGCCTCTCTCCCTGACACATGCAGCTGAAGCTGCTCGCGTGCTCGCTTCGCCGCTGCGTCTCTCTCTCGCTGACACATGCTGCTGAAGCGAGAAGCTGACCTGTGTCAGCTCCTCGCTTCGCCGCTGCCGCCGGCTCCTGGCTTGTACATCGCGTTTACAAGCCAGGAACCGGCGGCAGCGGCGAAGCGAGGAGCTGACACAGGTCAGCTCCTCACTTCAGCCGCATGTGTCAGCGAGAGAGAGACGCAGTGGCGAAGCGAGCACGCGAGCTTCAGCCGCATGTGTCAGGGAGAGAGGCGGGCAGCGGCGAAGCGAGGAGCTGACCTGTGTCAGCTCCTTACTTCAGCCGCATATGTGTTCAACTCAGATCTGCGTCCTCTGGTCATTTTGATGACTTGTAAGTGGCACAGGCTTGTTGTTTTGGATATAAAAATATCCTTGGCATTGAAAGATGAAATGGCACAGGATTTTTTTTCTAATTCTAACACTATGGCATCAGCAGTGTGGTATAGTGGAATATGATGGACCAGGCCACAGGACATGTCTGGATGGGTGGTGGCAGTGGTCTTAGCTGTAGCAGTAGAGTATGGAATAAGGTGATGGATGGGGCTGCAAGAGATGATTTCCAGTTGTTTAGGAATAGCAGGCAGCATCAGCAGTAAGTAAATGGAATATGATACAGGGAGACAGTGGCATATTCATATGTTGGCATCAGTTGGGGGTGTGTAAAAATCTTCACAGATCCAGATCACATTTATTTCAATTAAAGTAATTATTTATGTAAACTGTTTTTGTCCTAGGTGTTACAATGCCACTGGCAGCACTGAACACCCTCTCAGCCATTACACTTAGGGCTGGACAAGATAAAACTCCCATGGTAAACCGGGCCAGCTCCTTTAATTGCGCTAACCTTTTGGCCTACAATTGCATAGGGTCAGAGTTATCTGCTGCACCTATAGTCCAGCAAAGTTATCTGCTGGGCTATAGGTTCACTCTAGCCATGACTTTACTTGGTGGTGCAGCCGGTGGGTGTCAGTTGCATGTCCTGGGTATGGTTAGCGCTGTAAATTGTAAAATATTTGGTTCGTCAAGTTCCAGATACTGTACTGACTGCTGATGCTGCTTCTTTTCCTCCTGTTACTTGTAGGAGTGTTGAGGAGGAGCGCTGTACAGTTATAGCTCACCGACCCCACAGACTATGGGCCAGTTCACATTAGCACTTGCCTCCTGTCCGGGAGGAGTCCGCGGGAGGACCCCCCCGAATGGAATATCAGCGCAACTGCAAGCGCTGGACAGTTAAGCACATGGACCCCATAGCATGAATTATTCATGCGGGCAGTGCACTGCAATCACACAGAGTACATTATATGCTATGGGGTCCCTGTGCTTAACTGTCCAGTGCTTGCAGTTGCGCTGATATTTCATTCGGGGGGGGGGGGGGGGGGTCCTCCTGCGGACTTCTTCCGAACAGGAGGCAAGCGCTAATGTGAACCGACCCTTACTTGTCCTGCAGAACCAGCATTGATTGGCCGAATGCTATACAGTGTATAGCATTTGGCCAATCAACGCTGGTTCTGCAGCAGGCTCATCTTTGATAGTTGGGAGAGCTGACAGCTTGCGGTTATGCGGGAGCTGACTTTTTCTCATAGGAATGTATTGACCAGCGTTGATTGGCTTGAAGTGCTATTGCTTTTTCTGAACTGTGCCATATCCTATAATACAGTGAGATGGGTCACAGATCCATTTGCATCTTCACCATTCCCAGCAATTAAAGGCTGAAAACAAATCCATAAGCTTTTTGTACATCATATGACATCAGCAAGGTAAAGTCTATCTACCACTCTCTATTGGCTGAAAGGCTGTCAGATGTTTCTGCCGTGTTACAGAAATGTGTGAGTCATTACATACGTGTATGCTCTGCATTTCCTGGTCAAACATGTGGCAGTGGCCATTTCCGTATAGCGTTTCCATTTTATACTAGGGTCAAACCCGGCTTGGTATGACTCAGTTCACCCATATCTAACAATTAAATCAAAATTTTGGAAAGTTTTAAAGAATTTTTATAATAATCTTGGTAGTAACAATCTTTTGTCTTAATCGGTAACAATTTTTAAATTGACTATATGTACTAAAATTTTAATAACCTATCTTTAGTTTAACTCATTAATATCAGATCAATGGAAGTCCAATGCCCATGGAGACTGCAGCACGTGTGCATGTGCACAGGCCTCTTCACTATTTAGCACATTATATAGCAGCTACTTGGTATTACAGCTGAGCCCTATTCTGCTAAATGAGACTGAGCTTCAAACAGGCCATAGATGAATGAGATTTCAATAGGAATTGGAAGTGGCACTCATTGCTTTCAACAGCTCTTCTATGGGGTCTTGTGTGTCAGTCCTACACTGATTTGATATTGATAATCAATCCTAAGATAGGTCAACATTTTAGTCCTGAAAAAACCCTTTAATGGTATCGCCATTAACATCCATCTAAAGCAATATGTATCCAAGAGACTGCCATTAAAAACAGATAAGTAGGATGGGTACTTTTTTATGGACAGTTAAAAAAGGATTACAAGTAGATGTTAAAAACTTCCAGAAAGAGGATGAAAAATATGCGATAATATAACATAACACAAAGGGACGATGACTGTTAAAAATGGACAATTTCATCTGTTTTTGACAACTGTTTTTTTACCAAATATGTGTGCTTGTAGCTTAAGTCCACTGTAGTTGATACATGTCTAGAACTTATGTTCTAATAAAGATGAAAAAACAATTGACTTAGAGAATGACGTCAACTGAGGGCCATCAAAATTATTCCCACGGTTTCCAGAAAATCACTGGGGAATATTCTGTGTCACGTTGCAATAGTGCCCACCTATACCTGGTTGGTTTGGGAAGTAGATACAGGGTTTTAGAGAGCAAACAGAGCTGTAGACAAATAGACTGAAATACATTCTGTCATCTGAGACATTAGTCAAATATATCTGGGTCAGTAACAAATGAAGTGAAACATGAAAATAGCCAAGAAGATGTCATAGAGATTAGAGATGAGCGAACAGTGTTCTATCGAACTCATGTTCGATCGGATATTAGGCTGTTCGGCATGTTCGAATCGAATCGAACACCGCGTGGTAAAGTGCGCCATTACTCGATTCCCCTCCCACCTTCCCTGGCGCCTTTTTTGCTCCAATAACAGCACAGGGTAGGTGGGACAGGAACTACGACACCGGTGACGTTGAAAAAAGTAGGCAAAACCCATTGGCTGCCGAAAACATGTGACCTCTAATTTAAAAGAACAGCGCCGCCCAGCTTCGCGTCATTCTGAGCTTGCAATTCACCGAGGACGGAGGTTTCCGTCCAGTTAGCTAGGGGTTAGATTCTGGGTAGGCAGGGACAGGCTAGGATAGGAAGGAGAAGACAACCAACAGTTCTTATAAGAGCTAAATTCCAGGGAGAAGCTTGTCAGTGTAACGTGGCACTGACGGGCTCAATCGCCGCAACCCAGCTTTCCCAGGATCCTGAATGGAATACACTGTCAGTGTATTCCCGTATACCCGATATATACCCCCGATACCCGTTCCAACGGTGTGCCCCCCCACCTTCACCCCAGAAATACCCTGCAAGTCCCCTAGCAATAGGATTGGGGCTATATACACCCACTATTTTTGCTACTGCCATATAGTGCCATTGTCTCACTGGGAATTCAAAGAATATATTGGGCTTACATATAACTTCAATTCCAGGGAGAAGCTTGTCAGTGTAACGTGGCACTGACGGGCTCAATCGCCGCAACCCAGCTTTCCCAGGATCCTGAATGGAACACACTGACAGTGTATTCCCGTATACCCCATATATACACCCCAAATCCCCGTTCCAACGGTGTGCCCCCCCACCTTCACCTCAGAAATACCCTGCAAGTCCCCTAGCAATAGAATTGGGGCTATATACACCCACAATTTTTGCTACTGGTATATAGTGCCATTGTCTGACTGGGAATTCAAAGAATATATGGGGGTTATGTGCACCCACAATTTTTAATACTGGTATACAGTGCCATTGTCTGACTGGGAATTCAAAGAATATATTGGGGTTACGTGCACCCACAATTTTTAATACTGGTATACAGTGCCATTGTCTGACTGGGAATTCAAAGAATATATGGGGGTTACGTGCACCCACAATTTTTAATACTGCTATACAGTGCCATTGTCTGACTGGGAATTCAAAGAATATATGGGGGTTACGTGCACCCACAATTTTTAATACTGCTATACAATTCCTTTGTCTCACTGGGAATTCAAAGAATATATGGGGGTTATGTGCACCCACAATTTTTAATACTGGTATACAGTGCCATTGTCTGACTGGGAATTCAAAGAATATATGGGGGTTATGTGCACCCACAATTTTTACTACTGGTATATAGTGCCATTGTCTGACTGGGAATTCAAAGAATATATGGGGGTTACGTGCACCCACAATTTTTACTACTGGTATACAGTGCCATTGTCTGACTGGGAATTCAAAGAATATATGGGGGTTATGTGCACCCACAATTTTTACTACTGGTATACAGTGCCATTGTCTGACTGGGAATTCAAAGAATATATGGGGGTTATGTGCACCCACAATTTTTAATACTGGTATATAGTGCCATTGTCTGACTGGGAATTCAAAGAATATATGGGGGTTACGTGCACCCACAATTTTTACTACTGGTATACAGTGCCATTGTCTGACTGGGAATTCAAAGAATATATGGGGGTTACGTGCACCCACAATTTTTAATACTGCTATACAGTTCCATTGTCTCACTGGGAATTCAAAGAATATATGGGGGTTATGTGCACCCACAATTTTTAATACTGGTATACAGTGCCATTGTCTGACTGGGAATTCAAAGAATATATGGGGGTTACGTGCACCCACAATTTTTAATACTGCTATACAGTTCCATTGTCTCACTGGGAATTCAAAGAATATATGGGGGTTATGTGCACCCACAATTTTTAATACTGGTATACAGTGCCATTGTCTGACTGGGAATTCAAAGAATATATGGGGGTTATGTGCACCCACAATTTTTAATACTGGTATACAGTGCCATTGTCTGACTGGGAATTCAAAGAATATATGGGGGTTATGTGCACCCACAATTTTTAATACTGGTATACAGTGCCATTGTCTGACTGGGAATTCAAAGAATATATGGGGGTTATGTGCACCCACAATTTTTACTACTGGTATACAGTGCCATTGTCTGAC
The DNA here is from genome assembly GCF_031893055.1 of Leptodactylus fuscus. Classification (NCBI taxonomy): domain Eukaryota; kingdom Metazoa; phylum Chordata; class Amphibia; order Anura; family Leptodactylidae; genus Leptodactylus; species Leptodactylus fuscus. The sequence goes on from NC_134266.1 coordinate 149,110,447, forward strand.
TGGGAATTCAAAGAATATATTGGGGTGACGTGCACCCACAATTTTTAATACTGGTATACAGTGCCATTGTCTGACTGGGAATTCAAAGAATATATGGGGGTTATGTGCACCCACAATTTTTAATACTGCTATACAGTTCCTTTGTCTCACTGGGAATTCAAAGAATATATGGGGGTTATGTGCACCCACAATTTTTAATACTGGTATACAGTGCCATTGTCTGACTGGGAATTCAAAGAATATATGGGGGTTACGTGCACCCACAATTTTTAATACTGCTATACAGTTCCTTTGTCTCACTGGGAATTCAAAGAATATATGGGGGTTATGTGCACCCACAATTTTTAATACTGGTATACAGTGAAATTGTCTGACTGGGAATTCAAAGAATATATGGGGGTTATGTGCACCCACAATTTTTAATACTGGTATACAGTGCCATTGTCTGACTGGGAATTCAAAGAATATATGAGGGTTACGTGCACCCACAATTTTTAATACTGCTATACAGTTCCTTTGTCTCACTGGGAATTCAAAGAATATATGGGGGTTATGTGCACCCACAATTTTTAATACTGGTATACAGTGCCATTGTCTGACTGGGAATTCAAAGAATATATGGGGGTTACGTGCACCCACAATTTTTAATACTGCTATACAGTTCCTTTGTCTCACTGGGAATTCAAAGAATATATGGGGGTTATGTGCACCCACAATTTTTAATACTGGTATACAGTGCCATTGTCTGACTGGGAATTCAAAGAATATATGGGGGTTATGTGCACCCACAATTTTTAATACTGGTATACAGTGCCATTGTCTGACTGGGAATTCAAAGAATATATGGGGGTTACGTGCACCCACAATTTTTAATACTGCTATACAGTTCCTTTGTCTCACTGGGAATTCAAAGAATATATGGGGGTTATGTGCACCCACAATTTTTAATACTGGTATACAGTGCCATTGTCTGACTGGGAATTCAAAGAATATATGGGGGTTATGTGCACCCACAATTTTTAATACTGGTATACAGTGCCATTGTCTGACTGGGAATTCAAAGAATATATGGGGGTTATGTGCACCCACAATTTTTAATACTGGTATACAGTGCCATTGTCTGACTGGGAATTCAAAGAATATATTGGGGTTATGTGCACCCACAATTTTTACTACTGGTATATAGTGCCATTGTCTGACTGGGAATTCAAAGAATATATGGGGGTTATGTGCACCCACAATTTTTAATACTGGTATACAGTGCCATTGTCTGACTGGGAATTCAAAGAATATATTGGGGTTACGTGCACCCACAATTTTTGCTACTGGTAGATAGTGCCATTGTCTCACTGGGAATTCAAAGAATATATGGGGGTTATGTGCACCCACAATTTTTACTACTGGTATACAGTGCCATTGTCTGACTGGGAATTCAAAGAATATATTGGGGTTATGTGCACCCACAATTTTTACTACTGGTATACAGTGCCATTGTCTGACTGGGAATTCAAAGAATATATGGGGGTTACGTGCACCCACAATTTTTGCTACTGGTAGATAGTGCCATTGTCTCACTGGGAATTCAAAGAATATATGGGGGTTATGTGCACCCACAATTTTTACTACTGGTATACAGTGCCATTGTCTGACTGGGAATTCAAAGAATATATTGGGGTTATGTGCACCCACAATTTTTACTACTGGTATACAGTGCCATTGTCTGACTGGGAATTCAAAGAATATATGGGGGTTACGTGCACCCACAATTTTTAATACTGCTATACAGTTCCTTTGTCTCACTGGGAATTCAAAGAATATATGGGGGTTATGTGCACCCACAATTTTTACTACTGGTATACAGTGCCATTGTCTGACTGGGAATTCAAAGAATATATTGGGGTTATGTGCACCCACAATTTTTACTACTGGTATACAGTGCCATTGTCTGACTGGGAATTCAAAGAATATATGGGGGTTACGTGCACCCACAATTTTTAATACTGCTATACAGTTCCTTTGTCTCACTGGGAATTCAAAGAATATATGGGGGTTATGTGCACCCACAATTTTTAATACTGGTATACAGTGCCATTGTCTGACTGGGAATTCAAAGAATATATTGGGGTTATGTGCACCCACAATTTTTAATACTGCTATACAGTTCCTTTGTCTCACTGGGAATTCAAAGAATATATGGGGGTTATGTGCACCCACAATTTTTAATACTGGTATACAGTGCCATTGTCTGACTGGGAATTCAAAGAATATATGGGGGTTATGTGCACCCACAATTTTTAATACTGGTATACAGTGCCATTGTCTCACTGGGAATTTTACAAATAATTTGGGGATTCATTCACCCTACATCTCAGGCTCTTGCCATATTCACCCAGGTTGTCAGTGCTGCACCAGCTCGTTCCCAGACAGCTCGGCCCGAAAAACACGTTACCTATATAGAGGATTTGGACAATGAAGACAACATGTTCTAAATCTAATGTCTGCACCTTCTCCAGAATTAAAATAAAGGCAGCGTTTAACTTTCAAATAGCACTGCACAAAGGAAGAGCTTATCAGCTTGTCTCATGACATGCTACTGAAAAGTTTCATTTGTGTATCTTAATGTAAATATAGTTGTATAAGCTTTTTGGGTTTTAGGCACTGCCAAGTTATTTATTACCACCCGCTCCCTTATAATGATGATGACGCCAAAGTCACTGTGGGTGTTCAGAGCTCACAGCTTTGGGTGACATTTGTCTTGCTCTCTGTCGGTACCAGCTGTCTTTTTGGATACCGTAAAGTTATGTTGACTTTATTAACAGCTATAGAAGCTTTAGCCAGGTTGTGACGGTGTGTAACCCTAACAACACTAAGTGGGATACACATTAATAGTCAGTCTATGTACGCTAAACGTATCACTGAAGTAATTTTTTTTCCCTCTCCCCTAATATAAGAAAGGAACAGACATTAGACCTAGACCGGGGTTCGAGGCTTGAAAAAATCCAGTATTATTTGTTCTTCATGATGTGAAATATGTGTTGAAAAGCAACCCAAGATGAAGTCAGCCATGTGTGCCAGTGTGTTACTTGGCATGCCTTTGCTGGCCCCAACTGTAAGGGTCACTCTCCATTTCCTCCATTTTCCACTCCCCTTCACACCATTTGTGGTGAAGCAATGGGATGCACTGAAGTGCACCCTCTAGCCTCGTGTGGGATAGGGACATCAGATGCCACTCCAACCCCCTCGTCTTCCTCCGCCAGCCAACGGTGCGAAGATGAGAGGAGTGTGCTCTGAATGTTTTCTGCCTAGCAGAGGCTAGTTCTCACTTACGAAAATGGCCCCACTTTGACCTGTATATCAGGCACAATGGTGTAGGTTTCAAAGAAACATGGCACCAACAAGTTGGAAAACGTGGGCCATGCGTGGACCGTGTTTGAGTCTAGCAAGCTCCAGATCTGCTACCAGGTTCCAGCCATTATCACAGGCGCAAAAATGCCAGGCCCCAGGTGTAGCAGGGAAAAAAAAATGCCATCTCAGCCAGGATGGCATCCCTGACCTCGGAGGCACTGTGCTGTCTGTCCCCCAAGCTGATCAGTTTCAGCACGGCCTACTGACATCTCCCCATGCCAGTGTTACAGTGTTTTCCGCTAGTAGCTGGGGTGGAGGTTGCAGCTTCGTAGGGTTTCAGTCTACTCCTGCCATGAATTTTGGCCTGGGAGAGGAGATAGGCCACCCCAGTTTGCACCCGGGGAACAGACTCCACCACATTCACCCTGCCTGTCATTAAAGATAAGCACTGCAGCATCCCTGACCACAGGCGCTTGTCCATGTGTCGGTGGTCAAGTGGACCTTGCAGCAAAGCGCAGAGCTCTGGGCCCGACTGATGTTATGGGACACATGCAGGCGCAAGGCAGAGACAGCACACCAAGAGAAGTAGTAACGGCTAGGCCCAGCATAGGGAGGTGCCCCAGCTGCCATCTGCTGACGGAAGGCCTGGGTCTCCAGAAGCATAAACAAACACCAACATCTCCAGGGCCAGCAGTTTATCGATGAGGCTGTTACAGGCTTGGGCATGGGGGTGGGTTGTATTGTACTTCTGCCTGCAATGAAAAGCTTGGGAAATGTGGAGTGGCTGGGAAGAGGCGCATGATGGTGCAGGCCAAAAGGGCGCATGAGGGTGAACTCCCCAATGTGTCAGAGATAGGTGTGTAGGTGTCCTTGCATCATATACTTGCACCATATTTGGCTTTGGAAGTTAATTTTGTGCCAAAAAGTGGTTAAGACAGCGATCCCTCAGCTACTCCCGTTACACTGTCTATTGAAGTTACCATCTGTGGAAGTGGACCACCATTTCTAAGATCCCAAAGGAAGCAGGCAAGAGATGTGCAGTTCAGAAAAAAAGATGAGAAAATAAGTTTAGGCTGTAGAGCACAGAGGGATCGGAGAGGACAGAGCTGGTGTCGGCCAGGTATTCCCACAACATGCGCCTATACTTGTCCCTCCTGGTGACACTAGGCCCCTGAGTGGCAGTAATTTGTCCAGGGGGGCCATTAACGTGTTCCAGACCTAGGAATAAGTCTTCCAACAGGGTAGAGTTTTGCATGCCTTTGCTTCTACCCACTGTTTTTGCTGCTTAGCTTCCCTCCACATCTACTCTGCTTTCACCCCTAAACATCACCCCAGTTTATGCCTTTGCTTCTACCCAGGTTTTTTGTTGATTTAGCTTCCCTCTACATCTACACTGCTTTAGCCCCTAGACATCACCCCTGTCCATGTGGGGTCGGTGGCCTCGTCATCCACCAACTCCTCTTCCAATTGCGCACTGCCCCCTTACTGCAAACCGCACATGACCACAGCTTGCCTTGATGGCAACTGTGTCTCATGATCCCCACTTAGGTCCAGACAAGTCGGTGGCGGGTCCAAAACCCCAAAATTGGAAGGAAATGGCAGATGCTGCAGTATTTCTAACACCTGTTCCTGGTGCTCGGGCCTGGTCTGTGTTGTACCCTGCACCCTGCTTAACGCATCTGCCATATCCGAAGTTGTGCTGAGCGCATGCTAATGTTTCGTGTCCAGTGCAATGGATGGGATGGGATTTCACATAAGTCTGCCACCCATGGCCACTCATGGTTGAGCAACTGAGGGAGTTGACTTTGACGAACCCGAGGGTTTTGGAGTTGGAACTACATCAAAGGTCTGTGCTGCTCACACACTCTGCTCAACACATGATATGTTTAGTGCCAGCAGTGTGGAGACGTCGCACAACAGCCGTTGTTCCAGCAGGTACAGGCGTTGTAGGAGTGCATAGAGGCTAGCAGCGGCAACTATACACTTTAAAAACTATCCGCACAAGCGCCACACTTTCACCAGTAGCTCAGGAACATTGGGGTACCTTTTTCAAAAGATTAGCAGCAATGAGTTAAAAACGTGGCCCAGGCATGGAATATGTTGCAGGCTGCCAAGCTACAGAGCCAATCCCAGGTTACGGCCATTATCACACATGACAACATGCCTGGGCCCAGGTGCAGTGGCAAAAACCACATTGCCGTCTCATCGAGGATGGCATGACTCACTTTGTAGGCAGTGTGCTGTCTGGCCCCCAAGCTGATGAGCTTCAGCACGGCCCGCTGACGTCTCCCCACACCAGTGTTGCAGCGTTTCCAGCTCGTAGCTGGGGTCAATTTAACAGCGGAGGAGGGTGGTGTTTCAGCCCTCCTCCCAGGAATGTTGTGTGGGGAGACAAGTCAGGCCACCACATTTTGCGACCCGGTCCACGCCTCAACTACATTCAACCACTGTGCCCAAATTGAAAGGTAGCGTCCCTGTCCGCATGCACTTGTCCATTCGTAACTGGTCACATGGAACTTTAGGGCTAAGCGCTGAATTTAGGGACCGCCTCATGTTTGGGGGAAAGTGCTGGTGTGGACGGCACAGTGCGGTGGCGCAGTAGACACTCTGCCCAAAAAGGGCAGAGTGTCCCCCAGCCGGGATTCCAACATCTCCTGGGCCAGATTTCTTGAGATGAGGCCGTTGAAGCCTTGGGCATGTGGGTGGGTTGCGCTGTACTTTAGCATGAAATGAAAGGCTTGGGAGATGGGGAGTTGCTGGGAAGAGGCGCATGATGGCGCGGGCAAAAGGAGAAATGGCAGGAAAAGGTGAGGATAAGGGTGAACTCCCCAAAGTGTCAGAGGCAGATGTGGAGGTGTCCTGGCTCCTGGTCTGGACTGCAGCGCCAGCCCTGTCAACAGTGGAAGAGGCAGTGGCCGCCAGGCCAAACGACGATTATCCTGCGCTTGCTCTCACCCACTGAGCCCAGGGCTTGCCTTCCAAATGATGGCACCCGCAAGAGGTGGTGAGATTCCTCTCCGCAGATCTCCAAACCATCTTGGACTTGCAAATTGCACTAAATTTGTCATGTAACTGACATGTATATGATGAGTCTATCCATTGTCTGTTCATTTTGGTGAAAGTCAGCCTGTCAGATGACAGACAGCTGTGCTTGTCAGTGATGATGTCACCGGCTGCTTGTACCCCCAGTTTTTGCTGCTTAGCTTGCCTCCACATCCACACTGCTTTTGCCCCTACACATCACCCCTATCCATGCCTGTGCCTCTAGCCATAAGTCTGCCACCCATGGAAACTCATGGTGCAGAAAGTGAGGGAGCTGACTCTGAGGAACCCTTGGGTTTTGTAGCTGGTACTCCATCAAAGGTCTCTGCTGCTCACACACCCTGCTGAACATACGGTATCTAGGGTTAGAGCGTGTGGTGACCTCGCACAACAGTAGGTGCTTCAGGCAGATGTAGGCCTTGCTGGAGTGTATTGCGGCTAGCTCCAGGTACTGTAGACTTGGGAAAGTGGGTGTCCAAGTGCCGCACTTTCACCCTTAGCTCAGCTAATTTGGGGTATGTTTTTAAAAATCATTGCACCACTACATTGAACATGTGGGCCAGGCATGGAACGTGTTGGAGGCTGGCAAGCTCCAGAGCCCTCCAACAAGCTAAAAAACCTGGCCCCAGGGGCAGCGGGGATAAACAAATTGCCATCTCATCCAGGATGGCATCCCTGACCTCAGAGGCAGTGTGCTGTCCGTCTCCCAAGCTGATGAGCTTCAGCCCAGCCTGCTGACGTCTCCCCACACCAGTGTTGCAGCGTTTTCAGCTCGTAGCTGGGGTAAATCTAACAGCGGAGGAGGAGGAGGGTGGTGTTTCAGCCCTCCTCCCAGGAATGTTTTGTGGGGAAACAAGTCAGGAAAATTCTTGAAACGGGAGAGTTTTGCATCTTTGCCCTTGCTGCCTATGGACATCCCTTTGCCTCTAGCCACCATTTTCCCTGCTTTGCTTGCCTCCACATCCACACTGCTTTTGCCCCTAGACATCACCCCAGTCCATGCCTTAGCTTGTACCCCCAGTTTTTCCTGCTTAGCTTGCCTCCACATCCACACTGCTTTTGCCCCTAGACATCACCCCAGTCCATGCCTTAGCTTGTACCCCCAGTTTTTCCTGCTTAGCTTGCCTCCACATCCACACTGCTTTTGCCCCTAGACATCACCCCAGTCCATGCCTTAGCTTGTACCCCCAGTTTTTCCTGCTTAGCTTGCCTCCACATCCACACTGCTTTTGCCCCTAGACATCACCCCAGTCCATGCCTTAGCTTGTATCCCCAGTTTTTCCTGCTTAGCTTGCCTCCACATCCACACTGCTTTTGCCCCTAGACATCACCCCAGTCCATGCCTTAGCTTGTACCCCCAGTTTTTCCTGCTTAGCTTGCCTCCACATCCACACTGCTTTTGCCCCTAGACATCATCCCTATCCATGCCTCTTCCCCTAGCCATAACTCTGCCACCCCTGGAAACTCATGGTGCAGAAACTTTGGTTGCTGACTTTGAGGAACCCTTGGGTTTTGTAGATGGAACTCCATCAAAGGTCTGTGCAGCTCACACACCCTGCTCAAGATATGGTATTGTAGGGTTTCAGCGTGTGTGAATGACGGACAACAGCCTGTGTTTGGACAGATGTAGGCCTTGCTAGAGTGTTTTTAGGCTAGCAGCGACTCCTGTGCACTTGCAAAAGTGGGCGCACAAGCGCCGCATTTTCAACAGTAGCTTCGGTACATTTGGGTATGTTTTTAAAAAACTTTGCACCACTAGGTTAGACGTGGGCCAAACATGGAACGTGTTGGAGGCTGGCAAGCTCCAGAGCCGCTACCAGGTTCCAGCCATTATCACAGGCGTAAAAATGCCAGGCCCCAGGTGTAGCAGGGAAAAAAAAATGCCATCTCAGCCAGGATGGCATCCCTGACCTCGGAGGCACTGTGCTGTCTGTCCCCCAAGCTGATGAGCTTCAGCGCCGCCTGCTGACGTCTCCCCACACCAGTGTTTTAGCGTTTGCCGCTAGTAGCTGTGGTGGAGGTTGCAGCGTCGTAGGGTTTCAGTCTACTCCTGCCATGAATTTTGGCCTGGGAGAGGAGATAGGCCACCCCAGTTTGCACCCGGGGAACAGACTCCACCACATTCACCCTGCCTGTCATTAAAGATAAGCACTGCAGCATCCCTGACCACAGGCGCTTGTCCAAGTGTCGGTGGTCAAGTGGACCTTGCAGCAAAGCGCGGAACTAAGGGCCCACCTGATGTTGAGTGACACGTGCTGGTGCAAGGCGGGGACGCCACACCGGGAGAAGTTGAGACGGCTAGGGACGGCATAGTGAGGTGCCACAGTTGCCATCAGGTCCGGGAAGGCGGGAGTTTCAACAAGCCGGAACGCCAACCTCTCCTGGGCCAGCAGTTTAGCGATGTTGGCGTTCTAGGCTTGCGTGGGTGGGTGGTTAGCGGTGTATTTCTGCCGGCGCTCCAATGTCTGAGAGATGGTGGGTTGTTGTAAAGAAGCGCCTGATGGTGCCTTTGATGGTGCAGGAGAAGGAGATAAGACAGAAACAGGGGAGGATGAGGGAGAAGTCAACAAAGTGGCGGAGGCAGATGAAGTGATGTCCTGGCTCGTCCTCTGGAGTGCATCGCCAGCACTGTGAGCAGAGGCAGTGGCATGAACGGCGGGCGACGTTTGTCCTGCCGTTGCTGCCTGCCACTGATTCCATTGCTTGGATTCCAAATGACGGTGCATTGAAGTGGTGGACAGGTTGCTCTTCTCAGGGCCCCTACTCGATTTCGAGAGGCAAATTGTGTAGACGACACTATATCTGTCCTCGGCGCATTCCTTGAAAAAACTCTACACCTTCAAGAAACGTGCCCTCGATGGGGGAGTTTTTCTGGGCTGGGTACAAAAGGGAACATCTTCGGACATTCCGGGTCTGGCCTGGCTTCGGCAAAGCAGCTGACCTCTGCCTCTGGACATGTCTCTGCCTCTAGCTACCCTTTTTGGTGCTGCACCTGCCTCAACATCCACACTACTTTCCCAGCTTGACATCTGCCTTGTCCAGGTGGGGTCGGTGTCCTCGTCGTCCACCACCTCCTCTTCCAACTCCTGTCTCGCCTCCTCCTCCTGCACAATGCGCATGTCAACTGGCTGCCCTGACAGCAACTGCGTCTCATCGTCGTCGATGAGGGTGGGTTGCTGGTCATCCGCCACCAAATCGACCGGAGATGGAATGGAGGAGACTCTAGTGTTTGAGCATCTGGACACAGATACTCGTCTGTTAGGTCCGTGGAATCGCGAAATGGAGGGGCAGGTTGCGGTACAGTCAAAGGAAGGGAGAACAGCTCTGGGGAGCAGGGACAGTTGGGGTTATTGTTCTGAGAAGATTGGGAATTTTGGGTGGAAGGAGGACAAGACTGTTGGGTAAGAGGAGGTAGAGGCTGACTGGCTGGTGGACAATGTGCTTTAAGCGTTATCCGACAGCCATTGCAAGACCTGTTCCTGGTTCTCGGGCCTACTAATCTTTGTACCATTCAGCCTAGTTAATGTGGAACTTTTGTGCAAAGCGCAGAACTTAGGGCCCGCCTGATGTTAAGGGACACACGCTGGTACAAGGCTCAACTCACCCTAAGTGCCAAAAACACTGCTGGTGCAAGGCTCTACTCATGCCAAGGGCCTCAATCTCTGCTGGTAGCTCAGCTTAAGGTCATGTAACTTTGTTTGGAAGGGCTCATGTTAAGGGCTAGAAAAGTGAATTTTGGAAGGTCTTACCACATCACACACACACACACACACACACACACACACACACACACACACACACACACACTCAAAATGACAGTTAAGGGTGAGGGCTTTTGGAATTCCCATTGCCTATTCCATTTGTGGTTGTCATGGGGAACGTGATTTAAAGGGGTGGTTGTTACTGTTTGTTGAGCTTAAATTGGGGTTTGTGTCCATCCATTTGGGGAGTAAAGAAGGTTTCCAGGTATTTTCCCACTTTGATAGAGGTTTTTTTGAATGTGGAAAGTGTGTAGTTGTTAGGCAGTGATGTTGGGGTAATAGAGGGTCTTTGGTGTGTTAGATGCCCCCAGGCATGCTTCCCCTGCTGTCCCAGTGTCATTCCAGAGGTGTTGGCATCATTTCCTGGGGTGTCATAGTGGACTTGGTGACCCTCCAGACACGGATTTGGGTTTCCCCCTTAACGAGTATCTGTTCCCCATAGACTATAATGGGGTTCGAAACCCGTTCGAACACACGAACATTGAGCGGCTGTTCGAATCGAATTTCGAACCTCGAACATTTTAGTGTTCGCTCATCTCTAATAGAGATGCCTTGGCCCAAATAAAATGACACGCTGCTGGCCAGACCCATGTAGTGGCACTATGGCTTAAACCAGACTGAAAGTAACAAAGCAATAAAGGCTGTTTTTCAGGGTTTGGGATGTTATTTCCAGTGAATAATAATGCTAATTCTGCAGTAAATGGCATAGATTGTAGACAAGTATGTGCTTCCCGTTCCAGTATGATTGTACCCCTGAGCACAAAGTGACGTCCATAAAGAAATGGTTTGACAAGTTTGCGGTGCAAATGCTTCTGTATAAATTGTGAACATAAGACAAATCAGCCACCTTTTCTTTAAAGTGCATGTTCTGTTAAGAATACCATTTTACCAATAGTATATATTTGTGTGTAAAATCTTTGCAAGTGCACTGTATTTCTGATCATAGATAACTGTCTTAATGCAGTTCCATTTCTGCATTCATGTCAGTCTTGTTGACAGCCACATCCTTAATAGCCAAGGTGCTAAAATGTAGGAAAAGAGTCAATTTTTGATACATTAAATAACTACATAGTATAAAGAGGATGTTTTTTAAGCTTTATGGGGTTGTTTCAATGTAAAGCTTAGTGGCTGTAATGTAAATACGTGAAAATTGTAAAGTAGTTTCCAAAAGTGATCATTTAGTGTTATAATATTAGTAATGTAAAAGTTAGCTAAACACAATTGGGGAATATACCCTTTTTTCAACTGTATTCTGTTTATATGATAGCCAATGTGAATATCATGAAACATTTCTAATTCACCTAAAGAAGACATTTGACCACTGAAAAATTGCTCTGAAGTTTCAGCCATTAGGTGTCTTCCTTCTCTCTAAACCAATATCCACTCCATGTTGTCATGTGGAGTCTATAAAATGACTTCTAGAAAGTGGTTATTATTAATTTATTATTATTATTATTATTATTATTATTATTATTATTATTATTATTATTATTATAAGCCATCATTAAAATTCACGTACATTATACTGACTCTGTCTGAAGCAATAACTTTCCTGTGTTTCCTAGACATGCAAGGCACACTGTACTAGGATTGTTATTACTACTGCATCACACAGTGCACACTGCTTTTCTGCACTGTGATAATATAGACATTAGTAGTATAGTAATAATAGTACGGTATACAGAAAGGAACTAGCTCATGTATTTCTAGGCTGAATGCTTAGGACCCACAGGATAGTTGTGGCTGCAGACTGAGACATTAAAGGGTTAATAATAGAGAATTTCCATTGATGTGAAATGCATGATAGGAAGTGGGGACCTGATGCCAAAATTCTCACACTGCAGGCTTGCCCCAGATCAATAAAAGTACAAAAATATTGGGGCACAGTGATTTGGGAAAATAGGTTCTGTATGAACAAAGGAATAGTATGTCAGCAACATGGTCCAGTATACTTTTAAAATTCCAGTATAGGTTCTGTGAACGAGTAACTCAGAACACTCAAGTTTTACGTTGTCACTAGGGTTGAGCGATCGTGCTCGGAGAAGATCGGTTTCCGATCGGCGATCGAGAAAATTTCATGATCACGATCGGAATTCCGAACACGATCTTTTTAGGTGGGATTGAGATCGGTGATTATTTCCCACAATGCTTTGCTACTGGCCAAGCATTGTGGGAAAAGCTAACAATGTCAGCCTTCACACTGAGTATACGCTCCACTCATTCTGAGTGGAGTGTATAGTCAGTGTGTAGGCTCCGCTGCAGTTCCATAGGAATGAATGGAAGCAGCCAGCACACAGCCTTAACCCCGTGCGCGCTGACTGTGTCCACTAATTCTAATGGGAGACTAGCTAACATCTCTAGTAGCTACTTACCTGCAGAGATGGCTGGTCCGGTGCCCAGTGTTCTCGTTCTTCTTCGCTTTGCTGCCCCCGCCTCCCAGGTTAGTGTTTAAAGAGCTAGGAAGAAGGCGGGGCTTGTGTCTTAGGAGAGTGTGGGCGGGTACAGGGCAGGTGGATGTGATGTCTCCCCTCCCAGTACCCGCCCACACTCTCCGTACCCGCCCACATTCTCCTAACCTGGGAGGCAGGGCGCAGCGAGGCGAAGAAGAACGAGAACACTGGGCACCGGACCAGCCATCTCTGCAGGTAAGTGGACACCAGGGGGGACTAAGTAGCCAGAGGATTTTAAAAAATCCTTTGGCTACTTAGTGATTAAAAAAAAATCACTACACAGCGTGGATTCTAACAATTAAAGAGTTCAGTTGTTAGATTCCATGCTGTATAGTGAATCCGATCTCCGATTAGTAAAAAATCCCATTGACTTGCATTGAGATCAGAATTGGGAGCGAGATTGGGTTCGAATGAAAAATTATCGGAAATCGGAATTCAAAATCGATCCTGAAAAGTCAAGATCGGCTCAACCCTAGTTGTCACTATGATTATTACCATACATACAATACATTTCACATATGTGGTTGATAGAAATGGAAGATAACCATTGAGTGAGTTTGTTCTTGCTGTCAAGTTCAACATTAGAGCTGCTAAACACACAACCAATGGACAATGTTATTATTGTACAGAATGCAAGACACTACACAATTAATATCTTTATTCAATATACTTTAAGCAACATCTTGGCAATTTGATATTACAATGTCTTCATAAATGTCTGAAGTTACATTGTCTTCTGAAAATAAACTGGTGTCTCTAAATTAACTTCTAGAGTAACAGATAATGATTCCTGGGATTACTTTGACAGTACAAATATCCCTCAGTGTAACCTGACACACGCAATAAAACACGTACGGAAAATTGTCTGTGTTGTATTTGTTTTCAGGTTTGCAAAAGCTAGAAATTGGTAGAATAAAACGTTGGCCTAATTATGCACAGCCTGACCATTGAAACCTATTTCTAACAATATGACCATCAAAATTTGAGAGTAGTAGCGACACCAAAAAAAAAGGAAATTTGGAGAATTTTTGACATATGGGCCTGGGCAGAAACAGATATGTCCCCTGAGACACAGATAACAGCATCTTATTGCTATTTTTGGTAAATACCTGGTTGCCTGAGTGGTTCTTCCAACTATCACTCAGGCACTGAAGTTTTTCCACTGGTCTGTGGGGTCTGATAGAGAATAGAGATGAGCGAACAGTAAAATGTTCGAGATTCGATATTCATTTTGAGTAGCCCCTCAATATTCGACTACTCAAATCGAATATTGAACTCTATTACAGTCTATGGGGGGAAAATGCTCGTTTCAGGGGTAGGCAACGTTCGAACAAATTATACTTACCAAGTCCACGAGTGAGGGTCGGGCTGGATCTTCCGAGAAATCTTCTCTGTGCAGCGTCCCCGCGGCATCTTCCGGCTCTGAATTCACTCTGCCAGGCATCGGGCCTGGGCAGAGCCGACTGCGTATGCCCGCACTAAAAGCGGGCATGCGCAGTCGGCTCTGCCCAGGCCCGATACCTGGCAGAGTGAATTCAGAGCCGGAAGACGCCACGGGGAAGCTGCACGGAGAAGACTTCTAAAGGTAGGAGAAGAACCAGTGTTGATTAACTAACTGTATAGCCTTTTGCCAATCAATGCTGGTTCTGCATCGAACTTTTACATTCGAATAGCGAGTGGTACTCGATCGAGTACGAGTATTTCGAATACTGTAGTATTCGATCGAATACCTACTCGATCGAATACTACTCGCTCATCTCTAATAGAGAAGTCTCGAATTATATGACCTGATATACCACAGTACAGGCAGAGGTTAGTCCGAAGACGATGCTCTCGTCAAAACTTGGCGTCCACAGCTCCCAGTCGCATGGGTTTCTCACCAGGAGCTATGGGAGAAAAAGTAAGTTTCTCAGGAGAGAGAGGAAGAGACAGAAAACTTGGAGGAAATAGGCCATACTCTCTCTTTAAGATTTTCCCGGAAAGGTCTTCCCTGTCTCAGGGTTGTCTCTTCAAAGAGTCGGGCAGTTGATCCTCTCCATCAGGGGCTGTTAGGAACACGATAGAACACAGTTATCAGAATGCCAACACTCACTTCCGGAACTGAGGCCCTAATGGTTCTCTATAAACTAATAGTCTCCAAACCTCACTCCATTGCCTGTGATTGTCCAGAGTAGAACTAAGCCATAGAAAGGAATAGGGGTAACCAATAGAGATGAGCAATGTTCGATTCGACAAATACCGCTTTGCAAATGCACTTAAAATTCAATAACAGTGCAGGGGAGGTGGAATAGGAACTATGACAACGGAGGCCATGAAAAAAACTAGGAAAAAGCCATTGGCTGCCGAGGACATGTGACCTCTGATTCAAACGAACAGGCGGCATCATCTCCGATTCATTTGTGGCTTGCACTTATTTAGAGATAGACATCTGCTGAGGGCTAGTTAGGTTTTAGATTCTGCTAGGCGAACAAGTGTCGTCCGGTCCACACCCACAAGGGGTACACTGTCTAAGCTCTTGGACATGTTAATGGCACCCCATCACCAAACTCCCCCCACTGAGGGGTCTAGTGTCACCAGGTGGGAAAAGTATAGGCTCATGTTGCGGGAATACCTGTCCGACCACAGCCCTGTCATCTCTGATCCCTCTGCGCACTACACGTATTGGGTGTCGAAGTTGGACCTGTGGCTTGAACTTGCCCTATATGCCTTGGAGGTGCTGTTCTGTCCTGTCGCCAGCGTGCTATCTGAAAGGGTCTTCAGCGCAGCTGGTGGTATCATCACGGATAAGCGCAGTCGGCTGTCAGCTGAGAGTGCCGCCCGGCTGACTTTCATCAAAATTAACAGCCACTGGATACACCCATCATTTTCGTGCCCACCAGTGTCAAGCACCCCAACATGAATTGTCATGTCTCCGCGCAACCTTTACAATTCCTCCTCATATTCCTCCACCATCTGCGTAGCACAATTTGAAACTCTGCTGGTTAGAGGCTGAATCCATCCTGATCTCCCCAAACTCTGCTGGTTAGAGGCTGAATCCACCCTGATTTCCCCAAACTCTGCTGGTTAGAGGCTGAATCCACCCTGATTTCCGCAAACTCTGCTGGTTAGAGGCTGAATCCACCCTGATTTCCCCAAACTCTGCTGGTTAGAGGCTGAATCCACCCTGATTTCCCCAAACTCTGCTGGTTAGAGGCTCAATCCACCCTGATTTCCCCAAACTCTGCTGGTTAGAGGCTCAATCCACCCTGATTTCACCAAACTCTGCTGGTTTGAGGCTCCACAACAAAAAAAAATTGCAAAAGACTAAGCTAGCCCAAGGCACAACTCCATTGAAGGTGCAACGTTTAGATCGGTTCTTTCTAAACCAAGGGTGATACCTTTCGGAAAGATCTGATGCATCTCAAAATTAAGTGGGATACACTCAAATTTTCAGCCTATATACCCTATATACCAGGGGTGGGCAATTAATTTTCTCATGGGGCCTCATGAGAAATTCCTCATGAAAAACGGTTGTAGAGGGCCAAGCGCGTCGTGGCAAATTTAGCTCTACACACTTCTCCGCTAACTCCGCTCATTCTAAATCATTTTTCCATGTGCCCCACAAAGTAAAATCCTCCAACAGTCCCCCTAACATTATACCCCCCACATTATAATGTTTCCCTCCAAATGTCCCACTATATTAAGTCCCTCTCCTGGTGCCCCAGTATAAACCAGCAGAAACTAGAGGGGGACATTAAACTGGGGGCAACTAGAGGCAGACATGTTCCCCTCCAGCTACCTCCAAGGTTTAATATCCTCCACCAGCTGCCCCAGTTTAATGTCGCCCTCCATCTGCCCCCTAGTTTAATGTCCCCCCTACATGTGCATTAATTTTAACTGCCCTCCTACACCTGCCCCTAGTTCCCCCCTATTGCTCACACATGCTGTCTCTTCTCTCTTTAATATCCAGCAGCCCCCATTGCCGGCAGCTTGCAGCAAGCAGTCCCATGTGGCTCCGCCCACTATCAAGTCATAGCCTATCCTGGTGATAGGCTGTGATGACATTATCACAGGTCCTTGAAAAACCTTCCACTAGCTATGCGGGTCGGACAGAAGCAGTCAGAGGGCCGGATGTGGCCCGCGTTCAGGTTTCACCGGTGTGTACCCACCCAAAACTAACTGTGATACACATTATTTGTCAGCCTATTTGCAGTCTTAATCCAGGTTTTAACGGTGTTTTACCCACTCAAAACTAAGTGGGAGACACATTATTTGGCAGCCTATTGGCAGGCTTAATCCAGGTTTTAATGGTGTGGTTTAGAGGTTTAGAGAAGCCATGATTATTTAATTCTGGGAAGAATATGCAAATGTATTGAGGCTGGGACTGGGTCACAAACTGGGCCAGTGTACCTCATCTCCCCACCTATCATTCCTGGCAGGGGCTCTGAAACTACACCACCCTCCTCCTCCTTCTCCTCCTCTGCCACCGTTAAATCGACCACAACTACGAGATGAAAACATTACAGCACTGGCGTGGGTAGACGTCAGCAGGCCGTGCTAAAGCTCAGCAGCTTGGGGGAATGACAACACACTGCCTACGAAAGGGCCTAATACTGTGCTGCTGAAAGGCTCTACTCAAAGAAAGGGCCTAATACTCTGCTGCTGCAAGGCTCCACTCACAGAAAGGGCCTAATACTCTGCTGCTGCAAGGCTCCACTCACAAAAATGTGCAAAACTCTGCTGCTGCAAGGCTTCACTCACAGCAAGGGCCTAACACTCTGCCGGTACAAGGCTCCACTCAAATAAAGGGCCTAACACTCTGCCGGTGCAAGGTTCCACTCAAAGAAAGGTGCAAAACTCTGATTATCCTGGTTGAACTTGTTCAGTAATGAGGCCAGCTCAAAATGAGGATCTACTACGTTAGGTTGTCTCTCCCCCCCCCCCCCCCACACACACACAAACACTGTGAGTACTTTTGGATTTCCCATTGCCTATTCCATCTGTGGTTGTCATGGGCACCGTGTTTTAAAGGGGTGCTTGGTTATGTTTCTTTAGCTTAAAATTTGTGTTTCTGTCCACACAATTGGTGAGGAAAGAATGTTTCCAACTATTTTTCCTCTGTCTGAGAGGTTGTATTGAGTGTGTCAAGTGTGTAGTTTTAAGGCTGTGATAATGGGGTAAAACTGTGACTTGGGCTTGTTAGATGCCCCCGGGCATGCTTCCCCTGCTGTCCCAGTTGCATTGCAGAGGTGTTGTAATCATTTACTGGGGTGTAATAGTGGACTTGGTGACCCTCCTGAGTCAAATAGTGGTTTCCCTCTTAACGAGTATTTTTTCCCCATAGACTATAATGGGGTTCGTTATTTAATCGAACAGTTGAGTATTGAGCGGCTACTCGACTCGAACTTCGAACATTTCACTGTTCGCTCATCTCTAGTAACCAACTGTGAGGAAAAACCATTAGGGATGAGACACTAGGGAAGCTGCAAAACACAAAACACATAAACTACACAATACAGAAACAATATATACAACTAGAAGCACATAAAATAAAAACATTATAAGCAGTGTCATTCTGAGATGCTGCGCAGAAAATAATCCTACTGTGGTGAAACTAGTCCATAAGGTATACCAAATCTATTGCTTTCCACCTGATATTCTTTTATTGAACCAGATTTTGCTTGAAGTCATATTTATATATATCCCCTCCATGCTTTTCCCTGTTTTGAAAAAAAATAAATAAAAATCAGAATACCTTATTTGAGAAGTATTTTTAAAATCAATATTAATTTTAGGGTCTGATAAACACAGATTTAATGTTGACAGTGAATTGCTTATTTCCTATTGCTAACGTTAATTTAAGTAAACCTTCATTTCTAAAGCTCAAGATTTCATTATGGACTCAATCAATCATGATTAATTATTTACTGTTATTTAATGTGTTTTGGAAGTTATACTGTGAAAAAATATACATTAGCTGTGATTTAGAACCTACAAATCAAGTGTTAAAAGGCAAGCATTTAACCTATTCCAAATGTAAGGGGACGTTATAGAGGTAAAAGTATTTTCCTGGTGTTCAGTATATATTTTCTAGCTAATAAATGTTTTTTTCTGGGCAATATTAGTTCTGTGGGGTTCAGCTGATATGAGGAGGCTCTAGCACCAGAGCTGAAAGCGGACTGCTATATCCATTGTGCAATGGCCATTCCCAATTTCTGCAGCTCAGATCCTCTTCAAATAAAAAGGAATTGAAACAAAGTAACCCAATACTGCCACAACACAGGGGATAGGACTGCTTCATGTCCCAGTCCTAGCAGCTGCAAGGCCTCATATCAGCTGATTGGTGGGGATGCCAGGTATAGGATCACCACTAGAGATGAGCGAACACTAAAATGTTCGAGGTTCGAAATTCGATTCGAACAGCCGCTCAATGTTCGTGTGTTCGAATGGGTTTCGAACCCCATTATAGTCTATGGGGAACAGATACTCGTTAAGGGGGAAACCCAAATCCGTGTCTGGAGGGTCACCAAGTCCACTATGACACCCCAGGAAATGATGCCAACACCTCTGGAATGACACTGGGACAGCAGGGGAAGCATGTCTGGGGGCATCTAACACACCAAAGACCCTCTATTACCCCAACATCACAGCCTAACAACTACACACTTTACACACTCAATACCACCTCTCTGACAGTAGGAAAACACCTTGAAACATGTGTATTTGGCACTTGCAGTGAGGATAGCTTGTCACCAGCAGTGAATTTGGCCCTTGTAGTAAGTTGAGGTTGGCACCAACATTTGTTTTGAAAATCAGGGTGGATTGAGCCTCTAACCAGCAGAGTTTGGGCAAATTCATGGTGGAGGGAGACTCTAAACACCCCAGTTTGGGCAAATTCATGGTGGAGGGAGCCTCTAAAAACCCCAGTTTGGACCAATTCATGGTGGAGGGAGCCTCTAACCAGCCCAGTGTGGGCAAATTCATGGTGGAGGGAGCCTCTAAAAAACCCAGTTTGGACCAATTCATGGTGGAGGGAGCCTCTAAACAGCCCAGTTTGGGCAAATTCATGGTGGAGGGAGCCTCTAAAAAACCCAGTTTGGACCAATTCATGGTGGAGGGAGCCTCTAACCAGCCCAGTTTGGGCAAATTCATGGTGGAGGGAGCCTCTAAACAGCCCAGTTTGGGCAAATTCATGGTGGAGGGAGCCTCTAAACAGCCCAGTTTGGGCAAATTCATGGTGGAGGGAGCCTCTAACCAGCCCAGTTTGGACCAATTAATGGTGGAGGGAGCCTCTAACCAGCCCAGTTTGGGCAAATTCATGGTGGAGGGAGCCTCTAAACAGCCCAGTTTGGACCAATTCATGGTGGAGGGAGCCTCTAAAAAACCCAGTTTGGACCAATTCATGGTGGAGGGAGCCTCTAAACAGCCCAGTTTGGGCAAATTCATGGTGGAGGGAGCCTCTAACCAGCCCAGTTTGGACCAATTCATGGTGGAGGGAGCCTCTAACCAGCCCAGTTTGGGCAAATTCATGTTGGAGGGAGCCTCTAAACAGCCCAGTTTGGACCAATTCATGGTGGAGGGAGCCTCTAAAAAACCCAGTTTGGACCAATTCATGGTGGAGGGAGCCTCTAAACAGCCCAGTTTGGGCAAATTCATGGTGGAGGGAGCCTCTAACCAGCCCAGTTTGGACCAATTAATGGTGGAGGGAGCCTCTAAACAGCCAAGTTTTGGGAAATTCATGGTGGAGGGAGCCTCTAACCAGCCCAGTTTGGACCAATTCATGGTGGAGGGAGCCTCTAAACAGCCCAGTTTGGGCAAATTCATGGTGGAGGGAGCCTCTAAAAAACCCAGTTTGGACCAATTCATGGTGGAGGGAGCCTCTAACCAGCCCAGTTTGGACCAATTAATGGTGGAGGGAGCCTCTAAACAGCCAAGTTTGGACCAATTCATGGTGGAGGGAGCCTCTAAAAACCCCAGTTTGGACCAATTCATGGTGGAGGGAGCCTCTAACCAGCCCAGTTTGGGCAAATTCATGGTGGAGGGAGCCTCTAACCAGCCCAGTTTGGACCAATTAATGGTGGAGGGAGCCTCTAAACAGCCAAGTTTGGACCAATTCATGGTGGAGGGAGCCTCTAAAAACCCCAGTTTGGACCAATTCATGGTGGAGGGAGCCTCTAACCAGCCCAGTTTGGGCAAATTCATGGTGGAGGGAGCCTCTAAACAGCCCAGTTTGGGCACATTCATGGTGGAGGGAGCCTCTAACCAGCCCAGTTTGGACCAATTAATGGTGGAGGGAGCCGCTAAACAGCCCAGTTTGGACCAATTCATGGTGGAGGGAGCCTCTAAAAACCCCAGTTTGGACCAATTGATGGTGGAGGGAGCCTCTAAAAAACCCAGTTTGGACCAATTCATGGTGGAGGGAGCCTCTAACCAGCCCAGTTTGGACCAATTAATGGTGGAGGGAGCCTCTAAACAGCCAAGTTTGGACCAATTCATGGTGGAGGGAGCCTCTAAAAACCCCAGTTTGGACCAATTCATGGTGGAGGGAGCCTCTAACCAGCCCAGTTTGGGCAAATTCATGGTGGAGGGAGCCTCTAAACAGCCCAGTTTGGGCAAATTCATGGTGGAGGGAGCCTCTAACCAGCCCAGTTTGGACCAATTAATGGTGGAGGGAGCCGCTAAACAGCCCAGTTTGGACCAATTCATGGTGGAGGGAGCCTCTAAAAACCCCAGTTTGGACCAATTCATGGTGGAGGGAGCCTCTAAACAGCCCAGTTTGGGCACATTCATGGTGGAGGGAGCCTCTAACCAGCCCAGTTTGGACCAATTAATGGTGGAGGGAGCCGCTAAACAGCCCAGTTTGGACCAATTCATGGTGGAGGGAGCCTCTAAAAACCCCAGTTTGGACCAATTCATGGTGGAGGGAGCCTCTAAAAAACCCAGTTTGGACCAATTCATGGTGGAGGGAGCCTCTAACCAGCCCAGTTTGGACCAATTAATGGTGGAGGGAGCCTCTAAACAGCCAAGTTTGGACCAATTCATGGTGGAGGGAGCCTCTAAAAACCCCAGTTTGGACCAATTCATGGTGGAGGGAGCCTCTAACCAGCCCAGTTTGGGCAAATTCATGGTGGAGGGAGCCTCTAAACAGCCCAGTTTGGGCACATTCATGGTGGAGGGAGCCTCTAACCAGCCCAGTTTGGACCAATTAATGGTGGAGGGAGCCGCTAAACAGCCCAGTTTGGACCAATTCATGGTGGAGGGAGCCTCTAAAAACCCCAGTTTGGACCAATTCATGGTGGAGGGAGCCTCTAACCAGCCCAGTTTGGGCAAATTCATGGTGGAGGGAGCCTCTAAACAGCCCAGTTTGGGCAAATTCATGGTGGAGGGAGCCTCTAACCAGCCCAGTTTGGACCAATTAATGGTGGAGGGAGCCGCTAAACAGCCCAGTTTGGACCAATTCATGGTGGAGGGAGCCTCTAAAAACCCCAGTTTGGACCAATTGATGGTGGAGGGAGCCTCTAAAAAACCCAGTTTGGACCAATTCATGGTGGAGGGAGCCTCTAACCAGCCCAGTTTGGACCAATTAATGGTGGAGGGAGCCTCTAAACAGCCAAGTTTGGACCAATTCATGGTGGAGGGAGCCTCTAAAAACCCCAGTTTGGACCAATTCATGGTGGAGGGAGCCTCTAACCAGCCCAGTTTGGGCAAATTCATGGTGGAGGGAGCCTCTAAACAGCCCAGTTTGGGCAAATTCATGGTGGAGGGAGCCTCTAACCAGCCCAGTTTGGACCAATTAATGGTGGAGGGAGCCGCTAAACAGCCCAGTTTGGACCAATTCATGGTGGAGGGAGCCTCTAAAAACCCCAGTTTGGACCAATTCATGGTGGAGGGAGCCTCTAAAAAACCCAGTTTGGACCAATTCATGGTGGAGGGAGCCTCTAACCAGCCCAGTTTGGACCAAATAATGGTGGAGGGAGCCTCTAAACAGCCAAGTTTGGACCAATTCATGGTGGAGGGAGCCTCTAAAAACCCCAGTTTGGACCAATTCATGGTGGAGGGAACCTCTAACCAGCCCAGTTTGGGCAAATTCATGGTGGAGGGAGCCTCTAAACAGCCCAGTTTGGGCAAATTCATGGTGGAGGGAGCCTCTAAAAACCCCAGTTTGGACCAATTCATGGTGGAGGGAGCCTCTAAAAACCCCAGTTTGGACCAATTCATGGTGGAGGGAGCCTCTAAACAGCCCAGTTTGGACCAATTCATGGTGGAGGGAGCCTCTAAAAACCCCAGTTTGGACCAATTCATGGTGGAGGGAGCCTCTAAAAAACCCAGTTTGGACCAATTCATGGTGGAGGGAGCCTCTAACCAGCCCAGTTTGGACCAATTAATGGTGGAGGGAGCCTCTAAACAGCCAAGTTTGGACCAATTCATGGTGGAGGGAGCCTCTAAAAACCCCAGTTTGGACCAATTCATGGTGGAGGGAGCCTCTAACCAGCCCAGTTTGGGCAAATTCATGGTGGAGGGAGCCTCTAAACAGCCCAGTTTGGACCAATTCATGGTGGAGGGAGCCTCTAAAAACCCCAGTTTGGACCAATTCATGGTGGAGGGAGCCTCTAACCAGCCCAGTTTGGGCCAATTAATGGTGGAGGGAGCCGCTAAACAGCCCAGTTTGGACCAATTCATGGTGGAGGGAGCCTCTAAAAACCCCAGTTTGGACCAATTCATGGTGGAGGGAGCCTCTAACCAGCCCAGTTTGGGCAAATTCATGGTGGAGGGAGCCTCTAAACAGCCCAGTTTGGGCAAATTCATGGTGGAGGGAGCCTCTAACCAGCCCAGTTTGGACCAATTAATGGTGGAGGGAGCCGCTAAACAGCCCAGTTTGGACCAATTCATGGTGGAGGGAGCCTCTAAAAACCCCAGTTTGGACCAATTCATGGTGGAGGGAGCCTCTAAAAAACCCAGTTTGGGCAAATTCATGGTGGAGGGAGCCTCTAACCAGCCCAGTTTGGACCAATTAATGGTGGAGGGAGCCTCTAAACAGCCAAGTTTGGACCAATTCATGGTGGAGGGAGCCTCTAAAAACCCCAGTTTGGACCAATTCATGGTGGAGGGAGCCTCTAACCAGCCCAGTTTGGGCAAATTCATGGTGGAGGGAGCCTCTAAACAGCCCAGTTTGGGCAAATTCATGGTGGAGGGAGCCTCTAACCAGCCCAGTTTGGACCAATTAATGGTGGAGGGAGCCGCTAAACAGCCCAGTTTGGACCAATTCATGGTGGAGGGAGCCTCTAAAAACCCCAGTTTGGACCAATTCATGGTGGAGGGAGCCTCTAACCAGCCCAGTTTGGACCAATTAATGGTGGAGGGAGCCTCTAAACAGCCAAGTTTGGACCAATTCATGGTGGAGGGAGCCTCTAAAAACCCCAGTTTGGACCAATTCATGGTGGAGGGAGCCTCTAACCAGCCCAGTTTGGGCAAATTCATGGTGGAGGGAGCCTCTAAACAGCCCAGTTTGGGCAAATTCATGGTGGAGGGAGCCTCTAAAAACCCCAGTTTGGACCAATTCATGGTGGAGGGAGCCTCTAAAAACCCCAGTTTGGACCAATTCATGGTGGAGGGAGCCTCTAAAAACCCCAGTTTGGACCAATTCATGGTGGAGGGAGCCTCTAAAAAACCCAGTTTGGACCAATTCATGGTGGAGGGAGCCTCTAACCAGCCCAGTTTGGACCAATTAATGGTGGAGGGAGCCTCTAAACAGCCAAGTTTGGACCAATTCATGGTGGAGGGAGCCTCTAAAAACCCCAGTTTGGACCAATTCATGGTGGAGGGAGCCTCTAACCAGCCCAGTTTGGGCAAATTCATGGTGGAGGGAGCCTCTAAACAGCCCAGTTTGGGCACATTCATGGTGGAGGGAGCCTCTAACCAGCCCAGTTTGGACCAATTAATGGTGGAGGGAGCCGCTAAACAGCCCAGTTTGGACCAATTCATGGTGGAGGGAGCCTCTAAAAACCCCAGTTTGGACCAATTCATGGTGGAGGGAGCCTCTAACCAGCCCAGTTTGGGCAAATTCATGGTGGAGGGAGCCTCTAAACAGCCCAGTTTGGGCAAATTCATGGTGGAGGGAGCCTCTAACCAGCCCAGTTTGGACCAATTAATGGTGGAGGGAGCCGCTAAACAGCCCAGTTTGGACCAATTCATGGTGGAGGGAGCCTCTAAAAACCCCAGTTTGGACCAATTGATGGTGGAGGGAGCCTCTAAAAAACCCAGTTTGGACCAATTCATGGTGGAGGGAGCCTCTAACCAGCCCAGTTTGGACCAATTAATGGTGGAGGGAGCCTCTAAACAGCCAAGTTTGGACCAATTCATGGTGGAGGGAGCCTCTAAAAACCCCAGTTTGGACCAATTCATGGTGGAGGGAGCCTCTAACCAGCCCAGTTTGGGCAAATTCATGGTGGAGGGAGCCTCTAAACAGCCCAGTTTGGGCAAATTCATGGTGGAGGGAGCCTCTAACCAGCCCAGTTTGGACCAATTAATGGTGGAGGGAGCCGCTAAACAGCCCAGTTTGGACCAATTCATGGTGGAGGGAGCCTCTAAAAACCCCAGTTTGGACCAATTCATGGTGGAGGGAGCCTCTAAAAAACCCAGTTTGGACCAATTCATGGTGGAGGGAGCCTCTAACCAGCCCAGTTTGGACCAAATAATGGTGGAGGGAGCCTCTAAACAGCCAAGTTTGGACCAATTCATGGTGGAGGGAGCCTCTAAAAACCCCAGTTTGGACCAATTCATGGTGGAGGGAACCTCTAACCAGCCCAGTTTGGGCAAATTCATGGTGGAGGGAGCCTCTAACCAGCCCAGTTTGGACCAATTAATGGTGGAGGGAGCCGCTAAACAGCCCAGTTTGGACCAATTCATGGTGGAGGGAGCCTCTAAAAACCCCAGTTTGGACCAATTCATGGTGGAGGGAGCCTCTAAAAACCCCAGTTTGGACCAATTCATGGTGGAGGGAGCCTCTAAACAGCCCAGTTTGGACCAATTCATGGTGGAGGGAGCCTCTAAAAACCCCAGTTTGGACCAATTCATGGTGGAGGGAGCCTCTAAAAAACCCAGTTTGGACCAATTCATGGTGGAGGGAGCCTCTAAAAAACCCAGTTTGGACCAATTCATGGTGGAGGGAGCCTCTAACCAGCCCAGTTTGGACCAATTAATGGTGGAGGGAGCCTCTAAACAGCCAAGTTTGGACCAATTCATGGTGGAGGGAGCCTCTAAAAACCCCAGTTTGGACCAATTCATGGTGGAGGGAGCCTCTAACCAGCCCAGTTTGGGCAAATTCATGGTGGAGGGAGCCTCTAAACAGCCCAGTTTGGACCAATTCATGGTGGAGGGAGCCTCTAACCAGCCCAGTTTGGGCCAATTAATGGTGGAGGGAGCCGCTAAACAGCCCAGTTTGGACCAATTCATGGTGGAGGGAGCCTCTAAAAACCCCAGTTTGGACCAATTCATGGTGGAGGGAGCCTCTAACCAGCCCAGTTTGGGCAAATTCATGGTGGAGGGAGCCTCTAAACAGCCCAGTTTGGGCAAATTCATGGTGGAGGGAGCCTCTAACCAGCCCAGTTTGGACCAATTAATGGTGGAGGGAGCCGCTAAACAGCCCAGTTTGGACCAATTCATGGTGGAGGGAGCCTCTAAAAACCCCAGTTTGGACCAATTCATGGTGGAGGGAGCCTCTAAAAAACCCAGTTTGGACCAATTCATGGTGGAGGGAGCCTCTAACCAGCCCAGTTTGGACCAATTAATGGTGGAGGGAGCCTCTAAACAGCCAAGTTTGGACCAATTCATGGTGGAGGGAGCCTCTAAAAACCCCAGTTTGGACCAATTCATGGTGGAGGGAGCCTCTAACCAGCCCAGTTTGGGCAAATTCATGGTGGAGGGAGCCTCTAAACAGCCCAGTTTGGGCAAATTCATGGTGGAGGGAGCCTCTAACCAGCCCAGTTTGGACCAATTAATGGTGGAGGGAGCCGCTAAACAGCCCAGTTTGGACCAATTCATGGTGGAGGGAGCCTCTAAAAAACCCAGTTTGGACCAATTCATGGTGGAGGGAGCCTCTAACCAGCCCAGTTTGGACCAATTAATGGTGGAGGGAGCCTCTAAACAGCCAAGTTTGGACCAATTCATGGTGGAGGGAGCCTCTAAAAACCCCAGTTTGGACCAATTCATGGTGGAGGGAGCCTCTAACCAGCCCAGTTTGGGCACATTCATGGTGGAGGGAGCCTCTAAACAGCCCAGTTTGGGCAAATTCATGGTGGAGGGAGCCTCTAAAAACCCCAGTTTGGACCAATTCATGGTGGAGGGAGCCTCTAAAAACCCCAGTTTGGACCAATTCATGGTGGAGGGAGCCTCTAAAAACCCCAGTTTGGGCAAATTCATGGTGGAGGGAGCCTCTAAACAGCCCAGTTTGGGCAAATTCATGGTGGAGGGAGCCTCTAACCAGCCCAGTTTGGACCAATTAATGGTGGAGGGAGCCGCTAAACAGCCCAGTTTGGACCAATTCATGGTGGAGGGAGCCTCTAAAAACCCCAGTTTGGACCAATTCATGGTGGAGGGAGCCTCTAAACAGCCCAGTTTGGACCAATTCATGGTGGAGGGAGCCTCTAAAAACCCCAGTTTGGACCAATTCATGGTGGAGGGAGCCTCTAAAAACCCCAGTTTGGGCAAATTCATGGTGGAGGGAGCCTCTAAACAGCCCAGTTTGGGCAAATTCATGGTGGAGGGAGCCTCTAACCAGCCCAGTTTGGACCAATTAATGGTGGAGGGAGCCGCTAAACAGCCCAGTTTGGACCAATTCATGGTGGAGGGAGCCTCTAAAAACCCCAGTTTGGACCAATTCATGGTGGAGGGAGCCTCTAAACAGCCCAGTTTGGACCAATTCATGGTGGAGGGAGCCTCTAAAAACCCCAGTTTGGACCAATTCATGGTGGAGGGAAGCTCTAAAAAACCCAGTTTGGACCAATTCATGGTGGAGGGAGCCTCTAACCAGCCCAGTTTGGACCAATTAATGGTGGAGGGAGCCTCTAAACAGCCAAGTTTGGACCAATTCATGGTGGAGGGAGCCTCTAAAAACCCCAGTTTGGACCAATTCATGGTGGAGGGAGCCTCTAAACAGCCCAGTTTGGGCAAATTCATGGTGGAGGGAGCCTCTAACCAGCCCAGTTTGGACCAATTAATGGTGGAGGGAGCCTCTAAACAGCCAAGTTTTGGGAAATTCATGGTGGAGGGAGCCTCTAACCAGCCCAGTTTGGACCAATTCATGGTGGAGGGAGCCTCTAAACAGCCCAGTTTGGGCAAATTCATGGTGGAGGGAGCCTCTAAAAAACCCAGTTTGGACCAATTCATGGTGGAGGGAGCCTCTAACCAGCCCAGTTTGGACCAATTAATGGTGGAGGGAGCCTCTAAAAACCCCAGTTTGGACCAATTCATGGTGGAGGGAGCCTCTAAAAACCCCAGTTTGGGCAAATTCATGGTGGAGGGAGCCTCTAAACAGCCCAGTTTGGGCAAATTCA
Source organism: Leptodactylus fuscus (assembly GCF_031893055.1). NCBI lineage: Eukaryota > Metazoa > Chordata > Amphibia > Anura > Leptodactylidae > Leptodactylus > Leptodactylus fuscus. The sequence goes on from NC_134266.1 coordinate 149,138,575, forward strand.
TGGTGGAGGGAGCCTCTAACCAGCCCAGTTTGGACCAATTAATGGTGGAGGGAGCCGCTAAACAGCCCAGTTTGGACCAATTCATGGTGGAGGGAGCCTCTAAAAACCCCAGTTTGGACCAATTCATGGTGGAGGGAGCCTCTAAACAGCCCAGTTTGGACCAATTCATGGTGGAGGGAGCCTCTAAAAACCCCAGTTTGGACCAATTCATGGTGGAGGGAACCTCTAAAAAACCCAGTTTGGACCAATTCATGGTGGAGGGAGCCTCTAACCAGCCCAGTTTGGACCAATTAATGGTGGAGGGAGCCTCTAAACAGCCAAGTTTGGACCAATTCATGGTGGAGGGAGCCTCTAAAAACCCCAGTTTGGACCAATTCATGGTGGAGGGAGCCTCTAAACAGCCCAGTTTGGGCAAATTCATGGTGGAGGGAGCCTCTAACCAGCCCAGTTTGGACCAATTAATGGTGGAGGGAGCCTCTAAACAGCCAAGTTTTGGGAAATTCATGGTGGAGGGAGCCTCTAACCAGCCCAGTTTGGACCAATTCATGGTGGAGGGAGCCTCTAAACAGCCCAGTTTGGGCAAATTCATGGTGGAGGGAGCCTCTAAAAAACCCAGTTTGGACCAATTCATGGTGGAGGGAGCCTCTAACCAGCCCAGTTTGGACCAATTAATGGTGGAGGGAGCCTCTAAACAGCCAAGTTTGGACCAATTCATGGTGGAGGGAGCCTCTAAAAACCCCAGTTTGGACCAATTCATGGTGGAGGGAGCATCTAACCAGCCCAGTTTGGGCAAATTCATGGTGGAGGGAGCCTCTAACCAGCCCAGTTTGGACCAATTAATGGTGGAGGGAGCCTCTAAACAGCCAAGTTTGGACCAATTCATGGTGGAGGGAGCCTCTAAAAACCCCAGTTTGGACCAATTCATGGTGGAGGGAGCCTCTAACCAGCCCAGTTTGGGCAAATTCATGGTGGAGGGAGCCTCTAAACAGCCCAGTTTGGGCACATTCATGGTGGAGGGAGCCTCTAACCAGCCCAGTTTGGACCAATTAATGGTGGAGGGTGCCGCTAAACAGCCCAGTTTGGACCAATTCATGGTGGAGGGAGCCTCTAAAAACCCCAGTTTGGACCAATTGATGGTGGAGGGAGCCTCTAAAAAACCCAGTTTGGACCAATTCATGGTGGAGGGAGCCTCTAACCAGCCCAGTTTGGACCAATTAATGGTGGAGGGAGCCTCTAAACAGCCAAGTTTGGACCAATTCATGGTGGAGGGAGCCTCTAAAAACCCCAGTTTGGACCAATTCATGGTGGAGGGAGCCTCTAACCAGCCCAGTTTGGGCAAATTCATGGTGGAGGGAGCCTCTAAACAGCCCAGTTTGGGCAAATTCATGGTGGAGGGAGCCTCTAACCAGCCCAGTTTGGACCAATTAATGGTGGAGGGAGCCGCTAAACAGCCCAGTTTGGACCAATTCATGGTGGAGGGAGCCTCTAAAAACCCCAGTTTGGACCAATTCATGGTGGAGGGAGCCTCTAAAAAACCCAGTTTGGACCAATTCATGGTGGAGGGAGCCTCTAACCAGCCCAGTTTGGACCAATTAATGGTGGAGGGAGCCTCTAAACAGCCAAGTTTGGACCAATTCATGGTGGAGGGAGCCTCTAAAAACCCCAGTTTGGACCAATTCATGGTGGAGGGAGCCTCTAACCAGCCCAGTTTGGGCAAATTCATGGTGGAGGGAGCCTCTAAACAGCCCAGTTTGGGCACATTCATGGTGGAGGGAGCCTCTAACCAGCCCAGTTTGGACCAATTAATGGTGGAGGGAGCCGCTAAACAGCCCAGTTTGGACCAATTCATGGTGGAGGGAGCCTCTAAAAACCCCAGTTTGGACCAATTCATGGTGGAGGGAGCCTCTAACCAGCCCAGTTTGGGCAAATTCATGGTGGAGGGAGCCTCTAAACAGCCCAGTTTGGGCAAATTCATGGTGGAGGGAGCCTCTAACCAGCCCAGTTTGGACCAATTAATGGTGGAGGGAGCCGCTAAACAGCCCAGTTTGGACCAATTCATGGTGGAGGGAGCCTCTAAAAACCCCAGTTTGGACCAATTGATGGTGGAGGGAGCCTCTAAAAAACCCAGTTTGGACCAATTCATGGTGGAGGGAGCCTCTAACCAGCCCAGTTTGGACCAATTAATGGTGGAGGGAGCCTCTAAACAGCCAAGTTTGGACCAATTCATGGTGGAGGGAGCCTCTAAAAACCCCAGTTTGGACCAATTCATGGTGGAGGGAGCCTCTAACCAGCCCAGTTTGGGCAAATTCATGGTGGAGGGAGCCTCTAAACAGCCCAGTTTGGGCAAATTCATGGTGGAGGGAGCCTCTAACCAGCCCAGTTTGGACCAATTAATGGTGGAGGGAGCCGCTAAACAGCCCAGTTTGGACCAATTCATGGTGGAGGGAGCCTCTAAAAACCCCAGTTTGGACCAATTCATGGTGGAGGGAGCCTCTAAAAAACCCAGTTTGGACCAATTCATGGTGGAGGGAGCCTCTAACCAGCCCAGTTTGGACCAAATAATGGTGGAGGGAGCCTCTAAACAGCCAAGTTTGGACCAATTCATGGTGGAGGGAGCCTCTAAAAACCCCAGTTTGGACCAATTCATGGTGGAGGGAGCCTCTAACCAGCCCAGTTTGGGCAAATTCATGGTGGAGGGAGCCTCTAAACAGCCCAGTTTGGGCAAATTCATGGTGGAGGGAGCCTCTAAAAACCCCAGTTTGGACCAATTCATGGTGGAGGGAGCCTCTAAAAACCCCAGTTTGGACCAATTCATGGTGGAGGGAGCCTCTAAACAGCCCAGTTTGGACCAATTCATGGTGGAGGGAGCCTCTAAAAACCCCAGTTTGGACCAATTCATGGTGGAGGGAGCCTCTAAAAAACCCAGTTTGGACCAATTCATGGTGGAGGGAGCCTCTAACCAGCCCAGTTTGGACCAATTAATGGTGGAGGGAGCCTCTAAACAGCCAAGTTTGGACCAATTCATGGTGGAGGGAGCCTCTAAAAACCCCAGTTTGGACCAATTCATGGTGGAGGGAGCCTCTAACCAGCCCAGTTTGGGCAAATTCATGGTGGAGGGAGCCTCTAAACAGCCCAGTTTGGGCAAATTCATGGTGGAGGGAGCCTCTAACCAGCCCAGTTTGGACCAATTAATGGTGGAGGGAGCCGCTAAACAGCCCAGTTTGGACCAATTCATGGTGGAGGGAGCCTCTAAAAACCCCAGTTTGGACCAATTCATGGTGGAGGGAGCCTCTAAAAAACCCAGTTTGGACCAATTCATGGTGGAGGGAGCCTCTAACCAGCCCAGTTTGGACCAATTAATGGTGGAGGGAGCCTCTAAACAGCCAAGTTTGGACCAATTCATGGTGGAGGGAGCCTCTAAAAACCCCAGTTTGGACCAATTCATGGTGGAGGGAGCCTCTAACCAGCCCAGTTTGGGCAAATTCATGGTGGAGGGAGCCTCTAAACAGCCCAGTTTGGGCAAATTCATGGTGGAGGGAGCCTCTAACCAGCCCAGTTTGGACCAATTAATGGTGGAGGGAGCCGCTAAACAGCCCAGTTTGGACCAATTCATGGTGGAGGGAGCCTCTAAAAACCCCAGTTTGGACCAATTCATGGTGGAGGGAGCCTCTAAAAAACCCAGTTTGGACCAATTCATGGTGGAGGGAGCCTCTAACCAGCCCAGTTTGGACCAATTAATGGTGGAGGGAGCCTCTAAACAGCCAAGTTTGGACCAATTCATGGTGGAGGGAGCCTCTAAAAACCCCAGTTTGGACCAATTCATGGTGGAGGGAGCCTCTAACCAGCCCAGTTTGGGCAAATTCATGGTGGAGGGAGCCTCTAAACAGCCCAGTTTGGGCAAATTCATGGTGGAGGGAGCCTCTAACCAGCCCAGTTTGGACCAATTAATGGTGGAGGGAGCCGCTAAACAGCCCAGTTTGGACCAATTCATGGTGGAGGGAGCCTCTAAAAACCCCAGTTTGGACCAATTCATGGTGGAGGGAGCCTCTAAACAGCCCAGTTTGGACCAATTCATGGTGGAGGGAGCCTCTAAAAACCCCAGTTTGGACCAATTCATGGTGGAGGGAGCCTCTAAAAACCCCAGTTTGGGCAAATTCATGGTGGAGGGAGCCTCTAAACAGCCCAGTTTGGGCAAATTCATGGTGGAGGGAGCCTCTAACCAGCCCAGTTTGGACCAATTAATGGTGGAGGGAGCCGCTAAACAGCCCAGTTTGGACCAATTCATGGTGGAGGGAGCCTCTAAAAACCCCAGTTTGGACCAATTCATGGTGGAGGGAGCCTCTAAACAGCCCAGTTTGGACCAATTCATGGTGGAGGGAGCCTCTAAAAACCCCAGTTTGGACCAATTCATGGTGGAGGGAGCCTCTAAAAACCCCAGTTTGGGCAAATTCATGGTGGAGGGAGCCTCTAAACAGCCCAGTTTGGACCAATTCATGGTGGAGGGAGCCTCTAAAAACCCCAGTTTGGACCAATTCATGGTGGAGGGAGCCTCTAAACAGCCCAGTTTGGACCAATTCATGGTGGAGGGAGCCTCTAAAAACCCCAGTTTGGACCAATTCATGGTGGAGGGAGCCTCTAAAAAACCCAGTTTGGACCAATTCATGGTGGAGGGAGCCTCTAACCAGCCCAGTTTGGACCAATTAATGGTGGAGGGAGCCTCTAAACAGCCAAGTTTGGACCAATTCATGGTGGAGGGAGCCTCTAAAAACCCCAGTTTGGACCAATTCATGGTGGAGGGAGCCTCTAACCAGCCCAGTTTGGGCAAATTCATGGTGGAGGGAGCCTCTAAACAGCCCAGTTTGGGCAAATTCATGGTGGAGGGAGCCTCTAACCAGCCCAGTTTGGACCAATTAATGGTGGAGGGAGCCGCTAAACAGCCCAGTTTGGACCAATTCATGGTGGAGGGAGCCTCTAAAAACCCCAGTTTGGACCAATTCATGGTGGAGGGAGCCTCTAAACAGCCCAGTTTGGGCAAATTCATGGTGGAGGGAGCCTCTAACCAGCAGAGTTGGTGGAAATCAGGGTGGAGGGAGCCTCTAACCAGCAGAGTTGGGGGAAATCAGGGTGGAGGGAGCCTAGTATTAGCAGAATTGTGCAACGCTTATGGTGGATGAGTATGAGGATGCGGAGGAATTGGAGAGGTTGAGTACAGACATGGAGTTTCATGTTGGGGTGCTTTACACAGGTGGGCACAAAAATGACGGCTCTACCCAGTGGTGGTTCATTTTTATCAAAGTGAGCCGGTCGGCACTCTCAGCTGACAGACGGGTGCGCTTGTCAGTGATGATGCCACCGGCTGCACTGAACACCATCTCAGATAGGACGCTGGCGGCAGGACAGGACAGCACCTCCAAGGCATATAGGGCAAGTTCAAGCCACAGGTCCAACTTCGACACCCAATACGTGTAGGGCGCAGAGGGGTCGGAGAGGACAGGGCTGTGGTCGGAAAGGTATTCCCGCAACATGCGCCTATACTTCTCACGCCTGGTGACACTAGGACCCTCCGTGGCGGCACTTTGGCGAGGGGGTGCCATCAAGGTGTCCCAGACCTTAGACAGTGTGCCCCTCGTTTGTGTGGACCGGTGAGAACTTGGTTGCCTACTGGAGGAACTGCCCTCCCTGCCGCCAACGTCACATGCTGGAAACATCTCCATCATATTCTGCACCAATTGCCTGTGGCAAGCATTGATGCGATTGGCCCTCCCCTCTACCGGAATAAAAGACGAGATGTTGTTTTTATACCGGGGGTCAAGGATAGCAAAGATCCAGTACTGGTTGTCCTCCATGATTTTGACAATACGCTTGTCGGTTGTAAAGCACCCCAACATGAACTCAGCCATGTCTGCCACAGTGTTAGTTGGCATGACTCCTCTGGCCCCACCGGAAAGTTCAATCTCCATTTCCTCCTCATCCTCCATGTCTACCCATCCGCGCTGCAACAATGGGACGATTCGAAGTTGCCCGGAAGCCTCCTGTATCACCATCACATCATCGGACAACTCTTCTTCCTCCTCCTCCTCCTCCTCCTCCTCCTCCATTAAACGCAGTGAAGCGGACAGATGTGTGGACCTACTCTCCAGCTGTGACGGATCGGATGCTATCCCTAACTCCTCTGTGTGATCTGAGTTATCCCTGATGTCAATCAGGGATTCTCTCAGAACACACAAGAGCGGGATTGTAAGGCTCACCATCGCATCCTCAGAGCTCACCCTCCTTGTGGACTCCTCAAAGACCCGTAGGATGTCACAAAGGTCTCTCATCCATGGCCACTCATGGATGTGAAACTGAGGCAGCTGACTTTGTGGCACCCTAGGGTTTTGTAGCTGGTATTCCATCAAAGGTCTCTGCTGCTCAACCACTCTATTCAACATCTGAAACGTTGAGTTCCAGCGTGTGGGGACGTCGCACAAAAGCCGGTGTTGTGGCACATGCAGGCGTTGCTGGAGAGTGGACCTTTGTGCAAAGCGCGGAACTAAGGGCCCGCCTGATGTTGAGTGACACGTGCATGTGCAAGGCGGGGACGGCACACCGGGAGAAGTAGTGACGGCTAGGGACGGCATAGCGAGGTGCCGCAGTTGCCATCAGGTCCAGGAAGGCAGGAGTTTCAACAAGCCGGAACGCCAACATCTCCTGGGCCAGCAGTTTAGCGATGTTGGCGTTCAAGGCTTGCGCGTGTGGGTGGTTAGCAGTGTATTTCTGCCGCCGCTCCAATGTCTGAGAGATGGTGGGTTGTTGTAAAGAAACGCCTGATGGTGCCTTTGATGGTGCAGGAGAAGGAGATAAGACAGGACCAGGGGAGGATGAGGTAGAAGTCAACAAAGTGGCGGAGGCAGATGAAGTGGTGTCCTGGCTCGTCCTCTGGAGTGCATCGCCAGCACAGTCAGCAGTGGCAGTGGCAGAGGCAGAGGCAGTGGCAGAGGCAGTGGCAGTGGCGTGAACGGCAGGCGGCCTTTGTCCTGCCGTTGCTGCCTGCCACTGATTCCAGTGCTTGGATTCCAAATGACGGCGCATTGAAGTGGTGGACAGGTTGCTCTTCTCAGAGCCCCTAATCAATTTCGAGAGGCAAATTGTGCAGACAACACTATATCTGTCCTCGGCGCATTCCTTGAAAAAACTCCACACCTTCGAGAAACGTGCCCTCGAGGTGGGAGTTTTTCGGGGCTGGGTACGAACTGGAACATCTTGGGAGATTCCGGGTGTGGCCTGGCTTCGCCTAAGCTGCTGACCTCTGCCTCTGCCTCTAGCTACCCTTTTTGGTGCTGCACCTGCCTCAACATCCACACTACTTTCCCCGCTTGACATCCCCCCTGTCCAGGTCGGGTCAGTGTCCTCATCATCCACCACTTCCTCTTCCAACTCCTGTCTCATCTCCTCCTCCCGCACAATGCGCCGGTCAACTGGATGCCCTGACGGCAACTGCGTCACATCATCGTCGATGAGGGTGGGTTGCTGGTCATCCACCACCAAATCGAACGGAGATGGAGGAGACTCTAGTGTTTGAGCATCTGGACACAGATGCTCCTCTGTTAGGTTCGTGGAATCGTGACGTGGAGAGGCAGGTTGAGGGACAATGAAAGGAGCGGAGAACAGCTCTGGGGAGCAGGGACAGTTTGGGTTATTGTTCTGTAAAGCTTCGGAATTTTGGGAGGAAGGAAGACAAGACTGTTGGGTAATAGGAGGAGAGGAGGCAGAGTCTGACTGGCTGCTGGACAATGTGCTGTAAGCGTTCTCTGACAGCCATTGCAAGACCTGTTCCTGGTTCTCGGGCCTACTAAGGTTTGTACCCTGCAGTTTAGTTAATGTGGCAAGCAACCCTGGCACTGTGGAGTGGCGCAATGCTTGCTGCCCCACAGGAGTAGGCACGGGACGCCCTGTGGCTTCACTGCTACCTTGCTCCCCAGAACCATTCCCCCGACCTCGCCCACGGCCTCGTCCACGTCCCTTTCCGGGAGCCTTGCGCATTTTGAATTCCTAGTTAGAAATTGGCACTGTATACCAGTAGTAAAAATTGTGGGTGCACGTAACCCCAATGTATTCTTTGAATTACCAGTCAGAAACTGGCACTATATGGCAGTAGCAAGAAATGAGGGTATTTGTATTCCCAATATATTCTTTGAATTCCCAGTCAGACAATGGCACTGTATACCAGTAGTAAAAATTGTGGGTGCACGTAACCCCAATATATTCTTTGAATTCCCAGTCAGACACTGGCACTATATGGCAGTAGCAAGAAATGAGGGTATTTGTATTCCCAATATATTCTTTGAATTCCCAGTCAGACAATGGCACTGTATACCAGTAGTAAAAATTGTGGGTGCACGTAACCACAATATATTCTTTGAATTACCAGTCAGAAACTGGCACTATATGGCAGTAGCAAGAAATGAGGGTATTTGTATTCCCAATATATTCTTTGAATTCCCAGTCAGACAATGGCACTGTATACCAGTAGTAAAAATTGTGGGTGCACGTAACCACAATATATTCTTTGAATTACCAGTCAGAAACTGGCACTATATGGCAGTAGCAAGAAATGAGGGTATTTATAACCCCAATATATTCTTTGAATTCCCAGTCAGACAATGGCACTGTATACCAGTAGTAAAAATTGTGGGTGCACGTAACCCCAATATATTCTTTGAATTCCCAGTCAGACACTGGCACTATATGGCAGTAGCAAGAAATGAGGGTATTTGTATTCCCAATATATTCTTTGAATTCCCAGTCAGAGAATGGCACTGTATACCAGTAGTAAAAATTGTGGGTGCACGTAACCCCAATATATTCTTTGAATTACCAGTCAGAAACTGGCACTATATGGCAGTAGCAAGAAATGAGGGTATTTGTATTCCCAATATATTCTTTGAATTCCCAGTCAGACAATGGCACTGTATACCAGTAGTAAAAATTGTGGGTGCACGTAACCCCAATATATTCTTTGAATTCCCAGTCAGACACTGGCACTATATGGCAGTAGCAAGAAATGAGGGTATTTGTATTCCCAATATATTCTTTGAATTCCCAGTCAGACAATGGCACTGTATACCAGTAGTAAAAATTGTGGGTGCACGTAACCCCAATATATTCTTTGAATTCCCAGTCAGACACTGGCACTATATGGCAGTAGCAAGAAATGAGGGTATTTGTATTCCCAATATATTCTTTGAATTCCCAGTCAGACAATGGCACTGTATACCAGTAGTAAAAATTGTGGGTGCACGTAACCCCAATATATTCTTTGAATTACCAGTCAGAAACTGGCACTATATGGCAGTAGCAAGAAATGAGGGTATTTGTATTCCCAATATATTCTTTGAATTCCCAGTCAGACAATGGCACTGTATACCAGTAGTAAAAATTGTGGGTGCACGTAACCACAATATATTCTTTGAATTACCAGTCAGAAACTGGCACTATATGGCAGTAGCAAGAAATGAGGGTATTTGTATTCCCAATATATTCTTTGAATTCCCAGTCAGACAATGGCACTGTATACCAGTAGTAAAAATTGTGGGTGCACGTAACCACAATATATTCTTTGAATTACCAGTCAGAAACTGGCACTATATGGCAGTAGCAAGAAATGAGGGTATTTATAACCCCAATATATTCTTTGAATTCCCAGTCAGACAATGGCACTGTATACCAGTAGTAAAAATTGTGGGTGCACGTAACCCCAATATATTCTTTGAATTCCCAGTCAGACACTGGCACTATATGGCAGTAGCAAGAAATGAGGGTATTTGTATTCCCAATATATTCTTTGAATTCCCAGTCAGACAATGGCACTGTATACCAGTAGTAAAAATTGTGGGTGCACGTAACCCCAATATATTCTTTGAATTACCAGTCAGAAACTGGCACTATATGGCAGTAGCAAGAAATGAGGGTATTTGTGTTCCCAATATATTCTTTGAATTCCCAGTCAGACAATGGCACTGTATACCAGTAGTAAAAATTGTGGGTGCACGTAACCCCAATATATTCTTTGAATTACCAGTCAGAAACTGGCACTATATGGCAGTAGCAAGAAATGAGGGTATTTGTATTCCCAATATATTCTTTGAATTCCCAGTCAGACAATGGCACTGTATACCAGTAGTAAAAATTGTGGGTGCACGTAACCCCAATATATTCTTTGAATTCCCAGTCAGACACTGGCACTATATGGCAGTAGCAAGAAATGAGGGTATTTGTATTCCCAATATATTCTTTGAATTCCCAGTCAGACAATGGCACTGTATACCAGTAGTAAAAATTGTGGGTGCACGTAACCCCAATATATTCTTTGAATTACCAGTCAGAAACTGGCACTATATGGCAGTAGCAAGAAATGAGGGTATTTATAACCCCAATATATTCTTTGAATTCCCAGTCAGACAATGGCACTGTATACCAGTAGTAAAAATTGTGGGTGCACGTAACCCCAATATATTCTTTGAATTACCAGTCAGAAACTGGCACTATATGGCAGTAGCAAGAAATGAGGGTATTTGTATTCCCAATATATTCTTTGAATTCCCAGTCAGACAATGGCACTGTATACCAGTAGTAAAAATTGTGGGTGCACGTAACCCCAATATATTCTTTGAATTCCCAGTCAGACACTGGCACTATATGGCAGTAGCAAGAAATGAGGGTATTTGTATTCCCAATATATTCTTTGAATTCCCAGTCAGACAATGGCACTGTATACCAGTAGTAAAAATTGTGGGTGCACGTAACCCCAATATATTCTTTGAATTACCAGTCAGAAACTGGCACTATATGGCAGTAGCAAGAAATGAGGGTATTTATAACCCCAATATATTCTTTGAATTCCCAGTCAGACAATGGCACTGTATACCAGTAGTAAAAATTGTGGGTGCACGTAACCCCAATATATTCTTTGAATTACCAGTCAGAAACTGGCACTATATGGCAGTAGCAAGAAATGAGGGTATTTGTATTCCCAATATATTCTTTGAATTCCCAGTCAGACAATGGCACTGTATACCAGTAGTAAAAATTGTGGGTGCACGTAACCCCAATATATTCTTTGAATTACCAGTCAGAAACTGGCACTATATGGCAGTAGCAAGAAATGAGGGTATTTGTATTCCCAATATATTCTTTGAATTCCCAGTCAGACAATGGCACTGTATACCAGTAGTAAAAATTGTGGGTGCACGTAACCCCAATATATTCTTTGAATTCCCAGTCAGAAACTGGCACTATATGGCAGTAGCAAGAAATGAGGGTATTTATAACCCCAATATATTCTTTGAATTCCCAGTCAGACAATGGCACTGTATACCAGTAGTAAAAATTGTGGGTGCACGTAACCCCAATATATTCTTTGAATTCCCAGTCAGACACTGGCACTATATGGCAGTAGCAAGAAATGAGGGTATTTGTATTCCCAATATATTCTTTGAATTCCCAGTCAGACAATGGCACTGTATACCAGTAGTAAAAATTGTGGGTGCACGTAACCCCAATATATTCTTTGAATTCCCAGTCAGACACTGGCACTATATGGCAGTAGCAAGAAATGAGGGTATTTGTATTCCCAATATATTCTTTGAATTCCCAGTCAGACAATGGCACTGTATACCAGTAGTAAAAATTGTGGGTGCACGTAACCCCAATATATTCTTTGAATTCCCAGTCAGACACTGGCACTATATGGCAGTAGCAAGAAATGAGGGTATTTGTATTCCCAATATATTCTTTGAATTCCCAGTCAGACAATGGCACTGTATACCAGTAGTAAAAATTGTGGGTGCACGTAACCCCAATATATTCTTTGAATTACCAGTCAGAAACTGGCACTATATGGCAGTAGCAAGAAATGAGGGTATTTATAACCCCAATATATTCTTTGAATTCCCAGTCAGACAATGGCACTGTATACCAGTAGTAAAAATTGTGGGTGCACGTAACCCCAATATATTCTTTGAATTACCAGTCAGAAACTGGCACTATATGGCAGTAGCAAGAAATGAGGGTATTTATAACCCCAATATATTCTTTGAATTCCCAGTCAGACAATGGCACTGTATACCAGTAGTAAAAATTGTGGGTGTATATAGCCCCAATTCTATTGCTAGGGGACTTGCAGGGTATTTCTGGGGTGAAGGTGGGGGGGCACACCGTTGGAACGGGTATCGGGGTATATATCGGGTATACGGGAATACACTGACAGTGTATTCCATTCAGGATCCTGGGAAAGCTGGGTTGCGGCGATTGAGCCCGTCAGTGCCACGTTACACTGACAAGCTTCTCCCTGGAATTTAGCTCTTACAAGAGCTGTTGTGGTTGTCTTCTCCTTCCTATCCTAGCCTGTCCCTGCCTACCCAGAATCTAAGCCCTAGCTAGCTGGACGGAAACCTCCGTCCTCGGTGAATTGCAAGCTCAGAATGACGCGAACCTGGGCGGCGCTGTTCTTTTAAATTAGAGGTCACATGTTTTCGGCAGCCAATGGGTTTTGCCTACTTTTCTCAACGTCACCGGTGTCGTAGTTCCTGTCCCACCTACCCTGCGCTGTTATTGGAGCAAAAAAGGCGCCAGGGAAGGTGGGAGGGGAATCGAGTAATGGCGCACTTTACCACGCGGTGTTCGATTCAATTCGAACATGCCGAACAGCCTAATATCCGATCGAACATGAGTTCGATAGAACACTGTTCGCTCATCTCTAATCACCACCAATTTAATTGAGATTACCCAATCAAAGGACATGTAATCTCAATTAAATTGAGCGAGTACTATTCAAAACAGCTGTGAATGGAAGGAATGAAATGAAAGTGGCGGCACGCAGACTTTTCCAGCAGCTGGCCACTCAACCGCCGGCTGCGTCCATTCATTCCTATGGGTGCGTGCTATTCGAATGGGAGTTTCAAATAGTACTCGCTCATCTTTAGTAATGAGCAGTTTGGAATAATTTGTGTGTGATACTCCTAATCCCTGCCTTGCACACTAGAAATAGCTGTGGGCCCGACTAACTAACCTAAGTGGGCGCGAACACAGCCGGAGAAATAACACACCTACAAGAGAAACAGAAAAACCTGTCTTGCTTTTATATTTTTATTTGAAAAGTAATTGTGAAGGGTATTGGCCTGCATCTATGCCATCCTTGTGGGAAATGTTGGAGTACAAAAAATCTACATCCATGTTAGTCAATATTGTATTTTCAGGGGGGCCACATGGTGGCTCAGTGGTTAGCACTGCAGCCTTGCAGCGCTGGAGTCCTGGTGTTCAAATCCCGCCAAGGGCAAAACACCATCTGCAAGGAGTTTTTTATGTTCTCCCTGTGTTTGCATGGATTTCCATCCCATATTTCAAAGACATACTGATAGGGAAAAATGTACATTGTGAGCTCTATGTGGGGCTCACAATCTGCATTTAAAAAAAAAATAAAAAAAAAAAAAAAATTGTATTTTCAGGTAGTGGACCTAGGGTTGAGAGCTTTCAGAAAATATCTGTGGTGTTCTGTTTCTAGGTGGGTGTACTACTCACCAAGGGTATGAGTGTTCTCAACCCAACTAGAAATACTGTCGGTTAAAATCCCAATGACAATTGGCCTTCTAGGGTGGCCGTCTTAATGTATTTTTGGTAACATGTCGAAGGGACACATTTTGCAATTGTTTGGTATAAATTCCAGAAGACTGTTAGGCACTGTGTTGAAACTATTCATATTTTTAAGTTACCATGTGCTGTTTGCCCAGGATCTACAATTTTATTTTTTTTCTGAAATTTTATGTAATAATCCAGAGTTTGTGTACAGTATGTGCGGGACATGATGTCCATGTTGTCTGCTTCTTTTTTTATGATTCCAACATGTGATATCATAACTGTTTGGGTATAAAAAAGTGTTTCACATATAGTTAGTTTGTTTTGAAAGCTTGGAAATGTCATTTTTCTGGTTAGCCAATAAAGGTATCATGCCAACAACACCATTTTGAGACAAGTGTATCAAATATTGCATGATTTTATGTACTGTAAATGGTTGAAGTTTTAAACTCCCCACAAAATCTTGTTGTAATGTCCAGTAGTTAAACATCTGGATACACCCCAACCTCCAAGGTATCAGAGCACATTCCCAATCAGTGCCCTGACTTGATATACGTCAAGCATATACGTGCACCTCCTTGATAGCACAAATACCCAGCTTGATGTTGCCTGTTATGGGAGTAGGTGTACACTGACCATTCATTGTTGCTGAAGAACATATCATCTAATTTAGCAAGAGGTGCTTACATGAGACGCTGTCCTAAAGCCAAACCCAAATCTATATATAACCTGTTATTTAATCTTGGGGTAAACACTGTTTTGCAGATCTACTAATCAGGATCAGTTCATTTCTAAACTGACTAATTGTATTATTATTTTTATGAATGGGATTGATGAAAATGGCATTTGGCTTTGCTTTGCATTCTGTGCAGTAATTCTGGTTTCTAATTTTCTTGTTCACAGTTTGATTCCTGGATAATTTACCTTCTACCAGCTATGTGTTTACCACAACAAGAATCCGAAAGAGAATGAATCTCCAATTAACAACAGACCTCTTACCATGGCAAACATTTGCAAAAACTATTAACTCATTACTGTTGCCTAGGATTGTTTCTGAACTAGTTCCATACAGTTCTGTAAAGACCTGACATTGCAGCTTTCACTGTTGCCACCATTCTTGACATGTCTATTTTAATAAATCTTTGTTCCCTATAAGGCAGACCTGGGCAATGTGCGGCCTGCAGGCCACATCCGGCCCTCTGACTGCTTCTATCCGGCCCGCATAGCTATTGGAAGGTTTTTGAAGGACCTGTGATGATGTCTATGGGAAAGCCGCCTGCGTTTCCGTAGATATAATTGACATGCTGCGATTTGCAAAGCCGCAACGGCTTTGCAAATCACAGCGTGTCTGCACAGCGTTTTTTTCCTCCAAAGTGGACATAGGATTCTTATGAATCCCATCCACTTTGCCTGCACTGTACAACACCACGATTTTTCCCAGAGCGTCTCCGCTGCTGGCAAATAGCGGCGTTTACGTCCCGTGGGGCCCCGGCCCTATGGAGTGTTTTAAATGTTAGAATACGTAAAAGTGAGTGCCAGCTGGGTGTGCAGTTATACTAGGAGTTTGTATCCTCTGCTTTCCATTAGTTTTTTCATAGACATACATGTCACTTTCACTTGGACATAACTTCGGCAGAGTTTGCTAGGCTTCTAGGAGTCCTTTCATTGCCATACACAATGTTTTATGTCAATTTAAGCTGTGATTCATAAAGAACTTGTTAGGCTCAAAACAAATCTTCAGACCAAACCACCCGAACCCAAAAAGAATCTAAAGAGGTTTGTTCCTCCCCGCTCACACCCTACAGCGCAATAGGCGCTGCTGTGGAGAAGGATGTTCCTGACAGACTATCAGAAACGCCCTTCTGACTGTAAAGCGCTACGGTATCGGGACCAATAGCGCTTTACCCGGGGCACAGATCGGAAAAGCGCACTGCCAGCTTTCCAGCAGTATATAGAACTGCCTGTGCCCAATCTGATGAAAGGTCCTCTTTAAATCTATGAGTGAAGAGAGTGAATTCCTGTTCTTATCATATGACTCAACAAGAAACATGACAAACAACTAATACATTTTGATGATTTCTTTCATTTGGATTGATGTGACAGTGATATTTTTGTATCTTAAACTTTTTCATAGAGGAGGGGTCATGTGTTATAATTTAGGTTCTGAATCACTGTATTTCTTAAGCATGATGTTGAAATGACAAGTGACAATTATTACAGTTATTATATGACAATGAGCAATTGCACATTCTTCTATATTGTTCGTATATTCGTTTGAGGATACAAAAGCTAATTTCTCAGACTTTAACCCCTTAAGGACACAGCCCAAAAGTATGTTAAGGACCAGGCCTATTTTTTCAAAATTGACATGTGTCACTTTAAATGGCAATAACTTTGAGACGCTTTAACTTACACAAGTGATTTTGAGATTGTTTTCTCGTAACACATTATACTTCATGTTAGTGGTAAACACTAATCAATATTTTTGTATTTACTTATTAAAAAAATAGGAAATTTGATGGAAATTTGGAAAAAAATTGCAATTTTCAAAATGTGAAATTCTCTGCTTTTCAGGCAGATAGTTATACCACCCAAATACAGTAATAAATATTATCTCCCATATCTCTGCTTTATATCGGCATCATCTTTTGATTTTATTTTAATTTTTTTTGGACGTTACAAGGCTTACAGGTGTAACAGCGATTTTCCAGATTTACAAGAAATGTAACTATGTTTTTTTGTTTGTTTTACACACTTTATTTTTTTTTTAAAAAAAACCTTTTTTTCATTTTTTTATTTGTGCTGCAAGCACACTAGAACCAGCGATCAGAGAGGATCGCTGGTTCTATACTAACTACAGACTGCAATACATGTGTATTGCAGTCTATAGAGGAAGCTAGCAATGCAGATGCATAGACTAGCTTCCTCTCCTCCCGGCATCCAAGGGGTTAACCCTCCCCCCATCGGAGCTCACTCCGATGGGGGGAGGGATTAAGGAGCAGCGTGTAGCTGTAAATTACAGCTAACACAGACTCCTTATGCAGCCAGCAGCATGCTTTATAGCCAGCCAAACCCCTAGGGTGCCATGATCACTGTGGATCATGGCACCTTAAGGGTTAAACAGTGGGGGTCGGTGCAATCACCGTCCCTGCTGCTACAGGGGAAGCCTGGCTGTCAGATACAGCCGGCCTCCCATGGAGATCGCACGGGCTGTGCTTCTGAGCCCGTGCGATCTCCATCACGTACAGGTACGTGGGAATGCGGGAACTAACCGCATTCCCTGACGTACAGGTACGTGATTTAGCGTTAACGGGTTAAAATAATATGAAGCTCCTACCAAACCTACCTGTTGACATTTATATTACTTTCTAATTTGTGGAAAAATGTGCATTGAGCCACTAGGACCACTTTCACACTGTCAGTATTTGGTCAGTATTTTTCTTCAGGATTTGTAATCCAAAATTAGTGATGGTTCAGAAACATTGAAGAGGTACAGATCTTTCCATTATCATTTTTGTGGAGTGTTCTGGTTTTGCATTACAAATACTGATGGAAAATACTAACCAAATTCTGACTATATGAAAGTGTAAGGAAAATGTTTATTTTTGTACCGTGTTAGACAGTGGGTAGGAATATTAAAAAAAAAAAAAAAAGGCTAACTAATAATGATGATGGTAGATTACTGTTAATCTACCATCATCATTAGTTAGTCATTAAAAAAGTATCAACTACTGAAGACTCAAGTTTTTTTGGGTTTTTTTTATATATGAAAGTGGTCGTACACAATAGAATTTAGACTGTGATCTCTCGGCTCAAGTGAAAATTCATCGATTTGTCATACAAACAACTAATCCTACCACAAAACCAACATTGAACATTTCAACAGATGTTCATCTAGCCTAAAAATAAAAATTAACAGACCATAGAGGTGTTTGGACATAGAGACAACAATGGACAATCTTGAATATAACAATTAGAGATGAGCGAACACTAAAATGTTCGAGGTTCGAAATTCGATTCGAACAGCCGCTCACTGTTCGAGTGTTCGAATGGGTTTCGAACCCCATTATAGTCTATGGGGAACATAAACTCGTTAAGGGGGAAACCCAAATTCGTGTCTGGAGGGTCACCAAGTCCACTATGACACCCCAGGAAATGATACCAACACCCTGGAATGACACTGGGACAGCAGGGGAAGCATGTCTGGGGGCATAAAAGTCACTTTATTTCATGGAAATCCCTGTCAGTTTGCGATTTTCGCAAGCTAACTTTTCCCCATAGAAATGCATTGGCCAGTGCTGATTGGCCAGAGTACGGAACTCGACCAATCAGCGCTGGCTCTGCTGGAGGAGGCGGAGTCTAAGATCGCTCCACACCAGTCTCCATTCAGGTCCGACCTTAGACTCCGCCTCCTCCGGCAGAGCCAGCGCTGATTGGCCGAAGGCTGGCCAATGCATTCCTATGCGAATGCAGACTTAGCAGTGCTGAGTCAGTTTTGCTCAACTACACATCTGATGCACACTCGGCACTGCTACATCAGATGTAGCAATCTGATGTAGCAGAGCCGAGGGTGCACTAGAACCCCTGTGCAAACTCAGTTCACGCTAATAGAATGCATTGGCCAGCGCTGATTGGCCAATGCATTCTATTAGCCCGATGAAGTAGAGCTGAATGTGTGTGCTAAGCACACACATTCAGCACTGCTTCATCAAGCCAATACAATGCATTAGCCAGTGCTGATTGGCCAGAGTACGGAATTCGGCCAATCAGCGCTGGCCAATGCATTCTATTAGCCCGATGAAGTAGAGCTGAATGTGTGTGCTAAGCACACACATTCAGCACTGCTTCATCAAGCCAATACAATGCATTAGCCAGTGCTGATTGGCCAGAGTACGGAATTCGGCCAATCAGCGCTGGCTCTGCTGGAGGAGGCGGAGTCTAAGGTCGGACCTGAATGGAGACTGGTGTGGAGCGATCTTAGACTCCGCCTCCTCCAGCAGAGCCAGCGCTGATTGGCCGAATTCCGTACTCTGGCCAATCAGCACTGGCTAATGCATTGTATTGGCGTGATGAAGCAGTGCTGAATGTGTGTGCTTATCACACACATTCAGCTCTACTTCATCGGGCTAATAGAATGCATTGGCCAATCAGCGCTGGCCAATGCATTCTATTAGCGTGAACTGAGTTTGCACAGGGGTTCTAGTGCACCCTCGGCTCTGCTACATCAGATTGCTACATCTGATGTAGCAGTGCCGAGTGTGCATCAGATGTGTAGTTGAGCAAAACTGACTCAGCACTGCTAAGTCTCTGCATTCGCATAGGAATGCATTGGCCAGCCTTCGGCCAATCAGCGCTGGCTCTGCCGGAGGAGGCGGAGTCTAAGGTCGGACCTGAATGGAGACTGGTGTGGAGCGATCTTAGACTCCGCCTCCTCCAGCAGAGCCAGCGCTGATTGGTCGAGTTCCGTACTCTGGCCAATCAGCGCTGGCCAATGCATTCTATTAGCCCGATGAAGTAGAGCTGAATGTGTGTGCTTAGCACACACATTCAGCTCTACTTCATCAGGCTAATAGAATACATTGGCCAATCAGCGCTGGCCAATGCATTCTATTAGCTTGATGAAGCAGAGTGTGCACAAGGGTTCAAGCGCACCCTCGGCTCTGATGTAGCAGAGCTGAGGGTGCACAAGGGTTCAAGTGCACCCTCGGCTCTCCTACATCAGAGCCGAGGGTGCGCTTGAACCCTTGTGCAGCCTCGGCTCTGCTACATCAGAGCCGAGGGTGCGCTTGAACCCTTGTGCACACTCTGCTTCATCAAGCTAATAGAATGCATTGGCCAGCACTGATTGGCCAGAGTACGGAATTCGGCCAATCAGCGCTGGCCAATGCATCCCTATGGGAAAAAGTTTATCTCACAAAAATCACAATTACACACCCGATAGAGCCCCAAAAAGTTATTTTTAATAACATTCCCCCCTAAATAAAGGTTATCCCTAGCTATCCCTGCCTGTACAGCTATCCCTGTCTCATAGTCACAAAGTTCACATTCTCATATGACCCGGATTTGAAATCCACTATTCGTCTAAAATGGAGGTCACCTGATTTCGGCAGCCAATGACTTTTTCCAATTTTTTTCAATGCCCCCAGTGTCGTAGTTCCTGTCCCACCTCTCCTGCGCTGTTATTGGTGCAAAAAAGGCGCCAGGGAAGGTGGGAGGGGAATCGAATTTTGGCGCACTTTACCACGTGGTGTTCGATTCGATTCGAACATGGCGAACACCCTGATATCCGATCGAACATGTGTTCGATAGAACACTGTTCGCTCATCTCTAATAACAATGTCAATGGCATTGCGTTCCAGTATCTGTCATTTCACTAAATTTAAACTTTATTTATGGTGAATTTTGAAAGACATTATTTTAAACACAACATGCAATGAAGGCTCCTAAGTGATCCAACTATGCAGATATGATGTTGCCATATTCAGTCAGTGTAGTATAGTGAAAACACATTTTAGAAAAAAAAATATATATGTAGATTTTTCTAAGTTAAAACAGCAATGAACGTTCATTTAGAAATGTCTAAAAATCATATATCAGTCAGTCAAGTCAATACACAAACGATTATAGTCGACAGATGGCCAAAAAAAAATCCAACACAAGCGATTTTGGATGTGACCAACTTTAAAGGGGTACTCCCACGTCGCATACTCACCAGTCTTCGTTCTTTGAAATCTTCTGTCTTCCGGCTTTGTTTCGTCATTGGTGGGCGGGGTCACATATGCAAAGCCAAGCGGCGAGATGCCGCCGGCCCTGCATGCACGCTCATACACCAGTCTAGCCTTCACAATGCGAATACAGACCCGACACCCTGTCAGGTCTGTATTAGCATTGTGAAGGCTAGACTCGTCTATGAGCGCGCACGCAGGGCTGGCGGCATCTCGCCGCTTGGCTTTGCATATGTGACCCCGCCCACCAATGACGAAACAAAGCTGGAAGACAGAAGATTTCAAAGAACGAAGACTGGTGAGTATGCGACGTGGGAGTACCCCTGGGGCTTTGCATATGTGACCCCGGAGCGGAGCGGAATAGCAGCATCGCTTCTGCCGCTGCTTGCTTCATGCAGGGCAGAAGCATAGCGATGTTGCTGGCTTCACCTGTGCCGGCGTCTAACCCTGTGCCGGCGTCTAACCCTGCATTGGCGGCCCCTTCCCCCAAAGGGTAAACTACCCCCCCCCCCCCCCACCAGGCTCGCTCCCGTGCACTTAGTCCCTCCTCCCTCCCCCCTGAGAGCAGGCTGATACATCACTTGACTCAGGAGCAGCTAGGTCAGGGCTGTGGCCACAAAAAAATGAATAAAGTAATATAGTGGACAAACAAAGCAGTTTTGCTGAAGCAGTGTATTTAGGAAAAGTCTTACATTCACATTAACAAGCATTACAGATAAGATCCTTGTGACGGGACAACCCCTTTAATTGATGGTTGACCATTTAGGATGATCGATTGTAGGTTTTTGTATGAACAACTATCTGCCAAATGTCTAAAATCTTCCGCTACAACAGTCTAAAGTCTGAAGTGTATGGCCAGCTTTAGATAGTAGGGCTCCAGTGGGACTTCTATCCTTGCACGTCTGATACTGTAGCTACATCTATGATGCTTGCCTGTACATTTTTCTGACAAAGTCTCACAAGTTTCATGGTAAAAGTAAATGTCCTTATTTTCCATAATAACTAGAACTAAATTTTCCTCCTGCTTTCTGCTATTTTCCATTGAAAAACAGACGTGGCTCTAAAGTTGCTGAGGCGGTCTATTTTTATATCAGTGTTTTACATTCAGAGGCTATCTTGAAAAAATCCTTATAAACCTGGGCATCAGACATGCTCTTAAAACGGGAAGTGGGAACCAATTTCATATCCTTTCAGAGGACAAACATAAAATTAAATTAAAACACATTGTATATTGCTTCCAAAATGAGAGAAAATGAAATACAAGTCCTTCTGGCTGTAAAATAATAAAGTATGTCTGTGAGAGGTTAAGTGATCTTCCATGCTGATCTTTCTCGTGCACCAGGAACAGAAATGTTATGAAGTAGTAGTGTAATAGTAGAATAGGAGAGATTTCTGCAGTCCTCATTTACCTATGTTTAGTATGCTTGTGAATATTGGATTATAGTAACATTAAATGTATGTGCAGTGATCCAGAGTGCAACAAAATTGATATGGGAAAAGTCAGAAGTATGCCCAAAGTGGTAGAGACTGTTCATGGTGGCTTTTGCCTCCACATCCTCTTACAGGTCGTAGGTCAGCACCGTGGTGAGGGTTTGCACTGGGGTTATAGTTAATGTTCACCTGGGGAACTCTGCCCCTGGTCTTCCATATGATGGTGTTTTGGGGTACCCTTGATGTTAAGTGAAAATAAAAGCATAGAAAACAAGATGGCAGGTGAAAATGAAGGTGATGGTGCTTTGCGAGAAGCTACCCGTCCCTCTTCTAATAATACAGTCTAGCTCACTCTGAGGTGAAGAGAAAGTTAGTCTCTGGTTAAACAATGGGGGCTCCTAGTAACCAATAATCTCTTCCTATCCTCTAGGAATCCCAGATCATCAGCCACTCCTGCTTTCATAGTAACACAGAAAAGACTTGTCCGGTGTAAAGCTGGAAAGTACTAATAGCCAGTCATAACCAGTGTGCTCATGAAATGGCAAAAGTCCTTAGCAGTTGCCTTTTTGAGGGACATAGCACATGTAACATACTGTTAGGATTAGGTCCCGCAGGGTTCTCGCTCAGCGCACAGTGCCACCTGCGAGTCCATCTAACCCTCGCCCTCTGCCTCATGTAGTGAGGTGTCTGGAGTGTATGTCCAGCTTTCAGCCTACTGAGCATGCTCAGACCTATTGGAGCCGCACGCAGGCTAAGTGCCATTTTGTTTCTACTGAGCATGAGCGGTGAGGTCATGACCACCGCCCCTATTGGGCGGGGACTTCCTTTAAATAGTGTGAGCCGACGCCCACCCAGTGCTCACACTTTGAATAAGAAAGATTGAAGTTTGCTAAAGGACAGTAGTTCAGGGCTAGGCTCCAGTATCCAGGCAGGGGTTCAGACTAGGACTATAGGTATTACCCAGTAAATCCTGAACTGACAGCTCTATACCAGGGTTAGGAGCAGTAGACAATGTTCCAGCCCATAGAGTTGCAGCAGGTCTGGTCTCTCAGCCTCTTTACTGTCAAAACTTCCTTTCCTCTCCTGGCTGTTGCAGGAGCATGTTTAGTTGCTGACCTGGGGTGACTGTTAACCCTCGGCAGCCTTGTGGTTTCAGCTGTACTGCTGCACCTGTACAGTGAGGTTAACTGGCAGGGCTTTCTTGCAGCGTGTTCACATTAAGTTTGCGTCACATACTGTATCTGCCAGTGCAGCTTAACTGGTAGAGGTCGATTCAGACATACAGCCGCCCACCATTGGGCCTGTGGACCTCGCTGCAGTGTCTTGCAGACTAGAGGTTCTGTTCTTTAAAATTATTTTTAAAGATATACACAAAACCGTAACACATACATTGCAATTCCTTTATTCTGATTACCAGAAAAGTTTGCTAATCCAGACATTATTCCAGTAGAGAATTCTTGCACAAGTCCAGGAAAGAAAACTAAGCAGAGAGAATCAGTCCATGATTACAAGTAAAGTAATAGCAAGAGATTTGCTAGTAACATTTAATAGTAGGCTTTACTCCAAGTGGGGATATATGCATTACTGTGAGGACCTAGAATGGCTGCCACTGGGATTATATAATGAAAAAGTTTAATGAATATTTTGATAACAGGAAAATACTATGCACATGGTAAAATTACTCAGTCAAAGAAGAATAGACCATTGGTGGTCTTTTCAGAGAGACAGTCATTTCAGTAGGTTTCAATAGGGGTATTTTAAGGAAATGCATAAACTATGTTTTTCTTCACTCTACTTCTGTTATGGGAAGAATTTTGTTATAGGAATGAAGCTGAAGGCACATGCCATAAACAGAAGTGTATACTTTAAAATAAATGTGGTGTGTTTCTCAACTTGACCACTATAACAACTATTTTAGATCTGGAAACCAGGCCTTCCTTCCAGTGCAAATTTAAAAGGGTAGGGGCAACGTGGTAGCTCAGTGGTTAGCACTGCAGCCTTGCAGCACTTGTGCCCTGAGTTCGAATCCCACCATGAGCAACATCTGCAAGGCGTTTGTATGTTCTCCCTGTGTTTGCATGGATTTTTTCCCATTCTACAAAGACATACTTAAATGGGAAAAAAAATGTACATTGTGATCCCTTTGTGGGGCTTACAATCTACATTTTTTTAAAAAATGAAAAATTTAAAGGGGTAATCCAGCGATAAGTGCTAAATTGGTAAGGGTCTGAATTCTGAGTCCCTGCTGATTCCCAGAACCATGTCAGTGATTGGACTTCAACCACACTTGCATTTATCACCTATTTAGTGGATAGGTGAAAAATGCTTCCTTTAACCCCTTGGTGCCAGTTTTGGACTTTATGACACAGCCCTATTTTTAAAATATGACATGTCACTTTATGTGATGAATGCTTTAACTTTTCCAGGTGATTTTGAGAATGATTTTTCATGACACATTAAGTACTTTGTGTTTGTTGTAAATTTTGAAAAAAAAAAAAAAAAGGACATTTGGTCACAAAAATATGCAATTTTCAAAGTTTGAAATTATTCTGTTTTCATATAGAGTTACACCAGGAAAATCAGTTTATAAGCATAATTTACCAGATCTCTGCTTTATGTTGACATCAAATTTTAAACATTCATTTTATTTTTTTGGACGTTATACGGCTTACAGCCTGACAGGAACTTTCAAGCGATTTTGTAAAACAAGTTTTTGAAGGTACTAATTCAGTTCCTAAGAGGCTTTGAAAAGTCTTTGTATTAGAAACCCCCATAAATCACCCTGTTTTAAAAACTGAACCACCAAATCAATTCAAGACAGTATTTGAGAAGTTTGTTAACCCTTTAAACATTTCACAGGAATTAAAACAAAATAAAGGTGAAAAATTAACATTTCAATTTTTTTCAATACTGTATTCCTTTAACTCTAAAAGTTGCACATTCACAAGGGATTAAAGGAGAAAATGCATGTCATAGTTTGTTGCACAATTTCTGTCAAGCACAAGAATACCACATGTGTTGATGTTACCTGCTATCTGGGCACACGACAGGACGCATAAAGGGAAGGAGCGACATAGGGT
Source organism: Leptodactylus fuscus (assembly GCF_031893055.1). Taxonomy (NCBI): domain Eukaryota; kingdom Metazoa; phylum Chordata; class Amphibia; order Anura; family Leptodactylidae; genus Leptodactylus; species Leptodactylus fuscus. The sequence continues at coordinate 149,163,422 of NC_134266.1, forward strand.
TTTCAGAGGGCAGATTTTACTTGAATCATTTTCAGGTGCTGCTTCATACAGCTGATACTCCGATCTCCCTGTTCAGGGCACTGTTAGTTATGACAGTAAGACACTGATCAGTACTATGCATAGCTGCACTGTGAATGACGGAGTCTGTACAGACCCACCAATCACAGCAATCGCTGGCGAGGAGAGGCTTCTACTGGTCCCTTTTCGGTCACATGGAAGTCTCAGCTGCCTGCAACAGCCAAGCTCCCGATACCCAGCCATACTCCCTGCTAGAAAAAAAAGCCCCAGGAGATGCACCGTAACTGTACATTGTGGTGCATTAATGAAGCTCTCTCCACAAAGTACAGTTACGTTGTGTTGAACCTAAGGATTAATACAAAGTACATGGTGGAATTGTAACATCACAGTAAATTCTGTGGCATCAATATGCTCTCCGTGACATCACAGTGGGTATTGCAAAAATCATAATGGGGCACTATCACATTACAATGGGCCATTGTGGTATCACAAAGGGGATTTACAACATGACCATGTAGCATTAGGACATCTCAGTGGGTCTCTATGAAACCACAGTGGAGCTCTATTACATCACATTGGGGCTCTCTGATATCGCAGCGGTGTTTTTGAGTTTGTAATGGGTCTAGAAGTAGGATCCCAACTCGTAGATCCACAGAAATTAAAGGAATTTGCACTTTTATGATGCAGCAATTTTTTTTAATTTTTTTATTTACCACTGATAGTGATCACAGAATATCCATTATGTATTCAAATACATTAGATTTTCATTGGACTTTACATGAATTGTATACAAACAAAATCATAACTATATAGTCCAGACAAGTATATATTATACATATAGGACAATGTGAATACAATCATACACAAATAAATATATACATATGGTTATATAATTATAGTAACAGAAATCATAAATGGATAGAGGCTCAAATTGGTGCCAGTCAGGTTGTGGTAAGTATAAAGCATGGTATTTAGGTAATACAATCCATAGAATAATGGCAAATAGCTGAATGGAGAGTGTAGAGAACAATGAGTAGAAATCTTAGTTGGGCAATCATGTGATTGTGTTTTATACAATAACAAGGAATAGGGAACATAGGTTAGGTGGTATAGGGAACATGGGTTAGGTGGTCTCTCCCTAAGGATAGACGTTATCCCCATAATAAGGAATAGGGAATAATATATTTTGACAATGGATATTGGACTGCACAAGCCAGAAGACGGCCCGCTTTGTTTCCCCACATATTGAAGGAGTGGAGCAGCGTCCCAAATGTCAGAGTTACTGCTTTTGTTCAAGGAGGTTTTTAATCTCATGATAGACAGTAGTGAGGGAGGGGAGAGTGTTGCTTTGAAGGGATAGTTTATGTTTATGTTTATGTCTAGTCTATTTAAAGACTGTAGGAAGGATTGCAACTTATGATTTGCAGCTATTTTAATTCTGGACCCCTTCCAAGACACATTTCAATGCCTTCCACTGAATGGGTGGAAAGGTGGATTCTTGCATGTGGTTATGCTCAAAATCAGATTAGTAATAGAGCTTTGGAGTACGGTGAGGCATTGAAAGTCAAGCAGCAGCAACTCGTTCGGGGAGGTCAGGGACAAGAGGGTAAGAGAGAAGGTGACAGGAGTGTGGTCAGATAGTAGAAGAGTTATCTATGGAAGCTGTAGTGACTTGGGATAGGAAGGCATAGGTTTATACCATAACGTCCTTCTAGAATGATATCAGCAGGCATTCCCAGTAAGTATAATAAAAGGAACCATCTGGAACAATGCACAACCACCAGACATTAGGGATAGTCGGAATCAATCTAAGTATGGTTCCTGAATGATAATTTTATTTTAAAAAAAACACAGTGTAGATAATTTAGGTCACTCATTGGTAAAATGGTTATGTATAGATGATTCAAGGAAGGTGCATGGGCCGCTTGAGGGACTGTAAACTGTAGACAGTAACAACAAAACAATGTATATCAGATTAAATACCTTATAGACTTCACATTCTGGTTCACTGAATGATCATTGATATTAACGATCTTATATACTGTAAGTTACATCATGGTAAAAATATATTGTAGAACATAGACATTGAGGTTTTCACATTTTTGTGCTGTTTTTTGGCCCTTGGACATAAGCACCTTCCTATATATGGATCTTACCAGTTCTCTTTTTATCATCTTTTTTTGTGTGTGAACTAAACATAAAACAGATATCTGACATTCTCTCTTCCTGTCACTAACATCATTGAAAGTTTTTAGAGATGAAAACCTTACAGTCAAAAAGGGAAGAATACATTTATCTGAAAAGGAAAATTTTGCAAACTAAAAACTTGTACTTGCGAAACACTTTTAAAAGTTGCACAATTGATGATTAATATTCCTAGAAATGAAACAATATGACAAAGATGTCATCTAGGAGCCATATCTTTTGAAGGAAATAGTTTTTCTTGCAGAAATTCTATTGGAGTGGGGATTATTACAGGCTATGTTTCCTGGGAAAAAATATGTAAACAAGCTTTCCTCCAGAAGATAAAAAAAAATGGTATTTCAGGTGCCGCATATAGGTAGCTACCCTACAAATTTATTAAGTCAGATTTATTAAAGGGGTTATCCAGGCTTTTAAATTTGATGGCTTATTCTTAAAGGGGTTGACCAGGATAAACTTTTATTTTTATAAGGTTTACTAGGTTGGTGAACATGACAGAAATAAAAAAAAAAAAATACTTACTGACCCGCCCCTGGTGTCTCCTAGTGCAGTCCAGTTCTGCTACCCCAGTGTTTTCTTCTGGCAGAAGAGACAAAACATCACAATACAGGCTTCTACCACAAGAAAACACCAATGCAGCAGGACCGCACTCGGAGGCACCAAAGCACCAGCGAAAGATGAGTATTTAAATATATCTTAGGCAACCTCTTAAGGTAGGCCTGCTATATTGTGTGGGGCTGCTGGGGAGCATATTATACTGTGTTGGGCCATTAAAGGGTATTATACTGTATGAAAGCTCTGGGGAACTTTATACTGTGTTGAGGCTCTGGGGAGTATATTATACTGTGTGAAGAGTTATATACAATCTGGGGCCACTATGCAGGGCACAGGGAAGTATTTTACACTGTTGAGGGCACTGTGGAGCATTAAATACCATATGGAGTACTATATTGTGGGGATGGCTCATGGGGGCAGCATGGTGGCTCAGTGGTTAGCACTGCAGCCTTGCAGCACTGGAGTCCCAGGTTCAAATCCTGCCAAGGACAACATCTGCAAGGAGTTTGTATGTTCTCCCTGTGTTTGCATGGGTTTCCTCCGAGTGCTCCACTTTCCTCCCACACACCAAAGACATACTGATAGGGAATGTAGATTGTGAGCCCTATATGGGACAGTGACTGTCAATGTCTGTAAAGCGCTGCGGAATATGATGGCGCTATATAAGTAAGCATAATAAAAAAATAAATAAATAATGGCTCAAAATTCTGATGGCAGCTCTTTGTGCTATGTCTGCATCACAGCTTCCTCACTATAATCTTGGGCATACGTGTAGTACTCCATGTCTGTGTCATTCCCCATGGAGTACTGTGCATGAAGTGGCCATGGAGCTATAGGGGATGACTATACTGGGAACATACTCATTAATGCCAGATAGTCAGAACATAAGTAAGATTTCAAGGGATATCTTCTGATACATGTAGTGTCCCTGTCTGATAACCCGGCTACAATAAGAAAATCATGGTTGGGTTTTTGACAAGTCCCAGACAATATAAAGTTTCTGCATTAGTGGTCGTAACCATTGGCAACCGATCAAAATAACAGACTGTCACCACTAAGAAAGTAGAGAAAATCTTTAAAACTCTGCAGAATTTTTAAATAGTTATATTTGCGAAAATGTTTAAGTTTTAATTATCTACAAATAGTTATGATATGAAGAGTCTTAATGAGGGGTAGCTATTAGACCCTGTGCAATACTGGGTAACAGTACAATAGCTATACAATAGCACATTGTAACACAAGAATATTTAATTCAATACAGATAAGAACCCTACACTATGTGTTACTCGCTGCACAACAACCCTATAAGCTCATTCAGCAAGCAAAAGACAAGTGATAAGGGATGGGAACACTGGAAATAAAAAGAGGAACTGGATGGGAATTACTGGTTTGCACTTTTCTTTAAAGTGGACCTTTCACATCCTCATCGATGTGATGTGTGGTGCATACCGCTAGAAAGCTGACATTCAGCTGAATTTAGCATACTATTGGCTTTCCTGGTATGTGTCCCGATGCTGGAGATCCCCACCGACATCTCCCCACTGTCAGAAGGCTGCCGTACAGCTCAGTCTCATCGCTTGACTGTGAGGAATGTCCAACTCCCAGCAGTGAGATGAACAGAAAAAAATCAGCTGTGGCATCTGAATTTAGGGTTTATGGTGTTTATCATTTAGAATAAACATCTTAATTTTATTTTTGGTTTTGTTATAGATGTGGTGATACCAATGTTGTCATTTTTTCGTTAACAAGGGATAAAAAAGATTACTCTTTTTCTGTAAAACATCTTAGATGACTGTAGCATATAAGATTTTAAATGGCAAATATGCTTTATGATTGATAATGTGGGGTGATATCATGAGAAAAAAATACATGGTACCCCCTCTCCTAAGGTTATTTCAAGTGAGGGGGACATAATATTATTTCCCGCCTCCCTGCTCTCTGTCAGTTGCACGTGTTCTTCTGCACACTGGTTAAAGTGAAAGCTATGAGGATATGCAGCTTCAATTTAACCAGTAATACATCAAAATCTATCTAGGCTACAGCCAGGATACTTGGCTTTTTAAACAAGACCAGCATTGCTGCTCTGGAGTTAGAGCTGTTTAAAGTGACTGTTGTCTCCACAGTCTCCCTGAACGTATCCTGCTCGCGATAATCTGCAATGTACTCTGCTCAAACCCCATGCACTGTTCGCTGGAAGCTGTGTGTGTGATGGGGATAGGGAAGTAAATCAGTTCATAATTCAAAAGCCCTCCTATATAGTCTCATATATGACTCAATCTAGACTCACATTATCGAGTTTCACCTGTGAAACTCGATCTGTGTATTTGCCAGATTTACCAGCCTAAACATCATACCTGGAGAAATACACGTAGTATAATAGTGATCTATGCTGCTAGAAGTCCATACTATAATCAGGATAGTATGTCACTGGAAGAGATGGACTATAGGGAGGGCATTATATATGACTATAATGGTAGGAGTCTTTCTTCTGGCCTGATCATCATGGGTGAAACTTAGTCATGTGAACGTAGACTTAGAGGTAAAAGTACCAAGCAATTTACCTGTCTGTTATAGGCAAAGGATTTTCTGAGTTCACTTTCTAAAACATCCAACAGGGTTTGTGCAATTGGGCACTGCCAGTTAAGGCAGTGTCAGTTCTGTACACAAGATGATCTGAAGAAATTTGAAATGGAAAGACAAAAAATAAATGACAAAATAAATTAGCTATATATAGCCACATACCAAGGAGTCTTACTGTATATTCAAGAATGAAAGAAAAAGCAAAGTCTTGAGATGTATACTAATAAGAAATAGGAAATGTCTAGTCATAGACACAAGGACTCAGCGTGACTTGCTTATGACCCATTACATCTTACATCTTACATCTTTACAACATCATTTTTCTATTAGCCAGTGAAGCTATCATTATTAAAACGCTTATGACTTTTTTTTAACACAATAGTACATGGTATTCCATATAAATAAAGGTAGTCTGCCAGTGCTATGTAGAGGCCTTTAATAGGAACACCTTTTTGGCCACAAACCAAAGAAGCAATGCAGAGATAATCATCTTTCTATGGTTACGTAAATCAGCCAGTAAGTGTGCCAAAGGTTTGCCGATTTGCCAGATTTAGCTACAGACAGCTGCAAGTGCTCCAGCGATATCTTCTGATATCACTGCCCAATGCCACCCTTTTAGCTATGATTGACTTTTTCGGCCTCTTCCTCAATTACAACTGTTTGCAAGCGAATTTGGCAAGTCTCCAGAGTACTTGAAAGCTTATTTGCATATCAATAAAAAAGATGATTATCTCTAGATTGCTTCATTGGTTTGTAGCAAAAATAAATATTTTTGTGCCTATTAAATGCCCCTATACAGCGCTACTATTTGTTTGGGATACATTTTGGCAACTCCCATTAAACATATTAATTAAATATTAATAGTAAAACATACTGATAAGGTCTACAAGCATACAATATGTAAAGTGCAAGAGAGGGTCTAACAACAGTTATATGCAATAAGTAAATTTATTTTAAAAAATTGCCATTTTATGGTGGAAAACCCCTTTAAACCTTCCACAAGCAACATATTCTTAGCAAACAAAGAGCTCACATTCCCTTGGCAGCATGCCTGGATATATTCAGAAGGTGATTCTAGTGTATTGTGAATAATAACCATCAATCAATCTTAAGCCAAATAGCGTAGAGAATGGGAGCAAATGCTAAGAATTATACTTAGTAATTCAAGACACCACAAGATGTGGCAAACTGCAGTGTATTAATATTAAAATGTTTTCCTTTTTTCGTTTTAATCTAAAAAGGTGTCTGAGGTGTCATTGTGCCAGTTCACAATAAGTTGTGATACAAACAAAAGGCTTATATGCGTACATAATAGTGTTACTCTGGATAGTAAGAGTCAATGCTTCCTCTGGGATAGGGAAAAATAATCACATTACTTATACTTGTTCTCTTAGCCACTTTCACTGTCGGTGACTTTGTAGCACTATTTGACAGTCTCTCAGTCAATAGACAGTGGTAGGTGTACGTCTTACAGTGTTGACGTCTTATGGACTATATAAAGCTGTGCACTTGTGATCAACCTTTAGTTGCTTTAATGGTGGATTTACGAACACTTGTATGATTCATCTTACTGAATCATATAGTGCACAGTTCTGGAAAAGCCATAGGAGTTCAAGCAGTAGTTGGAACACTAGGAAAATCAAGCATTTAAACTGGCAGATTAATGCTAGAAATAAAGATAGGATAGAAGTGATAGGCTGAGGGTATAAATGCTCCTTGTATATTCCTACTTTAAATATAGAATTATACAGACACATAGACAGGAAAGTTAACCCTTTAATTGCCAACAATCTAATTGTGTCTGACTGTTGTGCAATAGAGCAGTTTCATCTATATATACAGTCTTCAAACATACTTTTTAATAACAAGACATTCCTCATAGTTAAGATTTCTTTTTGGGCAGGAGTTTACATTTTTTCATTAAAAACATACAGCTGTTTCTTACAGCAAAGTATTGATTGTGTCTGCACTAATCTGAAAAAAACCTTGCAACTTCGCAGTGTGACAGGCTATTATTAATCTAAAAAAATATTCATTGATTAAGCTTTTTTTTTTTTTTTTAAATATGTTCACCCAGAATACAGTCTAGTCTTTGCTAATCTGAAAAAAACCTCTTGTAATTTCATGAGTTTTTTTATGCTGTGCTTACCAAATGCAGTGTGACATAGTATGGTTAATATGAAACAAAAATTTAATTAAGCATTTTTTGTTTTTGCTGCGCAAGTGCACATATATACTGTACAAAGGATTGTAACCTCCACTAAACTAAAGAAAATAATATCCATTTAAGCAGTTTTTTTTGTTGTGCTCATCCAAAAAACAATCTAGACTTTGCTAATTTGAAAAATAAAACTCTTGTAATTTCATCTTTTTTTATACTCTGGTCACCAAATACACAGTGTGACAGACAATTTTTTTAAACTAAAAAAAATGTTCATTTCCAGTCTGTCAGGACAGAATCAAGCTGCCATTTAACAACCCTAATACATTTACTTAAATAGCAGGACATGGAGTATGTAATCAGACATTATTTAACATTACAATGTGGCAAAGAATTAATGTATCAAACAATAAGAGCACGGACCCTGCTGTGAGAGTTTACAATCTATGAGGAAATACGCAGAGGTAAGATGGCTTGTTTGGTACAATGGTCCAGCCATCTTTTAATAAATAACACCAGCTGATATCTGTGAATATACAGATACAAGGTGCATGCAGTACAGAAAGGATAGCTTAAAATAAGAAATGTTATGTTAGTGTGAGGAGGTGTAGAACAACGTGATCAGGTAATGTAATAAGAATGCCTAAGCAGGTGTGATTTTAGGGCATTTTTGTAGCTAACGTAGTTAGGGAGAGGGAAGTTCAGATAACAGAGGATACAGGTCTAAAGCCATTGGCAGAACATTGCAGTGGTTGTAGGCACCAGGCAGTTGTGGCAACCTGTGTGGCAGTGCAGCAGGGTATAATATAATTGATCAGACTACAGGACATGCCTGACTGAATTGTGGCAGTGAAAGTAGGCACTAGATAGCTGTGGCAACATGTGTGGCAGTGTTTCAGGACATAATATGATGGACCAGACATGTCTTCTTGAGTGGTGGCAGTGGTGGTAGAGATCAGATATCACACCAGACAAGAGCAGAAAAACTATTTTAATTCTTCTGACTTGTGCTGCCAATAACCTAGCTAACAAGATAGCATTAGCTATAAGATGCATTGAGATAAATGTGCGTGCATTTCCACCTTTTCCTGCAAATAAAGGCTTGTCATAATTGTACAAGCTTATATTGTATATGACATCAGCACTGTCAGATCCACCTACCACTGTCTAATGGCTGAGAGGCTGTTAGATGTTGCTATCGCATGATGTCTGAGTCGCTGCACGCAAGACATCGTCTGCTCTGTATTTCCTGGTCTAACATGTGGTGGAGGCTATTGTCTTGTATCGCGACCATTTTTGTTTGTCTGAAGTGAATCACCATTTGTTAGGATTCATTAGGTTTCATGTTGAGCACTGATGAAGAAAACATATTTGAGGAGTGTGCCAAGGTTTCTGGTGTCTGTGTTGGGAGTTTTGGACAGTCAAGGGCGCTAGTTCATCCAAGGTGGATAATGGTGCTTGGTGGATGGTACAGAACAGGGGAGAGAAGAGATTGGGGACAGTGATTACTGTAGGGTGTCTGAGAAGTGCTTGGTGTTTACAGTGTATGGATTCCTGTTTGTGTGATCAAGATCCTTTGATAGTATAGGAAAAAAGGTCGTGGTCAGAAATTGGTAGGTGAACGTCAGGAAGATAGCAGCTAGGATATCCAGCACTCCGAGTCCGGTTTAGTAGTTCGTTTAAAGGTTTAGTAGTTCGTTTAAAACTTAACTTTTATTACAAAATTACTTTCTTCCATTCAAAAGGTAGTGAACATAGCGTTTCGAGGCCATGCCATGATTAAGAGGCATATGGAGCCTCGAAACACGTAGGCTATGTTCACTACCTTTTAATTGGAAGAAAGTAATTTTGTAATAAAAGTTAAGTTTTAATTGAACTACTAAATCAGACTTGGAGTGCTGGATATCCTAGCTGCTATCTTATTGCCAATGTTCCAGCCGAGGGAATCTTTTTCCATGCACCTATTTTGGAGTATCCGATTCGTTAACCCACTCAAGACGCCAATCTCTGACATGTAAGTGCTACTTTCTATCTATTTCATTTTTGTATTCAGGAGCTGTGAGCAAATTTCATCATATTCCTATCGGTGAACGTCAATAGTCAGAGACAGAACAGAGTCATAGGAAGACCAGATAAAGGATTTTACCATCTTTATGTGTAGGAGAGGCGGTAAGCTGTGAGAGACCAGAGAACAGAAGTGGTTAGTGATAGAAGCCAAGAGGTAGATTGGGAGACATGAAAAGTGCATTCTGGTGATAGACTTTAAAATGAAGAGATCCTGAGTAAGTTAAGTTTTTTTGCAGACTGAACGGGCGTTCCAGAGTGTACAAGAGAAATACTGATGAAGGAAAAGATGGCGGATAGTGAATATTAATAAAGTTATCAGGGTTTCTTGGTGTGACAGGTGTGAAGTTGTGGTTAGCAGAGGAAGGAGGTCCAGGATTCGGAGAGATGTCCCCAGCAGCTAGTAGCAAGAGAATGGAGTTAAACAAAAGATGGTTAAGTGATTTGGGAGAGCACAAGGTGGGTTAGGGTTGTTCACAAAGGTGAACAAAGAATGGAAGTGGCGCATAGGTGAGGGAAGTATAAAGGGACTGATGTGGATAAATGTCACAGAAGGTAGGAATGTGCAGTAAGGTTGTAAAAAAAATTGCAAAGAGAATAAAAAGAAAAGCAGTGAACTTGGTGGGACAATTGAAAATGTAGTTAAGAAACTTACAAGCTTTTTGGTGGAATTATTCTGATTAGTTATCTTTTGCACTGTCTAAATGCCATGTTGAATTGCTTAAACAGACTTCTGATTGAATCACATTCAGGATTGAATTGCATCATGCCAACCCCAGCACTCATGCCTCTCATATTATTGTATCTACTTATATAGGATAAATATGCTTAGATAAATACGCTAAATTAGCTTGTAAAACAATCAATAAAACTCAACATATGTGCTAAGAAAACTATGTATAGAACAAAAGAAAAAACCTATCTGCTGTCCTGGAAGCATCCTCAAACAAGGGTTACAACTACAAACAGAGATAACATCAAATGATTTAGCATTATGGTGGTTGGTCAGATACCAAGAATTAAAACTTTTCATGGATGAAAAGAAGTTTCACTAGACAATTAATATGAAGCATGGAGTTGGTCAGATACCTTGAATTAAAACTTTTCACAGATGAGAAGTTTCAACAGACGGCTTTTTATATTTGTTTTCCTCGTTATCTTCCTTGTAAGCAAGCCACATCTAGACCTAGCACAAGGTTTTCATTAATCATCATCATCACAAACTGTTTCTCTCCTGCTCTTCCTCTTCCATGCTGTCAGTCACACATAAGCAACAATGTGTCCTGGAAACAGCAATATGTGCTCAGTCATCCGGCAGTTCTGTAACTTAACTTGTACCTGGCAAGCTACTAGTGATGCAGTCACTTAGTGAATTCCACTGCATTTTACCAACTGATGGCCTGTACTCAACCTCGATGGAGAATACCTAGCTGCCATTATTTCTCTAGGAAAGCTGTCCCTGCTTTACATTGCCATGTGTCAGAGAATTTGGGTCTTTCTTTGGATAAGTCAGCCTGGAGAAATGTGCATGCCACCAACGACACTTGAAGCAGCAATTATGGACAAGAACAATACATGATTTTAGCAGCAGCTGTCACAGTACAGAAATGCAGCAACACCAGGAGTTAATTCCATTCTGATTGTGGAGGCCCAATATCAATACCATGCAAGGCCCATCCGCCTCCTTTGGATCCTCCTCTCTGGGTCAATTTCCACCATCATCTTCACCAGGGCAAGCCATTGCTTCCAATCCTCTTCTTTCTCCTCCCCCTTTGTTTCATAGGAATAAGGCAAAGTGTTTCCATGCTGTTTACATTTAAGGAACCTTGAGAACAGGAGCCACAAAGCAGAGAAGCTGTGTTGCTGTATCCTGCAGTAAATATCCCACTGGATTGATTCTTGCCAGTATCAATGGCACAAATTGTGGTATTGTTGCTGCATTGCCATTGGGACAAATAACACATTATCTCTGTAATGTTCATGTCCTATGGTGTATCGCGGATTTATTAACCTGTGTTATTTTGAGATATGTCATTGGAGGCTCATGAGTGAGGTGAGCCAGCTTCTCAAGCCTTTTGAGAAAGCCACCAAACTTGTTAACAGGGATGACTGCAGCATTAGTGATGTGATCCCTCTCTTGTATATCTTACAGAAAACTCATACTCATGCAATGAGGGATGGAAAAGTTGGAACTGTTTCCACCTCTTAGTCAACATCATCACCCTTGGTTGAAGGAGAGGGATGAAGATCTGGGTCAGGGTCATTATGTTGGTGGAACTGGGACTCCTAGACTGGCAAGCATTTCAGACTGTATGCTCTGCTGCTTACACAGCAATAAGCTTGTTATTAGCATCAGCAGAGGGATGAGCAGTGCTCTTAGACGCTCACTATAAAAACAAAATGGGAGAATCCTTCCTTGCTTCCCAAAGGGAAGAAAAATTAGAATTCTATCAGAATAGACTGTATATTCAACTTGATGCAGCATTTAGGGAGACCACTGTAACTGCTAGTCGCACACATACCTAGGTGGCCTCTGTCCACTCTCAGTCCACGTCACTCAGATAGCATTCCACCTCCTCAACCAAAAGCAAAAGTGTCAGGAGGAGGAAAAGCAGCAGCAAGGCCACTACAATATATGGAAGATGATGAACTAAAATTTTTCAGCTTGCAGTGCCAACCACAGCAAGCAACTGACACCTACCAGTTGCACTAGCAGGAACAGTTGTAGCTAGAGCAAACCTATATTCCAGTAGATAACTGTGACCCCATGGAATTCTGGGCCATAGTTTAGAGCATTGGAAGGAGCTGGCCCAGTTTGCCATGGGATTTTTATGTTGTCCAATTTCAAGTGTTATAAGAGGGTATTCAATGCTTCTGTGACGTTGTAATCCCCTCCAGAGAACAGGGATTCGTGTCATCCATCCTATAATGATAGATAAGGAGAGATACAGGCTGGGTTCCTTGACAACATTGTGTAAACTATGTAAGGAATAATTTCACGTAACAGGTAAATTAAGCAGCATTTCTAAACTAATATGTTTAAGAAAACTCTTACATTTACATATGCGAGCACTATTGGTAGAATCCTTGAAATAAGAATACCACTTTAATCTAATTGTACAACTAATATTTGACAAATTTCGTTGTATGTCTATTTTATGCATTATGTTTATACTAGCTGTTACCCGCGACTTCGTCTGCGGTGATTGTAGAAGTGGGTATATACAGGCGTGGGTAAGGTTTTCGTAGTGTGTATAAGGGATGGGATATGAAATGTAAGTTTGTATCTTATTTTTTCTGTAATTCAGAGAATACGTGAGACTTTTGTGTTGAAGTTAACTTGTATTTGAGCTGCTATACGGTGTTGTGAGAAACTTTACATAGTGACTTTGGGACAGAAGTATTTGAAGTTAACCCTTTCCCGCCAATGGCATTTTTTGATTTGACTCCCCTCCTTCCAAACCCCATAACTTTTTTATTTCTCCGCTCGCAGATCCATATGAGGTCTTAATTTTTCCTGGGACAAATTTTTCTTCCTGATGCCACCATTATTTATTCTATATCATGTATTGGGAAGCAGGGTAAAAATTCTGAATGGGGTGGATTTGAAGAAAAAAATGCATTTCTGCGATTTTCTTACGGGCTTTGGTTTTACGGCGTTCACTGTGCAACCAAAATGACATGTCCCCTGTATTCTGTGTTTCGTTACGATTCCGGGGATACCAAATTTATATGGTTTCATTTACATTTTGACCCCTTAAAAAAAATCCAAAACTGTGTTAACAATTTTTTTTTTTTTTGAAAAGTCTCCATAGTCCGACAGCCGTAACTTTTTTATACGTGCGTGTATGGGGATGTATAGGGCGTCTTTTTTTGCGGGGCCGGGTGTACTTTGTAGTTCTACCATTTTCGGGAAATGTTATTGCTTTGATCACTTTTTATTCAAATTTTTATCAGAATCAAAACAGTGAAAAAATGGCGGTTTGGCACTTTTGACCATTTTTCCCGCTACGGCGTTTACCGTACAGGAAAAATATTTGTATAGCTTTGTAGAGCGGGCGATTTCGGACGTGGGGATACCTAACATGTATGTGTTTCACGGTATTTAACTACATTTATATGTGTTCTAGGGAAAGGGGGTGATCTGAATTTTTAATCCTTTTTAATTTTTTTTTTATATTTTTTTTACTTTTTTTAAAGTTTTTTTTTGCATGTATTAGACCTCCTAGGAGTATTGACATGGGTGGGCGGTGTCGCGGATTGTCAGAGCGGTGGGGGTCGGCAAACATAGCTGCTCTGGAGCGTTAAAGAGAGCCTCCTGGAGTATCGTTAAGGTGAGGGGTAAAGTGGTAAAGTATATGTATATGAGATTGTGTGGGGTTAGGGGCGAGGCTGTAGAGGGTAATAGGAATTTTGGGGCTTGCTATGGTCCAAAGTGTGTGAGATTGCAGAGATGGTGGTGTGAGTTTGGGTTTTGTGGGGGTCCTGGCACAAACGTATGTGCGCTATTGTGACGAAAAGCAGCCTATTGCGCAATCGGGTGTATTAGCTATGTTTGTGGAAAATTTCAGCCAAATCGGTGGAGCGGGTTTTGCGTGATTGAGGAACAAACATCCGAACATCCAAAACTCACAAACCCACAAACTTTCACATTTATAATATTAATAGGATTTAGTCAAGAAGCATTTGTGCAATCATATCTGCTTCCAGATTCAGAAATTAGAAGGAAAAAAGCAGTATTTCTCCTGCAGGTCATGAATATAATCTATTCATATCCCATATATATTACAATCTCCTCTTATTCCAGAACACATGCTGAAATCACGAGAATATGCAGACAGATTTATCAGTGGACAGCATGGTCATAAACAGCAGAAATCCATTTGTTTCTCCCTCTCTCCTTCTCTGCATGTAATACGCTAAACGAAAGAAAGAAAATGTAAGAGGCTTGGCAATAAATTTATTTAAAAGGATTAAGGGATGATTTGTTTAGTGGGGGCAGGGAATATAAAGCACCATATGCTGGGATTTACAGATGAGTGGCTAGCTTTTCACTTCACTCTTCTGTTTGTCCTGTTTCTCTCTGTGGGCTACACACCAGCTCAGCATACAATTCTGTTTCATAGATGAAAATGAAATTCTGGGACTGGAGAGCACTAAATAGCCCAAACTTGTTATGGAAATGTCTTGTGACTATGCATAGAGTGTTTCATACAGTGTACATAATATAACTATTAATGAGACTTTTAATACTTGTGTGCAAGGCTGTGAAAGTTTTATCATATTGTTGTTACATCTTCGCCCGTCTGGGCTTTGGTGTTATCCTCTGGTCATATGCTGCGGGACAGGAGACGTGTCCAGCTGTGATTTCTTCTTTTGGGATCTTCCTGTATTTTCTGAACACTGTACTATTCCCTCACCTTGTTAATTGATTTTCCACCACACCCATTCCCTTCACCTTGGTCTCCCTCCTTTAATAGTTAATTTTAGCTTTACCCTGTTATTGACAGCCTATCTTCCTAACAAGTCCAAGGTGGGTTACTCTTGCTTACCTGTTACCTGAACTCTTACTATTAATCTTTGGCTTTACCTTTGACTATTCTCTTGGATTCCGATTTCGTACTGCATTGCTTGACTGTTACTGGACCCTTGGCTAGCTGACCTCCCTTTGTTGTTGTTTGTCTTGTCTGCAATCTGTGTTGTCATCCACACAAACACACACACACACACACACACACACACACACACACACACACACACATATATATATATATATATATATATATATATATATATATATAGGAAGGGCTTGTCGACCAGTTGTCGCCTGGTGCTTAGGACAGGACTGGCAAGCAGAAAGGGACAGCGGAGGGTTTCAGCTTAGGGCTGACTGTCTTGTTGTGCCTCTTCCCCCAGGATTCACCAGAAGCTACTGGGGAATTGCTCTGCTAGCAATTCCCTTACAATTGTAGAATATTCTTGGCATATTTCTTTTAAAGTTAGCCTGGTTGCATTATTGCATCTCATGTAAAATTGTTGGTATCAAAATAAATCATTTAAATCATTTTGTCCAAACACATATATTGCATATGACTGCATGGTCAAGTAGAAGTGTCCTACTGGAGAATTTCCTTCTAAGGATCTGTTCACAAATCCAGTTTTTTATTTATTGTATCCTGCATAGTGCCTCTATGTACCATGGAGAACCAGTCACCTTTCTTGGGTACTAACAGTGTTTCCTAATACTGAAGTACCCCAGGACTTACAGTAGGGTCTAATTGGCAGTAACAAAAAATGCAAGAATATTGGAACTCGTCAATGGATGAGTTATTGAGCTGACAAATGGGTGATGGCCCAAACAGATAATGGTGTTGACTGCTAAAGAAACAGATGGATGATTGTACACAGAAATAGACAATAATTGACCCTAATTAATTCTTCCTGAATCTTTACATATATTAATTCCTGAACATTGTCTCTTACAGCAAACACCACTGTTCCTTCTGTCCCTCACTATCCATAGAAATACCTTTATTGAAAACTCCATTGTTGACCCTAACACAACCACAGGAGGATAGTAGGATTTAGAGACAATAAACATAATATGAGCAAAGCTGAACTAAGCAATGTAAAACAGAAGAAACATGGAGGAAAAAACAACCTACTAGAAGTTTCGGAAGCAAAACCAAAAGAACAAAGTTACAAGTAGTAAACTAGCAAAGAACAAGATACTAGAAATCTGCAAAGTTTATAGGTACAAACATAATTATTCTATAATGGCAACTCATTGCAGAAGATAGGAATATTTATAGAGACTAACCAATTATAAATTGCTCTCTAAATGAATAAGAGCTGGAGCAGAGTGCACAGCGGATCCATACTAATGGGTCAGATTAGTGGTCTGATAAGACTGAGTCTTTTCACTAGATGACATAAAAGTGTTTCCTCTTTACAAAAAGGCTCTCAAAGACTACATAGAATACCGCAAATACTGTTTAGTTAACTACCAGACTGCGCCTTGAGTCTATTGGGAGAAAAGTGTTTCCAAATGTTTGTTGTACTTTTGGGCAGTATGTTTTGTTCAGTTGACAAACAATGAAAGGGAATGTATCATGGCAATATGGTCATTGTGATGAATTAGCCATAGCTGTTGGGGTGTTGGGAATAATAAATGAGAGGCCATGGACACATGAAGAACAGGTTCTGGACAGCTCAGACAGACCAGCATTAGATGATCAGTTGATCCTCTGAAAAGCATGAGCAATTCCAATAGTTTTCTTGTACACCATTAAGACACAGATGCCATCTTTATTTAATACCACTATTTCTGCATGGACAATTTCCAGATTCTTAGCAGAAGGAAATGTAAAGTCACAACATCCATTTTGTGTCCTGCCTTTAAGAGTCAACTACTGCTGGCTTTGTTTGCAGAGGTTTCATGAATGAAAAACTTGGACTTGCTATGGACTGAAATCGTATCTTTAGCAATGAATCCAGGTTCTGTTTGGAATTGAATGACGGTTGGGTTCCAGTATAGAGGCCTTGCGCTGACCTCTTCAGTCCCAGAAATACTGTTCTGAATACTGGTATAATGGGGAGCTATCACTTTTGACATTTGGTCACTCTTGGTAGTGACACTAGGGACTCTTAACAGTTCATCAATATGTGCGGAGTATCCTGTAGCCACATGTGTTGCCTCTCATGGCAAGGCTTCCAACTGGCATTTTTCAGCAGAATATTGCTCATCCATACACAACAAAGGTTTCTGAGAAATGTCTCTACCAGACTGCAACACTTCCTAGGCCTGCCTGCTCACCAGATGTATCTCCAGTCAAGCATTTTTGGGACTGACTGGAATGCCATCTTTGGTAACTTATGAGTGTGGAGGAGCAACAGGTTCAGGTGCAACATCTTTTGGAAAATGTAACACAGGATACCAACTGTGTGCCTCAATGACCAACTGTCAATCCTGGTTAGAGGCATCTTAACATAGTTCCAGAGCTTCCTTTCAATTGTACAGTTTTCTTCAATAAGGTTATTGTTTTGCTCTTCGATTCTAACAACTCCTTCTTGGTGGATTATTTTTATTTTCTTTGCCAATGAGTGTAGATTCATTTCTTCCTTTTCACATTTCTGATTCAGTTTAGGCACATACTGTATAAAGTAGAGGCAAAGAATTGCAGTATTTACTAAAGATAATGTAGATATCTGTGTTGAAACTATGTGATAAGAGTAATAGAAATTCCATTCAAGGGCATTGATTTCACTTTGCATTATGAAATAAGGTTACACTGGTGGTATGTATCTATAGGAATGAATAATACTGCTGAATGAATGCAGTGTCTATGTTATATGAGTGTTAAACAGGATTAGTGTGATTTAGACAGATGTTACGAATTGCTGGGAATAAGCATTAGATAAGATTGATGATTAGGCAAAGCAGAGACATTTTTGCCAATACGAACGTCATTCTAATCTTGTTCACCTTGAAACATGTGATTTTAAATTTCAGATAGTGAAATGCAGAATGTATCGCTTCAAATAAATCCCTCGCACAGAGCTGCTACATGAAAATCCAAAGCATTAAAATCAAAGCACATTAGCTGAGAAACAATCCACACTAGTGAATGTGCCATGCTTTTCTTGGTGCCAGATTGGGATTGATTGGCTACACACATCAAAAGGGTTTATAATGCTATGAACATTCCACAGCAGTAAATGCATAGATATACTGACCAATGCAAATGTCACTTTCAAATGTCATTTTCTTATATTTTCTGGTCATGAAGTTGAGGGAGTCAAGATGAGGTCGTATTCTATTAACCTTTTATGATAAGTGTTGAGAAAATGTCAAAGGTAAACCTTATCATAATTGGGAAGGGTTTTATCAGGCTTGGCCACCAGTTTCCAATATAAACTTGTAATCTCTTAGATCATACATGTAATTACATCATTTTCAGCATACGTAGATAACTCTAAGGACCCCCATGAAGCTATCACTTTTTAACTCTTTTGCTGTAATAATATGCTGTAGTATCTTCTGTCTGACTAATACGCCTCTCACCTTGTTATTTATCTGCCCTCTGCTAATCCCTTCTCTCGCTACCCATTGTCCAGCGAAATTGAGTGCAAATGTTAGTTATTAGAGATGAGCGAACACTAAAATGTCCGAGGTTCGAAATCCGATTCGAACAGCTGCACACTGTTCGACTGTTCGAACAGATTTCGAACCCCATTATAGTGGGGGGAAATGCTCGTTTCAGGGGTATGCAAAATTCGATAAAATCATACTTACCAAGTCCACGAGTGACGGTCGGGCTGGATTCTGCTTGAAGTCTTCTCCCGGTGCAGCGTCCCCGCGTCTTCTTCCGGGTGAAATTCACTCTGCCTAGGCATCCGGCCTAGGCAGAGCCGACTGCACATGCGCGGGCAGAGTGAATTCCACCCAAACACCTACTCGATCGAACACTACTCGCTCATCTCTATTAGTTATGTCATACAAGGCTTTCCACAACCTGTACCCTGCATTCATCTTTGACCTAATCTCCTAATTTGGTATTCTCACAGGACATTTGCTCTGCTCTATTTTCTGTGGTGGTTACTTGGACCTAAATTCATTTGACTTTGAGGCTGGCGCTGGTGTTTGGGGGCTCAAGAGCTATCTCTCAACACTATGTGAGATTTAAAAGGCTTATTCTACTACTCTCTGTTGTCGGGCAGATTCTATAATTTTTTATATTTTCTCCAGTGATAATATAAAGCACTACCACACTCACAATCTACAAACACAACCTGAAGACTCACTTAAGAATATAAACTTATAAACATATAAGCATGCAATACACAATAACTTTTCTACCACTATGCCACTATATAAGTAGCTGTTACCCACGCATATTGTCTCCACCTACCTTTCCATGCCTGGTGGCAGGGTCCTCTTTCCTACTTGTGTCATGTTGGTCATGTACTTAGTTTTGTACTTACTTGTCATTATATTTGTACTATATATATAAACTCCTTCACAAACGTACAGCATTATGGAATTAATGGCATTACAGTCCCAGACAAAAGTTCTGTCGCTTATCCATGTTGTGGAATCAAAAGCTTATAACTTGACTTTAAATTCATCTATTGGTTTAACAAATGACTCATATGAAAGCTGACACCATCCCAAATGTGTTCTTGATTAAGAAAATAAATTGGCTTCAATGGCAAAATATTGATCATTTAATGAACACAGAAAGGTCAGATTTTGGCAAGGCGACAAAGCTTTGTCATATAATGCCCCCTATTCTAGTTTACAGCCTCACCAGTGCCCACTAATTGATTGGTTGATTAGTGGGTGTGTATAAGAAGAACTCCACCACCCCAGACCTTCACTTGAACTGCAACTTCACCACTGACAACATGCCAAAAAAGCCTGTGACCAAAGCCTTGATTATCAAGAGGCTGAAGACCAGATCCACTGCAGAGGTGGCTGCACCTTTAATGTGTCTCAGCGTCAAGTACAAAGAATTAAAAAAAAGATTTGAAAAGACTGTTTTTGACAAGCCCAGGTCCGGCAGACCCCGCAAGACAATGGCTCAGGAGGAACATTTGTTGGTTAGAAGATCAAAAGCCAGCCCCTCTTCCACTGCAGAAAAGCTATCCCCTCTCCCGAGAAACTGGGCAGGAGACGGAAATCGTCAGGCAGATTTCAAACCCATTCATGGGTTTGAAAAGTGTCCGCCGTTTAGCATCTTCTGCTCTTCACGGCGAAACAGGGCTTTTTTTTTAACTGAACACCAAGTCAGAAATGCAGGACTTTGTGTCCGGTAAAAGAAAAAACTGTTTCGCTATGGAGAGCAGAAGACGCGGACAATGAATGTCGGTTTCCGTCTTCTGCCGACAGAAAACAGAAACCTGCATAACAGAGATCGGGTGCTGGTGTGAATCCGCCCTTATATGTATTCTAGGGAAAGGAGTGATTTAGAACTTTTATTTTTTAAAACTTTTTTTTTTCCCACTATTTTATTAGCCCCCCCCCACCCCCCCTAGGGGACTTGAACCTGCAATCATTTAATTGCAAGTCCCATAGACGGCAATACAAGTGTATTGCCGTCTATGGGAGATTCTCTACATTACTATTACGGATGGTTATAGACCAACCACAATAGTAATATAGCGATGACAGGCCTGGGAGCTTTCATTAGGCTCCCGGCTGTCATCAAAACAGGTCGGCTCCTGCAAGCTCTTCGTACAGGAGCCAGCCTGCAACTTTAAAGGTATGGGGCTGGTGGGGACCGGCCCTGGAGCTAATTTTAATCTTGGAGGGGGGGCGGAGGGCATCTCCAGAGGGCACCTCCGCTGTAACTCTTATAGCAGAGATGCCGAAGCAGCTTCAGCATTACCCACTGTAAGAGCTTACAGCAGAGTTGCCGGTTTCTATGGCAGCTGCTCTACATTACACTTATGCCCAGTTCACACATGCTGATGTGTTCTGTAAGGGTCCGCATGAGGACCCCTACAGACGGAAGACAAGCGCAACTGCAAGTGCTGTTCAGTTCAAGCACACGGGCCCCATAGACTATAATGGGGTCCTTGGGCTTGCCACGCACTGCCCGCACGAATTGTTCATGTGGGCAGTGCGCGACAAGCCCACAGAACCCATTATAGTCTATGGGGCCAGTACGCTTGAACTGCAAAGCGCTTGCAGTTGCGCTTGAATTCCATCCTGGAGGATCCTCATGCGGACTCCTTACGGACGGAACACATCAGCATGTGTGAACCGGCCCTTACAGACCCGCAGCATCGTCATGCTACTGCCAGGAGCATGGCAATGCTGTACATTTCAATCTGCAGAAGTACTTACGGTACTTCTGCTAGCATGCCAGGAAGCAGACACACGCCGGGTGCGGGCCTGAGCTTACATGGCCACATCACCCGGCGTGTGATGGAACAGTAGGGGGACGGGTCTGCGTTCTTGGCCTGCTAGCAGAAAATTACCGTAATGACTCTAGTATAAGCCGAGGGGCACTTTTTCAGCACAAAAACTGTGATGAAAAACTCGGCTTATACTCGAGGATACATGGTAGCCTAAAATATCAAGAAGTATTTGTTTCCTCTTCCATACCCAATCATAAAAGGGGTCAAATTTTGCCGCAGGATGGTGCTCCATCTCATACATCCATCTCTATATTAAAGTTCCTCAAGGCAAAGAAGATGAAGGTGCTGCGGCACTGGCCAGCCCAGTCACCAGACATGAACATCATTGTGCATGTTTGGGGTAGGATGAAAGAGGAAGCTTCTTGATGAACTCTGGGAGGCATGTAAGACTGCATTCTGTGCTATTCCTGATGACTTCATCAATAAATTGTATGAATCATTGTCGAAACGCATGGATGCCGTCCTTCAAGTTCATGGAAGTCACACAGAATATTAAATGTGGCTCTAGTAGCACCACAACCTCATTCACCAATGTTAGGAAACATATCTTTGTATTTGAACTGAATTATTGGTTTGATTTTCACATTACTTTATGTGAGCGACAAAACTTTTGTCTTGCCAAAATCTGGCCTTTCTGTGCTCATTAAATGATCAATATTTCAGCAGTGAAGCCAATGTATTTTCTTAACAAAAAAAAAAAAATTCAGGAGTGTTTCAGCTTTCATATGAGTCATTTGTAAAACCAATGGATGAATTTAAAGTCAGTTTATAAGCTGATTCCACAACATGGATAAGCGACAGAACTTTTGTCAGGGACTGTATATAAATAAATGAATTAAAGTCAAAAAACAAAGCTGTAGAAAGAATATGTTGGAACTACTCACTTTTCTCCATTCACATGCTGGTATCAGTTCACCTTTGGATGACTCGGCTGTGCTCAGGGATAACACCCCCTGTACCCAGTGTAGCTCATTTACATATGGATAAAAACTTGATTATGAAAACCTCCTGGGAGGATGAACAAAATAAAGCTATGCATGGATTAGTGTTTATAAAGGATTTCTGAATCTATGCTTATTTAAAATTTGATTTAGCCATTGTTAGACTCCAGTCCAACTTTCAATTCAACAACAAAGTGGAAAAGTCCCAAGAGGCGGCATTCACGGTAAGTAGGAATTGTTTCCTCTTTATTGAATGCTCTTCTGCAGACAAAAATATGCAGCACAATGCTGTTATTGGATTCTGTCTTTAGTGGCTTTCCATGAACTGAAAGTTAAGGTAAATTCAGTCATTGAACCTACTATTGTACTTATGTTATGATTAGAGATGAGCGAACAGTGAAATATTCGATATTCGTTTCGAATAGCCCCTCAATATTCGACTATTCGAACGAATATCGAATTTCATTATAGTCTATGAGGAAAAAATGTTTGTTTCAGGGGAAACCACTATTCGACTCAGGAGGGTCACCAAGTCCACTATGACAGTGGTCCCCAACCTTTTTTCCACCAGGGACCAGTTTCAGCAAGACAATTTTTCTATGGGGGCGGGAAGGGGTGTGGATGGGGGCAGGGAAGGGGTGTGGTTGGGGGTGGGGTTCAGCATGGGGGTTTAGATTAGAATCATGTACATATGAAAACAGAAGAGAAAGTGCAAAGTGATGGACACTGCAGGTTATGAAGATGGCTACTGATTAGAGATGAGCGAACACTGTTCGGATCAGCCGATCCGAACAGCACGCTCCCATAGAAATGAATGGAAGCATGGCACGCAGACTTTGCCGGCGGCTGGCCGCTTAATCCCCCGCGTGCCGGCCGCTTCCATTCATTTCTATGGGAGCGTGCTGTTTGGAACGGCTGTTCCGAACAGTGTTCGCTCATCTCTACTACTGATGACAGACACTGTTATGAAGATGGATACTGATGACGGTTATCACTCCTCATGCTGCTGTTAACTTCACTACAGCCTCACTACAGCTACATTACACGTCACAGGGACAAGTGACGTGTAATGCAGTTTCTCAAAGTTTGGTAGGCGAGTGCGGGGTGGAGCCAAGTCCCGCTGCATGTCCTGCATAGTACTAGAATCCCGAAAATACAGTGGGTCCCGGCTCAACCCCGCACTTTGCTCACCTTATCCTGATGAGCAACAACCAAGAGTCAGCTGCTGACTCCTCGCCACTGGTACTTGGACGGCGCAACATGCCCCGCGGCCCGGTACTGGTCCATGGACCGGCGGTTGGGGACCCCTGCACTGACACCTCAGCAAATGATGACAACACATCTGGAATGCAACTGGGACAGCAAGGGAAGCATGTCTGGGGCATCTAACATGCCCAAGTCACAGTTTTACACCACTATCACAGACCATTAACTACACACTTTCCACACACCATACAACCTCTATTGAAAGTGGAAAAATACCTGGAAACCTTCTTTCCTCCCCAATTGTATGGACAGAAACCCACATTTTACGCTAATGAAACCTTAACAAACACCCCTTTAAATCACGTTGCCCATGACAACCACAGATGGAATAGGCAATGGGAAATCACACAGTACCCACCCATTAACTCTTATTGTGTATGTATGTGTGTGTGTGAGGAGTTCATCGCAAAGCTGACAGACCCAACTCCAAATGCTGCAGCACAAGCAACCAGCAGTCAGCCTAAGATTGTCTCTTCTACAAGTAAGGCACAAGATTCTTTGGAACCAGAACAGGAAAACCCAGTGATTGCCATTGCAGCAGTGCCTAGGCCATCTTTCAGAGCAGTTCATTCAGAGATTGAATTGGAGAAAAATAAGAACATTTACTGTGATCGAGTCTCCATGTGGGCATGGACAACCTAACGTACAAAATCCTCATGCTGAACTGGCCTCATTACTGAACAAGATCAACCAGGATAATCAGGGCTGGAAACAGCCATCAGATCTTACCGAAAGGAATCACCCTTGGTTTGGAAAGAAGCCATCTAAACGTTGCACTTTTAATTGAGTTGAGCATTGCACCAGCAGAATGTTAGGCCCTTTGGTTGAGTTGAGCCTTTAACCAGCAGATATTTAGTTTTTGGCCCTTTGGGTGAGTTGAGCCATGCACCAGCAGTGTTTTTGGCCCTTTGGGTGAGTTGAGCCTTTAAACAGCAGATATTTAGTTTTTGGCCCCTTGGTTGAGTTGAGCCATGCACCAGCAGTGCTTTTGGCCCTTGGGGTTAGTTGAGCCTTGCACCAGCAGTGTTTTTGGCACTTGGGGTTAGATGAGCCTTGCACCAGCAGTGCTTTTGGCCCTTGGGGTTAGTTGAGCCTTGCACCAGCAGTACAGGCACTACCAGCGTGCTGCATGCTTCTTCCTGCAAGCATTCAATATAGAATATACCATTTCTACTAACCGTGAATGCCGCCTCTTGGGACTTTTCCACTTTGTTGTTGAATAATAATACTAATAATTATAATAGTGTCATAAGGATGAAAAGTGCCCCTCCCAGTTCATCCTATTAACCTGCAATGCTGATCTAGACAAAAGCAGAAACATCTATGTCAATTTTCCTTATCTTAGGAATATAACTTTTTTCAGTACAGTAAATACATTTGAAAACATTTATTGTTTTTCTTGTTTTGCAGAGAGACATGAAGGTTAATGATAAATTTTGTATACATACATGCTACTTACACAACTTACATTATAACCACAAAAACATAAATGGATGTCTGAATTCTAATCTTATTAACCTCATGGATAGCTCATCAGTACAATAAATTGGTTTGGGGTCAGATAACCCTTTTAAGTGCCAATACATAGTGAGGGTTTTCCCCACATTTTCACAGAATTGTAACATTATAAGGTAGTATTAAAGAGGAACTTATAATCATTACTTTGCCTTCTTTAACGGGCTCTACTCCACTGATTCTAATGCAGATGGAATTTTGTAGTTTGTAGCCCCCGCCATTCCCGAACAATCTTTTATGTTAATTTCCCTGCCTAATATACTAACTAAGCCCTCTACTGTCCGGTGGTGGGTCGTAGACTGGAGTAGACAAAGCAGGACCTCTAGGATCAGTAGGGAACCTAATTAGCATATTATTATTGGGTGCTGAAATGAACAGAAATGATTGTTCAGGAATGGAGGAAGCTACAGAAAAAAAATCAAACAGAATTAGTAGACCTTGTTTAAGTAGGCAAAATGTTATATTTGGAGAAGGTGTTGAAAGGCCCTCTTTAAATTGGCTGAATCCATTCAGAGTTTTCTAAAGTTATTATGGTCACCAAAACACTGAGCTTGTTTTATCATGCATTATTATGATTAGAGATGAGCGAACACTGTTCGGATCAGCCGTTCCGAACAGCACGCTCCCATAGAAATGAATGGAAGCACCTGGCACGTACACTTTGCCGGCGGCTGGTCGCCGTGCCAGATGCTTCCATTCATTTCTATGGGAGCGTGCTGTTCGGAACGGCTGATCCGAACAGTGTTCGCTCATCTCTAATTATGATGAAATAAGGAATTAATTTTTTTTTTCACAAATACTCATTGTAAGGGTTTACATAAGTGTGAAAAACCATCCGACTAGCTCTTATACTTTTCTGTTCTCTTTCGACAGTCATAATGTGGATGTTTTAATTTCGGCAACTGCTTTACAGGAACATCACCCATACCCACAACCTTTGGTTGGGATGTTGTGCCTATAATGTGGGCACAAAGAAGCAACCAAATTATGATCAATACAAAACAGAAAAATGTGATTTGGTAACACTTTTTAAGACTTAGGCGTCATGTCGTGGAAAAGCTGATTTATCTAGTTGCAGTTTTTGCAGCGGTTTTCGAGTGACATCCAGGACATCCTGGCTTGAGCAGAAGGGAGAAATGTAAAGTGCTCCCTTTATATTTTCCATGCCCTTTGTAGCCACTAATGGGTTTGGTTCAAATATGCAAAACAATAAAGTATGCAACAAAAAAGCAGCTTTCCTGCAATATAGGCCTTAGTCTGAAGCAGATTGTTCAGTGAATTACTGAATGCCTACAAGGATTAGAAGTATTAGACTTCACTTCATATTTTCCTTCTTTTGTATCCAAAAACTGAATTAAAGATTGCACCAAAAATTGCATGAATGATTTCAGTATTAGAGTACATGTCCAGTTATAAACACACTTTCATGTTTCTCCACTTTTCACACTAAGTTTCTTAACTTTCTACATATTAGTCTAGAAAGAGGAGAGAAGGCAAGAAGATGCTGCTAGCAAAGACACTCAAATAATTGCTGCTACTAGCTTCTGCTACTCTGCATTCTTTTAACAGTACTAAGTTGTAAGAGAGAGGCAACCAGTGCACAGAATGAGGCAATAAATCAACCAGCCATCAGTAGCCTCCTACTCCCCCCTTTCTTCTCCACAGAGCTCTGTGTGTGGGCCTGATAACAGAGACAAATCTTATGTAAACACTGCCTATGTAAGTAGTCAGATAAAAGATAAGGAGCAGGAGAACGGCTTAATAATTGATGAAGGAAACATATATCCTTAATACGGTATATTACTTATATACGTTTCTTATGTTCACCTGCACTATTCATTTATGAAATATTGTTTATAACTGGAGGTACACTTTAAGTTTATAATTATTTTAGAACATTTTCCTCCAAAAGGTAAGTAAACACCTGTGAATAAAATGGTAAGATGACGGGAAGAGAAGGATTAGAACCGAATTGAATGTCAAAGTTATTTTGAGCGCAGAGGTTTACTAGAAAATATAGCTACAATCCACTTTTACCCTTCAAATATTTTATTTTCTCCTTTTTGCTATGCAATTATCACATTTCCTTCCTTTGACTGCTTGGAATTTTCTAGACATAAATCATTCATCTTCCGCTTATATTTTTTCTCAAGCATTTACCTTTTTTCCCTCATTCTAATGAATTCCTTAAATGGCCCCCCACATTCCAATTTTCTGGGAGAATAAGATAAAGCTGTTGTCATCTGTCTTCAGGTCATATACTTTAAAATTTGGCTGTCCGTAGCAGGAAATGACTTAAATGAGATGGCAAAAATATGATTAGTAGTACGTGTAAGTATTTTATGTCTCATCCTTCTTCATTAATAGGCCAAGACTAAACATCCTTTACACCTAGCTAAATTAGATGTGACAAGCAGAGAGGATTTTAAGTTTGGTCACATCGGTAAAAGGTCCGGATCTCCATATAATATATCTGACCGCTGACATCACAGGAAACACATAGGATGAGCCATGCTATCTTTTGTCCAGAAATACTAATGCTGAATTTATATCAATTCTTTTGTCTTATTACTATGAGGTTTCTTTCATTGTGGCTGTGAGTCTACTGGGTGAACCTCTGGTGTCATAAATGTGGTAAATTAAAATAGCAAACGATCTACCTTGGGCTTTATTCTTGACCTTCCAAGCCTGACTGCTTAAAGAAGTAGTGAATGGAGTTCATTAATACGCCTCATCTGATGATCTCTTGCTATTTATTGTAGGAATTTCTGCTGTATGACAGATACATCGTCTTTTCCTCAGTTCTGTCTGCTAAGAATCTCTTAATAAATAAATGACTGAACTTCTATGACCAAGGGCAAATCTTAATAAGTGCTGCTACAATGAGGTCATTATTTATGACATTGGGCTATGTAAAGACATACCTAACCTATAGACATTATGGATGGAGGCAAGTGGTACTGTTTAAGTAGATTTGGTATCCTAGATTAAGCAGTAGGAGCAGATTTAGTAGATCATGTGTATTACTATACATCAACAAGTTGTGGCTACTCACTGCATGTGAATGGCACCGGAGTCTGTACAGGTATCCTGTATGTTGCACATACTAAGAGTGAGTGGGGTCATATATGGAGTTTTGAACATTATTTTCTAAATGAAAAAAATAGCAATAATAGGGTTGTCCAGAAATTTCAGAAGTGAAAAAGAAGGCTGGGGAAGGTTGAACAAAAAAAAAAAAAAATCCTACTCACCAGTCCCAGGTGTCAGGTGCTCTAGTGCATGGCTTTGCATGTTCTGTGCCGCATGTGTCTGCTGAAACCACTGATAGACAAAAGGAATGGATGACATATAGTATGTGACAGTAGACAGCAGTGGATACTGGAGGCCAGGGACAGGTGAATATGACTTTGGTTTTTTGGGAGTTTCGGTTTCTCCAGCTTCCTTCCTGACTTCTGAATTCATGGACAACTCCTTTAAGCTTCTACATTATGGCCATCACATTGATGTTTTATTGATCTGATCTTGTGTCCCCAAAGGCGACTATTATAATATTAATTCTAACAAAGGGCAAATGACATGAAGTGAATTCAATGTCCGAATATCACACTCGGTTTTCTACTGCTGCAGACAGTACACAGACATGCACATAACTTGAAAATTCAATATTACTTAAAAAGGAGATGCAGATTTTAATGGTT
Source organism: Leptodactylus fuscus (assembly GCF_031893055.1). Taxonomy (NCBI): domain Eukaryota; kingdom Metazoa; phylum Chordata; class Amphibia; order Anura; family Leptodactylidae; genus Leptodactylus; species Leptodactylus fuscus. The sequence continues at coordinate 149,192,347 of NC_134266.1, forward strand.
ACCTTACAAAGCTCCAGTCGCTCAAAGTGAAAACACACCATGATGATGGTTACAGTCTCTCATAGTCTTACAACAGTAGCCCATGAAGTTTTTCAAAGGCATTTTACCCAAACCACCCACTTTCATGCATACGAATGTTAGCAATTTAACCCACTCTTGTCATGCAGTCACTTTTAGATTATTTCCAGGGCCACTGTAAGTTCCCAACCTATCGATTAATTCCACTTAACCATATTTTGGTTCAAGGGTTGTACAGTGAACTCTTCAAAAGGTTAGTGGCTTTATTACATACAGCATTCGTACAAAGTGCCTGAACGGCAGGATAAAGATAAGCAACATTAGGCTGCATAAGTGATGTGCATACAGCAGGTCAGCTACCAGCGGAGTCACAATGTTAGCAAACTAATTGAGATTGTATTAGTTTTTATCCACATGCTTCAAATAAAACTCACAATGCAAAACCACACTGCCTACCAGCAGAGAGAGTATCATAAGAATTCCTGCAGCAATGCCACATATACTCTTATTGAAAGTAAGATAAGATAAGAGATAAGATAATCCTTTAATAGTCCCACAATGGGGAAAGTATACTCTCCAAAGAGAGCAAGATATCTGCAAAAGGTTTGATTTGCTGTCATACAGTGGCGTAACTACCGCGGAAGCAGCGTAGGCAGCTGCCACAAGGCCCAGGACATTAGGGGGTCCGGTGACAGCCGCTACTGCAGAGTTTTTTTCTTTTTTCTTAATAGGCCGTTACCAGCTGGAGTTATTCCAGTCGGTAATGGGCCCTATTTACTTACCGTTCCTGGCTGGGCCGGGATCGGTAAGTGACACCGCAGGCCCCACAAAGACTATTATTATACTCGGGGGTCTTTGCAGACCCCCGAGTATAATGATCAGAGGCCCAGGAGATTTAAGAAACATAAAAAACTGTGTTAATTACCTCTCCAGGCTCCGGGCAGGCTTCGGCCTAGTTGTCTGACATCTCTGACGTCACATGAACCCGGCCTGCATCCCGGGTCATGTGACGTCTGATGTCATTGAAGAAGGCTGACAGCGAAGGACTGTAGCGGAGACTGGGGACAGGTAACAGTGTTTTTTATGTTTTTATTCCCCTGGGTCTCTGATTATTATACTTTGCGCCCAAATCCCCGACATGGATTTTATGCCACCCATTGACTGCGTTGGTTTTTGCAGGCGGAATCCACCTGAAGGAAGCTTTTTTTTTTCCGCAAGTGGAAAAATAAAGCAAGTGGAACTCATCAAAATCAGTGCCAAAAAAGGAAAATGGTGCTGTATTTGGTGCTGAATTTTCAGCTAGCGGAAAATTATGCGAGTGGAAAAAAAAGCTAGTCAAACCCATTGAAATGAATGGGAGGCTTTGAAAATTCAGCGCCAAATACAGCGTCATTTTCCTCTGTGTGAATGGACCCTAATACTGTGTGAGTGCTGCTCTGTATTTACTATTCATCCCATTATATCTCTTATCAGTGTCAGGTGTTGCTTCCAAGCGACATGCCCTTCAATTTTAAGCGTCTGCAGTTCCCAATCCATCTTGCATTTGCTATGACTTTAAAGCACGGGCTGGAAAACGCTAAAGTGCTGTCGGAACAACTGCGGTTTGAACGTATCTACAGTTCTCGCCCAATTTGGGTGAAATTTGGCACGCCCCATCTCCACTCACAGGAACAGAATACTGCGCACGTTACATCTCCCTAGCATCTCCCCGTCATGAGATTGGGGCCCCTAAATTTAGGCCCTATACATATAATGGGGAAAAGTGAAAGTGAAAGCGCTGAGGGGCTTTAGCGACGGCGCCAAAGAGTCGCTGCTAAAGGGACCGCAACACCACACACAACAAACAACCATTTCACAAACACCATATAAACATCACACAGACAGCACACATACACCAACCCACAAGCACAACACCACACAAATGCCACAACACACCACACAAACACCAGACCACTCTAGACACACACAACACAAACACCACCCCACAAATACCACAACACCACCCCATAAATACTACACACACACACACACTCGGACCACACGCGCATGCAACCACACTCGGATGCACACTATGCACATGGATGAACAGAGTATATGCGTACTCACACACAACTACTGCGCACATGAATACTTGCTCTGTGCATGCAGAAACACATGGATCACATACGCACATACACGCATACATATACACGGACCACACACGTGCATGCATAAACGCATACATACACATGGATCTCACGTGTGCACACACACACACATGCAAACACGCATACATATACATGGATGACACACATGCATGCACACATGCATACATACACATGGATCACACTCATGCACACATATACACACGCACACACACGCATACATATACACGGACCACACACGTGCATACACACGCATACATACACATGGATCACACGCATGCACACGCACGCATGCACTGACAAAACATGTCTGGTATCCTTAAAGGCTGCTTGCAAACTATAGTATTTTTCACGGGCCTCCAGGCCATGCATTTGGCGGTTCCATAGACGACTTTGTGCACAAAGCTGTGAATTTTTAGGCTCCATAGAAGTCTATGGAGATGTAGAATTCATGGCCTGGAGACTGTAGTGTTGCTGTAGTGTGCAAGCAGCCTTACTGAGCAGCAATATTGGTCAGGCGAAAACTGACTGATAGTACAGTAAGATTGTCAGTATTGCTTACTATACAGGGAGCTTTCATCACTACAATAGATAGTTGTGTAACTCTAAACCAATTTTACTCTTTTGTTCATGAACTACTTATAGATTACACTGGAGGGAGGGGGAAAGGGTTGCACTATGTTGTTAATTGGGTGTAAATCAGTGGCATAACTAGGAATGGCGGTGCCCAGAGGCAAACTTTTGAAATGGCCCCCCCACCGAAGACCCCGATCGACCCTCCCCCCCCCCCGCATTCCTGCATGCACTATTATGCCCCATAGTGGCCCCTGCACACTGTATTATACCACATAGTGGCCCCTGCAGACAGCATTATGCCCCATTGTGGACACCCATGAACAATTATTATACTCTGGGGGCTTTTCAGACCCCAGAGTGTAATAATTGAAGATCCAGGAGGGATACAATCATAAAAAAAACACGGTTACTTACCTATCCCTGGCTTCAGTGTACTTCCCGCTGATGGCGGCCATCTTCAATAATGTTCGGGTTTTCACGTGACCTGGTCATGTAAAGTCAGGGATGTCACACAAGTAGACCTGAAAACTGCCCGGAGAGGTAAGTAACACAACGTTTTTTATGTTCCCTTACCTCTTCTGGGCCTCTGGTCATTATACTTGGGGGTCTTTTCAAACCCTCGAGTATAATAATACTGTTTGTGGGGCCCGCGGCGTCCCTTACCGATCGCAGCCGCTGCCATGATTGGTAAGTAAGTAGTGCCCATTACCTGCTGGAGTAACTCCACCCAGTAACAGCCTATTAAAAAACAAACAAAAAAAAAAAAACACAGCAGTAGCGGCTGTCGCCGGGACCTAAATGTCCTGGGCCCTGTGGCAGCTGCTACTGCTGCTACCCCGGTAGTTACACCCCTGGTGTAAATGTTTTATATGTTTGTGTAGGGTGCATAAATGTAAATTTTGGATTATATATATATATATATATATATATATATATATATATATATATATATATAGAATATATAAAATCAATAAAATATGTTAAAATGAAAAAAAAAAAGTTGTTCACATCAATGTTACGACAAATTAGTAAAATGCCAAAATATGTATATACTCAAGTATATGCCGAATTTTTCAGCACAGTTTTTGTGCTAAAAAAAAGCCCCCTCGGCTTATATTGGAGTCAAGCAAATTTTTATTTATTTATTTATTTTTTTGGGGGGAGTGAGGGTCTATGACCAGCCGGAATAGTAATGTATAGAATCTCCCATGAAATAGTGAAAAAAAGGAAGCTTTAAAAAAATAAAATAAATAAACGTTCTAAATCACTCCTTTCCCTGGAATACATATAAAAGTAGAAAATTACTGTGAAACACATACACATTAGGTATCCCTGTGTTAAGGGCACTGCAGATACCCTATATTCAGCTAGGCTGAATTCCAAGTGGGGGAAAAAAAAAACAGTCCTCAAGCTCAGGGAAGGGGCAGACAGACAACCAAAACACCCCCTTCCCTTTCCCAGCATCCAGCAACTACTCCACCCAAAAACTCCGGCCATTTTAATTTTTGAAATTTTCCAGTAGCTGCTGCATTCCCCCCCCCCCCCCCTCCCTCGGCTTATACTCAAGTCAATACGTTTTCCCAGTTTTTGTGGTAAAATTAGGGACCTCGGCTTATATTCGGGTCAGTTTATACTCGAGTATGTATGGTAATAAAAATTTAAAGTGGAAAAAAAGATTTACTGTAGTGCTCTGAAAATGTCAATTTCAGTGTGACACTGAAAATTTTACTTTAGCATAACCAACAATTTAACATATTTTCTGCGAGCGAAGCCACGGTTATTCTACTAGTATAGAATAAATCATAATACATCTTCTATTTTTACATAGTTATGATATTATTGTTGAAACCTTTGGCTTTAGCAATTTTCCTATAGTAATTTCATACTCATTCAGTTCATTCACATCCAGTCCCGACCAACTATGCAGCTCCTCTCTTGGATATGGTCATATAGTTAGTCTTGACTATCCATGTCACCAATGACTCACTGGTTCATTGATTGACCATCCTTGGGCCAGTTTTTGATACGAACCACTGAAGACTTGAAACTTTGCCCATGACCCTCCATTTTGGAGTAACATTATCACAGCAATATGTCATCAAACCTGCAAAGAACCTTATGTGCTATTAGTGTTGATAATAATATGTATTTGTAAGGTATTAGGCACAGCCAGGTTTTATCCTTATGCAGAGTTGCAAAAAAATTTTTATTTCCATCTTACGTAATGTATTGGTTTGCATACCCTTATTATGGGAAACTGAGAGTTCAGTAGAAAATTTATGTAATTTCTCAAAAGCTAGGGAATTCACGTACTTGCCTGTGTGCTCCAAATTAATCCTGGAAAGGGAATTTACTGTCTTGGAGCCAAGTATAATACAAATGCAGAAGTCGCTTACGATGAAGTCTAAAGGGACGGTCACCCTATCTGCTTTTATTTACAGTATAAAAATATGTATATATTGTGTTATGATTTGTAAAAGCTACAAAAATATTGAATGGTTCCAATCATTCAGTGACCCTTGGGTGTTGGCTACCAATCAGAATACAAAACAATAAGTAAAAGATAAGCGAAATTTGCACGAAAAAAGCAAAGTGTAAAATATATACATATATATGGATACAAAGATTCAAACATTGGTCTGTTCCTGCTTACTGATAACAATCTAGACTTCTTCTAGGTCATCTTCTCTTCTGTCCCTATACTCGCGATCTGAACAAGTCATGTTCTTCTGATATAATCAGTTCAAGACCAGCAGGTGAAAACCCATTATTATACTACATTGTACTATTAACTTATACAATTATTTTCATTATTTCACAGCTACTAGTTCAGTAGCAAGATATTTAATAAATTCTCCAAAAGTCTTCCTGAGATTTCAAAGTATCATCAGATTTTTTTTTATAAAAATATGTGAATTATGAAGAAAGTTGATTTGGACATACCTACTGAAATTGTCTATTAAAGAGGACCTTTCATCAATTGGGGCACATGCAGTTTTATATACTGCTAGAAAGCTGAATTCAGCGCACTGTTGGCTTTCACGATCTGTGCCCCATGGGAAGAGCTATCGGTGCCGGTACTGTAAAACGCTGCAATTTTTCCCGTGGTGTTTCCGCAGCAGGCAAGTCGCAACATTTCCAGTCCATGGGGCCTAAGGGTAAATTCACACAGGGTTGACTGTCAGAAATGCCTTTCTGATGGTGAAGAGCTACCATACTGGCACTGATAGCTCTTCACCGGGGACACAGAATGGGAAAGCTGATAGTGTGCTGAATTCAATGCACTGTCAGTTTTCTAGCGATATATAAAACCGCATGTGCCCCAAGTGATGAAAGGCCCTCTTTAACATCACACATAATTTCAGAGCCAAACAACCTTTGCTGGTATAGTAACAATGCTAATGACGTTTTTGTTATGTAAGAGATCCAGGCACCTTTTCTATAAGGATGTGATAGTGATGCATTTGGCAACTGTTGGCAGGAATTTGGCTCAGACATATTACCAATTTGCAGGAGAAGCTGAATTCAGGATAACTACTGAACCTGACAAACTATTCTCTTTCCAAAAGAATAAAAATGTAAATATAACATTGATTGATATCATTAAGAAAGCTTGTATGACAACACACGATTTCTCTAAAGCAAACATTGTAGGATGGAAAGAAAACATTGTCCATCACTGAGTGTGACATGTGTAAATGTGGGACTAGCAATGAATAACTGTAAAACAGGTGATTAATAATAGTATGCATATAAAAACCACAAAAAAAAAATCCAATGAGAAGGATCATTACACTGCAGAATATTAATCCATTAATCTCATTTTTACAACCTATAACTATATACTGTCATATCTTAGAATATACTGAACAACTGACGTAAAGCACTGTTATTTAAAAAAAAAACAAAAAAACTACTGTGTACCTCATATGTAAACCTGTCACATGTTGTTTGTAGTTACCGTATCTAAAACTATAAATAACGTAGATGGGCACTATCACCTTATATTGACACCATACTGTGATTCACGAGCAACCATGCAAGTAAATTATACACCCCGTTCAAAATGATTATGCAAATTGGATTTAAGTTTTGTGTCTCAGGGCCCTTTGGATCAATCTCAAACACCTGTGATAGTTTGCCAGGAGAGCTCAAATAAAGGAAACTTACTTAAGAAGGATGTTCCATTGTTAAATCTCATAATTTGCTGAACTTAGAGTGTGAGTGGAGAAGGTCATGGAGTAGCATTTGTGTCCAGCATGTCATCCTTGACAGATGAAGGGGCTAGTGGAATGTTGGGTGGAGGTAGAAGAAGTCTCGTTACTAACAACAATACGTCAGTGTAGCCAAACTTAGGGCTATGGTCAAACAAGGAACGATCCGGAGTACATGGAAGGATCATACCTACACCTTTCCTTATGGGGAAAAAACTTGGATGAGGGTAAAGCATCCTCAGCCTTTATAAGCAGGCTTTGGTAACATGGAGGTAGAGCACTAACTCCACCTTCATACCAGCTCTCACTCTCTTCATATTGACACTTGTTATTTGTCATGCATATTCTATGTTCTTTTAACTTTGTTTAATTTTTGGACTGTAACCTATCTATTCGTTTGAATTAAACCTTCGTTTGCTGTTTTAACCACAAATTGGATTGGACTCCAGCTGCTTCTTGGTATCACCGAAGTACACCTCTTGTCTCATCAGTCAAGTGGTGTGGGACGTTATTTAACATTTGGCGAGCCACTCAGTCGTTGTCTGGAAGTATTCCTCAGTCCTTTGTTTGCAAAAGGGAGGACTGAACGGAGGAATCGTTTGCAAAGTGCAAAGCTTCAGGACTTCGTAAAGTACCTAGGACGGTGAGCCACGCTTACAGCTATCAGCTGCACGAGTAGACGGAAGCCTGTGTGCGGAACGTCTGTGTGAGAGCAGAGGAATTTTGGCCTTGACAGCACAGTGCATACAGAAGATCGTGTAACTGAGTGAGTATGGAGTTCATTGTTTCATATTCTGATAAGAGCAAGCTAGATTTTAAGTATGTAAGTAGTCATACTAATGCACAGCTTTGGTCTAGTTTATACACTCAGTGTGAGGAAGAAAATCAGCGATTAGATAAGAAATTTATTTGTGTTGATAGGTTGCAAAAGAAATTAAGGAATGTATTGCATATGGTCAGAGTGTATAATTCTTTAGTTATTGAAGAGAAACAGACACATAGGGTATGTGTGAACACTAAAGGCACAAGTAACACTGACACACAGACAGTGGAAGAGGATTATAATGAGTGTTCAGCATGTGAGGTATTAGCCCAACACATTGAGGAGTTGGAGGATCAAATGGAAACTAGGACACAATTAGTTTCAAAATTACGCCAGGATATAAGGAAAATCTCTGCTGCTACAGGTAGTCCCTCCTATATTCCAGAACAAAGCCACGGGAGTACAGAACAGTTAGAAGAGGTAGATCTTAAGAGAAGACGCTTACATGAAAGGGCAGCTAGGTTGACTTTAAAAATCAATGATCAGTTAATGAAAATTGGGAAAGATGTTCCAGCTTACAATGACAAAATGGATGCTTTCCACAATGCAAATACTTTTGAATCGTATACAGATAAATTTAATCTTACTGATGAACAGAAAAATAAGATTTTCAGAGTATGGTTACCTTCTCACATGGCCAAGAGGTTACTGCCGACGCCTGTGGTGAATGAGGACAATGAGGTGATGCATAGTACTGAATCAGATAGATTGAAACAGCTTATATTTTTCACTACTGGAGAATGTGAACCAACAGTAGATATTCTGGATTCTTTGAAGCCAACCTTGGAAGATGATCCTTTTGCTTTCTTAATGAAGTTTGAGCAAGCATACAGGATGGTCTTAGGGATAGATGAGGGTGAAGAACCTTCAGCTATGATAAAGGCATTTGTAAAGAAGTTTAAATATTTGGATCCAGTATCATTACGAATTGCCTCAGAAAAACTTGCTTTATATGATGCAGCAATGTTCATTGACCACATCAGAAGGTCATTGAAGCAAACAAGCACAAAGGCAAAGATTTCTGCTGTCCAGAATAAAGTAAATAAGCAATCAGTCAATGCAAATCAGGACAGTCAAACTAATTCCAGGACTGCACCTGTTCCTAAAAAAAGTATTGCTCCAAAGCCAAAAAGGAAAGGAACTTGGGAGAGAGGTCAGATGTCTTGTTATCATTGTGGTAAAGTGGGACATTTAAAATGGCAGTGTAAAAGTTTCCTTAGAGAGACCCAGAATATAGGGAAAGAGAATGGTCTAGTGCCCACTGCACCTCCTCCTCCTTCAGAGGAAAGAGAATCTCCCTATGCATCTCTAATCCGGCAAATTAGGGAAATATCAATACAGGGATCAAAAGGGAGGTCACGCGTCATGATTGACAGAGATGATGGTCTGTTAGGATCAGCATGACTAGAAAAGATTCCAACCTCTCGACCCTTGGAATATGTAGCCCCAGTATTTTTGGATGAATGTGGAAGACCTTTTGTAACAGGATCTCTTCAAGGGGAAAAGATCACGTTCCTCATAGACACTGGAGCTCAACTGAGTGTCACAAATAAGCTTCAGATCCCATCCAAAAATGCACCTGTTTGTACAATTGTAGGCTTCAATGGTCGTGGGGGGGTGTCAGCCACATTGATATCTGATGTTAAGTTTGAAATTCCTGGACATTTGGAGACGAGCATTGATATTTGGCATTGTCCTAATTCAGAGAATATCTTAGGGACTGATGTAATGAACAAACGAGGTTGGATTATTGATTTGGGAAACAAGGTGATTTGGAAGGATGTTGATGGTTCTAAACCGGTACTGATTGATCCAAGTGAATACAGCAAGGTTGGAACTATTTGCTTAACAGATGTTATTCCTTCTGATCATGTTTGGCCTGACACTGGTGGTGATGTACAGTTAAAGGAAATTGTAGAAAGTATTCCTTCTTTGTGGGCACAGTACAGGAATGAAGTAGGTACAATGAAAGATGTACTTGTGAACATAGAGGGTAGGGATCCACCAGCCCAAAAACAGTACAAATTGCCTCCAGAATCAATAGGTCCAATGTCTAAGATTATTGAGGAGTTGCTTCAGCAGGGTGTCATACGGAAAGCAAACTCTGTGACAAACAATCCATTATGGTGTGTCTTGAAACCTGATGGTTCATATCGTATGCTTTTGGATTTAAGGCTTTTGAACAAATATACGCCTAATGTAGCTCCAATTGTTGCTGACACACATGATTTGTTGGGACAACTAGATGCAAAAGCGAATTATTTCTCGGTCTTGGATATTAGCAATGGATTTTTTAGCATAGAATTGGAAAAGAGTTGTCAATACAAGTTTGCTTTTACATTTCTGGATGAACAGTATGTGTTCTGTAGATTGCCTCAGGGTGCCCATTTGTCACCTAGCATATTTCATCAAGCACTAGCAAAAGTGTTGGGAAGGAGTTCACATCAGAAATATATCAAACAGTTTGTTGATGATATTTTGGTGGCCACAGAAGACAGGGAAACACATTTGGAAGTTTTAGCGGAATTGTTTACCTTGTTGCACGAAGCAGGTCTAAAATTGAACACAAAGAAGTGTAAACTGATGCAACGTGAAGTGAAATATCTGGGGATCCTAATTAAACCAGGAAAGAGAATGCCTCTCCAGGACAGGGTTGCAGCTGTTGCTTCACTTCCCATTCCAATGTCACATAAGGATCTCAGACACTTTTTGGGCATTGTGAATTTTTCCAGAGAATTCATTGAGGGATTTGCTGAAAAGGCAAAGCCTTTATATGATCTCTTGAAAAAGAGCCATGATGATTCCTTTGGTCCATGGACAGACCGGGAACAAAAGGCATTTGAACAATTGAAGTTAGCTTTGCAAACAGCTCCAGCCTTGTCAACTGTGGAAGCATCAGCTCCATTTGCTTTGCAGGTACATACGTCAGAAGTTGCTGTTACATCTGTGTTGTTGCAATTGCAGTCAGGGGAATGGAGAATTTTGGGATATTTCTCAAAACTCCTTACTCCGGTGGAAAAAGGGTTCGAAACTTGTGCGAGACATCTGATGGGAGTGTATTTTGCTGTAAAAGCAACTGAACACATTGTTGGCTTTAACAAATTAATTTTGCAGACGCCGCACTCCACATTAAAACTTCTCCTTGAGAAAAATATTCCAGGTGTATCTCATCAAAGATTTGCACATTGGTTGTTGACTCTGTCTCCAAAACAACTTGAAGTTGACCACAAAGCCAAGTATGTACTTCCCCAATTGATGCAGTACGAGGGTCAGGCACATGAATGCTTACACACATTTCAGGAGACATACATTTCAATGTTCAGAAGAGAAGCAGAAAAGACTGACGAAGCAGTTTTTGTGGATGGATCACGGTTTTTCAATGAAGGACATTACTGTTCAGGGTATTCTATCTGGTATCCTGAAAGAGGATATGCAATCCAGCACAAGTTACCAGGACACTATTCAGCTCAGAGAGCAGAGTTAGAAGCTGTCAGGACAGTGTTGGAGATTGATGAAAAGGAGAACAGAAGTCCTTTGGTCATTTACAGTGATAGCTCTTATGTGGTTCGGTCTTTGACAGATTACCTACCAGTGTGGGAAAAAAGAGGCTTTGTTGATTCATCAAACAAAGTGTTGGTGCACAGTGATACTCTAAAAAGAATTGTTGAATTAGCTGCAAAGAATCCAAAAGGATATGCAATTGTCAAAGTCCCAGCACATAAGAAAGGAAACCATGAGCTAGTAGTAGGAAATTCTACTGCAGATGCATTAGCAAAAGAGGCCGCTTTAACAGGAGCAGAGGTCCTCGAACCTGAACAATTGAAAGCCTTACCAGCTAGGAAAACAGACACGCATTTGCCTTCTTTTGCAGAGGAACAAGCAAAGGATCAATCCCTTGCAGTTTCTCAGGTTGATCCAAAACCTCCCTTTGTTTGTGAAAACGGGGTTTTGTGTCATGACTATAACGGGGAATTGCGTCCTGTTGTGCCAGAGCATTTACAAACTGAATTCACCCGATACAATCATGAGAGCTTAGGTCATTTGGGTCAGCAAAAGTTGCTGGAAGTTCTTAAAGGAAAGTTTTATTGGGACAAAATGGAGGAAACTGTACAAAATGTTGTTCAGTCATGTCTCATTTGTGCTCAAGTGAACCCTCGACCTAAAGGACAAAAACCTCCACTCCAAAGAATTGCACCTGCAGATGGTCCATGGTCTACATTGCAGATTGATTACATAGGTCCATTGCCTACAGGTAAACATGGACTCAGGTATGCATTGGTGGTGGTAGATGTGTTCTCAAAATGGGTAGAAGTTTTACCAGTCAGGAAAGATGATGCTTTGTCTACAGCTAGAGCATTGGTAAATCATGTGTTTTGTACTTGGGGGATCCCAAGAATGATCACTTCCGACAGAGGAAGTCACTTTACTGGACAAATAATGCAAACAGTTTGTGGTATTCTAGGAGTACAGCAACAATTCCATGTTCCTTATCATCCACAATCTGCAGGTATAGTGGAAAGAATGAACCGAACAATAAAATCCAGGATTGCAAAAATGTTGTTGGATAAAGGAAATACATGGGTTGATGCAATACCATTTGTTTTGATGAGTATTCGAGGAACAATTTCCTCTACAACACAATACACTCCTTTTGAATTAATGACAGGAAGAAAAATGCCATTAATATTTCCGCATGAACCATGTTTGTCTACACCCCAAAAAGATGCTATAGCAAGGTCCAGGTGGTTGCAGTTGCTGCAAGAAAACTTACAAACAATTCTTCCACATGCAGCATCTAGAATGCAACGTATGATGCCACCTCACTCTTCAAAGTTTGTCAAAGGTGCATCAGTGATGATTAAAACCTTCAAGAAGAGTGGACCTTGGGAAAGTAATTGGGAAGGTCCCTTTGAAATAATTGATACAATGGGACAAGTGATGATTTTGGTGCAAAGATCACCCAAAGCAGGAAAAAATACTCGCAGACAACAAAAACTGTGGGTACATGTTGATCAGTGTAAATTATATGTTTCAAAATAATGATACTGCTTGTTTTTTTAGGAAATGAACCTTCACAAGGAACTACATCTCCTTGAGGAAAGAGACAGATCAAAGGTTCATCGCAGTCAATATAGAAGTCTCAGAAGATGTTATTTGGTGGGAACTTTCCTTCTGATATGCACTCTGGCTGCCGTTTTGATGAAAGACGCGTTACAGAGTGGAAACAACGGGAGTGACCAAATAAAGGAGGTGGATTTACTACCACGGAAAACAAGAGACTATACACTAGAACACTTGCTTAAAGAACGCTTGAAAGATTATTCAAAGGACATTACAGGACATTTATGTTTGGGTTATGGTGCAAAATGTTGTATTGAAATATACTACACACACGACACAAACATTATGTTAAGTGCTAAAGCAGGACCTAAACAGAAACAAACCCATTTACAGGGAACCTATACACATAATGACAAAACAGGTTCATGGGAATGCACACCAACAGAGGTATTATTTTGGAGTGTAGAAATAATAGGTAATGAAACTGCCAAGTGGTCAGGTGATATCACAAATAATATGATAGCATCAGGAAAAATGGGCAGATCTAAAACGGAAATCTGGTTCCACACTCAAAGTTATGTAAAAATATTGGATCCAGAATATCACCCTTCTATGAGTAAGGGTAATGAAGACTGGGTGAAGACCTGGAACTTCGAAATAGCAAGAGAACCTGTTAAAGTGAGAATAGCAATTGATCTCACTATGACTAATAATTTACCACTTGAAGTAAGAGTTAATCCACAAAGAATTGAAATCCTAGAGGGAAGAAATCCTTTTACTCTGGAATGTAGCACGAAATTAGAGTTACCACCTGAATCATTGTTAACATGGAAAAAAGATGGACTATTTTTAGGAAGTTTTTCTAATGGTCCAACAAATGTAATTCATAGGGGTTTATATGGGAATGTTAAGTGGGTAGACCAGAAATTTATTCTGTACCAAGGAAACCCAGCTCCTAAGGATTCAGGGGTATACGAGTGCTGTGGAACAAGTATTAACAATCAGAAGCAATGTGCTACTGTAAATATTAATATTTCTTCAGTTACAGATAGAATTTGCACAGGAGTCAAATTCAATCCATCAAGTCCTTTCCAGATTAACCATTTTCAATCTAAGCCTCTTTTGAGGAATGGTACATTTATGACCATGGTATGGACATTTAACATGTCAGATTGGAAAATTTCCTCAAGATATCCCCAATGTAAACAACACCTAGTAAATATGGAACAAGGGATCGAACAATGGTTCGGTAACAGTAGATCAAAACCCATAAGAAACAAAAGAGGTGTTGTGGAAGGTATTTTAGGAGGAATTGGGACTGTTGGGAGTTTAATAAATGGTATGAATATAAACTCTCTGAGATCAGATTTAGAGACAATTGGTTATCTAGGAAAGAAAGGAGTGAAAGTCCAGAAGAGTCTAAATCAGCTTCTGGAAAAAATGGTTGTTAATTCTGTGACTGTATTAGGATCATCAGTGTCACATCTTCAGGATGCAACTCTAGCATTAATGAGCAGTGAACAGGAAACGCAAGTAGCCAGAGCATGTCTGGAAATTCAAGTTGAATATTCCACTAACCTAAAGATGATGGCTCAGGCTTTACAAAGTGGTATAACTCCATTGGGTTTATTAAGAAATTTACCTGTAATATACAATTTTAGTTTGGATCATACAGAGTTATGGGTAAACAAGTGGTTGGGATGTAAACAAAATGTATGTATTGGAACATCATTAATCCCAACATCTGGACAAGAGCAAGTTTTGGTTCCAGTAACTTCTTTAGGGGTTCCTGTAAGTAATACACAATTAATCCATTATAATTTAGAATTTACAGAGTTTGCGTATAATGGAGCTTCAATTGAACAAGTAGACCTTTCTTCATGTTTACATTTTTCCTCTAAAGTAGTTTGTTTACCGGAACAAGATAAGACTATCTATCATTCTTGTTTCCATAACCAAAGTACATGTCATGCTAGAATTGAAACTGTACAAAATATACATGATATTGTGACACCAGTTGGCCAAAGAAAAGTATGTATACAAATTATGTCGGAAAAAGAAAAGGTTTCAGCATTTTATCCTTCATGTGTATATGCTGAAAACCTGACTAGAGGATTGTATTGTATTGAAGGAGACGTAAACGCTATAAGGATGAACATGGGAAGATTTAATATATCCTCCATAGCGAGCAGTTATTTGAGAACCCTTCCAGTGCAATATAATCTATCTCAAGTTGATAAATTTCCATGGAAAATGTGGACAGAAGAAATTGTAAAAGATAAAGGTCTATTAGATGCTCTAACAAGACAGTTAAAAGTGGCTGAAATTGTGTTTAAACATCAGCAAGGTCAACTAGATGATATAGAACATGAATGGAGCACCATGTCAGGATCATCCTGGTGGGGAAAATTTAAGAAATCGGTCGATGTTTGGTCAAAGTCATCAGCAAAAATGGCAGTTGGAAATGTATTATCTAATCCTATTGTTATTATATTTATGTTTGTAGTGGTGTGTATATTGTATCAGATATTTATAATGTGTAGAATCAAGAGAATATACACTCAGGTAAAAAAGGAAATTGGAAAAGGAGACAAAATTTTACAAGAAATGTTAAAAAGAACTCAACAAGCTAGTTCCATCATTAACATTGAGTCAAAGAAAGAACATGCTGATAAAATGTTATCACATGGCCTGTGAATGAATGTGATACGATTGGTGAGTAAATGAGTTAGAGTAGGGAAATTATGATTAGAAAAATGTATATCTAATCATAATCAGGGGGAAATGTTAAATCTCATAATTTGCTGAACTTAGAGTGTGAGTGGAGAAGGTCATGGAGTAGCATTTGTGTCCAGCATGTCATCCTTGACAGATGAAGGGGCTAGTGGAATGTTGGGTGGAGGTAGAAGAAGTCTCGTTACTAACAACAATACGTCAGTGTAGCCAAACTTAGGGCTATGGTCAAACAAGGAACGATCCGGAGTACATGGAAGGATCATACCTACACCTTTCCTTATGGGGAAAAAACTTGGATGAGGGTAAAGCATCCTCAGCCTTTATAAGCAGGCTTTGGTAACATGGAGGTAGAGCACTAACTCCACCTTCATACCAGCTCTCACTCTCTTCATATTGACACTTGTTATTTGTCATGCATATTCTATGTTCTTTTAACTTTGTTTAATTTTTGGACTGTAACCTATCTATTCGTTTGAATTAAACCTTCGTTTGCTGTTTTAACCACAAATTGGATTGGACTCCAGCTGCTTCTTGGTATCACCGAAGTACACCTCTTGTCTCATCAGTCAAGTGGTGTGGGACGTTATTTAACATCCATATTATTAAGCAAGCCACAGGTTTCAAGCCATATGGGAAAGAGAAAGGATCTCTCTGCTGTCAAAAAACATCAAATGGGTTCCGTTTAACATGCGTAACACATTGAAATCAATGAAGTCAATGGGATTCTGTTTTACATCACTGATTCTTACGCGAGTTATCGTGCCAGAATCAGCACCACATTACTACGTGTGAATGCCCCCTTAGACACCACTAATCTGTCTAATTATGTAGTTCCAGCTGACACCCTGTGGTGCTGTCATGTTAATTAATGTCAAACAGAAGTGATACGAATGCCTCTGTGCAAAGGTAATAGTCAGGGAGCTCTTCTTTGATAAGAGAAACTTTTAGTTCCTTTATCATCACTGTGATCATCAAAATGTAACTCTTTATGGGGATCACAGTGTTTTAAAAATGAAGCACAGTAAAGTGATTCCCATTGTGCTAATACAAGCTGCTCTCAATGCCAGCTCCTCCCTTCACCTTCTTGTCCAAGCTGTGCAATGCCAGCAGGGCACCTGGCTAGTGATAAAAAAAAAAGCAGTTTACAGTCCTCTATTTTGCTAAACTACTGGTTAATTTACAAAGGGACTATCAGTCCATAAAATAAACCATGCTGAATATAAATGATATCTAATAATACCTATAGATGATATCTAATTTTATAAATGTATAACCACTGTAATAAGAAAATATAGAAAAGTATATTTTAATATTTTAATGCACAATAGTATATATAAAAACAATTCTGTTTTAGATAAAAGTAAAATTTACTTTTTATACATTTTATACCATTTTTATACTTTTAGCTAAAAAAAAATCAAATTTATTTAACAAATAAGGCTACTTATTTCAAGCCTTTTGTGTGCTGAAAATGGTAAAAATAGTTGAGACATATAAAGCACTGTTTTAAAATGCTAAATTTGGCCTTAGCATTGGGATATCAATGACCCTTGGTGTTAAAAGTGTTAAGAGAGAAGCTGCTAAAATACCACTACTACTATTTCAATTTGCTAATGGCTCTGGAGTCCCACAAACCTCAAAGTGTAGGATCCCCCAGAGGCTTGCAATTGTGCTCAAACCTACTAGGTGCCTTTATGGTCCCTGAAGGTGTTAAAATGACCTCTGCAAAGTATATAGAGTTTCTTACTGACCATTTTCTTCCATGGTCCAGAAAGATGAAAGGTGTCACTAAGATTTCCAAATTATCACATTTTCAAGCACCTAGCTCCAATCTGCAGCATGCAAAAGCTCATAAAAGCCAAATTAAAAGATAATTTTTTTTAGTCACAAGAAACCTCAAAAATTGGATCAAGTGGTGTAGGATGATTTTGCAATGTCTTCTGTTTTTTGATGTGTCATTTATTACCACAGATTGAGAGTGACAGAATACTTGAACTGAGAGAAATTGGTTTATTACTCTAGCAGATAGACCAAAATATTAGCACTGTTCAACACTGCTTGTCTTTGTGGTTAACAATTATGAATGAACTAGGATGACGACAAGAGGTGCGAGGAGGCAAACCTCTGTATGCATGGATTGTCTGAAAGGACTGTAGTGACCTATTCTGTAGTGAACATGAATTTGGACACCACATTCCAAGCCTAGGGTGGCAAACAGTGTTAACAAAAATCATCAGAAAGTAGTTCGCATGACATTGGACTACGAACCAGATATTCATCTATAGATGGTCCATTGACCTCATACACAATGAAAGATGGAATGAAGGTCTTTTCTCTTCAAAGATAAGACCCCCTTTTGTTTCAGATGAGTTGATACTAGGAGAATGGGCTAGAGCAGGGATAGGGAACCTTTGGCTCTCCAGCTGCTGTGAAACTACAACTCCCAACATGCTCCATTCACTTCCCAGAACAGCAGAGCCAGTATGCATGCTGGGAGTTGTAGTTTTGCAACGGCTGGAGAGCCGTACGTTCCCTACCCCTGGGCTAGAGACTATGAGGGCAATGTCGTGAAAAGGCCTTCACAAGGGAACTTCACACTGGCTATAATCTCAGGATTATGCAGTGAGGTGGTATAGTATGTGGTAGGTCAACCCCTCTAGTCTTCATTTTAGGTACACAGGTACATTAACAGCTTGGTGTTACATTGATTTGGTTGTGGAATCAGTCACAGGAGCCATTTTTCAACAGGACAATGCCAATCCACATGATTCTTGTGAGCAGCCTGAGTGTACTTCACATGTTATCATGGCCTACAGTATATCTGGTCTTGTGTCTCACTAAGAAAATTGGAACATTGGTTAGAGAGCTGCCAGCAGACAATCTTGATGATTTGCATGATTTGCATTTGATTGCAAGTGCATTCAGTGTGGGAAAACATTCCTTACTCAACCACTAAGAATCTCATTGATAGCATGCTAAGGCATGTAAATGCATGTATTTCAGCACATAACTCAAATACTCAATAAATGCTTAAAAAGTGGACATTTTTTGAATTTGGTTTCCATTTTTTTTTAAATAATTTCCATATTATTAACATATCTGTCAACATTGTGATTTCCATAACTTCAAGGCGTTTCCTTCTTGGTGTTGCAATTTCAGTGTTGAGGAGTGTATACGCATTTATTATCCTATTGTTTGAATAATACATAAAAGACCAATCTTCTAAATAATTCAAAACCATAAAGGCCTTGGTATACACAAATGTGATGGTCTGATCTTAGAGGACAACTCTTAAAGTGTAACTAAACTTTCGGACAACTTTTGATTTCTGTAATGTGTAAAGAATCTACGATGGTTGTGCTGAAGGACTGGAGTGAGTACGTTAAACCAAAGTAAGTGAGTGGTATAGAACAAACGTGACAGCCTTAGAATGTTCTAAAATAAACATAGAAAAGATAGATAAAGTACTACTAATACAGCAAGTGTAGCAGTGGTATAATATGTACTGTCCAAATTCATGTGGGAATGGCCATATGGGAAATACAACCATAACAGATAACTTTTTTCTTTTTTTATGTAGATTGTGAGCCCCACATAGAGCTCACAATGTTCATTTTTTTCCTATCAGTATGTCTTTTTGGAATATGGGATGGAAATCCATGCAAACACAGGGAGAACATACAAACTCTTTGCAGATGGTTTTTCACCCTTGGTGGGATTTGAACACCAGGAACCCAGCACTGCAAGGTTGCAGTGCTAACCACTGAGCCACCGTGTGGCCCCACCTTAACATATAACCTTACAGTAAACTGCAGTGGATAGAGTATATATATGAAGTCCTGATTTCTAAAGACACAGATTCTATGCTATGTATTGATGCTATACTACCAAACCCTGTGCTCACTCTGATATTGTGTTTTCTGGACCTGTATGACTAAAAGTGGCTGTTAAAGTGTTCTATAAAGAACAACCTCCTAGAAAACAATGGAACCATTCACTCACTAGCGATCCCTGACCACTGTCTGCTCTTCACCCTGTTCCTACATGTTTCACCATAGAATAATATGTCTCTTCATGGAGCAGCAGAAAGAATGTCTGGCAGAACATAGAGTCAGGGTGGCAATGACCCAACTATATAGTTGCTGCATAATTTCACAGCTGCCCCTTTTTCTGCCATCAACCTGAATCAAATAAATATGCGCTATGTTATTTAACATTGGGAAAATGCACTGAAAAAAATTACTCTATTTGTATCCAGTGACATGACTATATTCATCTTGTGGTATATGGTGTCCATGGGAACTGTAGCATGCATGGTATAATTCATACATTGTGCTTACATTTGGATGCATGAGTACTATAACTAACCAAAATCTAAGAACATCTTAAATCTGCTTTGTGAAATGTAACACTATATTGTAGTTTTATGCCATATTATCAGAGTGCCTGCATTATACGATACCTGGTTATAGCAAAAGTACAGATTTCTTGTTGAAGAAAACATGGATGAAAAATAAAAGAAAATATTTCTGTATTCACTGCAGAAAGTTTAATAATAACACCTTCCCTGGCGCCTTTTTTGCACCAATAACTGCAGAGGAGGTAGGACGGGAACTACGACAACGGAGGCAGTGAAAAAAATTGAAAAAACCCATTGGCTGCCGAAAACATGTGACCTCCCATTTATAAGAACGGCCGCCGCCATATTCGTGTCATTTCACGGTGAGAGATAGGGAGAGAAACATATATGCTGAGGGATAGATAGGCATTAGCTTCAGATAGGCAGGGAAAAACTGAAGAACAACAACAGCTCTTCTCAGAGCTATATACTGCAGGGAGAGGAGTCCAGCTTTCCACGGACGGTGGGAAACAGGGATACAGAACAGTTACTTGTTGCTATATATGTGCACACCAGCTTTTGTTAGGGGTGTCCCCACACAAAATAGCAGGAATCCACAGCAGTTACTTCTTGCTATATACGTGCAAACCAGCTTTTCTTTGGGGTGTCCCCTCCCCCCACAAATTTGCAGGAATACAGAGCAGTTACCTCCTGCTATGTACGTGCAAACCAGCTTTTCTTTGGGGTGTCCCCCCCCCCCACACACAAATTTGCAGGAATACAGAGTAGTTACCTGCTATATATATGCAAACCAGCTTTTATTAGGGGTGTCCCCCACAAAATAGCAGGAATCCACAGCTGTTACTTCTTGCTATATACGTGCAAACCAGTTTTTATTAGGGATGTCCCCCCCACAAATTTGCAGGAATACAGAGCAGTTACCTCCTGCTATGTACGTGCAAACCAGCTTTTCTTTGAGGTGTCGTCCCCCCCACAAATTTACAGGAATACAGAGCAGTTACCTCCTGCTATATACGTGCAAACCAGCTTTTATTAGGGGTGTCCCCCACAAATTAGCAGGAATCCACAGCTGTTACTTCTTGCTATATATGTTCAAATCAGCTTTTCTTTGGGGTGTCCCTTTTGTTTGGGGTGGGAAGCTAAGTGGGAGACAGCCATTCATTCAGTCAGGCCACGTATAGTAAATCCAAATTTTAAGGGTCTACCCACCAAAAGCTAAGTGTGATACACAGCAATTCACTCACGCTATATCAGCTCAATCCAATTTTTTGTTCAATCCAGTATTGTTTGCTCTACATGATGTGAACTATGTCTTTGTCTCTTGAAAAGCAACCCAACATGAAGTCAGCCAAGTCTGCCAGTATGTTACTTGGCATGACTTCGCTGCCCCCAACTGTAAGGGTCACTCTTCATTTCCTCCATTTTCCAATCCCCTTCACACTATCCGTGCTGAAGCAATAGGATGCACTGAACTTCACCCTCAAGCCTTGTGTGGGACAGTGACATGAAATGCCACTTCATCCCCCTCGTCTTCCTCCGCCAGCCAATGGTGCGACAATGACAGGAGTGTGCTCTGAATGTTTTCAGCCTAGCAGAGGCTACTTTTCACTTATGAAAATGACTGCACTTTGACCAGTATATCAGGCACAATGGTGTAGGTTTCAAAGAATCTTTGCACCAACAAGTTGAAAACGTGGGCCATGTGTGGACCGTGTTTGAGTCTGGCAAGCTCCAGATCTTCTACCAGATTCCGGCCATTATCACATACGCCAACATGCACCTGGGCCCAGGTGCAGCGGGGCAAAAAACATTGCCATCTCATCCAGGATGGCATCCCTCACCTCGGAGTCAGTGTGCTGTCTGTCCCCCAAGCTGATGAGCTTCAGCACGGCCTGCTGACGTCTTCCCACGCCAGTGTTGCTGTGTTTCCAGCTCGTAGCTGGGGTTGATTTAACGGTGGCGGCGGAGGAGGGGGAGGAGGGTGGTGCTTCAGCACTCCTGCCAGGAATATTGGGTGGGGAGACGAGGCAGGCCGCCACAGTTTGTGACCCGGTCCCAGCCTCAACTACATTCAGCCAGTGTGCCGTGATTGAGATGCAGCGTCCCTGGCCGCAGGCACTTGTCCGTGTGTCGGTGGTCAAGTGGAACTTTGTGCAAAGTGCACAACTTAGGGCCCGCCTGCTGTTATGGGACACGTGCTGGTGCAAGGCTCAACTCACCCTAAGGGCCAAAAACACTGCTGGTGAATTTTGTTCATTTCCAAAGGACTCTGTGTTTACATTTGGCTCAGTCGCAGCTCCAGAACATGCCTTTGAAGGCAAGGTTTCCTTTAGTGGCTCCATCTCAGCAGGATGATGATGATGAAGCTTGGTTAAATCTGGTGTCGGAAGGGAAAGTGTTTTCTGATCTACATCTAAAGTACTGGAGCATGTTGTTTGGACTATTAACACCTGATCAGAACCCTGTAGAGGTAATGTAGAGTCAGATATTAAAGGACCATTACCGGTAGTAGTGGTTGCAGCCAATTCTCCACCTTTGCGGTCCTCTAAATAAAAGTCACCCCCAGGACTTGATGCCAAAATGTTATCAATTTCCCAATCAAAATCAAGGTCAATGTCTGGGTCCTCAGTCCAATTCACTGCATCAATCCCACACAATGAGAGTGATGGTTCTGGAACCACCATTTTAGAGGCTAAGGATTTTAAAGGAGCTAACACTCTGCTGGTGCAAGGCTCAACTCACCCAAAGGGCAAAAAACTCTGCTGGTGCAAGGCTGAACTAAGTTAAAGGGCCTAAAATTCTGCTGGTAAGAGGCTGAAGTCACCTAAAGGGCCTCAATCTCTGCTGGTAGCTCAGCTTAAGGGCCTCTAACTTAATTTGGAAGGACTCACGTTAAGGGCCAGAAAAGTGAATTTTGAAAGGTCTCACCACATCACACACACACACACACACACACACACACACACACACACACATCCACGTCCACAATGACAGTTAAGGGTGGGGGCTTTTGGCTTTCCAATTGCCTATTCAATCTGTGGTTGTCATGGGCAACGTGATTTAAAGGGGTGCTTGTTAATGTTTATTTAGCTTAAATTTGGGTTTCTGTCCATCCATTTGGGGAAGAAAGAAGGTTTCCAGGTATTTTCCCACTTTGATAGAGGTTTTTTTGAGTGTGGAAAGTGTGTAGTTGATAGGCTGAGATGGTGGTATAAAACAGTGACTTGGGCTTGTTAGCTGCCCCCAGACATGCTTCCCCTGCTGTCCCAGTTGCATTGCAGAAGTGTTGTCATCATTTCCTGAGGTGTCATAGTGGACTTGGTGACCCTTCTGAGTCGAATGGTGGGATCCCCTGAAATGAAGCATTTTTCGCCATAGACTATAATAGGGTTTGATATTCGATCGAATAGTCGAATATTGAGAGGCTATTCAAAACGAATAACGAATATCGAATATTTTACTGTTTGCTCATCTCTACTAAGCATCCCTTGTAATCCAGCGGCCATGATTCATGACTTCTCCATATCTGGTCTCTCATTAATTTTTGTCAGTCATGTCTCAATCATCATTTGTCACCTAATCTGTTATTATTTGCCACTTATAACTCAGCACTCATCACAAGACTCCTTCACATGAGTCATAAGATCACATGCGATTACTTATAGTATATTCATCAAATACTTGACATTCATTAATTTACCAAAATGGACGAAGCAACGCAATATTTTTTATACCTGTAGTTAAATAAAGTTGTGTACATATGGGATTACATGATATACCACAAAAATACATATAAAGGCATATAGGCATATAAGTATATATAAATAATTCACTGACATTTGTTGGTAATCAAACATGGCCTTTATTAAATGAATAATTATCCATTATAATATATCTTCAAAACTTTAAATCAGCTAACGCTAGGTTCACACTAGCGTTCGGGTCTCCATTCTCAGCTTTCCGTCTTCTGCCGGCAGAAGATGGAAAGCTGTCAGAGCGGGTCCGGCCGTGAGCGGTGGTGAGCGTTTTATGCTCTCTGCCACGAAACCACTTTTTTAAAACCGGACACAGAGTACTGCATGTCCGACTCTGTGTCCGATTTAAAAAAACGGTTTTGCGGCGGAGAGCATAAAACGCTCACCGGTGCTCACAGCCGGACATCTTTCAAACCCATTCAAATGAATGGGTATGAAAGAGTCCTGCAGGTTTCCATCTACTGCCTCTGTTTTGTGCAGGAAACGGAAATCTGCAGAACGGAGATCGGGCGCAGATGTGAACGAGCCCTTAGTCAAAACTTATATATAGACATAAATTCAAGCCTCTATACAATATATCACGTCTACTCATGTTATGAGTGCCTAACCCTCTTCCAATAAAGCCGGGACATAAGATAAATACAATTATATATGAGAGGCCGGCTCTCTTGATAAATGGACTGGAGTCTGACCAAGACCCTAGCACTTTTTCAATTTTTAAAGCCACAGTATTCCACCCTTAAATCAATCATATAACGGGGACTGGAGTACAGGGTTGACTTCCCTATAAACCTGGTAACCAACCAAATTTGTCACCAGGTCAAGGGGGAAATCTTCCTTTTGATCTGCATCACACTGCCTATCTGACTGTGCACTGATACCGTCAGAACTTTCAGAACAGCTAATGTAATCTTATAAATGTAATCTTAATAGGACCATTTTTGATTGGTCACATTATGTATTTCCTAAATAGTGATATTTTCCCCAATTGTATCACATCATAAGGAGTGTCTGTATCCATTCTATATATTTCATCTGTCCATGGAGCCTTTAGAGAACAAATCTAACTCTCGGCAATAGTTCACAAGGTAATTTCAGACGGTGCTTTCTGATTGTAGTGTAACAGGGCTTTGGAAAATGAATGGTTGTTCTTGTCCTTGCAATGAATATTGCAGGCACTGTAATGGTAGGTTTCCATTTTAGATAAGCTCTGCAATGACTTTGTATTGCTTAGAAACAAGTTCTGTGGAAGGCATTCTCTTACAATGTACAAATAAGCTGAAATTATAAAGTTTACCTTTTCTATTGAGGTGATATACTGAGGATTGAAACAGACATGTACTTTATATAGCATTCCTCTAATGACTAATAAAGTGGTAAGTTCATGTAGAATCAGAAGCATTACTTTTTAATTTCATATACTAAAATTATATTCAATTCACAGTTGAAATAGTTATATGTAAAAACTTTAGAATTCTTTTAAAGGACTACTTAAATCGGTTGTGCCGTTATGGACACTTATCTCCTATCCACAAGGAGGCCTTATGCCTGGATCACATTGGCGTCTGACTTCCGTTCCGGAAGGAGTCTGCATGAGGATCCTCCAAACGGAATACCAACGCAACTGCAAGCGTTGTGCAGTTAAACACATGGACCCCATAGACTACAATGGGGTCTGTGTGCTTGCCGCGCACTCCCCACATGAATCTCGGATGGAACCAACCCTTAGGAGGACTTTTGGTGCCTGTCCTAATGATCACTGGGGAAACTGGTGATTGGACCCTAACAATCGAACACTTATCCCTTGTCCTGTCAATAGTGTCCATAATGGCGCATTCAATTAAAATGTAGCACCAGGTATGTTCTCCTACCTGATCTGACTATCCAGCTGCACAGTTGGTGGTACATTTGCCATGGCAAACTAAACCCCCTTTCGAGTATAATGCTTGGGTTCTATTAGTTGGAATATTTAAAATGGATATACAGATATAGAAGTGTTTAACTTGATGCAATGTTAACCTTTGCTACATCTGTACTTTCTCCTATATCTAAGTTCACACTTGCTATCAGCAGTCTGTTAGCCTACATCATATCTAAAGCACTGTACCTTATAGCTAAGCAACCTTAATGAATTTTCCCATATTGTAGACAAACCCTTTAAATGTTGTGGCAAACATTCTTTATCGAGTGGATGATGCTTAATATGTCATTCTCTACTTCTGGTATTCTTTAGCATTTACATGGTGAATGTATGGGTCAAATCTCAACTAATGGTGTCATATGTTGCCTAACAACAACTCTAGCATTTTGTGTTGTATGAATTCAGTTCTAACTATACATCATAATCTATATCAAGGTACAACAACACATTTTTTATTGCTCCTACAAGTAATCTTTAAGTTACAAAAGTCACATTTTTGACTGTATATCTACGCATACACTGTGGAGTTCATAACTATGGAGAAATGACTATTGGCCAGGCTTCAAATGACCTAATATTGTGACCTATAGATGTATCTGGAATCCTCAATTACGTCTTAACTCTTGAAATGGAATGAAAACTGAATCTGTTTATTTTTATTTAGAATGCCAAATGTATAAATGACATTGACCTCTTTCCTCTATGCAGATATGACACATGGGCTGACAAAGCAAGTTGCAGGTGGATTTTCTGGGGTATTTCCAAAGATTTTGGAAAGTACTAAATGGATGTATTTGTGCAAACAATGGAGCCTAATGTGTCAATTTTTATGAATGATAAGCAAGCCATTTTGACTTCCAGATAAATGATCAATGCATGAAGCAGCTTGTAATTCACAATACATTAAAAGGCTCTCTCAAGCAAAGCAAAATTGTCATGAAACATTGTGAAATGTGGCCAATTGAGCAAGCCAAAAATCTTTGGATAAAAAATGCGAATTTAGAAAGATCAATATTTTTCCTAAAATGTCATTTATGTGCAAGTATTTTATCACTAAGTTTTATTTAATTTACATCATTGCTAGAGATGAGCGAACAGTGTTCTATCGAACTCATGTTCGATCGGATATTAGGCTGTTCGGCATGTTCGAATCGAATCGAACACCGCGTGGTAAAGTGCGCCATTACTCGATTCCCCTCCCACCTTCCCTGGCGCCTTTTTTGCTCCAATAACAGCGCAGGGTAGGTGGGACAGGAACTACGACACCGGTGACGTTGAAAAAAGTAGGCAAAACCCATTGGCTGCCGAAAACATGTGACCTCTAATTTAAAAGAACAGCGCCGCCCAGCTTCGCGTCATTCTGAGCTTGCAATTCACCGAGGACGGAGGTTTCCGTCCAGTTAGCTAGGGGTTAGATTCTGGGTAGGCAGGGACAGGCTAGAATAGGAAGGAGAAGACAACCAACAGCTCTTATAAGAGCTAAATTCCAGGGAGAAGCTTGTCAGTGTAACGTGGCACTGACGGGCTCAATCGCCGCAACCCAGCTTTCCCAGGATCCTGAATGGAATACACTGTCAGTGTATTCCCGTATACCCGATATATACCCCGATACCCGTTCCAAAGGTGTGCCCCCCCACCTTCACCCCAGAAATACCCTGCAAGTCCCCTAGCAATAGAATTGGGGCTATATACACCCACAATTTTTACTACTGGTATACAGTGCCATTGTCTGACTGGGAATTCAAAGAATATATTGGGAATACAAATACCCTCATTTCTTGCTACTGCCATATAGTGCCAGTGTCTGACTGGGAATTCAAAGAATATATTGGGGTTACGTGCACCCACAATTTTTACTACTGGTATACAGTGCCATTGTCTGACTGGGAATTCAAAGAATATATTGGGGTTATAAATACCCTCATTTCTTGCTACTGCCATATAGTGCCAGTGTCTGACTGGGAATTCAAAGAATATATTGGGGTTACGTGCACCCACAATTTTTACTACTGGTATACAGTGCCATTGTCTGACTGGGAATTCAAAGAATATATTGGGAATACAAATACCCTCATTTCTTGCTACTGCCATATAGTGCCAGTGTCTGACTGGGAATTCAAAGAATATATTGGGGTTACGTGCACCCACAATTTTTACTACTGGTATACAGTGCCATTGTCTGACTGGGAATTCAAAGAATATATTGGGAATACAAATACCCTCATTTCTTGCTACTGCCATATAGTGCCAGTTTCTGACTGGTAATTCAAAGAATATATTGGGGTTACGTGCACCCACAATTTTTACTACTGGTATACAGTGCCATTGTCTGACTGGGAATTCAAAGAGTATATTGGGAATACAAATACCCTCATTTCTTGCTACTGCCATATAGTGCCAGTGTCTGACTGGGAATTCAAAGAATATATTGGGGTTACGTGCACCCACAATTTTTACTACTGGTATACAGTGCCATTGTCTGACTGGGAATTCAAAGAATATATTGGGAATACAAATACCCTCATTTCTTGCTACTGCCATATAGTGCCAGTTTCTGACTGGTAATTCAAAGAATATATTGGGGTTACGTGCACCCACAATTTTTACTACTGGTATACAGTGCCATTGTCTGACTGGGAATTCAAAGAATATATTGGGAATACAAATACCCTCATTTCTTGCTACTGCCATATAGTGCCAGTTTCTGACTGGTAATTCAAAGAATATATTGGGGTTACGTGCACCCACAATTTTTACTACTGGTATACAGTGCCATTGTCTGACTGGGAATTCAAAGAGTATATTGGGAATACAAATACCCTCATTTCTTGCTACTGCCATATAGTGCCAGTGTCTGACTGGGAATTCAAAGAATATATTGGGGTTACGTGCACCCACAATTTTTACTACTGGTATACAGTGCCATTGTCTGACTGGGAATTCAAAGAATATATTGGGGTTATAAATACCCTCATTTCTTGCTACTGCCATATAGTGCCAGTTTCTGACTGGTAATTCAAAGAATATATTGGGGTTACGTGCACCCACAATTTTTACTACTGGTATACAGTGCCATTGTCTGACTGGGAATTCAAAGAATATATTGGGAATACAAATACCCTCATTTCTTGCTACTGCCATATAGTGCCAGTGTCTGACTGGGAATTCAAAGAATATATTGGGGTTACGTGCACCCACAATTTTTACTACTGGTATACAGTGCCATTGTCTGACTGGGAATTCAAAGAATATATTGGGAATACAAATACCCTCATTTCTTGCTACTGCCATATAGTGCCAGTTTCTGACTGGTAATTCAAAGAATATATTGGGGTTACGTGCACCCACAATTTTTACTACTGGTATACAGTGCCATTGTCTGACTGGGAATTCAAAGAATATATTGGGGTTATAAATACCCTCATTTCTTGCTACTGCCATATAGTGCCAGTGTCTGACTGGTAATTCAAAGAATATATTGGGGTTACGTGCACCCACAATTTTTACTACTGGTATACAGTGCCATTGTCTGACTGGGAATTCAAAGAATATATTGGGAATACAAATACCCTCATTTCTTGCTACTGCCATATAGTGCCAGTGTCTGACTGGGAATTCAAAGAATATATTGGGGTTACGTGCACCCACAATTTTTACTACTGGTATACAGTGCCATTGTCTGACTGGGAATTCAAAGAATATATTGGGGTTATAAATACCCTCATTTCTTGCTACTGCCATATAGTGCCAGTTTCTGACTGGTAATTCAAAGAATATATTGGGGTTACGTGCACCCACAATTTTTACTACTGGTATACAGTGCCATTGTCTGACTGGGAATTCAAAGAATATATTGGGAATACAAATACCCTCATTTCTTGCTACTGCCATATAGTGCCAGTGTCTGACTGGGAATTCAAAGAATATATTGGGGTTACGTGCACCCACAATTTTTACTACTGGTATACAGTGCCATTGTCTGACTGGGAATTCAAAGAATATATTGGGGTTATAAATACCCTCATTTCTTGCTACTGCCATATAGTGCCAGTTTCTGACTGGTAATTCAAAGAATATATTGGGGTTACGTGCACCCACAATTTTTACTACTGGTATACAGTGCCATTGTCTGACTGGGAATTCAAAGAATATATTGGGAATACAAATACCCTCATTTCTTGCTACTGCCATATAGTGCCAGTGTCTGACTGGGAATTCAAAGAATATATTGGGGTTACGTGCACCCACAATTTTTACTACTGGTATACAGTGCCATTGTCTGACTGGGAATTCAAAGAATATATTGGGAATACAAATACCCTCATTTCTTGCTACTGCCATATAGTGCCAGTTTCTGACTGGTAATTCAAAGAATATATTGGGGTTACGTGCACCCACAATTTTTACTACTGGTATACAGTGCCATTGTCTGACTGGGAATTCAAAGAATATATTGGAGTTATAAATACCCTCATTTCTTGCTACTGCCATATAGTGCCAGTGTCTGACTGGTAATTCAAAGAATATATTGGGGTTACGTGCACCCACAATTTTTACTACTGGTATACAGTGCCATTGTCTGACTGGGAATTCAAAGAATATATTGGGAATACAAATACCCTCATTTCTTGCTACTGCCATATAGTGCCAGTGTCTGACTGGGAATTCAAAGAATATATTGGGGTTACGTGCACCCACAATTTTTACTACTGGTATACAGTGCCATTGTCTGACTGGGAATTCAAAGAATATATTGGGAATACAAATACCCTCATTTCTTGCTACTGCCATATAGTGCCAGTGTCTGACTGGGAATTCAAAGAATATATTGGGGTTACGTGCACCCACAATTTTTACTACTGGTATACAGTGCCATTGTCTGACTGGGAATTCAAAGAATATATTGGGAATACAAATACCCTCATTTCTTGCTACTGCCATATAGTGCCAGTGTCTGACTGGTAATTCAAAGAATATATTGGGGTTACGTGCACCCACAATTTTTACTACTGGTATACAGTGCCATTGTCTGACTGGGAATTCAAAGAATATATTGGGAATACAAATACCCTCATTTCTTGCTACTGCCATATAGTGCCAGTGTCTGACTGGGAATTCAAAGAATATATTGGGGTTACGTGCACCCACAATTTTTACTACTGGTATACAGTGCCATTGTCTGACTGGGAATTCAAAGAATATATTGGGAATACAAATACCCTCATTTCTTGCTACTGCCATATAGTGCCAGTTTCTGACTGGTAATTCAAAGAATATATTGTGGTTACGTGCACCCACAATTTTTACTACTGGTATACAGTGCCATTGTCTGACTGGGAATTCAAAGAATATATTGGGAATACAAATACCCTCATTTCTTGCTACTGCCATATAGTGCCAGTGTCTGACTGGGAATTCAAAGAATATATTGGGGTTACGTGCACCCACAATTTTTACTACTGGTATACAGTGCCATTGTCTGACTGGGAATTCAAAGAATATATTGGGGTTATAAATACCCTCATTTCTTGCTACTGCCATATAGTGCCAGTTTCTGACTGGTAATTCAAAGAATATATTGGGGTTACGTGCACCCACAATTTTTACTACTGGTATACAGTGCCATTGTCTGACTGGGAATTCAAAGAATATTTTGGGAATACAAATACCCTCATTTCTTGCTACTGCCATATAGTGCCAGTTTCTGACTGGTAATTCAAAGAATATATTGTGGTTACGTGCACCCACAATTTTTACTACTGGTATACAGTGCCATTGTCTGACTGGGAATTCAAAGAATATATTGGGAATACAAATACCCTCATTTCTTGCTACTGCCATATAGTGCCAGTGTCTGACTGGGAATTCAAAGAATATATTGGGAATACAAATACCCTCATTTCTTGCTACTGCCATATAGTGCCAGTTTCTGACTGGTAATTCAAAGAATATATTGGGGTTACGTGCACCCACAATTTTTACTACTGGTATACAGTGCCAATTTCTAACTAGGAATTCAAAATGCGCAAGGCTCCCGGAAAGGGACGTGGACGAGGCCGTGGGCGAGGTCGGGGGAATGGTTCTGGGGAGCAAGGTAGCAGTGAAGCCACAGGGCGTCCCGTGCCTACTCCTGTGGGGCAGCAAGCATTGCGCCACTCCACAGTGCCAGGGTTGCTTGCCACATTAACTAAACTGCAGGGTACAAACCTTAGTAGGCCCGAGAACCAGGAACAGGTCTTGCAATGGCTGTCAGAGAACGCTTACAGCACATTGTCCAGCAGCCAGTCAGACTCTGCCTCCTCTCCTCCTATTACCCAACAGTCTTGTCTTCCTTCCTCCCAAAATTCCGAAGCTTTACAGAACAATAACCCAAACTGTCCCTGCTCCCCAGAGCTGTTCTCCGCTCCTTTCATTGTCCCTCAACCTGCCTCTCCACGTCACGATTCCACGAACCTAACAGAGGAGCATCTGTGTCCAGATGCTCAAACACTAGAGTCTCCTCCATCTCTGTTCGATTTGGTGGTGGATGACCAGCAACCCACCCTCATCGACGATGATGTGACGCAGTTGCCGTCAGGGCATCCAGTTGACCGGCGCATTGTGCGGGAGGAGGAGATGAGACAGGAGTTGGAAGAGGAAGTGGTGGATGATGAGGACACTGACCCGACCTGGACAGGGGGGATGTCAAGCGGGGAAAGTAGTGTGGATGTTGAGGCAGGTGCAGCACCAAAAAGGGTAGCTAGAGGCAGAGGCAGAGGTCAGCAGCTTAGGCGAAGCCAGGCCACACCCGGAATCTCCCAAGATGTTCCAGTTCGTACCCAGCCCCGAAAAACTCCCACCTCGAGGGCACGTTTCTCGAAGGTGTGGAGTTTTTTCAAGGAATGCGCCGAGGACAGATATAGTGTTGTCTGCACAATTTGCCTCTCGAAATTGATTAGGGGCTCTGAGAAGAGCAACCTGTCCACCACTTCAATGCGCCGTCATTTGGAATCCAAGCACTGGAATCAGTGGCAGGCAGCAACGGCAGGACAAAGGCCGCCTGCCGTTCACGCCACTGCCACTGCCTCTGCCACTGCCTCTGCCTCTGCCACTGCCACTGCTGACTGTGCTGGCGATGCACTCCAGAGGATGAGCCAGGACACCACTTCATCTGCCTCCGCCACTTTGTTGACTTCTACCTCATCCTCCCCTGGTCCTGTCTTATCTCCTTCTCCTGCACCATCAAAGGCACCATCAGGCGTTTCTTTACAACAACCCACCATCTCTCAGACATTGGAGCGACGGCAGAAATACACTGCTAACCACCCACACGCGCAAGCCTTGAACGCCAACATCGCTAAACTGCTGGCCCAGGAGATGTTGGCGTTCCGGCTTGTTGAAACTCCCGCCTTCCTGGACCTGATGGCAACTGCGGCACCTCGCTATGCCGTCCCTAGCCGTCACTACTTCTCCCGGTGTGCCGTCCCCGCCTTGCACCAGCACGTGTCACTCAACATCAGGCGGGCCCTTAGTTCCGCGCTTTGCACAAAGGTCCACTTGACCACCGACGCGTGGACAAGTGCATGCGGACAGGGACGCTACATTTCACTGACGTGATGGTAGACGTCAGCAGGCTGTGCTGAAGCTGATCAGCTTGGGGGACAGACAGCACACTGCCTCCGAGGTGAGGGATGCCCTCCTCGATGAGACGGCAATATGGTTTGAGCCGCTGCACCTGGGCCCAGGCATGGTCGTTTGTGATAACGGCCGGAACCTGGTAGCAGCTCTGGAGCTTGCCGGACTCCAACATGTTCCATGCCTGGCCCACGTCTTCAACCTAGTGGTGCAACGTTTCCTAAAGAGCTACCCCAATGTTCCAGAGCTACTGGTGAAAGTGCGGCGCATGTGCGCCCACTTTCGCAAGTCGACAGTAGCCGCTGCTAGCTTAAAATCTCTCCAGCAACGCCTGCATGTGCCACAACACCGGCTTTTGTGCGACGTCCCCACACGCTGGAACTCAACGTTTCAGATGTTGAATAGAGTGGTTGAGCAGCAGAGACCTTTGATGGAATACCAGCTACAAAACCCTAGGGTGCCACAAAGTCAGCTGCCTCAGTTTCACATCCATGAGTGGCCATGGATGAGAGACCTTTGTGACATCCTACGGGTCTTTGAGGAGTCCACAAGGAGGATGCGATGGTGAGCCTTACAATCCCGCTCTTGTGTGTTCTGAGAGAATCCCTGATTGACATCAGGGATAACTCAGATCACACAGAGGAGTTAGGGATAGCATCCGATCCGTCACAGCTGGAGAGTAGGTCCACACATCTGTCCGCTTCACTGCGTTTAATGGAGGAGGAGGAGGAGGAGGAGGAGGAAGAAGAGTTGTCCGATGATGTGATGGTGATACAGGAGGCTTCCGGGCAACTTCGAATCGTCCCATTGTTGCAGCGCGGATGGGTAGACATGGAGGATGAGGAGGAAATGGAGATTGAACTTTCCGGTGGGGCCAGAGGAGTCATGCCAACTAACACTGTGGCAGACATGGCTGAGTTCATGTTGGGGTGCTTTACAACCGACAAGCGTATTGTCAAAATCATGGAGGACAACCAGTACTGGATCTTTGCTATCCTTGACCCCCGGTATAAAAACAACATCTCGTCTTTTATTCCGGTAGAGGGGAGGGCCAATCGCATCAATGCTTGCCACAGGCAATTGGTGCAGAATATGATGGAGATGTTTCCAGCATGTGACGTTGGCGGCAGGGAGGGCAGTTCCTCCAGTAGGCAACCAAGTTCTCACCGGTCCACACAAACGAGGGGCACACTGTCTAAGGTCTGGGACACTTTGATGGCACCCCCTCGCCAAAGTGCCGCCACGGAGGGTCCTAGTGTCACCAGGCGTGAGAAGTATAGGCGCATGTTGCGGGAATACCTTTCCGACCACAGCCCTGTCCTCTCCGACCCCTCTGCGCCCTACACGTATTGGGTGTCGAAGTTGGACCTGTGGCTTGAACTTGCCCTATATGCCTTGGAGGTGCTGTCCTGTCCTGCCGCCAGCGTCCTATCTGAGAGGGTGTTCAGTGCAGCCGGTGGCATCATCACTGACAAGCGCACCCGTCTGTCAGCTGAGAGTGCCGACCGGCTCACTTTGATAAAAATGAACCACCACTGGATAGAGCCTTCATTTTTGTGCCCACCTGTGTAAAGCACCCCAACATGAAACTCCATGTCTGTACTCAACCTCTCCAATTCCTCCGCATCCTCATACTCATCCACCATAAGCGTTGCACAATTCTGCTAATACTAGGCTCCCTCCAACATGATTTCCCCCAACTCTGCTGGTTAGAGGCTCCCTCCACCCTGATTTCCACCAACTCTGCTGGTTAGAGGCTCCCTCCACCCTGCTTTCCCACAACTCTGCTGGTTAGAGGCTCCCTCCACCATGAATTTGCCTAAACTGGGCTGTTTAGAGGCTCCCTCCACCATGAATTGGTCCAAACTGGGTTTTTTAGAGGCTCCCTCCACCATGAATTGGTCCAAACTGGGCTGTTTAGAGGCTCCCTCCACCATGAATTTGCCCAAACTGGGCTGTTTAGCGGCTCCCTCCACCATTAATTGGTCCAAACTGGGCTGGTTAGAGGCTCCCTCCACCATGAATTTGCCCAAACTGGGCTGTTTAGAGGCTCCCTCCACCATGAATTTGCCCAAACTGGGCTGGTTAGAGGCTCCCTCCACCATGAATTGGTCCAAACTGGGGTTTTTAGAGGCTCCCTCCACCATGAATTGGTCCAAACTTGGCTGTTTAGAGGCTCCCTCCACCATGAATTGGTCCAAACTGGGGTGGTTAGAGGCTCCCTCCACCATTAATTGGTCCAAACTGGGCTGGTTAGAGGCTCCCTCCACCATTAATTGGTCCAAACTGGGCTGGTTAGAGGCTCCCTCCACCATTAATTGGTCCAAACTGGGCTGGTTAGAGGCTCCCTCCACCATGAATTTGCCCAAACTGGGCTGTTTAGAGGCTCCCTCCACCATGAATTGGTCCAAACTGGGTTTTTTAGAGGCTCCCTCCACCATGAATTGGTCCAAACTGGGCTGTTTAGAGGCTCCCTCCACCATGAATTTGCCCAAACTGGGCTGTTTAGCGGCTCCCTCCACCATTAATTGGTCCAAACTGGGCTGGTTAGAGGCTCCCTCCACCATGAATTTGCCCAAACTGGGCTGTTTAGAGGCTCCCTCCACCATGAATTTGCCCAAACTGGGCTGGTTAGAGGCTCCCTCCACCATGAATTGGTCCAAACTGGGGTTTTTAGAGGCTCCCTCCACCATGAATTGGTCCAAACTTGGCTGTTTAGAGGCTCCCTCCACCATGAATTGGTCCAAACTGGGGTGGTTAGAGGCTCCCTCCACCATTAATTGGTCCAAACTGGGCTGGTTAGAGGCTCCCTCCACCATTAATTGGTCCAAACTGGGCTGGTTAGAGGCTCCCTCCACCATTAATTGGTCCAAACTGGGATGGTTAGAGGCTCCCTCCACCATGAATTGGTCCAAACTGGGGTTTTTAGAGGCTCCCTCCACCATGAATTGGTCCAAACTTGGCTGTTTAGAGGCTCCCTCCACCATTAATTGGTCCAAACTGGGCTGGTTAGAGGCTCCCTCCACCATGAATTGGTCCAAACTGGGTTTTTTAGAGGCTCCCTCCACCATGAATTGGTCCAAACTGGGGTTTTTAGAGGCTCCCTCCACCATGAATTGGTCCAAACTGGGCTGTTTAGCGGCTCCCTCCACCATTAATTGGTCCAAACTGGGCTGGTTAGAGGCTCCCTCCACCATGAATTTGCCCAAACTGGGCTGTTTAGAGGCTCCCTCCACCATGAATTTGCCCAAACTGGGCTGGTTAGAGGCTCCCTCCACCATGAATTGGTCC
The DNA here is from genome assembly GCF_031893055.1 of Leptodactylus fuscus. Taxonomy (NCBI): domain Eukaryota; kingdom Metazoa; phylum Chordata; class Amphibia; order Anura; family Leptodactylidae; genus Leptodactylus; species Leptodactylus fuscus. Next base: position 149,228,860 of record NC_134266.1, read on the forward strand.
AAACTGGGGTTTTTAGAGGCTCCCTCCACCATGAATTGGTCCAAACTTGGCTGTTTAGAGGCTCCCTCCACCATTAATTGGTCCAAACTGGGCTGGTTAGAGGCTCCCTCCACCATGAATTGGTCCAAACTGGGTTTTTTAGAGGCTCCCTCCACCATGAATTTGCCCAAACTGGGCTGTTTAGAGGCTCCCTCCACCATGAATTGGTCCAAACTGGGCTGGTTAGAGGCTCCCTCCACCATGAATTTCCCAAAACTTGGCTGTTTAGAGGCTCCCTCCACCATTAATTGGTCCAAACTGGGCTGGTTAGAGGCTCCCTCCACCATGAATTTGCCCAAACTGGGCTGTTTAGAGGCTCCCTCCACCATGAATTGGTCCAAACTGGTTTTTTTAGAGGCTCCCTCCACCATGAATTTGCCCAAACTGGGCTGTTTAGAGGCTCCCTCCACCATGAATTTGCCCAAACTGGGCTGTTTAGAGGCTCCCTCCACCATGAATTTGCCCAAACTGGGCTGTTTAGCGGCTCCCTCCACCATGAATTGGTCCAAACTGGGCTGGTTAGAGGCTCCCTCCACCATGAATTTGCCCAAACTGGGCTGTTTAGAGGCTCCCTCCACCATGAATTTGCCCAAACTGGGCTGGTTAGAGGCTCCCTCCACCATGAATTGGTCCAAACTGGGTTTTTTAGAGGCTCCCTCCACCATGAATTTGTCCAAACTGGGCTGTTTAGAGGCTCCCTCCACCATGAATTTGCCCAAACTGGGCTGTTTAGAGGCTCCCTCCACCATGAATTTGCCCAAACTGGGCTGTTTAGAGGCTCCCTCCACCATGAATTGGTCCAAACTGGGTTTTTTAGAGGCTCCCTCCACCATGAATTGGTCCAAACTGGGCTGTTTAGAGGCTCCCTCCACCATGAATTGGTCCAAACTGGGCTGTTTAGCGGCTCCCTCCACCATTAATTGGTCCAAACTGGGCTGGTTAGAGGCTCCCTCCACCATGAATTTGCCCAAACTGGGCTGTTTAGAGGCTCCCTCCACCATGAATTTGCCCAAACTGGGCTGGTTAGAGGCTCCCTCCACCATGAATTGGTCCAAACTGGGGTTTTTAGAGGCTCCCTCCACCATGAATTGGTCCAAACTTGGCTGTTTAGAGGCTCCCTCCACCATGAATTGGTCCAAACTGGGGTGGTTAGAGGCTCCCTCCACCATTAATTGGTCCAAACTGGGCTGGTTAGAGGCTCCCTCCACCATTAATTGGTCCAAACTGGGCTGGTTAGAGGCTCCCTCCACCATTAATTGGTCCAAACTGGGCTGGTTAGAGGCTCCCTCCACCATTAATTGGTCCAAACTGGGCTGGTTAGAGGCTCCCTCCACCATGAATTTGCCCAAACTGGGCTGGTTAGAGGCTCCCTCCACCATGAATTGGTCCAAACTGGGTTTTTTAGAGGCTCCCTCCACCATGAATTTGCCCAAACTGGGCTGGTTAGAGGCTCCCTCCACCATGAATTTGCCCAAACTGGGCTGGTTAGAGGCTCCCTCCACCATGAATTGGTCCAAACTGGGTTTTTTAGAGGCTCCCTCCACCATGAATTTGCCCACACTGGGCTGGTTAGAGGCTCCCTCCACCATGAATTGGTCCAAACTGGGGTTTTTAGAGGCTCCCTCCACCATGAATTTGCCCAAACTGGGGTGTTTAGAGGCTCCCTCCACCATGAATTTGCCCAAACTCTGCTGGTTAGAGGCTCAATCCACCCTGATTTTCAAAACAAATGTTGGTGCCAACCTCAACTTACTACAAGGGCCAAATTCACTGCTGGTGACAAGCTCTCCTCACTGCAAGTGCCAAATACACATGTTTCAAGGTGTTTTCCTACTGTCAGAGAGGTGGTATTGAGTGTGTAAAGTGTGTAGTTGTTAGGCTGTGATGTTGGGGTAATAGAGGGTCTTTGGTGTGTTAGATGCCCCCAGAAATGCTTCCCCTGCTGTCCCAGTGTCATTCCAGAGGTGTTGGCATCATTTCCTGGGGTGTCATAGTGGACTTGGTGACCCTCCAGACACGGATTTGGGTTTCCCCCTTAACGAGTATCTGTTCCCCATAGACTATAATGGGGTTCGAAACCCATTCGAACACACGAACATTGAGCGGCTGTTCGAATCGAATTTCGAACCTCGAACATTTTAGTGTTCGCTCATCTCTAATCATTGCCTTTCAGTTTAGCTATAAGGGGTAAAGAGGAAGCTGTACTACGCAAGCCCTTGTGGCCAAAGATCTCTGTAACTTAAAAAGAGCCAGTATTATAAGTTGCACTTGGTAGACAGTCAGCATAACCGCTACGGGTATAAGATCTGATGAAGAGGTTACGTTTTTATAATGTTATATGCCCTGAAATGCGTTATTGTATTCAACCACAACCTCGTGTTCCAGTTCTATACCCACAAGGTGTTCACCTTCTGGCTTTTGGTTCAGTGGAATCCGTTGGATTCTACAATATATTTCCTGCATCTAATGGCCTTGTCAGTTCTGTCTGCCATTCTCCAGATAGCGGCGATCCTGGCCTTTGGCCTCTGGATACCATCTTGTTATATCCTCCTAAAGGGAAGAAGTGGTAATCCCAATATTTGAAGAAAAAATTTGGGGTTCCACCACATCATCGATTTGGGGTTGTATTTAAGGGAAGCGCATCCTCTGTGCATTTTTTATTTCCACAAAATTAATTTTTTTTCAAAAATAAATATCTGTGACACAAATGCTCCAAAAATGCCTCAAGCAAAAGTGAATTCAGTGTCCAATTTCCCATTTCTCTGTTCTTTGACATCAAATTCACTAATATTTGTTTTCAATGGCAAGATAATAAGAGAATAATGAAATGAAACACTTCCATGTGTAGTAACAGCAAACACAATTCAGAGAAAATCACATGAAATGGATGGAAGACAGTGAGAAATGTTACCCAACTATAATACCATTTGTCATTGTCTTGAAAAGCTGAAGGCAACATCTGCACTTGCCATATCCAGGCCCTATATTTGCATTTGATTACCCACAATGCAATTCTTAGCTGGATTTTGTGTACCATATAGATTTATGAAGAGAAATTGAAGTTGTTGGCAGTGGGGGTAACAGAAACATGAAGGATTGCTAGCAGCAAAGCGAAAAAATGGCTGTCCATGCAGATCTTCAGGCACAGAAGGCTGCTTATTCTTTCTCTGTTCCTGGAGATTCTGTGCAGGGCAATGAACACATCCATTTACAATAAACCTCGGATTCAGATGTGGCTGACAGCAATTTCAAACTTCAGGAAAGCTAAATGTTTCTTGAAAGTTGCTTCTTATAATTATTTTGCAGTGAATTTAGTACTTGCTAACACGTCAGGCTGACAGTGATGGAAATTGAAGCCCCCTGTTTATCTGAAGAGCATCTCATAAATAAAACATATAGGACTCATCTCTTTCCCTGTAATCCACTATTTTAATGCAACCAGACAGAAAAGCAAGACTGCTTAAAAAAGATGGTTTCCAAAAACCCTTAAACTTTACATTCCTCTTATATTGTCTTGTATTTAAAAAGATAGATGCATACTGTATGCGCTTCTGAGAAATTGGTTATGTGGCTTATCTTTATAATAGGACATTCTGTAGTTTTTCTTTGTACAGTATTTCAGTAGTAAAGCACATTTGTAGATAGGATTCCACATTTTCTTGTAAGGCCATACACAATCATAAATCTAAATACATACACTTAAGAACAAGTCGCAGCTTCTAAACATACAGACTTAGTAAAACAAAGGATGTCCACTGTTGTTTATACTGTGTGTACCTGGACAAAAGTCATTTTATACTTTAGCTACATTAGAAATGTTTTTTAACGATTAATTATCTCTCTTTTAAAAGGATGGTAAATGTAAAGTCTGACTAACGGTTATTCTTCAAATCCATAATGGTAGCAGGACAGAAGTAGTAACCAAGAATGGCCGCACTCCTTAGGAACCTCTAAATGAGCAGCCAACTGTGGATGCTCATTAGTGTGGTGTTGCAGTAAATTGTGAGACGTAGGCTTAAATATTAGTAAGCGTTTTATACTCTGAGCATGGTGGACAGCGTCCACTGGCTGAATGACTACAGGAGTCAACAAAGTGCAGGCAGTGGTGTTAGGGAAACCAGGATGCGCGCTCTCTCTCAGTGAAAATAGGATGCGGTACACACGAATAGCATCAAAGGCAGTTCATTGGTAATAGATAACGCGTTTCAGGGTGTTCGGTTTTGTACAAACACCACCTCTTCATCAGATCTAATAGAAAGATACAACAATAATAATACAACATAAATAAATAAAATAAAATAATAAAATCACATAATTGCGTTAAAACAAAGGGATTTCACCATAGAAGTTTCAATTGAAATTACGCCATTTGAATCGAAATGTAGGAACATATATTTTACAGTTTTATAGATAGTAGTGATGTGGTATAAATAGGTACAATAAAACATGTTGCAAATAACAGTAAACAATATTGCAAATAACAAAGGAGTTATTTCTTATCTATACATTCAGTACTGGTCAAGTATACTCCATACTATATAGATCTGATGAAGGGGTGGTGTTTGTAGAACACAGAACACCCCAAAACACGTTATCTATTACCAAAAAATAGCCTTCAATGCTATTTGTGTGTACCACTTCCTATTTTCACTGAGAGAGAGAGCATTTTCTGGTTTTAATTTGGGAATTCACTTCCCTAACACCACAACCTTAAATCCATAATGGCAAGATAGTCGCAAAAGGAGTTTTGTTCCAAAACTTTTTCCAAAATTTTTCCAAACGTGATTGGGGCCTATTACCTATGCCATATGCATTATTATTTATGCTACAAAAGTGGCACAAATGAAGGCAGCCCCAAGAATTACATAGATTCTTATCTAGGCACAATGGCACCAGGAAGATGTGTCTAGTTATCATCATGAATGAACCACTCCTATGGGGCCACATGGTTGCTCAGTGGTTAGCACTGCAGCCTTGAAGCACTGGGGTCCTGGTGTTCAAATCCTGCCAAAGGCACAAAACCATCTGCAAGGAGTTTGTATGTTCTCCCCGTGTTTGCCTGGATTTCCATCCCATATTCCAAAAAGACATAGTGATAGGGAAAAAAATGTACATTGTGGGGCTCACAATCTATAATTAAAAAAAAAAAATGAATGAACCACTCCTTGCACTGGCACAGGAGATGGTAAGACCAGTGTACTATACACTGCTCTTCATGAATGCCTCCCAGTGTCTATGTGTCCCAGTGTCTTATGCCATCTTGAGTGCCATTTATTGTAAACAACTACATTATGTGAGTTACTGAATATTAGTAGCTGTTTTATTTGCGTTGTTTTTTTATATATAATTTAATAGGTAGTGAACCTGTTAGAATACCATTAGATTACCAATCATTCATCCGTAGAATAATTTCCCAAAAAAGCATAATACTGTCAAGTCTGAGAACATGAATCAAGTTTCATATACTTTATATGTATGATGTGTTTTGGAAATACTAATTTTTCCTACAATTCTGAGACAAAGGACTTTGAAACCAAAATGGAGCTTGATTCTTATTTGGCACACCCAGTAACAGAATTCCACAGACTGGAGCAAGGAGGTGTCTGGCTGGACATTGAAGTTTGGAGCCAATGGGAGATGGACAGCAACTCAGGAATGCCAAGGGGGGCAGTGACCCCTCCTTTCTTTGTCTCTAAAGTGTGTGTACTTTCAATAAAGAGCCAGTAATGCTGAGGTGGGCGAAGAGCATGGCTGGTTTGATACGGAACTCTGTGTCTGTCTCATTATTAGCGATTTGTGCACAAACATGCTCATTTAATTTGGACTGACTGATTGATCCAAGATATAGTCAATTCGACTTTGATATTTGGTGCCGAAACCCGGGAACTGCCTTGATGGAAACCTAGAGAGGCTTCTGACCCACGCGGATTATTGCAATTGAAAGCCATCATTTTCCGAAGAGAGTCCGGAATCTCAACTGATCACGGTGAGTTTACTTATATTTTATATATGTATTCTCACTTGTGAATCGGAAAATGGTGGTTAGTATTTGTGATAGTTATGATGGGTTGTTTGTCTGAACCCCAGAAGGGACGGGGTTTTTTTTCTGGGCCTTTTCTCTGGCAGTCCTAAGAACCACGCATTACTGCTTTGTCCCCATGTGGCTCAATCAGTCAGGGTTCTCAGTAGATGGACTGAATCTGAAAGTTGAGAATGTATATGGTCCATGTTTAAGTCAAAAGAGCTTAACCCCCATGATTTTATTGTGAAGAGCGCAGGCAAGCAGCATGTTACAGGCAATGAAAAGGTTAACAGCACGTGAAGTTGTAGTCAGTCCCAGAGGAGTAGTGAGAGACAATGGAATGTTCACAGCATGGCTTAGAGGCGTGTGCTATAGAAAGAGAGGGATTTTTGGAAGTTGAATGTGAATCCTTGTAAAACCAGTGACAAGTTCAGCTATAAAAGACCTTTAAAATTTTGGTTGGGATCTAGTAAAGAAAGTTGTAAAAGTTTGGTAAATTATGGTAATTTCAAGTATAGTTTAAGAGGTTCTGAACATCTGTGGTGATTATAAAGTGGGGTTTGCTATGATATGGTTATATTCTGTTTGTCTGTTATTGTCATTTAAACTGTTGCATCTGAGAGAAAAAAAACATGTTAGTGGAAAGTTTTGAATCTTTGTAGCATGGGTATGGGAGATCACGCAGGGGGAACTGGCCACTCCCCTCTCGTCGCCTCCGCAATCCACAAGTTGGGGTTTTATCCCAAGTTACAATTTTTGTGCAAGAGGTCAGGGAACAAAGGATATTCTGATTTTGTTTATGTGTCTATGTTCAATGGTTGTGTGTTAAACTTGTGTTGTAACTTTATATTGTGTCCTGTTCTGTTAATTATGCTAATCACACCTTTCTTTGTCTCAGCAGTATATATATATATCCACACCTATACTGTGTAAACATTCACTGTCCGCCATTAAGGATTTAGTGTCATTGTTCCACAATGGAATGCAGGAGGAGGGGTGTCGCCCTGGTGTTTCGACGCCATCTTTGATTTTAACACTGGACCCTCCCAGACGTACACAGTATACTCTGCTCTGTTACATTCTGTGTTCTTTTGTGATGAACCATGCTCCTATTAATCAGGATTGTTCCCCATTGTAAGATAACAGTTATGCAACTTTGAAAAGGTGTCCCAAGTTTTGAAATTTAAAAAAAAAAAGCAACATGTGTGTGTGTATGCTGATTGATCAAAAGATGTAGCACAGATTATTTTTGTAATGATGTTTTGGTTTTAAAAGTAAAGAGAGGAAACTTCTTTTGTTCTATATTAAGTGAATTAGGAGCCTCCCTCATATCTGTTGTGTGATGTCCTTTGTGTGTAATTGTGTTATGTGATCTGGAGATTGCTGTGATCCTTTGTTCAGTGTTTCTGCCTTCTCTGCTAATGAGATTGTATGAATGTGTCTCTGTTCCTTTAAGTAGTGTGCATGCTTGCTGAATCCTGTAGTCCTACGCACACACTGAAGTCTGGGGAGGGGGGCACAGCCAGCACAGGGGGTCGTACATCTTGCATTACAGACTGAGATAACAGTGGCTGGACAAGCTTAGCTACAGTGTGTTTTCTTTATGGTTCCTACAAGTCCTTTCTAACTGGTTACCTGAGTTGTTTCTAAAATTATTTTTCTAGCGCGCCCCATCCTGTTTATTACTGTTTGTAGTTGTTAACAATAGGTTCAAGGGGGGAGTAACTGAAATATATAAGTATTTTCTGCTGACAATATAGAATAGAACAACATGATAGTATGTTACAAGAGATTGTTGGTTATTTGAATGGTGAACCTATTGTTAACTTTGATTTTTTGAGTTCTTTGCAGATTTGATGTTTCTTGATTTGGGAAAGATGGTGGATCCTGCATCAGATATGCCACAGTCACCGTATATGAGGTAAACCAAGCGTAAGGAGACCTATTATGGGACTCCACGGGTCTCAGCTGAACTTGAAGCCATCACTTGAACATGGTACAATGTCTGAGGGTAGGTGTTTGATATAGTAGAATTATGGTCCGATCTGGAGGGCAAGAACATTTTGTGTGATGGAGATTCTGCCGCTGCTCATAGGTGGGTATAGTCAGAAGTCATGGCACACACCAAGGCTGATAGGAAAGAAAGTAGGATAACATGTGGGCAGATACTGCCATTAGCCCAGCTGCACAAGCCTAGGGGATCCAAACGTTTTTAGCTCTCTTTTCAGGTTTTACGACACTGATGCACCGAAAATGGTCCAGGAGGAAATGAGACTTGGAAAGAGGAGGTACAAGTCCTGGTGTCTGGTGGTAAGAGAGTATGTACTGAGAACATTGTCCCCATGTATGGCATAAGCAGTTTCTTATTAAGTGCACTGTTTAGGAGAAGCCATGTGTGACCTGGTGAGCGGAGGATGGGCAGCTGCAGGATCTAGCATTACTATAGTCAGATATATATGTAAGCCCATATGGCATTCGTTAGGCCAAAGAGTCAGGCCTGAAGCCCTTGTACCTGTTCCAGGGATTGCAGGTTAAGTATATGCTGTTATTAAAGGTGAGACGGTGTAAGTACGTGCTTGTGTGTAGTTATCTCTCTTCAGGATGGCTTGGGGCATATCTGGTGAAGAAAATCACCATAGACGAGACTGCAAATAGACGGCTACTGAAAGAAGTAGTGTAAGTAAAGATCCCCGAGAGCATCAAAGTGATAATGGAATTTATTATATGGGTATATAATAAGTGTTTCACACCCCTATGTAGTACCCAGAGTATTGGAAAGTATTTGTTCCATGTATTTGTTTTTTCTGTAAGGTACATTCTAGACAGGAGAAATTAGCCTTAGCCCTATATTTGGATTGTGTTTTTCAAAATTGTCTCAGATGTAATATGATGTGCTGACTGACTATGTGACGAATTATCAAAAACATATGATTAATTTATATTCTTGAGTTTTTCCCTTCCCTCCAGAGTCTGAGTCAGTGGAAGGAACTTATGAACTAAACCCAAAGATTGGATGGAGATAAAGAGATGAGATATGAGGTCCTGAGAGGAGAAATATCAAGGACTGTTGGATGAATCTGCACTTATGTTCCTGTTATGTTTTATGCAACATAGAGACTGATCCTTTAGTGATATCAATCTGTGTATTCCCGTGTCTAAAGGGGATGATAAACGAGGCTGTGGGTTTAGACAATGAGAATTGAGGCTGATATGGAGATAATTAAGGTGTATGATGATGTAAGTGAGAAAGTTTAAGTGAAGTGATATAGTTGGAAACCGTCTGTTTATTTAGGAAAGGTATTACGTTTCATGTCATAACATATTACTGGACGGGAGTGTTAGTCCGAGGAAGGACAGGAAACAGACGTCCATTGGACTCTTAAAGTCCGTTAAGCCAGTTAGTGGCTTATACATTCCCTGGAGGAGTGTAAAGAGATAGGGGGCAAGGTAGTTTTATAGTCGGGTTGAAAACCGGACGGCAAGGTTCTTTAGCCAGAAGGGGGAATCTTGGGCGCGACTATAAAGCCCGACACTGGTGAGCAGCTGCACCAGGTGTCGTATCTCATAGTAATCATGTTATGGTGTTTAAGCGTAAACATACTTTGCCCAGTGAGGCACAGACGGCAGTAAAAGTTGGTCGAGACTAGATAGATGGAAAGAAGCATGTTTATGGTCCAGTTTCCCCTCGAGAATACACGGAGTTGCTTTAGGGACAGTTAGGATTTGACCTTCCTATGTGAAAGCCCTTTAAGTGGGAGCTTATCTACAAGGGATAAGTTGTCATGTAAGAGGTGAAGTGGATCGAAACACATTGGAACAGATCAGGGGGTTCATAAGCTCAGGGAAAAATTAGTATTTAGGGGGGAATGTCAAGTCTGAGAACATGAATCAAGTTTCATATACTTTATATGTATGATGTGTTTTGGAAATACTAATTTTTCCTACAGTTCTGAGACAAAGGACTTTGAAATCAAAATGGAGCTTGATTCTAATTTGGCACACCCAGTAACAGAATTCCACAGACTGGAGCAAGGAGGTGTCTGGCTGGACATTGAAGTTTGGAGCCAATGGGAGATGGACAGCAACTCAGGAATGCCAAGGGGGGCAGTGACCCCTCCTTTCTTTGTCTCTAAAGTGTGTGTACTTTCAATAAAGAGCCAGTAATGCTGACGTGGGCGAAGAGCATGGCTGGTTTGATACGGAACTCTGTGTCTGTCTCATTATTAGCGATTTGTGCACAAACATGCTCATTTAATTTGGACTGACTGATTGATCCAAGATATAGTCAATTCGACTTTGATAATACAAGTGCATTTCTGAAGTAGTAACACCATAGCGGCCTATGAAGTTGTTAGTTTGGGTCAATATAGCCATGGCTGGTCAATAATTCCAACTGTAGTTTGGGTTAAATAATTGCACTCTCATAATAACTGCCCATAGTATGTACCTGGCTATAAGTCCCTATAATAAGACCTAGAAACACCAGCTTGCAATTATCTGATGGCAAAGCACTGAATACTACGGCAAACCCATGGTCAGAGAAGACATTCTATTCTTATTTTTCTAACACTAAGCAAACGTCAGGACGAGTTAAGATCGAGTAGATAAAACCATGGTTTCTGGAGAAAAAAGTGCAAACAAACAATGCTTGTCCTTTACATGGTCACCGTTGTTTCAATGGACTTTGCCTAAATCAATAGTACATACAAAAATAAGAAATTGTGTAATATATCTTGTCAGAGAAAAATGACTCTCCCCTTATCACACTATTTTCCTTTCTAACCTACTAAACTGACATTTACTCTGAAATCTCTGTGATATCCATCTCGTAATGGACTGCAGGTCACATAAATCATTTGTGTGTATGTGTGACCACCTTGTAGAGGACAGTGAATTGCAGTCTTTCAAGTATTTTGTTAGCAAGCTGTGATGTTATTTTTAAATTGTTTCATGACAAATTGGCATTTTTATCTAAATTTCAGATCACTTGAGTGTGAGCATAACTGTATCTCTAGTACTTTAACACATATTATCATGGGGATGTTTGTGAGTGAAAGAGAGAGAGAACAGATTCTCCTCTACTTACTGTATGCAGAATACTAGTCATATAACGGCTGGAGATATTGTTCTTTCTTATGTACACACATAGTAGATTACCTAAAAAGTCATCTGAAATAACAAATACACTTTAAACTTTTTTTTGTACAGCACCAGTTATGATCTGTGGATAAAGTCATACAGATTTGGCCACATTGAACTGAGTACCAATTAAGAACTGCACAATGAAAATAATTCAACACAATATCACAGCACACTAACAGGAAATTTAAAGGCTGCAATTCACCCTTCTTCCCTATGTGGTCACACATAAACACAATTCGGACAGTTAATATATCACTTTGTCTTTCCACCATCAATGCAAGTAGGGTTCCACGCAGTCTTCAATCATACCGATAAACACGGCACTCCAGATGATTTAATGCAAATATGTTGATTTATTAGTTAATGCAGAATTAGCAATGCAGAAACAGTTTGCTCAGTTCTATACATATACATATAAAACAAGTACATCTCAATAAATTAAACATCATCAAAAATATATTTATTTTTCAGTAATTCCATTAAATTTAATTCCCATGATTTTGTCTCCAACTGAACCAGTCTAAGGGACCTTTTTAAACACTTAGGAAGCCTTTGCAATTGTTTTGGTTAAATATTCTAATTTTCTGAGATAATGACTTTTGGGTTTTTCTTGGCTGTAAGCCATAATCATCAACATTAATAGAAATAAACACTAAAAAAATTTCCCTCTATTTGTAATGACTCAATATAATATAAGGGTTTCACTTTTTCAATTGAATTACTAAAAAAAGTTACTTTTTGATGATATTCTAATTTATTAAGATGCACTTGTTTTTATATATATACTTATATACATTTTACACGTGTAAAAAAAATGTAATTGCAGTCAATGGGAGTCTTATTTTTACACATGTATTTTTTACACGTGTATTTTGCCAAAATGAGCGCGCGGTTACTCCATGTGAATAGACCCTAAGAGAGGAACTATTATCTGTAAGAGGGGTATTATAATGGAAGAACTGTTAGGCTCCGTTCCCACGGAGTAACGTGCCGCGCATTCAAACACATATACACATGTCAGAGTGTGAGCGCTCAAAACAGATCCCATTCACTTCAATGTGTGCCAGCTTACGGGTGCTACACATTGAAATCAATGGGAGGCTTTTTAACCCATTGATTTCAATGTGTAGTGCGTGTGAGCCGGCACACATTGAAGTGAATGGGATCTGTTTTGAGTGCTCACACTCTGACATGTGTATACGTGTCTGAATTCTCAGCGCGTTACTCCGTGGGAACGGAGCCTTATACTTAAAGGGGCTATTATAAGGTAGAGTCTGTTATATATAAGGGGGCTATTATATTGGGTACCTTTTTATATGTAAGGGGGGCTGTTATAAGGGAGCTGTTATATATAGGGCTATTATTAATAAGAGGGACTTTTTATAAGGATGCACTATAATTTATAAGGGGGGCTATTACTGGTAATGGGGAACTGTTACTGATTTGGGGCACTATTTATAGGCAGGGAGTATTATTTATAAGGAGACACTATAATCACTGATGAGGGGGTGCAAAAATCTATTAGGCAGTACAAAAGTGGTTATTTGAACTGTGTGTGGGAAAGTGGGGGAGTTTACTGTTTTGGGGACAAAAAGGGGGGCTGTCACTGAAAATATGATGGCATAGTTGGTATGTCAGCATTTGGTGAACCGCTGTTAATTTTGCCCAGGGCCAAAGATTGTCTAAAACCAACCCTGGATGTTATGTATAACTTTATCCAGCTTTCTGGCATGAGTTGTAGTAAATTTGTCAGATCAAAGCATCCCTGTCCTAGCCTGTCTCTGCCTTGTTCTGCACACTTAATAGTGGTAAGTCAGGCAAAGAATCAATGTGGTGCATCTTTGGCCCAAGAAAGGGCTGTGCACCAAAGATACACCACATTTACACCCCAATTAAACCCATCTATACCAGAAAACTGATGTATTTCAGATGTGTTAGGAAATTCCTCTCATAGCGTTTAAAACTAAACATCACAAAATAAAGAAGAACAGCGTGTCCACTCTTATGGTTTTAATGTTGAAAACTGCTCCATTTAAGTATTAACAATTTTTGTAATGTAGTATATGTTAAAATGTCCGTAACAAAGGGGAAAAAGAGGGAAGGGAAACACAGCCCACAATGCAGCACTAAAGAGTGTATATAATAGGACTCACTCACGATTCCTTGGATGGGAAAGTTGCCCGGAACTCCAAATTTCCTCCGACCCAGGAAATAACTTCAGAAGAATATCCAAAACAAGAGAAGGATGATCCAGCAAATCATTTCCCAAATAAAACAATTTTTTTTTCTTCTTTGTCTTTATTTTATTGAAAAATGTCCATTAAAACACAAGTGTGTGCCAAGGAAAAAAAGAGTTCAGACGTGAAACAGAACAGACTGACGCGTTTCGAACTAAACGTTCTTAGTCATAGTCAGACTATGACTAAGAACGTTTAGTTCGAAACGCGTCAGTCTGTTCTGTTTCACGTCTGAACTCTTTTTTTCCTTGGCACACACTTGTGTTTTAATGGACATTTTTCAATAAAATAAAGACAAAGAAGAAAAAAAATTGTTTTATTTGGGAAATGATTTGCTGGATCATCCTTCTCTTGTTTTGGATATTCTTCATATGTTAAAATGGTTGTATCAGGTGGACAATATCTGTCCTTATGTCATATTAGGTATATGAACACCTTATTGAGAACCTGCTTTCTGTGATCCAGGATGGATGAAAATTCTGTAAGGCCTTGCTCACATCTGCGTCAAAAATCCGTTCGGGGAGTCTGCGTGGGTACCCCCCAAACGGACTGCTGAACACAGCAAGCGCTGTGCAGTGAAAGCACACGGATCCCCATACACTGTAATGGGGTGTGCTTGCCACAAGATCTCCACAGGGAGTATGAGGACAGGAAAGTACTTCATAATCTACTTTTCTGTCCGCATAACTCGTGCGAAGATCTCGCGGCAAGCACACGGACCCCATTATAGTCTTTCACTGCACACCGCTTGCAAATGCATTTGGTAGTCCATTCGGGGGGTCCCCATGCAGACTTCCCGAACGGATTACCAAATGCAGATGTGAACCAAGGGTAAGTGTGGCTCCTGCGCTAATAAAATAGGAGTTACATGAAATTTCAATGAAATGTATCCTACTGCATCTGATCGCCAGGAAGATATGGAAAATAGACAATGAGCTGAAGTTGGACGACTCTGTTTATGAAGGACCATAAGATAATCCCTTTAAGAACTGCTAGAAAGATGGTAACGATAACATACTCATAATAGTCTCAGTTTCCTAATTTCTTTTTATTATGGACAAAGATTACTTAGACAGTAACTTTCGCCAGAAAAGAGAATGGCAGAATGGAGCCAAATAACGTGTAGAGAAATCCCATTGATCACACTGTGTCAACTTCTAATAACAATGAATGGAGATATTATCAACTCTCCATTTGGCAATAGACTTGCATTCTTTTTCAAGATGAAGATTTCTGCCTCACTTAATAAAATTGCTGGTTAGAGCACAGGACTGTTACTATTCACAGATTGAAATTCCCAGGCATGCTGTGTTTATCTAAAATGAAGATAATAGAATATGTTGGTCTTGTAGATTCATTGCATTGTAACATGGGGTTAAAAGGCTTTATCTATGAATAAATATTACATCTGATACAATACATATTTTTTCAATTAGAATATTATAACAATACATAATTTGATGTGTTTAGGGATGGTAAGAAGCCTCGTCTTTATTATCTGGCGTTCACATTATTTGGAAGCCTTCCACCACCTGCGTATAGGAGGATGCAGGCAGGCTTTCTTAGCTGAACACTGTTCACATTAGGTGGATGTTCTAAGCGTTAATCAAATGAATATAAGTGGCAATAACAAAAATGTAACAAGACAATCTACATACTCGGCAGGCACTATATTTAAAGTCCTGGCATCTGTCATGCTATTACACACTTTAGGTACATTTCTTTTAAGGCCCCATTTCCACAGAGTAACGCGCCATTCATTTAGACACGTATACACATGTCAGAGTGAGGCGCTTCAAAACAGATCCCATTGACTTCAATGGGTGCTAGCTTACGTGTGCTACACATTGAAATCAATGGGAGGCTTCATAACCCATTGATTTCAATGTGTAGTATGCGTAAGACCGGCACTCATTGAAGTCAATGGGATATGGGATCTGTTTTGAAGCGCTCCACTCTGACACATGTATACATGTCTAAATGAGCGGCACGTTACTCCATGGGAATGGGGCCTTAGACCATTTTCCTACATACTGTAGCTAGGCAAGGAGGTGTCGCTTAGCTAAAATACGGGTGACTGAAGAGATAACAACGTGCAGCTCCCGTGTCCTAAAATTCTGTTTCAGAGTAAGCCAAATAATAACTGGTCAAGAATCTGATCAGGTAGATTAAAGACGTACCAGATTTATCATCAAACATTATTCACTGTGATAAATTGGGAGCAATTCAAGGGTATGTTCACACGGCAGACAATGGATTCTGCATGTGAACATACCACGCGGCTAGCTGCAGCGGAAAGCCGATGCAGTGCCCCAGCAACCCATCACAGCATTCCACTCTGGATTAGGCCTGAATGAATGGGCCTAATTGAGAGGGAATCTCGCACCGCGGATGCTGTGGCTGAGTCAGCCGCGGAATTCGCAGGAAGAATGGGCATGTTGCTTCTTTTTTCTGCTACTAGCTATCGGAAAAAAAGAAGCGAGCGGCTTCCATTCAAGTCAATGGGAGTCCTTTCTGACAGCAAATTTTGAGGCGGTTTCCGCCTCAAAATCCACTGCCAAAGAACTCAGTGTGAACTAGCCCTAAGAGTACTATTCTTAGTTTGCATTGACTAACTTTTAATATATATATGTGTAATACAATTCTTGTGAAGTGATAAGTCTTTTTTTTTGCAGGAAATTGGTGTACAATATCAGCTCCGTTGACTTATGTTATATATTTGTGAATCGCTATAATATAGTCATATAAGCATATGGTAAGTAATATTTAATGAGTGACAGATTTTTGCTATGACACTACGTGCTGTATTTACATATGTTTTGGACCTCTGCAGGCGTCAGCACATTGCTTCTCTGAAGTCATATTACCATGAATACTTTACTACCCATCATCCATGAATGGACTATAACTGTAGCTATGTTCATATTTCAGTGTAAGCATCTGTTAGTTTCACATTCCAACCCAGGCAACAAAATAGCCTACTTTAATACATCAGCTATGTTTCTTAAGGGTATAAAACCTTGCAATTTATCCAGTGCTGTCCACTACATGATGGGACTTTGGAAACTTCTTCATGACAGCCAAAGTTCACATAAACTGTATAGAACTAGAAAGCGAGACTCCCACTATCACTGCTCTGTTTGCCTTTGATAACTGTTTCTCTGTGGGTTTCTATGACCTTTATTTCTTACATACTGTAAAAAATGACAGTCGTTGCCATAATGTCTTTCTTCATTAACTTTGCCCATGAGAAAGACTTGATGAAATGATCAAACACAAACTATGCGCTATAACCAGCAGTATACCGAAAGACAGGAGGTCCTGCATATTTTATGTAAATGCTCAGTAAATAATCTTTTAGATATAACAATATTTTGAGGGTTATATGGCAAAATTCCATTATAAATATTTTACAATTCTGGGAAGTCTTGTTTTGCAAAAAAAAAAAAAAAAATCTAAATATATAGATGTCTAGTTAAAGGGATATGTAAACCTTTGGGGGATTTTTTTTTAATTATTGCATTTTACATACTTAGAGCTAATAAATTTCCCTTATAAGTTATTATGAGAAATTCTAAACTGTTTTAATTCTGTAGTCCACACTTTTCCTTTCAGTGATCCATCAGAGAAGCTGTCTGACTGCTTGGACTCTATCTCTGAACTCTGTCTCTAGCTCTTATCTCATAAGACCTGGGGTCCCCCTAAGACCTGGAGTCCGTGTGTTTTCTGCACGAATCACGCGGAGAGAAAAGTACTGCAAGCAGCACTTTTCACTCCATAGTCTATGGCAGGGGTCCTCAAACTGGCCCGCCAAGCACTTCTGTCTTGCCTGCTGACAACACCGGCAGGCGTGCATTTATAATGAAACTCCTGGGGAGCTCAGGCCAGGCCATGGAGCGCACTTCACTTTACCTATTGGAGGGCACCGCTCGTGATGTCTGTGTGTCCTGTGCTGCCTCCGGTGCCCGCCTGTGTCCTCCTGTCACCTCGCTTGTATGCGATGTAAGGAGGATACAGGAGGCACCGCTTCCGATGTCTGTGTGACCAGCTCTGCCTCCAGTGTCCTCCTGTCACATCGCATGTATGCGATGTAAGAAGGATACCAGAGGCAGATCAAGCTATGCAGACATGAGGATCGGTGCCTCCTGTATCCTCCTTACATCGCATACAAGCGAGGTGACAGGAGGACACAGGCGGGCACCGGAAGCAGAGCAGGTTGCACAGACATCGGGAGCGGTGCCTCCTGTATCCTCCTTACATCGCATACAAGCAATGTGGCAAGAGGACACAGGCGGACACCGGAAGCAGCGCAGGTCGCACAGACATCAGGAGCTGTGCCCTCCAATAGGTAAAGTGAAGCGCGCTGTCTCCATAGCTTGGCCCAATATAGTCAACTGTGCCCCTCTGTCACTTCGTCAGTCAGGTCACCCTAGCAACTTGACCTGACCTGACGCAGCCCAAATTACAGTAAGCAAAGCCACTACCATCCTACAGTTTGCTGTGCCGCTCAGCAGTGATCTCACTGGTCAGGTTTAGTGTCTGCTGCCTTCCTGTATGGACCCTACCTGTACCCCCTGAAGTAAGCAGTATAATATCTTACTATAGGATAAATAACACCTCAGAGGGTGTTCACACTTGTGCTCGGTGTCTGGTGTCTGCATTCCGTCGGGTTTCCATCTTCAGTCCCAGCGAAACTGGATAGGGGACTGTTTTGTTAAATAAAATTCAGAGTTATTTTATTTTTTACCTTTCCCACCAAAAACCCAGTGAATTTATATACACTATCTCTACAATAAAATGTGATCCAACTTTTGACTTGCCAAGCACCAAAAATCATTAAAATTAATTATTCTACACTACCTCTGCTATTGAGAGTTGCTTACGTAGAAAGTTCTGAATAAAATGTAAGGATGGGATACAAAGGAGGAAGGAACCATCCGTCTCATCATCTACCACCATCAGTAAGAATGAATAACAGAAAAGATAATTGCTTTTTTACTTTGCAGACCCCAAATCTGTTGTTTGCCAGTAGTACTGCTGCAAAAACGGATAATTATTGGGTGACTTTTGCAAAAAACAAGTCATTGCTAGTTGCTGCTCTTCGAAAAGGGATAATTTTTGTAGTGCTTTTCAAAGCCACTTAGAATTGTGATAGACCGGTGTGTATTAACACCCACAGACATTCCCAAAAAAGACAAATGCTTTTTGAGCTATTGTCAATTTAAAAAAACAACATAACAGTCGAATGGCTCAGTGTGTTTTTAAACGGGTTGTTTGTTACCGCCAGCTACCATCCATCTACCCATAGCCATATCTGTTGCTGTCACTCTGACATGACAAAGGCTGTGTTTCCATCAAAGGGCTAGAAAGATGTTAAATGGAATCCCAGGATCTCCTGAGAGTCTCATCTTTTTAAAACCAATTTGCATTTTTAATTCAAAATAAATTGGGTCAAATCTGAATTGAACTTTTGGTTCACACCAGCGAATGAAACGAATTTTGAACAAAATTCCTTACTGAAATGCAAAGTTATATATATATAATATTTAATATACAGTATATATGATAGCTATACAGAAATATGAGTTAAAATAAAAGACCCATTAGGTTATTTAGCAGAGCTCCTGTATTCATCCTTCTTGCCAACTTGTTTGGAAATAATTCCTGGGCAGCCTGTCTGATGTCAAATCTTATCTCCTGTGCCAGATTTCTACACTGTTCTGCAATTAATATGGCTTTGATACCTGATGGATCTTAATAGGTCTGCTGGAGAGCTGTTCAGCTAGATCTCACTTTGAAGTGCAATAACTGAATCATAGGGGACGTACGAAACACAACAAATAGTTCTCAGGTTTATAACAATCTCTCCAGTATGCGAATCTATTACAAGGTTTCTCTTCTTTTACTGATCAAAGATGAATGCAAAGCTGTCAATTTGGTAGAGGAATCTCTGAATGCCACCAACAGTCCAGCTTGCTAAAACGTGCTATTTTGTGTTTTCTACCTTTATTTGAACACTATTGTATCTGAAGTTTAATAAATTATTACACTATAGTAATAGTTATTGAATAAATAATATGGGGATTATCAGATTACAATGAAGATTACTGTATATACAGCATACGTAGTTATTCTATTGCTATGATCATTTCATGTTATTTTACATAAAAAATTCACATTATAAAATATAACCCTGTTGAGAACCTACTCATACAGGACTCTGAAGCTCCCATACTGTATGAGCAGTTATTTGACATGGTCCTCATGTTGTGCTGTTGTGCATGCACTACGTTTGGTGCCACTGTGCAGACTGTGTCTCATTCTATTGTTACTATGTTACTAGATAGTCATTACGCACTAAAATGTATGTCTAATATTAGTGCAATAGGTAATATAACTACTATAATAGAAGTGCTTTTGCAGGTTTTAGTTTTTGTTGGTTACCTATAGAGCTGGTACTACTATGGACTAAGGTTCTGCAATCATATAAAGGCCATCCCAACCCTCAACATCACTGCAGGAAGCACATTGCTTGATAAGTCAAGAGCCCTAGTCCTTAGCAACATGTTCTGTGCAATGTTACATATACAGTATAAATGAAAATCAGAAAATGAGGATTTAATTCTGCAACTTCATCAGTACAAAAAGTACTATAAAGTCTGTGTGGGAACATGGAAATGGAAAGATATGTAGTTAAGCCACTATGCTTATCTATGGGGACATTGGTCACTGCATTGGATGCTCTGGACACCTTCTGCATTATCTATTCTTATTCTTATGGTAGAGTTGGAAGGGACCTCAAGGGCCATCGGGTCCAACCCCCTGCAGGTTTTCCTAAATCATCCCAGCTATATGTTTATTCAGATTCCGCTTGAAGATTTCCATTGATGGAGCGCCCACCACCTCCCGTGGCAGCCTATTCTACTCTCTCACTACCCTCACTGTCAGAAAGTTTTTCCTAATGTCTAATCTGTATCTCTTTCCCTTTAGTTTCATCCCATTGCTTCTTGTACTTCCTTGTGCTAATGAGAATAGGGTAGATCCCTCTGCACTGTGACTACCTTTCAGATATTTGTAGACTGCTATTAAATCTCCCCTCAGCCTTCTCTTCTGCAAACTAAACAATCCCAGTTCTTTTAGCCGCTCCTCATAGGACATGGTTTGCAGACCTTCCACCATTTTGGTTGCTCTTCTCTGGACTTGCTCCAATATATCGATGTCTTTCTTGAATTGAGGCGCCCAGAGCTGTACACAGTATTCCAGGTGTGGTCTGACCAGGGAAGAGTACAGCGGAATAATGACCTCTCTTGATCTAGATTCAATGCTTGTCTTAATACATCCCAGAATTTTATTAGCCTTTTTTGCAGCAGCACCGCACTGTTGGCTCATGTTGAATTTGTGATCTACTATTATGCCCAAGTCCTTTTCCCCTATGCTAGCACTTAGTTCTATTCC
The DNA here is from genome assembly GCF_031893055.1 of Leptodactylus fuscus. NCBI lineage: Eukaryota > Metazoa > Chordata > Amphibia > Anura > Leptodactylidae > Leptodactylus > Leptodactylus fuscus. The sequence goes on from NC_134266.1 coordinate 149,249,755, forward strand.
TCCTATACTATATATGTTTTTTACATTTCTGTTACCCAGATGTAGAACTTTGCATTTGTCCCTGTTAAATACCATTTTGTTCGCCTCAGCCCATTGTTCCAGTGTGTCTAGGTCCTTTTGAATGCACTCTCTCTCCTCTCTAGTGTTGGCTATTCCTCCTATCTTCGTATCATCTGCAAATTTTATGAGTTTCCCAATAATTCCATCGTCCAGATCATTTATAAAGATATTAAAAAGTACTGGGCCCAGGACAGAGCCCTGCGGCACCCCGCTTTTGACTTTCTTCCAGTTCGATGTGTAGCCATTTAGTATTACTCGTTGTGCTCGATCATTAAGCCAGTTGTGAATCCACCTAACTGATTTTTTGTCAAAGCCATACTTAATCATTTTTTCAATAAGAAGGTTATGTGATACTTTATCAAATGCCTTACTGAAGTCAAGATATACTATGTCCACGGCATTCCCTTGGTCCAACCATTCAGTGATTTTGTTGTAGAAGGAAATCAGGTTAGTCTGACAAGATTTATTGGTCATAAAGCCGTGCTGGCTCTGGTTAATTAATGCCTTCCCATCCAGGTACCGAAGTAAATGTTCCTTGACAATTTACTCAAAGATTTTTCCTGCTATCGAGGTCAGACTTACCGGCCTGTAATTTCCGGGATCATCCCTTTTCCCCTTTTTGTAGATGGGGACAACATTTGCCCTTTTCCAATCTAAAGGGACCACTCCTGTTTCCCATGACTTACCGAAGATTATAGCAAGGGGTTCTGTTATTTCCTCTGCTATCTCTTTCAGGACTCTAGGGTGTAAATCATCTGGTCCTGGGGACTTGGTTTCCTGTAACTTGGCTAAGTGCTCTCTTACCAGACCTTCGCTTATAGTCAGCTTGGAGTCCTCCTTCCCCTCATCTCCATCACCATTAATGTCGATATTTCCATTAGTTTCTTGGGAGAAGACGGATACAAAATATGAATTTAGTAGCTCCACCTGCTGTTCCACCATGTTAACTGTTTCTCCTTTGTCATTCTTCAGGACTCCAATGGTCTCCTTCACTTTTCTTTTGCTTTTAACATATCCCCAAAATCCTTTTACGTTACTCTTTGCCTCTTTTGCAAGCTTCAATTCGTGTTCAGCCTTAGCTCCTTTGATGCTTGTCTTGCAGAGTCTGCAGACTGCTGTGTACTCTTCCTTAGGTATAGTTCCCATCTTCCACTTTTTGTATGTTTCCTTTTTCCTTTTTAGCAGGTTATGTAATTTTTTGGTCATCCATCCTGATATTTTTAGGTGCTTCCCATTTTTCTTCCTTCTAGGTATTGTTAGTTCCTGTGCTTTAATGATTTCCCTACGGAAGATTTCCCACCCTTCATGTGCATTTTTGTGCTTAAGAATTTTGCACCATGGAATTCTGCTAACCCTTGCCTTCAGGCTCTTGAAGTCTGCCCTGCTAAAGTCGAGCCTTGAAGTCTGTGTCTTCTCAGGTCTTCTTCTTCTTGCAACCCCAAACTCAAGTATAGCATGATCGCTGAATCCCAGTGTCCCTGCTACCCGTAGTTCCTTAACCATGTGCTCTTTGTTGGTTAGGACTAGGTCCAAAATGGATGTTCCTCTCGTGTTTTCTTCTACTAGCTGGGCAATGAAGTTGTCTGCTAGAGAGGATAAAAATTTGATGGAGCCTTTACTCCTGGCTGTGTGGGTTTCCCAATGAATGTCAGGGTAATTGAAGTCTCCCATGATCACTATTTCATGTTTCTTTAAGAGCGTGGTCATTTGCTGTGAAAAAATCTCATCCATGTCTTCTATCTGTCCTGGTGGTCTGTAATAAACGCCTAGTATGATGTCCTTATCATTGTTTTTCCCTTGAATTACTACCCAAATAATTTCCAGTAGATTATCATTCTGTAAAACTGTAATTTCTGTGGAGATGTGTTCTTTTTTAACATACAATGCAACTCCACCCCCTCTTTTATTAGTTCTATTCTTTTTGAATAAGTTGTATCCTTCCATCTGTATGTTCCAGTCATGCATGTCGTTCCACCAGGTTTCTGTGATGCCGATGACGTCATAGTTTTCCTTGTGTATCATCAGCTCTAGTTCTCCTTGTTTGTTTCTCATGCTTTGTGCGTTTGTGTAAAAACATTTCAGATTGTGCTCTGTTGCATCGTTTTTCGTAATTTCCTTCTGAGTATCCTGTCTTGGGTCCTCTTTACCACATCTAGTAACCTTGTTAAGTATGTCTTTTAGCTGCATGTTCTTGTCTTTCTTTTTTCTTCCCATCCCCTCTTCTTCTAGTTTAAAGCCCTTCTGATGAGTGTGGCAAGTTTTCTGGCAAATATGTTTTTCCCAGGTTTTGTGAGATGTATCCCGTCTCTAGCAAGGAGTCCATCATAGAGGTAATTCACGCCATGGTCCAAAAATCCAAATCCTTGCTCTCGGCACCACCGTCGAAGCCAGGTGTTTACCTCTAGTATTCTATTCCATCTCCTGATGCCATGACCATCAACTGGGAGGATTGATGAGAATACTACCTGCACATCCAGTTCCTTCACTGTCTTCCCCAAATTTTCAAAGTCTTTATAGATAGTTGGTAAATCATTTTTTGCCGTGTCGTTTGTACCCACATGTATCAGTAGGAATGGGTAGTCGTCCTTGGAGCTGAGGAGGCTTGGTATCCTATCGGCCACATCCTTGATTTTTGCTCCTGGGAGGCAGCATACTTCTCGTGCGGTTAAGTCTGGCCTGCAGACAGCTGCCTCTGTGCCTCTTAGCAGTGAGTCACCCATAACCACTACTCTTCTTTTCTTCCTTGCAACACCATTTCTTGTTGCTCCTGATTGTCTCTGGGTGACTTTTGTTTCTTCTTTTGCTGATAGGTTATTTTTGTCATTTTCATCCGCCTGCATGAGAGTTTCATATCGGTTACTTAGCTGTGTGAGTGGTGATGGCCTTGTGATCCATTTGCATCTCTTGGTCACATGTGTCCAGTTTTCTGCCTCTCTAGGTTCTCTCAAGTATTCTTCCCTTACTGTAATCGGGGGACTTGCATCAGTCTCTGCAACTGTAGGCTCTCTAGCACTTTCATCCCCTACTGTGTTCTGGAGGCTTGCTTCAGCTTCATCAATGAAGACCTCACTTTCTTTGATGCTTCTCAACGTCACTATTCTTTCTTCCAACCTCTGCACTTTTTCTTCTAAAAGGGCCACTAGTTTACATTTCATACAGGTGAAGTTGGCTTTATGGTCCGGCAGATCTGTAAACATATAGCAAGTGTTGCAGCTTACCATGTGGGTTTTCGCCTCTTCCATGTTGCTCATTAAATTTGGATGAATGATCTTGTATATGTTTTTTTTTTTTTTGTATAGCTAAGCAGTATGTAAGTATTACTTTATGTCTAAATATTACACGTATACAGTAAGCGCCAACAAAAGAATAATTATGAAATTAGACAAAAGAGAACATAATGTAACTCAAATTCAGTACAAGATACAGTGCTACATTTTATTTTGTAAATTTTGTTCATTAGACATATTGTAGGATGTCGTGATCTGTACTATTCATGCAAGAAAAGAGAGCTGAGGCAGTTTTCTTTAGAGGAATGAGTCCAAATTCCTAATTCTTACCTTCATGCAGCAAGACTCTCCTCTGACTCTCTTCAATGTTTTATTAACCCAGTTACATATACATCAAGAAGGAATGAGTGATTACATTTTCCAAGCCATTGGTTATGATTAGGAACCAATCCCAGGTCTAAGACATGTACGTCTTCATTGCTGCTTGTTCTTTTTATTTCTGACTTTGCATTGAAATTTCATTTGACCCCATGATGAATCTCTCCTTTTAGGTTTCTCGATCCAGTGGCATGTACTGCCGAGTAATTCCCTGCAATATTAGCTTTCCTGATGGATTTTGTAGAGTTGATGCAAAAGTTTAGTTATGCACCAGTTGGTCTTATTGGTCTCACTGTTACTGTTTGTGTTGCTTTCGTCTACTGATTATCTGTAATCTGTTTTTTGGTAAGGCTTTCTCCATTCTCTTACTGTTTCCATTCTCTTTTGTACTACATGTCTACCTTGCTTGGTTAGGATCAGTGTTTGCTATTCTGTCCTTCTTGTGATTCCTGTGGCTGAGGTGCCTTTATTCTCACATCATTTATGCATTCAGAATAAAGCTATTTTGATTGTTTTGTGTGACCTCTTAATTTACATAGAGATTATATGTAGTCTTCTATCTTTATGCAAATATTCATACAATACAATTCTATAGATGCCATAACCATGTGTTAGACCAGGAAAAACAACGCAGCAATGTTGATTACAGCCAAATGTCAGTTGTAGGTGGACTTTACGATGCTGATGTCATGTACACATATATATACAGTCCTATGAAAAAGTTTGAGCACCCCTATTAATCTTAATCATTTTTAGTTCTAAATATTTTGGTGTTTGCACCAGCCATTTCAGTTTGATATATCTAATAATTGATGGACACAGTAATATTTCAGGATTGAAATGAGGTTTATTGTACTAACAGAAAATGTGCAATATGCATTAAACCAAAATTTGACCGGTGCAAAAATATGGGCACCTCAACAGAAAAGTGACATTAATATTTAGTAGATCCTCCTTTTGCCTCTAGTCGCTTCCTGTAGCTTTTAATCAGTTCATGGATCCTGGATGAAGGTATTTTGGACCATTCCTCTTTACAAAACAATTCAAGTTCAGTTAAGTTTGATGGTCGCCGAGCATGGACAGCCCGCTTCAAATCATCCCACAGATGTTCAATGATATTCAGGTCTGGGGACTGGGATGGCCATAACTTCAACTTCGTCACTGATTCTTGAACATTATTCTCAAGAATTTTGAGCGCTGGGGACCGTCCCCATCGCTGCAAGAGAACTCATTTGCATACTGGTAAAAACCGGTATTTCTAAGGAACGGCACAGCGGAGACCACATCTACAGGTAAGAAACAAATAGCCTTTCTAAAGGCTATTCCGACGTCTTATCCACAAAAAAAAGGTTTTTAATGGTAGAATCCCTTTTAAAGATACTGACACCCACCAGTACAGTATTGGGAAGAAACTGACACCCACTAGCTGCACCAGCATATGTAGTCGTATCTACAGTGTAACTATAGTCTAGCAGATATCGCTGATGTCATGGAAATCTAGGCCAACAGGTTAGAACAGTGGGAGGATCTGGCCCAGTATGCCATGGTAGTTTTATCTTGTCTTAAGTGTTATGGCTGAGATGATATTCAGTGCTGCCAGTGGCGTTATAACACCTAAAAGGACTACTGTCCAGAAGTAGCATGGAAAAAAAAAATCACTTTTAACTAATTGAATTAGGCATAGATACTAGAGATGAGCGAGTAATGAAATATTCGATATACTCGTTTCGAGTAGCCCCTCAATATTCAACTATTTGACCGAATATCTAATCCCATTATAGTCTATGGAGAAAAAATGCTTGTTTCAGGGGAAACCACAATTCGACTAAGGAATGACACCCCAGGAAATGATGCCAACACCTCTGGAATGCAACATGCCCAAGCTCCAGGATTTCCCTACTATCACAGCCTATCAACTAGACACTTTCCACACTCAATAGAACCTCTATGAAAGTTGAATAATTATTTAGAAACCTTCTTTCCTCCACAATAGTATGGACAGAAACAAAAATTTAAAGCTAAAGAAACATTAGCATGCACTCCTTTAAATCACGTTGCCCATTACAGCCACAGATGGCATAGGCAATGGGAAATCCAACAGCCTCCACCCTTAACTGTCATTGTGTGTGTGTGTGTGTGTGAGTGTGTGTGTGTGAGAGAGAGAGAGCGAGAAATGTGGTAAGACCTTCAAAAATTCACTTTTCCAGCCCTTAACGTGAGCCCTTCCAAATAAAGTTAGAGTCCCTTAAGCTGAGCTACCAGCAGAGATTGAGGCCCTTGAGGTGACTTCAGCTTTTTACTAGCATAGTTTTAGGCCCTTTAAGTTAGTTCAGCCTTGCACCAGCAGAGTTTTTTGCCCTTTGGGTGAGTTGAGCCTTGCACCAGCAGAGTGTTAGCCCCTAAAATGGTGGTTCCAGAACCATCACTCTCATTGTGTTGGATTGATGCAGTGGATTGGACTGAGGACCCAGACATTGACCTTGATTTTGATTGTGAAATTGATAACATTTTAGTATCAACTCCTGGGGGTAACTTTCATTTAGAGGACCGCAAGGGCGGAAAATTGGCTGAAACCACTACTAATGGTAAAGGTCCTCTAATATGGGACTCTACATTACCTCTACAGGGTTCTGATCAGGTGTTAATAGTCCAAACAATATGCTCTAGTACTTTAGATGTAGATCAGAAACCACTTTCCCTTCTGACACCAGATTTAACCAAGCTTCATCATCATCATCATCATCATCATCATCATCATCATCATCATCATCATCATCATCCTGCTGAGATGGAGCCACTAAAGGAAACCTTGCCTTCCAAGGCATGTTCTGGAGCTGTGACTGAGCCAAATCTAAACACAGAGTCCTTTGGAACTGAACAATATTAGAAGTTCAAAAGACTTTAGAGACTGTTGAAAGTAATGGGAAAGGGAAAAGAGCTGTTGTTTATGAATGTTTTCCTGCCTAGCAGAAGCTACAATCACTTTCTCACCCTCAATACAATTTCTCACTATCTCACCAAAACGCATCTGACAAGAATATGGCTGACACTATTGTTATAAATCCGAGGTCACCTGATTTCGCATGCCAATGACTTTTTCCTATTTTTTTTTTTATGCCTACGTTTTCCTGCTTCCTGTGCCACCTTCCCTGCACAGTTACTGGTGCAAAAAAAAAACGCCAGGGAAGGTGGGAGGGCATACAAATTTTTACTGCGTTTACCATGTGGTATTCGATTGGAATCGAATATATCTTGAATACCTTAATATTCGATCGAATATCTACTCGATCGAACCTTATTCACTCATCTCTAATAGATACCATGTTCAGTATGTTCACTAGTCTATAACAAAACTACTTATTTTACAGTATGTACTGTAGTTCTAGTCATAGTTGGCTTTAGCTATGTGTGATACATGTTGTCACACAGTGTGCTAGCAACCCAATACAAGGGGAAGGGGGTGTTAGAAGCACATTCACATGCCTTACTAGGCATCTCGCATTGCTCCTTGACACCTCCTCTATGATACATACATTGTTGGCCAAAAGTATTGGCACCCCTGCAATTCTGTCAGATAATACTCACTTTCTCCCAGAAAATGATTGCAAGCACAAACTCTTTGGTATTAATATCTTCATTTATTTTGCTTGCAATGAAAAAACTCAAAAGAGAATGAAAAAAAAGTCAAATCATTGATCATTTTACACAAAACCCCCAAAATGGGCTGGACAAAAGTATTGGCACCCTCAGCCTAATACTTGGTAGCACAACCTTTAGACACAATAACTGCGATCAACCGCTTCCGGTAACCATCAATGAGTTTCTTACAATGCTCTGCTGGAATTTTAGACCATTCTTCTTTAGCAAACTGCTCCAGGTCCCTGAGATTTGAAGGGTGCCTTCTCCAAATAGCCATTTTGAGATCTCTCCACAAGTGTTCTATGGGATTCAGGGCTGGACTCATTGCTGGCCACTTTAGAAGTCTCCAGTGCTTTCTCTCAAACCATTTTCTAGTGCTTTTTGAAGTGTGTTTTGGGTCATTGTCCTGCTGGAAGACCCATGACCTCTGAGGGAGACCCAGCTTTCTCACACTGGGCCCTACATTATGCTGCAAAATTTGTTGTTAGTCTTCAGACTTCATAATGCCATGCACACGGTCAAGCAGTCCAGTGCCAGAGGCAGCAAAGCAACCCCAAAACATCAGCGAACCTCCGCCATGTTTGACTGTAGGGACCGTGTTCTTTTCTTTGAAGGCCTCTTTTTTTTCCCTGTAAACTCTATGTTGATGCCTTTTCCCAAAAAGCTCTACTTTTGTCTCATCTGACCACAGAACATTCTTCCAAAACGTTTTTGGCTTTCTCAGGTAAGTTTTGGCAAACTCCAGCCTTTCTTTTTTATGTCTCTGGGTAAGAAGTGGGGTCTTTCTGGGTATCCTGTTATGTCAGTCCAGGCAGCTGCAACGGGGCTAAGGAATAGCAGTAGGAAATCTCGCCCTGCACTACTCCCACTAGCTATCCCGGTCCCTGCCTCACGGGTGTGGGTCGGCTGTACTCAGGCTAAGCCTGACCCCGACAGCTCCTCTCTCACTGAAACCATAGGCCTAGAGGGAAGTGGGAGAAGGAATGCCCTATAAGATCTCTAGGGACTGGAGACTAAAGGGGGTCACCCCTAACGAACAAGTGAAGCTGCTACTGACAGGGACTGACAAGGGTGTGCGCTGACTTACAACACAAGCAGCACACAGGAAAAATGTGGGAAAGGATATCCCCAAACCAATATGGGAAGGAACCTTACACTAGGAAACAAACACAGGGAAACTGAGTAGAAAACAAAGGATAAGGCAATTCACTCACACAGTCAATTATACACAGAGGGAGGATTGGTGAACACAGAGGGGAAAACTCACACACCAACTTGTTCACCCAAACCTCCCAAACACCAACCACGGAACTTCCTCTATCCAAGATAACCACCTACTCCTCCTGCTAAGGGCTAGCTCTGTAAAAGCGACACTCAGCACAGAACCATGGGAGGCATGGGTTTAAATACAGAGTAGAGACCACTCCTCCCAGGTGCAAATGGGAGGACAGACTAATCAACCAGGAAATAAAGCTGCCTACCAACAGTGCGCGCGTGCAAGTCAGAAGGTGTGCACCAATACCCACGACAGGACAACCCCGCAGCGCCAGGATGCCACCCCAGACACTGCGCAGCCAAAAACTCCCCAGGTAAGAAAAATAGAAAGCAATGAACCTAAATACTCCTAACAGGATCCTCCCCTCAAGGAGAAGACTCCGGATTCTCTAGGAGCATCCTTCTTCGGGAACTCCTTGTGGAATTTCTCCACGAGTCTGGGGGCTGACATATCCGACTCCAGAACCCAAGAATTATCCTCAGGACCGTATCCCTTCCATGCCACCAGATACCGTAGCTTCCCCCGAACATATTTGATATCCAGAACTCGGGATATCTCATACTCCCCGGACTCAGAAACTGGTGGAACCTTAACTGGAGATGTTCCCTTCTTGGCCTTCTTTAACAAGGAGACATGGAACACCCGGTTTATCTTCCACTTTTTAGGTAGTTGCAGCTGCGCCGCCACTTCATTTACCATCTTGATGATCTTAAAAGGACCCACAAACCTGGGACCCAGCTTCTTGCTAGGAACCTTCAACCTGATATTCTTGGTGGACAACCAAACCATCTCACCAGGGAAGAACTGCAACTCTCCTCTCTTCCTATCCGCCTGGACCTTAGCCTGGTGCGACGCCCGCACCAGATTCTCTCGGATACGGGACCATACCCCTTGCAGCTTTTTAGAAAATAGCTCCTCCTCCGGAACTGGGGAAGAAATGGAAGAAAATACTCCGAAAACAGGATGTCTACCACTGGAGCAAAAAAAAGGTGTGGTACCTGTGGCATTGGAATCATGGTTGTTTAGGGAAAATTCTGCCAGGGGGAGAAAGTCAGACCAATTATTCTGGTTCTCTCGAACAAAACACCTCAAAAACTGTTCCACATCCTGATTCTTCCTCTCTGTTTGTCCGTTAGACTCTGGGTGAAACCCGGAGGAAAACGACAGTGTAACTCCCAACCTGCTGCAAAAAGCCCGCCAGAATTTAGCCACAAATTGCGGACCCCTGTCCGAAATGATCTCCTCAGGAAGAGGACCATGCAACCTTACAATTTCTTTAATAAATGCCTCTGATAGTGTCTTGGCACATGGCAGCTTGGAAAACGGGATCAAATGGCACATTTTCGTGAAGCGGTCAACGACTACCCAAATGACCGTGAAACCCTTAGACACCGGAAGGCCCATGATGAAATCCATAGACAGATGAGTCCAAGGTGCCTTAGGAGGTTTCAATGGATGTAGAAGACCGTGGGGACGGGTATGCGACGCCTTGGCTCTTGCACAGACCGAACAATTTTGAACAAACTGCAAGACATCCTTACTCCACCCTGGCCACCAAAAATTCCTAGACACCAATCTCATGGTCTCTGAAACCCCCGGGTGACCAGCAAGAACCGACTCATGACACTCCCTCAGGAGACTTTGTCGGAGAGTAGTTGGGACAAAAAGCTTGTTTCTAGGTATCTTGGAAGGTGCAGCGTGTTGCGCTTCGATCAAGGCCTTCTCCAATTTCGCGCCCAATACTGCTACCACCACTCCATCCCCAAGAATAGTGGCAGGCGCCTCTCGTTCCTCCTCAGTCGACATATACCGGGATAAAGCATCAGCCTTAACATTCTTCGAACCCGGCACATAAGTCACGGTAAAATGGAACCGTGCAAAAAATAGAGCCCATCTGGCCTGCCGTGCATTTAATCTCTTCGCCGACCCAAGATAAACCAAATTCTTGTGGTCAGTAAATACCTGGACTGGCCTTCTGGCCCCTCCAGGAAATGATGCCAATGTTCGAACGCTAGTTTTATTGCCAGTAGTTCCCTATCTCCGATGTCATAATTCCGTTCAGAGGCAGAGAATTTCTTAGAAAAGAAGGCACAGGGATGCGTACCCTCCTCGAACTCTTGAGAAAGTACTGCTCCCACCCCCACCGAGGAGGCATCCACCTCCACTCGGAAGGCCAACCTATCATCCGGCTGTCTCAAAATGGGAGCGGACGAGAATCGCTTCTTCAATTCTTCAAACGCGGCTAGCGCCTCTGGCGACCACTTAGCACAGTCAGCCCCCTTCTTAGTCAAGTCCGAGATAGGTTTCACAACCTCAGAAAATCCTTTGATAAACTGGCGATAATAGTTGGAGAACCCCAAGAACCGTTGGACCGCCTTTAGGCTCTCAGGTCGCGGCCACTCCAAGACTGCCCTGACCTTCTCAGGGTCCATCTCGAATCCCTTTTCCGATAGGATATAGCCAAGGAAACATAATTTATTGACCGCAAACACACATTTCTCCAGCTTAGCACTTAATTGGTTAACCCTAAGGAGATCTAAAACCTCTCTCACTCTCTCCCAATGAGTCTCCAAATCCGGGGTGTAAATGAGTATATCGTCCAGATAGACCACAACCCCCCTCCCTATGACGGCACTTAGTACATCATTAATAAAATTCAGAAAAAACGCAGGCGCATTGGTTAGACCAAAAGGCATCACAAGATTCTCAAAGTGTCCTAGGGGTGTGTTAAACGCTGTTTCCCACTCATCCCCCTTCTTGATTCTCAGCAAGTTATACGCCCCACGTAAATCTATTTTACTAAACCAGCGGGCTCCCGTAATCTGGCTGAATAGATCCGAGATCAACGGAATGGGATAGGGATTCCGCACCGTAATTTTGTTAATCTCCCTAAAATCCAAACAAGGGCGCAACCCTCCATCTTTCTTCTTTACAAAGAAAAACCCCACTGCTACTGGGGACTTAGATGGGCGAATATGCCCCACCTCTAGACTCCCCTCAATATACTCTTTGAGCGCCTCCCTCTCCGGAATAGTGAGATTGTACAACCGTGTCTTGGGTAGCACTGCATTAGGTATAAATTTAATCGAGCAATCATAGGTGCGATGTGGTGGTAATGTCTTGGCTGCCCTTTCCTCAAAGACCTCCCTGAACTCACATATTTCTTGAGGCAAATTGTCTATAGACAAAGACATAACGGATATGGGCAGACATCGACCATTACATAGGGTTATGCTGCTTCAGCCAGGGCCACCCCAACACTACTTGTGCTGGTAATTTAGACAACAAGAACAAGTCAATCTCTTCCCGGTGGCCACCCACAACAAACTCCAGACCCTCCACCTGTTTGGAGATGACAGCTTGCTGTAGAGGGGTCTTATCAATAGCCCACACTGGTATCTGAGACTTCAAGACCAAAGGACTCACCCTTAATTGCTCACAAAACTCTGAGTCAATAAGGTTGACTGCCGAACCACAATCAACCAAAATCCGGCACTTCTGCCCATTTACCCATCCTTCAAGGGTCAACCCGGCAGTCTGAGTACAGGAAATATGCACACCTCCCTCCTTAGTAGGTTTTCTCCCTTTACCCTCAATAGACCTGGGGTTATTACTCTCCTTGGCGAACCATTCTCTGGAGGGGCATACCCTTGCTACATGTCCCATCCCTCCACACACAAAACAGGGTACTGTGCGGGACCCTTCACTCTTGGGTCTAGCACTTCGCACAGTGGCCCCAATCTGCATGGGTTGGTCCCCCGGGTCCTCTCTAAAAACAGAGAATTGAGGAGGGCTAACCCCCCTAGGACTCTTGTCTCCACGCTCCCGGAGGCGCCGTCCAACTCTAATTGCCAGCTGCATGGCCTCATCTAGATCTCCCGGAACAGGGTGAGAAACTAGATGGTCTTTAACCTGGTCCGGGAGCCCTGTCTCAAACTGAATAAGTAGAGCGGGGTCATTCCAGTGTACTTCTGCTGCCCACCTACGAAACTCTGTGCAATATTTCTCTATAGCGTGATCCCCTTGCACCAAACGTCGTAGGTTATACTCAGCCGTGCGTACCCTGTCTGGGTCGTCATACAGTAACCCCATTGTGGAGAAAAACGCCTCTACAGTTAGTAAGCAAGCTGAGTCGGCTGGTAACGAATGTGCCCAGATGAGGGGATCATCTCTCAATAAAGTAATAATAATCCCAACTCTCTGTACCTCAGAACCGGAGGAAAACGGCCGTAGCCGGAAATACAAAAGACAGTCCTTTTGAAATCGGAAAAAATCTGACCTCTTACCTCGGAAGGGTTCAGGTAAGCTGACTTTTGGTTCCAGAGGCCGACCCACAGGGGCGCCACTCACCTGCCTCTGTATGCCCTCCACCTGAGAGGCTGTGTGTTGAGCCAACTGCTGTAACTGAGATACGTCAGAAGCTTGGATGGCATCCACTCGTAGCTTGATCCCCTCCATCTCAGTGGAAATCTGCTGCACCGCCTGGTACAACTGTTTCAGGTCCGTCATAATGCAAATGAACCTTTTTTTTTTACGGCTGAGTGTACTGTTATGTCAGTCCAGGTAGCTGCAACGGGGCTAAGGAATAGCAGTAGGAAATCTCGCCCTGCACTACTCCCACTAGCTATCCCGGTCCCTGCCTCACGGGTGTGGGTCGGCTGTACTCAGGCTAAGCCTGACCCCGACAGCTCCTCTCTCACTGAAACCGTAGGCCTAGAGGGAAGTGGGAGAAGGAATGCCCTATAAGATCTCTAAGGACTGGAGACTAAAGGGGGTCACCCCTAACGAACAAGTGAAGCTGCTACTGACAGGGACTGACAAGGGTGTGCGCTGACTTACAACACAAGCAGCACACAGGAAAAATGTGGGAAAGGATATCCCCAAACCAATATGGGAAGGAACCTTACACTAGGAAACAAACACAGGGAAACTGAGTAGAAATCAAAGGATAAGGCAATTCACTCACACAGTCAATTATACACAGAGGGAGGATTGGTGAACACAGAAGGTAAAACTCACACACCAACTAGTTCACCCAAACCTCCCAAAAACCAACCACGGAACTTCCTCTATCCCAGATCACCACCTACTCCTCCTGCTAAGGCCTAGCTCTGTAAAAGCGACACTCAGCACAGAACCATGGGAGGCATGGGTTTAAATACAGAGTAGAGACCACTCCTCCCAGGTGCAAATGGGAGGACAGACTAATCAACCAGGAAATAAAGCTGCCTACCAACAGTGCGCGCGTGCAAGTCAGAAGGTGTGCACCAATACCCACGACAGGACAACCCCGCAACGCCAGGATGCCACCCCAGACACTGCGCAGCCAAAAACTCCCCAGGTAAGAAAAATAGAAAGCAATGAACCTAAATACTCCTAACAATCCTACCATACAGTCCCTTTTCATTCAGATGCCGACGGATAGTATGGGTTGACACTGTTGTACCTTCGGACTGTAGGGCAGCTGGAACTTGTTTGGATGTTAGTCGAGGTTCTTTATCCACCAAGCACAATCTTGTGTTGAAATCTTTCATCAATTTTTCTTTTCTGTCCACATCTAGGGAAGTTAGTCACAGTGCCATGGGCTTTAAACCTCTTGATGACACTGCGCACGGTAGACACAGGAACATTTCGGTCTTTGGAGATGGACTTGTAGCCTTGAGATTGCTCATGCTTCCTCACAATTTTGCTTCTCAAGTCCTCAGACAGTTCTTTGGTCTTCTTTCTTTTCTCCATGCTCAATGTAGTACACACAAGGACACAGGACAGAGGTTCAGTCAACTTTAATCCATTTCAACTGGCTGCAAGTGTGATTTAGTTATTGCCACCACCTGTTAGGTGCATCAGGTGAGTAACAGGTGCTGTTAATTACACAAATTAGAGAAGCATCATGATTTTTCAAACAGTGCCAATACTTTTGTCCACCCCCTTTTTTATGTTCGCTGTGGAATTATATCCAATTTGGCTTTTTGACAATTATTTTTGTGGTTTTCCATTGAAGACAAATTAAATGAAGATAATAATACCAAAGAATTTATGATTGCAATCATTTTCTGGAAGAAAATGAGTATTATATGATAGAATTGCAGGGGTGCCAATACTTTTGGCCAACACTGTAAAGTAAAATTAAGTCATTGCACTGCCCTCTTTGTTCTTTAAGAGCCTGGCCATAAGTGTGAAGGTTTGGAGGTGAGCATTCTATGATGTGGTGGAGGGTTCTTTTTTACTTAGACAGTGTATGACATACATTTATTCAGGGGACACAGTGGTGGTATATTTTAGAATCAGGGCACAGTATTTATGTCATGAGCTTGTTTCTGGTATGGGTATGATACTTCCTTACCTGTTTTCCTTATGATGGGCGAGTGGCATCAAAAGCGGATTCTGCACAGGGCACAACCTGACCTAATGCCAGGCCTGGTTCTAGTACAGAATATGCTGCACTCTTTTCACAATCATTAATAAGCTGCCTGGACTTATACCTTACTTTACCTTATGCTCTTATACCTTTACTCATTCCTCCACTTAATAATGCAGACAAGAAGTCAAACTTCACTAGAGAAACATTGTATAAATATTTAATACTCCTCTCTTCTGAGCATACAATAATACCAATCTGTGGTTATTAAATATATTAACACACACAGTCATAAGTTATAAATAGAGGAGTAGAATGAGGAAACCTGGTAGCGATAATAAAGTCCAAGTAGGTTAACATGAATAAGAAAGTACAAAACGAGAAATAGAAGAAAAGCTGCAAAGGTCAGGCGCAATGAATGTTAATTAATAACATTTCACTTAAAAGAGGCTCCATACGTGAGCTGCAGATATGAAAGGATGTGATAGATCTATTAAGCCTTAGATTGGGAAGGGTATAAGTAGGGCAAGGAAAAGTTGATCTAACACTTCAAAGCAACTTTAGGTTTTTGTTTAGGAGGGTACGCATAACAGCGGGTATTGGATATGGGCCGCTGGGGTTGTTTTTGGGTCACACAGAAGGAAAAGTTTGCTCTTTTCTACATTATACAGTTACATGCTTATTAAGCAGATATCGCACAAACCATGGCAAGTGATTGATTAGTCTAGATGAGAACTGTAATTAGCGGAGAGATATTGCCCCTGGTTTTGATAGGAGAAGAAGGGAAATGGGTAATTTTCACACTACAGAAAAATGTGTTCATGTCTGATTCATGACTTAGCCTAGGATTTTGATAATATTATTCAGATATTAATTCAATATTTTAATTTACTTCCAGCACTTTAGCTGAAATCTGCACATTAGAAAACATAAAAATCATAGTTTTATTATCCGTGTTATATTTCAAGTTACCATGGCAACAAACGGACTGTGTATACTGTACATATCAGCATAGTCTGACAATGAAGGGCAAAGGAAGGTGAAAGACTAGAAAGGTCAAACTTTCCTAACAGATACTTTCGGCATCTCGGCCTAAGAAAGGTCTTAAACATTTATACTGTAAGTCAGTGCGCTGTAACTAAACATCTGTCAGAAAGTAACAGGGTTATTCATCAAGATCTGTGTTGTTTAAAGACATTCATTACAATAATGCCAATTAGAAGCTGCTTAAGATTTACGTGATGTTTCTGCCGCTTTACAATGCTTTGCTTGGTCACAATGGATTGACATTTTCAGCAGTCCCATTAGGACTGTAATTAATGAAGACTGAGCTGTCAATATGATAGTTACTTATTCCAAAAGGGTAGCTAAGATTTTCACAAAGTCATAATGATATGTCAGACATTTTCATCACTTATAGTCACTTTCATCACTTATAGGTGCTGAGTGGGGTTGAGCCGACCTTGAGATTTCAGGATCGTTTTTAAAATCCGATTTCCGATCATTTTCCATTCGAACCCGATCCCAATTCCGATCCCAATATCACTAGAATTTTTTTAATAATCAAAGATCGGATTTTAAAAACCATCCTGTTCACTACACAGCGTGGTGTCCAAAAATTGAAGGCATTCATTTTTAGTCTCCACGCTGTGTAGTGATTAAAAAAAAAAATCCTATGGCTACTTAGTCACCCCTGGTGTCCACTTACCTGCACAGATCACTGCCGCTGCCGCTCCCTGTTGTTCTCGGTCCTCTTCCCTCTCATTCACACGACTGCAGAGCGCCATGCGTGCCCCGCCTCCGTAGGCCAGATGCTGGGAGTAGGTGGGGCTTGTTGTGGCTTAGGAGAGTGTGGGCGGATACAGGACAGGGAGACGTGAGTGCATCACTCACGTCTCCCCTCCCAGTACCCACCCACGCTCTGCTAAGCCACAAGCCCCGCCTTCTTCCTAGGTCTGTAACACTAACCTGGGAGTGAGGGTCACTCACGGTGCTCTGAAGGCCTGTAAATGATAGAGAATGGAACCGAGAAGAATGGGGAGCGGCAGCGGATCTGAGCAGGTAAGTGGACTATTCTGTTTCTAGTGGACTATATTATTCTGTTTCCTCCCTGCTGTACCATATACTGGACTCTGCTATATCTGCATTACAAACTCTGCTACATCTGAGATGAGTATATGGCACAGCAGGGAGGAAACAGAAGAGTAGCACGCTCCCATAGGAATGAATGGATGCACATGGGGTTAAGCGGCTGGACGCCAGCAAATTCTGCGTGCCGGCTGCATCCATTCATTCCTATGGGAGTGTGCTATTTGAAACGGCAGTTTCGAATAGTACTCGCTCATCTCTAGTAGCTAACATTGTTAGCTTTTCCCACAATGCTTGGCCAGTAGCAAAGCATTGTGGGAAATAACCTTCAACCTCGATCCCACCTAAAAAGATCTCTCAACCTAGTGCTGAGACCTTCATCAGTCGTTAAAATGAAGAGACATGGTTTGTGGACTTTCTATGAATTTGCACATGAATATACTGAATACTAGAGTCAAACAGAACTGAACAGAAATAAATGGGTGCAGCACTCAGATGAGACTCTCCAACCCTTTATTTCAGCAACTTTTAGGGATCACAGGTCTCTAACCCCCATCTGATTAAATCTTCTGACAAGTCACTGTGACTTATTAGAAGCTTGTGAAAATAATAGGCAACCTTTTGATGGGAACCTGTCAGGTCTACTTTCTTAACCACTTGCGGACTGCCCAGTGGATATAAGGTGGTTGTCTAGTTCTGCAAGGAGGTACTGGTACATCCTTGCAGTTTTCAGCAGCTTCAAATTCAGCCGGAGCTCCCAGAGAAAAGGCAGTGAAGGTTTAGGAGGCTCTCAGCCTCCTAAGCAGGTAGAGTCTGCTGTGGCCCTTTCTGTACAGTGCATCCATGTGATCAACCCAGTCCAACATATTATTGAAGAGAACACCTAGGTACATCCCCTGGATGTCCACTGGTTAGTTGAATAACCCAAATGATAAAAATGTTACAGAATTCAAAACCGCACATACAAAAAACCTGAAAATGCGTCTGGTCCTGGACCAGAAATTGTCCCGGTACAGAAGTGGTTAAAGAACACAGTTCTCCCACAGTTCTTTATGAACTGACAGTTTAGTGTCCAAATACCCCTACTCTAATACTGTCTTTTGACACACAGAATAAAAAAAAAACCTTTATATTTTCCAGATTCTTGTACTTTTGGCACCTACGCAGCTCTTCTTCAAGGTCAGAGTAGTACATCACAACTTCACTGTGCAAGCACCAGTTATTGGGCACATATGCACTAAAGTCAGAGTGTACATCCCTATGAGAAGAGACATAAATTCATAGGGTAGTATATGCAAGCAAGAAAAATATTTGGCTGGAACGCCTACCATCCTTCTCTTAGATAAAGGCTCACATCTCTTGATTGTGCTATAACTAAACACAATTCTACTGTAATCTACTGATTCCTCAGCCTGTGTTTTTAACAAGCTATACAGTAACCACAGATTGAACCAACACATGAGTACTCACTTGTCAGATCTGAGGATAGAAGCGATCCTCTCTTGAAATTACTTATTTGCCGCAACCCCATGGTGGTAGTAGGAGGTTTGGAGAAGTAGTTCTAGTTGGTGTTGTCAGTGGGAGACCAGGAACAATCAACTAACTCCTTCAGCTCAGCTCAGAGTAGGAGTAGTGTTGAGGGGGTCTGTAGTGTACCTGATGGTCCTGAACTTCCACCGAGCCAGGTAATGATGGTCAGTAGAACCCTTGATAGTAAACACAGGAATGACTCAAGATTGGCGTCATTGGGCTAATGCAAGTACCCCAACACATTTCCCTCATCTGAGGCTGTGAATACCTCTCTCTCAGTAGTTTTGCTCTGATGCAAACCAAAGCCTGAACTGAACAGAACTCAACTGAAAACCCTACTCTTCCCCCCTCACACCAACCAACTGTTGGGTGGGCTAGACCAAGTTTCCCTAAATGGATGGGTGTACCATTACGACAAAGGAAAGTACCCAAAAAGGGGAAACAGCATACAAGGAAACTGCAGAACATAAATTATACAAAACAAACAAAAAGATTTTTACAAGTGTCCACTGGAATGGTGCAAATGTACATTGAAATGATAGCAGTGCTGGTGCACTCCACTGTTTAAAACCTGTTCAATATTTTCCCAGAAACACTATGGGATAAATGTATTCTTGGGCAAACATGGGATGGCATATAAATGCCATTCTTGTCATCTTGTCAATGCCATATTTTACTTCTGCATCACCCTCACCACTTTCTTGAAAAGGGGGCATGACGAGTTATGTAGGGGGCAGGGGACATTTACTATCATTTACTCCAGAAATCTAGAATAATGGTGTGGGAAATGTATGCCATGCACGCAGTCCGGTGGGTGGTCCTCCTTATCCATGAGAAGGTGTGTGCCTCATTATATAGGAGACACACCATCCGCTGGCAAAGGAACTAAAAAGACTGATGTTAATAATAACAATCTTCATAAATTGTGGATTGGTGTACACTTAGGTCTTCAGCATTGCTCTTCTAGTATTATGAGCCTATTTGCAACAACAGTATATGGGACCCTACACTAAAATGACTCTCTTTGAAGAGGTCACAGCACTTGTCCAAACACCACATTCACTTCAATCAGCTGATCAGTTCCAGGAGTCAGACCTCTATTGATCTGATTTGGTGACCTATCCCAAGGATAGGTGATCGATATCATAGTACCAGAAAAGCCCTTCAAATATGTGTCCCTTTTTTATTTTTTCTATCGCCACATTTTAAAAGTCCTTACATTTTCATTTTTTGTCCACATAACCATATAAGACCCAGTTTTATTGTAGTGAGTGATATCGGTAACCATGTAGCTTAGTTTCACCACCAATGTCCTAAATTGTGCACCATGCCCTGCGAGTATGAATAACACAGTAACTTTATTCTGTTAGTACAATTGGGGCAACACCAAATTTATATAGATTTTTCATGTTGAAAAACTTTTGCACAGTAAATCCAATGTTCATTATTTTAGTGTCACCATATTTTAAAAGACATACATTTTTATTTTTCTATCAATGAAGCTATGTGAGTTTTTTTGTCAGATGAGCTGCAGTTTCTATTGTTAGCATCCTGGGTATATGCAATTTCTTGATATATTTTTTTATTATTTTTTTTTAGGGAATTTGACCAACTAGGCCGGTACCATCTTTATGAAGTAATAGTACTTTATGTCATCTTAACAGGTTCTCTTTAGGAGTTAGATTGATGTCATACAATGTACTAGATGCAGCTATAGCCACATCCATTTGGGAGGACTGCTGGTGCTTTTACTTCTTAGGCTAATTACACACAACCATGTGCAGGCCAATGGCTGTTTTTGAACGCATGGCCAGTGCACGGGTAGCACATGGATGTCACCTGTATGCCAACCGTGCTTCTGTGGTCCCATTCATAAATCAAGATATGATGGAGGGGGAGGGGGGGTCTCAGAAGCACGGCTGCAAAAAGTGGACAGTAATAGGACCTGTCCTGAGTTTTGCAGCCCATACTGTCGGTCCATGCACGGAACCATGTAATATGTGAGTGGGCTAATAGAAATGAATAGGTCACTGTGTTGTCCAGGAGAAATGGTACAAGGGGCCTAAGTGATTGGAATGAGGATTAGTGTCATCTGTATATCATTACTACTCATGTGGCTTTATTGTTACTGCGGAGCCGTTAATGATATAATGCTTTGGACCAGTGGCGGATCCAGGGTTTGCGGGGCCCTGGGCAATTGACTTTGGCGGGGCCCTACGCGCAGCGCGCTGCAGCAAATTAGGCCCCGCCCACTTTTATGTTGACTCCGCCCATTCAAATTCATTTTTCATGTGATTCCACACAGTATAATCCTCCTACAGTCACCCGTAAATTATATGTCCCCCTTCCATCTCTCCCCATTTTCATATACACCCTTCATCTACGGATACTAGAAAAATGCTTCACAGCCCTGGTGTTATTTTACGTGGACCCAATGTGTAAGCAGGAAAAATTATTCCATATACTGGCACTGTTGCACGAACAACCTAAGCCCTGCTGGTGCAGGTATTATCCAACAGTCCCAAAGAAAAAAAGGTATGAATTCAGCATTCAGTCCAGTGTGATATTTAAAAACTTTAGTACTTTAATTAGACCATCTTAAAAAATTTGAACATTTACAGAAACCAGTGAAAAAATAGAAAAATGACACAGCACTTACATGACAATGGTTACACGAAAAAACAAAAACCGCCTACGCGTTTCAGGGCCCAAGCCCCTTCCTCATGGCGAAGTGAAAACTGAATGAACTGTGTGGCTATTTATACCTCTCTGAGGTTGGTTGTTAATTATTTTATATTTGCTGCAGTTGTGCAGCAGCCTAGCCACCTTGTTCACTACAACATAATAACACTTTCACAAAAATAAAAAAAATAAAAAAACAAAAAACATACATTTAACCTTCCACCATTAATACCAATGTGTGTTACAACATAAAAAATAAAATAATACATTTTAAAACGTGTACCATTTAATATGTACGTTATTTACTTATTGTGTTGCATATCTTTTCTACCTTACTGGTGTGATTACGGATTCACCCTATACAACTCCTACGGGCGTATGTTCATAAATGCTAGCTGCTATTTTCACTTACATACATATATAATGTGACTGTACTTACCTCTTAGAAGTAGATAGCCCGTGTATCTAAGCATTGGTTTCAATGAATGAATCTGTTCCATGTATAGTGCTTTCGTAACAACCGCAAACATGTACTATACGTGGAATAGCACATCACATGACAGACGTCAGACGTGCTACCATAGTAACTATACATACTATGCGGGACTACACATTGTAAGTTATAGTTTTTTTTTTGTCTTTGTAAAGCGACAGCTTCATTGGCAATAGGGATTTCCAATACAGCAAGGTAACCTAAGTGGTTCAATACCGGTAGGTGATGGTGATCCGCAGCTAGCATTTATGAACATACGCCCGTAGGAGTTGTATAGGGTGAATCCGTAATCACACCAGTAAGGTAGAAAAGATATGCAACACAATAAGTAAATAACGTACATATTAAATGGTACACGTTTTAAAATGTATTATTTTATTTTTTATGTTGTAACACACATTGGTATTAATGGTGGAAGGTTAAATGTATGTTTTTTGTTTTTTTATTTTTTTTATTTTTGTGAAAGTGTTATTATGTTGTAGTGAACAAGGTGGCTAGGCTGCTGCACAACTGCAGCAAATATAAAATAATTAACAACCAACCTCAGAGAGGTATAAATAGCCACACAGTTCATTCAGTTTTCACTTCGCCATGAGGAAGGGGCTTGGGCCCTGAAACGCGTAGGCGGTTTTTGTTTTTTCGTGTAACCATTGTCATGTAAGTGCTGTGTCATTTTTCTATTTTTTCACTGGTTTCTGTAAATGTTCAAATTTTTTAAGATGGTCTAATTAAAGTACTAAAGTTTTTAAATATCACACTGGACTGAATGCTGAATTCATACCTTTTTTTCTTTGGGACCCTTCATCTACCCCTAGTTTCATGTCCCCCCTCTATCTCTGTCCCCAGTTTCATGCCATTCTCCCCCTTTATCTGCCCACAGTTTCATGTCCCGTCCCCCCCTGTCTCTGCCCCAGTGTCATGCCGTTCTCCCCCCTTCATCTGCCCCAATGTCATGCCATTCTCCCCCCCTGACCTCAGCTCCTGCTTAGCTGCGGCCCGGCTTGCGTGTGTAAGCGTGATGTGATGACATCATCGCGCCTACAGACGCAAGCCGGGCCGGAGCTTTAAAGCAGGAGCTGAGCTCACAGCTCCTGCTTTAATCGTGATTCAGCTCATCGGCGAACGGACGCCGATGAGCTGAAATCGTGACAGGCAAGTGCCGGGGGGCCCCCAGAGGCTCTGTGGGCCCCGGCACTTGCCCGACTATGCCGAGCTGACCGGGACCATTTTGTTAGGGCTGGGCCGCGGGGCCCTGCTAAGCGGCTTGCCCGGCCCTGGATCCGCCCCTGCTTTGGACTAAAAGTGACCATAGCTGAATCCAGTACATCATGTTGCATAACCTATATGCAGTTAATAGACAAAGAACTGGTGAAATCCACACTTCCCATCTAATCTCTTTAATGAAAACACTTTATGCCAATTAGCTCTTCGGGAACACATTAACACAGAAGTTCACCTACCTTTTCTCCTTCTTCTTTGATCTATTTTTATTGAGCACATTGAGTATATATACACTTTCATGCATTAGGTTACATTGTGTTCATCTACAATTGTGACTCACAGCAGATACCAATCAGATCATAATTTACTAGGAATTAAGCAGACATCTGGGTTATTTTACTTTATATTGTGCATATACACTTACACCTGTTATATACAGTACATATGCACATTAATATACGCTGCCACTTTGTATAGCCAAGACTTTCAGCTGTCTCATACCTCAGGCTTTAAAATGAGCAAGAGAACGTATGGAGCCACGTTATTTTCATTAGAAAAGTGAAATCACTGTTAATCTAACAGTAAAGAGTCTTAAGTGTTAAGTCGCTGATAAGAGGTCTTTCCTAGGCTTAGCAACTCTCTTTAATACATATTTTTATGGGACTCAGCTGCTATTTGGAAGGAGCAAGGGATTTTGCTATTTAATAACAAGAATGATCTGGTGCAGCTTTCATGATCTTGTGTGATATTCTGAAACATCTCTATATAAAATGACATAAGTTCCTTAATAGGTGAAAGCCCCGTCTGCTGCCAAGAGTAACAGTTACTGTATAATCATTTTAAAGCTGATAAAATTCCTAAGGGTTCCATCAGTAGTTACAAAGTATCCGTAGTACCATGAGCCTACAAAACACAAATAAAGTAACTCTGCTATACACCATGGCTCATAAGCTTGTCCTGTCTGTCACGTAGCACTAATAGGGTAGCAAAACTTACCATTAGCCCTTCAGGCAGAGTGCATACTACTCTTACAACCCATGACTATTCAGAATACAACAAAGCAGAACAGCAGAATACAGAAATAAAACTTCAGTAGCAGGGAATCACACTACTACTACTACTACTACTACTACTACTTCTCCTACTACTACTATTACTACTACTTCTACTACTACTATTACTACTACTACTATTACTACTACTACTGCTACTATTACTACTACGACTACTACTACTCCTCCTACTACTACTATTACTACTACTACTACTACTACTCCTCCTACTACTACTATTACTACTACTATTACTACTACTACTATTACTACTACTGCTACTATTACTACTACGACTACTACTACTCCTCCTACTACTACTATTACTACTACTTCTACTACTACTATTACTACTACTACTATTACTACTACTACTGCTACTATTACTACTACTACTACTACTACTATTACTACTACTACTACTACTACTACTAATACCATTTAAGACCTGATATTGTAATGAATATTATCTTCCATCCATAGATGTGACCCCCCCTTATCTTTCCTCTTGAGTGAGAATGTGTTCCTCCAGATGCATAGTTTATTCTTTTGCAATGATGTATCCCTAAGGCCTCATGCACACAACCTTGTGCACAGTCATTGTGGTAGCCGTGTTTTTCATGGGTTGCAAACTGATCCATTCATTTATATGGTACCATACATGCAACCATTTTTTTTCACAGTCAGGTGAATGGGGCCATGGGCAAAACTCAGGACAGGTCCTATTCCTGTCTTGTTTTGTGGCCATACTAACTGGGGCCATGGATGCATGGATGGTGCATGGTTGGGTGCATGACGAAATGACAAATAAGGCTAAGTTCATATCTGCGCCAGAGTCTCTGTTGGAGACTCCATCACAGGAAACTGCCAGAGATCAGCAGAGAGAAAAGTCCTGAATAGACTATAATGCGGTCTACTAGGTGTCCATCTGGTACCTGCTGTTTTTAGACTGAAACCAGTGGATACCCGGCAGACCCCATTATTATTTATGGGGTCTGTTAGTGTCCCCAGGTAGCTGCTGTTTTAGTAGTCCAGCAGATGTGAACCTAGCCTAAGTTATATCCTATATGAGTCTATGTGTGGCCACATAGTTATGTTGTGATTTGTCAATTTGACCTAAGTTAAGGTTAGGTGAGATTAAGAGAAATAAGCAGTTCTTGAGGATCTAT
Source organism: Leptodactylus fuscus (assembly GCF_031893055.1). Lineage (NCBI taxonomy): Eukaryota > Metazoa > Chordata > Amphibia > Anura > Leptodactylidae > Leptodactylus > Leptodactylus fuscus. Next base: position 149,274,928 of record NC_134266.1, read on the forward strand.
CAGGTGTTTATCTAGGAAATACTCTAGATTCAATCTGCATAGTTTAAATGGTATATCTGCATTTAAGTTCTATTGTAGAGAACATAGTACACTGGGTCTATGTATGGCGGTACACGACTCCCACTTCAGTGTCCTTTGAATCACTGTATCATGCACCACACTTACAAGGCCTGCACTATGCATATCACATTTTAGCATTTTTCCCTGTACTGTTCATTGTATGGACCAGGCCAATGATGGCAGCAAAGCTGAAAAACCTTTAGCTTTACAGATGATTTAAGGAAGAATGTTCTTCAATTATCATAGATTTAGCATATCAATTTTATGTGACACAAATATTATGATGTAACAAATCTATAACCATTTCGATACATAATTTTTTATGTACTAGGCATTCAGTGTACACAGGACTGGGAGCCTTCATAAGAAGCGACCAGGCCAGTAAGAACAGCATCAGTAGGACATTTTTTTTTTTTTACTTTGTGAAATAAATGAATGTTTTAATACCCATGAACGGATTGGCCTCCATATTTAAACACCCGCTTTCCACCTTAATAGTACGGTGAGTGTCAGGAAGGGGTTAAAGCAAAGTGCTTTTAGTGTTAGTGCTTCTTTGTCCATAGCATTTGCATACTGTACATTAGGCGACATGTGCATCTGGGGTGAACAAACCACAGCAATTTGTGCAAAGAATTGAAAATTGAAATGTGATGTTTAAAAATGCAAAATGCTTCAAATAACTTCAACAGCCTCAACGCTGTGCTGAATTAATAATCTACCTAGATTATATAACCTGAAAAGTGGTCATTCACATGCATATTTTTAGGCAAACCGTCCAAGAGTCATAATAGGAAAAAAATCCAGTGTTCAAGCATTACCTATTTTGTCTTTGTTACATGTCTCAAGCAATGGCAGCAACAATACAGCACAGTCACAAAGTAGTAGTCACAAAGGAGCCCTGCGGCCTCTTAATTGTTTAATGAAGTGCCAGCGCTGTCAGTACTCAGAATGGCTTAGAGCTGGAAATAACAACAGAGATATGAACACGGGCCCATTTTTCTTGCAGTATAATGTATGCACCTTTAAATTCCCAGTTCCCTTCTGATTATTTGGTTATGCCTTTGCAGCTAAAAATAATCATGACGTGACACACGGCCATGACACAATCACTGTCCGCAGCACGGATGTTTCAACCTCAATGATGTCATCATGAGCACATTGACACACCGCTGCTATTGCGAAATCAAGAAATTTACGTTGACTCCAGAGCAGCAGAAGATTTGACAGGTAATGTGTGGTATGTGTTGTCCAGGGCCGATCTGAAGTAGGCCTCAGCGCAGGTGTAGATTCTGACTCATAAAAGGCTGCAGAGCCTACAGTTCAGTAAGTTCCATGAGGTGAAAGGAGGTGTATGGTTCTGTCCTGTAACTCTGAGTCTGGTGAGATTATATTGCGCCAGTTTCGTTCATGTGGCTGGAAGTAAGCCACACGTATAGTTAGGTCAACCTACTGTCTAGTCAGTCGCTCAGACGAGCAGGTTTTTTTATTTAGTTTTTTTGCCTGAAGTTAAGGCTGTATTTTGTTTTGCTCATTTTGAGCCTGAAGTCAAGGTTTATTTATTTTCCGTTTTTTTCTAAATAAACCAGTTTACTGCATGTTTTGTGCCCCTGTCTTGACTGTTTGGGTTCGCAGCACTGCTTCTACTGAGCTGACCTCCACAATATGTATATATTGTACCCTTGTATATAGTGATGCCTTCTAAAGTTTTCGGCAGACCACAAGCAGCAGATAGACAAGGAATGGTAGTGCAGTTTCCAGAGAATGAGCTTGGTAGCCGCCTGAAGCAGATGACTGATGTCTACATTTAACTGAAATTGTGTATTTTTGACAAATTGAATATATTTTGTTTAGCTATTATGGACCTCATTATCACCCTACAGCCAATGCGATATGAATAAAGGTGAAATTACCATATATTAGCTTGCAATACTCTTTCCAGAGTAGTCTCGGAAATCAACCTAAAGGTTTGACATATTTGCCTTAATGATTTATCTATTGCAATGTTTCAAATGAAATCTCCCTCACTATATCGATGTTGTGCTTTGCAAATGGAAACAGACACCGCTTAGAAGTTCTTCGAGATTTTATAGAAGACATCAATTGCGTGCTTAGGATTCCTTGGGCATTATTTCTTGATGATAATTGTGCTCTTTAATTGCTATAGGAGCTACATTAATTTCTTAGAGCAATGCTGCCACATTATCAATGCAAATGACATGCATGCAGACTAAATCCTCTAGCTGTGCCTGGAAGCTGCAATTTTTTTGGTCTTGTAACTTCTGATCTTTGAGTTTCCCTGAAGCAGGTACATTTAGATGGAATGAAGGAAAAGGGAGGGATGAGAGAGGGAAATCTGTAAGGGATAAAGGAGACATGATGTGACAGAAGTCAGTTTGGGAGTGACTAACAGAACAAGGGAGAGTGTGTAGAAGCAAGATGAGGCTTACGTAATCCTGATGTGCTAGTTAGGATGTCAGTGTTGTGTATCTGTCAGGGCGGCTGTGCTTTAGCAGTTGTAATCCTCTTAGGAACCGTATAAGTAAAGCAGCTCGGGAGCAGGGCTTCCAGATTTAAGGCTATAAAATCCCAGGGAAGTAACTTACATCTACTTGATATAATACCAAAACAACAAAGTAAATGGCAAGCATAGCAAAATTAGGTAATATTATGGTAGACAATAATGTGATAAATGTCCACATGCACAGATTTACTTTTAATTAAATATGTAAGTTGGAAGTAGAATAGGGAAATTCAGCAAGGGTATTTTCTAGGAATTTGGTCTCAGGCCTCGTTCACATCTTCGTTGGTAATCCGTTAAGGGCAGTCCGCATGGGGTCCCCCCAAACAGAATACCAAACGCACTGGCAAGCGGTGTGCAGTGAAAGCACACAGTCTCCATAGACTATAATGGGGTGCATGTGTTTGCCGCGAGATCTCTGCACGAATCATGCGGACAGGAAAGTACTGCACAATCTACTTTCCTGTCCGCATGACTCGTGTGGAAATCTTGCAACAAGCACATGTACCCCATTATAGTCTATGGAGTCTGTGTGCTTTCACTGTACACTGCTTGCAAATGCGTTCGGTAGTCCATTTGGGGGGGTCCCCATGCAGACTCCCCAAACAGATTACAAATGCAGATGTGAACCAAGGGATAACGAAACACTAAATATAAAAAGTGCCCAAAACGTAGTAAATTACAGCCTGTTCTCTCTACATCTGACTTAGCCAAATTTGTTTCATATTATATTTTAAGCAGAAACTCTATGAAGATATCCTCTCTCTTTATCTCAGGAGCATAGTTGTCCTCCCTGCCACTTCTCACTGCCCTGTGTCTAGCTGTAAGACAACTGGCTGGAGCAGGAGTCTCAATGATCTGCCCAATAGGCTGCATTGCAAAATATTGTTAACTCCATCATCTTAGTCTGAGCCTCTCATAGCCACAAGCTGAAGATGGGACAGATGAGTAGGAAATTGTTTCTGTGATGGATTTCTTATGACTGTTTGCTTCAGGTTCATGTAGAAATGTTGCAGACTGACAAACAATGAGGAGTATTATATTTATTCGTAACTTTAGTATTCATTTAATGACTACATTAAATCATTGCAGCAAAGGCCTCTGGGAAGGTCGGCATGATGTTACAGGGAGTGCCCCCTAGTGGGCTGCATGACTGAGGCACTGTCTTCCTATTTACATCATGGAAGACAGATTTGCATATTCTTTACATTTTTTTATATTAATTGGATGAAAAATTAAAAATGCTCAAAAATTGATACACATGCAACACAAAGTTTTTGCTGTGAATGACACTGCGTATGCTGGCTACATGTTTTAATTCTAGGGCATTGCTTTATATCCATGGGCAAGTGACTAGCGTTGCCAGCAGAGATCACAGTAGTGGCTACTACCACTACTACTGGGGTTATTCCTATATTTTAGGAGAGTAATTTATGAAACAGAACTTTTCCTAACATAAGCTTTTACATGACAATGCAGAGAGCAGGTTATTTAATGTTAGTTATGTTGTATTGCTGGGGAACTTAAAGAGGACCTTTCACCATTTTGTACACAGGCAGTTCTATATACTGCCGGAAAGCTGACAGTGCGCTGAGTTCAGAATACCAAACGCAGTCAGAAAGGCGTTTCTGACAGTTAACCAGAGATGTCCTTCTTCACAGCACAGCCAATTGCGCTGTGCTGTGAGAGTCGGGAGGAACTCCCCGCTCCCGCTCCTGATAATGCTCGTCTATGGACGAGCTGTGTGAGCAGAGGGAGGGGGCGTTCGTCCCCGCTCACACTGTACAGCGCGATAGGCTGTGCTGTGAAGAAGGACGTCTCTGGCTAACTGTCAGAAACGCCCTTCTGACCATAGAAGAGCTACGGTACCGGACCGTAAGCTCTTCACACCGGGCACAGATCGGGAAAGCCGACAGTGCACTGAACTCAGCGCACTGTCAGCTTTCCGGCAGTATATAGAACTGCCTGTGTGCAAAATGGTGAAAGGTCCTCTTTAAGTAAATCAGAGTAGCAACCCTGTGCACACACACAAAGCCCCGTACGCTGTACCCATGCCTCTATATGGTCTCTATGAAAGGGGCTGTACTTTATCCCTTCCGGGAGACTGTAGCCGATATCTTCTGATGCTTTTGTGACCCTAAACACACATTCATTGCAGCAGTCATAAAGCAAACCTATCCAGCTGCACTGAATATACAGACAATACAGGAAATGTGTGCTTCTAATCTGTCTGCTTCAAACGAAATTACATTTTTACAGAAATATATAGCACCAAAAAATAGAAGAGATTAATTTTCTTCTACAGCTAATTAAATCTAATATACAAAACAAAATGAAAGATTTCCCTACACCCTCCCCATTACCTGATCATCACCATGGCTTCTTGACATTTACAACATTAAACATCAAAAGGCCTCAATTCCCCCAACAAGAAGAAAAGTTTGTTGCTTCTCCTTAAAAAAAGAAAGCTGGTGTTGTTTATCTACAGGAAACTCACTTTAAAGGACAGAGAATCCCTTACATACAGAAAAAAACATATTCTCAACAGTTCCATAATACCCACCCTTCCTCATCAGCTAAAGGTGTCTCCATCCTGATTCACAACTTAATCCCCTTTATATGTATCAGTGAATACTCTGATGCTGATGGCAGACTTCTATTTCTGAAAGGTACGATTGCTTGTACGCTCCAAACACAGGACAAATACCGTGGCTCATTGATTCCTTGAAAACTCTCCAACTGTTCACAGACGGCTCTATAGTAATTGGTGCTAATATCAACTTTTCCATTAACCATAGCCTGGATACGACAGCGAAAAAAGCTCTTTATAACCAGAGGTCTATCAGTAAATTTCTCACTGCTCTTGTGGATCTTCAGTTACTAGATATTTGGAGAACTGTTCACCCTTCCACCAAGGATTATACGTTCTATTCGACTATTGGCAGTTCATACCACCGTCTAGACCAGGGGTAGGGAACCTTCGGCTCTCCAGCTGCTGTGAAACTACAACTCCCAGCATGCTCCATTCACTTCCATGGGAGTTCCCAGAACAGCAGAGCCAGTATCCTCCCTACATCTCCCATCAATTTCTAAGGACGCTGTGCCCGCATAGCTTGCACCTGTCTCCTCAGAGGAACTGTCAGTCATCATTGGTGGTCTCGCCTCCGGCAAGAGTCCTGGACCGGATGGTCTGCCTTTAAGCTACTATAAAAAAAAAACTTCAGCAGGTGCTACTACCATGCCTGGTTACGTGGTGCAATGTGCTTCTGGAAGGTGCTCCCCTACCCAAACAATCTCAACAAGCACACATCACCTTGATCCATAAAGATGGTAAGGATCCTGCCGAATGTGGGAGCTATAGGCCTATCTCCTTGTTGAATGTGGACATTAAAATCTGGGCAAAAGTCCTTGCCAAGTGCCTCCAGCCATTTATTCCGGCCCTTATATGTGACGAACAATCCGGTTTTGTCCAGGGTAGGGAAGGTCGTAATAATATGTCCAAGTTGCTGCCTGTCTTCCAAATGGCGCACTCAACTAAGCAGCCGCTGGTCCTTCTGGGAGTCGATGCAGAGAAGGCATTCGACCATGTTGACTGGACTTTCATGAGACAGGCCCTTGTGAAATTTGGCCTTCCCTCGCAATTCGTTACAGCTATCTTCTCCTTGTACAACCAACCCTCTGCGTCACTTAGAGTGAATGGCACTTTGACTGTCAGCTTCAATATAACAAATGGCACTAGACAAGGATGTCCCTTATCACCCTACTTTTTGATTTTAGTCATAGAAACACTGCTTCAGGCAGTTCGGCAGGACCCTCGAGTTAAAGGTGTCTCGGATGGCACCACAGAGCTACAGGCTTTGGCATTTGCGGACGACATATTGTTTGTTGCCTTTTTTGTGTGTTTTCTGTCTATGTCAATCATACTACACTGGCGTTTGAATTGAACCCGCTGCACGTCATGTGATGTTCCATGTGATCTAGTATCGCGAGAGTTCTTCGCTAGACGTGCGGCGGGCCTTAGGTGATATACGCCACATACAAGATTTGGATAGACTCCTACAGCTCCAGTCAGGGTTTGGTGAGTCTGTAATATGCTTTATTAGTATTTGTACCATGTAAATGAGTTAATTGTATCTCTTTGTGCTTTATGATTAGTGTTCCTTGTACTGCATAAACTCTATATGTTTTTGTATACATAGCATGTATAGGGTTAAATTAAAGCTGAATGTGGGAGGACCTAACTAGCTATATAATGTGGGTTCAGTTGGTAACTAGCAGGCTATGAGTAAGGGGCATACTATGCAGCCCCGAAACGCGTAAGCTACTATTTTGTATTACTGAGTGGATCCATTTTTGTAATTATTTTATTTTTGATGAAGTAAAGGTGAAGTTTTAATTTTTTCTGGCGCTGGATATTTTATTTTTCTTCGGTTTCAATATTGTGCATTTGCATCCTCTTCAGTCGGGGATTTATCCGGAGCAGCCTTAAACCAAGTATGTTTCCATTCCTTTTTACCTAAAGGGGGTTGAGCGGTTTCTTTGTTATATTCATATTGTTTGTTGTGTCGAATCCAGAAGGATTACCGGTTATTGTTGAACATCTTACTGACTTTGGTTTTCTCTCTCACTGCAAGGTAAATCTCTCTAAATCAGAGGTCCTCAACATCACTTTGACTAGAGCTAAGGCCGCCCTTCTGCAGACTGCAACTCCGTTTCTTTGGGCTCCGTCAGTCATAAAATACTTGGGTATACTGTTGACCTTCACCCTGGACATATTGTATGAGGCAAATTTCCCTCCATTACTGACAGACATCAAACACTCACTGACCTTATACTCCAAGCTGTCCATATCCTGGTTTGGTCACAAGAATGTCATCCAAACATATATCCTGCCCAAGATTACATACAAGCTCTCGATGCTACCCATTGCCATCCCCAAGACTTTCTTTCACTCAGAAATAATTTTTCCAACTTCATATGGCATAACAAGACACCGCGTTTGGCCTGGTCTTTCATGACTAAAGCAAAAAGATCTGGTAGTGTTGGTCTTCGTGATCCCTACAATTATTATTGAGCCGTTATGCTGAGCTGGTGGGTATAACTTGCTGCTCCTATTCAATCGAAAATTTCATCCAATCTCCTGCGAACTGTATATGGAAGGCCCTTCTTGAAAAATCTGTGCCTACCAGGACACGTGGCGGGGCGACGTGAGATTTCATGCCCTATTCTGAAGGAGGCCTTCTCATTATGGTCATCTCTATACTCCAGACTGGCGCCTCGACCTTCTCCACTTCTGCCTGTATGCCTCATCCCAGACTCTCTAAAACTGAATGTTGATGCATATCATTCCCTGTGGGACAGATTCTCCCATCTGACAATACATGACATTATGAAAGACGATGCGCTCCTGTCTGTAGCTAATATTTTGTCTTTGGTCCCGGATTTGTCTTTGTCCTTTCTTCATAAACACCATCTTGTTACTGTCCTTCACCTTTTCACAGAACAGTTTCAACTGCGAAATGAGCTGACTACCTTTGAAAAATTGCTACTTTCTCAAACCAGGATGCCGAGAAGCATCTCACATATGCTTCATTCATATGTGGCCCCAGATCAGTTCTATAAACCATCTTACTTGACATCTTGGGAGCAGGAGTTAATGATCAACCTCAGTGTTGATGATGTAGAAGGTATATTACAAAACTCCCATGGCATCTCCACCTGTATCCGCCTCCAGGAAAATCATTTTAAACTATTATCCCGATGGTATAGGACACCTGATTGCCTCCTTCATAAGAAACTGGCGGACAATGACCGATGTTCGCGTTGCTCTGCTCCTCATGGCACTTACCTGCATATCTGGTAGGACTGTCCGCTGATTCAACCTTTCTGGTCAGGAGTACAGGAATGTATTCGCAAGGTAGCCTGCTCAACTTTTCAGATCACCCCATCTTTGTTGTTCCTGAACCTACCGTTACCCACCTACTACCCCAAGAAAAATAGATTTACATTCTTCCTACTGGCCACGGCTAAACTCCTTGTCCCGTTGTATTGGTTGACTACTTCAACCCCTCCTTTATCAGTTTGGTAGGACAAGGTCAACCAACTGTCCAGATTTGAGGAGTTTATCAGCTGGACATCCAGATCACATGAGAATTACCTGAAAATCTGGTATCCGTGGCTTCTACGAAATGTTACCATCTAACCAAATGTCCTAGTTAGATGACGCTTGCATCTGTGTCAGAAACTGGCCTTCCCCAACCTCCTCCTCCCTCCCTCTCCCCCTCCTTCCCCTCTCTCTTTTTTCCTTTTCTTCCCCTCTTTTATCTACCTTCTCTCTTTACTCTTTATATGTGACTCTTGTTTGTATTGTACTTTTTGTATCCTTACAAGATTGCATCTTCTGCTTATATTTGCCTGTATGTTCTTATGAAAAAGAAAAATCAATAAAAATTTGAATTAAAAAATAAAATAAAATAAAGATTACTTTTAAGTATTTCTGGCCAGGTTCAGCCTTCGGGTAGTGTTGTGGCGACCAGCGTAGGTCATTCATTATTCAACTTATGAGTGGGGAGTTACTCCTTTAGCCATAGATTTCAAGCTATATGGGAAAAAAATATATATATCTCCGTTCACAAAAATTGTCAAATTCTGTAATGCCTTGGAAAACATTATATATTTCACAAAAGCTTAAGCATGATCATACAGTGAAGAGAATAGTGTCTGAGAGCACAGATGGGTTCGTACAGCTAATGGCATAAAGAAGAAGGTTTCTGCCTGACAAATTCATAGGATTAAGAGAACAGTTGCAGTGATGTCGGCAAGGAGGTATTGGGTCAGAATTATGGGAAGAGAGCTGGTAGTCCCCTTTAGGGTTCCTGAAGGTGAGAAAATGAACGCTGCAAGGTATATAGAGTTTCTTACTGACCACTTTCTTCCATAATACAAAAAGAAGAACCATGCTGTCAGAAGCTGTGTTTTATCATCATGAGAAGATACTGTTCCAAGGATCTCCACTAGTGGCCGCTGTTCTCAAGTGTCATTTTTACTTCCACCACTGGAGGCTGCTGTTCCCTGGCTCATGCCCACAATCAAGATGGCGAGTATTGTTTCATGACTGTGGCCATCTTGCTTCGTGTTTGCGGCCATCTTGCTTCCTGTTTTAGGCCTATATAAACCTAGAGCACATTATAACCGATGTTTGAGTATTGTGTTTATTCCCGGTCCTCTAGCTCTGAGGTATATCTTGCTCAGATTACCTTGGCTTCATCTGCTTACCTGCTCTGTGTACCAACCCCTGGCTATCCATCGACCAAGTCTCCTACTCCGTGGCACCTGCTATCTTTCCTGTCTATCGGATTCCAGCTGTATCACCAGTTTTGTAACACATGCTCTTCATAACATCTGGAATATTGTGACCACAGCCTACAAAAATATATAGATAAAATAGAATGGTGCAAAGATATGTTACAAAACATTGAACATCTGTAAGCCCAAGGTCTGTGAATAGTATCTCTGAAGCAAATATCAGAAATCACAGTAACTGACATCAACGAGCAGTAGAATGAGCTGTTTAAATCTTACACAGTGCTGAGATATAGATCTCAGGCACCTAAAAGTCTTCACCAGCATCAGATAGTCTTGGTGCTGAATTTGGTGCCCAAGTATTCCCCACAGAAACTTGTATAAGAAATAGATGCTCCTCAACTAGTCTATCCAGAACCCACAGTAAACTCTCAAGGCAAATCAAAATCAGGGATTTGAATCTGAAGCATGAAGATGCTCAAGCCAAAAGTCAGTCCATGAGGTAATGACAGAGCCAAAATCAGAAGACAAACAGATTTCCAGTAACAAGCTGAAGGTCAATATTAGAGCAGTCCAGCACAAATGATCAGGATAAGCAAGTCTCATTAAAGTATAACTAAATAGCAGGCACCTAGATGAGCAGGAACATGGTTTAAATATCCCTCCTCAGCTGCTAATTGGATCAATTGGAAAAGCAGGGTAAGCTTAAAGCAGCAGCAGATAAACTAACATTCCTGACACTAGTTTTAGATAGTTGAGTCTGCCATTGTCACTGTAACTGTCCACATAAACACTGCTGCTTGCAGATTCAGCCTTTGTGAAACTGAAAAAGATACAGCTTGTAGGCTGCTTCTCCCCTCAGGATGTTAGACACACCCTGTTTCCCCGAAAATAAGACATCCCCCAAAAGTAAGGCATGGGGGAGGTTTTGTTAAATTGCCTAATATAAGGCACCCCCCGAAAATAAGACATCCTCAAAAACACTGCAGCCGGCAGAACACTGTGCACGATGTTCCGTGTGCACAGGTATGCCGGCTGCTGCCTCTGCTGTGATACCACTGTTCCTGCTTCTGTAAGATGAGCTGGGAAAGCATTGTGTGCTGCGGGGAGTCCACTCTCCCAGCTCATCCCACAGCAGCCGGAACAGTGGTATCACAGCAGAGGAGGCAGCCAGCTTTCCTGTGCACACGGAGCACAGCGTTCAGCCGGCTGCAATGTCCACTAAGTGAGGCTCTCTGGCACAACCGCCGGAAACCTCGCTAATCTCTGCTAAGCCCCGCCAATCACTTCCACCACCGTGACCAACAGCAGCACCAGCGCTGCTATGAAGATGGGGAAGGTAACTAGCATACCTCCCCCCACCACCACCACCTACCATCGGCAGTCATGCCGGCACTCCGTTAAGGAAGCGCCGGCATGACTGCCGATTGTCCCCCGCTGCATAAGACATCCCCCGAAAATAAGACAGGTCATATATTTTGGAAGGGAATTTAATATAAGACACTGTCTTATTTTCGGGGAAACAGGGCAGAAGTGGAGTTACGTTATGTGGCAGAGAAGGTCTGTGGCAGTGAGAGGTGGAGTCAAGCAGAACGGCCACAATTCAAGATTAGGATAGAGGTGAGGCAGGCCATGGATAAGAATGGAGAGAAGTAGGTGAGATAATGCAGTGAGCAATAGAGTGAGTGAAATGAGCGCTAGTTAGGATTGGTGTGGCCAGTCAGTTGGCAGTGGTAGCGACTCTGTGGCCACCTGCGTCCTGTGCGGCTGCACAGCTCACACTTGTCTAAGATCAGCCATGCCACAGCTTCTTCTAGACAACATAGGAAGGATATTGCAGCAATTTCCTTTTAGGGTGCATTCACACTGAGTAAACGCTAGCTTATTCTGAACGTAAAACACGTTCAGAATAAGCGGCATCTAAAGCAGCTCCATTCATTTCTATGGGAGCGGGGATACGAGCGCTCCCCATAGAAATGAATGGGCTGCTTCTTTCACTCCGTGCAGTCCCATTGAAGTGAATGGGGAGTGCCGGCGTGTACGCTCCGGCATGAGCAGAGCTTGCCGTATACGCCGGCACTCCCCATTCACTTCAATGGGACTGCACGGAGTGAAAGAAGCAGCCCATTCATTTCTATGGGGAGCGCTCGTATCCCCGCTCCCATAGAAATGAATGGAGCTGCTTTAGACGCCGCTTATTCTGAACGTGTTTTACGTTCAGAATAAGCTAGCGTTTACTCAGTGTGAATGCACCCTTATATTTAAAAGCATAATATATCTCCAAATTGCAATGACATGTAAGAAATGATGTAATCGGCACAATCATTCCTGATAAATAGCAGGAGAAGCATTTTCCTGTGGAATGAGAAACTGGTTAATAAGTAATATAGGTTTACTGTTAATTAGTAGAGATGAGCGAACACTAAAATGTTCGAGGTTCGAAATTCGATTCGAACAGCCGCTCACTGTTCGAGTGTTCGAATGGGTTTCGAACCCCATTATAGTCTATGGGGAACATAAACTCGTTAAGGGGGAAACCCAAATTCGTGTCTGGAGGGTCACCAAGTCCACTATGACACCCCAGGAAATGATACCAACACCCTGGAATGACACTGGGACAGCAGGGGAAGCATGTCTGGGGGCATAAAAGTCACTTTATTTCATGGAAATCCCTGTCAGTTTGCGATTTTCGCAAGCTAACTTTTCCCCATAGAAATGCATTGGCCAGTGCTGATTGGCCAGAGTACGGAACTCGACCAATCAGCGCTGGCTCTGCTGGAGGAGGCGGAGTCTAAGATCGCTCCACACCAGTCTCCATTCAGGTCCGACCTTAGACTCCGCCTCCTCCGGCAGAGCCAGCGCTGATTGGCCGAAGGCTGGCCAATGCATTCCTATGCGAATGCAGAGACTTAGCAGTGCTGAGTCAGTTTTGCTCAACTACACATCTGATGCACACTCGGCACTGCTACATCAGATGTAGCAATCTGATGTAGCAGAGCCGAGGGTGCACTAGAACCCTTGTGCAAACTCAGTTCACGCTAATAGAATGCATTGGCCAGCGCTGATTGGCCAATGCATTCTATTAGCCCGATGAAGTAGAGCTGAATGTGTGTGTTAAGCACACACATTCAGCACTGCTTCATCACGCCAATACAATGCATTAGCCAGTGCTGATTGGCCAGAGTACGGAATTCGGCCAATCAGCGCTGGCTCTGCTGGAGGAGGCGGAGTCTAAGGTCGGACCTGAATGGAGACTGGTGTGGAGCGATCTTAGACTCCGCCTCCTCCAGCAGAGCCAGCGCTGATTGGCCGAATTCCGTACTCTGGCCAATCAGCGCTGGCCAATGCATTCTATTAGCCCGATGAAGTAGAGCTGAATGTGTGTGCTAAGCACACACATTCAGCACTGCTTCATCACGCCAATACAATGCATTAGCCAGTGCTGATTGGCCAGAGTACGGAATTCGGCCAATCAGCGCTGGCTCTGCTGGAGGAGGCGGAGTCTAAGGTCGGACCTGAATGGAGACTGGTGTGGAGCGATCTTAGACTCCGCCTCCTCCAGCAGAGCCAGCGCTGATTGGCCGAATTCCGTACTCTGGCCAATCAGCGCTGGCCAATGCATTCTATTAGCCCGATGAAGTAGAGCTGAATGTGTGTGCTTAGCACACACATTCAGCTCTACTTCATCGGGCTAATAGAATGCATTGGCCAATCAGCGCTGGCCAATGCATTCTATTAGCTTGATGAAGCAGAGTGTGCACAAGGGTTCAAGCACACCCTCGGCTCTGATGTAGCAGAGCCGAGGGTGCACAAGGGTTCAAGTGCACCCTCGGCTCTCCTACATCAGAGCCGAGGGTGCGCTTGAACCCTTGTGCAGCCTCAGCTCTGCTACATCAGAGCCGAGGGTGCGCTTGAACCCTTGTGCACACTCTGCTTCATCAAGCTAATAGAATGCATTGGCCAGCACTGATTGGCCAGAGTACGGAATTCGGCCAATCAGCGCTGGCCAATGCATCCCTATGGGAAAAAGTTTATCTCACAAAAATCACAATTACACACCCGATAGAGCCCCAAAAAGTTATTTTTAATAACATTCCCCCCTAAATAAAGGTTATCCCTAGCTATCCCTGCCTGTACAGCTATCCCTGTCTCATAGTCACAAAGTTCACATTCTCATATGACCCGGATTTGAAATCCACTATTCGTCTAAAATGGAGGTCACCTGATTTCGGCAGCCAATGACTTTTTCCAATTTTTTTCAATGCCCCCAGTGTCGTAGTTCCTGTCCCACCTCCCCTGCGCTGTTATTGGTGCAAAAAAGGCGCCAGGGAAGGTGGGAGGGGAATCGAATTTTGGCGCACTTTACCACGCGGTGTTCGATTCGATTCGAACATGGCGAACACCCTGATATCCGATCGAACATGTGTTCGATAGAACACTGTTCGCTCATCTCTATTAATTAGATAAACATTTCACAGATATCAGATATACTTTGTTACATACTTAGACTGAGATGACTAGAGGTGATAGGGTTAATTGAGAAAAACATCAAATACACCCATCTCTGAGACACTCCAGGCAAAACTGAGATCAGAGAGATGCACAAACTCTAAATGCAATTCTGTTTCAAGACACTGTAAAATAATATTAATATTCAGCTGGAGTGGGAAAGATACAAGAAATATTACAAAAATATATGCAAGCAAATGATAGCGGATCAGCCTAGTCTGCTCACATCAAAGCCTTCTTCAATCTCATCTCATTAGCTGGCTTTTTATGCCAACCTAATCGAAAATCATATTAGCAAGTAATGTTGTTGCTTGGACTGAAATGAATGTTAATGCACTGTGATGTTAATCAATGACAAGGTGTCAAATCAATCAGTGTTCTCGTATTGTGATGTTATCGGATGTCCCTTGGGGCAATCCCCAAACACACTATGAAATTCCTTTTATTTGCAGCTCATGTCACATGTGTTATGACTGACCTGTCTGCTGCGGCTGCTGCGACTGCTGCTAAAATAGTAACTAATTAAATACAGCAAAGGGTGACCAAGCTGACATGTCCTTGTAACTAGCTTTCTGCAAAAGTCCGTGTCTCCGGAGTCATGTTCTTATCACAGCAAGTGTTAAGTGTGACAACTTCCACCATAACAGAGATATGCTGATGCTATTTAAATGTAAATGACTCATTATCCAATTTACTGAGTGTATACAGGTATAAATACCAAACTGCAGCATGTAATACAGAGGCTATTGAGGTTCAAATGGGATATTTCACTGCTCTATTTGTATTGGGTGTCCTATATTTCTGTGATATCACTTTTATTTATTTTTTTACAAATAAATATATTGTAACATGCTCTGCCTTTCTAAAATCTTTGGGTTGTATGTTTGTTAATGTGATTTGTTCAGTTTTCAGCATGGTGCCAAACAATGTTCTTGACCGCTGCTATAGCTGCCTGTGCTCTCTCTTTTCAGTAAGTGAAATGTTGATTCATTTCAGAGGTATATCACTACTGATCATATGGTTTTACTGCTATGGCATGGCCCTGGGGTGGATTGGCCATGTATATCACGGGGAAAATTCCTAGTGGGCCACCTGGAATATGGGCTGCTGGGTCAGCAAGCTACCTGTCCCGAGGCCCCTTACCCTGACTAAAGCTGAAGAGTACAGCCCGGCAGCCCCTGTTCTATACAAGGCTGCCTGACCCTAGAGTATAATGATCAGAGGCCTGGGGAGGTTAAATTTAATAAAAGAGGAATTCTGGCCTCTTTTGATCTTAGAGTCATCATTATGCAAAATTACATTGGCATGACCCACACCCTCATGACATCTCTAAGACCAGAAGATGTCATTATATTGTGTGAAATTGCTACTATGGTACCATATACTATTTGGAGGACCCACTATGGGACATTATACTGAGTGGAGGGGTCACTATGGGACATCTTACTTTTTACGCTATGTGAAGGCGCCACTACGGACATTCTATTGTGTGAAGGCCAATGTGGGACAGTATGGGACATTGTTCTTAAAGAGGAGTAACATTAAGAAAAAAAAAACATACTCACCTGTCCTCAGCATTTCAGTGTCTGAAACCACAAACTGTTCAGTCGCATCCCCTGCCTCATTCCCCTTGCACCCAATGTGACTACTGAGGTCAGTTAGGCAGTCACTGAAAAGGGTGACGTCATTCACATGTTACCAGTCCTTCTCCAGCGACTGCTGAGGCTGCTGATTAGATTCAGAGGTCACATGGGGTGCATGGATTCCTAGGACTGAAGCACATGGTAGATTCAGAGGTCACATGGGGTGCATGGATTCCTAGGACTGAAGCACATGGTACGACCGAATGGACTGTGGCAGTGGACACCAGAGCGCCATGGGAGTTTGCCAAAATCCAGCAAATCTCTAGATCAAGAAGCCAGTGGACTATGAGTGTGATGGTAGTGGGTGCTGCACCTACCATTTAATTGCCTTTATCTTTATTTATATGGCTACTGCCTTTACATTTAAGGCAGGCAGCCCTGTGTAACAAAAATGTCTGCTTTACATGGAGTGAGAGACAGCAGTCCTGAGTAAACTATAGTTTCAGTCTAACAGGGTGACTTACATAGGACTGTTGCCTCTCTCTCCATGTAAAGCAGTCCTATGCAAAATTATTTTACATAGGACTGCTTTAAATATAAGAGTTACTTGTGCTGGCCTTGTCTACTTGTATTGATTCCACCTACTCGCACTGAACCAGCATATAAAATGCAAAAACAATCTTTCCATGGGTACTTTCAGGTCCCAATCCGCTCCTGGTGTAGCCAGTAATGATATATAGAGGATATGAGTCAGCATTTCAATTACTGAGAAGTTAAAGCACTGGCAGCCCCTGAATTCAGGAACATCCCATGGTACCACACAAAAGTACACCACTTTTTCTTAAGGGTCCATTCACACGGAGGAAAATGGTGAGGAATTTGGTGTGGAATTTAACCCCTTAACGCTAAATCACGTACATTGTATGTGAGGGAATGTGGTTAGTTCCCGCACTCCCACGTGCATGTACGTGATGGAGATCTCACGGGCTCAGAAGCAGAGCCCGTGCGATCTCCATGGGAGGCCAGCTGTATCTGACAGCCAGGCTTCCCCTGTAGCAGCAGGGACGACGATTGCACCGCCCCCCCCCCCCCCCCGTTTAACCCTTAAGGTGCCATGATCCATAGTGATCATGGCACCCTAGGGGTTTGGCCGGCTATAAAGCATGCTGCCGGCTGCATAAGGAGTCTGTGTTAGCTGTAATTTACAGCTACACGCTGCTCCTTAATCCCTCCCCCCATCGGAGCGAGCTCCGATGGGGGGAGGGTTAACCCCTTGGATGCCGGGACGAGAGGAAGCTAGTCTATGCATCTGCATAGCTAACTTCCTCTATAGACTGCAATACACGTGTATTGCAAGTCTATAGTTAGTATAGAACCAGCGATCCTGTCTGATCGCTGGTTCTAGTGTGCTTACAGCACAAATGTAAAAAAGTTTTTTTAAAAAAAAAAATAATAACGTGTGTAAAACAAACAAACAAAACAAACATAGTTACATTTCTTGTAAATCTGGAAAATCGCTGTTACACTTGTAAGCCTTGTAACGTCCAAAATAAATTAAAATACAATCAAAAGATGATGCCGATATAAAGCAGAGATATGGTAGATAATATTTATTCATGTATTTGGGTGGTATAACTATCTGCCTGAAAAGCAGAGAATTTCACATTTTGAAAATTGCAATTTTTTCCAAATTTCCATCAAATTTCCTATTTTCTTAATAAGTAAATACAAAAATATTGATTAGTGTTTACCACTAACATGAAGTATAATGTGTTATGAGAAAACAATCTCAAAATCACTTGTGTAAGTTAAAGCGTCTCAAAGTTATTGCCATTTAAAGTGACACATGTCAATTTTGAAAAAATAGGCCTGGTCCTTAACATACTTTTGGGCTGTGTCCTTAAGGGGTTAAGCGCTTAAAAAAAAGAATCCCTTTGACTTCAATGGGTTCCTTTTTCTGCAATGGGTTTTATATATGACTATAAAACAGTTTCATAGTAATTGTATATTTGCAAAAAAGGAAAAAACGCTCAACTCTATAATTGAATATGAATGGAATTTAAGTGATGAGGGGTGCACGGAACCTCCGACTGAGAGGTGATTATGACTAGGAACCAAGGTAAAAAATCCAGCACGCCCCACACTAGTTAATAAATAAAATATAACTTTTACTTCACATTATTAAAAAAGAAAAAAGAAGTTTTTTTCTTACAGCATGGATCCAGAAGATAAAAGCATGAAGGCCTACGCGTTTCGAGACACATATGTTGGTCTCTTAGTCATGGTATAAAGTCTGCAGATTCAGGAACACATTTATATCCTTACAAATTACGCTCACTGGTGGTAACAAACAATCAAGTATATGAAAAACAACTGCGTTTGTGACGTCAATACAGATTTGCAGAAAACCAACAAAAGAACACATAGGAACATACAGACTATGCAAAAAGAAAATCCAAACAGCATATATCAAATTTTAACCATTTCTAATGAAATAAATAATAACAATGTCCATTTTAGAATAGTGTCATATTCATATAATTATATATTAATCCATTGAAACACATTATATGGAATAGCATCCAACAAAACTCATCCTTAATCCTCCATATAGAAAATTATAACAAGGTAGTACTATAGTACCAACCCCGTTATAAATAATTAGTAAAGAAAAAGACACACTTACCCCAATCATAAAGATGTACACTTCTATGTCCTGTTGTTTGTGTACCGGGGAATTATGGTCACGTGATGTATACACATGATCGTGTTGAAAGATCACATGATCGGATGAGTAAGGATTTCTATTGGTCGGATGACGTTCCATAGAAGACTATGTACATAACTACTGACTGATAAATGAGCTATTGGATACTACAAAGATTGAAAAGGTAAGTACAAACATTATAATGATGAATCGGATGAAAATTTCTATTAGTTGGATGGAGTTCCACAGAAATTTATAAGCAAAGCCACCGACCAATACTAATGTATTGAAAAAGTTGAAAAGGTGAATATAAACATCATGTAACGAAGAACTATTAACCATCGATGTTCACTACCTTATGGATGCCTATAGAATACACAAAAAATAGTATTTTGAATAGCCATATTTTTTGAAGGATAAATATTTAATAGATCAGTGACAGATCCTGTCTGATGTTCAAACCACTTGGGACTCTGGTATTCAACTTCCAGATCCAGAAAGCCTCTCGTTTGAGAAGTAACTTTCTGTGGTCCCCTCCCCTTACTGGTTGTGGTACATGTTCTATTGCATAGAAAGTGAACGATGTAGTATCACCACCATGCTGTATTGAAAAATGTTTCGAGGCATTTGACATTTGATCAGTGGGAGTTTTTGAGCAGTCCGTCAAATGTTCCGATATTCTAATTTTAATTTGGCGGATAGTACAACCTACATATAGGAGATTGCAAGATTTGCACTCTATGATGTATATTACAAATTTACTATTATAATTTAGATGTTCCAAAATATTGAAAGATTTTTTATTTTCTGTATCACAAAAGTTGGAAGTTTTTTTAGCAAATCTACATACCGCACATCGATTGTGTCCACATTTGTAGAAACCCATACTTTTTAGCCATGTTGTTTTTGTATCATCTCTCGAAATAAAAAGGCTTGGGGAGAGAGAATCTGCCAAAGATCTTCCTCTACTAGGGACAAAACGTACTCCATTACGTAAAATATCTCTCGTTTGGGGGTCCGACTCTAAGATAGGTAAATTTTTTCTAATAATTTCAACTATTTGATTGTATTGTACACTATATTTAGTTGAAAAATAAATTGATTTATTCTCCTGAGGCGCAACTTGTTTTTTTGCTAGCAATTCTGTTCTGTTTTTCTTAGAAATGATATTAGAGGCTCTGTTTAAGGTCCATTGTGGATATTTACGGTCCCTTAATCTATCAAGAGTACGTTCAGCCTGTACCTGGTAATCTGCTTCTACCGAACAAGATCGTTTAGTACGGCAAAGCTCCCCTACCGGCACAGATTTGATGACATGCCTAGGCTGGCAACTAGAGGCTAATAAAATTGTATTTCCCGCAGTGGGTTTGCGGTATAGAGAAGTTTGTATTGATGCCGTGGTGGCACTGCCGATTAAACACAAATCCAAAAAATTAACCCGTTCCTTTTGAAAATCATGTGTAAAAAATAAATTCAAATTATTGGTGTTGAGGTAGTCTAAAAACATTGGTATGGGCGTTACGTCACCTCTCCAAATGATCAAAATGTCATCAATGTAACGCCCATACCAATGTATAAATGAAAAATAAGGGTTAGAAACAGAAAATATGTAAGACTCCTCCCACCAGGATAAATAAAAATTTGCAAGGGAAGGGGGAAAAGGGGAGCCCATGGGGGCTCCACAAATCTGCAAATAAAATTTAGTGTCAAACATAAAGTAATTGTGTTTTAACAAAAACTCTACAATTTGAATAATAAACTCACATAACTCAGGAATATAATTACTGTATCGATATAAGTGATACGACAGTGCCACCACAGCAAGATCATGGGGAATACTCGAATATAATGAGTTGACATCACATGTCAGCCACGAGTCAGAGGGATCCCAAGAGAGTCCATCAAGCATTCCAAGCAGTTCTTTAGAGTCCTTTACATATCCAGGGATCCTCCTGACCAGCGGCTGCAAAAGATCATCAACCCACGTACAAACCCTTTCACTGTAAGAGTTTATACTTGCGATTATGGGACGCAATGGAGGTGGAAAAACAGATTTATGGGTTTTAGGTAACCCGTGAAATATTGGAATGACAGGGAATTTATTTAGTATAAATTGCTGTTTATTTTCAGGAATAATTCCTAGGCTAACCCCCTCCTTAACAAGATTTTCCAAACCTTGGCTGAAAACATACGTAGGATCTTCATTTAACAATCTGTATGTTTTCTGGTCGTTCAACATCCCTAAACATGCATTTTTATAGTCTGTAGAATGCGCCTCAGGAGAATAAATCAATTTATTTTTCAACTAAATATAGTGTACAATACAATCAAATAGTTGAAATTATTAGAAAAAATTTACCTATCTTAGAGTCGGACCCCCAAACGAGAGATATTTTACGTAATGGAGTACGTTTTGTCCCTAGTAGAGGAAGATCTTTGGCAGATTCTCTCTCCCCAAGCCTTTTTATTTCGAGAGATGATACAAAAACAACATGGCTAAAAAGTATGGGTTTCTACAAATGTGGACACAATCGATGTGCGGTATGTAGATTTGCTAAAAAAAACTTCCAACTTTTGTGATACAGAAAATAAAAAATCTTTCAATATTTTGGAACATCTAAATTGTAATAGTAAATTTGTAATATACATCATAGAGTGCAAATCTTGCAATCTCCTATATGTAGGTTGTACTATCCGCCAAATTAAAATTAGAACATCGGAACATTTGACGGACTGCTCAAAAACTCCCACTGATCAAATGTCAAATGCCTCGAAACATTTTTCAATACAGCATGGTGGTGATACTACATCGTTCACTTTCTATGCAATAGAACATGTACCACAACCAGTAAGGGGAGGGGACCACAGAAAGTTACTTCTCAAACGAGAGGCTTTCTGGATCTGGAAGTTGAATACCAGAGTCCCAAGTGGTTTGAACATCAGACAGGATCTGTCACTGATCTATTAAATATTTATCCTTCAAAAAATATGGCTATTCAAAATACTAATTTTTGTGTATTCTATAGGCATCCATAAGGTAGTGAACATCGATGGTTAATAGTTCTTCGTTACATGATGTTTATATTCACCTTTTCAACTTTTTCAATACATTAGTATTGGTCGGTGGCTTTGCTTATAAATTTCTGTGGAACTCCATCCAACTAATAGAAATTTTCATCCGATTCATCATTATAATGTTTGTACTTACCTTTTCAATCTTTGTAGTATCCAATAGCTCATTTATCAGTCAGTAGTTATGTACATAGTCTTCTATGGAACGTCATCCGACCAATAGAAATCCTTACTCATCCGATCATGTGATCTTTCAACACGATCATGTGTATACATCACGTGACCATAATTCCCCGGTACACAAACAACAGGACATAGAAGTGTACATCTTTATGATTGGGGTAAGTGTGTCTTTTTCTTTACTAATTATTTATAACAGGGTTGGTACTATAGTACTACCTTGTTATAATTTTCTATATGGAGGATTAAGGATGAGTTTTGTTGGATGCTATTCCATATAATGTGTTTCAATGGATTAATATATAATTATATGAATATGGCACTATTCTAAAATGGACATTGTTATTATTTATTTCATTAGAAATGGTTAAAATTTGATATATGCTGTTTGGATTTTCTTTTTGCATAGTCTGTATGTTCCTATGTGTTCTTTTGTTGGTTTTCTGCAAATCTGTATTGACGTCACAAACGCAGTTGTTTTTCATATACTTGATTGTTTGTTACCACCAGTGAGCGTAATTTGTAAGGATATAAATGTGTTCCTGAATCTGCAGACTTTATACCATGACTAAGAGACCAACATATGTGTCTCGAAACGCGTAGGCCTTCATGCTTTTATCTTCTGGATCCATGCTGTAAGAAAAAAACTTCTTTTTTCTTTTTTAATAATGTGAAGTAAAAGTTATATTTTATTTATTAACTAGTGTGGGGCGTGCTGGATTTTTTACCTTGGTTCCTAATTGTATATTTACCCGAGTCTTTCTTCTGGATAAGGGTACAAATGGTATTTTTCTCCAAATTGTCTCTTTATCTCTCCAATACCATACTGCAATGCTTTACATAGAGCCAGATTGTCTTTCTTCAAAATAGTAGCAAGAACCTATTATTTATAATTGTTTCCCTTATGTCCAATGGTTTGAAATTGCAGACATAGGCTCAGCATGGAGCAAGTCTTTTCAGGACATTCCATTTCCAGATAACTGAGATATGTTTGAAAGCGCTTCAAGTGAATGTGTGAATTGTCTGGCTCTGGAAATTGTTTATAGCCGCTCCTGTGCAATGTTAAAATACTCTCTAAATATTCTTTTTAATGTAAGTGAGTTAGATTTCTCCTGAAAATAAAGGCAAATGACGTGGATCCTGAGTTTGTCCATGTTTGTGAGTTTATGTAATATATATACACTTGTACATTGCAGATTCTTCCATAGGAAGGGCTTGGTGTATGTGTGGCATACAAAAAAGGTCTGGCACCCAATTGACAGAATTCAGGGTGCAGTAAGCTTTATTGAGATGCAGTCCATAGTTTATCAATGGTGACATTTCAGTCCATGATGGACCTTTATCAAACCACTGGAATTGCCTCCATATGTAGAGCTAAATGCTCCATTGGCTGATGCTGCTCTCCTCCATTGCTGTTCATCTCTAAGGCTTTTACTTTTAACTGTATATACTAAGGCAACTCCAATGTCTTGATAAAGGTCTGCTCAGGGACTAAAATGTCACCATTGATAAACTGTGGACTGCATCTCAATAAAGCTTGTATGAAAACTGCCAGCTCATCTCCAGATCTTTATTTATGTCCTATGGAGCAGGATCCTATCTTGGCACCTACATTAGGGTGGCATGCCATATTTATTTAAGGATTTTTCTGAACAATATTAGAGGAAATGGGTCAGAAAGGGAGTCAATCAGGCAGGGTCAGTAATGTTTTATATATATTCTGACCAGTGGCGTAACTAGGAATGGCGGGGCCCCGTGGCGAACTTTTGACATGGCCCCCCCCCCAGACTAACGCCAAAGATCTCGACCAACTGACCACTACCCCACCTCACATTTCTGCGCACACTATAATGCCCCATAGTGTCCCCTGCACACAGTATTATGCCCCATAGTGTCCCCTGCACACAGTATTATGCCCCATAGTGTCCCCTGCACACAGTATTATGCTCCATAGTGACCCTTGCACACAGTATTATGCCCCTTAATCGCCCCTGCACACAGTATTATGCTCCATTGTGGACACCCATAAACAATTATCTTACTCTGGGGTCTTTTCAGACCCCAGAGTATAATAATCGGTGACCCAGGGGGATAAAAAATAAAAAAAACACTGTTACTTACCTATCTCCCAGCTCTGCTACATTCTCCGTCGCTGTTAGCCATCTTCAATGACGACCGGGATGTTATGTCTGGGGGGCCTGCGTCGTGACGCATAAGAATGCAGGCTCATACAGACAAAACACATGCCATAGCACAACCCATGGGAGTAAAGAATATATGCTGACCACAAGAACCAACATCAAGATGTTCACTAAGGCATTTATCCTGAGGTCACTGGCCTAATGTCAAACCAACAGGAATCAATACCGAATGAACGTCTGACTTGGGTAAGGAATACTCCCTATAGGAATGCTAACATAGACATGAAGCTAAATAGCCCCGTCATAGAAATACTTCTTCCCTATGCGTTTCAACTCTTTAGAGAGTCATCAGGGGCTATTCTCATAGTAAACTCCTACAGTCATTTGCCATATAGTAGGATCAGAATGTAGCATGACTGCAGCGTGACTGCTCTGATGACTGCGGTGCCGAACACTGAAAAATCTCCACTATTTAAGGACTGGGCTCCTCCTATCTCTCCCTATGGCATGTTTTTTGTCTGTGGTCTAGGGAGGTAGGGCCAGCTGTCAGTACTCAGTTCACTAGTGAACAGCAATACACAAGTGTGAGACACTCTGGCTATGTAGTGTTTTTTCCTACCCTACACCAAGAGAAGGGATGTTTGATAACATGCTGATAGCATTTACTATTTAAATCTTTCTTGAGAAGTGTGACTCAGACTTGACCACTCTTTGTTTGTATTTAAATACTTTTATTAATGATAGCAATAAAAGTTAAGTTTTACATAGTTTTACCAGAGTCCCCCGTTATTATGTTCAGTGATTACTAGTTTTCAGGTGGACACTCTATTTGCAACTTTCAGTGAATTAGTTTTCACTCATAAGGTGCCATTAGTTATGACTAGAGATGAGCGAACACTAAAATGTTCGAGGTTCGAAATCCGAATCGAACAGCCGCTCACTGTTCTAGTGTTAGAACGGGTTTCGAACCCCATTATAGTCTATGGGGAACATATACTCATTAAGGGGGAAACCCAAATCCATCTCAGGAGGGTCACCAAGTCCACTATGACACCACAGGAAATGATGCCAACACCTCTGGAATGACACTGGGACAGCAGGGAAGCATGTCTGGGGGCATCTAACACACCAAAGACCCTCTATTACCCCAACATCACAGCCTAACAACTACACACTTTACACATTCCAAAAAACCTCTATCAAAGTGGGAAAATACCTGGAAACCTTCTTTACTCCCCAAATGGATGGACACAAACCCCAGTTTAAGCTCAACAAACAGTAACAACCACCCCTTTAAATCACATTCCCCATGACAACCACGGATGGAATAGACAATGGGAAATCCAAAAGCCCTCACCCTTAACTGTCATTTTGAGTGTGTGTGTGTGTGTGATGTGGTAAGACCTGGTGAGACAGGAGTTGGAAGAGGAGGTGGTGGACGACGAGGACACTGACCCCACCTGGACAGGGCGGATGTCAAGCGGGGAAAGTAGTGTGGATGTTGAGGCAGGTGCAGCACCAAAAAGGGTAGCTAGAGGCAGAGGTCAGCAGCTTAGGCGAAGCCAGGCCACACACGAAATCCCCCAAGATGTTCCAGTTTGTACCCAGCCCCGAAAAACTCCCGCCTCGAGGGCACGTTTCTCAAAGGTGTGGAGTTTTTTCAAGGAATGCGCCGAGGACAGATATAGTGTCGTCTGCACTATCGAGTAGGGGCTCTGAGAAGAGCAACCTGTCCACCACTTCAATGCACCGTCATTTGGAATCCAAGCACTGGAATCAGTGGCAGGCAGCAACGGCAGGACAAACGTCGCCCACCGTTAATGCCACTGCCTCTGCTCACAGTGCTGGCGATGCACTCCAGAGGACGAGCCAGGACATCACTTCATCTGCCTCCGCCACTTTGTTGACTTCTCCCTCATCCTCCCCTGTTCCTGTCTTATCTCCTTCTCCTGCACCATCAAAGGCACCATCAGGCGCTTCTTTTCAACAACCCACCATCTCTCAGACATTGGAGCGCTGGCAGAAATACACCGCTAACCACCCACCCGCGCAAGCCTTGAACGCCAACATCGCTAAACTGCTGGCCGAGGAGATGTTGGCGTTCCGGCTTGTTGAAACTCCGGCCTTCCCGGACCTGATGGCAACTGTGGCACCTCGCTATGCCGTCCCTAGCCGTCACAACTTCTCCCGGTGTGGCGTCCCCGCCTTGCACCAGCACGTGTCACTCAACATCAGGTGGGCCCTTAGTTCCGCGCTTTGCTGCAAGGTCCACTTGACCACCGACACTTGGACAAGCGCCTGTGGTCAGGGATGCTGCTTATCTTTAAGGACAGGCAGGGTGAATGTGGTGGAGTCTGGTCCCAGGGTGCAAACTGAGGTACCCTATCTCCTCTCCCAGGCCAAAATTCATGGCAGGAGTAGACTGAAACCCTACGACGCTGCAACCTCCACCCCAGCTACTAGCGGCAAACGCTAAAACACTGGCGTGGGGAGACATCAGCAGGCCGTGCTGAAGCTCATCAGCTTGGGGGACAGACAGCACAGTGCCTCCGAGGTCAGGGATGCCATCCTGGCTGAGATGGCATTTTTTTTTTCCCTGCTACACCTGGGGCCTGGAATATTTGCGCCTACCTCCACCCCAGCTACTAGTGGCAAAAGCTAAAACACTGGCGTGGGGAGATGTCAGCAGGCCGTGCTGAAGCTCATCAGCTTGGGGGACGGATAGCACACTGCCTCTGAGGTCAGGGATGCCATCCTGGATGAGATGGCAATTTGTTTATCCCCGCTGCCCCTGGGGCCAGGCTTTTTTGTCTTGTTGGAGGGCTCTGGAGCTTGCCAGCCTCCAACACGTTCCATGCCTGGCCCACGTGTTCAATGTAGTCGTGCAACGATTTTTAAAAACATACTCCAAATTAGCGGAGCTAAGGGTGAAAGTGCGGCACTTGGACACCCATTTTCCCAAATCTACAGTACCTGGAGCTAGCTGCAATACACTCCAGCAAGGCCTACATCTGCCTGAAGCACCTACTGTTGTGCGAGGTCACCACACGCTCAAACCCTAGATACCGTATGTTGAGCAGGGTGTGTGAGCAGCAGAGACCTTTGATGGATTTCCATCTACAAAACCCAAGGGTTCCTCAAAGTCAGCTCCCTCAGTTTCTGCACCATGAGTTTCCAGGGGTGGCAGAGTTATGGCTAGAGGCAGAGATAGGGGTGATGTTTAGGGGCAAAAGCAGTGTGGATGTGGAGGCAAGCTAAGCAGCAACAACTGGGGGTACAAGCAGAGGCATGGACTGGGGTGATGTCTAGGGGCAAAAGCAGTGTGCTTGTGGAAGGAAGCTAAATCAACAAAAAAAATGGGTAAAAGCACAGGCATAAACTGGGGTGATGTTTAGGGGTGAAAGCATTGTTGATGTTGAGGGAAGCTAAGCAGCAAAAAATGGGGATACAAGCTGAGGCATGGGCTGGGGTGATGTCTAGGGACAAATGCAGTGTGGATGTGGAGGCAAGCTAAGCAGGGAAAAAGGTGGCTAGAGGCAAAGGGATGTCCAGAGGCAGCAAGGGCAAAGATGCAAGACTCTCTCTCTGTTTCAAGAATTTTCCCTAGGTATGGGACACGTTAATGGCACCCCCTGGGCAAACTACCGCCACTGAGGGGCTTAGTGTCACCAGGAGGGACAAGTATAGGTGAATGTTGCGGGACTACCTAGCCGACCCCAGCTCTGTCCTCTCCCATCCCCCTGCCCCCTACACTCATTGTGTCTCCAAGTGTGATTTGTGGCTGGAACTTGCGCTGTTCGCTTTGGAGGTCCTTCCCTGCTGCCAGCGTGCTATCTGAAAGGATCTACAGTGCAGCCGGTGGCGTCATCACCGATAAGTACAGCTGTCTGTCAGCTGACAGGCTGACTTTCACCCAAATGAACAGACAATGGATAGACCCATCATATACATGTCAGTTACATGACAAATTTAGTGCAGTTTGCTCACTTTGCAAGTCTAACATGAGTTGGAGATCTGCAGAGAGCAACCTCACCACCTCTTGCGTGTGCTATCATTTGGAAGGCAAGCCCTGGGCTCAGTGGGTGAGAGCAAGCGCAGGATAATCGTCGTTTGGCCTTGCGGCCACTGCCTCTCCCACCGTTGACAGTGCTGGCGATGCAGTCCAGACCTCCATCCTGGTCACCACCAAATCTAACTCTGACACTTTGGGGAGTTCACCTTCATCTCCCCTTTTCCTGCCACTTCTCCTTTCGCCTGCGTCATCATGCGCCTCTTCCCAGCAACTCCCCATCTCCCAGGCCTTTCATTTCAGGCTAAAGTACAGCGCAACCCACCCACATGCCCAAGGCTTTAACGGCCTCATCTCGAAAATTCTGGCCCAGGAGATGTTGGGGTCCCGGCTTGTGGACACTCTGCCCTTTTTGGGCAGAGTGTCTACTGTGCCACCTCACTGTGCCGTCCACACCAGCACTTTTCACCAAACATAAGGCGGTCCCTAAGTTCAACGCTTTGCACAAAGTTCCACCTGACCAGCTATGCATGGACAAATGCATGCGGACAGGGACGCTGCCTTTCAATCTTGGCACAGTGGTTGAATGTACTTGAGGTGGGGACTGCATCGCTAAATGTGGTGGACTGACTTGTCTCCCCACACAACATTCCTGGGAGGAGGGCTGAAACACCACCCTCCTCCTCCGCCGTTAAGTGGACCCCAGCTACGAGCTGGAAACGCTGCAACACTGGTGTGGGGAGACATCAGCAGGCTGTGCTGAAGCTCATCAGCTTGGGGGACAGACAGCAAACTGCCTACAAAGTGAGTCATGCCATCCTCAATGACACAGCAATGTGGTTTTTGCCACTGCACCTGGGCCCAGGCATGTTTTCATGTGTGATAATGGCCGTAACCTGGGATCGGCTCTGTAGCTTGGCAGCCCGCAACATGTTCCATGCCTGGGCCACGTTTTTAACTCATTGCTGCTAATCTTTTTAAAAAAGTACCCCAATGTTCCTGAGCTACTGGTGAAAGTGCAGCGCTTGTGCGGATAGTTTTTAAAGTCTATAGTTGCCGCTGCTAGCCTCTATGCACTCCTACAACGCCTGTACCTGCTGGAACAACGGCTGTTGTGCGACGTCTCCACACTGCTGGCACTAAACATATCATGTGTTGAGCAGAGTGTGTGAGCAGCACAGACCTTTGATGGCGTTCCAACTGCAAAACCCTAGGATTCGTCAAAGTCAGCTCCCTCAGTTGCTCAACCATGAGTGGCCATGGGTGGCAGACTTATGTGAAATCCTATCCCATCCATTGCAGTGGACACGAAACATTAGCATGCGCTCATCACAACTCCGGTTATGGCAGCTGCGTTCAGCAGGGTGCAGGGTACAACACAGACCAGGCCCGAGCACCAGGAACAGGTGTTAGAAATACTGCAGCATCCACCATTTCCTTCCAATTTTATGGTTGTGGACCCGCCACTGATGTTTCTGGACCTCAGTGAGGATGATGAGACACAGTTGCCATCAGGGAAAGCTGTGGTCATGTGCGGTTTGCAGTAAGAGGACAGTGCGCAATTGGAAGAGGAGTTGGTGGATGACGAGGCCACCGACCCCACATGGACAGGGGTGATGTCTAGGGGCTAAAGCAGCATAGATGTGGAGGGAACCTAATCAACAAAAAACCTGGGTAGAAGCAAAGGCATAAACTGGGGTGATGTTTAGGGGCTAAAGCAGTGTAGATGTGAAGGGAAGCTAAATCAACAAAAAACCTGGGTAGAAGCAAAGGCATAAACTGGGGTGATGTTTAGGGGCTAAAGCAGTGTAGATGTGGAGGGAAGCTAAATCAACAAAAAACCTGGGTAGAAGCAAAGGCATAAACTGGGGTGATGTTTAGGGGCGAAAGCAGTGTAGATGTGGAGGGAAGCTAAGCAGCAAAAACAGTGGGTAGAAGCAAAGGCATGCAAAACTCTACCCTGTTGGAAGACTTATTCCTAGGTCTGGAACACGTTAATGGCCCCCCTGGACAAATTACTGCCACTCAGGGGTCTAGTGTCACCAGGAGGGACAAGTATAGGCGCATGTTGTGGGAATACCTGGCCGACAACAGCTCTGTCCTCTCCGATCCCTCTGTGCTCTACAGCCTACACATATTTTGTCATCTTTTTTTCTGCACTGCACATCTCTTGCCAACTTCCTTTGTGATCTCAGAAGAGGTGTTCTGCGTTCTGAGAAACACATCAGATTCCCCCAAGCCTTTAATGGCCTCATCGATAAACTGCTGGCCCTGGAGATGTTGGTGTTTGTTTATGCTTCTGGATACCCAGGCCTTCTGTCAGCAGATGGCAGCTGGGGCACCTCCCTATGCTGGGCCTAGCCGTTACTACTTCTCTTTGTGTGCTGTCCCTGCCTTGCACCTGCATGTGTCCCATAACATCAGTCGGGCCCAGAGCTCTGCGCTTTGCTGCAAGGTCCACTTGACCACCGACACATGGACAAGCGCCTGTGGTCAGGGATGCTGCAGTGCTTATCTTTAATGACAGGCAGGGTGAATGTGGTGGAGTCTGGTCCCCGGGTGCAAACTGAGGTGGCCTATCTCCTCTCCCAGACCAAAATTCATGGCAGGAGTGGACTGAAACCCTACTGTGCTGAAACCTCCAGCCCAGCTACTAGCGGCAAATGCTGTAACACTGGCGTGGGGAAATGTCAGCAGGCCGTGCTGAAGCTCATCAGCTTGGGGGACAGACAGCACAGTGCCTCCGAGGTCAGGGATGCCATCCTGGCTGAGATGGCAATGTTTTTTTCCCTGCTACACCTGGGGCCTGGCATTTTTGCGCCTGTAATAATGGCTGGAACCTGGTAGCAGATCTGGAGCTTGCCAGACTCAAACACGGTCCACACATGACCCACGTTTTCAACTTGTTGGTGCCATGTTTCTTTGAAACCTACACCATTGTGCCTGATATACAGGTCAAAGTGGGACCATTTTCGTAAGTGAGAACTAGCCTCTGCTAGGCAGAAAACATTCAGAGCACACTCCTCTCATCTTCGCACTGTTGGCTGGCGGAAGATGACGAGGCTAGAGGGTGCACTTCAGTGCATCCCATTGCTTCACCACAAATGGTGTGAAGGGGAGTGGAAAATGGAGGAAATGGAGAGTGACCCTTACAGTTGGGGCCAGCAAAGGCATGCCAAGTAACACACTGGTACACATGGCTGACTTCATGTTGGGTTGCTTTTCAAGAGTCTAACGCATATTTCACATCATGGAGAACAAATAATACTGGATTTTTACAAGCCTCGAACCACGGTCTAGGTCTAATGTCTGTTCCTTTCTTATATTAGGGGAGAGGAACAAAATATTACTTAAGTGATGCGTTTAGCGTACATAGACTGTCTATTAATGTGTATCCCACTTAGTGTTGTTGGGGTTGCACACCGTCACAACCTGGCTAAAGCTTCTATAGCTGTTAATAAA
Source organism: Leptodactylus fuscus (assembly GCF_031893055.1). NCBI lineage: Eukaryota > Metazoa > Chordata > Amphibia > Anura > Leptodactylidae > Leptodactylus > Leptodactylus fuscus. Next base: position 149,306,471 of record NC_134266.1, read on the forward strand.
GTCAACAAAGTTGCAGACAGATTAGATTTAGAACATGTTGTCTTCATTGTCAAAATCCTCTATATAGATAATGTGTTTTTTGGGCCGAGCTGTCTGGGAACGATCTGGTGCAGCACTGACAACCTGGGTGAATATGGAAAGAGCCTGAGATGTAGGGTGAATGTATCCCCAAATTATTTGGGGAATTTCCACTCAGAAACTGGCACTATATGGCAGTAGCAAGAATTGAGGGTATATGTAGGCCCAATATATTCTTTGAATTCCCAGTCAGACAATGGCACTATATACCAGTAGCAAAAATTGTGGGTGCATGTAACCCCAATATATTCTTTGAATTCCCAGTCAGACAATGGCACTATATACCAGTTGCATAAATTGTAGGTGCACGTAACCCCAATATAGTCTTTGAATTCCCAGTCAGAAAATGGCACTATATACCAGTAGCAAAAATTGTGGGTGCACGTAACCCCAATATATTCTTTGAATTCCCAGTCAGAAAATGGCACTATATACTAGTAGCAAAAATTGTGGGTGCACGTAACCCCAATATATTCTTTGAATTCCCAGTCAGACAATGGCACTATATACCAGTAGCAAAAATTGTGGGTCCACGTAACCCCAATATAGTCTTTGAATTCCCAGTCAGAAAATGGCACTATATACCAGTAGCAACAATTGTGGGTGTATATAGCCCCAATTCTATTGCTAGGGGACTTCCAGTGTATTGAAGTTAGTTTCTGGGGTGAAGGTGGGGGGGCACACCGTTGGAACATGGATCGGGGGTATATATAGGGTATACGGGAATACACTGTCAGTGTATTCCATTCAGGATCCTGGGAAAGCTGGGTTGCGGCGATTGAGCCCGTCAGTGCCACGTTACACTGACAAGCTTCTCCCTGGAATTTAGCTCTTATAAGAGCTGTTGGTTGTCTTCTCCTTCCTATCCTAGCCTGTCCCTGCCTACCCAGAATCTAAGCCCTAGCTAACTGGATGGAAACCTCCGTCCCCGGTGAATTGCAAGCTCAGAATGACGCGAACCTGGGCGTCGCTGTTCTTTTAAATCAGAGGTCACATGTTTTCGGCAGCCAATGGGTTTTTCCTACTTTTTTCAATGTCACCGGTCTCGTAGTTCCTGTCCCACAGCAAAAAAGGCGCCAGGGAAGGTGGGAGGGGAATCGAGTAATGGCGCACTTTACCACGCGGTGTTCGATTAGATTCGAACATGGCGAACAGCCTGATATCCGATCGAACATGTGTTCGATAGAACACTGTTCGCTCATCTCTAGTTATGACTATGGATAATACAGAGGGGCTTAATTATTTGCATTATTTGTGTGCTTGTGAAATATGTTGCGTAAAGCAACTTTTTTTGTTGCAGATTTTGCTGCAGCTTTTTGAGCAAGGAATGGCTACAAAAGGAATGGAAAATATATAGAGAGTAGAGATGAGCGAGTACTGTTCGGATCAGCCGATCCGAACAGCACGCTCGCATAGAAATGAATGGACGTAGCCGGCACACGGGGGGGTTCAGCGGCCAGCCGCCGTCAAAACGGAAGTACCAGGTGCATCCATTCATTTCTATGGAGCGTGCTGTTCGGATCGGCTGATCCGAACAGTACTCGCTCATCTCTAATAGAGAGTACTTATACTTCTACCTTATGCTCAATCCACTCAGGCTTTGGCAAAAAAAAAAAAAAAAATGCAGCAAAATTTGCAACAAAAAAATATGTTTTTCCACAAATATTGGTTTGGTTTAGATTTTTCTTTGTTCATTCACTTTGTACTTTGTTAATGGATAAATAGTATAGATGAGCGAACAGCGATCGACCGAGTACATGTTCAATCGGATATCAGGCTGTTCGAGATGTTCGATTCCAGTCAAACACCACTTGGCAAACTCATTAAAAATTTGTGTCCCCTCCCCCCTTCCCTGGCACTTTTTTTGCACCAATAACTGTGCAGGGGAGGTGACGCAGCAACTACGACAACGTAGGCATTGAAAAAAAATCGGAAAAAGCCATTGGCTGCTGAAATCAGGTGACCTCCAATTTATACGAATGGTGGATTTCAGATCCGGTTCATATGAGACTGTGAACAATGTGACTGTGAGACAGGGAGAGATGTACTGGCAGGGTTAGCTAAGGATTACCTTTATTTAGGTAGGAATGTTACACACCTAGCTATTTGGGGCTCTATCTCGTGGCAGCCCATTATATGCTAGTCAGGATCCTTGTCAGCTTCTGTTATGCGGGAGCTGAGTTTTCCCCATAGGAAAGCATTGGCCAGCGTTGATTGGCCGAATGCCGTACAGTGTACAGCATTCAGCCAATCAACACTGGTTCTGCTGGAGGAGGCGGAGTCTAAGATCGGTCCACAGCAGTCTCCATTGTGATCCGATCTCAGATGTGGCTGAGTTGACAGACCTCTGTACATCTCAGGTGTAGCAGCGTTGACTGCACAGCACTGCTACATCTCCGGAATAGCAGAATTGCATGTCTCCCAACTTTGTAAGAACTGAAAGTGGGTGGGGCTAAATTTGCCACGGCGCGCGTAGCGCACCACACACTTTCAGTTTTATGTTGACTCCCCCCATTCTCATTCATTTTTTATGTGACCCCACACAGTATAATCCTGCTACAGTCACCCGTAAATTATATGTTCCCCCCTCCATCTCTCCCCAGTTTCATGTCCCCCCATCTCTGTCCCCAGTTTCATGCCCCCCCTCCATCTCTGCCCCCAGATTCATGTCCCCCATCTCTGCCCCAGATTCATGTCCCCCTATCTCTGCCCCCAGATTCATGTCCCCCATCTCTGCCCCCAGATTCATGTCCCCCATCTCTCCCCCAGTTTCATGTCCCCCATCTCTGTCCCCAGTTTCATGGCCCCCCTCCATCTCTGCCCCCAGATTCATGTCCCTCCATCTCTGCCCCCAGATTCATGGCCCCCCTCCATCTCTGCCCCCAGAATCATGTCCCCCATCTCTGCCTCCAGAATCATGTCCCCTCATCCCTGCCCCCAGATTCTTGCTGTTCCCCCCTTCATCTGTACCCAGTTTCATGGACCCCCTTCATTATGTACCACCACGTCATCACATTGCGCTTACACAGCCACTAGTTGGAGCACCGCTGTGTAGAAGGAGCTGTGACAGCTCCTTGTTTTAGTCGCTTATGTATTCAACTCAACTCAACAATATGGTCTGGGTATTTCTGTTGTTTGGCACTTGTCAGTAACACAACTTTCATTTCTTTATTGTGGCCTGGATTTTTTCTCATGCATATAGTGTTCCTGCCTGATAACCTATTCACAGTAAGACAATCATGGCTTGGTTTCTGACAAGTGTCAGACCATAGAAAGTTCATTCATTCATGGTTATATCTATTGGCAAGTGATCAAAACAAAAGATTTCCACCACTAGAATGGTTACAGAAAATCTTTCATATTCTGCAAAAGTTTTTCTGCAAATTTAAATATGGCCATGTTCATGATAGAATCCCTTTAAAGGGGTATTCCCATGTACATAGTTTTTTTCTTTAATTTGTAGATAATTAAAAGTTAAACATTTTTGCAAATACAAGTAATTAAACATTTTGCAGAGTTTTAAAGATTTTCTCTAAATATCTTGTGGTGACAGTCTGTTATCTTGATCGGTTGCCATTGGATACGACCATGAATGCAGGACCTTTCTAAGGTCAGAAAATCAACCACGATTTCTTTATTGTGGCCGAGAGATCTTCTGATACATGTAGTGTCCCTGTCTGACAACCCGGCTACAATATGAAAATCATAGCTGGGTTCCTGACAAGACCCAGACCATAGAAAGTTTCTGCATTAGTGGTTGTAACCATTAGCAACCGATCAAGATAAAAGACTGTCACCACTAAGAAAGTTTAGAGAAAATCTTTAAAACTTTGCAGAATTTTTAATTACTTATATTTCCAAAAATGTTTAACTTTTAATTATCTACAAATATAAATATGATCATGTACATGGGAATACCCCTTTAAGTAAGGAAAACAAATCGAGAGGAAATGAAACTGGACTTCCCTATTCGCTTCTTATAATGAAGTTAGCTGGAAAACACGGCACCAAATTTATTAAGAGGCACCTTGAGTTGTCTCTAAGACGTAAAAAGATTTGTAACACTTTTCTACCATTTTTGGCTTAAAATGTAATAAATTTGTTCAAAACTTGTGGCTACGTTCACTCTCACTAAGCCTTGTCCACTTGTTGTGCCACTTTTAATAGTGAGGTAAGAGACAAAGTTGTAAGTTATTCCAGAAATCACTTGAAATATTTTTTCCATTATGTAAAAAAAATAAATGTATTAAAAATAATTGAAAATTCCTTTGCATTTTATTATGTTCCTTTTGTTTGCAGATGTCATTTCTGACCTGGTTGCTATTAAAGAGTAACTCATCAGACTGACATTAAGAACTAATGACAGACTGTCATTCTTCTAGTGCCATTTCCATCCCTTATTATTCAATGAACTGAGTGTAATTTATTCAGTGCATTGCCATAATTCTTCAGTATCCTTAATATAAGTAACTTCAGTGCACAGAACTAGGTAACATCAAAGAAAGGAATGGCAAGGAAGATAGCTATAAGAAATGACATAGACAAAAGAAACAGACTTAAAAGCCATGTATACCTTAACAAACACCTTCCTATTGCTCCAGTGCATCTAAAATATAAAACAGCAACTTTGCAGATTGTACTACAGGTTACAATAGTCCACAGTACCTATAGAGACCTATGTGATTCTATATAGAAACAGTTTGTTAAAGGGGTTTTCTGGGCAGAATTTTATTTATTTATTTATTTAGAAAGGTGCGTTAGTGCTAGTGATGGATTAATAAATACACCCATATACCTTTAGCAGTGTTTGGTGTGTTTTCTGGGTGTCTATGGTTTCTGCTGCATCCTCTGAGTTTGTTTACATGGTGTAACTTCCTGCTGGGCAGACTTCCTATGTAGCTGCTGCACCCCCTTTTACTCAGCCCCCCCCCCTTTCTAACTCCATTACAAAACCCTCTGTCTCACTAAGCCTAGCCCCTCCCACTATCACTGTCTCACTAAGCCTAGCCCCTCCCACCCTCACTGTCTCACTAAGCCTAGCCACTCCCACCCTCACTGATTAGCGATCCCATCCATTACTAGCCCCTGCGACCTTCCCCCATCTCCTTGGCTAACCTATTTCACCTACTACTGTACTAGCAGACACGGAGGAGCTGTTCCCTGGACACAGAAAGGCTTGGTAAGTATCGATGGGGATAGGGGAGGGGGAAGAGTGATGGTGATGTTCCGTTTTGGATGCAGTGAAACAGAACGTCACAGGATTATCAGGAAGTGTCCCTGGAGCAGTCACATGACTGCTCCAGAGATATGGGTAATTATGGTTTACTTTAATTGAAGTAAATTACAAGTTAGGTGGGGGGAGGGAGTTTAGTTTAGTGGTTAATTATTAGTATAATCCAAATGGTTCCTTTCACATAAAGATTAGAGATGAGCAAACGCCGTTCGATCGAATAGGTATTCGATCGAATATCAGGCCATTCGAGATTTTTGTTTGCAATCGAATACCACGCGGCATACGCAGTAAAAATTCGTATCCCCTCCCACCTTCCCTGGTGCTTTCTTTGCACCAATAACTGTGCAGGGGAGGTAGGACAGGAACTACGACAAAGGAGGCATTGAAAAAGATTGAAAAAACCCATTGGCTGCCGAAAACATGTGACCTCTGATTTATAAGAACATCGGCCGCCATCTTCGATTAATTTTCCGGCTTTGAAACATAGGGACAGGGGTGCTGCTGAGGGCTAGAGAGGGATTAGCTTTAGCTAGGCAGGGAAAAATGGAAGAACAACAACAGCTCTTCTCAGAGCTATACACTGCAGGGACAGGAGTCGATAGACGCTCAATCCAGCTTTGCACGGTGTGCCCCCCCAAACACCAAAGTGGGATACAGAGCAATTCAGTCCAGCAATATTGGCTCAACCCAGCTTTGCAGGTGGTGTCCCCCCATAACAGGGATACAGAGCAATTCAGTCCAGATAAATACGCTCAACCCAGCTTTGCAGGCGGCGTCCCCCCATAACAGGCATACAGAGCAATTAGGTCCAGATAAATACGCTCAACCCAACTTTACAGGCTTTGTCCCCCCAAATGCCAAAGTGGGATACAGAGCAATTCAGTCTAGCGATATACGCTCAACCCAGCTTTGCAGGCGGTGTCCCCCTATAACAGGGATACAGAGCAATTCAGTCCAGATAAATAAGCTCAACCCAGATTTGCAGGCAGTGTGTAACCCCAAAACAGGGATACAGAGCAATTAGTTCCAGCTATGTACGCTCAATCCAGACATCCATGGTGTGCACCCCCAAAACCTAAGTGGGATACACAGAAATTTAGTCAGGCTATGTATGCTTAATCCAGATATCCAGGGTGTGTACCCCCAAAACCTACCTGGGAGACACAGAAATTCAGTCAGGTTATGTATGGTCAAACCTGTTTTTAATGCTGTACCCCCCCAAAGCTAAGTGGGAGACAGCTGTTCATTCAGTCCATGTATGGTCAAACCTGTTTTTAATGCTATACCCCCCAAAGCTAAATGGTATACACAGCAATTCATTCAGTCCATATACGCAACATCCAGCTTTCCCATGCTTTACCCCCCAAAGCTAAGTGGGAGACAGCCGTTCATTCAGGCCATGTATGGTCAAACCTGTTTTTAATGCTGTACCCCCCCAAAGCTAAGTGGGAGACACAGCAATTCATTCAGTCTATATCAGCTCAATCCAATTTTTAAGGGTCTACCCCCCAAAAGCTACATGTGATACAAAGCAATTCAGTCACGCTATATAAGTTCAATCCAATTTTTTAATGCTCTACCCCCCAAAACCTACCTGGGATACACAGCAATTCAGTCAAGCTATATAAACTCTGCTGGTAAGAGGCTGCAGTCACCTAAAGGGCCTCAATCTCTGTTGGTAGCTCAGCTTAAAGTCCTGTAACTTAATTTGGGAGGGCTCACGTTAAGGGCCAGAAAAGTGAATTTTGGAAAGTCTTACCACATCACACACATACACACACACACAATGACAGTTCAGGGTGGGTACTGTTGGATTTCCCATTGCCTATTCCATGTGTGGTTGTCACGGGCAACGTGATTTAAAGGGGTGATTGTTAATGTTTCTTTAGCTTAAATTTTGGTTTCTGTCCATCCAATTGGGAAAGAAAGAAGGCTTCCAGGTATTTTCCCACTTTGATATAGTTTTTTGAGTGTAGAAAGTATGTAGTTGATAGGCTGTGATGGTGGGGTAAAACTGTGACTTGGGCTTGTTAAATGCCCCCAGGCATGCTTCCCTTGCTGTCCCAGTTGCATTGCAGAGGTGTTGGCATCATCTGTGGAGGTGTCATAGTGGACTTGGTGACCCTCCTGAGTTGAATTGTGGGTTCCCCTTAAACGAAGCATTTTCTCCCATAGACTATAATGGGATTCGATATTCGTTTGAATAGACGAATATCGAATATTTTACTGTTCGCTCATCTCTAATAAAGATGTATAAATATTATGTTGTACGATATGAAAATTTTCCCTCATTAAATATGGAAGATATAAAACAATGCAATGAAATATTACACACTTTGGCTTCCTCCACCTTAGATCTGCCCACTCTCTTTTTAAGCAGCATAAAGTAGCAGAAAAGATATTGCACACTTCTTCAAAGCACTGTCACACTATTGAGAAGCAAACAGACCCACATGAACACTTAATCTGAAGGTGAGATGGCAGCACAGGTAAAGTAATAAAATGCACTAAGTGACTTGTATAGATTCTGATTTATACTCGCCATCAATACTGCTTAACCTCTCTGTACAGAAAATCCACAAAAGTATCTGCTACTTCTGAACTTGGTATAAAGTACTTTCTTGTGAACTATGCTGTGGAATAAAACTTTCCGATCACACTATAGCATTCAACAATGGAAGCTATGTCCTGTTTGTGAAGGAATGACACCCCTTAAGGCACTAAATGTTTTATTCTGTTTTATTTCTAGACCATTGCACATACGATCGCACTTATATTTGGATACGTATAAATTGTAACACTTTGACAATGTCATTCCCAACAGCTTTATTAACTTCTCTCTCTCTTGAGCCCCTGGCTGTTTGCATTGAGAATGTTGATACATGGATAAGCTCCCACAAGGAACCCCCTGCCTATTTATTCATTAGACTCAGCGGGAATGGGAGCACAAGACCCCTCTCTACAGTATTCAGCTAAAACTCCTCTCCTTGAACCTTCAGAAAAGACTGACCTTATAACTGTGATATCTACAGATGATATACTGCAAAAAGGAAGAATTTTCAGACTACAAGGATAAATGATAAACTTCCTCTGTTTATTTGTTCTCATTCAATCTCAAAAGAAGCTATAAGATGGCTGCTGACTATTCCGTTAGGTTATTGGATGCTGTTAGCCACCTACCTTTACCAACTGGTGGAGAACATAACAACAATACCTCTTACATGTGCCTGTCTCTGTGTGTATTAAAGGGATTGTGCCATTATGGTCACTTAGAAAGCAAGATTTGACATTCTTTAAGACATTCGTTCTGTTTATGATCTGGATAGAACTTTTAGAACATGAACAATTCTGGGTTGTTTTTTTTTTTTTTTTACTTGATGCAATTACTTTGGAAAAGCTTCACTCACTGAGCAAAAATAAATTTTTTCTTACTTAGAATATTTTAAGACCTATAAATCAAATTCCCCTTCTGAAAGCAAATATAATTCTCGGTTTATATGTACAGACTGAAAGTAGGTATGCTTTTATTTTGGTTAGACTAATGCATTGTTCTACTTTTCAGCTACTCTGCATTTTTTTTTTGTTTTTACATATAAAATATATTACAGTTATTTTGTGGCCCATCTTAAATAGGTTCAATATTCGGTTCTGAGTAATCTCCTAATAAGTCTTTAACCCCTTAAGGACCCGGCCATTTTTTGGTTTCGCATTTTCGTTTTTCCCTCCTCACATTTCAAGAGCCATAACTTTTTCATTTTTCAGTTCACAGAGTCACATGATGGCTTATTATTTGCGGGACAAATTGTACTTTGTAATGGCATCATTCAATATGCTGTGCAATGTACTGGGAAGCTGGAAAAAAAATTCAGAATGAGGTGCAATTGGAGAAAAAATGCATTTGCGCCATTTTCTTATGGGTTTAATTTTTACAGCGTTCACTGTTTGGTACAAATGACATGTTACCTGTGTTCTACGTGTCAGTACGAACGCGGTGATACCAAATTTATATAGTATTTGAAATGTTTTGATACTTTTAAAAAAATGATAAACTTTGCAAAATAGAAAAAAAATTTTGTGTCATCATGTTCTAACACCTGTAACTTTTTCATATTTCCATGTATGGAGCTGGTTGTGGTGTCTTTTTATGCGGGACAAGATGACGTTTCTATTGATACCATTTGGGGAAAGATCTGATGGTTTGATCACTTTTTATTCAATTTTTTATAGGAGGCAAAGTGTTGAAAAAAACGCTTTTTGGCGGTTTTTATTTTTTTTGCCGCTACGCCGTTCGCAGTACGGGATAAATGTTTTAATATTCTAATAGTTCGGGCATTTTGGAGCGTGGGGATACCTAATATGTTTATGTTTAATGTTCTTTAATTACTTTTATAGCTAATCTAGGGAAAGGGGGGTGATTTGAACTCTTATATTTTTTTTATTTTTTTAATACTTTTAAAAACTTTTTTTTTTCTTCTGTTACATTTATGATCAGACCCCTTAGGTACCTTGAAACCTAGGGGGTCTGATCGCTCATACTATTCACTGCAATACTACAGTATTGCAGTGAATAGGAAAATCACAGCACTTCTATTAGACGATGCCTCTGGCATCGTCTAATAGATCTCGGGCAGAGACAAGCCTGGAAGCCTTCAATAGGCTTCCGGCTGTCATAGCAACCGATCACCGCCCTCATGTGACGTTCAGGAGGGCGGCGATCGGGGAAACATGGCGGCGCCCATGCCGCCGGCGCCGTTTACACACTGCGGTCACGTTTGACCGCAGTGTGTAAAGGGTTAACAGCAGCGATCGGCTCGGGCACCGACCGCTGCTGTTATTGGCAGGTCCTGGCTGTATTATACAGCCGGCATCTGCCGTGTATGGAGCGAGCTCAGCGTGTGAGCTCGCTCCATACATCCCCATGCGACCCATGACGTACAGTTACGTCAAGGGTCGCTAAGGGGTTAAAGTGGACAATGCTAAGTTACCTTTTATAGTAAATACACACGTGTACAAAATTGTTGGTTTCCCCCGTTTAATGAAAGAAAAATCCACAACGGTCACAGAAATAACTTGAATCTGAGAACAGTAACAACAAATAAAAATTCCATGAAAATGAACGAATGAAAGTCAGACATTGCTTTTTGCTTCAACAGAATTAAAAAAAAAAAATCTAACTCATGAACCAGGCCTGGACAGAAATGACGGTTCCCTCAACTTAATACTTTGTTGCACAACCTTTTGAAGCAATTGCTGCAATCAAACGATTCCTGTAACTGTCAATGAGACTTCTGCACCTCTCAGAAGGTATTTTGGCCTTCTCCTCCTCATGAGCAAACTGCTCCAGTTGTCTCGGGTTTGAAGGGTGCCTTTTTCAGACGGCATGTTTCAGCTCCTTCCAAAGATGCTCAATAGGATTTAGGTCAGGGCTCATAGAAGGCCACTTCACAATAGTCCAATGGTTTCCTCTTAGCCATTCTTGTGTGTTTTTAGCTGTGTGTTTTGGGTCATTATACTGTTATAAGACCCATGACCAGTGACTGAGACCAAGCTTTCTGACACTGGGCAGCACATTTTTCTCTAGAATGCCTTGATAGTCTTGAGATTTCATTGTACCCTGCACAGATTCAAGACACCCTGTGCCAGATGCAGCAAAGCAGCCCCTGAACACAACAGAGCCTCCTTCATGTTTCACAGTAAGGACAATGTTTTTTGCCAGATATGCTTCATTTTTTAATCTGTGAACATAGAGATGATAGGCCTTGCCAAAAATTTCAATTTTTGTCTCATCTGTCCATAGGACATTCTCCCAGAAACTTTGTGGCTTGTCAACATGTAGTTTGGTTATTATTACTTTTGTCAGATTCTGAGGCCATTGTGGGTTTTAATTTCATTAAATGAGGGGTACCAACAATTTTGTCCACGTGTGTAGCTCCAAATCGGTAATATATGTACATAACCCCAGAATCTTCCTACCCTTATAGAGTTACGTTTTGTTCTAATTGCTGACGGTGATCACTAGGGGAAAATACTAAGAATCTACACAGCATCTACTAAAATTAATAAGAAATCAGTCTTCAGTGAGAAGTTTGACCCCCTCTAGTAGTGGCTGAAATCAGACAGAATTGTATTATTTTATGGCTGTGTGATATGAATTTAAAACATTATTCTCTAGTGGTTCTTTACTTTATAACATGTACATATGTGTATGTGTATTAGACATTAATTAGGCACTTGAAAAAAATTAAAAAAAGCGCATACTCACCTGTCCCCGATGCTCTAGTGTCCTCCTGGTGTATCTGATCCTTCTGTTGTACGGGTCTCTTCTGGAGTTCCGCTGATTGATCTCAGCGGTCATTATGACCGCTGAGGTCAATCATCGAATGGCATGCAATGTCACTAACTGTGACATCACGGGTCCTCACGTGGTCTGCTGAGGCCAATAAGCGGCTTCAGCAGCACTGTGGAAGGGATCCAGGAGAAGTCACCAGAGCAGGAGAACCGATACATGCCGGAGGACACCACAGTCCATTGGGGACAGGTGAGTATGCATTATTGTTTATTTTTTTTCACTGCCCCCGACTGGACAACCCTTTTAGAATGCAAGCGTTTTTACATGTCCACCTACATGCTATAGCTACTTCAAGATATAGTAAATAAGATAATCTCTCAGACTATCTTAATGTCTCTTTGTATGGAGGTACTAAATTTTATAAAGTGTCACTTATGTGTTATCCAGCAAAAAAACAAAATCTAAACACATAATAGCTGGAAAAATGGTTTGGTAGACTTAGTTTTAAGCTGCAATATTAGCTTTTTAGAATTCGATTTGCCTTTGACAGATTTTCTTTTTCATTGTTGATTTCTTTTTTAAATTTTCCCAATATAATAAAAACAAGGACAGCTATTTATGGCTAAAGCAACATTCGCAGACTAATGGCTCCGCTTCCCACTGTGGAGTATTCGGAAGGTAATGTGCTGTCTGATACGTGGTGCGGCCTTGATAAGCACTGGGAGGTGTGCATTATTGATTAACTATGCAAACAGCCTGGGGTTAATAGCTTGCTTCAGCACCTCGGACACAGCTTTTAGCTGTGACTATTGCCCACTAGAAAAATGGTGACAGATGTTGAAAATATTGCTAAAGGTGCAATCATGCTGTAAGCTCCTTTACAAAATCACTTACTAGTTTTCTACTTTGCAGAAATCCTTGTAGAATGGGAAGCATTCTGAAGCCTCTAACCAGCTGCTCCAAGAAATGTTCATTATTTAGACTGATATGCATTATTCATAAAAGCTTTGCATGTTTACCTGGAAACTGATACAGTTTCATTTAAATAATTGCATAAATTAAACAAATGTAAAAGATAATAAATTATTTAGTTAGTAAAAAGCTTTTCCCCCTACAATCTTCCAGTGTTTACCAATAACACGAATGTAGATGAGAATGTTTGCACTCCGTAATGTCTACATTCTAGTCTTTGGTTAATTTAGTGATTAAATAGTGACTGCTAAAATTTCTAGGTGTATATATACAGTATAGTATTCAGCAAGAAGACAGAAAAAAGCATATCCTGCTATCACAGGGAGCCATGTATTATAAGACTATTCATTGCAATAAGCTTTATATAAAGCTACATTTCGCCTTCAAAGTGAGTTACAATTTATAATTTACTGAGGGATTAAAGACACTGAATCTGAATCAGTTCCTCCGGGAAATTGTTGTTCTAATGAAAGGGATCTCCAATTTTCAGACAATTGTCATCTTCATCACCACCATACTCAACAAAGGCACTATGGATTATACCCTGGTCTAACTTATAATGGAGTCTCCATGTAGCAAAATACAACCATAATATATGGATTAGTAAATGATTTAATAAGATGATGGGAATTAGTTACAACCATATATGTTGTAGAAAACCTGGATGAACTTAACCAGCCTATGCTAAATCATTGATTATTATGGTCAATAAATAAGTTTATTTGTCTAGCCATCTATCTGTCTCATAGATATGATTTACTTAAATTCTTATTTTACTATGCTTTCATGTTAAAGTGGAAATAATCTAACAATACACAATAAATTTGTTTTTAAATAACACATTGGTTCAATTTGAGATCTAAGACATTGATTTCCAGATTAATAGGGCTTTGTTGAACATTCAACATACTTGTCTGATCTGTTGGCTCGTAGAAAGATATGGACTTCAATACCACCATACAGAACTGGAAAGACTGTTGCTAGTGCCACAACCCAGATGGAGGGAACCGGAGGATGGGAGTAGTAGTGGCGGATGATGCGCCACCTGCTAGGCTGAACACAAGCTCCCAGCCAAGTTCGTGGGCTGGACACCTCTGGGGTTGGGGAACCTGCAGCTCTACCTGGATGTTGGTGGTAGTAGTTTTACCCAGGGCTCTTCCGGTTGGAGATGGGACCTCTCCTCTCTAAGCCGGTGTGATGGTGTTTGGAAGGGCCCTGATGGTGATGCAGGCCTGACTCAGGAAGTCAGTGGTTGCAGTTGAACAGGTCAAGATCTTTATTGCAGCAATTGGAAACAGGTACAAATGGCAGCTTCCAAATAAAGGTAGTAGTACCAAAATGTCCAATTCCCCAGTCTTGGTTATACGAGGGTGCCCAGGGATAACAGGCTCTATGGTTGACTTTTCTTCCAACTACTCCTCCTCTTGAACCTCTCCCAGCTAAGGATACTGGGTATGGTAGTGCAGGGAGTCCTTATAGGAATCTGGTTACTTATGCTTAGACCTGAGTGAACTCCTTCTATTAGTGTCCTCCACTGCTTCTCCTGGCACAGATTCTAAAAGTTCACACAGCTGAACTCCCTTCTTAGGGCTGTTTCTAGATGAGCCAGGGGCAGGTAACAATACTGCTAGAGGCTGTATGAGTACCTCTGCAGACTGTAGGAAACCAAACTGCTCACAAACTAGACTGGCACAAAACTGAACTTCAATGTTCACCATGGAGACTTAGGTCTCCTACAACTTCCTCCAGTGGCCTGTGAGCTGAACTAAGGCTAAAGGTTTAAAACACTGTGGGGGAAACAATAGGAAAGCTGCAAAAAAGGTATATACATGAAATAGAACATAAAGGAATGGATATACTAACAGAATAGACAAATACTTAAAGCAGTAGCACTCTGGGATGCTGCACTAGAAATATTTGGCTGACACTTCTGCTAATTGGGGACACTTTGCTCCTTCTGTATATCTGAGGCATTTTGCTGCCATTGTTTATGTAGGGCACTTGCTGGCACAATTTTTTGAGAATGTCAAATGGTGTTGATTTAGGAGCATCCAAAAGGTTTGAAATTGTCCTGTTCTTGCTGATAGGGTTAACATATAAGAAAAATATCCAGAGCCTTTACAAATGTGATTCTTGAACGTAAGCACATATGATTTAATGTAAGCCTAGGGGTAACAATTAAATTTTTACAATACATTATAATGCATAATGTAGTCCTGATGGCAAATCATGCCGCCCCATGTCAAAATCACTATTGTAGATGAAGCACACTCTAGTTTTTACATTTTCTGCTCATTGAAGAGACTTCATATGTAATTTATTCTTTAAAATGTCACCAGTTCTAAAGTTTTACCCTGTACATTTGTGGGTAAGACACGGATATCTGAGGCCCTCCTTCACATACTGGAGATGCTTAGTCTTGGTTTAGTGATTTTGTTCATTTTTTCCATCTCTGTATCCCAAAATTTATAATAGTTTTATTTTTGCCATGAACATAACATACTTTTATTTTTGCCATGAACATAACATAAAAAAATAAACCGTATTGTTAGATGGGATCATTTCTGGGATACATATAATCTTTTGTGCTAATTTCATTAAAAGAAACTGCAACCTATTGTTTAGTTTTTTTGCTGGTGTGTTTAATATATATGGTATTTATTTTACTGTAAAAATGACACATTATAACATAATTTATATAATAACTTTTTCCACTGTGTAATTATGATTCTTGAGATACCATATTTACACAGGTGTTGTTAGGTTTCACAACTTTTACTAAATAAAACACCTTTATTGTGAAATGACTGATATGCCTGGAGTATCATATTCTGACAATAACAATATCTTTTTTATTTGCTTAGCAGAGATATACAAGGATTCTTTTTGTGGAGTATGCAGTGGTTTTTATTGGTACCATTTTCTTGTATGTTTGACCTTTTGATCACTTTTTATTCATTTATTTATGGCAGGCAGTGTGATCAGAACTAGAGATGAGCGAACAGTGTTCTATCGAACACATGTTCGATCGGATATCAGGGTGTTCGCCATGTTCGAATCGAATCGAACACCACGTGGTAAAGTGCGCCAAAATTCGATTCCCCTCCCACCTTCCCTGGCGCCTTTTTTGCACCAATAACAGCGCAGGGGAGGTGGGACAGGAACTACGACACTGGGGGCATTGAAAAAAATTGGAAAAAGTCATTGGCTGCCGAAATCAGGTGACCTCCATTTTAGACGAATAGTGGATTTCAAATCCGGGTCATATGAGAATGTGAACTTTGTGACTATGAGACAGGGATAGCTGTACAGGCAGGGATAGCTAGGGATAACCTTTATTTAGGGGGGAATGTTATTAAAAATAACTTTTTGGGGCTCTATCGGGTGTGTAATTGTGATTTTTGTGAGATAAACTTTTTCCCATAGGGATGCATTGGCCAGCGCTGATTGGCCGAATTCCGTACTCTGGCCAATCAGTGCTGGCCAATGCATTCTATTAGCTTGATGAAGCAGAGTGTGCACAAGGGTTCAAGCGCACCCTCGGCTCTGATGTAGCAGAGCCGAGGCTGCACAAGGGTTCAAGCGCACCCTCGGCTCTGATGTAGGAGAGCCGAGGGTGCACTTGAACCCTTGTGCACCCTCAGCTCTGCTACATCAGAGCCGAGGGTGTGCTTGAACCCTTGTGCACACTCTGCTTCATCAAGCTAATAGAATGCATTGGCCAGCGCTGATTGGCCAATGTATTCTATTAGCCTGATGAAGTAGAGCTGAATGTGTGTGCTAAGCACACACATTCAGCTCTACTTCATCGGGCTAATAGAATGCATTGGCCAGCGCTGATTGGCCAGAGTACGGAACTCGACCAATCAGCGCTGGCTCTGCTGGAGGAGGCGGAGTCTAAGATCGCTCCACACCAGTCTCCATTCAGGTCCGACCTTAGACTCCGCCTCCTCCGGCAGAGCCAGCGCTGATTGGCCGAAGGCTGGCCAATGCATTCCTATGCGAATGCAGAGACTTAGCAGTGCTGAGTCAGTTTTGCTCAACTACACATCTGATGCACACTCGGCACTGCTACATCAGATGTAGCAATCTGATGTAGCAGAGCCGAGGGTGCACTAGAACCCCTGTGCAAACTCAGTTCACGCTAATAGAATGCATTGGCCAGCGCTGATTGGCCAATGCATTCTATTAGCCCGATGAAGTAGAGCTGAATGTGTGTGCTAAGCACACACATTCAGCACTGCTTCATCACGCCAATACAATGCATTAGCCAGTGCTGATTGGCCAGAGTACGGAATTCGGCCAATCAGCGCTGGCTCTGCTGGAGGAGGCGGAGTCTAAGGTCGGACCTGAATGGAGACTGGTGTGGAGCGATCTTAGACTCCGCCTCCTCCAGCAGAGCCAGCGCTGATTGGTCGAGTTCCGTACTCTGGCCAATCAGCGCTGGCCAATGCATTCTATTAGCCCGATGAAGTAGAGCTGAATGTGTGTGCTTAGCACACACATTCAGCTCTACTTCATCAGGCTAATAGAATACATTGGCCAATCAGCGCTGGCCAATGCATTCTATTAGCTTGATGAAGCAGAGTGTGCACAAGGGTTCAAGCGCACCCTCGGCTCTGATGTAGCAGAGCCGAGGCTGCACAAGGGTTCAAGTGCACCCTCGGCTCTCCTACATCAGAGCCGAGGGTGCGCTTGAACCCTTGTGCAGCCTCGGCTCTGCTACATCAGAGCCGAGGGTGCGCTTGAACCCTTGTGCACACTCTGCTTCATCAAGCTAATAGAATGCATTGGCCAGCACTGATTGGCCAGAGTACGGAATTCGGCCAATCAGCGCTGGCCAATGCATTCTATTAGCGTGAACTGAGTTTGCACAGGGGTTCTAGTGCACCCTCGGCTCTGCTACATCAGATTGCTACATCTGATGTAGCAGTGCCGAGTGTGCATCAGATGTGTAGTTGAGCAAAACTGACTCAGCACTGCTAAGTCTGCATTCGCATAGGAATGCATTGGCCAGCCTTCGGCCAATCAGCGCTGGCTCTGCCGGAGGAGGCGGAGTCTAAGGTCGGACCTGAATGGAGACTGGTGTGGAGCGATCTTAGACTCCGCCTCCTCCAGCAGAGCCAGCGCTGATTGGCCGAATTCCGTACTCTGGCCAATCAGCACTGGCTAATGCATTGTATTGGCTTGATGAAGCAGTGCTGAATGTGTGTGCTTAGCACACACATTCAGCTCTACTTCATCGGGCTAATAGAATGCATTGGCCAATCAGCGCTGGCCAATGCATTCTATTAGCGTGAACTGAGTTTGCACAGGGGTTCTAGTGCACCCTCGGCTCTGCTACATCAGATTGCTACATCTGATGTAGCAGTGCCGAGTGTGCATCAGATGTGTAGTTGAGCAAAACTGACTCAGCACTGCTAAGTCTGCATTCGCATAGGAATGCATTGGCCAGCCTTCGGCCAATCAGCGCTGGCTCTGCCGGAGGAGGCGGAGTCTAAGGTCGGACCTGAATGGAGACTGGTGTGGAGCGATCTTAGACTCCGCCTCCTCCAGCAGAGCCAGCGCTGATTGGCCGAATTCCGTACTCTGGCCAATCAGCACTGGCTAATGCATTGTATTGGCTTGATGAAGCAGTGCTGAATGTGTGTGCTTAGCACACACATTCAGCTCTACTTCATCGGGCTAATAGAATGCATTGGCCAGCGCTGATTGGCCGAATTCCGTACTCTGGCCAATCAGCACTGGCTAATGCATTGTATTGGCTTGATGAAGCAGTGCTGAATGTGTGTGCTTAGCACACACATTCAGCTCTACTTCATCGGGCTAATAGAATGCATTGGCCAATCAGCGCTGGCCAATGCATTCTATTAGCGTGAACTGAGTTTGCACAGGGGTTCTAGTGCACCCTCGGCTCTGCTACATCAGATTGCTACATCTGATGTAGCAGTGCCGAGTGTGCATCAGATGTGTAGTTGAGCAAAACTGACTCAGCACTGCTAAGTCTGCATTCGCATAGGAATGCATTGGCCAGCCTTCGGCCAATCAGCGCTGGCTCTGCCGGAGGAGGCGGAGTCTAAGGTCGGACCTGAATGGAGACTGGTGTGGAGCGATCTTAGACTCCGCCTCCTCCAGCAGAGCCAGCGCTGATTGGCCGAATTCCGTACTCTGGCCAATCAGCACTGGCTAATGCATTGTATTGGCTTGATGAAGCAGTGCTGAATGTGTGTGCTTAGCACAC
This sequence comes from Leptodactylus fuscus, assembly GCF_031893055.1. Lineage (NCBI taxonomy): Eukaryota > Metazoa > Chordata > Amphibia > Anura > Leptodactylidae > Leptodactylus > Leptodactylus fuscus. The sequence goes on from NC_134266.1 coordinate 149,325,284, forward strand.
ACATTCAGCTCTACTTCATCGGGCTAATAGAATGCATTGGCCAATCAGCGCTGGCCAATGCATTCTATTAGCGTGAACTGAGTTTGCACAGGGGTTCTAGTGCACCCTCGGCTCTGCTACATCAGATTGCTACATCTGATGTAGCAGTGCCGAGTGTGCATCAGATGTGTAGTTGAGCAAAACTGACTCAGCACTGCTAAGTCTGCATTCGCATAGGAATGCATTGGCCAGCCTTCGGCCAATCAGCGCTGGCTCTGCCGGAGGAGGCGGAGTCTAAGGTCGGACCTGAATGGAGACTGGTGTGGAGCGATCTTAGACTCCGCCTCCTCCAGCAGAGCCAGCGCTGATTGGCCGAATTCCGTACTCTGGCCAATCAGCACTGGCTAATGCATTGTATTGGCTTGATGAAGCAGTGCTGAATGTGTGTGCTTAGCACACACATTCAGCTCTACTTCATCGGGCTAATAGAATGCATTGGCCAGCGCTGATTGGCCGAATTCCGTACTCTGGCCAATCAGCACTGGCTAATGCATTGTATTGGCTTGATGAAGCAGTGCTGAATGTGTGTGCTTAGCACACACATTCAGCTCTACTTCATCGGGCTAATAGAATGCATTGGCCAATCAGCGCTGGCCAATGCATTCTATTAGCGTGAACTGAGTTTGCACAGGGGTTCTAGTGCACCCTCGGCTCTGCTACATCAGATTGCTACATCTGATGTAGCAGTGCCGAGTGTGCATCAGATGTGTAGTTGAGCAAAACTGACTCAGCACTGCTAAGTCTGCATTCGCATAGGAATGCATTGGCCAGCCTTCGGCCAATCAGCGCTGGCTCTGCCGGAGGAGGCGGAGTCTAAGGTCGGACCTGAATGGAGACTGGTGTGGAGCTATCTTAGACTCCGCCTCCTCCAGCAGAGCCAGCGCTGATTGGTCGAGTTCCGTACTCTGGCCAATCAGCACTGGCCAATGCATTTCTATGGGGAAAAGTTAGCTTGCGAAAATCGCAAACTGACAGGGATTTCCATGAAATAAAGTGACTTTTATGCCCCCAGACATGCTTCCCCTGCTGTCCCAGTGTCATTCCAGGGTGTTGGTATCATTTCCTGGGGTGTCATAGTGGACTTGGTGACCCTCCAGACACGAATTTGGGTTTCCCCCTTAACGAGTTTATGTTCCCCATAGACTATAATGGGGTTCGAAACCCATTCGAACACTCGAACAGTGAGCGGCTGTTCGAATCGAATTTCGAACCTCGAACATTTTAGTGTTCGCTCATCTCTAATCAGAACCAACAATCTGCGCATTGCATTTTTTGGTTGTTTCCTACGGCACCATAAAACATTAATTTTTTTTAACCCCTTATGACTTTAACATACAGAAATGACACCGCAATTTATTGTGAAGTTTTGTTAAATCCTTTCACATAGCTCATAGAAATATTCTTCTGAAAGTATGACATGACATCCAACTCAAATAACTATACAATGCAATAGCAGTACAAGTCACTAGAATACTGGTTAGCTAATGATACTTTGTTATTCCAAAAATAAAACAGGGTCTTGAATTATTTTTTTCTCTGAAAGAAGGGATAGGACTTATTTTCAGGGTAGTAACCCTAACCCTAACTTACATTAACAATTGATGGTTCAATGTTAGTGTGTCTTAAAGAAATTTACAAGCACTCTAAACACCTTGTGTAGCAGTGCACTGTGTCCTCTCTATCTCCTTTACACTCTCCATTACATTAAGGGGAAGGTGCTGTAGTGGAGTGGCTGCATCTATGGGAGGTAGCAGGGGTGGCACCTGATGTCTCTTCAAGCCCACAGCATAGTAGCAGCGAAGAGGCGGCACTTGGAAGGCAGACTTGGTAAGCAAACTCAGGAGGCTGGACTTGAACAGGTGAGTGGATTTGTCTTGCTGTAGCAAGATGTAGTGGGGCACTTGTCTATGTCGGGATGGTTGGGAGTTACGGTATGCCTATTCCCAATCTCTGTGACATCACGTCAGATAACCGAACACTGGAAGTGCTGATTGTAACTAGGACTTATTTTTGCAGTAGGGCTTATATATCAGGCAGACTCCAAAATCTCTGCCAAATCAAGGTAAGGTTTATTTTCAGGGTAGGGATTATTTTTGGAGAAACAAGGTACAGGTGATATATTTTAGAATCACCTTCTGAAACCTGTGGTTTTGACACTCAAAAGGGGAACAATTATATTCATTGTGTCATAAGCATAGATTTGGAGAGAGTTGGTGAGCCACATTAGTCCCTGGTGCTGCTTCGGGTGATGGGAAGCTTATCTACAACTCTGACTGTGTTTCTCTATTCAAAACATATGAAGACACATTTTGTACCAGTAAGTATACACCGTTATGTTTGCTATATGTCCATAAGGTGATGTGTTATAACATGTTTATGTCCTATATTGTATCCTTTTTTGGAACAATAGATGCTATTACCGTATATACTTGAGTATATACTGAATATAAGCCGAGGCCCCTAATTTTACCACAAAAAACTGGGAAAACTTATTGACTCGAGTATAAGCCTGGGGGGGGGGATGCAGCAGCTACTGGAAAATTTAAAAAATTAAAATGGTCGGAGTTTTTGGGTGCAGTAGTTGCTGGGTGCTGGGTAAAGGGAGGGGGTGTTTTGGTTGTCTGTCTGTCTGCCCCTTCCCTGAGCTTGAGGACTGAGGTTTTTTTCCCCCACTTGGGAATTCAGCCTGGCTGAATATAGGGTATCTGCAGTGCTCCTATTAACCCCTTGCTGACGGAACAGGAGCACTGCAGATACCCTATATTCAGTAGGCCGGGCACTTTCAGACCCAGGGATACCTAATGTGTATGTGTTTCATAGTAATTTTCTACTTTTACATGTATTCTAGGGAAAGGAGTAATTTAGAATTTTTATTTACTTAGTTTTATTATATTTTGTTTAAAGCTTTCTTCTTTTTTCACTATTTTATGGGAGATTCTATACATTACTATTGTGGCTGGTCATAACCATAATTTTTTTTTTTTTTTTTTGCTTGACTCGAGTATAAGTCGAGAGGGGCTTTTTCAGCACAAAAACTGTGCTGAAAAATTCGGCTTATGCTCGAATATATATGGTAATGTATTCAAGTAAATAAATTGTCTATACATAATAAATATACAAGGCTGGTATAATGTGTAACGTAACATTTTGTCTAAGAGGAATATGTTTGTAAAAGACATTTACTGATCAAATTTCATATTAAGTGAATCATGCTTAACTTAAAGACATGATTATAAGTTGCTGGGAATTGTTCTTAGGATATCATTAGCTTTCAGAAACAATGGAGGAACTCTTCTGCCGATTCAAACAATAGATTTAGCAGAATCTGCAACAAATTAGCCATTGCAACAAAATGTAGTAATAAAATAGAAGGATTATAAGGTGTATTATAGACTAAAGTAGTCATCTGCAATGTGAAGCACACAATAAACACTATGTTAAGAGAATGGAGAGTAAAGTCATTGAGTCATAGCATGGGGCTGCCATATTCAATCAAGTCAAAGCAAATATGTAAAATTACATCAAGGTAAAGGGCAATGTTGTAGGCCACTGCCAGACTAATTGAGGTTAAATCAGGCTGGGAATTATGTACAGTAGATTATTAGAATGTCTGTCCTTATATTGCTTACACTGAGTGTGGAAATAAGAATTCATTGCATATCCGACCTTTTCCGTTTCAAGGTTACATACACGGAGCAAATATAAAGGAGTTTTAGTGTATGAAGCTTAATAGGCAGAAATCCTAAAATAAATAATCCTTAAAATTGGGGGATATTGACTAGGCAAAATGCAGGGCAACAGAATTCTAGCCCAAATTACATTAAAAAAAAAAACAACATATATGAAGGGTGACAACTATACCAATAAGTAACTATAATAATATAATAATTCCCAAATAACTGATTATATTAGAATTCCCCACCTTGCACATTCCCTACTTATTATAAGAGTTCCTTGGCAATATGCAAATCATATTGTGTGTCTTTGCTGGGCACTTACCGTACAGTTGACAGGAGGTGTTCTGTTTCCTTGCAGTGCTACCACAGAGTTAGAGTATAATACAGGACGGGATACTCTCTGTGACTCTGATCAATTATAGAGAGAAAAAGGAGACCCATATTATATGATCCTTGGAAAATATATATGTTTGATGGTGGACCCTTCACAGATCAGCTTTTCAGGGCCACTTCTGACAACCATAGCAGAGTGGTAGCAGATGGCTCTGTGTCTTGTATAGTATTTGGACTACATCTTACCAATCTATGGTTCTGTAAGTTCTGTTTCTTAGACCAGTAGTCAGGATGGGATTTGAGGTAGCACAGTAATACATACTAAATATTATGGCCACATTATGGCCATGTAGCTCAGAATTAGCTAATAGGGTATATAAAAACAGGTTTTATAAACTGGACAACCCCTTTAAGATATTTTGCATCATAAAAGCGTATATAAAAATCTATAACATAAATTGTGCTCTGTAAGTGCTCTCAAAATGTAAAGTAATTGCAATTTATTTTCACTGTGGAATAACTTTAGGGGAGAGTTGTGTAATACATCTAAAATAATCCCTTAGAGGAAATTACATAAATTGTCTGTGTGATAGGAAAATAGATGTCCCCATTATAAAGATCAGTATAACATTTCTATCCATTTTTGTTGTGTGTGGAGATGGTAGGACATACCAGAATGGCTAAAACCATGATGATAATGCTAAATGGGATATTTTCTGCAGACTCTGTAAAATAAATTCTATGTATAGTCAAGAGAATACGGAATTGTGCATGACATGAGAGTATGATATGAACATTATCGTTTTCCTCATGACTGGTGTGTATCTGTATATTTTATATGTTTAATTACATGTGTTGCATTGTACTAGACTATATAAATGGTAAAAAAAAATATACTACATAATATTATACTATATAATATGTAAAAATGTGTGTATAAACATAAATAGCTACTTGGCTACCAATACCTTAATATAACACTTTGCTTGATTTTTAATCTTTGTAATGGTATATGCTTAAAGTCACATTTTGTTACTCATTTGACATTGTATATACAATTTCTTGTTTTTTTTTTTCTGTGTCACCCAGACTTATATCAGTTCCCCTCTAATCTCTTGCAGGCATTTCCCTTTTATCACCCTATCACTATTTATTCCCTGACTATTTCTTTTTGGAAACTCATCAGACTTCTGTTTGCCCCTGTGATCTGAATAAATCTGTAAATTCTCTTCTTCCTACACAGAAGGTGACAGCTGTCATAAGCTCCTGGGATAGGCAAACAAGAAGGCCTCAGGGCTCAGCTGACAGCGAATAAGATCTTCACAAGAAAAAAGAAAATCTCAAAAAGCTCTGAACTTCTATCCCCTAGGTAACAATGGTAAAATTAGAATTTGCAGCAGATAAAGTCAGAGATCATATTAAAATCAGCAATATTGTGCCAGAAAAATCCTACTAACTAAACAATTGACTGAACTGCATGGATCAAGTCATTACTTACAGTAGGTGTAAGGTGTAGTAAAGGGACGTGAAGAATTTTCATTCACATAATTTCCTTGGACACTGACATACGTTGTCAGCTAGTATGTGTTTTAATACATTATCAGTGATGGCATCTGAAGTTATGTTCCATGAGTATTGCTAAGAGACCCCTGGGACAGAGCTAACAGCACAGGAGGACCTATCTGGATAGGTTCATACCTTCATACAGCGGTAGATACCAATCTACACAGGTCTCTGCAATAGTGTATAATTTTATTTCTTTTTTTCAGCCATCAATAATGCAAATGAAGAGCACAAAATGTGTAGTAGAACTTATTAAAGTGCCTGTTTTTCATTTATTTGCCTCCTTCTGCTACTGATCAAATTTGTACAATAGACGTCTATAGAGAGGGAAGCGGTGAGGAAAACCAGGACTTCTCAAAGAAGTCCCTATATAGAAGTTGCTAAGACCAGGACTTCTCAAAGAGGTCACTATAGATTGACTGTTTTTTTCATAACACAGCTGGATTATCTAGAATTACATTCCAGCTAATGCAGCACAGTGCTGGAGTCCTGGGTTTGAATCCTGCTAAGGACAACATCTGCAAGTAGTTTGTATGAGTTTCTTTGCACATTCGAAAGCCGTACTGATAGGGAAGAAAAATAATTACATCCTAGCTTTCTCCTTTAATGCTGTAAAATGGCCTCAGATATCTGTCTCTCTCCCCACTTCTCCCCCTTTCCTCACCATAGACTGCATTATAAACTAATTCACTTTCATACAACGTATAACTTAAACACACAGGCACTTTTCTTTGGTGAAATATTTGTTCTCTTCTCCTGCACTATTTACTTATGGAAGCATAAGTAATAATATACTTACAGTATAAATCCAGATCCAATGACTCTTTCTTTTATTTCTCCCTCCTCATGATTTTACTCATTCTTAGATAGGATTTCTGCCTCCTTTATGAATTGCAACCTTATTTTCTTTATAGTGTTTGCAGTACTTGCAGGAGGAGCCTTCAGCAGATTTTCCAATAGCTATCAATAGAGAGGACCTTGATGTGCAAATCACTGCACGGGCCATGGACTCCCCAGATTGGTTCGGTTGTCATTTACCCATTCCATGGCAATATACATTCTACTATGATAGTGACTACTGTTCTATGGCTTAAGTTGTGTATATAGCCATATCCACTAGCCCATATAGCATTAGACACATGTTGTTCAGTATATGATATAACACAGTTTGAATTTGGACTGTATTATTTCCAACAGTTGTGCCTGTCTCTAAATTAGGGTTGAATTTTACTGCACTGCATCTATTCTTACAACTAACTGGGTCACCTGTGCTGACACTTTATATGATTAGATATAGATGCACATATGGCCCATATATAGCGTTCTTTTGGCCTCTCTATCTGGCGTATTGAATAGGGGATCTGCTACTAGCCTTGGATTTTTTAGGCTATTTTGCCAATATTGGCTATTTTAAGGCTATTTATTAATAAAAGTGAACTTGTACATGGCAATGTACAAGTTGTGCAAGCAGACACTTAGCCATGGCTGTGCAAGAAAAAGTATAAGAACTACATCTCTACATACTCACATTAAAAGGTATTATTTGGCAAGATTGTCTTGTCATTAGCACTGGCAGGGAAATGAGCAACACCATCCCACTCAATGCACTTAGCACATGGTTGTCATTTTCATTATTGTCCCTGTAGGGTGCATGTTCTGAATCTGCTGGTGGCTTGCCACTTTATTAACATGAATTAAGACTTAAATGAGGTCCTGCACATGGCCAGAAGTGTCCTACACATTTCAGATGTTCTTATGTCACTAAAAACATCCTACTGTACTTGCAGCGACTGAACGGTTTGCCTTTGTATTGCTTTATTTGCAATGTTCCAGCTCAGTGAATCTCCACCTTAAACATGCTGGAACATTTGTGTGAGCAGTAGAAGGCGATGACCAGTTACAGGGATAATGTGTTATTCCAAGATGCGCTATTTGAGGCTCATGAAAGAAGTGTGTCGACTTCACTCATGAGCCTCAAGTGTGTGTCAGCTTTTGAAGTCATTTGTAGAGGCCACCAAATTTGTCAGCATCATCTATGTCATCCGTTTAATATAAGGAAACTTATATTATTGTATTCACGCAATGAGGGATGGAAGATGAAGAGCATCTTCCAATTTCACCACTTGGTCAATGTCACTGACCTGGGTAGATGCAAGGGGAACGGAATGAAGATGATCATTATTGATTTATATCTTGAATCCTGTGCTTTGTTTTTTTGGTGAGTACTGATATAAATGTTACACTATATTTGCATATCAGAATAGCCATAGAACAAATCTGAATCCCCTTTTTCCACATTGTGGTAAAAACACAGACTGTATACAGTTCTAAGGTAGAATGGAATACATCAGACTTGTAAGACAGAGTAAAGTGGAATCAGTAGATATACTGCATTGCATGACACCATAACAGCTGGAGAGCAACTAGGTATAAGCTGTAAATAAGACACATGAATCTATAACGGTGCGGTAGACACTGGTTTTGCATTCAGTTCACTCTTATACTAGCTCCACGGCAATAGGTAAGTAGAAATTACAAATACAGAATATTTAGACAACATGTGGCTTTCTTATATGGAATCTGAAAAGGTTTTATGATTGGACAGAAGGAGACATGTCTCTGAGCACAGCTTGGTAGTATAAGTCTAGGCCTAAACATAATATATCCAGTATTTTTGTATTGCAGTAATACAAATACATGCTAGGCTGAGGCCGGGGTCCCACATGCTGTAAGCACAGTCACTGCAAAGTGGATGACATTCATCTTGCAGAAAAATATATCGATTTTGGAAGTCGCAGCATGTCAATTATCTACGGAATAATACCTACGGAAACACCAGTGTTTTTTTTCCTATAGGTATAATGGAAACAGAAAATCCATAGAAAACCTTCTGTGAAAAAAGCTGCAAGAAAAAATGCAATGCGTTGCCAACACATTTTTGTTGCAGCCTACTAGGTGGGGCCTTAGCTTTGAAGGGTTTTTTCCATGAACATAACCTATTGAAATTTGGAGACAATTTATTTTGCAGATACAAATAATGAGAAATGTATGCAGAATTTCAGGTTATCGGGGAGAAATGCTACAGGTATAATAAGATAACCCAACCATAATAACTGAGTCATATCTAAAGCTCAATAATCATATGCAGCCAGGAGAGTAGTAAAGGCAGGTTCAGGCTAAAAGCAAAGACTCCATCTATGCAAAGCTCAGACACAAACAGCAAAGTCTAGCACTAGTCCTTTGCAAACAGAAGAATCACTTGCAGCATCTGAATGGCAGCTTTATAAACATGAGTGTGTTTGGATCCTAAGTGTATTTTATCTAAAGTGTGACTTAAGATAAAGCGACTTTTGATTCAGTGGCTTTAGAAGAAAGCATATGAGTAGATACACATTTTATATTGACTGTGTTTTTACTTATATTTGTTATTTATTCTTGTATAATAGTCCTTACTAGGTAAGATGCGTTCCTTGCTTAGCAATGCAGCCCTGTGGACATTTAGCACCATTCATGCTCTGCCATAACAGGCATTGGAGGGGTATACTGTTTTGCACATTGTAAGCACATTGCAAATTTGGAATCCCAAATCCTGGATCTAAATGAGCAAACTGCAAAACTGATATCCAGAGCAGGAACTTGCTTGGATAAGTACAGAAGGGGGTAGTAACAGAGTGGTTTCAGGAACAGGAGGCATCTTGCTGGGTGATAGAAAGGAAGAGGGTAGAATATCAAGGAGATTAGTCCGGAACTGGCACACCCTAACAAGTTTGTTAAATTGGCAGATGAGGGGAATGTTAAGACAGGGATAACACTGCTACAGGAAGGCGCTTTGTCTGACAGGAGAATGTTTGTTCCATTAAGAACGGGATATGAATACAGGGCAGGACAGATAGATGTTGGTAGTGAGGGATTCAGTTATTAGGGGAGCAGGCAGGGCAATCTGTCACAAAGACCAGGATCATTGAACGGTGTGTTGCCCTTCTGATGCTCTTGTTCGACACATCGTGGATCAGGTTGATAGATTAATGGGCCCGAAAAAACTAGAGGTAGGTGAAAGGGCCTTAAAAATTATTTCAGGGAACTAAGATGCAAATTGAAGGAACGAAAATTAAAGTTGGAATTTTCTGACATACTACTTGTGCCACGGGCCATGCAGGAAAGGGAGGTAAACAAGTGGCTTAAGAGCTGATGTAGGAAGGGGGGGCTTGGGTTTTTGGAGAACTGGGATGCTGGTTTTATGGACGGGCTGCACCTCAATGAGGAGAGTGCAGCTTTGCTGGGTGAAACAATAGTTGGAGGAGTGTTTAAACTAGGAACTGTGGTGGAGTAATGACAAATATAGAGGGCAAGATAGTGTAAACAGGGAAAGGGGCTAAGTAAAGTAACTGGAGGTGGTTTAGGTAAGATCAGTCACTAAGGAGAAGAGGAGTAGGGATAGAGATATACACATAAAATGAATATATAAAATGCCACGAGTGTCACTAACAAGATGGAGAAACTAGAAATGATAATGTTGGAAGACATATGACATAGTGGGGATAAGTGAGACATGACTATAACTGGGCTGTAAATATACTGGGATACAGTCTGTTTAGAAAAGAACATACTAACAGACAGAACAAGGGCTTTGATTGTATGTGAAATTCTGCCTTACGTCAGTTCCAAGTAATGAAGTATGGTGGAAATAGGGGACGGATAAAGAATAACAAAATACCAATAGGGTTTGTTACAAGTCCTCAAATATAATGCAAGAAGCAGAAAATGTATTCAAAAAGGCAAATGTAATGAAGTCATTATTATGGGATTTCAACTAACTGGAAATAAATTGGGAGGCATAAACCTTCATATCCATAAAAGGGAACAGGGAGGGGGCCACACGGTAGCTCAGTGGTTAGCACTGCAGCCTTGCAGCACTGGAGTCCTGGTGTTCAAATCCCGCCAAGGGCATAAAACCGTCTGCAAGGAGTTTGTATGTTCTCCCCGTGTTTGCATGGATTTCCATCCCATATTCCAAAAGACATACTGATAGGGAAAAATGTACATTGTGAGCTCTATGTGAGGCTCACAATCTACATAAAAAGAAAAGGGAACAGGGTTTTGTTAGTAGGACTAATTCTGACAGATGGACATGACAAATTGTCAAAAGTGGAGGTTCGGAGTCACCTAGGTAATAGCGACCACAACTGGTAAGTTTTCCTGTAAACTTTAACAAGATGTGTCATAGAGTTGGTACAAAACACTAAACTTAATAGCATAAACTTAGACAACTTCTTCAAAGTGAAGGGGACATTAAGTAAATGGGACATTTTCAGAACCATTCTGAAAAGTACCAGTGAAAAAAATGTACTGTATTGGAATCAGTGTCTTAGATATAACAGAAAAACAATGTAGCTATCTAAAATCGTAAGGAGTACAATGAGTGATAAAAAGAAAGCAGTTAAAGTAGTACCACAAGAAGGTAGTAACAGAGCATTAAAAATTATAAAGAGCACTCGTGTGACTCTACCTCTCTACCGATTCAATGGGAAGCCTTAAAGTGCGTCCTCCGCGGAGTTCTGATGAAGCACGGTGCTCGCCTGAAGAGAGAGGCGGGTCAGAAACTTCGCTCCCACCTGACGGATCTGGCGACCCTTGAGGCGCAACACAAGCGTACGCTTCAGCAGGCCACTCTAGCTTCCCTAACTGCAACGCGACAGGAGATCAGGGCTCTTATTGAACGGAAACAACAGAGGCTTAGGCAACTGGGGAAGCGCTCGTTTTATGAATGGGGTAATAAAGCGGGTCGTCTGTTGGCCCGTGCGGTCCGGGAACGTCATGCGGCTCAACATGTAATGGCTGTCAGGAAACCTTCGGGCTCCGTCACTCATGCCACTTCGGAGATCGCTTCCACTTTTCACGACTTCTATAGTTCCCTTTACCACCTACCCCCCCCCCCCCCCCGCACTCAGTACACCCGGCTCCTGTCCCTACTCCCTCCCTCTCCCAGTATGTTGCCAATACTGCTCTTCCTTCTCTTTGCTCTGAGGCCGTGGCTTTGCTTGAGGACCCTTTTTCAGATAGGGAACTGGAACTGGGTATTGCCGCTCTCCCAAGTGGGAAATGCCCTGGTCCTGATGGCTTTACGGCCAGGTTTTTTAAGGTGCTGAAAACTGAGCTTTCTGCACCGCTACTGCGGGCCTTCAACTCCATTTCTTCCTCTACTCCTTTTCCCTCGGCCTTTCTCCAAGCCCATGTTACTGTCATCCCCAAGGAGGGTAAAGACCGCCTCCTCTGTGCCAATTATAGGCCAATTTCGCTCCTGAATACAGACGCTAAATTGTATGCGAAACTGATTGCCAACCGCCTGAGTCCGTTCATGGAAAGCCTTGTACATCCTGATCAGGTGGGCTTTATCCCCTGTAGGGAAGCCCGAGATAATACCCTGAGGGCCTTTTCGGCGATACATTATGCGCAACTCGCAAAGACCCCTTTGCTGCTATTGTCTCTAGACGCGGAAAAGGCCTTCGATAGGGTTGACTGGAAGTTTCTTGAGGCTACGTTAGCCCAAATAGGCATAGGCCCCGTCATGCTCACCCGTATCCAAGCCCTTTACAATTCTCCCCTGGCGCGGGTCCGAGTTAATGGTATGCTTTCCCCTCCCTTCTCAGTCCATAACGGGACTCGACAGGGCTGCCCGTTGTCCCCACTCTTATACGCCTTGGTTATGGAGCACCTGCTGGTTGCCCTTCGGCAAAACCCCGATATTCAAGGTTTGCGTGTCCGTAATAGTCATCTGAAGGTATCTGCCTTTGCGGATGATGTACTCCTCTTCATCACTAATCCTCTTATCTCACTTCCATCTGTCCTCAAAGAAATTGGTACATATAGTTTCTTCAGTAATTATAAGTTGAATTTGGCAAAGAGTACGGCCCTGAATGTTTCCTTGTCTCCGTCGTCTCTTCGCGCCTTGCAAGCCTCTTTCCCCTTCTCATGGTCCTCTAACTCTATTCGGTACTTGGGGGTACAACTCCCGCGCTGTCTTGCGGATACCTATACCCTGAACTTTCTCCCGATCTTGCGCTCTTTGAAGTCGGATCTTGAGCGGTGGGACACTAAGGGTCTCTCCTGGCTAGGACGTATCAACCTCCTGAAAATGAATGTCCTCCCCAGATTGTTGTATCTTTTCCAGACGGTCCCTATAATCTTGCCTTCATCCTTCTTCGCGACGGTCAATAAGGTATTTGGTAAGTTCATTTGGTCCTCGAGACCTCCACGTATAGCGCGTACTGTTCTGTCTAGGTCGAAACGCAATGGGGGTCTGGCTGTCCCAGACTGCTCGAACTATTTTCTAGCGGCGGTAGCTGCGCGTATTCTGGATTGGCATCATTCGGCGCGTTCCAAACTTTGGGTCGCTCTAGAAGACTCTGTGAGCCCTATCCCCCTCATGGCCCTACCCTGGCTTCGAGAGAAGTTTTGGGCCGATGATAGGGATCATCTGCTCCCCTTTGTGGCGCGCCAGACTATGGGAGTTTGTCGTAGGCACAGTGCCATGCGGCTACTCTTCACAAATGATGGCCCGTTGACTCCCTTCACAGGCAACCTTGACTTCCCCCCGGCGTTTGGATCCCGCTTCTTGCTTGGACGAGTAGACTCCCCTATCCTTCGTTTTCAACATGTCACTTCATCCACCTCGCTCATTTCACGCACTGACCTTCTCACCCATCTGTCCTGTCCGGACACTGTTGCCTCCCGTTGGCAATACGCTCAACTGTCTCACTTCTACCTCTCCTCGAGATCTTCGCGGGACTTGCACAGACCTCTACGGCCTTTTGAGCGCCTGTGTGTTTCCCCTTCGCCTCCTTCTCATACTATTTCCCTTCTATATGGTCTTTTGTCGGATGGGGTGGGGGATTCGCCTCCTTCCTTTACTGAGAGTTGGGGTAGGGAACTGGGAATCTCCCTCCCCCTTGAGATGTGGTCGCAGGCTTTTAGTGCATGTCATAAGTTCTCTGTGTCGTGTAGGGCCCAGGAGACTAATTATAAGATTCTCTCTAGATGGTATAGGGTCCCTGCTCTGCTCCATGGTATCTACCCCTCGGTTTCTGACAGATGTTGGAGGTGTCTTAAGGAGCGTGGCACGATGACTCACATATGGTGGGGCTGCCCCCTTTTGCGTCCCTTTTGGTCTGGAGTCAGGAGTGTTATCCGGCAGGTCACAGGTATAGATCTGGCGGACGATCCAGTTCCACTGCTCCTCTCCATATTTCCCCAGAGGTTCCGTAAGCCTACCCGCAGACTCCTCGGCTTTTTGTTGGTGGTAGCTCGCTCGGTAATCCCTAGGCTGTGGAAGACCACTTCCCCCCCCCCTCCCTTCTCTCCTGGCTGAATGAGGTTCTGTCGATCCGCACAATGGAGTCTCTGATTGCTGAACTGCATCCAGAGAATTCCAGGCATCACCAGACCTGGCTCCTTTGGAACCATTTCTATTATTCCGCTGACTTCCGCTCCCTCTTTCCCTCTGTGTCTCCTGTCTGATGTCTTTTTGTTTGTCTTGTTTGTTTTTCATTGTTCTGGTATAATACTCGCATTTTCTTATTGTTTATGCTCTATCTTGTATTCTTATATTGTATTGTTTCGTTTTTGATTTGTTGAGTCTGCTGCGCCAGACTCCCACACTTGGTTCTGCTGTATTATTTGCATTGATATCTTGGCTCTGCTGCGCCAGAGCCGTCCCCCCCCCTCCCCCCCTCTAGGTCCCTTCTCCTTCCCCAACTTCTGTTAATGGCCCCTTGGTTTCCTATTTCAGAGACTCGCTCCATTCCAGCGCCCTCTTTCCTACTCCCCATACTCCCCCCCCCTTTTTTTTCTTTTGTTTTTGTCTCTTTTTTTTTTTTTTTTTTTTTTGTGTTTTGTGTATTGTGTTAAAATTTGTTTGAAAAATTTCAATAAACTTTAATGTTAAAAAAAAAAAATTATAAAGAGAAAAAAAAATTGTATGAAAGTAAAACAAAGATTAAGGCAGGGAGAATGGAAGGAAGGAAAGTAATCACGATGTATAGTTTTAGAATAAAAGGTATGAAAAAGTTACACTATGTAATATGGCTCTAATGGCCATTTAGCTATTTAATTAGCTCTCCAGCAGAGTTCTTAAAAACTCGATATTGAGAAGGATCACCATCTACACCATCTTAACTTTGATCTCTGTGACAATAACCAACATCATATCAACAAAAAAGTGAGGTATTACGTTCCGTTGTCCTAGTAATAGTTCTGGTATGTACAGCAGCTTCTAATTGCTTAATCTTAAAGGGGCTGTCCCATCTCAAGGATACTATCTATGCTGGTAGCTTATGTACATTGAAGACTTTTCATAAATATATTGCATTAGAAATTCTGCTTTCTTTGCCTGCTATGTGAATTTATTGCTCCAATTGTTTGCACAGAGTTGCTATAACCACGGACCTGTGAGATAGGACAAGTGATGTCACTTACTCTGTGTCAGCAGGACAATCGGTTCAGTTAATTGCAGTTTTGCTGATAAAGCCAAGTCTGTTATCTCTCTATGTACACACACGAATAACACTGATTCCAATCTGTACAAGAATCTGCATAATATCTGATCTTCAGAAGGATATTGTGTGTCCTGTTCAGAGGGGGGGGGGGAGATAAAGGAAGTGAGAAGCAGACACTGCAGGAAAAGCTGAAACAAGGAGATGGGAGAATCACTTTAAAGGGGTTTTACCATTTTTCTCTCTCACTAGTCTGTCTTCTGGTTCTTCTTTTCATTTACTGTATTCTCCAATAAGCTGATATTCTGGCTTTGACTAATGAAGAGGACACTATGAAGTACTTCAGCAGATACAGACATTGCCTTTACTATTAGAGATTGTTTATGATTACTAGAAATCTATAATAATGCAGATCAAATATGCAAAGTAAATGTTTATAAATTTAAAGAGGATTGGAGAACACTAATACCCCATGCCTACAACGTTCCTGCAGTAAACTCAATGCTATCTTTATATTTACAGAAAGAGATACAGCACTGTCTGAGCTTTCATCAGCAAACTGCAAATAGCTGACCTGATTGTCCTGACCACAGAACTGTACATAACAGCTTTGTGAATAGTCACAATCTGGAGAACTCAGCTCCACCATAGAGCAGTGTGTTAGCTGACCTGTTATCAGATACAGAACAAGTGTTATGACAATGATGTGTAAACAATGGGGGAAACATTTCACGTAGCATTTCTTTCAATTTACACAAGCTAACAGTATAGATAAGATCCTTGACATGGGACAACCCATTTAATTCTTGTCAGCCAGCCAAAAGATGTGAAAGTATTTTGTTCTAAATGCAACGTGGCACAATACAATAGTGTGTATTGCAGATAAAGATACAAAACATGTATAAACAAAAGCAAATATACATACATGTAGTAGTAATAATGATCTACAGCCCCAGTTCCAAAAAAAAGTTAAGAAACTGAGTAAAATATACAGAAAACAAGAATGCGATGGTTTGGAAAGTTATACATATTTCAATTTTTTGCTGCTGCCATCAAATTCTAAATGTTTACTTATTTTTTTAAAATGATATGGAAAAATGTCTAACTTTCCACTTTTGATTTGTGTTCTGTTTTTTTTCTGTGAATAAAATATGGTTATATGAGATTTCCAAATCATTGCATTCTTATTTCTTTCACGTTTTGCACAGCGTCCCAACTTTAAGGGAATTGGGCTTATATGAATACATATAAACATACACAAGTATTCTGTCAACGGTAGCATGCACTAGTGAAGGAGACTTACATGTTACTCAGTATATTTAGGCTAAGAACCCCATGGGCCAGAAATGCTGCACTAAAGCGCTGCGGGAACAACCGCGGCGGGAACACATCTTGGTTCTTCCCGCAGCGTTTGAACAGAAAGTTCATAGAGGTTTCCTCCGCGGACTTTCTGTTACCATTATATCTATGGGAACGCCGCCAGCGTTTCCAGAGATATAATTAACATGCTGTGATTTCCAAAATTGCACCGGTTTTGCAAATTGCAGCATGCTTGCACTTCGGATTTTAATGCAAAGTGGGCATGGGATTCGCATGAATACTGAGAGATACTGAGTTTGCCCATTCCCCTCACTCCTGACATCTGCCTGTTTGGCATTTTAAATAAAGAAACTTGGTTGCACCATGTCAGGATCTTTCTGTGTGAATCTTTATTCATTTCCAGAAAAAAACCCATCATACTCAATTGGATGGCTTCACGTCCGCCATCCTTATCTATGTAGAGGAAGCTAGTGAATTCTACTCTGCTCTACAGTCAAATAATGTATATAAAGGGAGAGGATGTCCTCACAAATTCCAAACAGAACTCAACAGTAGCCTAATATACTGGCCCATCCTTTCAACAGGCTCTCAACTCACTAATTCTGCGAGAGACTGCATGATAGCGGTAGTACCTATGACCTCTCTTATGTAGTATGATCATGTACAGCCCTGCATAGATATATCAACAACCTATGACAGACTCTATTAAGAGATATGCTTTACAGCAGCCACATGGACCATATAAGCGATAGTCTAGAGATGTTCATTTAGACCTTTGGGAGAGCTGTTATCTGTCATTGTACAGTAAAGGGACATAGATCAGCTATATTAATCCAGTATTGTGAACGGTGGTCCCTGAGTTGTCTACAAATAGATGATACCTTTGATTGTAGCCCTTCCTGCGCTGATAATAAAGGGACTTCTGCAAAGAAATTTACAGATAGTGAAGCGTCAGCCTGAAAAGCTGAACTTACAGTATGGATTACTTTTGCTAAGACGCTAACCTTCTTATCCATTTCCAAGCTCTGCTACAGTCACACATCTGATCCTGGCGGCCTTCCTAGGACTGGTCGCATGTTATTTTTTTATTTGATGGATTTGAATTTCTTATTATTTCAATTTGGCTTCAGCTCAGCTCTCTCCCTTCTTTTCTTTCAGTGGCTGTTTGCATGACCACACACATACACAGTGTTACACAGCTATTAGAAGTGTATAGTGAGCAAACCTTATCCTTTCCTGTTGTGAGCTATTGTAGACAAAATTTTGTTTTATTTTTTTGTGTACTGTGAGCTGGATAAGAGCTGCTGCAGACTATGTAGCTGCTGTTAGAATTTGTATTATGGCAAGAAAAAAGCAGCTAAGTAAAGAGAAACGAGTGGCCATCATTACTTCGAGAAATGAAGGTCAGTCAGTCCTAAAAAGTGGGAAAACTTTGAAAGTGTCCCCAAATGCAGTTGCAAAAACCATCAAGCACTACCAAGAAACTGGCTCACATTAGGACCGCCCCAGGAAAGGAAGACCAAGAGGCTTTGACTGTTTCATAAGGAAAACAGGAAGTGAGAAGAGACAGCAAGCAAAGCTGCTGAAACACGGAAATGGGAAACCCCTTTAATATAATTAAACCGAGATCAGAATATGAATATAATAACGTTATCACATAAACTATACTGTACATATACGGATTAAAAATGAAGTCTGAATTCTAATTTAATCAGTTGTTTGAATCACTCCAGTTTCCTTCTCTTACTAATACTACCACATGAGCCCTTAATGGCATTTTGTAGGGTTGTACCTTTAAGTGCGGGAATTTGATAATTGGATTATATTGGTGTCTATGATAACTACTTAACCAGCTGCCATAGTTACATAACCATTTACCTGTATTTGATAAAGACATGTATAAAATATAATGAGTTTCATTTCCCAAACAATTTCACTTGAGTCCATTTGATTTTCTTTGCTGTTCTTTGTATTGTACATTTGTAAAAGGCTTTGTTAAGAGCCGAGGTTGTTTTGTATAATCAAACAATAGATCTTCATATATAAAACACTAGTAAAATAAGATACGGAAGACAGGGAGCTCAAACAAGAAAAACTCATTACATAAATACAAAAATGTTGGGTAAAGAAATATCTTATTTTATATCTTTTATCTAAGGAAAATAAGAATGACCCCTTACCACCATTGCAAAGAGAAGAGAAATCTTGTAATAAAAAAAGACTAATAACCTCATGTTGGAAAGAAACAAGTGCTGAAACCTTATCATCACAACACAGTGATATGCAATATAGCTCATCCCTGATAAACTTAACCTTTCAAGCAAATATGTTTTTCTACTGGTAGAACCTACTAGTTTTCCCTGATTCTATACAGAATACGTTATCTCAAAAAAACACTCATTAAAAGGAGCAGAATAAAAATAAAGCTGAGATAACATATTTCAGCCAAGAATTTACATCTCAAGGTGAAGACTCTATTCTATTCATTATTATTATTTTACTTGTTGCTAGGATATGCTCATAACATTTTGGATGGGGTAAAAGGGGGAAAGAACCTGTCTGAGCCCCCTGGTTATATTGGCAATGAGGAAACCCACCATCACTAGTCCCCTGTTGGAATTAAGCAACGCTCCCACATGCACACCACTGTTGAATACAGTCTATGGGGCTAAACTAAGTAAAGAGCTCAGCTGATTGACAAATGTTGTTTGTCACCAACCTCTTCAACTAATGCTGTGATTGCTGCATCCAGTAATTCAGCCAAGTGAAGAGAGACAGAGACTGCAGATAACAGTAAGTTTTGTATCTCATCCCTTACCCTTTATTGACATTAGGGCTATTCAGTGCTTTCTATATTTCTGATTAAGTGAAATTTAGAAAGCAGAATCATAGGAGACATCATGTTCTTAATCCCCTAGCTCATAAATCTGGCCCGAAGTGATTTTGGTATTTTACACTTGATAAAGGGCTTGTTCACAGCCTGAAATGTGTTGTGCCATACAGTTTATTACCTACTCTTATGAAAGGTTCTTCAACCAAATTCCTTGACCTGTGTCTCAGCTTCATAACCAGAGAGCATGGATCTTCTGCTACGGACCTCTGGTCCCTGCTGTTGTCCAATCCGTTACCTCAGGGACAGTTGAGAATTGCAGATTCCATGCAAAGTCCATAGAAATGTGATGTTTTGATGTATGATGGATACATCATAGACCAAGGTAAACCAATATGCTGTATATTACAAGCAAAACAAGCAGAATTTTGAATGACCTTAGAATGCCAAATAACTTAGATCAGAAAGCCTTATTTACTACTTAGAAAAGTGTTGGACAACCTGGCATGTTTTTCCCCTACAGCATGTTTATCAAAAGGGTGTGAGCCCTATTAATGAATCTGTTGCATACTCCTCTGCGAGAGACCAGCATAGTCTACAGAAACCATATAGTGCCCAGTGTTTCCATGACAAGAGCAGGCTAACGTATCATAATTAGAGATGAGCGAGTAGTATTTGATCGAGTAGGTATTCGATCGAATACTACGGTATTCGAAATACTCGTATTTGATCGAGTACCACTCGCTATTCGAATGGAAAAGTTTGATGCAGAACCAGCATTGATTGGCCGAATGCTATACAGTCGGCCAATCAATGCTGGTTCTTCTCCTACCTTTAGAAGTCTTCTCCGTGCAGCTTCCCCGCTGCGTCTTCCGGCTCTTCATTCACTCTGCCAGGCATCGGGCCTGGGCAGAGCCGACTGTGCATGCCCGCTTGTAGTGCGGGCATGCGCAGTCGGCTCTGCCCAGGCCCGATGCCTGGCAGAGTGAATTCAGAGCCGGAAGACACCGCGGGGACGCTGCACGGAGAAGACTTCTCGGAGGATCCAGCCCGACCCTCACTCGTGGACTTGGTAAGTGTAATTTGATCGA
This sequence comes from Leptodactylus fuscus, assembly GCF_031893055.1. Lineage (NCBI taxonomy): Eukaryota > Metazoa > Chordata > Amphibia > Anura > Leptodactylidae > Leptodactylus > Leptodactylus fuscus. The sequence goes on from NC_134266.1 coordinate 149,345,625, forward strand.
ACGTTGCCTACCCCTGAAACAAGCATTTTCCCCCATAGAGTATAATAGGATTCGATATTCGATTCGAATAGTCGAATATCGAGGGGCTACTCAAAACGAATATCGAATCTCGAACATTTTACTGTTCGCTCATCTCTAATCATAATGTATATACAGAATTGGAAAGTAATATAAACTTTGATGCTGCTTTATAGGATTGAGGTGAATAGTGTTGAGTTTTGCAGAGAATGCCAAGTGTTAGAATCGTGTTGTTAAACATAACAGATTAGAAAGCCAACTCGGGTTTCATTTACTTACATGGCAGCAATTGGAACAGTAGTCTTCTCATGTCTGGATTTGCATTTGTTTCTAGTTTCTCCATCACAAGATTCAGTTATACATAAGTCACACGTAATGATTTCAATGTATAAAGAATACAACAAAAACAGACATGTAACTTTGGTGCACTGCCAAACTTTATTTTCCCATATATTTGTTGAGGGAAACATTTGACATAAATGGTGGTTAAATTCAAGACATACATGTCTTATGTAAGGAGACCTTTCTATGCACCCATTCATCCTGCTTGGGAACGATATACTCCAACAAAGGTGTCCCCCGGTTTTCGCAGGTGTGCACTGCTCTCCATACTTGGTGGCATCTGTAGCGTCCATTAACACAGGTGAGTGGTCTTCTGCCATTACACTTAATGCATTTGTCCAAAAAAAGCAGAAAAGTAAATCAAATAAAAAAGGCAGTAGTCCTATAGTGTTAAGGATTCGTCAGAGTATTAATGTCTTATTACTTTGAAAATATAGAAATCACATCCTGGTAAACTGAAATCTGGAAATAAATGTATGTTTGCATATAATAAAATAAAGATACATATACAAGGTTTAGGGTTTGTTTGAAGAAATCCTACTACAAGAACTCTTCAGACTGAATGTCACAAGATTGAAACACTGACTCATAGAATCAAGGATTCATTTTTGAATGGATTAGCTGGCTCCAAATATCCTAAAGAAATAAAAAAAAAGGTTTCCCTTTGTAACCATTAAATATAGTCAATTTGTGTGGTGACATGACTAACAAAATGCTGTGTCTCAAAATGACCAAATAAACCCTAAATATTCTGCATTAGCGAGTATGTGTCAGTACAAGTCCGACTGTAACGTCTCTTTTACCTCTTGTAAAATCCAATACTAGGAGATGGCAATTGTATATGTTTTGCCATTACTATAGGGATATATCTCTTAGTACCAAACCATTCATAGATGACTATTCTCCCACAATATGTTTTGCCACAACATTAACCATAGAAGCAATTTATGAACCATATTAACTGTTTATATCCCCTGAGAAAAAATCTTGTCACATTTGAGGTGCTTTTTGTTGCTGTTTTTTAACACATTCATGTACTTTATGATATCGTAATCACTGTATAATTGTTCAGAACATAAATTCTGTTCGCATAAATTTGATATTATGGTTATTTGTTTTCAATTGCAATTTAGTTATGTGCATTCTATTCCTTGTGCCCCATGTCTCTAAGATCCTCCGCTGCTTTCAGTTTCATCAGTTTTATGATCATGGATAAATTGGGTTTATTTTTTAACATGGTTTTGTTCAACAAAAACGATAGAATTTTTTCATTGTTACAAGGAAGAAGAACCATTTCTGTTGTGAGGTTCTTCAACGTTTTATCTGGAACTTAAGAATGGTATATAGTTTACTTATGTAATATATGAAGCAGTTTGGTATGCAGGAGGCCAAGTAATGCTCACATCTCCATCTTAAAGAATAGACATAAGTAGACAACATGCTCCCTTCTCTTGGCTAGATGTGCATGTGTTGAAGAAAAGCGAGGAAGAGAAAGACAGACAAGTCAATGTCTTAAATGATTATTGGTATGAAGGAAGGAAAAGAGGCGAGTGGCAGTGTGTGGGTTTGAATACATTAATATAGAGACATAAGAGGGAATATTATCCCATTCCTTGTTTTTCAGGAAACAGCAGACATAATGGGTGCATGTTTGCCCATCTTGTCCATTTTAATAGGCCAACAAAATCCGAAGGCTATGCCATATCTCTGACCCGCCTGATATAGTCTCTGAGTTCGTGTTGGTCTCTTAGTCCCATATCTCTGCAAACCCACTCAAGATCACATTCTTCTGCTCCTGGTACTGCATCATAAACACTACCTTCACTAGGCAAACTAGTAAAGGTAGTAAACTTCACTCTCTTGCGTTTAGATGTCGGAGAAGAACTTAATGGGTCCTCACTTGCTTCCCTACTAGAGCCTCCACCACCAGAGGAGCCATCTCCACGTCCATGAGATTGACTTTGTACACTGGCCTGAGAACTGCTGTTACTACTACTTCCCCTTGCTTCCCCTCTACAGCAAGAGGAATGATGAGGTGGCAGAGTTCCTGCTTCTAAGGGATTTCCAGGACTTTCAGGTTGTGGGGATAATTCTCCTCGTGCCCTAAGAGGTTGTCCATTTCCAAGAAAAACCCAGTGGTGAGAATGATCAGGATTTGCCTGGCCCTCTGGTGGAACCCTTTTGTGTCTGTATTTTAAAACAAACACAATACAGTTTATAAGGAAGACCAGTATGGCAAGGCAGAAAACTCCAAGGAGAGCATACATTCCAATCTCTAGGTCTGTTAATCCTCGAGGCAATTGAGGATACACTGTAGGGATAGGCAAAGAGAAATCCCCAGGAACATGTGAACTGTGCTCTTCAACTGGTGTAGACAGAGTTATCATCGATGTTGTTCGTGATGTTTCTTTGTTTTCTTGCACAGGTGAGTGTGGGGGTATCTCAGTTAATAATTTTCCTTGTTCACCTTCTCCTCCTGGTTCAAGTGAGCCAAAAACAACATGAACAAGAGCTGTCGCTGTGAAAAGTACACTTTTTCGTTTAGTTTTTTGGCAGCTTTCATTAATTATCATTTCTGCTCTAAGCAAAGACCCCGTTCCTTGCTCTTCTCCAGCAATAACAAGAGGAAATGTACGTTCTGGGCTTACAGATACCACCTTTTCATCCAAGCTAGTGACAGCCAGTGTGTAATCTTTAGGATCATAGAGTGACAATGGTGCCGAAGTTCCATCGCTGAATGTGAGCCAAAGGTTAAGTAGAGCTTCCTAAAACCAAAAAAAAAAACAAAAAACATATCTGAGCTCTGAATATCATAACACATATTGTTCTGCCAGCAGCAGGCATATATGATTTCTTTATCATCAATAATCCCATGTGTAACAATAGGGTCCTAGCTTGAATGTGACCAAAGTCAGTATCATCATGAAGTTTGCCTGTTCTCTGAGGGCTAGGCCAAGCACTATTAGAGAAAGTGGTAACTTAGGGGATCACTGAGGAAAGAGATGTAATACTCTGCCTTTAAAGTGGTTTACCCATCTGGGAAAGTTACTTCTTATCCATAGGAACACAGATTGGTGGGAGTCCAACTGCTCAGATTCCCACCAATCAGGGTAACAGCGTAATATTGCGTCCCATTCTGAATGGAGTGATGGTTGCCGGTGATGGTGGTCAGACAGCATGCACACCACTCCATTCATTTCAATGTGTGTGCCGGAAATAGTTGAAATAACTCAGATATTTCTGGCAATCCCATTCAAATAAATGGAGTGGTGCACATCATGCCTGACCTATTCAGAAAGTTATATGTATTCCTTCTGGTATTCCTGTGTTATTCCTTGCTCATAAAAAAACACAAGGAGCTTTATTAGTTTTTTTAATGAAATTATTTTATGAAATTATTTATTGGTTGACGATGGTGGACATAAGGAAATTAGTTTGTGGGCTCTAGCAGAAACACCTTGTGTACAGTGCTGCAGAATATATTACCGCCATATATAGTAAGTAATAAGAACTAAACTTATGAGTATGGATGGCAATGCAAATGTGCGCCTAATGCACATACTTTATGTACGGTGTAAATGTTATTCAATATTCAAATAAATGTTAAAAAAAATGACTCTGGGAATAGAATAAACGGAAACCTACATAACAATAGAATTGAACTGAATTTAGTAACTAGCATAGAAAATCCATATCTAGCACTATTACATGAATTTGTTAATGCCTAGTATAGTACAAGAATGAATGTTCCTCTTTAAATGGCATAAACATTTACAATGATTTAACATTTGTGAGAAGGATAACCATGCCAAACTTATATCACTCACAACATATAAGAAGCGAAGATGAAATATACTTTGAGAATATTCTTCTCTTTTTCATAGAGTAATGCAACACTTCAGAGAGCTAAGACCAGAACTGGTTCTACAAATGCTTTAATGTTGCTATATTACTTTCGGGATTATATTTATCTGCTTAAAACACATTCTAACATTATAAGTACGTTTAGCGATAATATCTTGACAAGAACATATATTTATACAACGCTCTGGCATCTAAATTAAAATTGCCCTTTGAAATAAGTTTATTTTCACACTGTTCCTTGAACGTACTATTTTGTAGATGATACTGTAGAAAGACTCCACTTTCTTCTAGAATGCAGACACTTACTTGTTTTGGATACTTTAACAGATGCTGGGCCGTTGTCTTTGCTACTATAGTGTGGCTGTTTCCAGGACTGGCATGGAGGGAAAGGGATAGTCCTGATAAGACCTGCGCATTGAGCTCTACAATGCTGACCTTCTCCTCCGTCACTGTAATTGTAGTTTCGCCCAGAACTGCTTCCATAAGTGGAGACACCACCTGTTCAAGATAAGAAAGAAATAGACAAAGCACCATGAAATTACCTTCTTATAATATCTGAATATACAATATGATATCTGCAGCCACTTTCCAGACAGAAGCAGCCAAACAAGCTTTTTCTCTGAAACAATGAGAATACCAGTGATACTATGGCTATCAGTTACTGTCCGTTATATGTCCGTTTCCCATAGACTTCAATGTAAAAAAAAATAAAAAAATGGACAATTGCTGTCTGTTTTTTTCGAACAGACAGAGAAGTCCTGCATGGTCCTGCATGTAGGATTATTTTATCCACCAGAAAAAAACAAACGTGTGTAAACAGACACTAAAGGACATAAATGGACACAAGATAAAATCCCATTGAAATGAATGGGAATTTTAACGACTTCTGACAGTCCATTGCTGAAATCTTGAATGGACAATAGTCACGGATAGAGATGAGCGAACACTAAAATGTTCGAGGTTCGAAATTCGATTCGAACAGCCGCTCACTGTTCGTGTGTTCGAACGGGTTTCGAACCCCATTATAGTCTATGGGGAACAGATACTCGTTAAGGGGGAAACCCAAATCCGTGTCTGGAGGGTCACCAAGTCCACTATGACACCCCAGGAAATGATGCCAACACCTCTGGAATGACACTGGGACAGCAGGGGAAGCATGTCTGGGGGCATCTAACACACCAAAGACCCTCTATTACCCCAACATCACTGCCTAACAACTACACACTTTCCACATTCAAAAAAACCTCTATCAAAGTGGGAAAATACCTGGAAACCTTCTTTACTCCCCAAATGGATGGACACAAACCCCAATTTAAGCTCAACAAACAGTAACAACCACCCCTTTAAATCACGTTCCCCATGACAACCACAAATGGAATAGGCAATGGGAATTCCAAAAGCCCTCACCCTTAACTGTCATTTTGAGTGTGTGTGTGTGTGTGTGTGTGTGATGTGGTAAGACCTTCCAAAATTCACTTTTCTAGCCCTTAACATGAGCCCTTCCAAACAAAGTTACAGGACCTTAAGCTGAGCTACCAGCAGAGATTGAGGCCCTTGGCATGAGTAGAGCCTTGCACCAGCAGTGTTTTTGGCACTTAGGGTGGAGTTGAGCCTTGTACCAGCGTGTGTCCCTTAACATCAGGCGGGCCCTAAGTTCTGCACTTTGCACAAAAGTTCCACATTAACTAGGCTGAATGGTACAAAGATTAGTAGGCCCGAGAACCAGGAACAGGTCTTGCAATGGCTGTCGGATAACGCTTAAAGCACATTGTCCACCAGCCAGTCAGCCTCTACCTCCTCTTACCCAACAGTCTTGTCCTCCTTCCACCCAAAATTCCCAATCTTCCCAGAACAATAACCCCAACTGTCCCTGCTCCCCAGAGCTGTTCTCCCTTCCTTTGACTGTACCGCAACCTAACCCTCCATTTCGCGATTCCACGGACCTAACAGACGAGTATCTGTGTCCAGATGCTCAAACACTAGAGTCTCCTCCATCTCCGGTCGATTTGGTGGCGGATGACCAGCAACCCACCCTCATCGACGACAATGAGACGCAGTTGCTGTCAGGGCAGCCAGTTGATATGCGCATTGTGCAGGAGGAGGAGGCGAGACAGGAGTTGGAAGAGGAGGTGGTGGACGACGAGGACACCGACCCCACCTGGACAAGGCGGATGTCAAGCTGGGAAAGTAGTGTGGATGTTGAGGCAGGTGCAGCACCAAAAAGGGTAGCTAGAGGCAGAGACATGTCCAGAGGCAGAGGTCAGCTGCTTTGCCGAAGCCAGGCCAGACCCGGAATGTCCGAAGATGTTCCCTTTTGTACCCAGCCCAGAAAAACTCCCCCATCGAGGGCACGTTTCTTGAAGGTGTAGAGTTTTTTCAAGGAATGCGCCGAGGACAGATATAGTGTCGTCTACACAATTTGCCTCTCGAAATCGAGTAGGGACCCTGAGAAGAGCAACCTGTCCACCACTTCAATGCACCGTCATTTGGAATCCAAGCAATGGAATCAGTGGCAGGCAGCAACGGCAGGACAAACGTCGCCCGCCGTTCATGCCACTGCCTCTGCTCACAGTGCTGGCGATGCACTCCAGAGGACGAGCCAGGACATCACTTCATCTGCCTCCGCCACTTTGTTGACTTCTCCCTCATCCTCCCCTGTTTCTGTCTTATCTCCTTCTCCTGCACCATCAAAGGCACCATCAGGCGCTTCTTTACAACAACCCACCATCTCTCAGACATTGGAGCGCTGGCAGAAATACACCGCTAACCACCCACCCACGCCAGCCTAGAACGCCAACATCGCTAAACTGCTGGCCCAGGAGAGGTTGGCGTTCCGGCTAGTTGAAACTCCCGCCTTCCCGGACCTGATGGCAACTGTGTCACCTCACTATGCCATCCCTAGCCGTCTCAACTTCTCCCGGTGTGGCGTCCCCGCCTTGCACCAGCACGTGTCACTCAACATCAGGTGGGCCCTTAGTTCCGCGCTTTGATGCAAGGTCCACTTGACCACCGACACTTGGACAAGCGCCTGTGGTCAGGGATGCTGCTTATCTTTAAGGACAGGCAGGGTGAATGTGGTGGAGTCTGGTCCCGGGGTGCAAACTGAGGTACCCTATCTCCTCTCCCAGGCCAAAATTCATGGCAGGAGTAGACTGAAACCCTACGACGCTGCAACCTCCACCACAGCTACTAGCGGCAAACGCTAAAACACTGGTGTGGGGAGACGTCAGCAGGCGGTGCTGAAGCTCATCAGCTTGGGGGACAGACAGCACAGTGCCTCCGAGGTCAGGGATGCCATCCTGGCTGAGATGGCATTTTTTTTTCCCTGCTACACCTGGGGCCTGGCATTTTTACGCCTGTGATAATGGCTGGAACCTGGTAGCGGCTCTGGAGCTTGCCAGCCTCCAACACGTTCCATGTTTGGCCCACGTCTAACCTAGTGGTGCAAAGTTTTTTGAAAACATACCCAAATGTACCGAAGCTACTGTTGAAAATGCGGCGCTTGTGCGCCCACTTTTGCAAGTGCACAGGAGTCGCTGCTAGCCTAAAAACACTCTAGCAAGGCCTACATCTGTCCAAACACAGGCTGTTGTCCGTCATTCACACACGCTGAAACCCTACAATACCATATCTTGAGCAGGGTGTGTGAGCTGCACAGACCTTTGATGGAGTTCCATCTACAAAACCCAAGGGTTCCTCAAAGTCAGCTCCCAAAGTTTCTGCACCATGAGTTTCCAGGGGTGGCAGAGTTATGGCTAGGGGCAGAGGCATGGATAGGGATGATGTCTAGGGGCAAAAGCAGTGTGGATGTGGAGGCAAGCTAAGCAGGAAAAACTGGGGGTACAAGCTAAGGCATGGACTGCGGTGATGTCTAGGGGCAAAAGCAGTGTGGATGTGGAGGCAAGCTAAGCAGGAAAAACTGGGGGTACAAGCTAAGGCATGGACTGGGGTGATGTCTAGGGGCAAAAGCAGTGTGGATGTGGAGGCAAGCTAAGCAGGAAAACCTGGGGGTACAAGCTAAGGCATGGACTGGGGTGATGTCTAGGGGCAAAAGCAGTGTGGATGTGGAGGCAAGCAAAGCAGGGAAAATGGTGGCTAGAGGCAAAGGGATGTCCATAGGCAGCAAGGGCAAAGATGCAAAACTCTCCCCTGTTTCAAGAATTTTCCTGACTTGTCTCCCCACAAAACATTCCTGGGAGGAGGGCTGAAACACCACCCTCCTCCTCCTCCGCTGTTAGATTGACCCCAGCTACGAGCTGAAAATGCTGCAACACTGGTGTGGGGAGACGTCAGCAGGCTGGGCTGAAGCTCATCAGCTTGGGAGACGGACAGCACACTGCCTCTGAGGTCAGGGATGCCATCCTGGATGAGATGGCAATTTGTTTATCCCCGCTGCCCCTGGGGCCAGGCTTTTTTGTCTTGTTGGAGGGCTCTGGAGCTTGCCAGCCTCCAACACGTTCCATGCCTGGCCCACGTGTTCAATGTAGTGGTGCAATGATTTTTAAAAACATACCCCAAATTAGCTGAGCTAAGGGTGAAAGTGCGGCACTTGGACACCCACTTTCCCAAGTCTACAGTACCTGGAGCTAGCCGCAATACACTCCAGCAAGGCCTACATCTGCCTGAAGCACCTACTGTTGTGCGAGGTCACCACACGCTCTAACCCTAGATACCGTATGTTCAGCAGGGTGTGTGAGCAGCAGAGACCTTTGATGGAGTACCAGCTACAAAACCCAAGGGTTCCTCAGAGTCAGCTCCCTCACTTTCTGCACCATGAGTTTCCATGGGTGGCAGACTTATGGCTAGAGGCATAGGCATGGATAGGGGTGATGTGTAGGGGCAAAAGCAGTGTGGATGTGGAGGCAAGCTAAGCAGCAAAAACTGGGGGTACAAGCAGCCGGTGGCATCATCACTGACAAGCACAGCTGTCTGTCAGCTGACAGGCTGACTTTCACCAAAATGAACAGACATTGGGTAGACTCATCATATACATGTCAGTTACATGACAAATTTAGTGCAATTTGCAAGTCCAAGATGGGTTGGAGATCTGCAGAGAGGAATCTCACCACCTCTTGCGGGTGCCATCATTTGGAAGGCAAGCCCTGGGCTCAGTGGGTGAGAGCAAGCGCAGGATAATCGTCGTTTGGCCTGGCGGCCACTGCCTCTCCCACTGTTGACAGGGCTGGCGCTGCAGTCCAGACCAGCAGCCAGGACACCTCCACATCTGCCTCTGACACTTTGGGGAGTTCACCCTCATCCTCACCTTTTCCTGCCATTTCTCCTTTTGCCCGCGCCATCATGCGCCTCTTCCCAGCAACTCCCCATCTCCCAAGCCTTTCATTTCATGCTAAAGTACAGCGCAACCCACCCACATGCCCAAGGCTTCAACGGCCTCATCTCAAGAAATCTGGCCCAGGAGATGTTGGAATCCCGGCTGGGGGACACTCTGCCCTTTTTGGGCAGAGTGTCTACTGCGCCACCGCACTGTGCCGTCCACACCAGCACTTTCCCCCAAACATGAGGCGGTCCCTAAATTCAGCGCTTAGCCCTAAAGTTCCACGTGACCAGTTACGAATGGACAAGTGCATGCGGACAGGGACGCTACCTTTCAATTTTGGCACAGTGGTTGAATGTAGTTGAGGCGTGGACCGGGTCGCAAAATGTGGTGGCCTGACTTGTCTCCCCACACAACATTCCTGGGAGGAGGGCTGAAACACCACCCTCCTCCGCTGTTAAATTGACCCCAGCTACGAGCTGGAAACGCTGCAACACTGGTGTGGGGAGACGTCAGCGGGCCGTGCTGAAGCTCATCAGCTTGGGGGCCAGACAGCACACTGCCTACAAAGTGAGTCATGCCATCCTCGATGAGACGGCAATGTGGTTTTTGCCACTGCACCTGGGCCCAGGCATGTTGTCATGTGTGATAATGGCCGTAACCTGGGATCGGCTCTGTAGCTTGGCAGCCTGCAACATATTCCATGCCTGGGCCACGTTTTTAAATCATTGCTGCTAATCATTTTAAAAAGGTACCCCAATGCTCCTGAGCTACTGGTGAAAGTGTGGCGCTTGTGCGGATTGTTTTTAAAGTCTATAGTTGCCGCTGCTAGCCTCTATGCACTCCTACAACGCCTGTACCTGCTGGAACAACGGCTGTTGTGCGACGTCTCCACACTGCTGGCACTAAACATATCATGTGTTGAGCAGAGTGTGTGAGCAGCACAGACCTTTGATGTAGTTCCAACTCCAAAACCCTCGCCTTCGTCAAAGTCAAATCCCTCAGTTGCTCAACCATGAGTGGCCATGGGTGGCAGACTTATGTGAAATCCCATCCCATCCATTGCACTGGACACGAAACATTAGCATGCGCTCAGCACAACTTCGGATATGGCAGCTGCGTTAAGCAGGGTGCAGGGTACAACACAGACCAGGCCCGAGCACCAGGAACAGGTGTTAGAAATACTGCAGCATCCGCCATTTCCTTCCAATTTTGGGGTTTTGGACCCGCCACCGACTTGTCTGGACCTAAGTGGGGATCATGAGACACAGTTGCCATCAGGGCAAGCTGTGGTCATGTGCGGTTTGCAGTAAGGGGCCAGTGCGCAATTGGAAGAGGATTTGGTGGATGACGAGGCCACCGACCCCACATGGACAGGGGTGATGTTTAGGGGCTAAAGCAGTGTAGATGTAGAGGGAAGCTAAATCAACAAAAAACCTGGGTAGAAGCAAAGGCATAAACTGGGGTGATGTTTAGGGGCTAAAGCAGTGTAGATGTGGAGGGAAGCTAATTCAACAAAAAAAAAACAGGGTAGAAGAAAAGGCATAAACTGGAGTGATGTTTAGGGGCTAAAGCAGTGTAGATGTGGAGGGAAGCTAATTCAACAAAAAAAACAGGGTAGAAGCAAAGGCATAAACTGGGGTGATGTTTAGGGGCTAAAGCAGTGTAGATGTGAAGGGAAGCTAATTCAACAAAAAAAAACAGGGTAGAAGCAAAGGCATAAACTGGGGTGATGTTTAGGGGTGAAAGCAGTGTAGATGTGGAGGGAAGCTAATTCAACAAAAAAAACAGGGTAGAAGCAAAGGCATAAACTGGGGTGATGTTTAGGGGTGAAAGCAGTGTAGATGTGGAGGGAAGCTAAGCAGCAAAAACAGTGGGTAGAAGCAAAGGCATGCAAAACTCTACCCTGTTGGAAGACTTATTCCTAGGTCTGGAACACGTTAATGGCCCCCCTGGACAAATTACTGCCACTCAGGGGCCTAGTGTCACCAGGAGGGACAAGTATAGGCACATGTTGTGGGAATACTTGGCCGACACCAGCTCTGTCCTCTCCGATCCCTCTGTGCTCTACAGCCTACACTTATTTTCTCATCTTTTTTTCTGCACTGCACATCTCTTGCCTGCTTCCTTTGGGATCTTACAAGTGGTGGTCCACTTCCACAGATGGTAACTTCACTAGACAGTGTAACGGGAGTAGCTGAGGGATCGCTGTCTTAACCACTTTTTGGCACAAAATTAACTTCCAAAGCCAAATATGTTGCAAGTATATGATGCAAGGACACCTACACACCTATCTCTGACACATTGGGGAGTTCACCCTCATGCGCCCTTTTGGCCTGCACCATCATGCGCCTCTTCCCAGCCACTCCACATTTCCCAAGCTTTTCATTGCAGGCAGAAGTACAACACAACCCACCCCCATGCCCAAGCCTTTAACAGCCTCATCGATAAACTGCTGGCCCTGGAGATGTTGGTGTTTGTTTATGCTTCTGGAGACCCAGGCCTTCCGTCAGCAGATGGCAGCTGGGGCACCTCCCTATGCTGGCCCTAGCCGTTACTACTTCTCTTGGTGTGCTGTCCCTGCCTTGCGCCTGCATGTGTCCCATAACATCAGTCGGGCCCAGAGCTCTGCGCTTTTCTGCAAGGTCCACTTGACCACCGACACATGGACAAGCGCCTGTGGTCAGGGATGCTGCAGTGCTTATCTTTAATGACAGGCAGGGTGAATGTGGTGGAGTCTGGTCCCCGGGTGCAAACTGGGGTGGCCTATCTCCTTTCCCAGGCCAAAATTCATGGCAGGAGTAGACTGAAACCCTACGATGCTGCAACCTCCACCCCAGCTACTAGCGGCAAACACTGTAACACTGGCGTGGGGAGATGTCAGCAGGCCGTGCTGAAACTGATCAGCTTGGGGGACAGACAGCACAGTGCCTCCGAGGTCAGGGATGCCATCCTGGCTGAGATGGCATTTTTTTTTCCCTGCTACACCTGGGGCCTGGCATTTTTGCACCTGTGATAATGGCTGGAACCTGGTAGCAGATCTGGAGCTTGCCAGACTCAAACACGGTCCACGCATGGCCCACGTTTTCCAACTTGTTGGTGCCATGTTTCTTTGAAACCTACACCATTGTGCCTGATATACAGGTCAAAGTGGGGCCATTTTCGTAAGTGAGAACTAGCCTCTGCTAGGCAGAAAACATTCAGAGCACACTCCTCTCATCTTCGCACCGTTGGCTGGCGGAGGAAGACGAGGGGGTTGGAGTGGCATCTGATGTCCCTGTCCCACACGAGGCTAGAGGGTGCACTTCAGTGCATCCCATTGCTTCACCACAAATGGTGTGAAGGGGAGTGGAAAATGGAGGAAATGGAGAGTGACCCTTACAGTTGGGGCCAGCAAAGGCATGCCAAGTAACACACTGGCACACATGGCTGACTTCATCTTGGGTTGCTTTTCAACACATATTTCACATCATGAAGAACAAATAATACTGGATTTTTACAAGCCTCGAACCCCGGTCTAGGTCTAATGTCTGTTCCTTTCTTATATTAGGGGAGAGGGAAAAAAAATTACTTCAGTGATACATTTAGCGTACATAGATTGACTATTAATGTGTATCCCACTTAGTGTTGTTAGGGTTACACACCGTCACAACCTGGCTAAAGCTTCTATAGCTGTTAATAAAGTCAACATAACTTTACGGTATCCAAAAAGACAGCTGGTACCGACAGAGAGCAAGACAAATGTCACCCAAAGCTGTGAGCTCTGAACACCCACAGTGACTTTGGCGTCATCATCATTATAAGGGAGCGGGTGGTAATAAATAACTTGGCAGTGCCTAAAACCCAAAAAGCTTATACAACTATATTTACATTAAGATACACAAATGACACTTTTCAGTAGCATGTCATGAGACAAGCTGATAAGCTCTTCCTTTGTGCAGTGCTATTTGAAAGTTAAACGCTGCCTTTATTTTAATTCTGGAGAAGGTGCAGACATTAGATTTAGAACATGTTGTCTTCATTGTCCAAATCCTCTATATACACTCACCAGCCACTTTATTAGGTACACCATGCTAGTAACGTGTTGGACCCCCTTTTGCCTTCAGAACTGCCTCAATTCTTCGTGGCATAGATTCAACAAGGTGCTGGAAGCATTCCTCAGAGATTTTGGTCCATATTGACATGATGGCATCACACAGTTGCCGCAGATTTGTCGGCTGCACATCCATGATGCGAATCTCCCGTTCCACCACATCCCAAAGATGCTCTATTGGATTGAGATCTGGTGACTGTGGAGGCCATTGGAGTACAGTGAACTCATTGTCATGTTCAAGAAACCAGTCTGAGATGATTCCAGCTTTATGACATGGCGCATTATCCTGCTGAAAGTAGCCATCAGATGTTGGGTACATTGTGGTCATAAAGGAATGGACATGGTCAGCAACAATACTCAGGTAGGCTTTGGCGTTGCAACGATGCTCAATTGGTACCAAGGGGCCCAAAGAGTACCAAGAAAATATTCCCCACACCATGACACCACCACCACCAGCCTGAACCGTTGATACAAGGCAGGATGGATCCATGCTTTCATGTTGTTGACGCCAAATTCTGACCCTACCATCCGAATGTCGCAGCAGAAATCGAGACTCATCAGACCAGGCAACGTTTTTCCAATCTTCAATTGTCCAATTTCGATGAGCTTGTGCAAATTGTAGCCTCAGTTTCCTGTTCTTAGCTGAAAGGAGTGGCACCCGGTGTGGTCTTCTGCTGCTGTAGCCCATCTGCCTCAAAGTTCGACGTACTGTGCGTTCAGAGATGCTCTTCTGGCTACCTTGGTTGTAACGGGTGGCTATTTGAGTCACTGTTGCCTTTCTATCAGCTCGAACCAGTCTGGCCATTCTCCTCTGACCTCTGGCATCAACAACGCATTTCCGCCCACAGAACTGCCGCTCACTGGATGTTTTTTCTTTTTCGGACCATTCTCTGTAAACCCTAGAGATGGTTGTGCGTGAAAATCCCAGTAGATCAGCAGTTTCTGAAATACTCAGACCAGCCCTTCTGGCACCAACAACCATGCCACGTTCAAAGGCACTCAAATCACCTTTCTTCCCCATACTGATGCTCGGTTTGAACTGCAGGAGATTGTCTTGACTATGTCTACATGCCTAAATGCACTTAGTTGCCGCCATGTGATTGGCTGATTAGAAATTAAGTGTTAACGAGCAGTTGGACAGGTGTACCTAATAAAGTGGCCGGTGAGTGTAGGTAACGTGTTTTTCGGGCCGAGCTGTCTGGGAACGAGCTGGTGCAGCACTGACAACCTGGGTGAATATGGCAAGAGCCTGAGATGTAGGGTGAATGAATCCCCAAATTATTTGTGGAATTCCCAGTGAGACAATGGCACTATCTACCAGTAGCAAAAATTGTGGGTGCACGTAACCCCAATATATTCTTTGAATTACCAGTCAGAAACTGGCACTATATGGCAGTAGCAAGAAATGAGGGTATTTGTAACCCCAATATCTTCTTTGAATTCCCAGTCAGACAATGGCACTATATACCAGTAGCAAAAATTGTGGGTGCACATAACCCCCATATATTCTTTGAATTCCCAGTGAGACAATGGCACTGTATAGCAGTAGCAAAAATTGTGGGTGCACATAACCCCAATATATTCTTTGAATTCCCAGTGAGACAATGGCACTGTATAGCAGTAGCAAAAATTGTGGGTGCATGTAACCCCCATATATTCTTTGAATTCCCAGTCAGACAATGGCACTATATACCAGTAGCAAAAATTGTGGGTGCACATAACCCCAATATATTCTTTGAATTCCCAGTGAGAAAATGGCGCTGTATAGCAGTAGCAAAAATTGTGGGTGCACGTAACCCCCATATATGCTTTGAATTCCCAGTCAGACAATGGCACTATATACCAGTAGCAAAAATTGTGGGTGCACGTAACCCCAATATATTCTTTGAATTACCAGTCAGAAACTGGCACTATATAGCAGTAGCAAAAATTGTGGGTGCACGTAACCCCCATATATTCTTTGAATTCCCAGTCAGACAATGGCACTATATACCAGTAGCAAAAATTGTGGGTGCACATAACCCCAATATATTCTTTGAATTCCCAGTGAGACAATGGCACTGTATAGCAGTAGCAAAAGTTGTGGGTGCACATAACCCCCATATATTCTGTGAATTCCCAGTGAGACAATGGCACTGTATAGCAGTGGCAAAAATTGTGGGTGCACGTAACCCCCATATATTCTTTGAATTCCCAGTCAGACAATGGCACTATATACCAGTAGCAAAAATTGTGGGTGCACATAACCCCAATATATTCTTTGAATTCCCAGTGAGACAATGGCACTGTATAGCAGTAGCAAAAATTGTGGGTGCACATAACCCCCATATATTCTTTGAATTCCCAGTGAGACAATGGCACTGTATAGCAGTAGCAAAAATTGTGGGTGCACGTAACCCCCATATATTCTTTGAATTCCCAGTCAGACAATGGCACTATATACCAGTAGCAAAAATTGTGGGTGCACATAACCCCCATATATTCTTTGAATTCCCAGTGAGACAATGGCACTGTATAGCAGTAGCAAAAATTGTGGGTGCATGTAACCCCCATATATTCTTTGAATTCCCAGTGAGACAATGGCACTATATACCAGTAGCAAAAATTGTGGGTGCACGTAACCCCAATATATTCTTTGAATTCCCAGTGAGACAATGGCACTATATACCAGTAGCAAAAATTGTGGGTGCACGTAACCCCCATATATTCTTTGAATTCCCAGTCAGACAATGGCACTATATACCAGTAGCAAAAATTGTGGGTGTATATAGCCCCAATTCTATTGCTAGGGGACTTGCAGGGTATTTCTGAGGTGAAGGTGGGGGGGCACACCGTTGGAACGGGGATTTGGGGTGTATATATGGGGTATACGGGAATACACTGTCAGTGTGTTCCATTCAGGATCCTAGGAAAGCTGGGTTGCGGCGATTGAGCCCGTCAGTGCCAAGTTACACTGACAAGCTTCTCCCTGGAATTGAAGTTATATGTAACCCCAATATATTCTTTGAATTCCCAGTCAGACAATGGCACTATATGGCAGTAGCAAAAATAGTGGGTGTATATAGCCCCAATTCTATTGCTAGGGGACTTGCAGGGTATTTCTGGGGTGAAGGTGGGGGGGCACACCATTGGAACGGGTATCAGGGGTATATATCGGGTATACGGGAATACACTGTCAGTGTATTCCATTCAGGATCCGCGGAAAGCTGGGTTGCGGCGATTGAGCCCGTCAGTGCCACGTTACACTGACAAGCTTCTCCCTGGAATTTAGCTCTTATAAGAGCTGTTGGTTGTCTTCTCCTTCCTATCCTAGCCTGTCCCTGCCTACCCAGAATCTAACCCCTAGCTAACTGGACGGAAACCTCCGTCCCCGGTGAATTGCAAGCTCAGAATGACGCGAAGCTGGGCGTCGCTGTTCTTTTAAATTAGAGGTCACATGTTTTCGGCAGCCAATGGGTTTTGCCTACTTTTTTCAACGTCACCGGTGTCGTAGTTCCTGTCCCACCTACCCTGCGCTGTTATTGGAGCAAAAAAAGCGCCAGGGAAGGTGGGAGGGGAATCGAGTAATGGCGCACTTTACCACACGGTGTTCGATTCGATTCGAACATGCCGAACAGCCTAATATCCGATCGAACATGAGTTCGATAGAACACTGTTCGCTCATCTCTAGTCACGGACACTGCTGAGCAGACACCAAAGGTAATGTGAACGCCCCCTTAATGGTGTGGAGATCAGGGGTCTGTGGGGGCCATATCATCACTTCCAGAAATATTCTCCCAAAGGGTAAAGGTCACACCAAATATTGACTTGATTTAGATTTCTCTAATAATACTTCTATTTTTTAAAGCATTCTTACTTGCAGCATTTTTCTATGACTGGCTGAAACCTTTGCACCATGTTGTATGTAATCACTGACCATTGGGTTATGCTTGGAAATATCTGCATAGAATTCATTGTGCCTTTTTTTATACAGCATATACTGTATTTCTAGAATGAGCACAGTTAAATTACATTTGTTTTGTTGATTTTCGTTGCAAATAAGTTAAAAAAATGTTTATCTACTGGACTGAAGCCATCTTCTGTTTCTTATTGCTTACAGAGGAATTTTGGATTAAGTTCTCCGAGGCTGGCCTCCTTCTTATACTTAAGTCACTATGCTGCTTCCTTCTCTTCTAAATGTTGTATCTGCTTCTGTTCACTGACAATTTTCTGTTTAATGTAGCAGCATTTAGTTCACCTATGTCTCTTTGACCGACCAAAACTAAAGTAGAAATAGTATTAGTAAATGTGTCATAGGACTTCTTTATGTTTGGTATTTGGAAAGAACGTTATTCTAAAGCAATCAGTGATCATTTTACTTATGGTCTATAGGTAAACTGGACGGGTTCTTCATATTTAGAAAAAATGGGTCTTGGGCCAAAAAGCTCAGTTTGGGCCCATTGTACAACTTCTAATGATTGTCACTTGCACCCTAGCCATACATTCTAGAAACCATTACATTTCCTTCTCTATCAGGGCCCAGACCACCATGAAGACTTCTTCACATGCCTGTTCTTACAAGCTTCCCATAATTCTCATTCCATCAGTACCCCAATACGGCATTCATGCCCCCTTTGTGTCACCGCCTCCCTGACAGAATCCCTTTTTCACAAGCTGCTACTTTTGAAATTAAACGGTTATTTTTCATTTCTGGTAATAAAAAAGCAGTTTATCAGAAATCTTCACATTTCTCACTCTAGTGCTCCAGAGGACGGTGAAAATACATTTATGATACACAGTCTTTCAGACATGACAGGAGATCAGAGAATTTTATTCAGCTTTAGTGCGGTGAAATTGACCAGTGGATCCCCGACTTTATGAGTCTGGATCGCAGCTGTGACCCCTATAGTTATGCCAGTGTTGCTTTTTGCCAAAAACAGCGCCATACATGTCCTTGATTGTATCAAAAAATGGAACTCTTTTCTGTTAAAGTGACAAGTGGACAGGTCTCAAACTGTTTCTTGAAAAAAGCAGCCAGGAATTCCAAATTCTGTACAAACCCCTTAAATTGGTTTCTATTTTTCTAGCTTAAACTTTGTAAGATCTGAGCACGATAGAAAAATGAAAGGATGATGTGAAGATGTATTATAATGTAAAAGAATGTAACTTCCAAGTAGATCGCAGGGGAAGTAAAACTTATGACTTTGATACAAATTTTATATTCATATTTTGTGAATCATACAGAAATACACATAGCTTGTAAATCAAGGAAATACATAGATCAAGTATAAATGAAGAAATCATATCTGAAAGAAAAAAAAACGCTATATCTTGTTATCTAGGTTCAGAAGAGAAGAATTTTAGACTGCAGTGGCAGATACAGGTCATATCTCAATACACATCATTTCTAGTACTGCATGAAGGGGAAAAATGAGAAATATATATTCTAATTTTGAACTGTTTTCACAAGCTGTAACATAACAATATCAGGCTGTGAAATTCATGTATAATGGAACACAGCACAATAAACACTCACTTTGAAAATTGTTGTACCAGGCTCCCGTCCAGCCAATGTATTACTATCAACCATTTCTGCTACTTTTGGGTCTTCCACCTGCATGAAATCATTCACCAGATCGGTAACCTCCACAAGCCAATTTGGGCCCAGCATTGTGATAACTTGGTCAGTGCCTTCAGAAGAAGTGGTATGAAACTGGGTAAAGACTTGCAGAGTGGCATGCTGATACTGAAGAGTGCAACCTCGGTTTAACTTTCTATCATCTTCATCATCATCGTCGTCACTGTCACGTACTGACCTGCCAACAAAGGGATAGGAACATAAACCTGAGTAACAAAGGACTTCTCAGACACATAATAATGTGCATTATAGATGGTTTACATCAAAATACTTGATTTTTATTGCATGAGTACAGAAAAAAGTTCAGATTATTTTAAAAGAAACCATAAAGAACATAAGGAAATGCGTATCCTTTCTATTTTAGTAATCAGCTTTCACAATTTTATTTTCAAACGGAAAAATTCTATATAATTTACTGAAGAAAATATAACAATACTGGGAAAACATTTGTCAGTGTTATATAAATTATACACACAGGGGTGAACCTGGCCTCTCTGCTGCCTTAGGCGAACTATAGAAAGGTGCCTTCCCACCAAAAAAAAAAAAAAAAAGGCACCCAATCCAGCTATTTTTGGTTGTGTGATGGAGGCCCCCCTACTTGAAATTGTATATTTATATGACCTTCTTTACCAGCCCACCACATTGTTTATGATCCCCTTTTTTCACCCCAACACATTGTATATGACCCCCTTTTTTGCCCCCATGTTATATGAACCTTCTTTTATGCCCCCCCATAGTATATGACCCCTTTCTTATGACCACCTTTTTTGCCTTCCACAAAGTATATGACCCTCTTTTTTATGCAGCAAGGCCTGGTGCTTTCTAGTACTACTACTAACATCAACATATGGGTGCAGGGCAAACAAAGTTTAAAAACCAGGTCGGATCCATTTACCTACTCCAGTTCTTATGCACTGGATCATTTCCCACACCCAACTTTACCAGAGCACACCATTGCTTACACTACCCTCTTCATTTCATGGTTGTAAGGTGAAGCTCACATTGAGCAGCCCTGTTACATATGCTGGAGGTTCAATTTGAGCAGCAGTATATGATTATTGCATGCAGTGAACCAAAGACACAATGGAGTGGCTTTTTTATTGTCAATTCTTATCACTTCACTTTTCAAGTGGAACGTACATTTCTGTTACCCAGATGTAGAACTTTACATTTCTCCCTGTTAAATACCATTTTGTTTGCCTCAGCCCATTGTTCCAGTGTGTCTAAGTCCTTTTGAATACACTCTCTCTCCTCTCTAGTGTTGGCTATTCCTCCTACGAAGATAGGAGGAATAGCCAACACTAGAGAGGAGAGAGAGTGTATTCAAAAGGACTTAGACACACTGGAACAATGGGCTGAGGCGAACAAAATGGTATTTAACAGGGACAAATGCAAAGTTCTACATCTGGGTAACAGAAATGTAAAAAACATATATAGTATGGGAGGAATAGAACTAAGTGATAGCACAGGGGAAAAGGACTTGGGCATAATAGTAGATCACAAATTCAACATGAGCCAACAGTGCGGTGCTGCTGCAAAAAAGGCTAATAAAATTCTGGGATGTATTAAGACAAGCATTGAATCTAGATCAAGAGAGGTCATTATTCCGCTGTACTCTTCCCTGGTCAGACCACACCTGGAATACTGTGTACAGTTCTGGGCGCCTCAATTCAAGAAAGACATCGATATATTGGAGCAAGTCCAGAGAAGAGCAACCAAAATGGTGGAAGGTCTGCAAACCATGTCCTATGAGGAGCGGCTAAAAGAACTGGGATTGTTTAGTTTGCAGGAGAGAAGGCTGAGGGGAGATTTAATAGCAGTCTACAAAGATCTGAAAGGTAGTCACAGTGCAGAGGGATCTACCCTATTCTCATTAGCACAAGGAAGTACAAGAAGCAATGGGATGAAACTAAAGGGAAAGAGATACAGATTAGACATTAGGAAAAGCTTTCTGACAGTGAGGGTAGTGAGAGAGTAGAATAGGCTGCCACGGGAGGTGGTGGGCGCTCCATCAATGGAAATCTTCAAGCGGAATCTGGATAAACATATAGCTGGGATGATTTAGGAAAACCTGCACTCACAGGGGGTTGGACCCGATGGCCCTTGAGGTCCCTTCCAACTCTAACATAAGAAGAATAAGAAGAATAAGAAGAACAATGACATCGTGCCACAAATTTGTCTTTGGATTTTATAGTTGCCAGAGTTACTTGCCACTTCCACTCTGTTGCAATAATAAGTAAAAAATAAAATAAAAAAAAACACCATTGCTTCTTCCAATACCAATGCAATGCGGAATGGAATTGTGCTCCTATAAAGGGATCATTTGGGGTGGGGTTTTTTAAAGCCACCTCTTCAACACTTTTCATTTGGCTCACAGCCACAAATTTATCTCCCAAATAACAACAAGCTTGTAGCACTTACAAGTCAGCAAAATGGGACTATTTTTTCTATAAAACCATTGTTTTATTCACCATATAACTGCCGTGTTTGACTAAAAAAACCACAGGCAAGCATCTATTCCTTATAAAAGGATAATATTTGAAGCGTTAAAATCTTAAAATGCCTCAAAGAGTGTCAGTGTTTGTATCGACTGCTTACCATTAGAGATGAGCGAGTACTATTCGAAATGGCCATTTCAAATAGCATGCACCCATAAGAATGAATGGAAGCAGCCGGCACGCAGACTTTGCTGGCAGCCGGCCGCTTAACTCCCTGCGTCCATTCATTCCTATGGGTGCGTGCTATTCGAAACGGGAGTTTCGAATAGTACTCGCTCATCTCTACTTACCATCCATTTTTTCATAGACATACATATCACATTCACTTTGACATAAATCCAGTTGTTTTTGCTTTAGAGAGCTATAAATTGGAGAGATGGGTGCTTAGGAGCCCTAATACGGTTCTGCCCTATTTTTAACGCAATTTAAGGTATGTTTCATACCAAACTTGTTCAACCCAAAATAAATTTTGGACCTACCCATGAAACAAAAGGAATCTTAAAAAGTTTGCCTATCTTTAGCTAGGTTGCTAAACTTTCAATGAACCTTTGCAAGGTGATCATACTTACCTAGTGCAGTTGGTGCTTATAAACCTTAATAAAAAGTTGGGGTCTGGCCCCCATTGCACTTGATCCTCATTTATATATTTTTAAATGTTTTTTTTTTTTTTTTTTTTTAGATAAATGGTGCATTTTTTGGACTATCTAAATGTATGTGCTCATAATAATCTCCCCTACAATGCAATGTGTATGGGTTGATATTAGGTTTTCTGGTGACACATTCTTTTTATCTATCCCTTTATCTCACTAGATATGCTGCCTCTGTTAGGGGACATTCACACTTGCACCCCTGTGTCCATTCACTGTTACCGTACCAAACCCCAGGAAAACTGGACAGAGGACAGCTTGCCGGTGGTCAATTTTAAAACCCATGCAAGACTTTGTTTCCGGACAAAAAAACCATTTCCCCACGGAGAGGTTGCATACGGACAATAGAATGGACGCAGCCGGCACACAGGGGGTTAAGCAGCCGGCCGCCGGCAAAGTTTGCGTGCTGGTCGTTTCCATTCATTCTTATGGGTGCGTGCTATTCGAAACGGCCGTTTCGAATAGTACTCGCTCATCTCTAATGGAAAGTAGTTGATACAAACTCTGAGTTTAACCTTACACTGACACTCTCTTTGTGCTCTCTGTGTGCTCCCTTAGGGGTTGTAGTTTTGGAACATAACCTGACTATACACTAGACTGCACACTAGAGTTGGACGTACATTTTTTTCTGTCTTAAGTATTTTCTTTTTTATTGCTTATAGCAGAATCTGCTGTAGCCCTTTAGACTATATTACATTAATAATCAGGTATTTTTAATCAAACTTTACAGAGAAATGGCAGCAAATTAATCTATTGTACGGTAGCTTGATTTGATGTGTTTTTCTTAAAATTAAAACCTGAGATTCCTTGTGCTTTTCTTCAATTCCTATACTTGCCAGTTTGCATTTCTTTCATTTCAAATGTCTGTAAAAATGGAATATAATTGGTGCAGTAAACAAAGAGATGAAAAAGATGTAGCAATTCTAAAGGAAAAACCAATGCTTAGCATATGTTGCAGAAGTGTCAAAATGGGTTTTAGTAGACTAACAGGATAGAAATAACAAAAAGCACAGGAGGAATACAATAAAGCCAAAGAATGCGGATAAAGATAATAGAAGCAACAAAGTAGCAGAAAGTCCTAAGACTGTGTATACAAGTGGGAAATAGATAAAATAATCCAAGTAAGCAAGGTAATTCACATCTGCTAGCCCAAACAAAGCCATTTGCAGATACTCTATGCTCGGTATATTTATTTACAATCAACGGTTAGTGCATTAGTGTTGCCGGACCAATTAGCAGAAATTACATTTAACTGATTTGATTTCCCTTGGAACGAATTAACCAAATGCTTTGCAGGATTTCATTCTTTAGCATCTTCTAGTGGTCTGCAAAGCTCTCATAGTGGTACTTGAGGAACAACAAAGAAGAATCGGATGATATTCTCTTTCCAGATAGACTTGTACATTTAGCAATATTATTACAGTGATTATTATTAGAGCTAATAGAATTTAAGACTAAGGCATATTAAACAGCAATGGTCACATCTTGACTGTCATAAAGGAAACAGTTGTTTGTTTTACATTTGCATCATGTGGTACAGGGGTATAAAGTGACATATCCAAGCAGTGACCATAATACATGCTCATGACGCAGACCCTTATTTCAGCTTCTGAAATTTCTATACATTAGAAAGGAGGGCTACAAGCATAGAAACAGTCAGTGTACAGCATACTAAGCAACTTATTTCACTTTAGATGTCTATTTGGTATCCTATAATCTCTGAATTGCTGTTACGGATGATGTGGGTGACCCCACCTGACAGCATGTATTTGCTTCTTGTTTATTTTTTTAGTTGCTTAATTGTCTCAGTTATGTCTTGTTATATTTTCTTTTTATTAAAAACAGTTATATCATGTGTGTCTCACTATCCTTAGAACCCACCATAAAAAAACTTCCACCCTTTTATTTAGATTAGATTTCCTGCTATACAGTTTAAGGTGGTCTTTGGGCAATTCAATTTTTATACTTAGTAATATACATACTGGCCTGGTCTCACCAATTCATAGATTTGCAGAGTGCTACTGGGGGCTATTGTGCCTCTGCTTGTGACTATCTGACTCTGAGTCACATGCCTGGCCCAGCTCTACTCTATGAACAAGCAACAGGACTGGGGCAACAGAGCTGGGCTAATCACATGACCCAGAGTCGGTTCATCAACAGCAGATGCAAAGCACAGTACAAAGACTTTTGCATGTCTATTGCGTGATGGAAAGAATTGCTGCAACGGAAGGCTATGTACTGTATATTAGTAAGTGTGCTTATGCTATACACTAAGTACACTGCACAAAATTGAATTCCTTTAACCCTTTCCTACATTTTATTCATTTTCGCTTTTGACTCCCCGCCTTCCAAACTCCATAACTTTTCATCATATGAGGGCTTAATGTTTGCAGGACAAATTGTTCCTCATAATGGTACCATTAATTATACTGTACTGGGAAGCTGGAAAAATATTCAGAATGAGGTGGAATTGGAGAAAAAGTGCATTTGTATAACTTTCTTACAGACTTCCGTTTTTACGGTGTTCACTGTGCAGCCAAAATGGCTTGTCACCTGTATTCTATGTTTCAGTATGATTCCGGGGATACTGAATATATATAGTTTTATTAACATTTTAACCCCTTAACAAAAATACAAAACTTAAAAAAAAAAAAAAAAAATTCTTAAAAGTTTCCATATTCAGACAACCGTAACATTTTGTAAATTTCCGTATACAGAAATGTATAGGGTATCTTTTTTCATGGGGCCATATTCTTTTTTTTAGTTATACCCTTTTGAGGAATGCCTATTGCTTTGATCGCTTTTTATTCAAATTTTTATCAGATTTGAAAAGGCGAAAAACCGTGGTACGGCACTTTTGATTGTTTTTTTCCCTGCATGGGAAAAATATATTTATAAGTTTGTAGATCGGGAGTTTTCAGACACAATGATACCTAAAGTGTTTCACAGTGATTATATACTTTTATTTCTATTCTAGGGAAATTTGTAATATAAAGAAAATTAAAAAGTATTTTTTTTTAGTTTTTTTTTTTTAAAATACTGTATTTGTTAGACCACACCCATTTAATGTGATGTCATGTCCATTTTCTGTATAAGTTGTAAAAGCGTCTAAGGCCAGGGTCCCATGTGATGTAAATGCTGTGGTTTTACAGTCACAGCAAAATGGATGAGATTCTAGCAAATCCCATCCTGACTTTGCAGAGTAATACATGCAGCAGACACTGTTGCAGTTTTGGAAATCGCAACATGTCAATTATACCTACAGAAACCCTGGTGGTTTCCCTATAGGTATAACTAAAGCATAAAGTCAACAGAGGAAACCTCTGGCCATTTGATTTCCACACATCAAATAGAAGGTAGACCAAGTAAGAAGGCAGGAAAGATATTACATACTATGCTGCTGGTATATACAGTACTTAGATACTGGTTTTAATCATTTACGCCTGATTTCTATGAAAAAAATTGTTACAATGAAACATCTATTGTCCATAGACTAATCTGACAATAAAAGATACTAAGAAAATCACTGGCAAGATAATGGGTTAGAAAAAAGAAAATCACTAGGAATAAAAGTGAAATGAAACAAGGGTTCAAGTGCACCCTCGGCTCTCCTACATCAGAGCCGAGGGTGCGCTTGAACCCTTGTGCAGCCTCGGCTCTGCTACATCAGAGCCGAGGGTGCGCTTGAACCCTTGTGCACACTCTGCTTCATCAAGCTAATAGAATGCATTGGCCAGCACTGATTGGCCAGAGTACGGAATTCGGCCAATCAGCGCTGGCCAATGCATCCCTATGGGAAAAAGTTTATCTCACAAAAATCACAATTACACACCCGATAGATCCCCAAAAAGTTATTTTTAATAACATTCCCCCCTAAATAAAGGTTATCCCTAGCTATCCCTGCCTGTACAGCTATCCCTGTCTCATAGTCACAAAGTTCACATTCTCATATGACCCGGATTTGAAATCCACTATTCGTCTAAAATGGAGGTCACCTGATTTCGGCAGCCAATGACTTTTTCCAATTTTTTTCAACGTCACCGGTGTCGTAGTTCCTGTCCCACCTCCCCTGCGCTGTTATTGGTGCAAAAAAGGCGCCAGGGAAGGTGGGAGGGGAATCGAATTTTGGCGCACTTTACCACGCGGTGTTCGATTCGATTCGAACATGGCGAACACCCTGATATCCGATCGAACATGTGTTCGATAGAACACTGTTCGCTCATCTCTACTCATTAGTAAAGTATTCTTCCTTTCCCATTGACATTTCTTCAGTTCTTCCACGCTTTTCACTCTGAATCTGAATGTTGGATGAAGTAGCTCTCGCCAATCAATGATATTCTGCCCTCAGATGAGATCATCCAGGTGTTCATATATCATGTCTTAAAGGTATTCATACATAATCGTTACATTAAGTAAAAACTGACCACGTAGATCTAAGGCTCCTTTAATTGACAATATACAGCTAAATGCGACTTACAGTATTTTTGTTAGGTACTATAAGTTTACGTGTAGTATAGCTCTACGTTTAGTAGCATGTTATTTTTTATGTCAGTATACATGTGTGTGTACTCTGTATAGCTGCCCTGATGCCCACATCCTTTCCTATACAAAAAACCCCAGTTACTATCTTTACATGGCTGTGTCTAGCCTTTTACTTGAAGACTTGAAATTGTAAAGCATTAAAGAGCTGAGAGCCTCCCTTCGTGATGCTTAGCATTCTCCATGCTTTTAGTATAATTTATTTACAGGTACAAAACCTCTCTGGAGCAAGAAATGCAAACAGCAGTCTAGGGCTTCAAATGGATTTTGCATTCATAGAGCTCGAGCTCCTTTGAGGCTGTACTGATGTTTCTGTGCTCACCACAAGTCATGTTCCCAAATGTCTTAGCTTGGGCAAGGATAAAAAATAAAGTAGACACAGGTTGCAACCCATCCTAGCAGTTGAATCGCAGAGGATTTACAGTTACCTTGTAATGTGATAGATAATGTGATTTCCTACATGGTAATAGCCAAAACACTCTGCGGTCAGGAAGGCGTTAAAAAAAAAATTAAGCTATTTCTATTTTCTCTCTTGAAAAACAAAGTTACTGATCTTCCCCCTGGCTGAAATCACTAGAACGCAGCAGTGCAGAAAATTGAAGAGGAGAAATTGGAATTTTCTTATGTTTAAAGTACCAGTGCGTAGCTTGGTGGCAGAATGGGGAACACTGGAGTGCGTTCCTTAGGCTGTGTGTACCTGTGACTATAGTGCATAATGAGAGCACGGAGCTGGCATTTTATAATCACTGAGGGGGAACTCTCGCCAGCATAATTATGTGCAGGATATTCATCTTTCCGTCTGCTAAAGCAAAATTGTGCATGAAATGGCTATATTTTCACCCTTACTACCAAAGAAACAATTTACTAACTGCTTAACAGAAAACGGATCTCGCAGTCCAACTATTTCAACCTATATTGTAGGCTTTGTAATGGCAAGGCATGCATTGCTCAAGCTGGGCTCTTTAATTCAACTCTGCCTCTGTACGAGACAATGGTACAATGGCTAAATAGATGGAATAGACAACAGCTTACAAGTTTTTCAATATAAAAGATGTAAGAAATGAGAAAAGAAGACGCACTATCCAATTTGGATACTCTGACTCATTTGTAACTATTTCTTAGCTGGCGTAAATAAGACCAAATAGAAATCTAATAATAATGGCAATAATAATGACAATAATTTTTTTTATCTATACCGCAACATATTCCACAATACTTTATGTGTCCAGCAAGGTTGTAAAAAAAAGGACTGAATAGGTTGCACTTTAACAACAAAACAGGAGAAAAAAGGACAAAACTAGTCCCAGGAAATGCCAGCCATTCAGAGGTTTAGCCAATAATATAATAGATGGATGGGCCAGATCCACTAGAGTAAGTGCTGCTCTTTGTTAGCAGCTCTCTGTTCTGGCTAATAGAGTAATGTCCACTTTTGTATGTTGTCCATACTGTATGTCCTATAGGGCTTTTGGAAAAGGTTTATACTTAAGACAAACATTTTAATGGACATCCATGTTGTACATTCTTTATAGTGATTGACTTTGAAGTCAGGTAGTGCTTATGACTTTAGCTAACAGAGGGAGGGTAGACAGAAGGTTGTCATTAGCAGGGCCGGCTCCAGGTGTTTATGGGCCCCTGGGTGACAGAGCCTCAGTGGACTCCCTTATGGAGCAAAATTCCTTACTCCCCCAAGAGCGGGGCCCCGTGGCGAACTTTTGACATGCCCCCAACCGACACCTCGACCGACCCACCTCCTCCGCATTCCTGCGCACTCTATTATGTTCCTTAGTGGCCCCTGCACACAGTATTATATCCCTTAGTGGCCCCTGCACACAGTATTATGTTTGCAAAGACCCCCAAGTATAATAATAGTCTTTGTGGGGCCCGCGGTGTCACTTACCAATCCCGGCCCAGCCAGGATCGGTAAGTAAATAGTGCCTGTTACCGCCTGAAATAACCGCAGTGGTAGCGGCTGTCACCGGGCCCCCTAATGTCCCAGGCCCCGTGGTAGCTTCCTCCGCTGCTTCCGTGGTAGTTACGCCACCTGCGTTCTGTGCTGGGGCAGGCAAGTTCTGGGGCGGGCAAGTGCCGGGAGCCCCCCAGAGACTCTGGGGCCCCGGCACTTGCCTGACTATGCCGTGTGCTGACGCCAGCCCTGGTTATTAGACAAGACAAATACTTTACTATTTCACTAAACTTGACATATGTGTGATTTAACTTCATCATCTATACAGCACGTCAGTAAAAATAATATCATTTGTTAAGTACCAAAAAATTTATTAAAAAATGTACGATGTGCAATGTCAATATAACATGATGATAGAGAAAAATAAAGAGAAAGTGATTGCGGTGTAGGGATAGGAGTATTTATCATGCAAATGTTACATTGTTTTGATTCCTGTATAAGTTATGAGACCTTGTATTTGCCATTATTATATCTAAATTGTCTATTCTGTAGCTTGCAGCCAGTTATAACCGCAGAAATTCATATACATTTATAATAAGAATACTGATGGACACATTTATGCTGGACAAAGGCTATGGCAATGTCTATTCATGCAGTTATATTTTATATATCAATAGTTCTGCATTAAATAAAGCTAGTATTTGTCACTTTTTATGATTTGCCAGTGGGAATCATTAGAATAGCCCCAGGAAAAAAGGGCCAACTGAAAAGATCAATGCATGCATATTATATCGATTTTGTGATAAAATATAAAGGGAGGTGACATAATGTGCAAGATAAGTCACATAAGTGAAAGGGAGAATATTTAACTATTATTCTTTCAAGGCTCTATCTCCTTTATTGTTGTTCAAAATGTTTTCAACGTGTATTCATTGGGTAGGCGTACTATGAAAAATGGTACCTTGGGATTGCAGTTGGCTTGTAGCTGACTACACTGAGGTTGAGAGTGTAAGGGATCCTCCAGTTCTTGGGACTGCAGTTGCCTGGTGCTGACTATACTATACCATTACCATTGCTCCATTCCCTCCCGTTAAAATAAGTTTGAGCCTATAATTGGGTTATAATTGGAGACTATAATTGGAATAATGCTGTTCTATTGTAGACATTTTTTTGGGAGAAGACATAAGCCTGGTGTTTTCAATTAGATCATTTTTTTTAGACAACAATGCTCACACCCAGATAAGAGCCGTCCATTTTGATAAATAAAGTCCTGAGACTATCCAGTTAATAGAGCCAGAGAAAACATAAGAATGCTTTAAGTTTTTTAAGGCAAAAACTGCTGCTTGAGGTCCAAAGCAACAATTAGTTCCTTTAGGCTAAAGCCCCACGTTGCAGAAATGCAGCTTTTTTGTTGCAGATTTTGTTGAGGTTTTTTGAGCCAAAGCCAAGAGTGGATTGAGCAAATCGAAGTGCTGCCTGTATACTTCCAATATTTTGTAGCCACTTCTGGCTTTGGCCCAAAAAACAGCAATAAAATCTGCAACAAAAAAAGTTGCATTTCCGCAACGTGGGGCCTCAACCTAACTTATTAAAAAAGTATCAGGAGCCACCTGAGAAAAGAACCTGTAAATAGCAGGTAGTAGTTATATTGTTTGTTTACAAAGAATCCACATCTGTATACAGTTAACACACAGAAGTCTATGGAGAGGGGAGAAGGAGACTGTTAATTGATCTTATCTTAAAGATGCAGAAGTGTGAAACAGGCTCTCTCACTCACAGTGTAGCAGAATGTTGCAGGTGTACTAGTTTGTGTGTCTTTTTCAGTAACCTCCTCCTTCCCCCATCCCATAGGCTTCTATGTAAAAAGTAACTGAACCTGATAAGTGGGAAAGCAAATCTATTAAATTAATAAGATATACAACAAAATTTATTATATTCAATTGTATTATTAATTTATGAAAAGTTGTTTTATAACTGAAAGTATACTCTAACTATTGGAAGACCTGATAATTTCAGGTGTTCAACTGCCCTGCAGTGGCAACACAGGGAGAGTTAAAGGGGTATTCCCAGCTCAAGGATCATATTTAAATTTGTTGCTTAAGCTACAGCTAACTGAAATTTTTTACTTAATATATTGTTTGATCTATCTTGCTTTGTATGTCACATACAACTAAATAAGTCTCTCCCATGTATAATGTTTATTGCCTATGTTACAATCTCAGTCTCTGTTCCAGAACATCTTTATTCTTTTTTCTCCCTCTCTCTGCATATTTCTTTTAGTTGCTGAGCCCTGATAAGTGCTAGAACATTACTTGATCAATGTCTCTCTTACTTCTGTATGTGAATTCAGAGATAAAAGAATGTAGTTTATACACTGTCTACCTATAAGTATTTGGAAAACTGTGGTAGGATACAAAAACAACATTTATTCATATTCAGTAGTTGGTAGAACCCAGCAGATGTGCTGGGTATTGTTCGGCACGAATGCCTGTTGAAACTCCTGGTGTATGTGAGCCATAGGTTGGGTGTGGTTTCTCTAGCCATCACCCGTCGGTCTCTATCTCCCAGTTTCAGGGATCTGCCGACTAGGAGCACATTCTGAAAATCACAGTTCACCTTCCACTTCATAATCACATAGGCCTCTGTCGATTTTGGGTAATTCTAGTTCGCTTGCTATGTCCCTTAACCCCTTCCCGCCGATGGCATTTTTTGATTTTCGTTTTTCGTTTTTGACTCCCCTCCTTCTAAACCCCATAACTTTTTTATTTCTCCGCTCCCAGAGCCATATGAGGTCTTAATTTTTGCGGGACACATTTTTCTTGATGATGCTACCATTAATTATTCTATATAATGTACTGGGAAGCAGGAAAAAAATTCAGAATGGGGTGGATTTGAAGAAAAAATGCATTTCTGCGACTTTCTTTGGTTTTACGGCGTTCACTGTGCAGCCAAAATAACATGTCCCCTATATTCTGTGTTTCGGTACGGTTCCAGGGATACCAAATTTATATGGTTTTATTTACATTTTGACCCCTAAAAAAATTCCAAAACGGTGTTAAAAAATTTTTTTTCTAAAAGTCGCCATATTCCGACGGCCGTAACTTTTTTATACATAGGTGTACGGGGATGCATAGGGCGTCTTTTTTTGCGGGGCCGGGTGTACTTTTTAGTTCTGCCATTTTCGGGAAATGTTATTGCTTTGATCACTTTTTATTCAAATTTTTATCAGAATCAAAACAGTGAAAAAACGGCGGTTTGGCACTTTTGACTATTTTTCCTGCTACGGCGTTTACCGAACAGGAAAAATATTTTTATAGATTTGTAGAGTGGGCGATTTCGGACGCGGGGATACCTAACATGTATATGTTTCACAGTTTTTAACTACTTTTATATTTGTTCTAGGGAAAGGGGGGTGATTTGAACTTTTAATACTTTTTATATTTTTTTTACTTTTTTTTAAATTTTTTTTTGCATTTATTAGACCCCCTAGGGGTGTTGAACCCCAGGGGGTCTGATCACTAATGCAATGCATTACAATGCTAATGCATTGCAATGCATTGCAAAAAATCATCATCTCTTTTGCAGGCTGCATACACCAGCCTGCAAAAGAGAGAATTTGCAGACTGGCTGGGAGCCTTTAACAAGGCTCCCGGCTGTCATGGCAACATGACGTCGGCCCTGGAGCATGCTCCAGGAGCCGGCGATCCCTGCCAAAATGGCGGCGCCCATGCGCCGCCGGGAAAATGGCGCCTCTGGCGCCTTTGACAGCAGCGCCGGAGGGGTTAATGCCTCCGATCGGTCCGGGGACCGATCGGAGGCATTAGAGCTGGTTGTCTACTGCTTAAAGCAGTAGACACCCGGCGACTATGACGGCCGCCCGGCTCCCGGGCGGTCGCCATACTTACAGACCCGACACGCGCCGTACTATTACGGCGCATGTCGGGAAGGGGTTAAGGATTGACCATTTCTGTGGTACCCCACAATTACCCTTTTCTCAAAAAACTCTGCACTTTGTGGCATCTTGCATGAGACTAATGCCAAAACACTAATGCGAATGTTGTTTCCTTTTTGTTTATTTAACGGTGGAAGGCGTGACATACATCATGACTGCAGATATCTTGATTTGCATGGGTGTCCAAATACTTGTTGGTAGACAGAGTATCAAACATCACCACACTGCTATACAGCTTAGGATACACAGATATCAATATGGTTTGTTGGTTTTTATGAGAATTCACAGGAAAAACAAATTTTCAAATGTCTCTGTTTTTTTTAAATGAAAACATTTATTGCCCTGACATTGGATGTTATCATATTTGTAAGAGCGGTTGCTTCTTGTCTAATATCCATATTTCATATTTTGTAATTTCTTTGTTGTTAAGCATTCTGTACATCGATTGAGCTCTACAAATGCAATTCAATAAAAAGTCATTTAGGAACAAAGTTTATTTTCTCTCATTGCTGGGCTTGTATTAGCTGTACAATGTTCATATATAATGTACGTGCTTACCTGCGGTCTGGTAGTATTGGAATCCTCCAGCCTTTTATTTGGCTTAGTTTTGAGTCAGAGAGTTCAATGGATAAAGGGAGTTTGGGTACCCATACAGTCATTTCTAACTGTGCACTGAGATGTTCATAGGTGAAGACGGCTTGTGCATTCATTGATCCCCTTGTCTCTTTCCCACTAACAAACACATAATCACAGCTACTTGATACCTGTTAACAAAGAGAGGGAGAGAATTATAAGAGGGCTACATTCTATTTAATTCATTGCCCTTGAATAGATGATGTGTATTGTGTGTGTTCCAGACCTGCAATTTGTTTCCTATTGGTAAAATTTAGCTTGTGACACCATGTCATTCTCCATTTGATCTTGTTTTGCATATTAATGTAATATTTATTTTCACATTATGATGTTTTCAACCAATGGTTCGGTTACAGAATCCACAGAAAGGGATCTAATTTACATCCCAACAATGCTTACTGCCTATCAAGATGGAATTTTCTCTTTTTGTAAATGCAAACAGCACCAATAATAATAAAAAATAAGCAATAGTTTTATTTCTAATCTCTTCTTTCCAGGTTTAGTCATATGTAGTGACTCCTGACCAAAAAGTTTGTTGGCATGTGGCTTTACCACACGGATAAAAGATTTTCCAGGTAAACAATTTCACTTGAAGCATAAGGGCTCGTGCACACGGAGTTAACGCGAGCGTATTTTAGCATAATACGCATGTATAGCTACACATGTAAAAATAACACTCCCATTGACTTCAATGAAATCTTTTACACATTTAAAAAAACGCACCAAAAATACGACACATTTTTTTATGTGTTTTTTACATGTGTAAAAGATTTCAATGAAGTCAATGGGAGTGTTATTTTTTACACGTGTATTCTATACACGTGTATTATGCTAAAATACGTTTGCACGGAGGGTTTAAGTAATGCAGCAGAGCACATTGTACAGCATGGGTTGTGGCATGTTAACATGATTGGTATCTGCGCTGTCTTGGAATAGAAGATCTGCTGGAGTCCTAATTCTCAAACCCCTGCAGATGTATTATTGTTGACCTAAGGATAAGGATAGCCATCAATATTATAAAGATGGATAACCCATATAATATATGGAGTCATAATTTATATTAGGGGGACAGGGAACACTTTGGGTGACCAGAATCTCACCCCTGGTCTCTACTGTGCTTTTTTCAATCGATAACTGCATGCCCGAATGACTAGCACATTATTCTATGCATTTCAGCAGAGTAACATGAAGTTCATATGAAATAAGCCACATTTGAAGCTACTTAGTGTGAGAATGTAGCGGTAATTGGCCATTTGTTGATATTCCCTGATGAGCGCAAAGCCGAAACCCTGCCCACCCATAGTGGCCATTGACAAAATGCCTATAACTAAGAATCCTAAAACCAGTAAAATAAAAACTAGTTCTCTTTTCCAAAGATTGCATTAATGAAGGTGACTTTTATATGAACCTTATTCCACTGTACACTGTTGTCTGTAGAAGTAACATACTTACCCATAAATGCTGTCATAACAAAATGTTACGGAGAATTATGAAAAAGCTTTCCTGATATTTCATTTCATCAAGTTCTCACGTAGTATAAAATGTCATTAAATATACAAGAAGAGCACTTAAAATATGGGATCTCTCATGTCAAATATTTGAGTGCCTTTGGAAAATGAAGTTCCTAAAAAGATTGTGGTGTCTAGGTTATAGCTTTATAGACATAAAACTCATAGGCATTTAGGAAATGTAAAGTAGCATGCAGGATGTAAAATATATTCCAAGTATTAATGAATCAGAAGAACTGATTAATGTATTATTTTCCAAAATTCCATCTAAACAACTAGCATTAATGATAGAGGGAAGAGAGAGTTATGGGCCCAAAATCTCTCCCTTTCCCCAGCAGGACCAGACTGCGCTAGGATACACCGCAGCACAAGGCAAAGATACGGTTTTTTTTATTATATTTCACCTTCCCAGGCCTACTATATATATAAAAAAATCATCCTGGACAATCTCTTTAATAATAGATAACACTCTGTCAGGTTTAGTAAATGGGTTTGCCCAATAACAATGGTTATCCTCATGCAAAATATTTGGGTAATTGTCTGGTAGTTCACTCGGTGGTAATACAACCATTGGGACCCCCAGAAATCACAAGAACAGGAGTTGCCCAGTCTCCTGTGTAAATGGTGAGTAGTGCACATGTGTGAGCAGTACACCACTCTATTTACTTCTTCACTCCCTGAGGAAGATGTTCGAAACTCACATTGGAGTGGGCGATGGATGCTATCTAGTGCCATGTATCACCGCATATGCGTCAGTATGATACTACATCATTTAATTTAGAATGGGATAAATGACCCAGTATGTATCTTTGCTGATTTATATTATATAATTTAGAGAATTTGTTGGAGTTATCTGTTATTATCTTTATTGATTTTAATGTGTTGCGGTATCTTTGTTTGTCATTTATGTTTTTATCATGTGACATCATTTTGTAATATTAAAGGTGACTACTGAATTTCAAATTGAGTGTGATACTTGGTATTATGCTTATACTATGCTGGTATTATTGGTATTATTATATCCATAGTTTGATAGGGTAGCCATTTACTTGTATAACCTGATGGAACACTGTACTCAAGTACTGTTTCTTCATCAGGCCATTAAAAATAAATGGTTGTGAGCTACTGCTTCATTCACTTCGGGAGGTTAGGAACCCCATTATTGTGTTCGCTGAGGATATCTATCCTGTGAATAGGGAATAAGTGTAGTCAGTGTACAAGTGTAATTTTTTTCAACATTTTTAAAAGCCTGTCAGGGAACAGATAATGTGGTAAATGAAAATAATAAACATAAATCTCCTTTCCAAGCACCTCCCATTACTGGTCTACTCTACTGGTCTGCTCTCTGGGTCTTTCTGGTCCAATCAGAACAGAAGTGAAGACCTCATGTTCATGATCCATGACGATCACATTAATGTACAAGGAACTGCTTGAAGTGTAACTCCCTTTTTTATTTGCTATTGTGTCAGGGGTGTTTGGTGACAAATTTTTGTAATATTTTATTAATCTGTCTAACTTCTTTTCTAAGAGAAAACAAGCTGTAACATTGTCCTTATCAACCCTCTAACTGAGCTGTTACTAAGTAAAGAACATACACATTTGTGTTGTGAATATGTAGAGGTGAAGCATTTACCAAAGGGGGGATGTCCACTTCAAATGGCGGCATGTTCGGTTTTATACCACTTAGTTTCTCCTCTTTCATATGATGCCAAGATTAAAGTACTGGCTATATCACACCCTGATGCTAGGTTCACACTAGCGTTCTATTTTCCGTTATTTGGGTCCGCTTATAAAGCAATTACTTGTGGAAATGGAGTCTGCTGGGTTCCTGCCTGAAAAATGCAGAATTTCAGGATGGAAACCCCAAACGTAGTTCGAACACTAGTGTGAACCTAGGCTGAGATACCACTACTTATGAACACAGTCTGGAATTTGAGTTTAATACACTTCATGCTGCATATAAAGTCACATTGCAGACTGTGTTTATAACTAGTGATTAGAGATGAGCGAACAGTAAAATGTTCGAGGTTTGATATTTGTTTCGAGTAGCCCCTCAATATTTGACTACTCGAATCGAATATCGAACCCTATTATAGTCTATGGGGGGAAAATGCTCGTTTCAGGGGTAGGCAACATTCGATCAAATTATACTTACCAAGTCCACGAGTGAGGGTAGGGCTGGATCCTCCGAGAAGTCTTCTCCGTGCAGCGTCCCCGCGGCATCTTCCGGCTCTGAATTCACTCTGCCACTCATGCCCGCACTACAAGCGGACATGCGCAGTCGGCTCTGCCCAGGCCCGATGCCTGGCAGAGTGAATTCAGAGCCGGAAGACGCCACGGGGAAGCAGCACGAAGAAGACTTCTAAGGGTCAGTTCACACGTGAACTGCCCGCGCGGGTTTTGACACCGCGAGAGATGCGGCGAGCCGCGTCTCTCTCTTGTCAAAACCCGCAATGGTCGCGGCTTTTCCCTCCGCTGTCGGCTCAAATGAATGAGCCGACATAGGAGGGAGCTGCCGGGGGCAGGTCGTTTCTTTTCTCCGCTAGCGGCAGCCCGCCACTAGCGGAAAAAAAAAACCCGTTGGTCTACATAGACCACCATTGTAAAGGGGCGGATTTTGAAGCGAAATCCGCTGTCAAAATCCGCCCCTTTGCCCACGTGTGAACTAGCCCTAAAGGTAGGAGAAAAACCAGCGTTGATTGGCTGACTGTATAGCATTCGGCCAATCAATGCTGGTTCTGCATCGAACTTTTCCATTCGAATAGCAAGTGGTACTCGATCGAGTACGAGTATTTCGAATACCGTAGTATTCGATCGAATACCTACTTGATCGAATACTACTCACACATCTCTACTACTGATATCTCTTATTCTGTTACAGCTAGTACTTAAAGAGAACCATTTTTTTCTAGGTGGTATACAACTGTAGATACAGCCATTTGAAGTGACCTTTCCACTTTGGTAAATGCTCCAGCTCTATGTATTGCATTGAGTACGGGTCTACAGACAGAGTCTCCCTGTTAATGGCATCTTTACAACCTGTTTTCTATTTAAAGGAAGTTTGTTTAGTAAAGTATATTACAAAAATGGCCGCCACACACTCTCTGGTAAAATGGCAAAAAAAAAAAAAAAAAAAATTATAATAAAACAAAATGGAAGTTACAGCTTAAAGCATAACTAAAGTTTTGGACAACTACAATGGAGGATCATTTGTAAAGTGGCTTATGTTAATTTTTAGGCCCTTAATCTCCCTATATTATAAAAATGAATTTCTGTCTGTCTGTCTGTCTGTCTGTCTGTCTGTCTGTCTGTGCTCTAATGCGAACCAAACGACTAGACCGATCTTCACCAAATTTGGTACAGAGATACTTCAGGTATCCGGGAAGGTTTAGGACGAGACTCCAACTCGCTCGGACGCACCGTTGCTGAGATACAGCATTCCAAACACAGTGCCCCCCCCTTAGCCAATACAAACCTGCAAGACTTTCACTCATATTCCAACTGCAATACACACGGTCACTCCACATGCACAATACAACACTGATATCCAAACTGAGATACACACATCAGAGGATTAGATACACAGATCAGCACACAGTATCACACGCCAGAGGATTAGATACACACGTCTGCACACAGTCCCACAAACCAGAGGATCAAATACGCACTTCTGCACACAGTTTCACACACTGAAGGATTTGATACGTGCATCTGCACACGGTTCCACATGCCGAAGGATTAGATACAGGCGTCTACACACAGTTCCACACTCCAGAGGATTAGATACGCGCATCTGCACACATTTGTACACGCCATAGGATTAGATACACACGTCTGCACAGAGTACCACATGCCGTAGGATTAGATACACGCGTTTACATACAGTTCCACACTCCAGAGGATTAGATACGCGCGTCTGCACACAGTTGTACACGCCATAGGATTAGATACACGCGTCTGCACACAGTACCACATGCAGTAGGATTAGATACGCGCGTCTACACATAGTTCCACAAGCGGAAGGATTAGATACGCGCCTCTTCACACAATACCACACAGGGGAGGATTAGATACGTGTGTGTGAACACAGTACCACAGTTTGGAGGATTAGATGCATGCCTCTGCACACAGTATCACAAGCCAGAGAATTAGATATGCGTCTCAGCACACAGTATCACACGGGGGAGGATTAGATACGCGCGTCTACACACAGTACCACATGCCATAGGATTAGATACACACGTCTACACATAGTTCCACACACCGAAGGATTAGATTTGCGCCTCTTCACACAATACCACACAAGGGAGGATTAGATACGTGTGTGTGTGCACACAGTACCACACTTTGGAAGATTAGATACATGCCTCTGGACACCGTACCACAAGCCAGAGAATTAGATACGCGTGTCTGCACACAGTACCACACGGAGGAGGATTAGATACGCGCGTCTACACACAGTACCACATGCCGGGGGATTGGATACACGCGTCTACACACAGTACCACATGCCATAGGATTAGATACGCACCTCTTCACACAATACCACACAGGGGAGGATTAGATACATGTGTCTTCACACAGTTGTACACACCATAGGATTAGATACACACGTCTGCACAGAGTACCACATGCCGTAGGATTAGATACACACATCTACATACAGTTCCACACTCCAGAGGATTAGATACGCACGTCTGCACACAGTTATACACGCCATAAAATTAGATACACACATCTGCACACAGTACCACATGCTGTAGGATTAGATACGCGCGTCTACACACAGTTCCACACGCCAAAGGATTAGATACGCGCCTCTTCACACAATACCACACAGGGGAGGATTAGATATATGCGTCTGAATTAGAGATGAGCGAACACTAAAATGTTCGAGGTTCGAAATTCGATTCGAACAGCCGCTCACTCACATTATAGTCTATGGGGAACATAAACTCATTAAGGGGGAAACCCAAATTCGTGTCTGGAGGGTCACCAAGTCCACTATGACACCCCAGGAAATGATACCAACACCCTGGAATGACACTGGGACAGCAGGGGAAGCATGTCTGGGGGCATAAAAGTCACTTTATTTCATGGAAATCCCTGTCAGTTTGCGATTTTCGCAAGCTAACTTTTCCCCATAGAAATGCATTGGCCAGTGCTGATTGGCCAGAGTACGGAACTCGACCAATCAGCGCTGGCTCTGCTGGAGGAGGCGGAGTCTAAGATCGCTCCACACCAGTCTCCATTCAGGTCCGACCTTAGACTCCGCCTCCTCCGGCAGAGCCAGCGCTGATTGGCCGAAGGCTGGCCAATGCATTCCTATGCGAATGCAGAGACTTAGCAGTGCTGAGTCAGTTTTGCTCAACTACACATCTGATGCACACTCGGCACTGCTACATCAGATGTAGCAATCTGATGTAGCAGAGCCGAGGGTGCACTAGAACCCCTGTGCAAACTCAGTTCACGCTAATAGAATGCATTGGCCAGCGCTGATTGGCCAATGCATTCTATTAGCCCGATGAAGTAGAGCTGAATGTGTGTGCTAAGCACACTCATTCAGCACTGCTTCATCACGCCAATACAATGCATTAGCCAGTGCTGATTGGCCAGAGTACGGAATTCGGCCAATCAGCGCTGGCCAATGCATTCTATTAGCCAGTACTCTGGCCAATCAGCACTGGCTAATGCATTGTATTGGCGTGATGAAGCAGTGCTGAATGTGTGTGCTTAGCACACACATTCAGCTCTACTTCATCGGGCTAATAGAATGCATTGGCCAGCGCTGATTGGCCGAATTCCGTACTCTGGCCAATCAGCGCTGGCCAATGCATTCTATTAGCCCGATGAAGTAGAGCTGAATGTGTGTGCTTAGCACACACATTCAGCTCTACTTCATCAGGCTAATAGAATACATTGGC
This sequence comes from Leptodactylus fuscus, assembly GCF_031893055.1. Lineage (NCBI taxonomy): Eukaryota > Metazoa > Chordata > Amphibia > Anura > Leptodactylidae > Leptodactylus > Leptodactylus fuscus. Next base: position 149,386,438 of record NC_134266.1, read on the forward strand.
CAATCAGCGCTGGCCAATGCATTCTATTAGCTTGATGAAGCAGAGTGTGCACAAGGGTTCAAGCGCACCCTCGGCTCTGATGTAGCAGTGCTGAGGGTGCACAAGGGTTCAAGTGCACCCTCGGCTCTCCTACATCAGAGCCGAGGGTGCGCTTGAACCCTTGTGCAGCCTCGGCTCTGCTACATCAGAGCCGAGGGTGCGCTTGAACCCTTGTGCACACTCTGCTTCATCAAGCTAATAGAATGCATTGGCCAGCGCTGATTGGCCAGAGTACGGAATTCGGCCAATCAGCGCTGGCCAATGCATCCCTATGGGAAAAAGTTTATCTCACAAAAATCACAATTACACACCCGATAGAGCCCCAAAAAGTTATTTTTAATAACATTCCCCCCTAAATAAAGGTTATCCCTAGTAGAGATGAGCGAACAGTGTTCTATCGAACACATGTTCGATCGGATATCAGGGTGTTCGCCATGTTCGAATCGAATCGAACACCACGTGGTAAAGTGCGCCAAAATTCGATTCCCCTCCCACCTTCCCTGGCGCCTTTTTTGCACCAATAACAGCGCAGGGGAGGTGGGACAGGAACTACGACACCGGGGGCATTGAAAAAAATTGGAAAAAGTCATTGGCTGCCGAAATCAGGTGACCTCCATTTTAGACGAATAGTGGATTTCAAATCCGGGTCATATGAGAATGTGAACTTTGTGACTATGAGACAGGGATAGCTGTACAGGCAGGGATAGCTAGGGATAACCTTTATTTAGGGGGGAATGTTATTAAAAATAACTTTTTGGGGCTCTATCGGGTGTGTAATTGTGATTTTTGTGAGATAAACTTTTTCCCATAGGGATGCATTGGCCAGCGCTGATTGGCCGAATTCCGTACTCTGGCCAATCAGTGCTGGCCAATGCATTCTATTAGCTTGATGAAGCAGAGTGTGCACAAGGGTTCAAGCGCACCCTCGGCTCTGATGTAGCAGAGCCGAGGCTGCACAAGGGTTCAAGCGCACCCTCGGCTCTGATGTAGGAGAGCCGAGGGTGCACTTGAACCCTTGTGCAGCCTCGGCTCTGCTACATCAGAGCCGAGGGTGCGCTTGAACCCTTGTGCACACTCTGCTTCATCAAGCTAATAGAATGCATTGGCCAGCGCTGATTGGCCAATGTATTCTATTAGCCTGATGAAGTAGAGCTGAATGTGTGTGCTAAGCACACACATTCAGCTCTACTTCATCGGGCTAATAGAATGCATTGGCCAGCGCTGATTGGCCAGAGTACGGAACTCGACCAATCAGCGCTGGCTCTGCTGGAGGAGGCGGAGTCTAAGATCGCTCCACACCAGTCTCCATTCAGGTCCGACCTTAGACTCCGCCTCCTCCGGCAGAGCCAGCGCTGATTGGCCGAAGGCTGGCCAATGCATTCCTATGCGAATGCAGAGACTTAGCAGTGCTGAGTCAGTTTTGCTCAACTACACATCTGATGCACACTCGGCACTGCTACATCAGATGTAGCAATCTGATGTAGCAGAGCCGAGGGTGCACTAGAACCCCTGTGCAAACTCAGTTCACGCTAATAGAATGCATTGGCCAGCGCTGATTGGCCAATGCATTCTATTAGCCCGATGAAGTAGAGCTGAATGTGTGTGCTAAGCACACACATTCAGCACTGCTTCATCACGCCAATACAATGCATTAGCCAGTGCTGATTGGCCAGAGTACGGAATTCGGCCAATCAGCGCTGGCTCTGCTGGAGGAGGCGGAGTCTAAGGTCGGACCTGAATGGAGACTGGTGTGGAGCGATCTTAGACTCCGCCTCCTCCAGCAGAGCCAGCGCTGATTGGTCGAGTTCCGTACTCTGGCCAATCAGCGCTGGCCAATGCATTCTATTAGCCCGATGAAGTAGAGCTGAATGTGTGTGCTTAGCACACACATTCAGCTCTACTTCATCAGGCTAATAGAATACATTGGCCAATCAGCGCTGGCCAATGCATTCTATTAGCTTGATGAAGCAGAGTGTGCACAAGGGTTCAAGCGCACCCTCGGCTCTGATGTAGCAGAGCCGAGGCTGCACAAGGGTTCAAGTGCACCCTCGGCTCTCCTACATCAGAGCCGAGGGTGCGCTTGAACCCTTGTGCAGCCTCGGCTCTGCTACATCAGAGCCGAGGGTGCGCTTGAACCCTTGTGCACACTCTGCTTCATCAAGCTAATAGAATGCATTGGCCAGCACTGATTGGCCAGAGTACGGAATTCGGCCAATCAGCGCTGGCCAATGCATTCTATTAGCCCGATGAAGTAGAGCTGAATGTGTGTGCTAAGCACACACATTCAGCACTGCTTCATCACGCCAATACAATGCATTAGCCAGTGCTGATTGGCCAGAGTACGGAATTCGGCCAATCAGCGCTGGCTCTGCTGGAGGAGGCGGAGTCTAAGATCGCTCCACACCAGTCTCCATTCAGGTCCGACCTTAGACTCCGCCTCCTCCAGCAGAGCCAGCGCTGATTGGCCGAATTCCGTACTCTGGCCAATCAGCACTGGCTAATGCATTGTATTGGCTTGATGAAGCAGTGCTGAATGTGTGTGCTTAGCACACACATTCAGCTCTACTTCATCGGGCTAATAGAATGCATTGGCCAGCGCTGATTGGCCGAATTCCGTACTCTGGCCAATCAGCACTGGCTAATGCATTGTATTGGCTTGATGAAGCAGTGCTGAATGTGTGTGCTTAGCACACACATTCAGCTCTACTTCATCGGGCTAATAGAATGCATTGGCCAATCAGCGCTGGCCAATGCATTCTATTAGCGTGAACTGAGTTTGCACAGGGGTTCTAGTGCACCCTCGGCTCTGCTACATCAGATTGCTACATCTGATGTAGCAGTGCCGAGTGTGCATCAGATGTGTAGTTGAGCAAAACTGACTCAGCACTGCTAAGTCTGCATTCGCATAGGAATGCATTGGCCAGCCTTCGGCCAATCAGCGCTGGCTCTGCCGGAGGAGGCGGAGTCTAAGGTCGGACCTGAATGGAGACTGGTGTGGAGCGATCTTAGACTCCGCCTCCTCCAGCAGAGCCAGCGCTGATTGGCCGAATTCCGTACTCTGGCCAATCAGCACTGGCTAATGCATTGTATTGGCTTGATGAAGCAGTGCTGAATGTGTGTGCTTAGCACACACATTCAGCTCTACTTCATCGGGCTAATAGAATGCATTGGCCAATCAGCGCTGGCCAATGCATTCTATTAGCGTGAACTGAGTTTGCACAGGGGTTCTAGTGCACCCTCGGCTCTGCTACATCAGATTGCTACATCTGATGTAGCAGTGCCGAGTGTGCATCAGATGTGTAGTTGAGCAAAACTGACTCAGCACTGCTAAGTCTGCATTCGCATAGGAATGCATTGGCCAGCCTTCGGCCAATCAGCGCTGGCTCTGCCGGAGGAGGCGGAGTCTAAGGTCGGACCTGAATGGAGACTGGTGTGGAGCTATCTTAGACTCCGCCTCCTCCAGCAGAGCCAGCGCTGATTGGTCGAGTTCCGTACTCTGGCCAATCAGCACTGGCCAATGCATTTCTATGGGGAAAAGTTAGCTTGCGAAAATCGCAAACTGACAGGGATTTCCATGAAATAAAGTGACTTTTATGCCCCCAGACATGCTTCCCCTGCTGTCCCAGTGTCATTCCAGGGTGTTGGTATCATTTCCTGGGGTGTCATAGTGGACTTGGTGACCCTCCAGACACGAATTTGGGTTTCCCCCTTAACGAGTTTATGTTCCCCATAGACTATAATGGGGTTCGAAACCCATTCGAACACTCGAACAGTGAGCGGCTGTTCGAATCGAATTTCGAACCTCGAACATTTTAGTGTTCGCTCATCTCTAATCCCTAGCTATCCCTGCCTGTACAGCTATCCCTGTCTCTTAGTCACAAAGTTCACATTCTCATATGACCCGGATTTGAAATCCACTATTCGTCTAAAATGGAGGTCACCTGATTTCGGCAGCCAATGACTTTTTCCAATTTTTTTCAATGCCCCCGGTGTCGTAGTTCCTGTCCCACCTCCCCTGCGCTGTTATTGGTGCAAAAAAGGCGCCAGGGAAGGTGGGAGGGGAATCGAATTTTGGCGCACTTTACCACGCGGTGTTCGATTCGATTCGAACATGGCGAACACCCTGATATCCGATCGAACATGTGTTCGATAGAACACTGTTCGCTCATCTCTAGTCTGAATACAGTACCACACTTTGGAGGATTAGATACATGCATCTGCACACAGTACCACATGCCAGATAATTAGATACGCATCTCAGCACACAGTACCACACGGGGGAGGATTAGATACGTGCATCTGCACACAGTACCTCACGCCAGGGATTAGATACACCTGTCTGCACACAGTACCACACACCAGAGGATTAGATACACGCGTCTGCACATAGTACCACATGCTGTAAGATTAGATATGTACGTCTGCACACAGTTTCATTTACCGGAGGATTAGATACGTGCCTCTTCACACAATGCCACACGGGGGAGGATTAGATACACACATCTGTACACAGTACCACACCAACAAGGATTAGATACTTGCGTCTAAACACAGTACTGCATGGGGAAGGATTAGATACAGCTTTACTCCAGGTATCCATAACAACTGATCACAGGTTTTTCACTGATATCCAAAATGAGATACACATAATCACATGACGCTTATGGACAAACACACAAACAACATACAAAATACACCAGTGCAAAATTGGACAATTCTTATGAGGCCACTACACAAACATAACATGTAATATACCCGTGCGAAGCCGGGTCATCCCTCTAGTACTTTATAATTCATAGAAATTGATATAGTTAAGAAAACGACAGCTACAATATTATATTTGCTGCACTTAAAATGTAACAGAAATAACAATAAATGGAAAAAGCTTTCATTCACTGTGGGTATATGTAGCATGAAGCTTGTTAGCAGCTGTATCATTAAATTGTTGTTATTAAAGTGCCAATCTTCTTAATGTAATGCAGAAATTAGAAGTACAGTAGTCCAGGCTGAATTCACTTCTAATTCATTCCATTTTATACAAGCCTACAGTATCCTTACGAAATGACTGATTTTTTTTCTGAAGAGACATATGACAAGAGCACAGAGTTTCGTGATCAAACCAGAGGGATATACTTTCCTTTGTCTCTGCAGCACCATGCACTTTGATAAGAACAATGTATGTGAAGTCTGTACAAGGCATTGTCCGCAGAGATTATTAAATTCAAAGAATATATCTTTGGCTGCGTGCTATACTGTAGAGGATATGCAGCAGGACAGAAGAAAAAGGGGCTGGACAATTATATGTTAGATACTAGGAATATTGAACTGAGGTTTTATAAATTAGATTGGCTCAACTGTGAATGCTTGTGACAGCCGAGGAGAGCATTTATGGTGACATGATGCTCTCCATGGATACAGTAGTACTTATACACATGAATTGCAAGTTCACAAATATATGGCATTTTCAACTTTTTGGCTCCTCCAACCCTTCTCTTTTGGAAATGCTATCTATTGCTTTTTACAGGGTGGTTATAAGACTTGTTTTTTTATGTCGCTAATAGCTTTATTACTATTGATCACTTGTAGGTAACATACTGATACATCTCAATAGTGTTTGATGGGTCAGTTCTTCGTACAGACAAGACATGTAACCTTTTTATGGACCTTGTACAGTGTATATACTGATATATGAAAGGTCCAGTTACCACAACATTGAGTGTACACCTGTTACTTTTGCAGTGCAGCAATAAGGCCTTTCTTACCTAGGTATAAAGTCTAAGGCCAAATCTAGAACAACTCCAGAATTACCCTTTTCCACCTAGCTTTAGAATTGTCTCATCTCCATAATGTGCATGCATATAGAGAGGTCTTTTTTTTTTTTCTTTTTTTATGTAGATTAGAGCTCACAATGTACATTTTTCCCTATCAGTATGTCTTTTTTGGAATATGGGATGGAAATCCATGCAAACACAGGGAGAACATACAAACTCCTTGCAGATGGTTTTATGCCCTTGGCGGGATTTGAACACCAGGACTCCAGCGCTGCAAGGCTGCAGTGCTAACCACTGAGCTACTGTGTGGCCCCAGAGTGGTCTTTTCTTGTAACACCCTCAAAGCAAAGGCAGACAAGCGGCATGTAAATTGCTACTAGTAAGGATCATATAGGACAAAATTGTGCCAGTCAAGTATGTTCATCGTGCTACTGATATGCTGGTTAAATGGTTTTGTCTAGAGTAACATAAAAATATAGAAGTGGTGCCTTTGAGCTGTTATACTCGAGTATAAGCCGACCCGAATATAAGCCGAGACCCCTAATTTTACCACAAAATACTGGGAAAACTTATTGACTCGAGTATAAGCCGAGGGGGGGAATCCACCATTGCAGATAAAAAGTCTGGTCATGTGCATTACAGCTTAGTAACTCCATGTGCCTCATAGTAATAGCAGTTAACCCCATCATGTCCCTCACATTAACCCCCTGTGTGCCTCACATAAGAGTTACTGATATGTGGGACATATGGAGGTAATAATTAGGTATCTTCTTAATTAAGGTCCTTCATTAGTACCCTCATGTGTCTCACATTTTACTAACCCTTATATGGGGCACACAGGGGATAATATGAGGGACATGATGGGGTTAACTGCTATTAATGTGAGGCACATGGAGTTACTGAAACTAAATTAATAACCCCAAATACCTGACATTAATAGGCAGAGTAACTAAAGGAAGGGACCTGTGTGTGTCACTTTACTATAGCTTCCTCTCCTCCATACAACAGACATCTTCCATAAGACACAATGAATCCTGGCCACTCATCTGCAGGGTAGATGCTAAATCCTAGCGTGCTAAAGGACCTCTGATGACGTCATGAACATGTGATCGCACTATGGTGTGGGCAGAGCTACTAGGATTTAGACTCAACCTTATCTGCAGATGTTACATACCAGTGGCTACAGGACCTTTGATGACATCACAGTCACGTGACCTCATGACAAGCCAATCACAGAGCAGCAGCACTAAAGGACCTCCCCCTTCCAGATCCTTCCAGTTGTCTGTGCTCTGTGGACCCTGACTCGTATATAAGCCGAGGAGAGCTTATTCAGCATGAAAAATGTGCTGAAAAAGTCTGCTTATACTTGAGTATATACGGTAATTAAATACACTTCAGCAATCCTTCATATTAATGCGAGCACGTGATTTTAATATAATCCTCCAACTGGAAATAATGTACAACATTTTAATTATATTATTTTGTATAAATAACACCAAAAAAAAAAAAAAAAAAAGCCTCTCATTGTTTTCAATGTGTTCTGCTAGCTTTTTTCCACTAGAGGAATTTTCCACCAGTGGAAAAAAAAGCTAGCAGAACCCACTGAAATCAATGGGAGGATTTTTTTTCCAGCGTGGAAAATTCCACACCAAATTCCTCATCATTTTCCTCCATGTGAATGGACCTTTAAGCAACACAATGTAACTCCAAGCAACACTGATTGACAATTTCACATGCTGTTGTGCAACTGACACACTTAATAAAGGAGTGGTTCTGCAGGTGGGAACCACAGACCACATCTCAGTACCAATGCTTTCTGGTTTATGTTTTGGTCACTTTTGAATGTTGGTTGAGCTTTTAAACTCATGATTGCATGAGACAGACTCTACAACCCACACAAGTGGCTTAGGTAGTGTAGCTCATCTAGGATGGCACATCAATACGAGCTGTGGTAAGAAGGTTAGCTGTGTCTGTCAGCGTAGTGTCCAGAGGCTGGAGGCACTACCAGGAGACAGGCCAGTACACTAGGAGATGTGGAGGGGGCCGTAGGAGGGCAACAACCCATCAGCAGGATTGCTACCTCTGCCTTTGTGCAAGGAGGAACAGGAGGAGCACTGCCAGAGCCCTGCAAAATGACCTCCAGTAGGCCACAAATGTGCATGTGTCTGCACAGTTAGAAACCAACTCCATGAGGATGGTATGAGAGCCCGACGTCCAAAGATGGGGGTTGTGCTCACAGCCCAACACCGTGCAGGATGATTGGCATTTGCCACAGAACCCCAGGATTGGCAACTTTGCCACTGGAGCCCTGTGCTCTTCACAGATGAAAGTAGGTTCACACTGAGCACATGTGACAGACGGGACAGTGTCTGGAGACACTGTGGAGAGTGATCTGCTACCTGCAACATCCTTCAGCATGACCCTATGGACTCTTATCTATGTAATGGGTTATGTGTACATAATGGGTAGGGATAAAAAGTAACACTGTAGAATGTGTATCTAAATAGAGGGAGAGGGTAGGAAAACCGGAAATGGAGATAACATGAAAAAGCTAACATGGACTGATATCTGTGTATTGGGTTACTCATGTATAATGAGTAGGGATAAAGTTGAGAAGCTGGAAAAATTGAAGCAAAAGGAAGTGTATGAACGGTAAAATGTCAGAAGGATAAAAGGAGTATATGTGTATTGCTAACTCAGAAATTGTATGAATGGTAATGTATCAGAAGGATCAAAGGAATATATGTATAGCACTAAGCTAGACAAATTAAATATAGCCTGAAAACATGGATATCCACATGAGCCAAGGATACACTGCTAAGGTGAAGAGGAGGAAGAAAATATTTAAGGAAAACAAACCACCGCAAAGGATGCTGAAGGACAAATATCATAAATAATAATATCATATAATAGTATAAACATTAACGTGTATACAAGAAAAATAAACAACCTGATTAGACAACTTATTCACAGAAAACTAGTAATTTCATATTCTCGGTTGAGACGTCTGGGTTCAAGGATCTGTAGCCTATGAATCCAGAAGGCCTCCTGTTGCTTAAGCATCTGTATATGTTTACCTCCTGTACGTTGAGGAGGAACATGTTCAACTACCTAATTGAGATATTGTTTTTCAGTTGAATAAAATTTGCAAGAATTGCTAACAAAAGTATTATAACAGCGAATATTCAAGATCGCATAAAACAGCACAAATATTCAATGTCAGAATACTTTGTTACCAATTGTTGTGCATTTTGTTTATCAGAAGTATGGACAACTTTCCAAATGTATCGAATTACTCTATGTTTTGGAAACCATCATAGATGCCCCATACATTACTCTATGTTTTCGAAATGACTACAGTCCATATATGGCTTTCCTTCATAAATATACAGTGCCTACAAGTAGTATTCAACCCCCTGCAGATTTAGCAGGTTTACACATTCGGAATTAACTTGGCATTGTGACATTTGGACTGTAGATCAGCCTGGAAGTGTGAAATGCACTGCAGCAAAAAAGAATGTTATTTCTTTGTTTAATTTTTTTTTTAAATTGTGAAAAGTTTATTCAGAGGGTCATTTATTATTCAACCCCTCAAACCACCAGAATTCTGTTTGGTTCCCCTAAAGTATTAAGAAGTAGTTCAGGCACAAAGAACAATGAGCTTCACATGTTTGGATTAATTATCTCTTTTTCCAGCCTTTTCTGACTATTTAAGACCCTCCCCAAACTTGTGAACAGCACTCATACATGCTCAACATGGGAAAGACAAAGGAGCATTCCAAGGCCATCAGAGACAAGATCGTGGAGGGTCACAAGGCTGGCAAGGGGTACAAAACCCTTTCCAAGGAGTTGGGCCTACCTGTCTCCACTGTTGGGAGCATCATCCGGAAGTGGAAGGCTTATGGAACTACTGTTAGCCTTCCACGGCCTGGACAACCTTTGAAAGTTTCCTCCTGTGCCGAGGCCAGGCTTGTCTGAAGAGTCAAGGCTAACCCAAGGACAACAAGGAAGGAGCTCCGGGAAGATCTCATGGCAGTGGGGACATTGGTTTCAGTCAATACCATAAGTAACGTACTCCACCGCAATGGTCTCCGTTCCAGACAAGCCCGTAAGGTACCTTTACTTTCAAAGCATCATGTCAAGGCTCGTCTACAGTTTGCTCATGATCACTTGGAGGACTCTGAGACAGACTGGTTCAAGGTTCTCTGGTCTGATGAGACCAAGATCGAGATCTTTGGTGCCAACCACACACGTGACATTTGGAGACTGGATGGCACTGCATACGATCCCAAGAATACCATCCCTACAGTCAAGCATGGTGGTGGCAGCATCATGCTGTGGGGCTGCTTCTCAGCCAAGGGGCCTGGCCATCTGGTCCATCCATCCATGGGAAGATGGATAGCACGGCCTACCTGGAGATTTTGGCCAAGAACCTCCGCTCCTCCATCAAGGATCTTAAGATGGGTCGTCATTTCATCTTCCAACAAGACAACGACCCAAAGCACACAGCCAAGAAAACCAAGGCCTGGTTCAAGAGGGAAAAAATCAAGGTGTTGCAGTGGCCTAGTCAGTCTCCTGACCTTAACCCAATTGAAAACTTGTGGAAGGAGCTCAGGATTAAAGTCCACATGAGACACCCAAAGAACCTAGATAACTTGGAGGAGATCTGCATGGAGGAGTGGGCCAAGATAACTCCAGAGACCTGTGCCGGCCTGATCAGGTCTTATAAAAGACTATTATTAGCTGTAATTACAAACAAGGGTTATTCCACAAAATATTAAACCTAGGGGTTGAATAATAATTGACCCACACTTTTATGTTTAAAATTTATTAAAATTTAACTGAGCAACATAACTTTTTGGTTTGTAAGATTTATGCATCTGTTAATAAATCCTGCTCTTGTTTGAAGTTTGAAGGCTCTAACTTATTTGCATCTTATCAAACCTGCTAAATCTGCAGGGGGTTGAATACTACTTGTAGGCACTGTATATTGGCTGTACCTTGATGATGTATGTTCTCTTTGATAATATGCCACTACTACTTACAGATCATACAGACAAGAGTGGCTGTTTTTCCTTATGTACATATTTCTACATATATTACTGTGATATATACTTATTTATTGTATTTGTGACAGTATACTATATGATATACTATGGTCCACTATTTTCCACTTATATTGTGTCAATATGCTTTGCTTTACAAAGTCTGAAGGATTAACTGGCTGAAATGTCATTGTAAATTGTTATGCTGTTGGTGGATTATTATAAAATCACGTATTCGCACAGGATTACAATAAAATATAACACTTCTAGAGATAACATCACAGATCTATCACAGCATCCACTACTGTTAATATATGAAGACACAGTTTATCTATTCCTCTTCCGTGCATAGAGAAGTCTCTAATAGACTTCAGTGAGTTGGGGCTCTTGACTACTAGTGCCTATGGCCATGACTGTGGTGTAAAGCATCTCACTAAATGCTGTCTATAATCTAAACATAAAAACTGATTAGAAAAAAATCTCTTGGAATAAATACATTTACAATTTGGCTATATATTCCTATTACGTGTTCCATTATAAGTGTAAATAAACAATGCAAGAGCTAATGTATCTGATCCAGAACTAAGCTTATGAATTGTAAATTCCAAATTATCCATATGTTACAAATTTCTGATAGGTTTTGGTTGACTTGTTCTGGCTAAAGTTAAATTGGCAACTGATGCCATAAGTTAGATCGACATATTGCTGCTCAATTTCTGCATTACTTGTGCTCTGTTCAAACCAAATAAATAGCCAGTAGTCTGTAATGTCTGAAACGACAATACATACTTAAAAACATGCTACAAATAAAATATGTAAGTAATTCACACAAAAGAATGAACAACAAAAGACCAATGTTGTGACAACTATTTATATCGTCCATATAAAATGCACCACATTCCAATGAGTCATCCACAGCAACATAATAATAAATGTCTCTGAGGACTGGTTCACATCTGTGTTCCGTAATCCATTCAGTGAATGCATTGGCAAGTGGTGTACAGTGAAAGTACACAAATCCCATAGACTATAATGGGGTCCATGTGCTTTTTGCACAGTCTCCACACGAGTCATGTGGACAGGAAGTAGATTGTGAAGTACTTTTCTGTCCACATGTTACGTGCGGACACCACGTGGAAAGCACACAGACCCCATTACGGACCCCATTATAGTCTATAGGGTCCGTGTGCTTCCACTGCACACTGCTTGCCAATGCGTTTGATAGTCCGTTCGAGGGGGTCCCCGGATTACCGAATTCAGATGTGAACTTGGCGTTAGTGAGTATTCAGCTATTAGTAACTCTGCAATATCAGATGGCTACTGTTGCAATAATCACTGGTCACTAACCTTTACTTGCTACACTGACTGATCTCACTACAGTCAGGAATGTAAACAGCAAAAAGATATTTGCTACCTGTATGATGATGTCACTATTTGCTTTGACACACAATTCCACTTTCTGAATTTCTGTTAGTCTTAGTCTGTGCACAAATTTGGTCTGTACTACATATGTGTTTACACTATGCACTTTGTCTGTTTCTGTGATACACCACATCAAAGTCCCAACCTGTTTGGTCAGCAGCTACCAAATTGGGATCACCTCAGGTGGTAGCTATCTGTCAGATTCCCCACAGCAAAGTCCACATTCCAGAATGGAAGTTAGACCCCTTATCGACCATGGCTGAAATCTGTGTGCTATCCTTGTTTTTCATGGATAGCACACTGACCCATTTATTTCCATGAGTACATGCACACGACCATGTTTTTCACTGATCTTTGTGTGAGCTGTGATTCTGCACTACATCAGATAGAACATGTCCTATTCTGTTCAGTTTTTGTGGAATGGACTCGCCCATAGAAGCCCATGCCCCCTAGGACGGCACACTGATCAACAGTGTGCCATCCGTTTTTGCAGACAATATAGGGATATAATTAGATGTCACCTATGTTTTTTATGGTGGATCCGCAAACTAGGATCACACACTGATGGCACACTGAATACACTCTGTCCGTTTTTGCGGACATACTTCACTGATGCTGAAGAAACACTGAACACAAACTGAACACACACTGAAGATACTCTGTCCACAAAAATGGAAGTCTAGTTACTAGTTTTCTGACAGCAAAATACACACTGTCATCTGCAACTAGCCTTAAAGGGTGAAAACCAGAGGATCTGCTTAGACAACGGCCTTAGTAGTAGAATAGTGGGTCCACATTGTTGCCCATTACACATGTCAATTCCAAATATATACATTTATGATAGTGTAGATTAACCCTTTACTGACATTTGCTTAAATCTGCCTGAACAAGGAGCAATATGCTTATTTTTTCCACTAGATGAATAAATCAGCTACTTCTTCCCATTGAGTTGAATAGGAGTCAGATTTCAGGCGGAATTTGAGGTAGATTTTGCCATCTAATTTAGCATCAAATTTCTATGTGTGAACACCCGCTTAGAATATGGCAAATCTCGGGTATTTAAATATGGCAGCCATTCAGGAGCCGCCGCAGAAATGCCCATAATCAGTGCCTTAGTTAACATGGGCACCGCCAGTTTTCCTATAGTTATAATTGAAACAGAAAGTCCACAGGGGAAACCTCTGCAAACTTTCTGTGCAAAGAGCTGCAGAAGGAACCACAATACATTACCACCATGGTTTTACCCAAAGCGCTATTTGGTGCGGGATGCCACATGGGGCCTTAGTCTAAACGTGGCATCTCTGGAATTGTACGAACACTCAGAATACAGATGACATGCCATATTGGCTGTACAGCGAAAAACCTGAAAAAAGCCTGTAATTAGAGTCGCTCAAACAATTTTCAAATTCTACTCCATTCTGAATTTTTTTCCAGCTTCCCATTGTAAAAAATATTAAATGATACCACTACGAAGTACAATTTGTCAAAAAAAGTACAAAAAATTAACATAAAAAAACGGAAGGGGTTAAAGTTACAGTTCCATGTTATGAACTGTCATGTCTATAAAGAATACAAAAAGGAAACAAAAAAAAAAATACATTGCTCAAAATAGCCCAAGCCTCTAAAGTGATATAGTGAAAAATTGTGAAAATATACACCAAGGAAACATTAACCATAACCAAGAGTCAAAAGGCCAAGAAGAAATGTGAAGGATTAAATACATTCTTTTATCCGAGAGCTATTTTGTAGTCAGTTCTCTCCATTTCCAATGCGCACAGTGAGCTAAGCCTGATGCATTAGTTTGACCTTAAAGGAGACCTTGCTAATCTCAGTGATGAATTGACAGCTTAGTTAAACAAGTGGAAGCAAAGTATTTTAAGTTCAGCCTAGTGAGTTAACCCTGCGTATGGAGCAGTCACAGCTCAGCATCAGGAAAGTTGCAGGTATCCATGGATACCCATTATCATTAAGGACATGTTGTAATAGTGTCCAAATGGAAGCATTCCTAGTGCGGAGTCAGGCAGGTACAAGCAGCTGCTTGAAGATGAGACACTTAGCTGATATTGTGCCAATTACAGATGGCTGCAGCTAATCTGCTATGTGACCTCATATCTTTTAGAAACGACATACACAAGAAACTGTGGCGGCTCTCCTGAATTGATCATCCTTATACATTGTAATGAAGTCTGCAGACTATACTGCTAATAAGGTGATGCATTAATAGGGTGCGGCCTTCCATTAATATAAAAGCACTGGCTTTATCACTTCTGTTAACATTGTATACATAGTAAAGATGGAATAGAATATGATGGAATGAATGTATTAATGCTATCTAATAGTTACACAGTGTAAAAAGCGTAAGCATGTTAAGATTAAGAATGAGCGAACCACTACATAGTGGCTAGCCACCCACTATCCACTATTATACAAGTACAATATGTTGAAGCCCAGGAGAGGTGAGTAAACAATGAATAATGAACAGTCTTACTCACTTCTCATGGGCTTCATTGTGGTGTCCGGCCATCCTCAATGTACTTTTCTTGCTTGAATGATACCAGAGACTATGACTGGGCCCCAGCAGTCACGAGAGGCATGGCGGCATCAAGCATCATGATGTTGGTATGCGCCATGTGACCACTGCTCTATAACGGAGTACAGGATAGATAAGACTGTTAGTCTTTGTATTTGTTATGGCTACCCAACTCTCCTGGGACTCTGCTTATTATACTTTGGGGTCTGAAGACACCCCAGAGTATAATAATAGCAGTTTTGGATCAGACTGAACAAGTTTGGCCTGAAGTGAAAATGACAGAGGAACCCTCAAATATTTAGCAAATGAATGATGTGAAGTTTACGTGTCTCTTGTTTAGATCAGGCAATATAAACATGAGCACAATTTATCACAGTAGCACATGCAGTGTGATAAATCTGATACATTTTCAGAAACGTCTATCTGACACCAATCTCCATTTGGTGCAATTTCTTGAGCAAAAAATATATAAAACACTCATTAGAAATGTGGTGCAAAACATACACACCCGTATTTTTGGAATTCTGCCACATTTATCTCAGTAAATCTATCCCACCCTGCTTTACAAGTTTTGTTATACACAGGCATAACTTATAAAGACCTGAGGACAATTTAAAAAAAAAAATATATATATATAAGGTCTGGTAAGGCTAAATTCACATGACAGAAGTGCAAAATGGAACATGTGAAACATGTCAATTCTTCACAGATGGTTCGCTCACAAGGGGCGGCTGTTGCCACCACAGTTTTTCCCCATCGTTTTTTTCCTGCGGCCCACTACATGGGGCCTTAACCTTAGTCACATTTTCTTAGTCCCATAAAATCCTGTTAATTCTGCAGTGTGAGGGCTATTAAAAAAGCAGCTGTCATACAGACAATTTTCACTGTCATGTGAATATAGGTTAAATCTCATCCCCTTTGCTGCTGTACATTGCAGTGGGTCAGCTGCCAACAGTTTTTGCTAATGTACAATGAGTGTATCATATGTGGACATACTCTAAGAAAGAGTTCACACTCATTTGTTTTGGAAAAAAAAATAAAAAATTATTGTATCAGTTTTTGATGCAAAACCAAGTCAAAGCCAGAAGTGACTTCCTCTATATCCTGTGAATTCACCATTAGCTTTGGTTCAAAAAACTACAAAATGGTGTGTGTTTAGCCTGGAGCCTAGCATTTACTTTTTAGTTTGAAACTTTTTTTTTTTGTAAAAAAAAGTAGACTGAGACCTATTCTAGCAAGCAGCTGGAATAGGTTTCGTAATTTACTTATGCCAGAAAACTGGCTTAGGTAAATGGGAAGGGGAGTTAGAAATTTTTTGGGATAGGATGTTGATCCAGGGACTTAATCCAATTGTCATAATTGGAGTTGGTAAGAATTTTTTTTCCACCTCAGGCTACAGTCCCATGGGACATCCCGCTGCCATAAAGTGCTGTGGGACAAATCTCTGCGGTAATCCATCCTGGTTCTTCCCGCAGCGCTTTAAACAGAAAGTTCAGAGTTTTCTTCCGTAACTTTCTGTTACAATTATATCTATGGGGAAACCACCGGTGTTTCCGTAGATATAACTGACATGCTGCAATTTCCAAAACCGTGCCAGTTTTTAAAATCGCGGCGTGTCTGCACCAAATTTTTTACCGCAAAGTGGGCATGGGATTTGCTAGAATCCCATCCATCCTGCACTTACTATAAAATGCTGTGATTTTTTTCTACGGCGTTTCCACCACGAGCAGATCCCTGCGTTTCCAATCTGTGGGGCCCCGGCTTCATGTAGATTTTTTGCTTTCCCCTGGATTATCTTGGTAGGTTTATAGGTTGAACTTGTGTTTTTATCCAGTGTTATCTACTATGTTAGGGGGCATTCACATTTGAGTCTTCAGTCGTGATTTCGCCAAAATTGCACAAAAACAGATTGAGGACGGCTTGCGGTTTAAAAACCCATTCATTTCAATGGGTTTTTAGAGCAAACTGCAGGTGTCCGTATGCAGCCTCTCCACCGTGAAACTGTTTTTTTAGCACGGACACAAAGTCGGACATGCCAGACTTTGTGTCGGTGCAAAAAAGCATTTTCATGGCAGAGCGGCTGCATACAGACACCAGTGGTTTGCCTAAAAAACCCATTGAAATGAATCTATGGAAAGGAGCCTATTAAATCACATTAAGATATGGAGTTGGAAGAGGTGATCATAGGTCCTCCTGTTTTAGAAGCTACTAGGTATTTTATATGAATGTTTTTCTATTGCAGTCAGTGATTCTTAAGCTACTCTCACTTATGAAACCATTCACACTAGGGCTTATTATTATTGATGAGTCATGTGCACTTGAATTGATATTGCCACCTTTTTAAATTATAGTTCCAAACTGAAATAACCTACAAATCATTATTATTAATCACGTTGCTGTCTGTAAAATCTTGAAGCCCTAGCAATAAATATTTCTGTAGCAGCAGGAACAGTTAACAAGCCCCGGTGACCCTGATCATATTCAGGGCAAGCAGAAGTAGGGTCTGGAATAGTTCGACTGAATTCTAGTGTATCATAACACTCTGGGAGTTTTTAGATTCACTTTTAGTAAGTAATATGTTTTAACATAGTCCACATAATCATATTAATTCTATTTTATTATCCACTGGGGGCTATGGATAGAAATTGGTGGGTATTTGACATAGTTTAAGAGCAATGATCAATGACAGTCATGGTAACTCTTATCTAGCTAACCTACCAGAAGAAATCTATGTAGGTCAGCAACCTAGAGATTAGAAAGACATGACAGTGTGATTAGGACTGCAGAAAAGAAAATGTTGAGGCTCTGAAATTATAGTGTGCCCTTAGCCCAGCAGTGATGTGCTAACAGTCTTGAGAGCGTAATTGGAAAGAAAGCTCGAACATTTACTGAGTGCAGCCTATATAGCAAAAACACACAAAGAGTGCACTGAAAGATGCAAGCACAAAAACCGTAGAAATTTGTTGACTACAAGAGAGACATAAATAGTTTAGTTAAAGGCTTAATAGGTTTTACAAACATAGCTATTTATTATATACAAATACAGAATTATTCCAGAGTATTTATTGCCAACAAATACTGTTTAGGGGGAATTTATTAAGATTGGCAAATCTAATGCGAGTCTTAATTCATTCCCCAGCAGGCACCACATTGTACACTTGTGAAAGATACATTGATGATATTTTTTGTATTTTGCGGGGTCCTTGAACACCTTTTGTGAACTCCATTACTTTCTTAATTCAATATGGAGCGAGTCGCAATTTCCCAACACAATCAGCTTTTTGGATATAGAGGTTATTAAGGGACTTGGCAAACTGTGGACCAATCTTTACACAAAATCAACTGATCAGAATAATCTTCACCACTTCTCCAGTCCATCGCCTACTACCAAGAAGTCCCTTCCCACATTCCAATTCCAATGGGTCAGGTACATTACCACCACCAATTAGAGACACGTGTACCAAATTCTGCCAAAGGGGATAAAGAAAACAAGTCTTTGATAATAGCCTCAATTATAAACCGACACTCAGACCAGACAACCCATAAAGAATCCCTTTTGTACATAAATTCCATTAGTTTTCATACAAGGTACACAATATTATTCGCTGCCAATGGTCACTTCTGTAGAAGGGCTACCCCACTATAATCTCCTTCTTCAAACCATTCCTTCCTTGCTTTAGAAGACCAAGTAACCTGAAGAACAAACTATTTAAAGCAGATCTGCTAAAAGACTTTCACAAGAACAATTCCTTTGGACTCAAAAATGAAGCACTTTTCCATGCCTTCAACTGTCCACAATACAGCCATGTCCAAAAAGGTCATACAGTCTGTCATCCTCAGCCAGGAAAACTATCGATATTAAAGGTTACTTCAGCTGTGATTCATCTTTGATAGTTCATTAAATGACCATGCCGCTTATTATATTTGGGAGACACAACCCAGTCTACTCAAGGATAGAATCTCAAAGCATAAGTCATAGACAATTCATACCAAAACTCTCCTATTTCTATTACCCTTTTATTGTCACAAAGCAGGTCACCAATTGTCTCAATTCAAGTTTTAAGTCTTGGAACAGATCCCTCTTCCAAGACATGGGGGTGACAGCATTCATTTACTGAAAAAGAGGAAGGCATATTGGGAAGACACAGTATAAATAAAATGTCCAGCTCACCCACTTGTCATGTATATATACACACTCCTTTTCCGGGATGCACGGACACCGATGGACTCGAATCGGTCAAGGAAACTTGGTGTACATAGATAAATCCAGCACTTTCCAGACAAAGGATGAATAAAATCTTCAAACTTTATTTCTTCATAAGATAAAAATTCAATCCATGTTCATGAAGATATCGCAACGGCAGACAAAGCGCATCACAGATGGATATTGCTATGCATTTCGGAACATCGTTCCTTCCTCATGGCATGCCATGAGGAAGGAACGATGTTCCGAAACACGTAGCAATATCCATCTGTGATGCGCTTTGTCTGCCGTTGCGATATCTTCATGAACATGGATTCAATTTTTATCTTATGAAGAAATAAAGTTTGAAGATTTTATTCATCCTTTGTCTGGAGAGTGCTGGATTTATCTATGTACACTAAATATTGGGAAGACACCACATTGCACACACACAATTACACACATCCTTCCATTTACCACTTCTGTTTGCATTGTGTAATTCTCGAAGAGAATACAGTGGGAGTTTCTCCTGATTTCACCACACCCCCCACAATATATGTCACTTCAGTCCCGCGACTCGAGTATGAGAATTATGTCATCATGTGATCATACAATCATGTTAACCTTGGATACTGCCATACTTACCTCAGATTTATCCTATATAATCCAGACATGCCACTACAGCATTATATTTGCGCACTAACATTGTACCGCTACTTCCCACTGTCCATACCTCTAAAGGCATTCCAGTAAGCTCATGTGGGCATGTCTATTTACTGCCGATAAGAATTTTGTTTAGCAATCTGGACACCACTTTATGGCTTGTTCATCTGATACTTTGCATATAGATTTGTATTTTGGTCAATTGACTGTTTTATCGATTATGGAGCCAGTCTAAATATTATAGATACCAGATTGTACAAATGATTCTTTATTAGATCAGTATTCCCATCCTCATACCACCCTATACTATGACTCTGTAAATGTACTAAAAGGCCCTAATATTCTCTTATATTATGCTTCATGTAATGTAATATTTTTTTTAATGTAGATTGCGAGCCCCATATAGGGATCACAATGTACATTTTTTTTCCCTATTAGTATGTCTTTGTAGAATGGGAGGAACCCCACGCAAACACGGGGGAACATATAAACTCCTTGCAGATGTTGTTCCTGGCAGGATCGAACCCAGGCCTCCAGTGCTGCAAGGCTGCAGTGCTAACCACTGAGCCACTGTGTTGCCACTCTAATGTAACTTTCTTAACACTCTATAGAGAGGTTGTACTTGAGGAGTCCTACTAATTTACACAAATCATTTTCTGGCCTTGTTTCTTATATGCTCTTTGTTTTTGTTTTCTTGATTCCATATCATTATACTTTGATGTTTAGCTATTTTTTCCTTTAGACCTATTTTTGATACCTTTTCTTTTTTTGTATTTGTATTGTGTAGACCACGGGTCAGCAACCTTCGGCTCTCCAGCTGCTGTGAAACTACAACTCCCAACATGCTCCATTCTATTCCATGGAATTTCCAAGAACAGCAGAACAAGTATGCATGCTGGGAGTTGTAGTTTTACAACAGCTGGAGTGCCGAAGGTTGCCTACTCCTGGTGTAGACTGTCTGTGGAAGGTCTGGCACAGCCTGAAAGGTCACAGCCAGATGTTGTATGTAATATATGTAATGGTTATTTTATGCTGATTTGAAGGGGAGGGAGCACTCAGAGTGGTAACTAAGACATACGATATGGTATTGAGGCCCTGATGAGTGAGGATGAAGTCTCTTAAGTGTGGACTTTCTCTAGAAAGTGTGGCTTTCACATCACTTTTTTTTATAGCCCCCATTATCAAACAGAAAGCATACTTGTCATTTAACCTATTATATGCTGTGGTCAATGCTGAAGTGGTTGCACAGATAAAAAGTAAAAATAGACTTTTTATATAAGATATGCTATATTTGGCATAATTTAGCACCGGTGGTTAAAAAGTTGAAGGTAGAATGACTGCTGCTAACATGGAGAAAATTAGTAGAAGTTCTGTGAAGAAAGGCACAGTCTTTTCACAGAGCTTTTGTAATGCAAAACCACAGAAAGACGTCTGATGCCCTTGTTAGTTGCTTATATTACACACCTCACCTAGTGCAGAAAATCATTGGAGAATAGAGAGAGCTACAACTTCTAGCATGACGAGGAAGTTATCATGGCTCATCATAGTAGATATCACAGGGAACCATAACTTCTAACTCATCCCTCACTACCTTATCTCACACAAATGTTGACAACCTATAAGACAGGGGTCAGCAACCTTTTATGTATTGTGGGCTGGTTCTCAAAGATGAAGAAGTCAGTGTGCCATTCAGTAAATGGTAAGGATGTAGACCCCTACATGAATGTTATATAATGCATCATAACCAATAACCAATTAACTGGTTAATTAAACTTCATTTCAATCTGATCCTTGTCCTTGACTTTTTTTTGTGCTAAGATGCTTCTTATCTAGTGGATACAACTTTTGGCTGAAAACAAGTTTTCTTCAGTAAACCGGCTTTGTGGGGCAAAGGATGTCCCTCACATAGCCCAGTCTTTTATGTTACCTAAACCCATATAAATCTATCTAGTCTTGTTGAAGTGAATAAACATCCACTTTAGCGTCTTCAGCTGCCAAATCATACTTTACTTTTGCACTTGCTTCAAGGTACAAAAACAAATTGAACAGGCAATTGCTGTCCTCTGAGTAGGCTAGCTCATAGCCCGGACTGTAGGACGTCATGGCTCATGCTTTCCCCCTTAGCGCTTCCTCCCTTCCGACTGTGTTTACATGGTCCATGAGAGAGGGATTATGGGGACAAGCAGCATTTTAAACATTAGAGAGCAAATATGGCTGAGTTGCTGACCTTGGCACAGGCGCCAGATGTTGCTGACCTCCACTATAGAAGATAAATCATACATTTTACTGAAGAGGTCCAGAAAAATTGTGACACCAGACAGGTCCTTCATCCTCTACTTATTCCTATTTTCTATACTGTGGAGGTTTTTATAATAAAATTACCCCCTTTATAAAATATTTTGTGTAGCTAGAAGCCCTGTCAGGGCTTCATTTAGCCAGAATGGACTCTTCTCTTGGATAAATTTGTCTCATGTGAATCATTTTCCTCCACCACAGGACTGGATTAATATTGCTGAAAATTAGGCCACAAATGGTGCAAATACAGCATTATCCTGTAAGTCCACATTTTGCTGTTTAGCCCCATGGTTACTTGTCACATACTGACAGGCTCCCATTAAAAGCCAGAATAGCAGGACACAACTGCAGCTTCCAATGGATATTAGTAATCCCCCCCTTGTGTCTTTGCTGCCATTACCTTGATGATGTCCTCATTGCTAGATTTACACTCTGTAAAAGAGGTAATGTCCGTGATGAGTCCAGATACTTCAATGGCCAGCACCTTCACTGGTATGGCCACCGTCCGGCCTGTTAGAATGGCTGTGTTAATTATCTCAGTGTCCTGAAAGGAGAAATAGAGATTATTGTATATACATTGGATGTCCGTTCTCCAGAGGGTTAAAACAAGAGCAGAGCTATCCTTAAAAATACAAAACACTCCACAAAAAGGCAAAGAAACAAATAAAAAAAACACCAAAGTAAGCAAGCAAAGTGTTATTATCAGTTTGTCAGGTAAAGTCCAGACCTAATGACTCACAGTGCTTGGTAAGGAAATCGGAGACATGTTGGCACAGATCTTTTTTTATATTGGCACATACCATGTTTAATATTGGCACATACCATTTTTGTCGTTAATAGTGTATTAATTGCATAATGCCCAACTTTATGTATTTTATTAAAATTTTCAAACATTAACAAGGTAAAAAGTAATGAAAATATGTAATAATCAGAGGTACAAAAATAAAATATGACAAGCATAATAAAACATTATACATGGAATGTTCATCTATCTCAGCAGCGTATAAGATATAATTTCTAAACATAGACAATGGGGAGAAAAATCAGGGAGACAAGTGGAAAATAAATAGGAATAGAAATTGAGTTTAAGGCCGCAAAATCACAGGTGCAAAATAACACAGCGTATACGCTCCTAACTCCCATTGAAATCAATGGGAGCATTTTGAGCGCGTCATCTGCCGGCATGTGTATACGTGCCAGATCATGCTCAACGTTACATCGTGTGATCTTAGATCTTACCCTAAGGGTTAAGGTGGACTTATATAGCCTGTAAGTTTAGTCATGGGGTAGAGGGAATAGCGAGATCCAAGGGGACCATGTATCATCAAAAAGTTTTCTTTGACCCTTTTTATAAGCTAGTAACCTCTTACAAATATTAGAAATCTCAGAATTTGTTATAAGAAACCTCGATTCTGTGATCTTTAAAAACTCTCAACTTTCAAAGGATTGAAAGAGGATTCTAAACAAACTTTGGTATTGTAAGCGTCGCCTCCCACCCACGGCCACTTTAATTCAAGTACCATGTCCCTTTGTGCACACACACAGTATAGTGTCCCATCAGTGGTCCTGACAGAGTAGTATTGCCCTATGTGGTCCCCCCACAATATACTATCCTTTTGTAGCCCCTACAGCATAATGTACCTTCATTGCAGCCCCCACAGTATATCTCCTCTTGGTGCCCCGCAGTATAAGGTTCCATTTAATATGATCCCACAGTATAATGCCCCCTTAATATACCCCTACAGTATAATGTCTCCCTTAACATGCCCCAACAGGATAATGTTCCCCTTAATATACCTCACAAACAAAACAACTAATACTGATCTCGGCTCTTTCCCCTGCAGTCCTCTCCAGTCTGAGCCTCTGCACCTCGGGAGCAGCAGATGTGGTTTAATGATGTCACTACTGTACATCGTCCCTGTCCACTTCCAAGCTGCTGGGAGAAGAGACAGGGGTCGACGCATGCTGAAGCAATGAACAGACAGTTCTTGGCTTCACCAGTGTAGCCAACTCAACTACTTCCTCAGTATCCAGAACAATGGGACAGCACCCGGTATTAGGGACTGTCCTGCTGAATCCTTGATGGTTGGGATGTATGTGATTGCAGTATGATGACAGCAGTATGCAAATTAGGTTCAAAGCTCCCAATTGATGACTCTAGCATTAGCTGTTGTCACTATAAGCTTAATTAGAATTGTATGTGGTGCATGCTCAGTATGTCTGTGAGGTCATGAATGCCTTGTAGAGCAGATATCTCATACACTCCAGGTCTTCAATAAAATGTACTTGCACAAGATATCACTGCAGTGTACAGTGTTGTTGCCCAAGACTTTCTTCAAACATCAGTGTGTTTAAGGCCTCATTCACATGACCGTGTGCTATTTCAGTGAGCATGTTCAGTGTTTGCACGGAATAGCCCATAGAAGCCTATGGGACAAGGAAAACAACACATTTTATACTCATGTAATCCATGTGTAATCCGTATTTGCAGAACAGGGTTTTTTTTTTTTTGCGGATCTACAAATACAGATGACACACTGTTACTAGTATTTTTGTGGATGTATGGCACTGATGCTGAAGACACACGAATGACACCCGGACCGCAAAAACTGAACACTGAGCCGTATTTTCTGGACAGGAAATTATACACAGTTGTGTGCATGATGCCTTGTTCAGTTTTTTACATCAAGTTTTTCAGACAAAATATATGAGTGGAGACAATCTTTTCAAGTTATATTGTAAATATTTGTAGTTATTCTGTGTTTTTGGCTAACTCCTGGTTTTGGCTTAGAAGCACTGATATAGGAATAAGGACTAAGGGCAGCAGCACACGACTGTGTTTCACCTATGAAACATGGTCTGTGTGTCACCCACATTTACCGTTGTGAACTGTATGCTGGGAGCAGGACTCCTACCAGTATAGTTATCTATGATGGTAGCAGTCCATGACTCTCAGAGACATACTGTTCCATACTGTAATTGATATGGGACAGTATGTCGCTGGGACTGCTACCATCATAGATAACTATACTGCTAGTAGTCCTGCTCCTAGCACAAAGTTCAAGCCGGTAAATCTGGAACCGTGTTTCACGGGTGAAACATAGTCATGTGCTGCTTCCCTAAGGCTGTTGATAAAGAGAAGTATTGAGGCAATATTTACCAGTTAATCCTGGAGTGCTTGCTGGGCTTAAGACCACCCTTACAGCATTTGCACAGCATCTAGATACCACTTGAAACTTGTTTCACTAGAAACCAATGGGTGCATATCTCTATGCAGTTCAGAGCATTTCATTTCAGAGTGTCCTACCATGCACTGTCATCTGTTTGGTAGGCATACTGAACATGACAGGCTCCCTTTAAAAGCAGAGGACTATGAAGATGTATTACCATTGCCAGAGGAACTATAGCTCGAATATCCTTCTGGATCACTGTCAGTTCTGTCACTGCTTTCTCCATTTCAGATGGGGGTTTTTGACCTTGGTATTCTAGATGCCACATTATGCGTCTTTTCACGGATTGGCTTGTGAAATTCTCCATCTCGAAGTCCAGCTGCATTATGGGGTTAATAGGTTCATCAGTCCTAAAATGAAACAAACATTACATCAAATACAAAAACTAATAGTATAACTTAGGACCTATATATTTTATAGGTCTGATTGTATTAGGCTTGATAGGAAACTCAGCGAGCAAGTTACTAAATACAAAAAAATGACTAAATAGAATTTGGCAGGTATCATATGTAGCTCAACAGCATACAGTAAGAGAGGGGAGGGAATTCTGAGTTTGGGGATTTATAGTTTTCTGTGATTCCATTCACTATCTTCAGGTAATAAGCTGTTTAATGCAGCGAGACTCACAGGAAATCCTACTTCTCCAGCCTACACACAGTGATTGACAAGTTCCACATACACTCCTACAAGAAAAGCTGTCAATCACTGAAAACTATATATCCTCAGGCTCAGTGTCTCCCCCTTCTCTGCTGGGCTCAGTTATGGTAGCATAGGAGACCCAATCTGCTTTAAATTTCAACAAAAAGTAAAAATTTAAGTACAGTTCAGGTTATTACAGTCATCGCTCCAGTCCAAAAAACTGAGCTCTGGGGTGCAGCTTTTCTAGACCCTCTTATATAAATAAGAGGAACAATTTTAGCTGGTCCTCTTCTGGTAAAGGTGACAGGAAAGGAAGAAAGTGATCAGCGAATAATGAAATTATGATCCAAGCAACTATTTAGTTAAGATAGGGAAGAAAATTCACTAGTGATGGCTCTTTGTATGGATGGAGAATTTCACTCGTCGTGGATTCAGTAGGTGGTGCTGGCACATGTAACACACCCTCCGACTCATCAAATATGCCCCTTCTGAATGCAACCCCAACCCTAGTCCCCCTGCCTTGATGTGGACACAGGTGGTGATGCTTAAAACTAACCTTCACAGGAAGGGGCATGAACACAGGATTTTGCCTAGACCTCCTAGGAATGCATACATTCAAGGAACTACCATGCTTGTAGCCTCATGTGTTAGCACCCTACCAAAGAATTCCTTATACCTGAGCATTCTAGACCCTGCAACTGTAACATTGGAAAGTGACCACCTAATGTGTATGCAGTCCTCCTAACTCTCCCATGACATTATATATTCCTCAAAAAACAGAAAGAAAATAAAGCACTGAGCTGCATATGGTGAAGTATGTTAAGGTACAACAGTATGGATACCAATATGTAAACTCTCACCTTAGCTAGTTGTGACCAGTTCACAACTACTATGCTGGTAGTAGAACCGATTTGTGCAGAGGGTTCCTCTCTGGTAATGGGTAGCTGCAAGGTCCAGACACCCTAGGGTGTTGTGGATAGACAACCATGGACAGGATGAGGATTCCTCATCCTGTCCATGGTTGTCTAGGACATTATATATTGGGAGAGATAAAGATCAGATAAATTTAAAATGTCTGATCCTTATGTTTTCCTAATGTATCTGGCAGTGGCTTTCTCCCTTCTCCTTTTTCAGAACATTGCCATGACTGTCCATGCATGTGTGTTAGTAAAGTTGATCAAGATGAACTCAACAGTCTAATGTGTATGGCCGGCTTAAAGGGAGACTATCAAAAGGAAAATTGGTATGAAACTTATAGGTACCTGGCAGGGCAGCTTCTAAACTTTCCCAAGATGTCTTTATTATTCTGCATTGTAACTCCATTTTAATGAAAATCAATATTTTATTTTTATATAAATGACTGAAAAGGGGTTTAGCGGTATTTCTTCTCCTGCTGGGCTTCTCTTTTTGTCGCTGCTCTAGATCAGTGCCTTTAACTGCTACTCAGCTCCTACCTCCATTGTTTGAGCGGCATCCATTACTTTGTCACATTTTGTCTGTAGTTAGGGGCGGTTATCTAGAACAGAGAGTGAAACACCAGCAAGAGAAGAAAGATCTCTAAAGTACTTTTTCAGCTAATTTGGATAAGAATAAAATGTTGATAAAAATGGAGCTGCAATGCAGAATAAGAAAGGAATCTTTGGAAAGAGTATAGGAAACCCTACCAGGTAAGTCATTAGTTTGATACCATTTTCCTACTGATACACTCCCTTTAAGAGTTGATTTAATGTGCAACACTGCACTCAGTCCCAAACTCAAGTTGACGTAGGGTTGATACACGTAACCAGTTTATGGATTTATACTGTAGGAACTGTTTATATGAAGGTTTTCTCAAGTATTCATAAGACTATGGTCTTGCTGACTGCTGTATTGGTTTCTTGCCAACAGCAAAGCCATGCGCCTTGGGATTTTTTCTTTAAATAATGAATTTTCTAGACCTTTATTCCTTAATATGACATCTCCTGAAACTTTCATTACCAGAAGTAAAAACTCAGGGTCAATAAAAGATTTCTACAATTTATTCTACCTAACAGGTGAGAGCTTCAGGAAAGATGCCTGCTGAGGAGGAATTACATGATACTGTGTCTACTGAAAAATATTACAGCATGACAGTGGTACATGATCAACAAGTCGTGATCCCAACACAGTCTATCCAATCTACCCACACTATTAGTTTAGGTCTCACCAGTTCGAAACGCGTCTTATTATTATTATTATTATTAGTAGTAGTAGTACTAGTAGTAGTAGTAATAATAATAACTTTAAAGCATTTTGCTTTACAACCCTTGCCCTACATATAGCACAGCAAAATAAAACTCTAAGATGGCAGACATACCATTGCTTAAAGTACAACTTCTCTCAGGATGCTTGACCAACAAGAAAATAGATGGTTATCTCATTTTTAAAGGGAATGTCTCAAGTCTAGAACGCCTCTCAAACCATTACTAGTGCTGCACAGGAGCCTTTAACAGAAGTAAAGCATACCTTTGTGGCCACAAACCAATACAGCAATGCAGAGATAATGATCAGGGTTTTTATACTGACTATCAGATTGGAATCAGGAAGGATTCTTTTCCCCTGATATGGGGCAATTGGCATGAGCCTCATGGGGTTTTTGCCTTCCCCTGGATCAACAATGTAGGGATTGTAGGGTTATAGGTTGGACTTGATGGACTGATGTCTTTATCCAACCTCATCTACTATGTAACTATGTAACTATCAGTCCATTAATTCTTGTGGGGGCGTGGCTTGATTTACAAGATTTGCCTATACACATAGGCATTATGGCACAGTTATTGGTTTGGAAGGCATTTTGGATCTGGACTCCCTTTAAGAGTCTTTTTACACTGCATCTGCATTGTATGTTTTACACAGGCAGTGGGAAAGCACACAGCATATGCATTAAACAAATGTTTTTAGGAATAAGCAAATGAGACACAAGTGTACTGGGGTTTGCCACAGCCTCCAAGATCTCCAGCCAAAGAAAATGGCAGGTGCATGTGCAGAAATTCAAAAAGCAGAGTCATAGCTGTAGGATAGAAAGAGACTGTTTATAAAGTGTATGGTAGCGACAATTCAACCCTGGAGATGAAACACCTATTCCATGTCATAACCATTTGCATATTTCTGAAAACAGCTTTTAATAGGAAATGGTTCATTTATTGAATTATCTGAAGGCCTGATGTTGGTCAGCACAATGACCTCTACAATGCACTCTGAATGGTTTGACATCGAGCCAAAAATGTTTGGTGTACTTCACGCATGAACCACTGTTATTTTCTGGGGTCTTTTTAGACCCCCAGAGTATAATAAGTGGATGACCAGGGATGGTGCATAAACATAACACATCATTACACTTGGATCTATGTGTCATGACATCGGCTTTTCCCACATGACTGCCAAGGCCCAATCACAGGCCTTGCTTGCAGGACTTTTCTCTCCACATTTTCCGGGTGGAAACTGGGCGGAAACCCAGCGGACCCCATTATAGTCTAGGTAACCACTTTTTAAGCTGGGTTGGGATTCTGTTTCTCATGTCCCCAAGTGAACCGATTGTCACTCTGTATGTAAATAGAATTTTTCTATGCCATATGTGTTCATAGCCTTTATGAATGTAATCAACAGCACCTCTGGAGGTGGTTTCAGGTATCTTCTATATCATGCAGACTGATATATGCTTTCTCAGCTGCTTAGGAACTTATTTATGTATTTACTTACTTCTTGACTCAAATTGCTGCATTTGGTGCTCTATGCATAGCGGACATACTCCATCCTGGTGGATAAGGTGGTTGTAGAACATTCTTGATGATCTGGTGAAGGTGCACTCTCTAGAGTATGAGAGGTTGGGGACTCTTCTTTGGAAGGGGTTCTCCTTTAATGTACCTTAACCTATTATCTCTGTTACTGGTGATTGGTTTATGTTTTGTTTTGGTCAGTATAGTAGGGCGTAAGGCTTGCAGGTGTCAAACTTGGGCTTCATGTTTCTTGTGTTGGTGAAATATAATATGGTGACATAATATGGTATAGTAAGGTGGGGAGGGGTATTAATGGGGGAGGGGGAATTCTGAATTTCATGGCCTTGGGTCGACTTTTTCTATTACGTGGACTTTGGATGTTAGATCAGTGTCATAGTTGGGAGTGTGTATGAGTTTCAGTTTAGGAAAAGGGTTGGGATAATTTTGTGTGATGTAAATATATTTATTATGTTTAATATATGTTACAAATGTTTTGAATTTGTTTTGACAATGAGAGGTGGAAAAAAACGTGAGGCATTTTTTGATGCAGTTTTTCAAGCGTATTTTGCTTGGACCCTGCATTTTCTAGGTCCATACAGTGTGCTGGAACCAAAACCTACACCAAAAACCATTCTCTAATTTCTGAAGCAGATTTTTTCAGCCTGCATAAACCTCCATATGAACATACCTTTAGTACGTTTCTGTAACTTTTGTTGGAAACCAAAAAAAAAACAGAAAAAGAAGATTTTGAACTTTGTCTGTGCTTGAAGCTATAACCCTGTGCAAAGTAGAAGTCTTCTGTTCTCTTCAGTAAGTTACTAAATTTTAACTCACTAGCCTAAGAAGGGCCTGAAAGTATATGTTACAGAAGTATTAAGTATATTGTCTTGAAGGAAGAAAGTTGACCTTTCATTATGGCAGTAATTATTTCTAGTCTACGTTCTTTATCCCCTTAAGCAGGTATGTTATTCATAGCTGTAAACCTTGCACACAATAAAAGTAATTTCTTCTATTTCTTTTTGGAATGACATTGCAGATTTTTATAGATATAGTGTGGCATGTTTATATATTACATATTGCCATCTTCTGGAAACAAGCACAGTCTGCTGAAAACCGAGGTTCTTGTGTGCCATTTCCAATGCAGATTGAAATCGGCCTTCAAAAGGTTAGAGACAGACGATGAATTTAAAGTGATCGCAATCACCTTTTAGAAAAACAATGTGATGAAATATTAATGGAAGGAAAGACGAGAGCGGCCATGGACCACTTCCCTGCGGGGGGTTTACACTTCAATTAGGATTTCTCCTCCCATAGACCTGTATTTAAAATAAGCTTTTAGATTTTGTAATAAGATAACATTATTTTAGTCACAATGGAAACTACTGTAACCTTCTTTTATGGGTAAAAGAGTAGATCTAGGTATAGGATCAGGTACATAACCTTGTCCAATTTGCCTATACAGTGAATGAGTTTATTATGAGATATTAATTTTTTTGTTACAATACCAGAAGATGTCTTCCAAAGCAATATATATTTTGATGTTGGTCGTTATGGCTATGTGTAAATGTATACATGCAATAAACAATTTATACATGTCTCTATACATACCCATGGCAAACACAATGTTTTATTTCATTATTATTATTATTATTATTATTATTATTATTATTATTATTGTATAAGATAAACAGTTTTTTTGTGACAGAGAAAATCAAAAGCATCTATCATGTATCAAACAGATTTGATGATATACTGTATCTGATATATAGTGACCCCAAGTGTACAGGCTTAATCTTTAAGCCTTATTCACATGACAGTGACATTTTTGTTGGACTAGCGGGTGTTCATGTCAGTTTTTAACCGATGTGTTGAATCCTTTCTGTTCCGTTTTTCCATTTTTGATGGCCAAATGGTACCTGTTTTGTATAAGTTTTTATCTGTTACACTGAAATCAATCTGTTCTCAAAAAGGCCATGAAACATTGCTACATGGGCATTTTTCACGGTCATGTGAAAAAGGCCTTAGGGCGTGTTCACACCCGCACCTGTTCTCCGCTTTGTGGGTTTCTTTCTTCTGCCCAAGAAACTGGTCAGGAGACGGAAACCCGGCAGTCAGTGTCCGCCCGTGAGAATCTTCTGGTCTCCGCAGCGAAACTATTTTTTTTTTAACCGGACACAAAGTCCTGCATGTCCGACTTTGTGTCCGGTTAAAAATACGGTTTCACTGCGGAGACCAGAAGATGCTCACAGCCGGTCACTTTGCAAACCCATTCAAGTGAATAGGTTTGAAAACTGACTGCCGGTTTCCGTCTCCTGTCCAGTTTCTCAGGCAGAAGACAGAAACCTGCAAAGCTGAGATCGGGCGCAGGTGTGAATCCACCCTTAGTCTTTTTGTAAAGCCAATGTAAGTTATGACACTTTCAGAATTATAGGTGTTCTTCTTTTCCCTAATAGATATCAAATTCAACAGGGTCCATATAAGGATCCAGTGGGGTCTGGGTGTCAGGCCCCACAGTTTCCAGCACCAGGAGGCTTCACCAACAGCCGATCTGGATGGGATCTGGGTGTCGGATCCCCTCAAATAACACACTGGTGACCTATTCTGTGTATAAGTCATTGGTATGAAAAATCCATTTGGGGCTGGAATACTCCATTATGCGCTTTACAACTTCCAATCTTTTGGCCTCCTTTGGCCACAAAGAGCAGGAACCACTCCAACACCAAGTGTCTAAGACATTATGATTCTAAGATCCTATGAATGTATAGGGTCATATCAACTTTCCTTCTAAGCTCACAGGGAGAAACATATTACTTGTCGGAGAAAGATGAAGATCAGCGTGAGGCTATACCACGTATGAATACACTGAGACTCCCCTATATAAATTAGGGGACAGACGTCCTCTATATGTCACTGATAAAGATGACAAACAATCAAATAATGCATCAATTCAATAGATAGAGACATTATTATTTAATAAAATCCAGTATATAGGAAAAAAAATGATGCCTTATGTTTTGTTGTTGAATAGACTGCTACAGATTCTGCAGACATTGTCAGAAACAAACATAGTTCATTGTATAATACAATACTATACCTGTGAGGGAGCCCCTGGACTTTTGTCACATCTACTGTTGCAGTAGAGTGTTTGCCACCCGTTAGAAGCTCCGAGTTGACAACCCATTGAAGATCCCGGGATCTTGTACTCTGCAAGTTTATTCCTTTCTTAGCTTTCACCCTGTAGAGCAAAATGAAATGAAAAAGGACATTCTTGAAGCATGGCATTGTTCCTACTGACAGTCTATTGATTCTTTGGTACATCCATTCTTTGGTCTGTTAGCTCATGATATCGTTTTTATATTCATAGCACCTAAGAAAATTGGTTTTATTCAACAGATGTTCTGCACAGGGGACCTAAGACACTGAGGGGTTTTTTTGAAACTTGAAAAACTGAAGCATACTATTCTACATTGTTCAAAGAAGGTGCACAGTTGGCCCCCTTAATATGTCTCCCCTCCTAAGGCAGGAACAGCTGTACCTAAAAAGTGCTATAAAAAAAGCTCCTTATGCCTCAGGGAAGTAGTTGCGCTGAAAGTATAAAATGCCTCACTAGAGAAGGATACGTTTGATGTGATAGTGTGCATCCTAGGCTTTTTTCCCTAGTGTTAATGTGACTGTACAGTACGTTGGAGACATCAATGCAGACAAAACAAGGGTGGGGAGGAGTAGAGATAAAAGACAGAAGAAGCAGGGGAATTGGCTTTATGCCACGCAGCATCTCATCATGAATGAGTCTCAGAAACTGCACCCTATTATATGTACGCTACTGAAGAACAAAGTTTTAGGAGGGGTGCCTGCTAGACAAATGAAAATGATGGAGTCAAACACAAATGACATAACACAAAGAGACTGATACTGGATATAGCTGTGAAGAATGAAAACAGTGTTATTCACATAGCGGTACAAATGGGAAAGAATACATTGCCTTTATATAAAGTAAATGTGAGCATATAAGGACGCATTGTATGTGTGCCACTGCTGATATATACAATAAGCCTATTACTACAGCATAGATGGAATAATAGATGTTCTGGCATGCGAATATGAGAAGCTGCGGCTTCTTTACAGAGAAATTAATATAACACATACTCATCCTGCATGGCTGACTAATCATTCAATTCTTTCCAAATGAAGGGGCTAATTGAAAGGTACAATGTAAAGCCCCCCAATCAGAGAGGCTGACAGGATGGGAGGGAGCTGCGCAGAATGGGGAGTCTGATTATTGAGAAGCTGGAATAACAGATTAGAGAGCAGCCCCTCCCTCTACTGTGCGCCCTGATTACACAATTAGGATCTAAAGATAGTGACAGCCGGGGGGAGCAGCTGACAGCAGCTACCTGTGCCGCTAATCACTGCAGCCTCCACAACACGTGCACCAGGGGGACACACTGCCCTGCAGAGGGCTCTCTTATCATTCACTACCGCTCAAACCTCTGCAGACTGCAAAAAAAGACACACACAATAAATTGTCTAGTGGTGCATAGGTGTAGTCTAAGTCTATGGCACTTTAGCTGTACAGAAGATGCTGTGGCATTTCTTTATGATATACCAAAGCAAAGCAAGGCATCTCGAAAGCGGCTTTATCTGCAATAATGCAAATACATTAAAAACAGATATATGCATAAAAAAAAAACAAAATATAAAAATGCTTTGTTAAGAACTCCTGGACAGGTTAGATATTTTCAGTACAAATCTATAGCTATATACAGTCAGCTCCATAGGATGTCACACACAGTCAGTGTTGGAGTCAGACACTTGATACTCATACATCTCATACATGCAAAAACAATCTATAGCATCTAAAGCTTAGACGTCTCGATGTTAGACCCAAAGAGCCTTGAAAAGGAACAAGAAACAAATGTCCAAAGATAGGTGTCAATTTGAAGGACACTCTGGTTTGGCTGATATTCCAAGCAATGTTAAAAGGCTACGTAATAGATTGGACATTGACTTTAAGGGCAGCTATCTATAGGTGGCATTTGAGAAACAGTTTTCTTAAGAGAGCTAAGGTGCATACTTTTTCCAAAGAAGCACTGACTCTAAGATTCCCTATACAGCTGAACATGAAGAAACAGCTTCAAAGAGATACATGAAAAGTCTCTCCTCTCACCCAACCAGTCCCATGCTTTGTACTGATAAGGGAAATAATCCTGGAGCAGCTATGTCTAGGTGTACATCTCTTATTTATGGAGATGTATTTGGCTCTTAATGGACCTAATACTAATAGACAGACCACCTGCATATAGGTAACATGAGGCACAGTTTCTTATTATCTAGAGGATAACTAATGAATACCTATTGTTTTTTTGTGACTTCATGCTGCGGCTCAGAACACCCCCACCCCCCAAACACACACACACATGCCAGGCTCAGTAAGGATGAACACCAAAACATGGCCGTCAGCACCATCCTTTAATTTTAACAGCCTTAGTAGACTGTCCTAGTAGTTCAGAAGAGCAATGAGCACTTCCATCACCATTGATGGAAACACTCTGCTCTCTGCTCCAAGCGCTGACTTCATAGACCCCAGAGCAGAGAGGAAGCATAGAGTAGAGCAGTGAGTATTGAATCCATCATACCTTTGTTCTGTGGCCATTACTGAGTGTTGGGGTACTTACAAAGGCATTCTATTAGGTGTGGGTAGTGGCACAACAACTTCCATAGCAATCATAGTGGCTGTTATGGGGCCCGCAACTTTAGAGGGCATTGTGGACCCCCTGAGGCTTTTTTTTTTTTCCTTTAACAATCCATTACCTGCTGTTCATGAGAAGAAAATGGCCCCTATTTACATACTGAAGTCCACTTCTGCCCACGGCCGCCTCCACTCCCCCCTCAGCCCTTCAGGGGGTCCTGTGCGTCCCACATCATGTCACTCACTGACACTATTCCGCATTGTGCATGGAACCTCCTGCAAATCCATATAGAATCCAACAGAAAGAAAACCTTGCATTTGCCTCCATATGAAACTGGGAGCATACAGTAAAGCCTCTGGACCTCAGTGAAAGTCTGACATATTTACCAGACTGAAAATATGAATATTGAAATTTTAATTGAAATAAAAAATACAAAGGATTGCAACAGTTCAGCTGTAAACCCTTATGTGAGTCTCCTATTTGATGCAATTCACGGCATTCAACAACAGCTGAATGAATTGTTCTTTCAGTGACACTGCTTGTAGATAGCATGGCAGGTCATCTCGGAGTGCTATATATTGCCGTGTACCTAATGAGCATTACTGATGATTCATGCAGCATCCGACAACTTGCAAGTCACTTTTCAGCTTGAACTTTACAGGCACAAAATGGTTCATTACGCAAACAGACATTTCTTAAAAAGATGCACACATCCAGCATGTTAAAGGGGATGAGAGTTGCTCTACCCTCTGAGCTCTGTGGCTTTCCACAAAGTCTTCATGCCTTCAGTCACTTGTCCCTGGGGACAGTGTGCACGCAGGCGCAGACAGTACTCTGATCAGGGGCAGTGAGCACGTTGGGCCTAATAAAAGGATACACGGCGCAGCATATGGTTTGTCTCGGTTATGCTAATAACCTGAGCAATTACTGCAGAACAAATGGTACAATTGTAAATGTGTCTCCTTGGGGACTCATTTCTCTCTCTCGCTCTCTAATAGTTTTGTCCCTCTCACTCTTCTCTTCCTTTGCACCAGGCTGCCAGAAGAATTTTCCTTGCTTGGAAAGCATCAGTGATTTTCCTTAGACAGCCTGTGTGATTATGTAGTTTGTGATCCTACAATTGTTTTTACATGAAGTGACTAAGGACTGGAAAAGCAAACCTACTGTATCCTTGTCTTGTCTTACAAGGTTCTAGTCATGTGACATAACATACCACTGACTAACAATGGTGACGCCATTCTCCAATTTACATGGTACATACTGTATTGAAAATTATGTTGCCAAATATAGTTTTATAGTGACTTTAAAGGGTCTCTATCACTGGGAAAAGTCATTTTTAGATAAGCACATCCTTGCATAGCCTTTAGAAATTCTATTGCACACCTACCTTTAGTATGTAAATTGCCTCAGTAGTTTTTAAATAAGTTAATTTTTATTCATATGCTAATGAACTTCAACCGTGCACTGGAAGTTTCTATGTGCACTGTCTGTTCTATGTGTATGTACAGCAGAGGCTGCTGATGATGATGACTCATCTCTGCTATACATACACATAGAGCAGACAGTACACAGACACTTCCCTTGCCTGGTCGAAGCTCATTAGCATATGAATAAAACTGACTTATTAAAAATCTACTGAGGCAATTTACATACAAAAGGTATGTGTGAAATAGCCTTTCTAAAGGCAAGGATGTGCTTAGCTAAAAATGACTTTTCCCAATGATAGAGCGCCTTTAATGCTACATGGACTTCTAAGCAAACTGCCATAGATAGCACTGCCATTTTATTCCTTATAAATGACAGCAGCTGTGGAGACGAATGGACTCATTGGACAGTACTTCCTTTCTTTGAAGATTCACAAGCATGGATCTCTGGTCCTAGCCTGATATTAAGAGCTGCACTGCGAAGCATACAGTCCTAAAAATATTAATTCTTGCCCTCAGTGAAGGCAAAGTAAAAGAACTTCCCCATATCCCCCACTCTAAATCAGCCTCACTGATCGAGCCTAACCCTAAGTTCACACTAGCGTTCAGGTCTCCATTGTTTGGCTCCGCTTGGGATGCCGTATGATGGAGACCCTGTCCACTTAAAAAGTGACTATATCAATATTCATCATTATTACTAATATCCTACTAATATTATAAGTGTGAAAGTTTGTGTGTTTGGATGTTTGGATGTTTGTGAGTTTGGATGTTTGTTCCTCAATCACGCTAAAACGCCTGGACGGATTTGCGTGCAATTTTCCACAAACATAGTTTGTAAACAACATGGCTTCCTAGCAGGAGACTCACAAAAGCAGGACTCCTAGCCCCAGCTATAGACTCACACACACTGCCTGGCATTTCCTGCCTCAACCTGCCTGCACACTCCTTACTGTCACCTCAGGAGTAGCCCTCACTCTACTCACTCACATTTACATATAGCTTTCCACTATATAACACATCACATTGTCTGTATCACAATATACACAATACAACACATCACATTGTCTGACACAATACAACACATCACATTGTCTGACACAATACAACACATCACATTGTCTGACACAATACAACACATCACATTGTCTGTATCACGACATACACAAAACAACACATCACATTGTCTGACACAATACAACACATCACATTGTCTGTATCACGACATACACAATACAACACATCACATTGTCTGACACAATACAACACATCACATTGTCTGACACAATACAACACATCACATTGTCTGTATCACGACATACACAATACAACACATCACATTGTCTGACACAATACAACACATCACATTGTCTGACACAATACAACACATCACATTGTCTGACACAATACAACACATCACATTGTCTGTATCACGACATACACAAAACAACACATCACATTGTCTGACACAATACAACACATCACATTGTCTGACACAATACAACACATCACATTGTCTGACACAATACAACATTGTTTTTGTTTGAACATATAAGACTTTTGGTACAACTACTCCATGCTACATAGCACTGTGGCATTTTCTTATATGCTACCTCATATAGAAGCACTGTATTTTAGAATATGATCATTTCTTATGAAATTTTGAGTATTTTAAGTATTTTCCTGAATTCACCATTTTTCTCGGTGCCGCAATCTCCGGCTAACATGAGTTTTAATGTTTTTTTTTTAACTGGCAATCATGTATTAATTTAAAAAAAATGTATTTACAGTATATGTTTTGCAATTTGTAGTTTGGTGTTTTATTATAGGTATTAATTCTTGTAAGTTCATTATATAGCTAATGGATTAATGCCATGGTTATTTTCTTATATAGGAATCTTGGTTTATAGTATTGGTAGCCACATGGTTTATGATTTCGGATTATTCCTATGGTAAACGCTGCGCATTTCTTCCTACCTCCTCTTGCCCATCAGTATGGTTATTAACAGGCTGCTGTGTATGCACATGAATACAGCTTCATCAACTGTTTAGAAACAGTCAACAGGTATATAAATTGAAGTCACAGTAGTGTCCATCACCCTGCAGAATCTGCGTATCTTAATGTTTATGCTAATTGTGGAGTGGCCCAAGGAGTTTAGAATTATGTTGAAATGTGAATATAATATTGCTTGACATTGTTGCTTGATATGCATTTATTGATGTTGAGTCAGTGCTTCAAGAGATGGCACAATGCTTTTCCAGCTGTAGGCTAGTAAGTAAGGATGTCAGAGTTTAGGGGGGTGCTATTCCCTGAGTGTTGACAATAGAAACTTCATAGGAAGTG
Source organism: Leptodactylus fuscus (assembly GCF_031893055.1). Taxonomy (NCBI): domain Eukaryota; kingdom Metazoa; phylum Chordata; class Amphibia; order Anura; family Leptodactylidae; genus Leptodactylus; species Leptodactylus fuscus. The sequence continues at coordinate 149,425,444 of NC_134266.1, forward strand.
ATGAACCTTGCTGCTAGAGGTAGCAAATCCTCCATCAGCAGGTAAAGGCCACATGACATGTTTAGCTGGGGTAATTATAGGGGTTAAAGAGGACCTTTCACCACCTCCACCAATTCAAGTTCTTAAAATCTATTAATAGATAGAGATGAGCGATTAGTGTTCTATCGAACACATGTTCGATCGGATATCAGGCTGTTCGATGTGTTCGAACATCACGTGGCAAACTCCAAAAAAATTTGATTCCCCTCCCACCTGCCCTGGCGCTTTTTTTGCACCAATAACAGCGCAGGGGAGGTGGGACAGGAACTACGACAACGGGGGCATTGAAAAAAATCGGAAAAAGTCATTCGCTGCCGAAATCAGGTGACCTCCATTTTAGACGAATAGTGGATTTCAAATCCGGGTCATATGAGAATGTGAACTTTGTGACTAAGAGACAGGGATAGCTGTACAGGCAGGGATAGCTAGGGATAACCTTTATTTAGGTAGGAATGTTATTAAAAATAACTTTTTGGGGCTCTATCGGGTGTGTAATTGTGATTTTTGTGAGATAAACTTTTTCCCATAGGAATGCATTGAACAGCGCTGATTGGCCAGAGTACGGAATTCGACCAATCAGCGCTGGCTCTGCTGGAGGAGGCGGAGTCTAAGATCGCTCCACACCAGTCTCCATTCAGGTCCGACCTTAGACTCCACCTCCTCCAGCAGAGCCAGCGCTGATTGGTCGAATTCCGTACTCTGGCCAATCAGCGCTGGCCAATGTATTCTATTAGCATGATGAAGTAGAGCTGAACGTGTGTGCTGAGCTCAACTACGCCGGTGGAGTAGTTGAGCTAAGCACACACATTCAGCTCTGCTTCATCAGGCTAATAGAATGCATTGGCCAATCAGCGCTGGCCAATGCATTCTATTAGCGTGAGCTGAGTGTGCACAAGGGTTCCAGTGCACCCTCGGCTCTGATGTAGCAGAGCCGAGTGTGCACAAGGGTTCTAGTGCACCCTCGGCTCTGCTACATCTGATGTAGCAGAGCCGAGTGTGCACAAGGGTTCTAGTGCACCCTCGGCTCTGATGTAGCAGAGCCGAGTGTGCACAAGGGTTCTAGTGCACCCTCGGCTCTGCTACATCTGATGGGCTGACCGGCACACGGTGTAGTTGAGCAGAACTGGCTCAACACTGCTGAGTCTCTGCATACCCATAGGAATGCATTGGCCAGCCTTCGGCCAATCAGCGCTGGCTCTGCCGGAGGAGGCGGAGTCTAAGGTCGGACCTGAATGGAGACTGGTGTGGAGCGATCTTAGACTCCGCCTCCTCCAGCAGAGCCAGCGCTGATTGGTCGAATTCCGTACTCTGGCCAATCAGTGCTGTCCAATGCATTCCTATGGGAAAAAGTTAGCTTGCGAAAATCGCAAGCTGACAGGGATTTCCATGAAATAAAGTGACTTTTATGCCCCCAGACATGCTTCCCCTGCTGTCCCAGTGTCATTTCAGGGTGTTGGTATCATTTCCTGGGGTGTCATAGTGGACATGGTGACCCTCCAGACACGGATTTGGGTTTCCCCTTTAACGAGTATATGTTCCCCATAGACTATAATGGGGTACGAAACCCGTTCGAACACTCGAACAGTGAGCGACTGTTCGAATCAGATTTCGAACCTCGAACATTTTAGTGTTCGCTCATCTCTATTAATAGATACTGCTCCACGGATTCCAGGGCAGATGGAATTTTTTCTCCAGCCCCCACCATTTCCGAGCAACAAGTGCCTGGTCAGCTATTTAAAGAGGACCTTTCACCAGCTCCACCTCTAAGCATCTATTAATAGGTGCTGTTCCACTGATTCCAGTGCAGATGGAATCAGCATCATTCCAGACCAATCTATGTAGTGAAGTTTGGTGCTTGGTATGCTATATAGACTCTGTACTGTCATGAGGGTGACAATGTCCTTCTGACATTACAATGTTTAAATAGCACATTGAGCACCAAAACTAACTGTGCTTGTTGCTCAGGAATGGTGGGCCCTAAAGAAAAAAAATTCCAACTGTTCTGGAATCCGTGGAGAAGCACCTAGTTACCCTTGTTACTGACAGGGCAGTTTAGCTAGAGGACACTGAGTAAGGCTCACTGTAGTAGAACAATGATGTCTGAACTCAGATGTCATAATGCCAATTGATTTGGGTGAGGTCTAGAATGTAATGCCTGGTGTGAAAAGAAGCAGACAGTGTGACGCAATGGAAGTTACCAGATGTGACAGAAACAGTAAGGCAATCTAAGTCTAGGGAACAACAGAAGCAAGGCTCCTTTCAGTAGTAAGAGAGGGACACCAAGCACCGTGTATAGTGAAGGAAAGTAACTGTTCATGGCCTATCAGACCTATGAAACAGAGAGTCTCAGAGATAGATGGGACCAGCGGGACTTTCCCTTGCACATAACCATGTTTAAAATTCTAGACAATTAAAAGTTAAACATTTTTATAGAGTTTTAAAGGTTTTCTCTAACCATCTTAGTGGCGGCAGTCTGTTGTCCTGATAATTTGTCTATGGATATGACTGTGAATCAGCCAGGGATACTACATGTATGAGAAGATACCCCAGGAATAATAACAAAATTATGGATCATTTTCTGACCATACAAAGTTCCAGCATTTATGGTTGTATCTACTGGTATCAGATCAAGACAGAAGACTGTCACCACTAAGATGATTAGAGAAAATCTCAAAATGCTACAAAATTTTTCATTAATTATATTGGCATGTTTATCTTTTGTCTACAAATTTAAATGTATTCATGTAGTGTCCAAATGAAAAGAAAGTAGGCTGGCTCCAAAATAGCTCCAAAATAGAAAATAGTGCAATAAAGGGTATTGCAAACAGTCCTCTCCCACTTCTTCTTCCATCTACTTTTTTTAAATGGATGAATTTAAGAGAATATGCCCAAATATGGAATTATTGATCTGTTTTGCTGGATATATGGGACATTCACATTACCATGTTAATGTCTATTTCTGTCTTCCATTATACGATGACAGCAACGGATATTAAACTATTGCAGAGAAGGGTTACAGACTGATTCTGTGTCCGTTCCCATCAACACTTAAGTAAACATCATGACAGAAGCTATCATGTTTGTTTACCTTTGTAACAAAAGATAAAGTCCTTCATGCACAACTTTATGATCCATTATAGACGTAAATATACATGACAGAAGATAGTTTCTGTCATGTTGTTTACATTAGTGTCAATGGGAATGGACACAGAATCAGTCTGTGACCGTTCTGTGAAACAGTTCAATGTCCGTTGCTGTCATCAGAAGAAAGCAACGGACATTAACACGGTAGCGTGAACACCCCCATCATCAAGTAAAAACTACTAAAGATTGCAGAGTTACTCTGTCGTAATGAGATAGTTGTTTCCCATATAAGCTGTAATGTGAGCAGTAAATAAAATCCACTGGAACCTATGGGACACTTATAGTTTTTGAAACACACCAGCACTCCAGTTTTGCAGTATATAGATTTCCAAATGCTGGATCAACTTCATTCTTCACATATCTATATGTATGTCTGTGATAGCATTGGCTGTAACTAGTCAGATAACTAATAGCTCATTCATTGGTTGGACACGTCATATGTCATGGCCGTACATAAAAAATCTTGGTTGGGCCCCATCCATTATAAACATGCATGCTTGGAGTGGCTAAGTGTATTTTATTAAGAAGAAGGGCATAAAAGCATCTAACATTCTTTATGTTTCTGTGGGAGGGGAAAATTGGACATGCTTGAACAGTACAGTGTATTGTTGGGCCGCACCTCTAATGAGGCGACATGAGGCAGCCGCCTCAGGGCGGCAGTTTGGGAGGGGGTGGCAGCCACAGGACTTTTTTTTTTTTTACCTAAACAGTACTAAAGTTAAGGACCTTTGACTCTATCTATCATCTATCTATCTATCTATCTATCTATCTATCTATCTATCTATCTATCTCCTATCTATATACTATCTATCTATCTCCTATCTATCTATCTATCTATCTATCTATCTATCTATCTATCTATCTACTATCTATCTATCTATCTATCTATCTATCTCCTATCTATCTATCTATCTATCTATCTATCTCCTATCTATCTATCTATCTATCTATCTATCTATCTATCTATCTACTGTATCTCCTATCTATTTCTCTATCTATCTATCTCCTATCTATCTATCTATCTCCTATCTATCTATCTATCTATCTCCTATTTATCTATCTATCTATCTATCTATCTATCTATTTCCTATCTATCTATCTATCTATCTATCTATCTCCTATCTATCTATCTATCTATCTATCTATCTATCTATCTCCTATCTATCTATCTATCTATCTATCTATCTATCTCCTATCTATCTACAGTCCTATGAAAAAGTTTGGGCACCCCTATTAATCTTAATCATTTTTAGTTCTAAATATTTTGGTGTTTGCAACAGCCATTTAAGTTTGATATATCTAATAACTGATGGACACAGTAATATTTCAGGATTGAAATGAGGTTTATTGTACTAACAGAAAATGTGCAATATGCATTAAACCAAAATTTGACCGGTGCAAAAGTATGGGCACCTCAACAGAAAAGTGACATTAATATTTAGTAGATCCTCCTTTTGCAAAGATAACAGCCTCTAGTCGCTTCCTGTAGCTTTTAATCAGTTCCTGGATCCTGGATAAAGGTATTTTGGACAAACAATTCAAGTTCAGTTAAGTTAGATGGTCGCCGAGCATGGACAGCCCGCTTCAAATCATCCCACAGATGTTCAATGATATTCAGGTCTGGGGACTGGGATGGCCATTCCAGAACATTGTAATTGTTCCTCTGCATGAATGCCTGAGTTGATTTGGAGCGGTGTTTTGGATCATTGTCTTGCTGAAATATCCATCCCCAGCGTAACTTCAACTTTGTCACTGATTCTTGAACATTATTCTCAAGAATCTGCTGATACTGAGTGGAATCCATGCGACCCTCAACTTTAACAAGATTCCCGGTGCCGGCATTGGCCACACAGCCCCAAAGCATGATGGAACCTCCACCAAATTTTACAGTGGGTAGCAAGTGTTTTTCTTGGAATGCTGTTTCTTTTTGGACGCCATGCATAACGCCTTTTTTTATAACCAAACAACTCAATCTTTGATTCCAAAATGAAGTTGGCTTCTCCAAATGTGCTTTTGCATACCTCAGGCAACTCTATTTGTGGCGTACGTGCAGAAACGGCTTCTTTCTCATCACTCTCCCATACAGCTTCTCCTTGTGCAAAGTGCGCTGTATTGTTGACCGATGCACAGTGACACCATCTGCAGCAAGATGATGCTGCAGCTCTTTGGAGGTGGTCTGTGGATTGTCCTTGACTGTTCTCACCATTCTTCTTCTCTGCCTTTCTGATATTTTTCTTGGCCTGCCACTTCTGGGCTTAACAAGAACTGTCCCTGTGGTCTTCCATTTCCTTACTATGTTCCTCACAGTGGAAACTGACAGATTAAATCTCTGAGACAACGTTTTGTATCCTTCCCCTGAACAACTATGTTGAACAATCTTTGTTTTCAGATCATTTGAGAGCGGGCTGTCCATGTTCGGCGACCATCAAACTTAACTGAACTTGAATTGTTTTGTAGAAAGAAATGGTCCAAAATACCTTCATCCAGGATCCAGGAACTGATTAAAAGCTACAGGAAGCGATTAGAGGCTGTTATCTCTGCAAAAGGAGGATGTACTAAATATTAATGTCACTTTTCTGTTGAGGTGCCCATATTTTTGCACCGGTCAAATTTTGGTTTAATGCATATTGCGCATTTTCTGTTAGTACAATAAACCTCATTTCAATCCTGAAATATTACTGTGTCCATCAGTTATTAGATATATCAAACTGAAATGGCTGTTGCAAACACCAAAATATTTAGAACTAAAAATGATTAAGATTAATAGGGGTGCCCAAACTTTTTCATAGGACTCTATCTATCTATCTATCTATCTATCTATCTATCTATCTATCTCCTATTTATCTATCTATCTATCTATTTCCTATCTATCTATCTATCTATCTATCTATCTATCTATCTATCTATCTATATATCTCCTATCTATCTATCTATCTCCTATTTATCTATCCACCAGTCTTCAGTCCGGAGGGGGGGGGGGGCACGTCTTTTGATTGACCGCCTCAGGCAGCAGAGGGGCTATTGTGTATTGTAATATTTTGTGCATTTTTGTGTGTTTTGTAGATATCTAGTACTATGTTACAATGTGCTAGCATCACATGAGAAATATATGGAATACAAGAAAACATCACAGCATCTGTAAATGTACTGACTTCAGCCAGGGAGTATACAGTACCCCATTACCTATATAATGGGTCCTAAATGTCTCAGCAGTAGGTATTCAGGGATAGATCCTCAGAGGCAGTGTCTCTGCTGGTGTCCTTGTTAGCTTATGCCATTCTCTTTCCTCTCAGCTCCGAGCTGCTCGACAGACAGCTTAATGGCACACACATCTTAGCTTATTGCTTAAGTAAGTCCCAGAATAGACATAGACACGATGGGCTTAATTTCTCATCGCTTCCCCATGTCCTCCAGTATAACTGTTTTGTTAGCAATGTTAAAAGGAAAGTTAATTTTGACTCTATAACCTATCTGTGCCCTGGCATTACGAGAATAGTTCTCTTTAACAAAAAAACAAAACAAAAACACTTTTTATTTGGCTAGAACTGGAAATATTTTGCCACTACCATTGGAATATCTTGTATCTTGTTTCTTTATCTGTTTCATGTTAAAGGTAGAGTTAGCAATACTATGGGAACTTACATTATTACCCAGCAGCCTAGGATAAAGCTGGCGACACACATTCAGATCCAGTACTGCTGGGTGAATAATGATCTATTTCTTCCCAATTTGCCAGTAAAACAGACACGGAGTAAGTGACCTAAGCATAACTCCACTCAAATATTGTGGTTTTTCCAACTGAACAAGCTTTTGCCCTATATCACATTGCTCTCTGCCGGTATCATTAATAGTACAATGTAGTCTGCAGAATAATTGTAGGTGACCATATATAATGGGGCAGAATTATTAATATGTCAGCTTAGTATTCAGATATATTTGGCACATATTTGGAACCTTCTCTATAACTTTAAGCCACTTCTTTGCTTGGATTCTATGTCATTAATACTTAACTCAGAGGACTCCTCTAAGCCGGGGACCCACATAGCAAAAACTGCTAAATTTGGCCGCGGTAGAAACGTCAAGACTGTTTTGCAGTATCTGCAATGTAGATGGGAATCTGGCTAATCCCATCCACACATTGCAGAAAAATACCCACAGAGGAAATGCAATGATTTCAAAAACCGTTGCGTTTTTGTAAATCAAAGCATGTCAATTATCCCTAGGGAAACACTTTTTGGCTGTGGCTTGCTATGTGGAGCTTTAAGTTCTGCATAGAAAATTCGGGTCTTAGTAAGTTACACAATAAACATGGGCTTGTAAACAATTTTTGACATAAATTAAGCCGCAATTCTGCCACTACTTTAATGTATCTTCTACAGTAGTTTTTGACAGACGGGAGATGAAGCATCAGAAAATGTAGAAGGGATTTCAGTAAAAAAACACAATGGAATATTGCAAGGTTCTACAGTAGACTGCGAATGGGAAGAATGGTTTTCGGCAAAGAATTCTCAGAGGTATAACATGTAGTTTCTAGTATTGGTCTGCTCACCTGATGCAGATACAGGTGGACCTCATGGGCCTCCTCAGGGCCTGAGTGTGACTGCACCATCCATAGTTACTGGAAGTGCTGATTGTTTATATGGCTTTTCACCAGATCATATATAAAACAAATCGTCGTACATTCATAACAATTTGCTGAGCCATTTTTTGTAAATCTTAGTGATAACCCAAAAAGACATAGATACTGTAGTTCCAACAAAGATTTGTAGACACCTGTATTTATGTCTGTGTCATAGCAGCTGTGTATTTACAGCTGTGTCCTGCTCACTTCCATGGGACAAGGTTATAATAACATTACATGGTCACTATAAATTGGATGTCACATTAACACATAAGAGGCCATGGTGTTTGCACAAGTGTCCAAGCCCTTTCTAACAGCTGGTCAGCTGAGTCTGACCCCCACCAATCCTGGGGATAGGTCTTCAATAAACTTGAGTTGGACAAGTCTTCCCAGGTTCACCGTCAGTCTCTGTATCATGCCCTCTAATTATGACATTTCAACACAGACAAATGTTGACTAAGTGCTGTCCACTACAGCCATATCTCTTGTCCATGATGAAATGTTGCTGGTGGCCAGATTAAAGAGACTGGATGTGGCATCATTGGAGTGGCATGGGATTGGTAAGGTGAGTCTGTTATTTTACACCATTCTGAGTTTTTGCTCATACATTTTAAGGGGCTGGACAATCCCTTTAATAGTAGCCTTCTGAACCTGTATTCCAAATTCAACAATCCATCTATTACAACCCTACATCATAAGACATCGTAAGATATTGTTTCTATCATATGATTCAGGATTTCTCTTTCTTTTTGGTGTTATATTACCTTACTGTGAAGTGTTCTACAGTTGCATTTGGTTGCATGTAAAGCTGGATACTAAGGACCTCCCCAGGACGCAGTGGCCGATCTGGAAGCCTTATAAAGATATTTGTATCCAAATGCTGTTCTTGCATCTGCTCAATCTGAACTGGTTGGTATAAGCTAACACTACCAATCCTTAAAAGTGGATGTTGAGTTGGGCCTTCACCTCCTCTTCGAGTACTAATATCATTTTGGCAGCTTCCAGTAGAATCTGGTGTATGTAAAGTGTAAAAAAGTTCTATTTGTTGACTTTCTCCATTAAGGTCTGCTCCATCAGGGGTTGATTTCCGTCTCCCTATAGATGCCGTTGTCCACCCAAACCAACTCTGAGGCAGTTCAGTCTGAGCAAGACATGTGGCAAGACTTCCTCGTAATCGACACGAAGTCTTACGCTCTCCCTTTTCCTGAAAAATATGAAGCCGAACACAGGGAAGACGTTCTGTGACACCAAAATCATCCCAATCGCGGCCAGCTACATAAAAGAGCACCTGTACAAATGGTTGGGTGGCAGGAACTTTTGTACGAATAATGTAAGCTCTTATTTTCCAGTTTACAGTTAGTCGATCGGGAACTTCTAGGATACTTGAAGGCTGAAGTAGTTCCTTTGGCAATACCTGTCCAGAAGCAAATGGTCCCAGTGTGACATTCAATACTGGTAATTCCTTTGTTTGAAAAACCACAAAGGGCTCTGACCGTTGAAGCAGAGGCATACTTGAATTCCATGAGGGAAGTGGCCCTTCTTCTCGTAAAAAGAAGGCAAGGCGGGTATTGGACAAGCGATAAATCACTGGTAGTATGGCAGATGGAGGCGGTGGCAGGGCTGTTGGATGGATTGTAGGGAGCACTTTAGAAGACGCTGAAAGAGAAAAGTTGACAGTTAGGAATCAGCATAAGAGGTAGATGGCAAAAATATTATTGCATGGCATTGGCCTTTATTTCTGGGAATACAATAAGTGATTCAACTACTGATTTTGCAATAGCTGAGAACTAAACATAAGATAATATTAAACCAGATGGCAATGTAATTTTTCCTGTATACACTACAGCCACATATAGTGGTTTTTCAATGGAAGGTACATATGAATGTATTATTACTTGCCTTAACTTTTCACATACAATTGCTTATGGTATAGTTTAAAAAAGATATATGGATGGACAGATGAATGGGTAGATTAGATAGATAGATAGATAGATAGATAGATAGATAGAAGATAGATAGATAGAGACAATAGATGATAGATAGATAGATAGATAGATAGATAGATAGATAGATAGATAGAGACAATAGATAGATAGATAGATAGATAGATAGATAGATAGATAGATAGGAGAGAGATCGATAGGAGATAGATAGATAGATAGATAGATAGATAGATAGATAGATAGATAGATAGATAGAGTAGGCATGTGTAAGATTAGGCACAGAACAAGACTATCTTTTTTTGTTATTGCACTGAATTAAAGAGATAGGAAAAAAAGGAAAAACTAAAGCAAGCTCAGAAGAGCACTGAAGCATTTTTTTCAAACAGCTAGAAATGTTCAGAGATGCGATGAGTTGGTGCTCAGTGCTCTGATGGTTTCTTTAACAGTTAGGTCCTGAATTCTAGCATGGGAAGATCTTTACAGCATGCAGAGTGGCTGAAGGGGGGCCTAATGGGGGCTAGAAAAGAATATTTTGCTACTTAGTATTCACACCCAGACTCTTTGCTGAATGCAGACTCAGTACGCATCCAGAACTTGGCCAGAGCTCATCAGGGAGATATGTTCGCCAGACGTATGGAGGACAGAGTTGATTTCTTAACCCATTTAGGAAACAAGCAGACCAAACTCACATTTACGATTTTACCATTAATAAAACTTTCACAAATCTGTTCATATACTTGTTAGTCATCCTGAGTCAGATTACATCATACAAAGAACAGCTTCTTCCGTCACCACCAGTAAAGTCACAGTTTTAAATGCAGATAATGCTGATTTCTTAATGCGACCAGGTAATATGGTCTATTTCCATTTACAACTGTATGGTTTATGGGTATTTATACATGAATATATTATCTATAGATTATGCAGTATACATTTGTTGTCAGAGTAGCTACCTCAAAAACAAGGAATCTAAGTGTCTGCTCACAGAGTTGTCAATGCCATAGGAAGCAAAGGAGCTACAGTACAGGAACAGTTTAACAAGGTCTTCCAAATAAACAGGGCAGCACGGTGACTCAGTGGTTGGCACCACAGTCTTGCAGCATTGGAGTCCTGGGTTCAAATCATGCAAAGGACAAAATCTATAAGGAGTTTGGGGGGTTCTACATGGGTTGTCTCCCACAATCCAAAAACAAACTTAGAGGGAGTTTAGATTTGTGATCCCTATATGGGACAGTGACTATGATAGAATAGCAAAATATGATAGTGAGCTATTGGTTGCCAAATGTTGGCTCTGCAAGTCTAAAAGACAAGTTATTATCGTCTTCAAGCTAAGGCTCCATGTGACGGAAATGCAGCATTTTTTGTTGTAGGTCTTTCAGTGTCTTGAAAAGGAATGGAAAATATATAGAAATCGCTTAATTTTTTCCCTTCTGTTAAATCCACTTTGGCTCAAAAAAGGTGATAAATTCTGCAACAACAAAAAATGCAGCACTTCAGCAATGTGTGGTATCCTAAAGTGGGTTATATGAATTCAGTCATAACTGGGGTAGAAGCAAACAACTGTTCCCAAGCAATCTGCATAGTTAGTTCAACACTCAATAAGCTGATGAGGCTTTCTACTTTTGGAAGGGCAGTCTCTGTCTTCTCTAGCTCAGGACCACCCAACTACCAGCACAGAGCCTATTTAGCATATTGGGAGCTGAAAATAACAGCATTGATGACTCAGGAATGTTCGGAGCTAGGAAAAACATTCCAACTGTGTCAGAATCAATAAAGTAGCACCTATTAATGCAAAGACTTAGAGATGTTAGTGAAAGGTCCTCTTTAATGCAGACTGCATTGACAAAATAATCCTGCTCATTATACATTGCAACCATATTCTTCATAGTCAGTAAACACAGTACATACAAACATGAAATCTAGTCACAGCATGGTAGTCCTGTGATAGAACTGTTTATACATCCTTGCATTATACGTGTTTGTTATAGGTGAGATAAGACTATACAGATCATGTCTGTATAGCAGATTTCATGGCCAAGCTTATGTAAATGCTGTTCTTAACTAACAACAATGCCTTAACCTTAGGCTCCATGCATATGCATGTGCTTTATCAGTGTGCTATCCATTTAAATAACCAACTCTAATGCTAATATTTATTATTGACTATTTTCTATTATATTATGTTATATTATATTGCATGCTAATGATATAGTGTTATTTTCATTGCACAAGACAATGGCAACAAGATCAAACTTCACGAAAGTACAGTCATAATCTGTGTAATTACAGAAAAACAACTTGGAAGTGATAGATCTCCAATTTATCTTCCTTTTAAATAACCAGGAGCAAAGCCATCTCTGTAGAGCTTTGAAATCGCAGGTCTCTCTACTAGTAATGTGTTTACCTCTAGTAACTTGAAACATGGCCACTAGCGCAGCAGTGACATCCAGGAGAAAGCTGGCAGCAAGGTGGTAATGACCTGTGAAAGTGAGGAGTTTGTTCCCGAATGTCTATGTAGTGACAGGGTGAAGAAGCCTGAAGGATGCCAGAGGCAAGTTGGTTTGTACACAGGTGCCAGCAGGATGTTTACTGCGGTGGTGGTAACAACGCCTACTCTTTGCTACATTTAGTATGATGTTTTCCAATTTGATTACATGGCAAACACATTGTAATTGCTGGCACATCTCAAAAGACTTAACACGAACGAAGCAGTAAACACATTCCTCCAACTATCATGCTGGCCAGAGGTTTGGATGGAACTTTTGTAGACAAGAATACGAGAGGTTGGAATGACAAATAATGACAGAATGCAAGCCAAGGGGGAAGGAACCTGATCAAAGGGAGGGGAAATTAGACAACTTCAAGGCATAAGATGAAAATACAACCATGAAACAATAAAGAAGAAAGGAGTAAAGCTGCTACAGGAGATAAAACATGGAAATGTGACTAGTGTTTGCAATTAACAGAATGGAAGTATAAGGTAAAATCCAAACAGCACAGGGAAACATATTTTAAAGGTATTCTCATACACGGCAGATTTATAAGAAACCTTGTAAGCAAATTGCTAGAGGAGCAATTCCCCAGTAGCTGCTGGTGAACCGTGGGGAGAGGGGCATGACAAGACAGTGAACCCTAAGCTGAACCTCCCCCTTTTCCCTTCCTACTTGCCTGTCCTGTCCTAAGCCAAAGACGACAACTTGGCGGAAAAAATCTACCTAGATATATGTGATGACACAGAACACATAAAAGACAAACAACAACAAAAGGGAGGTCAGCTAGTCAAGGGGTCGGTAACAGTCGAGCAGCATAGTACAAAATTGTAATCCAAGAGAATAGTCAAAGGTAAAGCTAGAGGTCAGGAATAAGAATAAAGGTAACCAAACAGCAAGAGTAAATAGCCAGCACACACAAGGCAATAGCAAGCACCAATGTGAATGTGAGCAAACAATAAATAGGAAGGGAGAACCTGCCCCAGACCTGATAGGAAGATAGGCTGTCAATCACACAGGTAAGGCTAAAATTAACTATTAGGCTGCGTACACACAGAGTTTTTTGGTCAAGAATTTGGTCAAGAAATTGACTCAAATTCCTCCTCCAAAAAACATCTCACCATACAGTCCTATGGTGAGGCGTTTTTAGGAGGAGGAATTTGAGTCAGTCTCCTGACCAAAAAACTCTGTGTGAACACAACCTTAGAGGCACAATGGGAAACCAATGTGAAGGTGATGGGTGCGGTGAAAAATCAATTACCTAGGTGATGGAAAAGGACTGTGTTCAGACAATACAAGAACCCTAAGCAAGGAATCAAAACTGAAGACGCCTCCTGTGCTGAAGCATGTGAGCAGATGGCGCAGAAGTTTTAACTGGTGCGGTCGTAACAAACCTATTCTTATTTTAAAGTCCTGCTTCTTGGCAAAGAAAAAAGGTGGTAATTTAAACTGAGTGTGATCATAGACATTCCTTACTGACTTCCCGCCATATCTGAAATTCACAGGCTATATAACATGTATATAGCTTATAAGGGGTAGTGATTTGTACATCATTTTCTCGGTTATTGGATGGGGTATATTATGGGCCACCAAGTTACAACACCCAGTAACTGCTTCATATATACATGCAGGTAAAATTCATGCAAAAAATTACATTTTAGATATTGCAAAATTAATTTTTTAAGGTTCTAAAATTGGAGTGCAAGATGGTTTGTAGTCACTGCATTCAAACTTCCCATACCACAAGCTAGTAGATAGCTGACCCCTCCTTCAGACTTCACCTACTCCAGCAGGTACTGCTGCACCAGTTTAACATACATACTAAGCAGCTCACGGTTATTTCATGCAGCATGTTACAGTCTACGGTCTATCATGTCTATGATCTCAGCACTACATTTGTTGCTTAAAAGTAATACTTATTTGATGTTGCTGCTCTTGAGAGTTTAATAGTTATGTCACATGGAAACTTTATAGACAATAAAAATTGCTCTTCACTATCCCAGCCACATTTCTAGCTGGCAGGAAGATGCTACTTGAAGATTTTGTGATTTTTTTTTTTTTTTTTTGCTTTAAGCTTCTCATTCAATTTTCACAATACACAAAACAAAAGAAACTCACAAAATAAAATACTGAGTTAAATGAAATTGTTTACAATCCATATTCCTACATTTATAAAGAGGATTACTCCACTTCTCAGCTTTTATCTTTCAAATTTTTATAGGATAAATGAATCAATTGAAGATGACCTCCATTCAGGGCTACCTGTTGAAGCATATTCAAAGGAAATGTCCCATAAAGTGAAGGCCATGATCTTAGAAAATTATTGGATTAAAGTCAGTATTAAAGCTTATGAAATAGGCATTTCAGTTGGCACAGTTTCCAGTATCATTCATGATGTCTTGATAATGTCAAAGGTCACTTGACACAATGGTTGGTGTCTGAGCAAAAAACATGTTGCCAAGAGAATTTAGACATTCTTAGAGAAAATCATGGAGACGTCTCTGTTCAGGTTATTATTAGCAATGACACATGGGTCTACTACTCACATCTCAAAACTTTGTCAACATGGTTAGCTCTCCAGAAATTATACCATGTACACTGTCTACCAATAAGTATTTGGAAACCTGTGGTAGAATAGAAAAACACCGTTTATTCATAGTCAATAGTTGGTAGAACCAGCAGATGCTTCCTTATGGATGGAATTGATCGACACAATACTCCCAGATGCCTTTTGAAACTCCCGGTGTATGTGAGCCATAGGTTGGGTGCGGTTTCTCTGGCCAGCACTTGTCGGTCTCTATCTCCCAATTTCGGGGTCTGCCGACTCGGGGCACATTCGGACAATCACTGTTCATCTTCCACTTCGTAATCACATAAGCCACTGTCGATTTTGGGTAATTCAGTTCACTTACTAGGTCCCTTAAGGATTGACCATTTCTGTGATACCCCACAATTACCTCTTTCTCGAAATCAGACAACTCTGCACCTTGTGGCATCTTGCATATGACTAATGCCAATGCTGTTTCCTACATGATACTTAACGGCGGAAGGTGTGATGTACATCACGACCGCAGATATCTTCATTTGCATGGGTGTCCAAATACTTATTGGTAGACAGTCAATGGGAGGCTTTTTTTCCACATGGATTCTGACGTGGATTCAGCATCAAAATCAGTGCCTAAAGACTCTGTATGATTGGAGCCTTAGAGTTATCAGAATACGGGGGGCTGAATACTTATTCATGTCACACTTTTCAGATTTTTATTTGATTACAATTTTGAAAAACATGTATCATTTCCATTCAATAAAATAAATTTAAGGTTGTGGTTGTAAACTGATGAAATGCTAAATATTTCATGGAATATGAATACCTTTACAAGCCATTGTAAATGAATGACCATCTGTTTACATCAACATCAGTGTTGTAAAAAAAAGTTTGATTTCATTTTTGAAGGACTGAAAAACGTAGTATATCATTCTTCTTTATTTGTAAAAAAAGGACAGAATCAGATCTGTTCTTGTTTTAACATTGATGTCTATCTTAGGGCTCGTTTAGATCTGCACCCGGTCTCCGTTCTGCAGGTTTCCGTTTCCTGCACAAAACAGAGGCAGGAGATGGAAACCTGCAGGACTCTTTCATACCCATTCATTTGAATGGGTTTGAAAGATGTCCGGCTGTGAGTGGCGGTGAGCGTTTTATGCTCTCTGCCGCGAAACCGTTTTTTTTAAAATCGGACACAGAGTCGGACATGCAGTACTCTGTGTCTGATTTTAAAACACCAGTTTCGCAACAGAGAGCATAAAACGCTCACCGCTGTTCACGGCCAGACCCGGTCTGACAGCTTTCCCTCTTCTGCATGCAGAAGACGGAAAGCTGAGAACGGAGATCGAACGCTAGTGTGAACCTAGCGTAAACATCTGGACATCCATTTTTTATGTTTGCTGAACTGACTTTTGCTATCGTTAATGTCCATAGCCATTAATAACGGTAGTGTGAACTTAGCCTTAACCAGTGCTTTTTTTCCTCATGTGCTCAGCAGACTTTTAGCAGCAATATAGTGGTGGTGAACTGTCTAAAACTTTAATAAACCTATTTTGTAGTATACATTTAATAAGCTTTTGAAAATGTTCTACATGTTACAATCATGGACCCTACGTATCTCAGATCTATAAGCAGTCTTGTCACCATTATGCATCAGCGCTAATATGATATACACTGTAATTTGCCAATATATTTTTCGGTTGTATTCCATAAGATATCATACATAAGTACAAGAAGGTCTAGTACAAGCCCAATGCAAAGTTTTGTATAACATGGATTAGTAATGCATCTATGTATATAGACTGAAATTTTTCCTTATAAAAAATGTTTAATTTGTAAGAACCTATTAATTTAACACTTTACTAGACCCTCTAACATGAAGTATTCCAGTCTCAGTTATTTATGCCATGTTGATTAATACTTAAAATGTAATTATGAAGCATAGGATATAAGGATCTATGCCCCGGGGCTTTAATATATCAATAAACACCAATCCCATACATAGTTCAGTGAAAAGCTATAAAGCCTACATAAAAAGCAAATTTTTCATTCATCGGTCCTATGGTAACTTATTGCTATATTAAGATTCCTTTTGACTTAAAATACAGAGAATATTAAATATAGACTCTAATACTGTTGAAACAAATACAATGGAGATCACACAGCATGAATTTTTAATGAAAAACTAAAGTATGTTATAGCATTCAATAAATATGCTGTTGCCAACTACTCACACTGGAGAGTAGAATGGACACATGAAACATATAATTTACTATATAGCAGC
The DNA here is from genome assembly GCF_031893055.1 of Leptodactylus fuscus. NCBI lineage: Eukaryota > Metazoa > Chordata > Amphibia > Anura > Leptodactylidae > Leptodactylus > Leptodactylus fuscus. Next base: position 149,442,506 of record NC_134266.1, read on the forward strand.
ATTCCACAATACATAAGAATACAGAAAACTATATGGCAGCATGGGTAAAAAAAGACAAATGCTGCAAGGTCTGTACCACCCTATAATCCAATCTGTAGCACTGTGAGAAGGGATCCCGTAAACCTGACACTACAGGAAAAGATATTTTTGCCAATAAGTATTATGTCCCATGAATCTAATAAAAATAATATAATAATAAATTCCCTGTAATGGAATGTACTAAATATCCTTCAATAAGGCTGAGGTTCCAGACAACAAACATTCAGTATGTTCCCTCTGCAAGCCACTGCCGCTCACCTACTGGTTACTCTGTGGGTCTACTGCAACCTTTCATTTTTGCAAGGTAGCCAGTAGAGATAAGTAAAACAGTTTGGAAGAAGCCAGGTTTGTTACAAATTTTCCTAGTTTGGCTGAGCTCAGAAATTTTAGGTTTCACTAAGCACAAATCATTACTATACCCCGGGGTCTGAAGAGATATAATAAGCATAAGCTTAGGGGAGGTGTGTAAAAATAATAAACGCTGATACTCACCTTCCTTCACCTCCTTGCAGCCTCCAGCGTTCCTTCACTGGCATCTTAGGGCCTGTTCTAGCCTCTGCATGCCCTCTGTAAGCGCTAATGCCCATTCATAGGTCTCAATGATCTCCTAGGGGACACTGATATCACTCAGAAGACTGCAAATGACCCAAAGATGCCAGAGAAGGAGTGCCAGACTCTGAGGGGGTCACCCAGAGGAGTTGAGGGAAGGCGAGTATCAGGATATATCACTTTTCTGCATCTCCCCTAGTCTTCGCATTACCAGTGTATAATAACTGCGCTTTACAAATATTTGCAAAACAAATCTAGCAAGGCCCTCAACCTCTAGTTACCAGCTATGGGTGTAGCCATTGTAAAGTGTCTACTAACTGTAACAGAAAAGTTGTAGGAAAATTGTAATTTACCTCTGGTTAGTCTCAAAGCAGACACCTTACATATGCAGCAAAGAAACACTGACACTTAACATTGTGGCACAGATCTTATCTTGACTCCCTCACGGGCTTTCCGTGGCTTTTGTGGTATTCTGTCTCTTCATAACAGCTTCTTCAAAAAAGTGCCATGACCAGGTAGGTTTGAGTCAAACATTATAAAGGTCTACAAGAGAAATGTATCCTTGTCTTTCTTGAGAAAAAAAAGGATCAGGTTTGTCGAAATCCCTTTTATGCCCAGAAGCCTGCCTCTGGGTATATGCATTATGTCACACCCTTGTCCTTGGAGGGCCTCATGCGAATCTTTCTTGGTTGCTCAGTTTATGTATTCCTCCTATAGCCTGACTTTCATTTTATGGATTATTAGTTCTATATTTTGTCTGTGTTGTGATACTTTATATCTTGTCATGCTTTCTATAAGATCAAAAAAGGTACCATGTAAAGAATAATACCTTGATAGCCACAATGAAGCTTTCAGTTTTGTTCTATAGGTTTTTCGTTCTACAGTGTAAAATATTACTTATTTATAAAGATCAGCGAAGAAATCTTTGTTCAAGCTTTACACGTAGTGTATTAACTAAATATGCATAGCATTATGTAAATGAAGGTGTCTTGGGAACCTTCATGTACTTTGAAACTTGTATTTTCAATTAATGCCATGTTACTGACCGTATCAAAGCTCCTACGCAATGAAGATGACATCAGAAACATTGATCTTTATGTCAACATACATGTATAATAGACTGGTAATCCTGGAGAAAATTCCTGGAGCTTTAGATATATGAACTAGTGACAGAATACTGATGACTAAAATGAGATACGGGTTTAATCTTCATAAAAGGTTACAGTAACCTATGTAGCAAGAAATACAGGCAGAATATGTATTATATACCTTCTAATCATGTACAGAATAGACAGCAAAATCCAATGCCCAATGCCATATATATATACATATATATATATATATATATATAGTGCCTACAAGTAGTATTCAACCCCCTGCAGATTTAGCAGGTTTACACATTCTGAATTAACTTGGAATTGTGACATTTGGACTGTAGATCAGCCTGGAAGTGTGAAATGCTCTGCAGCAAAAAAGAATGTTATTTCTTTGTTTAATTTTTTTTTAAATTGTGAAAAGTTTATTCAGAGGGTCATTTATTATTCAACCCCTCAAACCACCAGAATTCTGTTTGGTTCCCCTAAAGTATTAAGAAGTAGTTCAGGCACAAAGAACAATGAGCTTCACATGTTTGGATTAATTATCTCTTTTTCCAGCCTTTTCTGACTATTTAAGACCCTCCCCAAACTTGTGAACAGCACTCATACATGCTCAACATGGGAAAGACAAAGATGCATTCCAAGGCCATCAGAGACAAGATCGTGTTGGGTCACAAGGCTGGCAAGGGGTAAAAAACCCTTTCCAAGGAGTTGGGCCTACCTGTCTCCACTGTTGGGAGCATCATCCGGAAGTGGCAGGCTTATGGAACTACTGTTAGCCTTCCACGGCCTGGACAACCTTTGAAAGTTTCCTCCTGTGCCGAGGCTAGGCTTGTCCGAAGAGTCAAGGCTAACCCAAGGACAACAAGGAAGGAGCTCCGGGAAGATCTCATGGCAGTGGGGACATTGGTTTCAGTCAATACCATAAGTTACGTACTCCACCGCAATGGTCTCCGTTCCAGACGAGCCCGTAAGGTACCTTTACTTTCAAAGCGTCATGTCAAGGCTCGTCTACAGTTTTCTCATGATCACTTGGAGGACTCTGAGACAGACTGGTTCAAGGTTCTCTGGTCTGATGAGACCAAGATCGAGATCTTTGGTGCCAACCACACACGTGACGTTTGGAGACTGGATGGCACTGCATACGACCCCAAGAATACCATCCCTACAGTCAAGCATGGTGGTGGCAGCATCATGCTGTGGGGCTGCTTCTCAGACAAGGGGCCTGGCCATCTGGGCCGCATCCATGGGAAGATGGATAGCACGGCCTACCTGGAGATTTTGGCCAAGAACCTCCACTCCTCCATCAAGGATCTTAAGATGGGTCATCATTTCATCTTCCAACAAGACAACGACCCAAAGCACACAGCCAAGAAAACCAAGGCCTGGTTCAAGAGGGAAAAAATCAAGGTGTTGCAGTGGCCTAGTCAGTCTCCTGACCTTAACCCAATTGAAAACTTGTGGAAGGAGCTCAAGATTAAAGTCCACATGAGACACCCAAAGAACCTAGATAACTTGGAGAAGATCTGCATGGAGGAGTGGGCCAAGATAACTCCAGAGACCTGTGCCGGCCTGATCAGGTCTTATAAAAGACGATTATTAGCTGTAATTGCAAACAAGGGTTATTCCACAAAATATTACACCTAGGGGTTGGATAATAATTGACCCACACTTTTATGTTTAAAATTTATTAAAATTTAACTGAGCAACATAACTTTTTGGTTTGTAAGATTTATGCATCTGTTAATAAATCCTGCTCTTGTTTGAAGTTTGAAGGCTCTAACTTATTTGCATCTTATCAAACCTGCTAAATCTGCAGGGGGTTGAATACTACTTGTAGGCACTGTATATATATATATATATATATATATATTTGTGCTAGTACAGTATGTGGGTCTCTTTCTATCCAGCCTATAATTAAAGGGGTTGTTCAGTTTTAGTAAATATATGTTATTCTTTGTATAATAAAAGTTATACAATTTCCCTATATAATTTCTGGGTCAATTCCTCACGGAGTTCTGTCATTCATTCTGCTTATTCTTAGTGGATACAAAGCAGGCCATGGTCATATAATGGACGCACAGGTGTCCAGCTCTGTACGGGCAGATGTCTGGTAAAGTAGCTTTAATGATGCAGGGCCAACCTGTCACATCGAAAATGCTGTTCTGTTGACACTATGCTACAGTGTAGGAGAAGATGAGCAGACTGATATATACCATATATACTCGAGTATAAGCCGACCCGAATATAAGCCGAGGCCCCTAATTTTACCACAAAAAACTGGGAAAACTTATTGACTCGAGTATAAGCCTAGGGGGAAATGCAGCAGCTACTGGAAAATTTCAAAAATTAAAATGTTTTTTGGGTGCAGTAGATGCTGGGTGATGGGGGAGGGGAGGGGGTGTTTTGGTTGTCTGTTTGCCCCTTCCCTGAGCTTGAGGACAGTTTTTTTCCCCCATGTGGAATTCAGCCTGGCTGAATATAGGGTATCTGCAGTGCTCCTATTAACCTCTTCCTGATGGAAGAGGATCCTATATTCAGTAGCACTTTCAGACACAGGGATACCTAATGTGTATGTGTTTCACAGTCATTTTCTACTTTTATATGCTTTTTTTTTTTTTTTTTTTGCTTGACTCGAGTATAAGCCAAGGGGGGCTTTTTCAGCACAAAAACTGTGCTTAAAAATTCGACTTATACTCGAGTATATACGGTAACTTTGAAGGTAAAGTGTCAACTTGTTTTTTTATCCATTGTAATCTCTGTTCTATGTTGAGAAGTCAAGGAGGTGGTCATTTCAGTTAATGACAGTTATCTCTGTACTCACAGACATAGGAGGATGCTATCAATCACTAATAGAACCACCACTTAGAAAGGACAGAAATTTCAATCGATAAATGGTGAGAAGGTGACAGGCAGAGTCTTGGAGTCACAGTATATCTCCCCCAGGTTTCTGACATATGTGTGGTCCAGTGCAGGTCTTATGTACTGTAGGCCTCAGTCCAGGTGTGGGTCCAAGGCTCCTTACTGGGCCATAAAAGGCTGCAGAGCCTACACTTCAGGGCAGATCCTGGGAATGATAGGAGGTGACTGGGTTTGTCCAGAAATACTGAGAGTCTGGTGAGACCATACTGTGATATTTTGTTTGTTCGTGTGGTTGGTAGTAAGCTACGCTTATAGTTAGCCTTATACTGTTTAGTTAGTGCTCGGACAAGCAGGGTTTTGTTTGATGTTTTTGCCCGAAGGCTGTATTTTATTTTGCTCATTTTGTATTTGAAATGAAGGCTTATTTATTTTGCTGTTTTTCCAAATAACCCTGGTTTGCACAAGATATTATGTCCCCATCTCTGACTGGTTGGGTCCGCACCATTGCTGCTGCCAAGATACCTTCCCTACAGTGGATATACTAAATCTGTTTCAATAAAACTATACAGATTTGACAGCATTTTTATATTCCAGTTTCTCTTTAACGCCAGTTCAGCCTTGAGTTGAGGACCTCTGTAATGTGGCACATGTGAGGCTGAGCTGCCTTATAACTGTATGTGCAAAATAGCTGTTATTGTATATAGTAGTGTATTCTAGGAAAAGAGTCTATCGCACATGATGTGCTGTGAAGTGCAAATGTCAGACTGGCACTGTGCTGAAAGGGAGCTTGGCAGCAGTCATACTATTTTATTGCCTTCTCACCCTGCATTATTAATCAGGTTTTTCTAAAAATAGAATTTCTTATAGATATGACTGGAAATATATTCATATACAATATACACTATACCAGTGTTCTAGGATAGACGGTTTCGCTCCTAACTTCCACATTGATTAATATTAGACTACTGTAACTATCCCTAAGGGAAAAAAAATGTTTTAAACAATTAACTTTCATTTGTATTACCTTAAGATTATGAGGTTATAAAGAATCATTACCCATCATTGAAGCGAAACTTGAATTAATGGCTACTAAAGCATCAAAGGTTAATGTTTCAGAAAGTAGGATTATTTATAGCATATCTATTTCCCTCAGCTATGTATTAACTTATACCAATGCGGGTCATTTGGAAAATATCACCATTGCATGTTTATGATTGTAATTACGCTGTAATGTATTTTTTCTTCATAGAAACTGAATGTATTGATCCATACATTTACTCTCAGCAGAGCTTGTTATATACTGTTCCGTGGAGATGAACAGATGTTGCTGTCAGGTTTATATACAAACACATACCAGTATTATAAATGTACAACTTTTCTCATTTTCAGACTAATGGTTTCAAGAATGGCGTGTTTTTTTTTTTCTATTTAGAGTCAGTACTTCAGTGTCAGTATCTAGTTTTGCACCAGTTTCACAAGCTGACTACTAAAGATGTCAAACAACTATTGCTTCTAAAAATCCCCTAAGGGTCCATTCACATGGAGGAAAATGGTGCTGTATTTGGTGCTGAATTTTCCACGCTGAAAAAAAAGCCTCCCAATGACTTCAATGGGTGGCGCTAACTTTTTTTTTTCCACTAGCAGAATTTTCTGAGGCTTTTTTTTCACCGTGGAAAATTCTGCTAGCAGAAAATTCCGCTAGTGGGAAAAAAAGCTAGTGGAACCCATTGAAATCAATGGGAGGCTTTTTTTTCAGCGTGGACAATTCAGCCCCAAATAAAGCGCCATTTTCCTCCGTGTGAATAGACCCTAGGACTCTAGACACATATCAGAACCAGTAAAAAGACATACAGTATCCCAGTGGATCCATACAACACATCCACAGATACTATGGAGGAAATTTATCAGGGTTTTTTTTTGTTTTTTTTGCAAGATTGTTGCATTGCAAAATCCACAAATTGTGGTCTTCACATTATAGCGCAAATCTAGGCTTTCTTATAACAGATATAGAAAGGCCCCCAATGTTTCACTACATCAATAAGAGGCTTGGGTCTCTTAATAAATCTAGCCTATTTAGTCTACATTCACATAACTGTGAAAATCAAACGTGTGATGTGCATTTTGTTTTATTTTAACATCTGTTGCACGCCTGTGTTACATGTAATGTATGTAAATGGGGGATATTCACATGACCGTTTTTATCTGTTTTAATGGACTGTCAAAAAAAAGGATATATCATATTTTTACCCATCCCTGAATAGAGTCACATCTACGAGAGATAAACCGTAATTGCATGTAGTACTGACTATAGATGATGATACAGGTCATCCCTCTACTCCCATCACTGCACAGAGCATGCCTACAAAACTCCTCTATAGACCAGTGTGTCAGCAGAATATTCCTGCATATGTTGTACATCATATAACTAAATGTTAACAGAGCTTAAACAATTCCTTTTAAGATAAAGGGAAAACACGCAGCAGCATCCTATGGTTGGGTTTTTGTTCACTGAAGGTGGAAAATTTTGCAAGAATGCCAATGATAGGTTACTGTGAGATCACTGTAAAACACAAATGCACCCAGTTTGAACCCTACTGACAGTAGCAATTGTTGAACATGGGCAGGAAATAAAAGTTGCTCTTTGGGGGGGTCCCCTCACATCTATGGCATTTCAATGAAGTCACTTCAAAAGCATCCAAAACCCTATGCAGTTTGCAGTGGTTTTGAAGAATCTTTGAAGTTGAGAAATTTTGAAGTTGAAAATACTTAAAATTGGGAAGGTTTTTTTCAAGGACTTTTGAAGTACTTGTCTCCGAACACCTAAGACAGAGTTGAGATTTTAGTTTGAATAGTACAATAGAAATGCATTGTACCAAGAAGCTATGTGCAGGATCAGATGTCTTACATCTTACCAGTTACCAGTGTTTAATCTGAATGGATCACCTATAGTACGAACCGACTTGATAGCCTAGAATAAAATATACTGACGCATGCTATATCTTGCTTTGTAGTTTTTATCAGCTATGTACAGCTCCCCTGTTTCCCCAAAAATAAGACACCCCCCACCCCTTCACCTTCTGGATCACATACAACCGGCAGTCATGCCGGCACTCCGCTAATTGTTCCCCGCTTTGTTTGCCGATTGTTCCCCGCTCCAGCCGCTGCATAAAACATCCCCCGAAAATAAGAAAGGTAATATATTTCGTTAGATAATTAATTATAAGAACATGCCTTATTTTTGGGGAAACAGGGTATGCAGTAAACATGAGTGGCAGATCATTGCACCATAGTTTCGCTACATAAAGTTTTCCTTTCATTAAATGGATTAACAAGTAAAAAATATTTATAGGTAGAAGAGATGAAACACACAAAGACTCAATACGTGAAACCTTTAATGACTAAATGAGAATACAGCAACATGGACGACACATAGCAAACATTCCCTGCTGTAGGTCTCTTCTTCATCTTGTATTTGCAGAGTAAAACACCTTTAAAAGATCAAAGGTAAAGAAAATCACAAATGATTCTAGCTGCAAATAATATGTACTGTATCAGTGTTGGTGTAGGCTCCTTAACAGTGAGCAGGTGAAGAATTTATAGGCGCTATATACACAATTGGGAAGTAAATGATAACATAAACAGTGGATAGTGATGATAGTTGACATTGTATTGTGTTTCATCTCATTGTAGTGAGTACGTCAATTACCTCCTTCTGAGCTGAGGAGTGCTATGTAAATAGATCTTGAGACTCATGTGGTCACTCTCTTCTAGACACAATTCGCAGCATTCATCTTGATAACAAGCTAATGCCAGGTAATGATTACTCCATTTACATGGAGTAATGTAGTTTCAAGTCTAGTTGCCACCTAATGACAATAAAGTTTGATATGAGAAATACGGAAGAATCCATCAATTTACCATTAACATCACAGAAGCGCATATTTTCTCCCATCTGCATCAGTTATGTCTATAGTTTACGAGAACAAGCAAAAGGCATGGTTCAAAGCTTTACAAGCAAACCGTATTGAAATCTGCAACGTATGTTTCATACATTATGATGTAGATTTGATAATAGATTTCACTTTTTGTGATGTCAATGGAAAATCCATATCAGGCCGCAAAATCCACACTGAGGTGAACAAATATTTGAAAACCCATTGTTACAGAGAAAATTTTGCCACAACTTAGCAATAATTACCAAACTAAATGCTTCTAAAGAGCCTGGCTATTCCTATATTGCATGCACCTACAGTCAATTATGAATTATTAACGTATTCTTACATACAGTATATGGTAAGGTATGCAAATTAGATGCTTCAACAGACACTCATGACTAATATGAGATAGATTCAACCCTTCTCGGGCAGCGCTAACTTGCATACCCTTTTCCCATAGATCCTTGCCTTTAAACAGGACCTTTCATGTCCTCGAGCACCTGCGGTTTTATATACCGTCAGAAAGCCGGAAGTGCACTGAATTCAGCGCACTGACTTTCCCGTTATTTGACCCAGGTGAAGAGCTATCTGTGCCGTTAACAATAGCTTTTCACTGTCAGAAGGGTGTTCCTGACAGTCTAAATGGGAACGCGCCTCCTGACAGTACTGTGTGTAGCGCTATACTGTGAGGGGTAGTTCCTTGCCGCCCAGCAATGACACTGAGCCGTGAGCCAATTATCATCATGGCTGGGCAGCAAAAACGCCCCCTCACAGTATAGCGCTACACACATTACTGTCAGGAGGGGTGTTCTTAGACTATAAGGAGCACCTTTCTGACAGTGAAGAGCTATCGGTAAATGCACCGATATCTCTTCCACCAGGGCACATAACGGGAAAGCAGACAATGAGCTGAATTCAGTACACTGTCAGCTTTCTAGCAGTATATAAAACCGCATATGGAACCTTTAAGTAAGGATCCACATGCCAGCTAGATCTCAATGAAAAGTAATATCCCAATAGATACAGTATATAGGTGAGAGATTTTATAGATACTTGAAAACCAAAGGTATATTGAACTAGAGACATGTGATGGTAGGAGAATTATCCTCAGTGGATCATACTGAATCTTTTATGAGTAAGTTTAAGCCAAACAATATTGTTTAATTTATTAGGAAGAAGCCGTGCAGCTTTATTCACCTTTGATGTAGCCCAGCAGAGAATATAAAAAGGGAGTGGGATTTCTTACCAGGTCTGTGTGAGAGCCCTGCAGATCAATAATCTATTTGCTTTCTACAATTCTTGAATCAAGTGTCCCATTAAAAGCTATAAAGTGATACGTGCTTAGTGAAGCTAGCCACGTTAACTGGAAAATCCAGTAATCATTCACTTGTTATGGTTTTTTAAAGCTATAAGAATATAGAAAAAAAGAAAGTCATCCGCAGAGGGATGTATGCATGCATGATCTGACCGGGAAATAAAGCAGCAAAAGTGCATTAAAATGCAAAACCTCACCTGTACGAAGAGAGAGATTCAATTTAAACTCAAAATCTCAAAATGGTTGTCCGAACGAGCACTGAATAAGCAGTATGTATGGTAAAATTCTTCTAGAACTCAGTGTAATGACCTCTCAATGCTGTCAGATATGTGCCTGGAATAAGCCATTACGAAAGGATTTGAGACAGATTTTTGGCCTATTTTAGTACAGTTTCCCAAATCTTAAGTAATAAAAAGAGTTTACGAACATTTTTATTTTACCTCTTATTAATGATAAGCTTATAAAATTTTAAATGGTCACTAATGTTTCAAAAACATTACTGAGGTTTATTTCCAACCTGACCTATGTCAACTTTGTATTTGTAGATCGTTATTTCTGTATATAATTTATTGCACTATGGTTTTCCTTGAATTCTTGTATTTTTGTATTCCCTGCTTAGTTGTTACGTAATAATTTGCTGATCACTCCCTGTTACAAGGGAATGTCAGTCTTTAGGAACCAAGAGGGACAAGACAGAACATAAGAAGTGATAGAGGGGCCACACTGTCGCTCAGTGGTTAGCACTGCAGACTTGCAGCGCTGGAGTCCTGGTGTTCAAATCCCGCCAAGGGCAAAAAAAAACATCTGCAAGGAGTTTGTATGTTCTCCCCGTGTTTGCATGGATTTCCAACCCATGTTCAAAAAAAAAAAAAAAAAAAAAGACATACTGATAGGGAAGATGTACATTGTGAGCTCTATGTGGGGCTCACAATCTACATAAAAAAAAAAAAAAAAAGAAAACATAAGATAAGGGAACATTCTGTATTCACAGACGGGCTCCTCTCAGAAGTCTCTACATATTTACAGAACAAGCTACTCTGTGTACTTATCTGCACCCTGCTCAGAAAGGAGTCTGCAGCTTGTAACAGCCCCAGCAGTTCTACAATGGTGAGGGTAAAGAGAGTTAGCCATAAGCAGCTTAACTTATTGTGTCTCTTTTTCTGTGTCAAGCATCCTTTTAGCGACATCATAACTTTTATTTGCAGGACATTGTCCCTGAATTTCCTATAGTGGGCTCTCCCAGTTATTTGAATGTCTCTCACCTTTCTCAGCTAACAGGACATATTATACGTAACAGCAGAGAATCTACAATTTTTATGTATAATGAGTGATATCTTTGTTTAAAGGGTGGTGCAAAGCCTCATCTGAGACCATAATGAGGCTAATGGCAGCAAAATATCTGATAGGACGCCACAATTGTCCCCAACGGTCTCTAAGACTCTTTCGCAGACATATGGATTAAGCAAACATTTTTATATGTTCCTGTGAATCAGGACAAAGTAACTTTACTTATCATCTCTAGAAAATGACACTGACCAAGACACTGATAGGTTAATTAGATCTTAGGCTTTAAATGGTTATATTTGGATTGGGACCCTGCATCAGTACCCGAACTGGATCTATCTACTAAGTGCTGCATACATCCTGTTGCATTGATCCACAAAGTATATTATATAATTTTGACAGTATTTGCAGAATGTGTAATAGAAGCAAAGACATAAAAGTCACAAAGAATTAAATTTTAACACATTGTAAGTGATACAAACATCATAGATAGAGATGAGCGAACAGTGTTCTATCGAACACATGTTCGATCGGATATCAGGGTGTTCGCCATGTTCGAATCGAATCGAACACCACGTGGTAAAGTGCGCCAAAATTCGATTCCCCTCCCACCTTCCCTGGCGCCTTTTTTGCACCAATAACAGCGCAGGGGAGGTGGGACAGGAACTACGACACTGGGGGCATTGAAAAAAATTGGAAAAAGTCATTGGCTGCCGAAATCAGGTGACCTCCATTTTAGACGAATAGTGGATTTCAAATCCGGGTCATATGAGAATGTGAACTTTGTGACTATGAGACAGGGATAGCTGTACAGGCAGGGATAGCTAGGGATAACCTTTATTTAGGGGGGAATGTTATTAAAAATAACTTTTTGGGGCTCTATCGGGTGTGTAATTGTGATTTTTGTGAGATAAACTTTTTCCCATAGGGATGCATTGGCCAGCGCTGATTGGCCGAATTCCGTACTCTGGCCAATCAGTGCTGGCCAATGCATTCTATTAGCTTGATGAAGCAGAGTGTGCACAAGGGTTCAAGCGCACCCTCGGCTCTGATGTAGCAGAGCCGAGGCTGCACAAGGGTTCAAGCGCACCCTCGGCTCTGATGTAGGAGAGCCGAGGGTGCACTTGAACCCTTGTGCACCCTCAGCTCTGCTACATCAGAGCCGAGGGTGCGCTTGAACCCTTGTGCACACTCTGCTTCATCAAGCTAATAGAATGCATTGGCCAGCACTGATTGGCCAATGTATTCTATTAGCCTGATGAAGTAGAGCTGAATGTGTGTGCTAAGCACACACATTCAGCTCTACTTCATCGGGCTAATAGAATGCATTGGCCAGCGCTGATTGGCCAGAGTACGGAACTCGACCAATCAGCGCTGGCTCTGCTGGAGGAGGCGGAGTCTAAGATCGCTCCACACCAGTCTCCATTCAGGTCCGACCTTAGACTCCGCCTCCTCCGGCAGAGCCAGCGCTGATTGGCCGAAGGCTGGCCAATGCATTCCTATGCGAATGCAGAGACTTAGCAGTGCTGAGTCAGTTTTGCTCAACTACACATCTGATGCACACTCGGCACTGCTACATCAGATGTAGCAATCTGATGTAGCAGAGCCGAGGGTGCACTAGAACCCCTGTGCAAACTCAGTTCACGCTAATAGAATGCATTGGCCAGCGCTGATTGGCCAATGCATTCTATTAGCCCGATGAAGTAGAGCTGAATGTGTGTGCTAAGCACACACATTCAGCACTGCTTCATCACGCCAATACAATGCATTAGCCAGTGCTGATTGGCCAGAGTACGGAATTCGGCCAATCAGCGCTGGCTCTGCTGGAGGAGGCGGAGTCTAAGGTCGGACCTGAATGGAGACTGGTGTGGAGCGATCTTAGACTCCGCCTCCTCCAGCAGAGCCAGCGCTGATTGGTCGAGTTCCGTACTCTGGCCAATCAGCGCTGGCCAATGCATTCTATTAGCCCGATGAAGTAGAGCTGAATGTGTGTGCTTAGCACACACATTCAGCTCTACTTCATCAGGCTAATAGAATACATTGGCCAATCAGCGCTGGCCAATGCATTCTATTAGCTTGATGAAGCAGAGTGTGCACAAGGGTTCAAGCGCACCCTCGGCTCTGATGTAGCAGAGCCGAGGCTGCACAAGGGTTCAAGTGCACCCTCGGCTCTCCTACATCAGAGCCGAGGGTGCGCTTGAACCCTTGTGCAGCCTCGGCTCTGCTACATCAGAGCCGAGGGTGCGCTTGAACCCTTGTGCACACTCTGCTTCATCAAGCTAATAGAATGCATTGGCCAGCACTGATTGGCCAGAGTACGGAATTCGGCCAATCAGCGCTGGCCAATGCATTCTATTAGCCCGATGAAGTAGAGCTGAATGTGTGTGCTAAGCACACACATTCAGCACTGCTTCATCACGCCAATACAATGCATTAGCCAGTGCTGATTGGCCAGAGTACGGAATTCGGCCAATCAGCGCTGGCTCTGCTGGAGGAGGCGGAGTCTAAGATCGCTCCACACCAGTCTCCATTCAGGTCCGACCTTAGACTCCGCCTCCTCCAGCAGAGCCAGCGCTGATTGGCCGAATTCCGTACTCTGGCCAATCAGCACTGGCTAATGCATTGTATTGGCTTGATGAAGCAGTGCTGAATGTGTGTGCTTAGCACACACATTCAGCTCTACTTCATCGGGCTAATAGAATGCATTGGCCAGCGCTGATTGGCCGAATTCCGTACTCTGGCCAATCAGCACTGGCTAATGCATTGTATTGGCTTGATGAAGCAGTGCTGAATGTGTGTGCTTAGCACACACATTCAGCTCTACTTCATCGGGCTAATAGAATGCATTGGCCAATCAGCGCTGGCCAATGCATTCTATTAGCGTGAACTGAGTTTGCACAGGGGTTCTAGTGCACCCTCGGCTCTGCTACATCAGATTGCTACATCTGATGTAGCAGTGCCGAGTGTGCATCAGATGTGTAGTTGAGCAAAACTGACTCAGCACTGCTAAGTCTGCATTCGCATAGGAATGCATTGGCCAGCCTTCGGCCAATCAGCGCTGGCTCTGCCGGAGGAGGCGGAGTCTAAGGTCGGACCTGAATGGAGACTGGTGTGGAGCTATCTTAGACTCCGCCTCCTCCAGCAGAGCCAGCGCTGATTGGTCGAGTTCCGTACTCTGGCCAATCAGCACTGGCCAATGCATTTCTATGGGGAAAAGTTAGCTTGCGAAAATCGCAAACTGACAGGGATTTCCATGAAATAAAGTGACTTTTATGCCCCCAGACATGCTTCCCCTGCTGTCCCAGTGTCATTCCAGGGTGTTGGTATCATTTCCTGGGGTGTCATAGTGGACTTGGTGACCCTCCAGACACGAATTTGGGTTTCCCCCTTAACGAGTTTATGTTCCCCATAGACTATAATGGGGTTCGAAACCCATTCGAACACTCGAACAGTGAGCGGCTGTTCGAATCGAATTTCGAACCTCGAACATTTTAGTGTTCGCTCATCTCTAATCATAGATTAAAACTCCAAATTGGAGACCTTAGGCAGAGTATGTAAGGGTGTGAGAAAGACGGTGTGTTTTAGATACACCAATCTAAAGTGTTCTGAGGCATCTGTGGCTTCCCTAACACTGGCATACGGCCATCAATTGATAACTTTTTACTGCACTTACTAGCCAAGATGCTTGCTGGCCTCACACTGCATCTACCCTGTACATTGCATATTCTTTTGCCAGATGAATCTGGAATATCGTTGTATCATATTTCTGATCTTTTTATATCTCAACAGGTTAAAAGATTAATGAAGCAAAGCTGAAAAAGCTCTTCTTGGCAGTACTAGGGATAATCATTTTCCTGTAGCCTAACTCTTTTAAAGAGCACTCCACTAGCTGCGGGATAGGAAAGGCATCTGCAGAGCTTCTGAAAGGAAGACTTTTTTGGATCCTGTTCAGATTCTTTTCGCATAGATTTTCTGGGTTACTTATGCTTTGTACTCATAAGAAATAAACTATAGCTGAGAAACATGAAGATATCTCTGCCTTCCTGATATGTCTCCCTGATCCGGAAAATCAGCAAAAATCAGGTTTCATTGACAACAGATACAGAACTAGGACAGAATGATGTATATTCTGTAACACCGTTTACAAACAAGAGCTACTATTTACAAGACCCTGAAACATAGAATATAAAAAGACTATGGCTTTAAGTGGTGCTGCAATGTGCAATTTGCCGAGATGAAACCATAGTATTTACATAGTGCATCTTCACTTTCTATTCTTGTTGAAATACCTATAATTTGTCCTTCGTTTGGAAACATTTGCAAATGAAAAATAGGTACTTCAGAATCCACTGAACGAAAAATTGAGCTTAGTCAAGTTTTTGAATACCCTACAATATCCTCAGGTGTCCCCATATGTAAGTTTGCTTTGAATGACCCATCATTGCCTCAGTATCAGATGTCTCCAAAGTGTCTTAGATGCTCCCATGAGTGGCTTAGCCTCAGACGCTCATTGAGCCATTTACCATTTATATTTAGCCTGCACTTGTCTTTGCCACTGGGCTGGAAATGTTTCTTTCTGTGTCTGACAGAAACATCCTGAGCATCGAACACTAGATGTGGTTACTGACATAGTAATTACAATGAAGACACCGGGGGCAGCCGGTAACCAATAAGTTATATCTGGTTTCCTGGAATTCACCTGACTTGCAATATATGTCTTTCTAATACTTTTGCTGCTATAGACTGTAGTAAATGTATAATATATTGGTATACTTGGTAGGTATGTAATTGGCTACAACCGTTTTAATGACCAGTACTCAAATATTACCAAAGTAATAACAAAAATGTAAGTTATCTCAGAAGAATCAATGATTTAATGTAGTTTCTTAAAGGGGCTCTATCAGCAAAATCATGCTGATAGAGCCCCACATAGTTATATTAAACTACCCCCCAGTTTTAAAATAATACCCTAAAAAAGAATGTGATCTACTTACCCATTGTTCATGGTGGGCGGGCATTCAGAGTCCGCCGTCTTCTTCATCCACGCCTCCTCTTCCTGCGATGTCCTCGGGTCCCGTCTTCTTCCGTCGCTCGCGAACTGCCATTGCTAAAAAAAATGGCCTGGGCGCATGCGCAGTCGCATGCTGCTTCTACTACGGCTACTGCGCATGCGCCCAGGCCATTTTTTTTAAGCAATGTCAGTTTGCGAGTGCCGGAGGAAGACGGGACCCGAGGACATCGAAGGAAGAGGAGGCGTGAATGAAGAAGACGGCGAACCCTGAATGCCCACCCACCGTGCACGATGGGTAAGTAGATCACATTCTTTTTTAGGGTATTATTTTAAAACTGGGGGGGTAGTTTAATATAACTTTAGCAGTGCCTGAATAGCCTTTTTAAAGGCTATTCACGCATATGTGGGGCTCTATCAGCATGATTTTGCTGATAGAGCCCGTTTAAAGGGAGTCTATCACTGCCTCCAGCTACTAAAAAGCGCCCCTGTAGATGCTTTTAGCAGAATAAAAACCATACCTTTCTTATGTTTCAGAGCCCCAGGGATGAATAGAAAAAACAATTTTATTCTTTACTCACATGAGGATCTTGGAGCACAGCAGGAGTTTTCTTACTGAGCACTGCTGCATCATCACTAAACATGCCCATTCTGAATTCAGCTCCTCCCCCAAGCAGTGTGAGTTGGAGCATGAGATGAATACAGGATGGGTGTGTTTATCGATGACCCCCAGTTTGGTTAAAGACTCCAGATTGTTTTGAAACCAATTCAACACAATATCAAGACAAGCAAACAAAAATGACTGCAATTCCCTCTCCAACACTGGATGGTCACACATAGTCACAAATGGAATAGTCAGTATATCATTTTCTGATAAAATAACTTATGATAAACATATTGCCATGTTCAGCAAAAGACAGGTAATGGAGGACACTTCTTAGTATAATGTAACTGACATTAATATACAATATAGAATATAAAATTGATAATCACAGTCATTGTATTATATGGGTTATGCAGGGAGAAAAATGCTAATAGTGCATTCCCTACACTGGATAAGCTTTTACACTAAAATCCCTTAGAGCCCTGGTTAACTTTGCAGAGTGTGGCGGGCAGGCCAGAAGTCTTATCCCTCTGACTCCCGTGATGATGATCTTACTCTCAGTCACATGACCAATTCTGCTCTACCCTATGGTCATGAAGCAAGAGTAGGGTGGAGATGGTGACATCACAGAGAGCCAGAGTAACAGATAAGGTAGTGGGCAGAAACTTCAGGCACCTCTCTGTGTTCTGCAAAGGTAAACACTGAGTTTCTGTGGGACTAGGATACATATTAGAAATAAAGCTTTATTTCCCCCTCCATAACCCCTTTAATGTCTAAATGTTCTTTTTTCACATGGACCTATCCACCTAAGCCTGTCTATAGGCACACGCCTACTGTGTTTGTAGGAGAATCCAGTTTTATCTATGCACATTCCCTTGGATCTTAATTAACAGCATGATTTGATAGAAAAGAAACATGATAAAGAGACCAAAATCTGTCATGCAAGGTACAAATCGTGTAGTGTACATTTTCTTCTTGCAAAACTACAAACACATTCATTATGAGCAAATCATAAATAAAATTCATCCTACAGGTAGTCAAAGGATTTCTGACTGGGGAAATGAGACAAAATCTTTGGATGCGAGTCAGTAAACTGGAACACTTTGTTAAATTAGCATTGCCTAGAACATTTTAGTTTGCAAATATTTGTGCTCAATATCTTCAGAAAGCAAATATATTCTGCTTATCATTAAGCTGAGAAACATACTGAAATTACATATATAGGAAAGTTCTTCGCTTGTCTAGCAACCACTGGCTGAGTATAAAAGGAAAACCTTTATATCATAGCAAATAATTCCTGCCCATACACCATATGTCTATAATGAAACAATGCCCAGCTGCCATGAATGAGTAAAGGATAATATCAAGCCTGTAACATCATGCCAGACGATGGACCCTAATGGAACCCTAAAAGTCCCTTTTGCTACATAGAATATACCACTATTCTAAATAACACAAGGAAAGTAGGGCGCCATTAGGGGACATTCACATGATGTAATGCGGTGCTGATTTTGGCATGATGACTCGAGTAAGAATCAGCGCTGCAAAACAGAATCCCTTTGACTTCAATGGGTTCCGTCTAACGCGTGTAACACATTGAAATTAAGGCCTCCCATTGATTTCAATGTGTACGTGCGCTAAACGGAACCAGTTGAACTCAATGGGATTCTGTTTTGCAGCGCTGATTCTTATGCAAGTTATCGTGCCATAATCAGCACCACTTTACATCGTGTGAATGCCCCCTTACAGATTTTGCATTGGTGCCAAGGAACTTAACATTATGCTTCTGATATGCAGCATGACCTATATGCTTTATGGCAGATGAAATATTTGAGATTAGAGATGAGCGAACAGTAAAATGTTCGAGGTTCGATATTCGTTTCGAGTAGCCCCTCAATATTCGACTACTTGAATCGAATATCGAATCCTATTATAGTCTATGGGGGGAAAATGCTCGTTTCAGGGGTAGGCAAAATTCAATCAAATTATACTTACCAAGTCCACGAGTGAGGGTCGGGCTGGATCCTCCGAGAAGTCTTCTCCGTGCAGCGTCCCCGCGGCATCTTCCGGCTCTGAATTCACTCTGCCAGGCATCGGGCCTGGGCAGAGCCGACTGCACATGCCCGCACTATAAGCGGACATGCGCAGTCGGCTCTGCCCAGGCTGATGCCTGGCAGAGTGAATGAAGAGCCGGAAGACGCTGCAGGGAAGCTGCACGGAGAAGACTTCTAAAGGTAGAAGAAGAACCAGCGTTGATTGGCCGACTGTATAGCATTCGTACTCGTATAGCAGTGGTACTCGATCAAGTACGAGTATTTCGAATACCGTAGTATTCGATCGAATACCTACTCGATCGAGTACTACTCGCTCATCTCTATTTGAGATCTGTTGAGATAGAAAGGGCCTTATACAAAAATGCAAAGTCGAGAAGAACAGAAGCCACCGTTTACTGAGGCCTGTACAAGTAATGCAGCAGAAATGGCAAGAATTGGACATGCAGCACTAAGAACCACATCATGTCACAGAAGTTGTGTAGTTATTGTCAAAATGGGCTGCTACTATCAAGTCTGGCTAAGAAACTACTAAACTCATGAGGCAAATATGTTGATGTACTGTGTGTCAACAGTCAGCTTTAGGCTGAGGCCCCACGTTGTGGAAACACAGCTTCTTTTGTTACAGATTTTGCTGCGGTTTTTTGAGTGAAACCTAGGAGTGACTACAAAAGTAATGGGAAATATATAGAAGTACTAATACTTCTACCATCTGCTCATTCCACTCCTGACTTTGCAACAAAAAAAGCTGTGTTTATGCAACGTGGGGCTTCAGCCTAAAAGGGTTTGCTCACCGATACAACTTATTCCCACTCCTCAAGATAGTGAGTGTCTGATTTATAGGAACCCTACCAATCACTAGAATGGGAGCTCTTATACCACTGTCTGAGAAGCCATGGTAATGTAAGTGCACTGCCATTCGATTCATTGTTGAGATTCTGACACAAGCCTGAATAGACAGCAATACGTGGAGTATCTCCTTACATCTTATTTCTATTCAACATCTCTAATGTGGCTCTAAATAGATGGTTCACTGTAAGGAATAGACCTGGTCCTAAGCACTGTGTGTAATGATATGCCACGCTTAAGGCGTATCTATCTGTATTTGTGTTCCCAATATGGCCTTCACTGCACAGTATATGACTTCATTATCCCCTGATCAGTGATTTTCCAGTAGGTCAGTGGTCTAAGCCCATTATACATAATCATCTACAGAGCTCACAGTAGTAAAAGAAAAAGATTACAGACATAAATGATTCCTGAAGTGATCTATACACATTGTTATGCTTTTGGTTAATAATGCAACAACATATGATGAATTGAGTTGAACAAGTACAGAGAAAATGATTTAAGATTGACTGAAATCCCCAGACGGTATGCCACTGAAGCCTTTTAATACAGCCGCAGAGCTGCACAGCACAGCGCTGGCAAAAATCAGGCGTCCTGTATCTTCTTATCAAGGCCATTTCCCTTTTATCCGCCTAATTAACCTCTATCCATGTCTCTGTTTGCTGCACAAGGCTAATATGAGGAAGATCAATACGGATATCTTGGCAAAGGCTGCCCTATTAACCGTCTTACTGTTAGAAAGGAGTGAAGTCACAAGGGCCAATGAGAGTAACAACCCTACAGCCATGACTTGAGAGACAAGTAGAGAGGTGATAGCAGGGTTAGTAAGAGCTCTTGCCTAAATATTTCAGGGTGCTTTTAAGTATAGTATATAGGCAGTATAATAACTCATTATTTTAAAATCATATAAATGTCAATACACAAGTATATAATATCAAGAAACATCTGTATCGAAAATATTTACACATGCATACATAATTTTTAAGTGCATATATACACATAACCTGTACATAGAGGATATACTATATTGGTGTGTAATCCCCTAAAAGGATTTCAAGGTCATAAAGTGAAAACAAGTAATACTGCTTCTTATCTGCAAGTAACATGAGTTTACCGTAACTCTGTTCTTTATATGGAAGGTGGTTCTTGCAAGTTCACTAGTGTTGTCTGTCTGTTGGTCTGGCCCGTCTGTAAGTTCATACATTGTAATGTTATTACACTAAATAACATTTGTATTCAGGGGCTGAGAAAAGCTGGGTTACACTCTGTATGAAAATATTCTATACTTCTACTATCAAGGGCTTAGCCTTGACAGCTGTTGAGTGGTTAGGGACCGGTCAACTTCCCATCAAAGGTGGGCAAGAAGGACATTGATGTATCCGCCAAAAAGCCAGCACAGTGTTGTAAATTACCATAATCCATAATAAATGTCAACATGGCATTTTAACTGCACAGGGAATGCCGTAAAATAAAAAATAAAAAAAATAGCAGTTGTGGCATGACAAAAAAATCATCTCATAGAATACATATTTATTCCTTTATTTGCTATGGTTTTACAACAGACATGTATGATAGCTGTAGTCCTGAGTAATACCACAGGCAATGCCATGAGAACTCTGAGTACAAATAATATAAAAGATGTTGTCTCACACTGGCCACAATTGGGTGATCATACCCATTTTTTGACCCAGACATGAAATATGCCAGTCACGCCTCTTTTTTGTGACATGTCCAGCTTATAAAGTGTCTATGACATATAATATGACCGGGAGCCCAGCACATGAAGAAGCATTCTGTTGGGCTGGGACATTCACCCCTTCTTTCAGAATGGCTGGAGTTCACCCCTTTTTGTGGGAGTCTGTAGTCCTATGCAACACTGCGAATAATACAATGATAACACGATGTGTACAGATATAGGTGTAATAGATGTCACTGGCAGACAGACACAGTTCTAACTTTTTTACTCAAAATGCTATTACGGCTTCTAACATCTACTAACACCATCATATTTCTGATTATAGATAATGTAGTCAGTCTTACCTGCAGTCCTGTGTAACCCCTCAGATAACACAGTAATAACTCTCTGATTCAGTTATCATTGTCTTATTTATGATGTTACATGGGACTGCAAGTAACATCAAGTACATAATTGGTAGTATTCGAGTAGTATTCGATCGAGTAGGTATTCGATCGAATACTACGGTATTCGAAATACTCGTACTCGATCGAGTACCACTCGCTATTCGAATGGAAAAATTTGATGCAGAACCAGCGTTGATTGGCCGAATGCTATACACTCGGCCAATCAACGCTTTGACTGTAAGCGGCCATTTTCTTGTAGTGTGGGAATGCGCAGTCGGCTCTGCCCAGGCCCGATGCCTGGCAGAGTGAATTCAGAGCTGGAAGACGCCGAGGGGACGCTGCAGAGAAGACTTCTCGGAGAATCCAGCCCGACCCTCACTCGTGGACTTGGTAAGTTCAATTTGATCGAATGTTGCCTACTCCGGAAACGAGCATTTTTTCCCCCATAGAGTATAATAGGATTCGATATTCGATTCAAGTAGTTGAATATTGAGGGGCTACTCGAAAAGAATATCGAATATTTCACTGTTCGCTCATCTCTAGTATTCAGTAAGATGCCAAGAACATTAGCATGTGAGGACACAATGCTCACCTTGAAATTCACATACTGACTGTGAATTAAGCATAGCGTCAGTAAATGCAGGGAGTGCTCTGTAGCCAAATCTGACTCCCAGAGAACAGCCTGGGAAAACTATGCACTGTGAGTGGTCCCTGAAATTCCACTCTGTATTACTTCTTATTCGCTAAATACTGTAGTAATGTTGTCCTCTGGTCTGCCTGTGAATGCATAAGCTAAGTGGTGGGACAGCCCCTCTCCAGAGAGCAGTGAGTCACGTCACCCATCCTGAGATCAGAAACTAGGCCAGGGACCAAGAAAATGATGTGTAAACAGTGGGAGGAATAATTCCACAGAAAAGGTAAACAAAGCAGCAATGTTCATAGGAAAACTTTAGAATTTACATAACAGCAGTGTAGATAGGATCCTTGAGATGGGAATACCCCTTTAAGGGAACATTGCTTATTAGTTATAGAGAGTTCCTCTGTACATTAACCATTTTTCTCACTAAAAGTAGCTTTATTATGTTATAGAATAGCAACGTGGGCAGCATGCTGGCTCAGTGGTTAAAACTGCAGCACTGGAGTACAGGGTTCAAATGCTGCCAAGGACAACATCCGCAAGGATTTTGTATGTCCTCCCCGTATTTGCGTGGGTTTCCTCCCACACTTCAAAGACATACTGATAGGGAATGTAGATTGTGAGCCCTATATGAGACATAGACTGACAATGTCTGTAAAGCGCTGCGGAATATCATGGCGCTATATAAGTAAGCATTAAAAAATAGAATAATAATACCCAATTTTTCAAAAGTGTTGACAAACTTGAAAAAACAGTATGAGAATGTACCTGACACAGTTGGTAATACGGGTGAAATTACCATCAAGAGGGACAAGCAAAAAAAGTTCCATGATACATAAATTGTACTCGCAAGTACAGCAAGTGACTAGGAAGAAATCACCGGCTCTATGGTGAAGAATAAAGGTACAGGCTGACTGCTCTTTTTAGAGAGCTGTGTAATAGTGTCTCAATGGGATTGATCCATTTGGACAAAAGCTTCTTAGCAACTAGCTACCCAGAGCAGATATATTTCCTTTTTGTAGAGTTACATTAAATCTGTATTTGGAAAATTTGTAAAATATTGACTTGGAAACAGCACAGGGGAGGTAAGTTTTGATCTTAGTGAATGGATTACTGAATACAGTAAACAGCAGGTTCATCCTTCCCTAGTTTTCTTAGGTTTAAAAATGATATGATAAAAAATGTAGCAGAGTAAATAGTAAAACACTCAGACAAATGGCAAGGAATACACCTTGTTGTTAAGAATGTGATGGCCTACTGGGGAATGGCACAGAGCTAGACGCTTATTATATAACAATTTATCAGGAGCAAATACAAAACTTATATTCTAGTAAATTTTTGGTTTTATTATTTTTGCATATGATAGCAAAGAACATCACATAACCACTGGGGAAAAGTGTGAAAAAATACAAACTGTACATGAAACCATATATAATTTCACGAGTAGAATTGGATTATGTATGGCCCTCACATAAAAATCCCAAATAAGCAATAGTAAAACATTAACCAAAAGGGTACTTGGTGCAGCACAGGTCATAGGTGTTGAACCCCAACTGATCTCCTGATCTCTGATTGATGACCTATGCTGAGGATGCATGCTGGACAATGATCACTTACCATATTCATGATAATGACGGATGCTTGTACTACAGCTCTCAGTTCTGTCTGTGTGACACTGCTCATAGCTGCTGCTATTAAGAATACATCATAAGGTCTGGATAGAGGGTCCCTGTCAAAAGGGTACCATTGTCTACAAGACTTTAGTTATGCCACTACATATGAACATGGATCTAAGACATTCATTCACAAATACCTAAAAAAAACTAAAACATTTTAAATATAAAAAAAATCAAAATATCAGATTTACTAGCCAAAATGTATAGTATTTGTGCCCATAGTTGTTATAATAAAAGCTGAAAGGTGTTTGTTACACCAAAGGCAAAAGTTCACAATGTAAACTATTATTACTACTGATATATGCTACTAGTCCATAAGGCTACTAGTCCAAAAGGCTACTGCTTCATAAGGCTACTACTCCATAATGCTACTACTCCATAAGGCTACTACTCCATAAGGCTACTCGTCCATATGGCTACTAGTCCATAAGGCTACTATTCTGTAAGGCTACTACCCCATAAGACTACTAGTCCATAAGGCTACTACTCCATAATGCTACTACTCCATAAGGCTACTACTCCATAAGGCTACTCGTCCATAAGGCTACTAGTCCATAAGGCTACTACTCTGTAAGGCTACTACTCCATAAGACTACTAGTCCATAAGGCTACTACTTCATAATGCTACTACTCCATAAGGTTACTACTCCTCAATGCTACTACTCCATAAGTGCAGTGCTGTACACCGGCATCCAGTTGCGGCATTCCACTCCGGATTAGGCCCAAATGAATGGGCCTAGTCGGGAGAGATGTTTGTGCAGTGGACTCTGTGGCAGAGTCCATTGCAGAATCCTCGGGAAGAAAGAGTTGGTCGCTTCTTTTTTCCGCGAGCGGCACAAAACCGCTAGCTGAAAAAAGAAGTGAACGGGTCCCATTGAAGTCAATGGGAGGCGTTTTTTTGAGCCAGATACTGACCCGGATTCCGCGTCAAAATCCGGCCCAAAAAACCCATTGTGAATCCAGCCTAATGCTTCAACTCAATGATGCTACTAGTCCATAAGGCTACTAGTCCATAAGGCTACTACTCCATAAAGCTACTATTCCATAAAGCTACTACTCCACCACTACTACTACATTTGCTTCTAATAAAATTTGTACATTTGAAAACTTACAGTTTACAATGTTAAAAAAATGAAAAGAACAAATTCTCCAACAAGTACAAAACTAATTATTCAGTTGCCAATATTCCTATTCTTATTGCCATTATGTCTGTAAATAATGCACTACATCAACACTGACTGTAAAAGAAAGGATGACAACTCAGGGTATCTTGCCTGAGACAGCAGTGAAAGAGTTATCTTTCAGCATCCTATTGCTCTCTAAGCACTGCACTTGTCCTTCCAGCGGTGCATGCAGCTCTCCGTCAAATTTATTAGGCATGTAACCTTTCAACGCGCTGCTCGCTGTGACTCTTCATCAACTGACATGCCAATAGCAATGGAACCAAAGAAAATATATACCATGCAGTGACAGTGATGGGAGCAGATATCCAGACTTGTCTGCTAGAGTCACATTGGAAAGTTGCCATTAGTTCCCCATGCATTCATATGGATATTTCTGCTACTTAACTGGATAAGCCAAGTATAGGCCCATAGACCAGTCTAGGTGTCAATGTCATTTCATGGTCAATACAATTTTTGATATTCTCTAGGTGTTACAAATATGATAAAATATTTCATAATAATTGGACTGCAAAGATGTAAGTTACAACACCAATTACTAATGTGAAATCCATCCAATCTAAAGTTTATGGTTTACATTTTGCCCACACACATGTATTATAGTAATGTGTATGATGATCAAACGTAAAACACAGCTGTAATCTTCAAGTCTTCACGTCAAGTAAAAACAGTAAAAACATTCATTATAATGGTCATCGGCATGACTCCAAACTCCTGAATGCCAATGCTAAATGTAGACAACATGGCCAATCACCTACCATAGGCTATTTACAGGTTCTCCTGAGGTCTCATTGCCTGAGGTCAGCTGCTTCCATTGCACCCCATAAAGCTATGCCTTTGTTCATGGTATGTGGTCTGGGGTCTGTTGCTCCCATTGCATGCCTCTGTTCATAGTAGATAGGGAGTAAGTCTCTGTAATGGTTTATCATTTCTCATGATACAATAAACCCAAGTAAATGATATGATACAATATGCACTTTGTATAAAATAGGAGCATTTCCGCCTCCACATATAATGTATGTAAAATAAAGCAATGCTGGTGGTTTCACCCTCTGCAGCAATTTCTCAAATATTTTATCTTCCCTTCTATCATATCTAAGCAGGATTTGGCCTGAAGAAACGAGACTCTTAAACTAGGCGATCTTTCCTTTGCTGGCTGCTCTGCTCACGATGTTAGGCAGTGACACAGCTAATGTGGAGGGTTGTACAGCGGCATCAGGATTCTTAGTGTTTTCAATACTAATGTAGATTTGCCTGTGGGCATATCTCCTAGTCGCACACCAGACTTGTAAATTAGGTAGGAAACAATTCATGGATTTAAGAGATTTAAAATGCCTTCACTGACAGATAATACTACTTTTTCCCTGAGGCGTGTATAGAAGACACAAATCTACCCTGGTGTGATTTTGATATTTCTTTTGAGCAATCACAGGGGCAATCTATATTGTAGTATACAATTTATTTTATCTTTTATTTGATCTCAGTCATTTTACGCAACCTAAAAACATCTACTCTGATATACTGTACGCGTGAGAAATTGCTTCCACTTTTGCTATATATTACTAAAATATACTTTTAATGAGTGCCAATTTGCAGCAGATGTTGCACAGATATATTTATTGTTACAGTTTTCTATAATTTTCGCTATAATCTTCTCTTATTTCGGATATACTAGCTATGTGCTAGACTAGAATGATGCTTAAAGTGACATTTTACTTTGGAGTCTGCTTTGAATATTATAATAGTGGACTGCATTATGAGTAATTCTGTAATACAAATCTAATAGTAAAATAGCTGCCCGAACAAGTGGGAGAAATAGCATTAGTGGGGAAATATATGAATAAAATATACTGCTATAGGATGTCCACTTTGCTTGAGGCCTGGAAAAATCGTCTAACACTAATGAACACTTTTTAATGAAGTTTGGTAAAAATCTACATTACTTAATGAGAATCCAGAACCCCTGATAACATGTGCTGGAAATATCCTCTGCTCGCCGTTACGGTGAGTCTACCACCTCCTCCAAGCATACTCAACTGTCACCGCCATGTTATGGAGCACATTATAGTGAGAAATAACATAACTTTTGTCGAAAAACAAGCAGCACTTTTTTCTCTGTAGTTTTCATGCAGCAATTGAACGGAAATCACATGGACCTGACCTTAGTCTATGGGGTCCACTGGTTTCTTAAGGTAACTGCTTTTTTAATGTGGATTTGGTTTCCTTCAGTGGGGTCCCCAAGCAGACTCCACAAATGGAAACTCATGCGCAGATATGAACCGGTTCTTACTCACACATAATGAAACATTGTTTCAAGTATTCAGGGTGCTTCAAATGCCACTTTGGACTTTTACAAGTGTTCATTGAAGTCTAAAGAAGAGTTTTCTAGACAAAACTTTAAAATCAGAATGGCTTCAAATGGCTACACCATTTTCCACCCCAGAGCGTTTTTGATTTCCAAAAGTACCTTTTTTCTACACTCTTAGCTCCACACAGGATGTAAATTATAACTGAATACCCCGGTTGTGGATACAGCAGAAAATTTGCACAAAATCTCCATGTTTCAATTTCTTTGTGGATTTGCTGTAGATCTGGCGTTATGCATCTCAACGCCAATCATGGTAAAATCTACTACATACTTTGACATAGTGCGGAGATAAAATCTACACGGCAGGTCATTACCATACAACAGAATTAACAAATTTCATCCTCTTTGCTGCTACTGTAATATTCAGCTCATTTTCCTCAAAAATACAGATGGAAAATTGGCAACATGCAAATGATTCTCTCAGCATGAAGACGTACATATACTATATGCTATATGCTACACCACCAACTAAAACTTTATTACCTCTTCAATAAAATAAGCTGACACTCAATTTATGGCGGAAAGTTAATATCTGTAGAGGTGAAGCCATCAAGGCTCGTACTCAGGTAATTGTCAGTAATCATTTATTGTTTGTTGATGTCAACTATATACAATAAAAAGTGCATTCTGTGCTTTATTTTTTAATTGTGCAATAAAAGATTATGCAAAGAAAGCAAATGCAATAAATTAATGGAGCAGATCTTAACTTGGAGTGAAGAAATTAACAACTTGTTTCACCGAAGTAAATTAATTTCCACTTTCCAACTTTGTAAGAGAAAAGCCATGAAACGTTATTTTTTATTGCCGATTGATGGGAACCAAGTCGCTGCGGCTTTTGTTCGGTGCTGTCGGGTAATTGGAGAGATCATAAAGTCCATATGAAGTGCGTTCCATGCCGACAAGAGAAGCAGGGGAGATGTCTTGAGACCTCAATGCAAGAATGATCTTTACGCAAGCCACTCCTCCATCGAATGCTACAACCTACAGTAGACAAGCTGGAGATTACTTCTGAAGACTGTTTGCTATGGCTACCATCCAGGGAATCACACAGATGTCTCAGACAAGAGCCCCGGTGAGAGAGGAGATGAGCCAAATTACACAGGCCTCATCATTACGTTTCTAATCATTACAACTATTAGGGGCTCCCCTCTGTACACCAGTAAGCAAGATGTTGGGATAAAAGTATTTGCTTGTCATGGAAAGACAACACCTTTTAATTGCCTAATCTGACAGCAGCTTGCAGAATGCACCCTGCCTTGCCTTTCTACATCAGCAGCGCAGATGAATTAAAGCGAATTAGAGCAAGTAACCATGAAGTAAATGATTCTGCTTCAGTCATAGATAAATTATTAAAAATTAAAAGACGAACAATGCCAAGGAACATGAGCCTCCAAGGTGTGATCCCGTGTGATAAACAATCCAGACAGCATGCCCAGTGGCTTGGTATTAACTAGAACATGGTTCGAGCTAAGCATCCTATTCACACTTATTACAGCACTGTAATAGAACAAATGCTAAAGTTAGCGCTATCTGGTATAGATGACACTTTTCCATGTGATGTGTTGTGCATTTTTAATCTATCGGACATGGTAGTCTTCTACTAGACAGAGGAGCTATAAAGAGTATCATGCTTTTGACGTCCATTCAATGGGGCAATACATAACTGTCATATTGAACAAATGAGGGAAAAAAACAAGCAGGAAATATAGAACGCTAGTAGTAGAGACCATGGAAATGAAGAAAGAAAGGGTCAGTGATCTTTATTGATTAGGTGGTGACAATTTAAAGGTCAGGTCAACAAACATTATCAATCAAGATCCCCTAACCTTTCTTCCTGCTTTTGGTTCTGATCAGCAGTGTCCTCTATTCTCTGTCTGTTTTATCCTGAAAAGCAAACCTTTGTCTGGATCAGCGAAGGGACAGCAGCTTGTGACCCCTCGAAATCCAGGAACAATACCAGCAGTTAGGCTCCATTTACACTGAGTAACGCTGGAGTTTTTTGTGCTTATTTTGGCACTTAGCGCTGCGTAAATGCTGCGTTTGTGCCGCGCTATTTTGCGGTCGTGTTGTACGGCGCAAACGCGGCGTTTACGCGGCGCTAAGTGCCAAAATAAGCACAAAAAACGCCAGCATTACTCAGTGTGAATGGAGCCTTATGTTGTATTTGAACTGTATTATAAAAGTATTA
Source organism: Leptodactylus fuscus (assembly GCF_031893055.1). Taxonomy (NCBI): domain Eukaryota; kingdom Metazoa; phylum Chordata; class Amphibia; order Anura; family Leptodactylidae; genus Leptodactylus; species Leptodactylus fuscus. The sequence continues at coordinate 149,472,231 of NC_134266.1, forward strand.
TGACCCAGGGTGTTACTAGACACCCCCATATTGTGCCAACCCTCAAACTTTATTTATAGACCCTCTGCACCATGAAGCTCCAATGTTTTCTAATTTTCTATGTTCACCTCATTGATCAAGCAGTTCTGCCATTGAAAACACAGAAATACTAGTGGTCCCAGCATCAGGCCCATCTTTTAAAAAAAAAAAAAAAAATTAGATTGTAAGCCCACATAGGGCTCACAATGTAATTTTTTTCCCTATCAGTATGTCTTTTTTGGAATGTGGGATGGAAATCCACACAACACAGGGAGAACATACAAACTCCTAGCAGATGTTTTTTTGCCCTTGGTGGGATTTGAACACCAGGACTCCAGCGCTGCAAGGCTGCAGTGCTAACCAGTGTGGCCCCTTCAGCATCAGGACCATCATGATAGCCAAGTGCATCTGTCCACTAACCATCTTCAATATGTGGAGGGAGACCACTAAAATATAAGCAAGATGATCTATTAGGGCTAGTTCACACATAGGCAAAGGGGCGGATTTTGACAGCGGATTTCGCTTCAAAATCCGCCCCTTTACAATGGTGGTCTATGTAGACCACCGGGCTTTTTTTTTCCGCTAGCGGTGGGCTGCCGCTAGCGGACAAAAGAAACGACATGCCCTTTCTTCAGGCTTCCGCCCCCAGCAGCTCCCTCCTATGTCGGTTCATTCATTTGATGGTCGCGGCAGGCGGGTTTTGACAAGAGAGAGACACGGCTCATCGCGTCTCTCTCGGTGTCAAAACCCGCGCGGGCAGTTCACGTGTGAACTGACCCTTAGGGCAGACCTGGGCAAAGCCCGGCCCGCGGGCCATATCCAGCCCTCTAACTGATTCAGACAGGCCCGCACAGCTTGACTAGGGAGGCATGTCTAGGGAGGCATGTCTAGGGGGCGTGTCTTAGTGCCGGCAGAAGATGGAGACATGTGGTGTGTGTCATAAGGTACTGAGAGTTGTAAGGTGAGATGCAGGGTGGAGAGTGTGTGTGTTTATATGTGTCTGTCTGTCTATATGTATGTGTGTGTCTCTCTGTCTGTATGTATGTGTGTATCTGTGTGTGTGTGTCTATATGTGTCTGTCTGTCTGTGTGTTTCAGTAACCTAGGGGCAGAGATGGAAGGGGAATGTTATACTGGGGCAGAGATGGCAGATGGAGGGGGGGACATGAAATGGGGCAAATAAAGGGGATATGAAACTGAGGGAGAAATGGAGGGGGGACATGAAACTGGGGGTAGATGAAGAGGGCACTTAAACTGGGGACAACTGGAGGGGGCATTAAACCATGGAGGAAGCTGTAGGGGGACCTGTCAGCCTCTAGTTGCCCCCAGTTTAATGTCACCCTCCAGCTACCCCTACGGTTTAAGGGCTGCTTCCAGTTGCCCGATTTTAATGTCCCCCTCTACTTGCTCCCAGTTTCATGTCCCGCTCCAGCTGTCAATTTATTGCCCCCCTCCAACTACCCCCACTGTTTAATGTCCCCCTCCAGCTGTCCCAGCTTCATGTCCCCTCTAGTTTCCACCAGTTTAAACTGGGCACCAGGAGAGGGACTTAATACTGTGGGGCAGTTGGAAGGGAACATTATAATGTGGGGGCATATAATGTACGTGTGACTGTAGGAGGATTATACTGTGTGGGGGCAAATGGAAAGATGATTGGGAATGGGCGGAGTCAACGAAGAAGTGGGTGGAGCTAAATTTGCCGTGGTGCGGCCCTCTAGCATAGTTTCAATTTCTTATTCGGCCGCATGGGAATATTAATTGCCCACCCCTGTATTAGGGGATTGTAGGGTTATAGGTTGGACTTGATGTACTGATATCTTCATCCAACCTCATCTACTACGTAACTATGTAACTAGATAATTATATTGTTCTGTTGTATGTCTGTAATGATTCTGAGCAAATCTATTATGTGCTGGACACGTTTATTTCCTCCACTTGACAATTTTTGATAACTTTTCTAAAAATAAAAGAAAAAAAGCTAAAAGTTTTTGTGGCTACAAGGAATCATAAAATGTACCACCCTTATTATAGTCCTGTTCTACTTTTGGAGAAAACCAAAATGTATATACCATATCTGGCATAAGAAAGAGTGTCTAACGTGGCTACCAAATTTGTCATCCCAAACATAATAATTTGGCACCGTTATAAAACTCATTAATCCTATGATATTATTGTCAAGAATAGCGATATGAGCTATTAATGGGTATATTGAGATATTATTAGACCCAATGTCTGTAGCCTTTGGACATATGAGCAGGGTAATCCCAGGTTATTATCAGAACACACGCCTGGCTAAGAAGGGCTTTCCTCATAATACCATTATATACTTACGCTATATACTTATGCATTCTCCTAACACAATTGTTAAAGTAGCAGAAAAGGCGGGATGTCACTTTAATTTTGCTGATTTTTATTGACATCTCAAATCCTGTAGTGAAAATCGGAAATGATTGTAAAGATTTGGAAGACAAACTTTTTAATTTATTAAGTAGAAGAGGATATCTTCCCAAAATGTCTTGCACGGCAAGAACACTCATTCATCTTGCTTTTTCACTTTACACTAGCAGTCCTACATATTACTCCTTAGAAGCTTACACAATCTGAATGCAGTCCCATGTGTTAAGCATATCACAGAAGGGATGAAAGGTTTATCCTGCACAAACTTCTCAAAATGAGCTCCTTGGCCTTGCTAACCTCTCGGCCTCTAGCTGCGCATGTCTAAGCTGTTCTGCGCTAATTAGCTTTTTCTAACAAGGAAGAAGAAGTCGGAGCCAGCATGGGGGTACATGGGTAGAAGAAAATAACGCTAATGAAAGGATTCCTTCTCATTCCCTCTAGCAAATATGAGGCTGCTCATTTATCCGAGGAACAGAACAAAAATGCTTCTGACTTTAAATTTAAGAATACTGGAAAACCTGAATAAAGTCAATACACACAATGCAATACAAAGGCAAGAATTGAGCAGGAAGAAACCCCCTACTGGGGTCATTGTAAAATTCCATAGATCACCTCAAGGGTCTTCTCAAGGGCAGAGAAATATTTCTCCATATAATCATTTCTATACAGTCAAAAATATACTAATGTTCTGTTTATTGTGGTCAATTCAATTAATGGTGCATACCCGCTTTAGATGTGGAAGCGATTCATTGTAGCAGGTGTTCATTACAAAGACGTCCTGATGAGAGAAAAGTGCCAGAACCAACCTAACTAAAGACAAGCAAGAGATTCTGCCTTCTACTAAATGGTCCCTCGGCTCTGCTATTTAGCAATAGAGCTCAAACCAGAATAAAACTATTTATTAGGGCTAAAGATAGTAATTCAACGTGTAATAAAGATGCACGCCTGGGTTGTCCAGAATAAGAAAAACATGGCTATTCTCTTCAAGAAGTACTTGCCAATGGGCTGTGTTTTGTATTGCAGTTTAGTTCCATTTAAAGAAGATCTTTGCATTGATAGGCTCCATTCTCACGGAGTAACACGCCGCGCATTCAGACATGTATACACGTGTAAGAGTGTGAGTGCTCAAAACAGATCCCATTCACTTCAATGTGTGCCGGCTCACGCACGCCATACATTGAAATCAATGGTTAAAAAGGCTCCCATTGATTTCAAAGTGTAGCGCCCGTAAGCCGGCACACATTGAAGTGAATGGGATCTGTTTTGAGAGCTCACACTCTGACACGTGTATACGTGTCTGAATGCGCGGCGTGTTACTCCGTGGGAACGGAGCCTTACACTGTCAGCTTTCCTGGTATATACACCATGGTGCTGGAGATAGATGCTGTTAATTTCGGCAATGATATCTCCCCACTGTCAAAAGGATTAGCCTTATAGCCTAGCGTCATTGCTTGGCTGTGAGGAACACTTTGTTCACCACGGATTTCCGTGTACTTCTTGCCGCTGACACTGCCATTCCTAGCGGTTCTTCCAATTGCGACTTCCATACATTCTTTTTGGGCCATCACTGAGGTACTGAGAGTCTGAAGAAGGTCTGTACTGACCGAAAAACGTTTTATTCTACAATTTATCTTCTATTTAACTACCTGTATAACCTGATCGGAAGATCAATAAACGTGTTATCTAATTGCACTTCTGAGTGTCTATTACATTCTATCACTGTGTGCATTATCCCTGTACTATGATATCCTTGTGTATAATGTTACTGTATTGTGACATCACTGTGCATAATAATATATTATACCTCATAGTGGTCCCTGTACACAGTATTATGCCCCATAGTGGCCCCTGCACACAGTATTATATCCCATAGTGGGCCCTGCACACAGTATTATGCCCCATAGTGGCCCCTGCACACACTATTATGACCCACTGTGGACACCCATATACAATTATTATATTTTGAGGTCTTTACAGACCCCAGAGTATAATAATTGGAGACCCAGGGGGGGATAAAAACATAAAAAACACTGTTACTTACCTATCTCCGGCTCCCCTGCAGTCTTCGGTGGCATTGGCCTTCTTTAATGACGTCTGGGACGTCACATGACCTGGGACGTCACATGACCGGGCAATGCGTCCCGGGTCATGTGACGTCAGGAAGCATCCAGAAGTAGGCCCGAACCTGCCCGGAGCGTGGAAAGGTAAGTAACATGGTTTTTTATGTTCTCTTACCTTTCCTGGACCTCCGATCATTATACTCGGGGGTATAAAAAGACCCCTGAGTATAATATTGATGTCTGTGGGGCCCGTGGTGTCAATTACTGATCCCAGCCACTGCCAGGATTGGTAAGTAAATAGGGCCCAGCCGGTAAAGGGGAAAAAAAATGCAGCGGCTGTCGCCGGGCCCCTAATGTCCCGGGCCCTGTGGCAGACGCTACCCCTGCTACTACGGTAGTTACGCCACTGGTTGCAGGAAGTAGCTTGTCAGTGAGAGATCATAAAAAGCTGTGTGGCAGAGGACCCTGTTGTCAGATTCTTGGAGTCACAACATATTGTGGGACCTGCTCCTGACGTGCACCACCACCAGGATTAAACCAACAAGTCTGTAAGCTCTGTTGTGTGTTAGTTGTGTACTGGGGTGAACCTGCCCCTTTCGCTGCCCGAGGCGAAGTGCAGAAAGCCGCCACCCTCCCCCCCCCTGCTGAGGGAGGGGGCGGAGCAGGAGCGTGGCTTAGCAGAGGGGGCGTGGCTTAGCAGAGGGGCGGGGCTTAGCGCCGTTCGCCGGCAGAGAGCAGGCCCGGAGACTGCCTGCGCTCTGCCTGACCGTGCGGGGAGGCTGCTGGAGCAGCGTTGCTCCAGTGGCCTCCCCAAACCACCGCTCCGTGCTAAGCCAGTCCAGGACAGCTTGTCCTGGACTGGCTTAGATTAGCAAAAATGCCGCCCTCCCTGAGGCCCTGGCATAGCGCCGCCTGAAGCGCTCGCTTCAGGTCGCCTCATGGGAGGTGCGGCACTGGTTGTGTACAGTGTGGGCATACTGGTTTCTCGTCATACTGTAAGTGGTGGGTGGTGACTTTGTGAGGATGTATGACTGACCCATCACTGTAGCCTGCTGTGATGGATCAGCTGGAAGGGAATGGGGCAGCAGAGTTCCCTTTTATGATTGCATCAACATCAATTGTGTGTTTTTGGTAATGGATAACCCCTAGAATTAGTAAACAGTGATGGATATATCTGTGGGGAGTAACACTCAGGTTATCTAACATAGTCCTTACAGAATTATAACCTAATATGATAGGGCTGTGTCCTGGGGAGCCCCCTGGACCTAGTACAGGTGATGGGTGACAGAAGGATACTGTCACTGATGAGTTCCATGTGGGAGAACAAATCCCACCCCATGTATGAGACCTTGATGGCACTAGGCAGCACTGTAAGTGACCGTCTACTCCACCCCAAGTGTGAGAAGGAGCCCTATCGCAAGTCCTTCTTTCCAACCGCGACCAGGCTGTATAATCTACATCAGACCAAGCGAAGATCACTCCGCACAGAGAACTAATGATTATGACGATGACCATGAGGTCTTCCTTCTTTCTCTTCCGTTTTTCCTTAGCTGCTATGGACTCCTAGTATATCTTCTCTTCTCAGCTTGTGTGTCTACTTCCGTAATATATTACTGTGTATTATCCTGTATCTGTATTTCTATGCTGCTGTAACATACTGAAATTTCCCCATTGTGGGACTATTAAAGGATTACCTTATTTTATAATCTAATAAGAATAAGTAGAACATATCACTGCACCTAGACGTTCACAGAAATATTCCTAAATTTCCTTAAATCCAGAGGCGTTTGATTCAGATCTGCACATTACTGTCTCTAGTGGTGGAAGGGTTCATTTCATAAAGAACTGGAAATCCAGAATGCCCATCAGATGAAGGCCATCTCCAGAGCAACGCTCCTTCAGAGAAGAGAGCAATAAAACTTTTCTGTGTCTCCAATGGACAACACAATCTGAGCTAAAGAGTTGTAAAGCTTTATTGTCATGGAGACATGGATACTAAAATCCTGCTTCTAAGACGCTTTTGGACAGACCACAAATGAGCACTAGTTTCGCACATCAGTAAATGAAATTTCTATCCTCAGTTTGTATTCAGCTGATTCAGAAACAGGGCCAGAGTTTGCTATTAAAGTCTATTGTAGCTAATCTAAGAGTATGTTTCTCCAAAACATGGCAAACAAATACAGTACATAAACTCATCTGAAGTATCCTGGTGATAATGCCAGTCTTACAAGTACTAGGATGCGCCTCTAGGTCAAATATAATATCTTACTTCCAGACTTCCAGAGTCTACACAGCCAAAACATAAAGAACTCTGTAAAAAACATACACCATAAATCACACTTCAAATCAAAGGCAGTGAAGACATATGTAATATCCTGCATCTCTTCCCCTTGTTTCTGTACTGAGAGCTGTTTCTGCCTCTCACTGAATATTACTGTGTATAGAGTATGTGGCTGTGTAACATGTAGAAAGAAAAAGATATCACTTCAAACAGTTATATCTCGGACATGGTAAAAACGTAAGCTTATATCATATATATTATACAGCTTCATATAAATATCCCAATTCCAACTGTGTTTTCAACCAGTGATATATCTGGAAATAACTTAGATAGCATTGTAAGAGAGATCTCTTCTTTCATGTGACACCTATAACAAGTCTGCACGTTTTATAATTCTCGAGATATACACTATGTGATCAAAAGTATCCAGACACCCCCAAAACATACGTTTTTCATACTAGGTGCGTTGTGCTGCCACCTACTGCCAGGTATCCATATCAGTGACCTCAGTAGACATTAGACATCTTGAGAGAGCAGAATGGGGCGCTCCACGGAACTCACATACTTCGAATATGGTCAGGTGAGGTGTGGCGATCCAATGGCAGGGTGTGGGTATGGTGAATGCCCGGTGAACGTCATCTGCCAGCGTGTGTAGTGCCAACAGTAAAATTCGGAGGCGGTGGTATAATGGTGTGGTCGTGTTTTTCATGGAGGGGGCTTGCACCCCTTGTTGTTTTGCATGTCACTATCACAGCACAGGCCTACATTGATGTTTTAAACACCTTCTTGCTTCCCACTGTTGAAGAGCAATACGATCGAGCACCTGTTCATACTGCACGGCCTGTGGTGGAGTGGTTACACGACAATAACATCTCTGTAATGGACTGGCCTGCACAGAGTCCTGACCTTTGGGATGTTTTGGAACGCCGACTTCATGCCAGGCCTCACCGACCTACATCGATACCTCTCCTCAGTGCAGCACTCCGTGAAAAATGGGCTGCCATTCCCCAAGAAACCTTCCAGCACCTGATTGAACGTATGCCTGCGAGAGTGGAAGCTGTCATCAAGGCTAAGGGTGGGCCAACACCATATTGAATTCCAGCATTACTGATGGAGGGCACCACAAACTTGTAAGTCGTTTTCAGCCAGGTGTGCGGATACTTTTGATCACATAGGGTAAGTGTTTGACGTGACCCTCCCCCTCCATCATTTTCTCTACATTTTACACAGCCCTGTACTCCATACACAGTAACATTCGGTGGGAGGTAGGAGCAGCTCTCAGTACAAAATTGAAGGGGTTGGCCACTTTCAGACCAATATTGAGAGACAAATGTTAGGCTAAGTTCGCACGTGGAGCGTGTGGGCGGATTTTGGCACCGAGAGTGACGCAGCTCCCCACGTCACTCTCGGGTCAAAACCCACCTGCCTACATAGACCACCATTGTGAGGGGCAGATTATGACATGGATTATACGCCATAATCCGCCCGCTCTATGCCCGTGTGAACTAGCCCTTACTGTTTGTATAATAAAAAGTTGTACAATTTTCCAATATACTTTCTGCATCAATTCCTCATAGTTTTCTAGATCTCTGCTTGCTGTCATTCATTCTGTTACTTCTAGTGGATAAAGGTCTTACCATGGTCATGTGATTTATGGTCCATGGTCATGTGATCAGTACACAGGTGCACGGCTGATTACCAGGCAGATGTCTGATTATTGTGCTGTGACTATAACGAGCGGCACCTGTGTGCTCATCACATGACCATGGACCATATATCACATGACCATGGACCGTAAATCACATGACCATGCTCAGATCTTTATCCACTAGAAGTAACAGAATGAATGACAGCAAGCAGAGATCTAGAAAACTGTGAAGAATTGATACAGAAAGTATATTGGAAAATTGCACAACTTTTTATTATATAAACCATAACATTAGTCTCTCAATATTGGTCTGAAAGTGGCCAACCCCTTTAAGTCGAAGAGTAAAGAGATGCAGGATTTCACAGAAAGGAACCAAAATTTGTATATTACTAAATTTATTAATGACACAAAAATTGCCAGAAAATCAAAAGTGATCCAAACGTTTAGTTATGTTTTACATTGGGGGATGTCCCACGCTAGCTCTATATCTATGTATATGTTCTGCATATGTTCTGTATGTATCTATGTTCTGTATTTTTCCCCACAATACATACATTCATTATATGGACACCAGGGAACACATTTCTATGCTTTCAAAATATTTTCTGCATTTTTCACAAACCAAACATAATAAATATAGTGATAGTGAAAGATTCCCAAGGTTTAGCTCATAATGAGAATAAACTACTGTTTTGTGGATTGGAGCTTCAGAGTAGTATCAGGTTGGAATCAGTCCTGGCTTAGCACTGAGCTCTGGTGTGAATTGCTGTGAAGATGATAGATCATCATTTAAAGATGAGGTCACGTAAATCATAGCACCTAACCAAGTTCCTCCCAAGGGCAAGAAGCTGCCTGTAGTTATAAGAGTTACCCTTAATCATGGCGCCAGACTCATTCTTTTTCATTAGGTTGCTGAGTGTTTGTTATCCGTACCTAGCTTAGAAAGCTCACAATGTCGGATGGAACTGTAAAACCAATAAATAAAAAAGTTTTTCTGATATGACTTTCTTTTCTAGGTAAAAATGACAAATGTAATTAATATAACAAACCCATAGGGAGAGATTTATCAAAATAGGTGCCAAGAAAAAGAGAATGGTCTTGCTCCATAGGCCAGATAGTGGTTATATGTCTTCTCAGTATCTATAGATAGTTGCCTAGTTTACAGACCACCTCTCTGTTCCAACTGATGACTCAGACTCTGTTCTTGGCCATCTATAGTTTCCTATTTTACTCTTTCTCTGCATATTACTTTCAGTTACTGAGCTCTAAGAAGACATTTTCATTTTACCATGACCAATGTAAATCAATAATAGCAGAAGTCAAAGATTGTATGATAAATTTCACAACAGGCCCACCTCCCAATCTGTATACCCCAGAATACTTTATGTAATGTACATAAAATGGCATGATTATGTAATAGAAATGTACTTTAATATGGAAAATTACTTCTTTTGTGCACCTACCTTAAGGATCAAGGTAAGTATTAAAAAGTCCCAAAAAGGTCCCACAAAGAGGAACTGCAATGTTGAATATACGGAATAGAAAAGACCATCATATTGGTTGTTACAACTGAATGAGATTCTAAGATACTAATGATAAATGTGTAATTGTATCAGCTCATGCCAGCAAAAACAAAGATGATTCACATAATAATCCATTTTATTTATATAGCGCCAACATATTCCAGAGCACTGTGCAAAGGGGACAACCAATAATGTTGCATTTTGTGATATACCCATATAACACCAATTTTACATTTGGACAGAAGTCCCTTTAAATGGCTGTATTTAGCTAAATACCTTTGTAAAACTGACTACAGTAGATATTTTACAACAGTATGACAGTTCTTTTTTAACTATAGTCTCAATAAATGAAAAACATATGCGAAAGCAGCATTAATAAGTAGAGCATTTTACGAGTATAATATATTGTAAGATGTCTGGATGCAAATTCAATATAAATACTGATGTAGGACTCTAGCACAGTCTAATTTATGAATACCTTAAATGACCCATGAATATGTAGAACTGATTTGTGCCATTGGCCATTGTGTCATTGCAATATATTGCATCATAAAACAAAGAATTATCTTTGATTTTCTCAGAGTAACCATGTAATATAAATATATGAAAGCGTGTCCCGGCAAATATCAGTGAAGACAGAAGCATCTTCAGAGCAGGCAATTACACTGTACAGAATGCAGGCCTTCCATAGACGGCGAAGGTCAACGGAAACTTTAAATGACAACAAAATGGTAAAATAGAATATATTTTTATATGAGAGTCTAAAAAATGAAAAGGAAACAACAAAAAAATCTATACATATATTATTAAATAAAGGCCATGATTATCCTGCTGCTCAAGTCATTTATTATTAAGAATCTATTCTAATTTGCGAATTTATGAATTGTAACTTGCTCTTCTTCTTCTTCTTCTTCTTCTTCTTCTGTAAGATATCCAGTTCATCCAAGTACAAATATTTGCCTGCAGTGCTATAATTTACAGTCGACATTTACAAGACTAAACATATAAGTATTATTAGTAAAACACAAGTCAATAGGTCTTACATGCTCTCCTACATTTGCTAGATAACATAAATACTAAGTCTTCAGTAAAGAGAAGACATTTTAGAATAGACTCCCACAGGAATATAAACCTAGGCATCAAGCCTACTGTCTACCGTGGCACAGTAATATCAACACAAATTACTCTCATTTACGATCCCAGGGGTCTGTTAATGAACTAGTGTGGATAAAATAACATGAACTATTTTGCTGCACAGCAGAAGTCAGGATCTGGAGGATACAGTTTATACTCTGTTATTGTCAGAAAACCACACAATTACTGCCCAAGCTAACAAACAATTTGTTGAGACTTTACATTTTGATAAGATGTGAATATAAAATAATACTATAAATAAGTTACATAAATTCAAACTAGGAAAATAAAGTCGAACACAAATGCATTACTGTATGTGCCCCCCAAATGGTCTTTGCAATCACATATGTACCACACCAAAACATTTAATCACGTTTACATTTTCTTTATGTAGATTGTGAGCCCCACAATGTACATTTTTTTTTCCTTTATCAGTATGTCTTTGGAGTATGGGATGGAAATCCGTGCAAACACGGGGAGAACATACAAGCTCCTTGCAGATGTTTTTTTTGCCCTTGGCGGTATTCAACCCCAGGATTCCAGCGCTGCAAGGCTACAGTGCTAACCACTGTGACATCTCGTAGCACAGTGCACTTTCTATCCCTACTTTCTTCTTTCCCTGTGTCTCTATTGCCTGGAGTACTGGAGGGCTAGGCTCCTGCATAATATAGAGAAGCTAAAGCTGGAGGGGGATTCTCTTCTCAAACACTTAATGAACACAATTGAATTAGCTAGCCTGATAACTGGGAGAACAGAAGACGTTCAGAAATGAAAGCAGCTCCTCTCCTCTATCTGAGAGCAGGAAGCTAGGTCACGTGGTGCAGACACAGGAATTGCTAGAAACACAGGCTCGTGTGAACTTAGCCCCTCTTCCCTCCCCCCTGGCAGCAGGCGGCTACTGACGGCTACTGTCACTTGACTTTTGAGCAGATAATCCCAGGGGCCATGTCAACGATGAATTGAATAAATTAAGATAGTGGACAAACAAAGCCATTTTGCTGAAGCAATGTATTTAGGAAAAGTCTTAAATCCACATTAACAAGCAGTATAGATAGGATCCTTGTGATGGGACAACCCCTTTAAGAGAGAAGAAGTGAAAGGGTTTCTTATGGCAATTGAGAAACAGGGCAAATAAGAAACAGAACATGATGTCAGCACAGGATTTCACAGAGAAATCAATTAATAAACTAAAGTGAAATATTTATTAATGTCACAATGAAAAGTAGTTCAAAAGTTTTGGTGTACTTTATGGCAAACTGTAATGATGGTCATCTTGATAAGAAATCACAGTTTTCCATCTGAGATTGTGGGATCCATCAAGACCAGCTTATTAAGGTAAACCCACTGTTAGCTGCCCCTTAGAGATGAGCGAGTAGTATTTGACCGAATACCTCCCCTGCATAGTTATTGGTGTAAAAAAGCGCCAGAGAAGGTGGGAGGGGCATCAAATTTTTACTGCGTTTACCGCGTGGTATTCAACCAAGTACACCAATAACTATGCAGGGGAGGTAATCGATCGAATACTACTCGCTCATCTCTATTGACCCTGTGTTAAACGATGTTCTTCTACCAAGATAACCTCAATAAGTATGCCCTGCTCTATCATTAATAGTGGGAAGAGACACGTTACATATGGGTTGCCCTCCAGCAAGCTAAACACATCATTAGGGCGGATCACCTATGCATTGCAGGAGCCAAACCCCTGACTACCAGGTAACTGGAACCAGTGTAAGATTATTTCTAGTAGTAACACATACAGTAATGTAAAAACATAGTGGCGCTTCAGAAAAAGTAATAAAGAGATAATGGAAACTTGAGTACATGCATATTACAGTTTATAGATGATTACTACAAAGGGCAAAACTATCTAATATCCATATCATCTATGGATAAATTCTTCTGCTCCTTGAATCTTTTCACAGAAGAAGTTGCTGCTCTTAGTCTTTATGAAGGCACAACATGCATACCACCAAGGCAAGATGACGATAAAATAGATATATTTATGGCGTACCTCATTTATGGTCCAATAAAAAACGTTTTACAGTACGTTAAATAGTGACATGAATCTACAATAGAGTAACATAGTGTAGCGTAGACAGTATAATACATTATACTCCAAGTTATGGGCCCATTGGCCAAATGAACGTTCCTGTGAACATTTGTTTCTGATCATTGCCCTGTGTAAACATGCCAGACATCAATCATTCATAACAGTCATTGTTTGTCAGCAGTACCTCTCAAGTAAAGAGGCGCTGTGCGGTCAATAATAGTGGACATTGTGTGGGGATCAGGGATTGCCAAGTATAGTTTGTCCTCATACAGTCTGCACACTCATGATCATTGCTCCATTTGAATGTAGGCAAACATGAAAAGCCCATGGACAGGAGTGGTGCTGTTTCTGAAAAATAAACACACCAATTTTTTTATAATTTTGGAAAACTTTAATCTAAGGCCTGGCTCACATCTGCGTTTGGGGAATCCACATGGGAACATGTGGAGAGAGAAGTACTTCATGAACTACTTTCCTCTCTGCATGACTCGTGCGGACACCGTACGGAAAACACATGGACCCCACTATAGTCTATGGAGTCCGTGTGCTTTCCTTGCTCACCGCTTGTCAATGCGTTCAATATTCCGTTCGGGGGGTCCCCATGCGGACTCCCAGAACGGAATACTGAACACAGAGGTGAACAAAGCCTAACAAGTACACTAGTTATTATTCTTCCACAATATTTCCACCATAAACTGTTATTGTGTGCAGGATGCAGTACTTACCATTCCATTGGTGTCCTCTGTAATATTTATATTGCAGCAAAGTGAAGCTAGAAATGTTTGAAAACATGAAAAGTCATAAGAAATGAAGCTAAGTAGTCATGGTGGACAAGGAGTACCTTTATTGTAGTCCTGTTGTCCATTTGCCTATTACAGCTTCTGGGCATGATTGATATCTCGCTGACATTCACCAGAATCTCTCCTTATCAAATCAAATCAAACAAGCTTTATTGGCACGTCCGAATAGATATTTGGCATTGCCAAAGCTAGTAATGTGGGGTAGGGTGGGGGGGGGGGGGAGTGGTGGGTATGGTTTTTTTGGGGGTATAACAGTCCGTGGGGTCTCATCTTCCTCTTGTTTGGTGACAGCTGGACACGTATTGGGCAGCGATCTCCACAGTGGCCTCTTCTTCTCCCAGGAGGATGTAGAGTTTCCTCGTCTCATCTGCAGATATGAAGTCTGGGATGTGGGCAGAGAGTCTTTGGTAGCAGACGGCCCTCACAGCTGAGTATTTGGTGCAGTGTAGCAGCTAAGCCTAATCTTGAATAGGTACCGATTGGACGTGCATGATCCCACTTACTGATCTGTTCCCCATAGTGTGCAATAAGTGGGGTTTGACAAGTACTCTTAGGGGGCATTCACACGGAGTAACGCCGGGCGTGTATCACAGCCGTACACGCCGGCGTTACGGCAGACTGCCGAACACTTCCCATTCACTTATTCACTTCAATGGGAGCGCTCGTAACAGCGGCGTTTACGAGGGCTCCCATTGAAGTGAAGAATGGGAAGTGTTCGGCAGTCTGCCGTAACGCCGGCGTGTACGGCTGTGATACACGCCCGGCGTTACTCCGTGTGAATGCCCCCTTATACTGCTTGCTCAAGGACTCTGTTGCATCTACATAGGCTTCTTAAAGCAGGCAGTAGCCCAGGAAAAAGCAGGCACAAGATTAGGTCGGCAGGTAGGGAGTTGGTGTGGTGACATCAGAAAGTGAGGGAGATGTCATTCCTGCCCATATTAGTAAGCAGATGCGTGACTACCCTGACTACCCTGCCTCCTGCCCACCTTGACTACTTCGGTTAATTTGAATATGACTTTTTTATGCTTTTGTACACTTATAACTTTACTTTGCTGCAAAAGAAATATTACAGAGGGGCACCAATATAATGGAAATTACTTGATACTGCACATGATGGGGCGGGGGAAAACTCCTTGACAGGTTCTCTTTGTAAAAGAACATTCTGATGTTATATAGGGTGCGCTGACTGTGTAGCTCTGTATTTTGATATTATATTGCCTCATTTTTAGCAATGTGCAAAACCTTGCATTTGAAAGCACCAGCTGACTATAAAACACACAGAGAACGTGCTGTACCAAATGCCATATACATCTCTGAGAGCAGTATTTAGAGAATCCTGGTGACTCAGGAAATGTGCCATAATTATAATAAACTGTGCTGAGAGCAGTCAGTCAATACATTTCAGTCTTAAAACATGATTGTCTGCAAACCTATGCAAAGGCCTTAAATCATTGTTATAAATAGCCACTTAGTCATTTTGCAGAGCCGGGATATTTGCTTATCATTAAAATGACAGATATTGCCATGACCAAGGCAGAAATCCTTTGCAGTTGTTATCTGTATGCAGGTCTTTTCTGCTGAGAATGACAGGATACATCCTGTAAGCACATATATAGCAGTAATATAATCACATGTTCTAAACATTTTCTACAAAATTGGATTTGTGGACAACTAGGAAATAAACAACAAGATTGTGGATGTGTATATGTATATAGAGAGTAATTTGTAAATAAAATAACAAGAAAAATGATAATCCAACAAAAATTATTCTTACTGAAGCTCCATGATATGGGTGTTTGCATTGTATGGACCCATAACATAGTGCACCATGGTGAAATCTACAGGCACCTACAGATGTGTATATCCTCACCCATCCTCTTGGTTTGACATGTCCAGATATGTGTATTAAGCTTTTCTACAAACATCACCAACTCCAACACTTTGTATACTTCAATAGTTGCAGCTCCATTGATTCCAGGGAAG
The DNA here is from genome assembly GCF_031893055.1 of Leptodactylus fuscus. Classification (NCBI taxonomy): domain Eukaryota; kingdom Metazoa; phylum Chordata; class Amphibia; order Anura; family Leptodactylidae; genus Leptodactylus; species Leptodactylus fuscus. Next base: position 149,488,124 of record NC_134266.1, read on the forward strand.
TTGAATTTCCTTTCTGTAGCTCCTACCAATCCTGAGCAATCATTTTTGTTGGTTTCCCCAATTAGTCCCTGTATTCTCAGGCGGACAGTCCCAGATTTTCTGCTTCCAGGGCCACCTATCTGAAAGTAGGGAGCCTTATTAGCACATGATGTGCTGCAACAAACTGCACTGATTGCTCAGGACTGGTGGGGGCTACAGAAAAACTGCAAGTGCATGGAATCAGTGGAGCAGAGCCAGTGGCGTAACTACCACCATAGCAGCGGTAGCAGCTGCCACAGGGCCCGGGACATCAGGGGCCCGGTGACAGCTGCTACCGCTGCTATCATTATGCTCGGAGGTCTTTTCGGACCCCCGAGTATAATGATCGGGGCCCCCTGTTCGTGGAATACTTTCCACCAACAGGGGGCCCCGAAGCTGCAGCAACGGCTGAGACACAGGAGCTGCAGGTCTGGCTCCTGTCAGCTCTTCAGGACGTTCCCCCCTCTCTCTCCCCCCTCCCTTTCTCTGCTGTCCTCTGCCCACCAATGAGAGGAGGAGGCGGGGCTTATCCCTGCCGAGCTCCTGCCGTCTGCACTGGAGGAAGAAGGAAAATGAAACTAAAGCTACACAGGTACGTACTGGGGTTACTTATTAATGTCAGGCATATGGGGGGATTACTTGTGTTTTAGTAACTCCATGTGCCTCATATTAATAGCAGTTAACCCCATCATCTCCCTCACATTAACCCCTGTGTGCCTCACCATAAGAGTTACTGATATGTGAGACATATGGGGGTAGAAATAATAATGAAGATACTTTATTATTACCTCCATGTCTCTCACATATCAGTAACTCTTATGGTGAGGCACACAGGGGTTAATGTGAGGGAGATGATGGGGTTAACTGCTATTAATATGAGGCACATGGAGTTACTAAATTGTAATGCACATGACCAGATTTTTTATCCACAATTTGTCCTGGTATAGCGGTCAGCGGGTGACGTGACAGTATTTAGTCCTGTAGGGGCCACTATGGGACATAATACTGTGTGAAGGGGCCACTATGGGGCATAATACTGTGTGCAGGGGCCACTATGGAACATAATACTGTGTGCAGGGGCCACTATTGGGTATAATACTGTGTGCAGGGGCCACTATGGAACATAATACTGTGTGCAGGGGCCACTATGGGGTATAATACTGTGTGCAGGGGCCACTATGGGACATAATACTGTGTGCAGGGGTCACTATGGGACGTAATACTGTGTGCAGAGGCCACTATGGAACATAATACTGTGTGCAGGGGCCACTATTGGGTATAATACTGTGTGCAGGGGCCACTATGGGGACATAATACTGTGTGCAGGGGCCACTATGGAACATAATAGAGCGCGCAGAATGCGTAGGAGGGACTCGGTCGAGATCTTCGGTGTCGGGGGGGGCCCCATGTCAAAAGTTCGCCACGGGGCCCTGCCATTCCTAGTTACGCCACTGAGCAGAGCCTAGTGAAGGATGCAGAGAGCTGAAGTTTGTGAAGGTGAAAAAATATCCTCGACACATCTACATACACAGCAATTTGTCAGTCACTTTAAAGAGAGGTAGGGGAAGGTGGGAGGTGCACTCTCCTCCTGAATACACTGCACAGATGCAAACTATATTAGGTTCATGCTAGCGCTTGGAGCTCCTTCGTTTGGGTCCTCATGAAGACCCATGGACCCCATAGACTATAATGGGGTTCGCAAGGTATCCACCTGGTTTCCAATGGCTTTATTCTGAAACTAGAAACTGAATCTGTGGGGGAATCTATCTACTTCTAACAGCACATTTTTGTCACCTTTCAGAGCACCTATTTGTAGCTATATGCAGCATATTCGCCTCAGACATACGCTGGTCCTTCTGAGTTTACATTTACGTCTCAAATGTTTTACCAGTTGGTTATGCTATTGTAGTATTGTGTGTGCGACTATACTAGACTATACTCCTTTGCTGGTACATACGCTAGCTTACTACATTTCATCCACTTTTCATCACAAATGACCTGAGTGACATTGTGAGATGAAATCTGGGTATTGAATAAAGGAGATTTTTATGTGTCTGTTAGACAACAGTTTACCATTTTATATATCCTCTGCTCCTCTTAAAAATGAGTGAGAGAATATGAATCCAAGGATCCTGGCTGCGGTCTCACACTGTGATATGCCACATTCCACAACTGAATGGAAATGCTATTATATGAGATACTTATAATCCTCCCTTGTTGTCTTACAAACTGAAATGGCTTCTGCGCCTCTCCTGTGTTGTAAAAATACACATCAGCAAAGACTAATTTGTCAGAATAACTTGTCTACATGTAAAAATGTCAGCCATGCTGCCAACACTGCAGTTGTATGGAGGCATTTGTGTTCTTGTACTAACATATAGGCTTCACTGATGCTATCTATGCTATATACTGGGAAGGGCCTAATAAATCAAAAACATTTACATTATTTTCTGCAACATTATAAAATGATTAAATATATTTAAATTTTTTTCACATGATTCCTACATTCTTTTAGGTTGAACAGCCATAAATGCATAAACAGAGCCAGACTAGGATTACAAAACTGCCCTCGCACAAAAGGCTGGAGTGACTGCTGAATGGGGCTGGAGCAGGAGCATAACTACCGGGGTAGGTGCTGCCAGAGGGCCCGGACATTAGGGAGCTCGGCGGGCCCCTGATGTTTATTGGGTTTTTTTTGTTTTGTTTTTTTTAATAGGCCTTTACCTGCTGGCCCTATTTACTTACCGATCCTCGCTCCTGCTTATGGCCGCCTGTGCTTCTCCTTCTGCAAAGGCCTTTTTGGTGACGTCCCAGATGTCACATGGGCCGAGCTTGCATCATTCTGCGTTACAACAACAGCCTGGGTCAGGTGATGTCTGGTCCATCATTGAAGATGGGAGACATCAGCGGGGAGTGCACCCAGGAGAGGTAAGGGACATTGTTTTTATGTTTGTATCCTTCCTCGGGTCTTTGATCATTATACTCTAGGGTCTGAAAAGCCCCCAGAGTATGATAATTGTTCATGGGTGGTTCACAATGGAGCATTATACTGTGTGCGCGGGCCACTATGTGGAATAATACTGTGTGCAAGGGCCACTATGAGGAATAATACTGTGTGCAAGTGCCACTATGGGGAATAATACTGCGTGCAAGGGCCACTATGGGGAATAATACTGTGTGCAAGTGCCACTATGGGGAATAATACTGTGTGCAAGGGCCACTATGGGGAATAATACTGTGTGCAAGGGCCACTATGGGGAATAATACTTTGTGTAGGGGCCATTATGTGGCATAATACAGCGTGCAGGGGCCACTATGGGGCATAATACTGTGTGTAGGGGCCACTATGGGACATAATAGTTTGTGCAGGAATGTGGTTTGTGCACGCGAAGAGGGGTCGGGAGGAGGGGGGGGGTATGTCAAATGTTCACTTTGGGGCCTTGCCATTCCTAGTTACGACACTGGGCTGGAGTTTCCAGCATTGAGCCCAACCCAAAAGTATTGGTTTTGAATGGTTTGCTTCTTTTAAATAACAAATGTACACACAGATATTGCACTTATGGGAACTTGTATTTGACCACATGATATGAGATATTCGATATATTAGCATTTATCATGTAATATATGAGAATTAGAGATGAGCGAGTAGTGTTCGATCGAGTAAGTATTCGATCGAATACTAGGGTATTCGAAATACTCGTACTCGATTCGAATGGAAAAGTTCGATGCAGAACCAGCATTGATTGGCCGAATGCTATACAGTCGGCCAATCAACGCTGGTTCTTCTCCTACCTTTAGAAGACTTCTCAGTGCAGCTTCCCCGCAGTGTCTTCCGGCTCTGAATTCACTCTGCCAGGCATCGGGCCTGGGCAGAGCCGACTAAGCATGCCCGCTTGTAGTGCGGACATGCGCAGTCGGCTCTGCCCAGGCCCGATGCCTGGCAGAGTGAATTCAGAGCCGGAAGATGCCGCGGGGATGCTGCACGGAGAAGACTTCTCGGAGGATTCAGCCCGACCCTCACTCGTGGACTTGGTAAGTATATTTTGATCAAATGTTGCCTACCCCTGAAATGAGCATTTTCCCCCCATAGACTATAATAGGGTTCGATATTCGATTCGAGTAGTCGAATATTGAGGGGCTACTCGAAACGAATATCGAATCTTGAACATTTTACTGTTTGCTCATCTCTAATGAGTATATACTGTATCTACTGATACATTTATCGCATATGATGTAATGAAGGGAAAGTTACCCAAAAACAAACAAATCATCCAATTATATCATGTTCTTGGGATATGATCTGTATATTGGAGTACAGTGCCAGCACATTTGCCCAACTCTTCTTCTCTTCTGATTCAATGTCGATCTTAATCCTGTGGATAGTGGAATACGGGCAGCAGGTTTAGCAACACCCGAATATCCAATACAAATGTATGAAAATGTATAGTCTTTTATTTGTCTTATCTCTGTTTTCTGAATGTCTTTTTGCATATGACTTCTCTATTTTTGTCACATTTATGTTCTAGAAAGCTACAGGAAACAGCAACATTATAGTTAATCACTGAATGCAGCAGAAGAAGGCAAAAGCTGTCATAACAGGATCTCTTAAAATAGTTATACAAAAGCACAAATCAGATGTTCAGCTTTATAAGTTACATAAAAAGTCCTGATGATGACAACTCTGAATCTCACAAATCAAGAATGTACTGTAGTCATTTCAATAAGTGTCAATGGATGTTAATGCGTTTATGCAGCTCAGATGTTAATATGTTAATAGATCTAACCTCCCTAAAGTATATTATTAACCATTTAGATATCATGTCAGGCTCAGAGCAGTAGTCAAGCACTACGGGCGCTCTCCAGTTCTTTTTGGTTATGCATTATCTGAATCCAATTTTTATAGGTGTAATATATTTACTTCCTCCAAGTTAATTTGTCTTTCCTAGACATTATGGCTTACTGCAAAACATGTAACCGATCCCTCATTACTGAAAGACTTGCATATAGTGCCTCAGGTAACACTGCTAGTGAGGGATCGTGTTAGGAATACTGGGATTTACAGCCCAGTACACACTGGTATAGCAGAGGAGCATTGTCAAATCACTTACACATTATAAATACAGTTGACCTTTGACTTTGTCATAAATTAGCTTAAAAGTTGTTCAAGAGAGGTCAGAGAGGGTCTGGAGATCAGTCTGATGGATAACACTTTAAGGTTAAGGGCCCAAGTAACAGAAATGCAACATTTCTGGCTGCCCTGGAAACGCAGAGGGTAAAAAAATGTTGTGTTTTATAGTGCCAGCAAAGTACTTCAATAATATCATCCACACATTTGGCAAAAAAGAGCTGCGAAAAAGCATTTTTTGGAAATTACAGCATGTTAAATTTAGCTACAGAATCACAAGGGTTTCCCTATACATTGAATAAGGGAAAATAGCACCAGGAAAAACTCAATGAAAAATGCTGTGCAAAAAAAAAGCAACGCACTTTCACAAGAAGCCAAAGTCCTAGTTCACACGGGGCAAAGGGGACGTATTTCGGTCCTAATTTTGATACGGGAAGCCGCGTCAGAATAGAACCGAAATATGCCTGCCGAGGATTCCGACAGTCGCGCCACTCAGTTCCGGAGTAGGCCCAATGAACGCTATTGTGGGGGGTGGATTTTGACGTGGATTCCACGCCAAAATCCGCCCCCTCTTGCCCCATGTGAACGGGGCCTTATGCTGCAAAATGACATCAATGTTTTTAAAGCTTAAAATACAAGCAAATAAAGCAAAATATTGAAAGTGTAGCCAATAACCTTCAAGGAGACAGTTATAAAAGATAGAAGTAGAATGAGAACACAAACTAGACAGTTGAAAGATAAAAAGGCATATTGGAAAAGGTGGCAAAAAAAAAAAAAAATCAAAATATAAGGTGTCACACAGGAATGGGGTACAGAGAAGGAAGACATATAGAGATTACAAGAGAGTACACGCAAAGACTTCAAAAGAGTTGCAAAGTAAAACAGTCATGGGATTTCATGGGAAAATCAGTCATGGGAATTGTATGGAATAAAAAGTAACTCCAATCAATAAAATACAAGGGATTTTTTTTGAAGATCAGCAGAAGCAAGGATTGATTTTACTCTGTACTACAATGTAGGGTCTTCTAAGTGATCACTGGCCACTGAAAATATTGATATCAAGTCTTATGCATTACAGGAGTTCATTTTATTTCATGGCCAACAACTGTAACTGGTCAGTTTCTGCAGACTATCTCTATTAAATTGATTATACATACATTATATAATACATATATTACAAAACGACATTTTCTGAAATGTTATAATACTGGACACAATAATATTGTAAAAGGTTCCAGATTGATCAGAGCAATATTAGACACGATAAAATGGTGATTCAGTTATATATAACTTTTAAGATATTTTTTCAAAATAATAAAACTATAAAACTAGTGAAGTGACTGAATTCATGTTATAGGAAGTCTGCCATCAGGAAATTGGACATCGAACCAGTCGTAGAGCCTTATAGGGCACATGTTATGATATTGCTCAGCACCGTGGCTGGTTTGATATTAAGTTTTTTAGTGACAGACTCTCTTAAACGGGACCTTTCATGTCCTCAGGCACATTCGGTTTTATATACCGCTAAGAAGCCAACAGTGTGCTGAATTCAGCGCACTGTCAGCTTTCCCAGTTTGTGCCCTGGGGAAGAAATATCGGTAGTGTTGCCAATGTCTGCCCACTGTCAGAAGGGCGTTCCTGAAAGTCTAGCTTAGCTGTGAGGAACGCCCCCTGACAGTACTCCTCCATAGCTCTGTAGTGTCAGAGAGAGCATTCCTTACCACCCAGTTATGAGGCTAAACTATGAGTAAGGCCCCCCCCCCCCTTCCGACTGTACTCATACAGGCGCAATACGGTCGTGCAGTTCTCTACAACAAAATGGCAATCAGACATGCGCAGTACCGTTCAGAACAGATTTTAATGGCAGGAGCAAGAATAGAGAAGATATGGGCGGTACAGGATGTCAGGAGGAAGAGGGCATACGAAGGACAAGCAATGGCGTTTCTGAGGTATGACCGGGTGCTCAGAGGCCCTCTTAGGCTCTGTTCACAATAGTGATGGTTTTTACTCCATGTGGGTTTCAATAAGATAATCCTTTAATAGTCCCACAGTGGGGAAATTTCAGTATGTTACAGCAGCAGAGTAATACAGATACAGGATAATACACAGTAATATATTACGGAAGGAGACACACATAAGCCGAGAAGAGAAGATATACTAGGAGTCCATAGCAGCTAAGGAACAGAAGAAGAAAGAAGGAAGACTTCATAATAATAATCATTACTTTTCTGTGCGAAGTGATCTTCGCTTGGTCTGATGTAGATTATACAGCCTGGTCGCAGTTGGAAGGAAGAACTTGCGATAGCGCTCCTTCTCACGCTTGGGGTGAAGCAGACGGTCACTTACAGTGCTGCTAAGGGCCATCAAGGTCTCATACATGAGGTGGGATTTGTTCACCCGCATGGAGGTCACCACGGACAGTATCCTTCTGTCACCCACCACCTGTACTGGGTTCAGGGGGCTCCCCAGGACAGAGCTGGCCCTTCTGATCAGCCTGTCAAGTCTATTTCTGTCCCTGGTTGATATACTGCTCCCCCAGTAGGCCACAGCGAAAAAGATGGCTGAAGCAACCACAGAGTTGAAAAAGGCCCTAAGAAGTGGCCCCTGGACTCCGAAGGCCCTCAGCCTCCTGAGCAGGTAGATCCTGCTGTGACCCTTCCTGTGCAGCACATCCAGGTGATCAGCCCAGTCCAGTATATTATTGAGGATCACGCCCAGATACTTATAGGTCCTGACTATCTCAATGAATGTCCCTTGGATCTACACCGGGGTCGGAGCACTTCTCCGTTTACTAAAGTCCACCACCATCTCCTTGGTCTTCCCAGCATTAATCCTGAGGTGATTCTGCTGACAAAGTCCGGGTTTAAGTCTCTGTATTCCCTATCGTCGCCATCAGTGATAAGGCCGACTATAGCAGAGTTATCGGAGTTCTTCTGTAAGTAACAGCTGGATGAGTTGTGCCTAAAGTCAGCAGTGTACCGTGTGAAGAGAAATGGGTCAAGAACTGTACCTTGTGGTGCCCCCGTACTACAGATCACAGTGTCAGACACACAGTCCTGGGCTCTCACATACTGAGGGCGGTTTGTCAGGTAGTCTAGGATCCAGTAGGACAGGTGATGATCCACTCCACCAATAGCTTTTGAAAACAAGAATAGTGTAGTTTACAGGGTCATTCTTGCCTTACAACAAAACAAAAAATAATAGAAACACTGATCCTGTTATAACTAAATGAGACAAAATCAGTCATGATGCTAATGTGAACAGTGTCTTAAAATATTATTCATGTCCCTACAATAATTCCTTATGAAACCTGCAAGTGATATAGAATAGCTATAATATGCTTTTTCACTTTATAAAATGCAAAACTGTGTATAATACATTTTGTTTCCATATGTGACATACTAAACTTCTAAACTCCAGCCATTTGTCTACAGTCTGTAATTATCACGTACAAAGTCAAGGGCAAACAACTAAAGGCTGCAGTTTTTCTGGCTGAAGACACTAATTTACTATGAGATACATCAATATGGTAAAGACCTTTTTATTTAGAAATAATAAGGGGTCTCCGAACTGCACAAGACTTGGTGTCTTTCAACAGAATTGCCCATTTTGTTAACACTTGCAGTCTATGCATTGTTAATAAATGCAAGCACAGGAAGAAAGTTCTTTGCATATATAAAAGGATACAATACGTGGGCCACATTTCTATTAGCACCATGGTGTTTATCTCGCTGATGGATTAATACTTCATATTACAAAGTAACAATGTAATCATTTATCAAGATTTCGGAAAGTAAATGTTATCCTATTAAGGTCTCTTCATTTTTCCATGTACAAGAGCTTGCAGTGCACATGAGCACTTTAATTTGGAGCTTAAGAATAAGTGCTCAGCTCTCAGAAAATTAGAGAAAATCATCAAGCTCATTGAGTTTTACTCCTTTTTTAATGAAGAATTTACCAGAACTAATATTTCTGGTTCTGAAAATCCCTGCAACCAGTGCAACACAGGACAAAATGCCCTCTATGGAGTAAAAGACTAAGGGGCCGTTCACAGGGAGTAACACGTCATGAATTTAGGCACGTATACACGTATCAGAGCGCGGTGCTTCAAAACAGATCCCATTCATTTCAATGTGTCCTGGCATACGCGTGATACACATTGAAATCAATGGGAAGCCTTGTAACCCATTGATTTCAATATGTATCATGAATGGGATCTGTTTTGAAGCGCTGTGCTCTGATACTTGTTTACGTTCCTGAATGCGCGGTGCGTTACTCCGTGTGAACGGCCCCTAATACTGTGAAGAGGAACGTTCACCCGACAATAATGTAGAGCTGTGAGGCCAGCCCCTTTGACAGTGCAGTGATATTGGTACTGAAATTAACGGTTCTGGAGCACAAGTGTGTAACATGGCACATCTTAGAGGAAATATAAATTAAATTCAAGGAAACCTCCATTTTACACCGTAGCTGTTTCACCTGGGTCCTTGGCATTTGACCCTTTTGCCACATAAGAAGACAACAGTGCTGTACAGTTATAAATGGCACATCTTAGGGCGGGTTCACACTTGCACCCGAACTCCGTTATGCAGGTTTCCATTTCCTGCCTGAGAAACTGGACAGGAGACGGAAACCGGCAGGCACTTTTCAAACCCATTCATTTGAATGGGTTTGAAAAGTGTCTGGCCGTGAGCGCCCGTGAGCGTTTTGAGCACTCCGCAGCGAAACCGTTTTTTTTTTAAACTGGACACAAAGTCAGACATGTAGGACTGCATGTACGATTTTTTAAAAAATGTTGTCACCGTGGAGACAACAAAATGCTCACTGGCACTCACCGGCGGGCAGTGAATGCAGGTTTCTGTCTTCTGCCGGCAGAAAACGGAAACCTGCATAACGGAGTTCGGGCGCAGGTGTGAACCCGCTCTTAGAGGATATGTAAGGTTGTCTTTAACAATGGTGAGGAAAATCTCAAGAAAAATGGCAGTCCTCATAATCATGTACAGAAAAAAAATATTACAATCAGAAAATCACATCAGATTACTAAGTTACACATTGATTTTAATACATTTTAAAATATGGTGGAACATTCCCTTTGATATAAATTAAATTCAAGGAAACCTCCAGGCACATTTTACACCGTAGCTGTTACACTTGGGTCCTTGGCGTTTGACCCTTTAGCCACATAAGAAGACATCAGTTCTGTACAGTTATAAATGGCACGTGTTGAGTGGGCGGCGTTCATGCCCTGGAGCTTCACTTTTGTTTTTCACAACGTCCTAACACAGCACAAAGGATAGTAAAGATAGTATCTCTCTGTGGTATTTTGATTTGGCATTGAATCCCTCAGATTCAGAATACAGATATTAGAGTACATTTTGCCTGGAGTGTTGCTTTAAGATAAAAGTCATTCCAGTCTTTAGTCACCAAAGACCGTATAGCCTAGAAATTGTGACATTTACCACCAGCATTAATGGATTTAAAACAAGAGCATTTCACTATATCTCTAAGCTACTAATATTAATGTTTACAATTTCCATGTCTAGTATAATGAAGAAATTTAAGCCATATTAATAAATGTACTGCAAACCATTGCTAGCCTCCAGGCAATAAGGGATTATAGTGTTAAGCAGAACCCAGAAGAAAGCGCTGCAATATGTTTAATTCTCAAGCAAGTCTAATTCCTATTAATTCTCTTCTGCCTTTTATTTAGGTTCAAGAAAGAAACCCATGCTGGCCGTACAATTCATTCAAGAGAAGACATCCCATGGGACATAAGAAACGCAGGACAATCCGAGTATCTGCACTGAGATGTCACCTCATTTCTAGGTCATTGTGTTGCAGGAATGAAGAATTTGCCGCTGTGCTATGTGGAGAGGATTCCCTCAACGCTTTAGCTTAGTCATGAATAGGTCAGGGGAAGGAGGGAGAGATTTCCCGGCTACTACCCTTGGGTTTGTACAGCTGGGGTTTTCAGCCTTCAGTGGATGTAACAGAAAGGAATCTGATCCGTAGCTATAATCACATAACAGGAATACAATAGCTGAAATCAGATACTACGCAGATAAGTAATAAAGGAACACCTAGCAGTAAACACTTGGCAGTAGAATCGGAAACAATTATGTAATCACATTTGTATTACACCTGTGATACTGTAACTAAATTCACTTCAAGTGATTGTCAACAAAGTGGATCCAATTACTCCGAACGGGAAAGATGTTATCGCAGAATCCTTGTGAACATCTGATTTCTACCCTTCCTTTCAGCAGAAATGTGGAAAATATAGTAACATTGTGTCAAATCCTTCGAAACATCCCCTAAAGTAACCACAGATAAAAAGTAAAAACTTGACTTAGAACACCTTAGTTAGTATTCTTGAGTCTTAAAGAGGTTCGATAGCCGGCTTCCTTCCACCTGTCAGTTACTGCCTAGCACTGCCCGGGGCTCCCTAAGCTCTTCTCCACAAAGTCTCTCATTGCCAGAGAACGACTCTTAATTAGTTTCTTGTCTTCAGAAGAATAACAACAAAAATAGCGATTGAAGACTTTTCCTATTTTTACCTGACGCCGGTCAATAATCTTTCTATAGGCGATTCAACATCTAATGTAGGATTTTTTTTTTTTCATTTCGATTGAGGTGCCCCATACTTCCATAAAGTGTGTGCAGGTCATCATTACTGGAATTGGTTCTATCAGAAAGATGAGAGCTCCCAGCTCAAATGCTTTCATCTTATACCTGCATTGATCTTGCACATTGGGAGCAATGGCATCCCTGGAAAGAATGGGAAGACCTTGTTAGTGTAGCTATGTCACTGGGACTATTATCAGATGACTAGGCTTTACAAGGGAGAATTACAACTAAAGTTTTAATCAGCCATAATAAGTTGTTATCCATAAAGCAGAAGATAAGGACATACAGTATATAGGTAATTCATGGTAAACAGTAATCTGTTATGCTTGAAATTGCAGTCAAACAGTGACATTTACGGCTGAGGTACAGAGGTAATGGGCTACAAAGAGTACCGCAGATAATACATACCATATAATAGGCACCTGTCAAAGCTGCTAGTGACATTTGATACATAGAGTATATATAAACTCTAAACACTTGAATTTCTTATAAAACAAATACACAATATCTCGGAATGTTATCAAAACTATTGACAGGCTGCAATTCACAACACAACCAATGGGTGGCAGCACAAAGATGCATATAGGATAAATATCTTGTGAATTCATGGTTTGTTTGTTTGTTTGTTTGTTTTTTTTAAATAATTATCTCACCAAATGATTAAAGAAAAACATATCGGTAAGAAGTAAGGACATATGAAGTCAGCGATAAATGACTTTCATAGTTTAAAGTGATGCAACAAGTCCATCTACAGGAAGGCATAGGCTTTATCTTACATCACTCTGTAGGTACCTGCAGCTATAAAATGTGCCACAAATAGCGGAAAAGCTGCGTTATTTACTACAGATTTTGTTGCATCTTTGGAGCCAACGAATGGAGGGCTTCACAATGAATGAGAAGTGCTTAGACTTCTACCTTAGCTAAATTCACTCAATAAAACAGCTTTGGACTAGGATCATGGCAGTAGAAGACATTGTCTGCACCCAGTAGTGACACATCACATATTATGGTGGGATACAACTTGCCACACAATATTGTGTTTGTTACTGCTGTATTATTACTATACAATTTACTTTCTATCATTGCAGAAGTCTTGCTGGATATACCGTAGTACACGTCTCAGTGCGTACTGACATTTCTAAAACTGCAAGAGGTCGAACTGACATTAGACAGGTATAAAAACACGTATGTTAGAGTAAAGTGATCATCACATTGCCATTATTTTTTGCCTTTTAATGCATCTGACACTTTACAGATGATATGCGGATTGTCAGGGTTTGAGTTATTATAAATGCAAGAATAATGCTGCATACAGTGCTTTTCTGTACTTAATAGAATTCTCCACAAAGAATCCTAATGCACATGTGAATAGAGCCTTAGTTCACCACTGAACTTCAAGACGTTTTCCCTTGAACATAACCATATTTAAAACCGTAGACAATTAAAGGTGTTATTCCATTTCCAATGGATAGTGCTATGAGTGTAGTAACTTTCTATACTCAGACATGATTTCCTTATTGTAGTCAGGTTATTTTCTCATGTATGTATTGTCCCTGTCTGAGAACTTGATCAAAATAAGGCCTCGTTCACATCTGTGTTGGAAATCCGTTCGGGGGAGTCCACATAAGGATCCCAGAATGGACTACCGAACGCATTTGCAAGTGTGTGCAGTGAAAGCACACAGACCCCATAGACTACAATGGGGTCCGTGTGCTTGCCTTGCGCTGCCCACATGAATCATGCGGACAGTAAAGTAGATTGTGAAGTACTTTCCTGTCCATATGTTCCCTGCGGAGATCTCTTGGCAAGGACATGGACGCCATTATAGTCTATGGGGTCCGTGTGCTTTCACTGCACACCGCTTCCAAAATCATTCGGTAGTCCATTCAGGGGGTCCCCATGCGGACTCCCCACGAACGGATTACCAAATGCAGATGTGAACGAGGGGTAAGGGTATCATGGCTGGGTTTCTGACAAGTCCAGACCATAAAGGATTCCTACAATCTTGGCCATATGCATTGGTACCAAAGCAAGACACCAGACTGTTACCACTGAGATGATTAGAGAAAATCTTTAAATTATTTATATTTGCAAAAATATTTCACTTTTAATGTAAATGTATTAATGGGAATGGGATATTCAATGTGATGAAATCTAAAAATCTTGTAAGTGTATGAACGCTTTTGATAATCTTTGATAAATATTCACAATTGCACCGTACACAAATTTTGGTGAAAAGTTCAATGTGAATTGCTTCCTGACATTTCTGTCAGGTGAAGTGTTTGGTTGATTTGAGATGTTAAAGGACTTGGAGAAGGAGAGAGACTTCCAGAAAGCATCTTGTTATCCACAGACTGCTCCTTGTAGTGTGCCAATCATGACTGCCTGCTACGACTACCACAGGGCCATTACTGGGCTGCAGCATCTACTGATTTGGTTACAACACCGAATATATAAAATCAAAGCCGACTCCATAAAGTAAAACAAGGGCTTTGTCATCTGTCAAGAAAATCAAGGAGATGTGATTGAAAAAGGCACTTTCTCTCAAGAGTCTGGCACCTGATTTTAGATGAGACGAGAGAAAACATGAAGACTGATGCACATTCTATAATATCTTATGCCATATCAACATTGCAGATATTCAGTTTTACATCACTGATGTAAGAGACATGATTGCAGATACATGCAGGCCTGTGAGATATAATACTAGGATGGCAATCATACTCCTACACAAAGAAGAAATACACTTACATTAAACTGCTACAGGGCACCTGAGAGACAGTGGACTTGTGCTACAAAATGCAGAAACACTCCTAGCTGACAGTCCAATAGATCTATGACAGGTAACTAAGTTTGACATTACAAGACATTTTTTCCCCCCTATCAGTATGTCTTTTTGGAGTATGGGAGGAAACCCATGCAAACACAGGGAGAACATACAAGCTCCTTACAGATGTTGTCCTTGGCAGGATTCGAACCCAGGACTCCAGAGCTGCAGTGCGAACCACTAAGCCACCGTGCTGCCCAAGAAAAAACCTTTTCACAGAAAGTTAACTATTTCCATGGCTTTTGTTGTGTTTTGTGATAGGAAATCATGCTGCATCAATGTAACGATAAACTTACTTACATCTGTATTGAATCCTTTTATTAAAATCACTACTATACCCTTGTTTAAAGGGAGTCTGTCACCAGGGTGAAGCATATTAAACTAGCAACACAGATAGGTCAGGCTCACCATAATGTAACGCCTTTTTTTTTCTATGAAAACTCATGACTCCTCTGCCGAGATATTTATTTATCTCACAATAAAAAATTTGGAGCACCAAGGACAGCTTCATTGCTCCAAACTGCTAAGCCCCAGGTGGCTCTAATATGTCCTGCTACCCTCCTCTGTTCTCTGAGTGACAGGGCCAGGGAGCTATGCTGAAATGTCACTGGCTATGCTGACATGTCACCGGCAATGCTGATATGTGTAGGGTGTAACAGTTTGGACTAACAGAGCCACTCTCGGTGCTTAAACCAGTCTTTTGCATATCGTGAAATAAATCGCGGCCATTTTCTTGTGGCTGGCGAGCATATGCAGTCAGCTTTGCAGTAGGCCCGAGGCCTAGAAGTTTGAAGCCAACCCCCAGAAGAAGACACGTGAAGAGGACGTTCCTGCAGAAGATGGAAGCGGCGCTGGAGAGTTCTCTTGCAGCATTGGGGACGCCCCCAGTGCTGTTTCAGTGCTGGGGCCTGCCCCCAGTGCTGTGAGAGAACTCATTTGCATACCGGTGAAAAACGTGATTTTAATTGAACGGCGGGGCGGAGAAGACATCTAAAGGTACGAGAAGAATAGCTTTTATTAAGGCTGTTCCGTCGTGTCAATGAGAAAAAAAAAAAAAGGTTTTTAATGGTAGAATCCCTTTAAAGACTTTCTTTATACAAGGGCATAGTAATAATTTTGATGAAAGGACTCAATAGAGATGTAGCAAAGTTTATCATTACACAACAAGAGTCATTGAAATTCATCGAAAACGTTAATTTTGTGTTCCACGGTTATGTCTTAACGTTAAGTGCAATGTCAAACTTTGCTCCCTTTGCTATCTATGTATAACTCTCATAGATCTCTTGTTGTATAGATGAATTTGTCATCTAACCCTATGAGGTGATTCTGCAGGTTGGATAAATGTCAGGCAAACATATTGATTTTGGCACAATCGTTCAACAATCTAATGTTGAGGACCTGCCGAATTTCACGTGTCCAATTATTTGTTCATGTGAGTGATCAGCTGCTACCAGAGGGGTCTGACAGTGACTTAAAGGGGATGTATCATCATTTTAAAAAAAATAAAATCTTAAAATCAGAGCATAAAATATATTACTTTTTTTGACAAATTTTTATTTTATAATTTTATTTTAGTTCTGTTTTCTGTACATGATAATGGGAGGCTGCCATCTTGCCTGAGCCTCTCCTCTGCTCTGTTCACACCTCATCTGTTTACCAGCTTAGACACATGCCGGTACAAGGACTCCTAGCATTATAGTTTACTGTGCTGTTAGGAGGCCTTGGCTCCCAGCAACATACTGTTTCCGTAGTGATTACAGTACAGTCCATTAAACATGGTGGTGTGAATGGCCACCAAATTAGAATATCATTGAAAAGATAATTCATTTCTAAAAGTGAGCCTCAAATATTTTATATATTCATTGCACACAGATCCATTTCATGCATTTATTTCTGGGAATATTAATGATAATAGCTTACAGCTAATGACCCAAAAGTTACTATGTGAAAAAAAAACAGAATATTATACAAGACCAACTTATAAAATGGTTTTCAGTACAGAAATGTTGGTCTACAGCCTTTATGCCTCTCCAGCAAAGACAGCAAACAGGAATCAGCGAGAGTTCGACCAACACACAGCAAACTTGCCAGTTCTCCAGGGAGTCTCATAAGCTTTTATGGACATGCATATTAGAAAAACGTCGGCCACGTCTGCAAATTTCTGCTGGGCAAGTCTACTGTGATGTGCATGGTGGTGTTCTAACTTTACATCAGGGTTAAGAAGGATGAGGCATGTTAAACTTTATGTCTGACTCTTGTCTTCTTAGGCCTGGCTCACATCAGCGTTTGAGTTTCCGTTCAGGGAGTCCGTTTGGGAACCCCCCTGAAAGGAAACCTATACACATTAAAAACATGTGGAGAGAAAAGTGTACTTTTCTCTCCACATGTTTTGTGCAGACATTGAGCGAAAACCACACAAACTCCATTACAGTCTATGGAGTCCGCTTGTTTTCCGAGATAACCGATTTTAAGCGGACTCCCTTAATGGAAACCTGAACACTGATGTGAACTGGGCCTGAGAGAAGTCTGGCAGTGACTTACACCCTTTTCCCCATTCAGAGCACAACCCCATTCAGAGGGGTTTTTTGGGGCACTGATGACCTATCCTTTGGATAGGTTATTAATGGGGCTGAATGGGACTCGTTCACATCTACTGCAACACCCTTCTCCATGGACTCCCAGCAAATATCCTTGCCCCCCTCCAGTCCACCTTAAACTGCGCTGCCCGCTTAATCCACCTCACCCCCCGATCTTCATCAGCTGCTCCCCTCTGCCAGTCCCTCCACTAGCTACCTATAGCCCAGCAAATTGAGTTCAAGTTATTAACGTTAACATTCAAAGCCATCCACAATCTGGCCCCTCCATATATCTCTGAACTAATCTCCCACTACCTGCCCACACGTAACCTCAGATCCTCTAATGACCTCCTACTCCGCTCTGCTCTCATCCGCTCCTCACACAACCGTCTCCAAGATTTCTCCTGTGCATCCCCCATACTCTGGAACTCCTTACCAAAACACATAAGACTGACCCCCACAATCACAGGATTCAAGAAGGCCCTGAAGACTCACCTATTCAGGAAGGCCTACAACCTCCAATAACACTATCATCACACCACCATCTGAACTGTCTCCCCCCTCTCCTTCTATCTCTACCCCCTTCCCTCATAGATTGTAAGCCCTCACGGGCAGGGTCCTCTATCCCACTGTGACAATCGGTCATTGTTAGTATTATATCTACCTGTATATTTTGTGTATTGTATGTAACCCCCAAATGTAAAGCACCATGGAATTAATGGTGCTATATAAACAATATTAATAATAAAATTATCTGTGCCCGGTCTCCATTCTGCAGGTTTCCGTTTCGTGCACAAAACAGGGCAGGAGACAGAAACCTGCCGGAATCTTTCCAAACCCATTCAAATGAATGGGTTTGAAAAGTGTCCGGCCGTGAGCACCGGTGAGCGTTTTATGCTCTCCACGGCGAAACCATTTTTTTTTTAACCTGGACACAGAGTCGGACATACAGTACTCTGTGTCTGGTTTAAAAAAAAAAACGGTTTCGCTGCGGAGAGCTCACAATGCTCACCGGCACTCACGGCCAGACTCGGCATGACAGGTTTCCATCTTCTGCATGAAGAAGACAGAAACCTGATAACAGAGTCCAGATGCTGGTGTGAACCCAGCGTAAGCTGTAACACCAAGGACAGCTGCTTTTACATTGTATGGCGGTGTGTCTAGTATAATAATTATAATAAATATTACCTTATTTTTTCAGTGCCATCATATTTCACAGCACCTTACAAATCAGAGGACACATGAACATACAATATTTCACATTACTATTTGACAAAGAATTCACGTATCAAACAATAGGAGTGAGGGCCCTGCTCACGAGAGCTTATAGTCTATGAGGAGGTAGGGGGACACAAGAGGTCAGAGAGCATGTTTGATACAGTGGTCCAGTCATCTTTTAATAAATAAAGTCACATAACTAAAGCTGTATTAGGCTGTCAGCAGCTAGCATCTGTGAGTATGCAGAAACTAAGTGCATGAAGTGCAGGGTAACTTCTAGGGGTCAGGTCCTGAGGAATGGATAGTGTAGAATAACAAATGTTAGCTTAGTGTGAGGAGGTGTAGGACAATATGATCAGATCACGTAATAAACCTGCCTAATAGAGGTCATTTTAGTGCATGTTTGAATCTACTGTATTTGGGGGATTCATATAATTATCCAGGGTAAATCATTCCAAAGCCCTGCTGCAGCTCAAGAAAAGTCTTGGAGCCAGGAATAGGATGTTCAGATAATAGAGGATACAAGTGTAAGATTTTTGGCAGAACAGGGAGTAGTATTAGGGTGGTAGATAGTAATGAGGGAGGAAATGTAGGGAGATGCTATAGGTAGATTTATGGGTGAGTGTATTTTATATTGTATTGTGTAGTAGAAAGGCACAAGGTAGCTGCGTCTGTATACCGCTATGACAGAAAGATGAGTCTAACGGCTGTATTCATGACAAATTGTACATGGGAGAGTTTAGTATGCAGAAGCCCGACTTGCAGAGAATTTCAATAGTCAAGACATGAAAAGAGGGTGGATTCTAGAGATGTCTTGAAGTGAAGTTGACAAGAGCGAGCAAGTGTCTGAATATGTGGTGTGAAGATGAGATCCAAGTCAAATACCACATCAACACATTGGACATACTACTTTGGTGTAATAGTAAGACCACAATCAGAAATGGAGATATCAGGGTTAGGTTAGTTAGTAGATAGAGGAACACAAGAAGTTCAGTTCTTAAAGAATTCAATTTCAGATAAAGAGAAGACATAATTTGAGAGACAGTCTGATATTCTATAATAGTTCAGGGATGATGTCACAGGATGAGGTATATAGTATATTATATGTAGAAAAGAGGCTACAGCGATTGACTCAATTGTTTTTACTTCTCAGTAACTTTCGCCGTTCCCATAATATAGTAGAGCTATGTAAAGCTACTGATAACAGAATATAGTAGGTTGTCCCATAACCCAGATTCAACCCTTCTACAGTTCGCAAACTCAGTTCTATGACAGTCAAACTAAATGGCAACTCTAAATCTTACGAAGAAGTCACCAAGGATTCTGTCTTCCAAGCCATGTGACAAGTCTACCCTGCAGGGTGCTATTTAGGCATGTAAACGGATCAAAGCGTATTTATTACATGGAAAAAAGGGATTTTTAATCTGAACATTGAGCGGGAAATAATTAGCTGTCATGTCTATTATTAGGTGAATAGTTGGGGAAACCATGGTTGCTTAGACAAAACTACAGAAGATTGAGCTGTAAATCAGTGATCTCCCTGCTGTGTGTGACAAATCAAAGCCACGCGGCTCTCTACAGGCGGCAGACTACGACTGTGGTAGCCACTAATTACATTTCACGTCTTCTTCAATATTGCCTCCCGTGGGTATGAGGATAAGCAGTGCCTTGGAAATATTGCACACTCACCACTACCCGAATGATCGTATTTTACCCTAAGACACGGTTCCTCTGCCGGAGCCTCATTTATAGAATGAGCCCTGTGTCTTCTCACTCAGACCAGTTTCATAAATATCACAGATACTGCTTTATGGTGCCAAGGGACTGCCATGGGGATTTCTACACTGTCACATCCATGCTGTGCTGTGGCAGATGTAACTAAAGCAGCGGGGCATAAATGATTCAAGAATAGGAAGAATTTAATGTGTATAGGAGGGTGCAGCAGAGACTGTGAGGAATGGGGTATAATGGCAAACATCATTTCCCCATCAAAACTGCAACCTTCACTCAGAAGAAAGTGTGCTGATTTAAGTGCAAGAGGCATGACTAGACTAATCTTGTTATACACGCTTCCTGAGCAAGTCAGCACACCATAGCAGAACACATGAGGAGGCAAGAAGTAGAAGCTTGAAAGCTTTCCTGTTAGAATGGCCTCAGACTGTCACACGCGGGTAAGGGAGAGATGCCGTGTGAGTCATGCGGGGTGATGTATGCTGAGTTCTGCACATTTCAATAGACATATCAACATTATCACATCCCGGCCTGTCCTCCGGCAAAGCTTAATTAATGTTGTGCTAAAAAGTGGGAGTTCATGGGCTGGTGATTAAATAAGAAGAAGTGGGCTAAGAAGATGGCACTTAGCGAAATATCACTGCAGTGACTGCCATGTAACAATCATTAGCTGCTCATATTAACTAGAACTGAAAGCCAGAAGTCAGCAAGGCTCTGTGACCTCATCTCAGTGTTATCAGCAGTGTGAGAGACATGGCACAAGGTGACTGAGCAGAAACATTGTCATATAATTAATATCTGGTGCCTATTTGTAAGTAAAATGATCACTTATAGATCACTTTAGGACCAATACCCTCTATGAGATCACTTGGGACCAATACCATTCCCCAGCAAGAGGGTCTTAAGCCCACTGTTCCTCCTCACCCACGTGACCATGGTGAAGGAAGTGTGTATGGAGTAGTGGATGGGCACATGCACTGCCATTATATGCAAACTCTTTCAACACTGTGGGGCTAGATGGATGCTATAATGTTCTTTCAAAATTAAGAAGTTTTCTGTTACTCAACGGAGGAAATAAGGAATAACTATACTAAAACAGTGGGATATTAAAGCAGTTATAGGGAGGGTTCACAGCTGAGCTTGATCTCCGCTTTGTGGGTTTATGTCTTCTGCCTGAGAAACTGGACAGGAAACAGAAACTCGGCAGTCAGTGTCCGCCTGTGAGCATCTTCTGTTGTCAGCGGCGAAACTGTTTTTTTTAACCGGACACGAAGTCCTGCATGTCCGATTATGTGTCCGGTTAAAAAAAAACAGTTTCGCTGCGGAGAGGCTGAAGACGCTCACGGGTGAACACTTTGCAAACTGATTCAAATGAATGGGTTTGAAAACTGACTGCCGGTTTCCGTCTCCTGTCCAGTTTCTGTCCTGCAAAGCGGAGACCGGGCGCAGGTGTGAACCCGCCTATAAACAATGGGAGGAGATTCCTATTACCTAAATGCAAGACACTATCTGACGTACCAGTGGCACATTTTTAGTGCATGGCTGAGATTTTTTTTCTTTACCAAAATTACACCTCTTTTTTGGCTTTACACCCTGTTTGCCACTTCTTGAGACAGTGGGCAGAGCGTGGCAGGGATCTACACTGATTAGACTTTGCACCAGAAAACTGGTGTGAGTTACAGTTGAAATCCAGCCCTTGACTGACATAGATTCCAATATTGGTAAAAGAGACTTCCCGAGATGTTCCAGTATTACTAGGAGTAGGGAATGTCAGTCTTAATAAATTCCCTCCAATAACTTAGTTTCCTAGGACTCTTTGCCCTTACTGGCATATACCTGTGTGTGACATGATGGTACTAGCAGAACAAGCCCTTATACTATACTACATTCTTTGCAAAGCTGCATCAATATAAAACAAATTTGCATATATTGCACGTATATAACAAGGTATCATACATCAGCGATAATATACTCCATTGGCACTGATCTATATTCAGCTCTGATTAATAAGGGTCTATGTCCAAGACGTTCCGCTACCAGTGAGTATAAGTAACCATTGGCATGGGGACATGGAACCCGGCAATATAATTATGCTCTTTGTCTCATCCTTTTCAAACACTTTTGGCTTGATATCAGTCTTGTGACAATGATAGCAAGATGGCACTGATGGGACACTTGGAACAATAGCGCTTTTCAGCATTGTGAAACTATGGCCAAGACAAAGGATACCATGCAAACTTATTGCTGGGGGTAACAAATTAAGACCAGAAAGGAAGAAAAAATCCTGGTACCTTGTTATGTACAAATGTATTTTAATAAAACCTTGCGATTTCACATATATCTCTGAGCATCTAGTAACACTGAATCTTCCACATCCTCCTGTTAAGAGGCTGAAGCCGCACTGAATGAGCTGTAAAAATCCCTCTAAAGCTATTACTGGAGCTGACATAATGATAAAAATCCTCTATAAATTCATCAAGAAAGGCTGCAATGTTGGATTACAGCAAAATGAAGAATTTTTGACTAACTGTGACACGCGGCTACTGTGGAATCATTACGTGTGTGAAATATTTTACTGTGACGTTCCAGTTTTCTTTGTATCAGTGCAGTCATTGCGTTAAGTAATAGTCTCCCTGCAAATAAGGCTTGATTTCCTTTTATTCCTATGAAATATGTACGAATGAATGGTACTCTTTTATCCTGTTTAGCACTGACAATCTGATGTGAATCCATTACTAGCACAGCCGTCTCTATTTGTCACATCTCATCTCAAGCTGTGGTTCACCAAAATACAAACATTACTACGTACATAAATTTACAACTCGCGGAAAACCGTACAGTCAGAAATTTACTGGAGTTGTATGGAATTTGTGAAATAAAGAACCTATCGTATAAGGGTAAAGTCAGCCAGGCTTGATTTTATTGGGCCCAGTTGACTCTCCAATGTGGATGGGGATGTGCCAGTTCTCCCTAAACAAAGAAAGCAGAAATGGATATGGTGAGATAAGCTGCTCACTCTTGTATGAGGAAAAAGTATGTTTTTGTACTGTGTTAGCCAGTGGGTATGAAAATAAAAAACAAAAAACTTGAGAGTCTTCAGCAGTTGATACCTTTTTTAATGGCTAACTAATAATGATGACAGATTACAAGCTTTCAAGTATAGTTAAAAACCTGAGGTAGAGGCCGAGATCCTCGAAAGCTTGTAATCTGTCATCATTATTTGTTAGCCATTAAAAAAAGATATCACCTACTGAAGACTCAAGTTTTTTTGTTTTTTTTTTTTTTCACTCTTGTACATGGAGTAGTTGGCTTATTGAAGGTTTATGGGGGTTTTATAAACAACTGGAACATTTTTAGTCCTGCAGTTCTGGTGTAATGTTTGTCGCATGCTGTTTTGTAGTTGGCCTGGACATTTCTGCACACTAATATGCCGTATGTAAAACACGTCCTGCTGCTCCAGATCTTGTTTTAGCGGATGTCCCCACCGCACGTGAACACGAAGGTCAATCAGGAGCCTCAGCAGCCTATAGAGAGGACACGGGACGTCAGAGGTAATGTATGCAGGTGATGTACCAGTTACTTTACCTCAGTCTGACTTTGGCTTTTTTACTGACTACATCTCTGACTATTCCTCTGGTGCAAGAAGTTATGATTAGTAGATCAAAGGCAATTTTAAAACTATGAAAACTCTATTTACCTACATGACCATACAACCCCCACCCGTCTCTTCCAGCATTGCACTATGGCCCACCCCGCCAGGAGTTCATACATCTGTATGCTCGCATGACCACTACAGTCAATCACTGGCCACTTTTATATATGGTAAGAGACCATTGATGCCAGTCATTGACTGCAATAGGGATGTGTGAATAGCATACTGTCAAAAATATACTGGGTATAATGGGGGTAACAATTCCACAATAACTGGAGACTTAGAGGTTGGAGACCCATGCTCTGAGACAAACACTATCCAATGCTTAGAGATGTGATCGCCAATACTTTATGCATGCAAAGACATAAGATAGACAGACAGACAGACAGACAGACAGACAGACAGACAGACAGACAGATAGATAGATAGATAGAGGATTGATAGATAGATAATAGCTAGATAGGAGATAGATAGATAGATAGATAGATAGATAGATAGATGATTGATAGATAGCTAGATAGATAGATAGATGATTGATAGATAGGAGATAGATAGATAGATAGATAGATAGATAGATAATTTTAATATTTGCTCATACAACTAAATGCAACACTGTAACAAGGCAGAAAAGTTACAACAGTAAACTGCTGCGGCATAAAACAAAACCTTCAAGAATTAATGGGGGATAAGTAGTAAAGGTCAATTAGAATAATTAAAAGGTTAGCCCGGATAATGTATTGTGATTGGCAAGCACTGTATGTTATTCTACAATCACTGGTTCACAAAAATGCTGTCACCGTGCTATGCTGAGGCATGGGGACGTGGGAGGAAGCTGTTATTACTACCTCCATTGCTGATAATAGGACTCTGTGTGTTCCTGCGTGTTTAACTGCTAAGATATCTGCTTATGTGCCTGCCTGTTATTTAGAAACATTAAATCTGCTGCTGCTTGGGGGACTTTTAGCGAGAGGCTAATACATTCTAGGCTCTTATTCAGATTTAAGCATGCAGACCTGTCAAAAAAATGTCCCTCACTGCCTTATTATTCTCATGGAAATGAGCAAGGTGATGTAAATAGAACTGCGGCATTAATTAACTTCCAGAGGGGGGAACATACTGTAAAGATTAATAAGTGCAGCTTTTATAATTAGACCTAATTAAGGATTCTGCATGAGGGGCAAGCAGTCCATCCATCGCTGTATGGACAGGCAATCCCAGGGCACTGCTGTTGCTGCTGCAGCGCTTGGAACATAAACTGGGATTTATGTGACATTAATGAGTGGGTTAGCTAATGTCTGCTGAAAAACTGCAAGAACTAAAAAGACTTAATTGATATTACATAATATATTCGTTAAATTATAGGAAAATATCATGTGCTGGATTTTGGGGTGATCTCCTTTACCAAGGTCATGTTGTTTCTTCTGTATGATATTAGGATACAATGTCGGCTGCTCACCTATGTCTTGCATGTGGCATGCACTCCATTAACCTTTCTTTATAAGCAGGCAGTCAAACAAGTTTCTGTTGACCATAGAAGACATGAACATCCTACTAGATAACAAAAACTGGATTGGAGGTTGGATACTTAAACAATACATGAAGGGGATTAGTAGACTCTACTTCCTACTAAATTAAATGCTATTGCCAGTGCTATTGCATTTTTGCAGTAGAGAGTTAAGGTGTAAATTCCAAGGATGACGGATGTGAATATAATGAAACCCCTGATCGGAATGATAAGACTGTCATGAGTTGTTCACCTAAGATAGCTGGGGTTCATGCAAATAAAACACTTTTTTCTCCTTTTGGATTGATGCATCTGCTGTTGAGATATGAGCTTTACCCCTGATATTCTAATGATCTGTTTAGTGTAACAAGGATGTTATTATTGCTGTTATCACACCAAAGAGTCATGTTTTCCCTCCCTTCCGCCTTACTATGTTTGACACATAAACTGCCTGGTTCTGTCAATCACAGAATGGAGAAAGCTCTTATGTGGTGATGCTGACGCAGGTAAAAAACTAAAAACTGAGCCACCATAGGGAAACAGAAAAAATAGTGCTTAATGGGAATGATGGATGCCCTTTAGTTTGTGGCAACGACTCCAGATGCTTCTCACTCATTGGAATGTAGTACTTTGAGTAGATGCTTTATTCAGTTACAATGTACCAAGGATTTCCCTCTCTACCAACTTTGCCTATCTCTTCTTCTCACTTCCTGTATTCTTCAAATGGTGAGCAGGCTTTGACTGTTTAAGGCACAGGTCATTATGAAATACCTCAGTAGATATAGAAATTTCCTTTACCATGAAAGATTATTTATTACCATTATTAGAAATCTAATATAAATTCAGATCAACTAAAATGCACAGTAAAAGTATATTACATTACACAAGTTTGACGTACATCCTGCCAGGACAGACAATGAACTTGCAGTAAAGTCAAAGGTACACAAAGCAACAATACTAAAGCAATGTATTTAAAAAAAGCTAACAGTTTAGATAAGATCCTTGAGCTAGAAATACCCTTTAGTGTTACTTTTATTCTTTTTATGTTCATTAACTCTTCTAACATTTTGTCCTTGTTCAGTGTGTATAATATATATTTTAGTTACTGTTTGCTTACTGTTTGAGCTGTTGTAACAATGTAAATTGCCATTTAGAATTTATAAAAAGTTATCTATCTATCCAGATTTGAATGAAAGCTAAATAATATTTTGCATATGCCATATGTTTACAAGGTTATAAAATATGAACAAAATTGACTCATTTAGACGACCATTTTGCTAGAATCTAGAGAACTGTGACCTGGAAGAACACCTTTGAGCATATGCTTATAGCAGAGTACCACTAGGTACAATCTTTACTGTAGATCTTTAGTGTAGATTCCACTGAAGTAAAGAGGTGACCAAGCCATGTTGTCTAATACCGAAGTCTCAATAAGCAGTACCTGAAGGACTCCAGTACAAAGAGTTATCTTCTCAATTAGCACTCTGCAGGATTTCTACTATGGAGTGCCACAATACCTAAATACACAGAACATATTCCATAGATATTCATCCTTTATAGGGTTCAGTGAAATCATCAGTCTAGAAATAGTGAAAGAATTTAGTAGGTAAATGATTATATCGTTTTGGGTGTTGCTAAAATTTGAACTTGCTTATTTACTATACTCCATTCCATGTTGAGTGTGGGAATCTAGCATGAAGTAACATTACAACAAAAATATTGTAACAGCGTGGCAGCAGGTATTTAGTCCACTGAATCATGGAAAATAGTATGAAAATACAGTTATGCTACGTTCACACTAGTGTTCGAGTCTCCGTTTGTGGGGTCCCCTTGATGGAAACTAATCCACTAAAAAAGGGGTAACCCGCAGACACCATAGACTATAATGGTTTCTGCCGGGTTTCTCTCCGCATGTTTTAAGTGGGTTCAGGGATAAAAATCCCAAACAGAGATTAAGCGCTAGTGTAAACCAAGCCTTAGTATGTTATGTAGTTATATGCTGCCATCCATCAACCTTGAGTATGAGTTGAGTTCATAGTTTAGATAATGTATTCTATTTCACAGATGCAATACCATTCTGCAATGTCTAATAACCAATACAGACATTCTGAATGTGTCCATAACTGTACACTTGACCTTGTGCCTAAAAACTTTGTGTGGACAAAAAATGTTACACATTTAAATACTAATCAGATTGCTTTTACGGGGTACTACTATTTTTTTTTTTTTATCAGACCTAGGGGTACTTTTTTCACCTAGTATTTTTATAACCTAGCATTTTACCTAATTCAGGTTAAAAGGCTTCATCATCCTTTTTTTGCTAAATTTTTCAAAAATAAGCTGCTTCACTACTGGGACCCGTAACAATCTTCTATATTTTGTGGTATAATGACATAAATCTTTCAATTTCTTCACATCACCACCAATGAAGCCTTACATGGTTCTCATTTAAGGCTGAGGGCCCACATTGTGGAAATGCAGCTTCTTTTGTTGCAGATATTGGTGCGTTTTTATTGTAGACAAAGCCAAGATTGGCTACAAAAGGAATGAGAAATATCTAGAAAGCTCTTAGGCCGGGTTCACACGAAGTATTTTGATTCGTAATGTGGAACGTAGACGCCGTGGGAGCCTTTGCGGGCCGTATACGCCACATTGTGTTCAATGGGAGCTGGTACCGTATACGTGGCGCTATTTTGCAGCCGCCGTAAAATCACGGCCGCAAATCAGATTAGAGACCAGGTCAATGCCACACAGAGTTCTAGCAGCAGACACATCTCTACAACAACTGTTAAGAGGAGACTTTGTGCAGCAAACCTTCATGGTAAAATAGCTGCTAGAAAACCACTTCTAAGGACAGGCAACAAGCAGAAGAGACTGCTGTTTGGGCTAAAGAAAACAAGTAATTAGACCAGTAGAAATCTGTGCTTTGTCCTGATGAGTCCAAATTTGAAATATTTGGTTCCAACCACCGTGTCTTTGTGCAACACAGAAAAAGGTGAATGGATAGACTCTACATGCCTGGTTCCCACCATGAAGCATGGAGGAGGAGGTTTGATGGTGTGGGGTTGCTTTGCTGGTGACACTGCTGGGGATTTATTCAAAATTGAAGGCATACTGAACCAGCATGGCTACCACAGCATCTTGCAGTGGCATGCTATTCCATCCGGTTTGCATTTAATTGGACCATCATTTATTTTTCAATAGGAAAATGACCCCAAACACACCTCCAGGCTGTGTAAGGTCTATTTGACCAAGAAGGAGAGTGATGGGGTGCTACGCCAGATGACCTGTCCTCCACAGTCACTAGATCTGAACCCAATCGAGATGGTTTGGGGTGAGCTGGACCACAGAGTGAAGGCAAAAGGCCAACAAGTGCTAAGCATCTCGGGGAACTCCTTCAAGACTGTTGGAAGAACATTTCAGGTGACTACCTTTTGAAGATCATCAAGAGAATGCCAAGAGTGTTCAAAGCAGTAATCAAAGCAAAAGGTGGCTACTTTGAAGAACCTAGAATATAAGACAGATTTTCAGTTGTTTCACACTTTATTGTTAAGGATATAATTCCACATGTGTTAATTCATAGTTTTGATCCTTCAGTGTGAATCTACAATTGTCATAGTCATGAAAATACAGAAAACTCTTTGAATGAGAAGGTGTGTCCAAACTTTTGGTCTGTACTGTATTTGATACAGGCTTTCTTCACCTAAGTGTTTGCCACAGTGAAGAAACAGGTCTACGACTCAGGGTACAATACAGGGCACATACCAGGAGTTAAATGAAGTGCAAGACAGGGTGGTGTCATGTGGGAATGCTGCATCTTGTATTGTGTTGCCATTTTAACCCCTTTCTGTCACAGCCATTTTTCTTTTATAATTTTTTATAATTTTGAGAGGTGAAACTGTAAAAAAAATAACCTCACATTCAGACTTTTCAGTACTCTGTGATGAGTTATGGATGGTTCACTATATAGGAGGATGATCAAAGAGAGTGGAAAGAGGCTGGGCAGGGATGGGGGCGATACTGTTCCTGGCTGGAGAGGGAAACAGCTGGAAACAAAAGAGAATGTCAACAAAATGAATTTGCAGCACTGAAGGCATAAGAAATGGAATTGAAGTATTTGGAGGAGGGATTAATGAATTGCATAGATGGCCAACCCCTTTAATGCTAATTGTAGCCTATAACACAACATGTTTTCCTTTCTTGTTCTTAAATACAGACTGGACGAGGAATAGAGCATCCTTGAATGTATACCATTAGTTGTCTATACCGCACAAATGCATAATTTTACTGATATATTCACATACTATCTCTGCCAAATAAGAGCTCTTGCCAAGATGAATTTGGCAGATCACTATAACAGTTTTTATAAGTTTCATGATGTTAATTTACTTTGCACTGAATTTCAGTCTCTCATTAATTTTAATGGAAATCACAAGATGAAAAAAATACAAATGAATGCTAAGGAGATAGTGACACAAAATAATCTTTTCTTCTGTTCTCCTGGGATTAAAAATATGTTATCTGGATGAAAACCTATGGCAGGAATCAACACAAAGTACAAGGCAATATCTAATCTTAACAATTGTTCAATTTATTTTTGATTTATGGTACAACTCATGTACACAGGCATCAACGTCACCCATTTGTCTGCTTCTTTTCAATGCGGATCTGCAGATATTAGCATGGGCACAATTTCAGATAATAGGGGGGGGGGGATTGTTTTTAAAAGTGCGGATAATCTATCATGTTTTAAGGGAATTAGTTCTATGTGGGATAGAAGTTGGCACAGTTTCAACATGCATTTAAAGCATGCTGTACCTACTTTAAAGGGCTCAGACACTTTCAAAATATGTATGATATGTTGTTACATAGCTTACCCATAAGGCTTGGTTCACATCTGCATTCGGTATTCCATTCAGGGAGTCTGCTTATACCGAACGCATTAAAAAGCAGTGAGCAATGAAACCACAAGGACCCCATAGACTATAATGCGGTCCGTGTACTTTCCGCACAGAACATGCAGACAGAAAAATACTTCACAATCTGCTTTCCTTTCTGCATGACTCGTGCGGAGACCATGGAGAAAGCACACGGACCCCATTATAGTCTATGGGGTCCGTGTACTGTACACCGCATGCCAATGTGTTCAGTAGTCTGTTCGGGGGAACGGATTACCGACACAGATGCGAACGAGACCTTAGACTGAGTAGGGTTGGGGCACACCCTACAGATAAAGCATGCAAGTTTCAATGTTTTATTTAGAAAGTGGGCACCTTCTGAAAAGGAAACATAAACCCTTGCACCAATACTATTTTATTCCTCTAATGTACAGTCCTATGAAAAAGTTTGGGCACCCCTATTAATCTTAATCATTTTTAGTTCTAAATATTTTGGTGTTTGCAGCAGCCATTTCAGTTTGATATATCTAATAACTGATGGACACAGTAATATTTCAGGATTGAAATGAGGTTTATTGTACTAACAGAAAATGTGCAATATGCATTAAACCAAAATTTGACCGGTGCAAAAGTATGGGCACCTCAACAGAAAAGTGACATTAATATTTAGTAGATCCTCCTTTTGCAAAGATAACAGCCTCTAGTCGCTTCCTGTAGCTTTTAATCAGTTCCTGGATCCTGGATAAAGGTATTTTGGACAAACAATTCAAGTTCAGTTAAGTTAGATGGTCGCCGAGCATGGACAGCCCGCTTCCAATCATCCCACAGATGTTCAATGATATTCAGGTCTGGGGACTGGGATGGCCATTCCAGAACATTGTAATTGTTCCTCTGCATGAATGCCTGAGGATTTGGAGCGGTGTTTTGGATCATTGTCTTGCTGAAATATCCGTCCCCAGCATAACTTCAACTTCGTCACTGATTCTTGAACATTATTCTCAAGAATCTGCTGATACTGAGTGGAATCCATGCGACTCTCAACTTTAACAAGATTCCCGATGCCGGCATTGGCCACACAGCCCCAAAGCATGATGGAACCTCCACCAAAGTTTACAGTGGGTTGCATGTGTTTTTCTTGGAATGCTGTTTCTTTTTGGACGCCATGCATAACGCCTTTTTTTTTTTATAACCAAACAACTCAATTTTTGTTTCCAAAATGAAGCTGCCTTGTCCAAATGTGCTTTTTCATACCTCAGGCAACTCTATTTGTGGCGTACGTGCAGAAACGGCTTCTTTCTCATCACTCTCCCATACAGCTTCTATTTGTGCAAAGTGCGCTGTATAGTTGACCGATGCACAGTGACACCATCTGCAGCAAGATGATGCTTCAGCTCTTTGGAGGTGGTCTGTGGATTGTCCTTGACTGTTCTCACCATTCTTCTTCTCTGCCTTTCTGATATTTTTCTTGGCCTGCCACTTCTGGGCTTAACAAGAACTGTCCCTGTGGTCTTCCATTTCCTTACTATGTTCCTCACAGTGGAAACTGACAGGTTAAATCTCTGAGACAGCTTTTTGTATCCTTCCGCTGAACAACTATGTTGAACAATCTTTGTTTTCAGATCATTTGAGAGTTGTTTTGAGTAGCCCATGATGCCACTCTTCAGAGGAGATTCAAATACTAGAACAACTTGCAATTGGCCACCTTAAATACCTTTTCTCATGATTGGATACACCTGGCTATGAAGTTCAAAGCTCACTGAGGTTACAAAACCAATTTTGTGCTTCAGTAAGTCAGTAAAAAGTAGTTAGGAGTATTCAAATCAATAAAATGATAAGGGTGCCCATACTTTTGCACCGGTCAAATTTTGGTTTAATGCATATTGCGCATTTTCTGTTAGTACAATAAACCTCATTTCAATCCTGAAATATTACTGTGTCCATCAGTTATTAGATATATCAAACTGAAATGGCTGTTGCAAACACCAAAATATTTAGAACTAAAAATGATTAAGATTAATAGGGGTGCCCAAACTTTTTCATAGGACTGTATGTAATGTGAAGAACAAACAACTTTGACTGTGCCTTGATAAAATAAATCTAAAAACAAATCTTACAAACACAAATGTCTTTCAATGGTGACCGTTTATGAAAAGACCCTGTGTTGTTTGATCCTCCAGTCACCAATTATTCCCTTACATCTACTCTCCACTTAGGCCGGGGTCCCACAGGCCAGAAACGCCGCAGGAAAAATTGCAGCGTTTTACAGTATCTGCAAAGTGGATGGAATTCATGCGAATCCCATGCCCACTTTGCATTTCAAACCACAGCACACGCTGCAATTTCCAAAACCAGCATAGTTTTGGAAATCTCAGCATGCCAAATATATCTACGGAAACGCCAGCAGCTTAACCGTTTATATAATGGTAACAGAAAGTCCGCGGAGGAAAACTCTGCGAACTTTCTGTTTAAAGCGTTGCAGGAAGAACTGCTCTAGCGCTGCGAATTGTCCTGTGGGGCCTTAGCCTGAAATGGGTTATTCAGGTTATCCACCTTTTTAATGTTGATGGCCTACACATAGAAAACTGCTGTACCAGCCAAGGTAAATCTGTCTCAGTTGGTCTATGTGAAGTCTGTAACTCTGGAGACATATGGGTCTTCACAGAAGCTGGACTACAGTATTTGCAGATTTGCTCTGTTTCATTTCAGATTCAATGCAGTAATATAAACGTAAATGCAAAAGTGAACACAGCTCTTAAAAAGGACCATTCACCATCTCTACTAAGTCCAGCTCTTAGCCTCAATTACTAAATGCTGCTTCACTGATTCTGACACATGTGGGATTTCTTCTCTAGCCCAGATGCTCTTAGTGCTGCAGAACATGGTTTAATAATATAATAAATACCATTTAGGTAACTGGTAACAAAGCCGGAACCCCAAATGCTATTGAAAAAGACCAAGTAAAGCGAGATAGAAAAGAAATATACAGAGCATAAGTTTCCAGTATCTTATAAAGTTCCTGCCTGGACAATTGTATTGTGTTTTACCATGTGTAGGAGAAAACACCCTTCCAATAAGCATCTTGCTATCACATAAGGAAGGAAAGGAGTCCAATCTCTTCATTCCCTGCTTGTGAAACATGATTAAGATTGCGCATTCTGTTTAAGATCATAGACATTTTCCAAAGGATGTGTAAACTGCAACTAAATGTCTCAGCAATTTTCAAATACACTGGAAAAGTCATGAATAAAGATCCAGAAACACACGCCTACAGAACAAATGGCATACTGTCGTGTATCTACTGTATGTTTTGCAAATTCAATGACTAAGGGCTCTTGAACACAGGCTTATTACAGTTCTGTAGGACCTGGGATCACAAATATTATTCCCAAAGTGATGTACTGTACATGGCTCCAAAGTACCTTTGTATACTTCTTGTATAGAAGCATAAAGAGGACCTTTCATACAGAATCAAAAAGAAAAAGATATGCCATGTTTCATCAGACTGTGTAATACAAAGGAATTCTACTTTAGTAGCATCGCCTCTGGAGAAAAATACCTTCCATAATATGTTACTGTATGGAAACACTGTAGAGCGGCACATGCAATGCTTACGGCTCTGTTGTACGGAGCTGCAGGGACGTCTTGTGTTCTGTACAAGTTCTGTGCACAGGCAGCACTTTTGACAGCAAACTATTTTCCACATATTGTAGGATGAAACTATAAGCAAGAAACCCCGTTTTAGCTGACCTCAAGTTTCTTGCTGACTGATGGACTTCATTATGACTCGCAATGATGAAAGGGTTAATACACACACACATATATATATATATATATATATATATATATATATATATATATATATTTCAACAAGGTGCTGGAAGCATTCCTCAGAGATTTTGGTCCATATTGACATGATGGCATCACACAGTTGCCGCAGATTTGTCGGCTGCACATCCATGATGTGAATCTCCCGTTCCACCACATCCCAAAGATGCTCTATTGGATTGAGATCTGGTGACTGTGGAGGCCATTGGAGTACAGTGAACTCATTGTCATGTTCAAGAAACCAGTCTGAGATGATTCCAGCTTTATGACATGGCGCATTATCCTGCTGAAAGTAGCCATCAGATGTTGGGTACATTGTGGTCATAAAGGGATGGACATGGTCAGCAACAATACTCAGGTAGGCTTTGGCGTTGCAACGATGCTCAATTGGTACCAAGGGGCCCAAAGAGTGCCAAGAAAATATTCCCCACATCATGACACCACCACCACCAGCCTGAACCGTTGATACAAGGCAGGATGGATCCATGCTTTCATGTTGTTGACGCCAAATTCTGACCCTACCATCGGAATGTCGCAGCAGAAATCGAGATATCAGACCAGGCAACTTTTTTCCAATCTTCAATTGTCCAATTTCGATGAGCTTGTGCAAATTGTAGCCTCAGTTTCCTGTTCTTAGCTGAAAGGAGTGGCACCCGGTGTGGTCTTCTGCTGCTGTAGCCCATCTGCCTCAAAGTTCGACGTACTGTGCGTTCAGAGATGCTCTTCTGGCTACCTTGGTTGTAACGGGTGGCTATTTGAGTCACTGTTGCCTTTCTATCAGCTCGAACCAGTCTGGCCATTCTCCTCTGACCTCTGGCATCAACAACGCATTTCCGCCCACAGAACTGCCGCTCACTGGATGTTTTTTCTTTTTCGGACCATTCTCTGTAAACCCTAGATATGGTTGTGCGTGAAAATCCCAGTAGATCAGCAGTTTCTGAAATACTCAGACCAGACCTTCTGGCACCAACAACCATGCCACGTTCAAAGGCACTCAAATCACCTTTCTTCCCCATACTGATGCTCGGTTTGAACTGCAGGAGATTGTCTTGACCATGTCTACATGCCTAAATGCCGCCATGTGATTGGCTGATTAGAAATTAAGTGTTAACGAGCAGTTGGACAGGTGTACCTAATAAAGTGGCCGGTGAGTGTGTATATATATATATATATATATATATATATATATATATATATATATATATATATATACTGTATATTGAGGAAGGTAGCTCGGTAGAAGCATTGGTGCGGACTCAACCAGTCAGAGACAGAGTCACAAAATATGCAGCAAACTGGTTTATTTAAAAGAAAAAAACAGGGAAATAAATAAACCTTGGCTTTAGGCACAAAGTGAGCAAAATAAAATGCAGCCTTAGCTTCAGGCAAGAACAAAACAAAATCCTGCTCGTCTGAGCAACTAACTAATCAGTAGAGATAACCAAACTATATGTGTGGCTTACTACTAGCCACACAAACAAAAAAACAGGCGCAATATTGTCTCACTGGACTCTGGGTAACAGGACAACCCCAGGCGCCTCCTCTCACTCCCTGGATCTACATTGGAGTTCAGGATCTGCAGCCTTTTTCTGGCCCAGTAATGAGCCATAGACTCACACCTGGGCTGAAGCCTACTCCAGATCTGCCCTGGACCACACATATTTCAGAAATCTGGGGGAGATATAGCGTGATTCCAGCACTCTGCCCGTCACCTTCTCCATTATATATATATATATATATATATATATATATATTCATTCAGTATACAGTGTACTGTATAGGAGCAGGGCTACTGTTCACCAGTGTCCCCTGCTATGGATCGGTATACTGTAATGGTGGCACCAGGAAACTACAACTCTGTTCCTATTCACTTGAATAGAAGCCGAGCTTCTTCTGGCCATATACATTGTATACAGCTTCCGGCAGGCAAGTAAGATGATTAGTGCAGGGTCTGGGTGTCAGACCCCCACTGATCGAATACTGATAACTTAAACTTTGGATCAATTATCAGTATCCAAAACACATGAGGTTTTGGACAACATCTTTAACTATTGGTATGATCTATAAATGATATTTTGGAATATATGTAAATAT
The DNA here is from genome assembly GCF_031893055.1 of Leptodactylus fuscus. Taxonomy (NCBI): domain Eukaryota; kingdom Metazoa; phylum Chordata; class Amphibia; order Anura; family Leptodactylidae; genus Leptodactylus; species Leptodactylus fuscus. Next base: position 149,524,219 of record NC_134266.1, read on the forward strand.
TAAGTACAATAAATGTTATCATAACTTCTACTGCATGAGACTATGACATGGATGATTTAAGAATGAATGAATTAGGATTTGTAAGAATGAAGAAAGAAGTGAATGGATTTTAACAATAACGTATCAGGGAAGCGCACAGCAGGCAATTACAAGAGCAAACAATAGCACTAGAATGTACTGCATGTGGCGAAGGACAAATACTATTAAATTGTGCAGAAAAGTAAATAGTAATTATGTGATTTTGGAAGAAGACTTGGTAGAGGGTAATTATACCGTCGTTTTTCATTACTGCATTCGGATAGCAGTTGCATCACTTGCCCTTTCTATATAGTCTGTAGCTAAGTACTGACATAATGTACATGGTGGATGTGGTGGAGACAGCACGCTGATCTAATTTCCCATAAGCTGCTCAAGGTCTTTAGGGGCAAAGACCATTTGATATAAAGTGTCTGGATCGGGCTTGTAGAGTGGACACCTGCCCACTCGAAATCAGACACTGATTGCCATGTCCATTAGAGCTGGGTGTGATAAACTACAGGCTTTTAGCCATCAGGGCAAAAGGCACAGGTCAAAGGTGACCACCTGATGTCTGCTACTAAAGGGCGGCTGCTGCGGCTCATGAATAAATTATCAGCAATGCACATTCTTCCATTTACCTAATAGGATAAAGCCATAGGAATAAACTGTGTCAGATACGGAGACAGCATACAGGGTACAACCGTTCTAACAAGCAGTAAATATAGGATCTTTCATACCTCTAATATCACATCATACATATCAATTCTCATGCACATTCTTATTTGCATTCTTCTTATTGATTTGAAAAGTACAGCACTTTAAGTTATTTTGATATCATATTCATTATATACTCCCAGATGACAGGAACAATATCCTGTAGTATTAATAATCCATGATGCACAATGTTAATCCAGAATCCCATTGTCGGATCAGTTACTCATTGTTGCCATCTGTTACTTATTATGGATTTACCATTGAACCTAAAGTAAATTCAGAATGGGAGGAGAACACAACCGGCCAAAGTGAAATGCAACAGCCACATACAATGTCGTGTTTTTATAAGAATTTTTCTGTCATTTATACATTCTTGTCAATTTAGGACAAGGGATTTTCCTTGGAATTTCTAAGTACTATAGAACTATATTATAATACAATAATATACACAATATATACAATTCATACAATTGCCCCTTAAAGAGGACCTTTCAGGTCCTTGGGAACATGCAGATTTATACAACGCTAGAAAGCCGACAGTGCGCTGAATTCAGTGCACTGTTGGGTTTCCCATTCTGTGCCCCTGGTGAAGAGCTTTTGGTACCGTTACCATAACGCTTCAGTGTCAGAAGGGCATTTCTGACAGTCTTTGAGGAACGCCGCCTCCTGACAGTACTGTCCATAGACTAGTACTGGGGAGTGGGGGCATTCCTCACCGCTCAGCGTCATCGCTGGTTGGTAAGGAATATCCCCTCTGACAGTATAGCGCTATGGACTCTACTGTCAGGAGGGACGTTTCTCAAAGACTGTCAGAAACGTCCTTCTGACTCTGAAGAGCTACAGTAATAGCACCAAAAGCTCTTCACCAAGGGAGCATAACGGGAAAGCCAACAGTGTTCTGAGTTCAGCGCACTGTTGGATTTCTAGTGGTACATAAAACCGCATGTGCCCGAGGACATGAAAGGTCCGCTTTAACGAATCTCTGTATGGTTGTTTTCACACATCAAGTTTAAGACAGATCCAGGTGCGGATTGAAAAGGAACGGGCTATATAAAGCCAGATGGGTGCTCACATAGCTCCTAGCCTGCTGTCTACACGCACTTCCCCTCATTGAGTAGTATATTTTTGGGTGACCTAACTGTAGAGGCTATGTTTGGGACAAGCTTCTTCTTATTGGTTTATACATAAGTGGGGAAGGAGTTATATTTTTGGGCAGCATTCCTTGGCTGGGGATAATGTTTTATCATAAGCATACCCACTTGTGTTTCTGTATATTTTGGTACATTTTTCCTTTTTTCTTGGCTTTGTGACAGTTGTCCTTTCTTGCACATTTTTTTTTACATTTTTTTTTTATATTTGGACCTTATTTATTGAGTATAAATATAAAGACAGACTTATACTTTTTCTTCGTGGTGGATCCACTTCTGGTTTTGGCTCAAAAAATACAATAAAAATGCATGTGCTGCACAAACTGTATAGATACATTTTGTCGTAGAAGACAAAAATCTGTTTTTCTAGGGGAGAAATACTTCACTTCATACAAATATGGAATATACTGACATTTTGTTTTTTGTAGCATCAGTATGTAAAAAAAAAAAAATATTCCATTTAAAGTTGGTGGGGGAGGGTCACTTCAAATGGCTATATCCCAGGTATTATAAAATGTAGAAACGTCCTTTTACTATCATATGAAAAGGGAAACTGTCATACACATTCACACAATACATTCACAGTTAGGGCTCATTCACACTACGTAATCGCCAGCTTATTCTGAACGTAAAACACATTCAGAATCAGCGGCGTATAAAGCAGTTCCATTCATTTCAATGGGAGCCGGCATACGAGCACTCCCCATAGAAATGAATGGGCTGCTTTTTTCACTACGAGCAGTCCCATTGAAGTGAATGGGAAGTGCCCGCGTGTACGGCTCGGCATGAGCAGAGCTAGCCGTACACGCGGGCACATCCCATTCACTTCAATGGGAGCACTTGTAGTGAAAAAAGCAGCCCATTCATTTCTATGGGGAGCGCTCGTATGCCGGCTCCCATAGAAATGAATGGAACTGCTTTATACGCCGCTTATTCTGAACGTGTTTTACGTTCAGAATAAGCTGCTGTATACATAGTGTGAATGCACCCTTAGGTTGTTTTCTGTTTGAAAACACAGTCTGGATTAGGACAGGCAATTTTATAGGTTTTAATTTGTTACGTTGCCTGAAAGTTTAGTTACACTTTAATCCACAAATTAATATGGATTGCGTTTTATGACTCTCACGTAGATGTTGATATTCTTACAATTACTACATGGTATACTGAGTACCTGGTCTTTGATTGAAGTCGGCACACCATAAACACAAGGTTGTTGACCCCTGATCTAGAGACATATTGGCCTGAGTGTTCGTGAATGTAAGAACATGCTTTTTTCTTGATGCTTTCTCCTTATTACGTCTCATTCTGAGAACCTTCGGGAGCATTTTCATATATACATGTAGATGATATTAGCATTTCTTTTCATAACTTCTGTCTTAAGAGCAAGTGGCCCTTATAATGGGCTTCATAGTGAAATATCAATGACCTTTGTGAAGTGGTGGTAGTGAAATTAATTGCTAGGGATAACATTTAGGTGTTCTTTAACCAGCGACCATAGGTGACTATGTCAGGGCTTTATACATAAAATTATTCATACCCTTGGAATAGTTTTAAAAATATCATAAAATTCACAAAATTGTTTTCATCTCCTACACTTTTCTGGAAAAGAACTCCATCACTGAATTTAGCTTTTAGCCCTGCTTTGTGTGGTGCTTCCATCCATGCAGTCATTGTAATATTGCCATGAAGCTATGACAATGTATTTACAAGTTCTTTCTTCAATTACCAGAAAACTGATTGCAGTAACACTTACACGCTCCTCTGAATATCTCTCATCTAGTAGAATGGATCAAACTGTGTCAAAATGTGCTAAATGGATATTCTCAAAGAAGAGAAAAATGTCAACATGAAAAAATTAGTGGCACCTAATGGAACACGTGGTGGTAATATATGAAGAAAGAGAGCACTTAGTCTACTCTATCTCCTAAGTGTTACTTAGGTAAGTGCCTACCTGACTTTTAAAATATTCCTAACACAATGCTATATGTGTGCACGACATTAAGAAAGAAAAGAAAAAAAATAATTCAACAGGATTTTCGACTGAAATAAAAATATACTCAAAGCAGATAAACACATCCTAAAAACTGATACTCACCTCTGTATTCCCGCTAGTCTACTGCCAAGGTCTATACACCACCTGGGTCTCTCTCGACACATAGTAAGTGACGGTAACATGGGTGTAGGTGTACAATGTGCAGTGGTAGACATCGCTACCAGGCCCTACTACTTCATGGGGCCCAAAGCCCTCTCCAAAACATATGAAGACAAAAATTCTGGCATTCTCTGGCATTTTTGTCTACTAGAATACGGCTGTGAGAAGCCTCTATGGGCACCTCTACAGACTCTGAGTGACGGAACATTACTACTTTTATAAAACATATGAAGACACCAGTATTATAGAAAGCTCATGGTGGGGACTTGTTACATATTTTCCAACAGAGCCCAGGAGCGTTAAGCCTGGAAATAACTGTTCAGCCAATCGCCGACCACGGTGGTGACCTGTCTCAACCAAAGATTACCTATGTTGAGATCAAGCATTTCCAGTGTGTTCTAAAACACCAGGAACTAAAGGTAAGTGGGAACCGGGCAGTGTTGGAACTAGAGCAGCAGGGGATTTTTTTTTATGTTAGAACACCCATGTTTAGTTGTTTCAAATATATTTCCTTATAAAATGCCTTTAAATAATGTCGTTTTATTGTTAATGGTTATGAAATTATTATTAACTGAATTTGCTGGCTGTATTGTAAGTAAATAGTATTCCCCATATTTCAATTTCTTTTTCTAACAAACAATATATTAGGACATGTTATTCAGTTATGGGCTTATGCATTGTAGAGAACCACATATGGCTTCCAAAGAGGTGCATGCGCCTTCTACTAAATGCCCGTATGCCTTACAGAGCATACAGAGGTTTTTTTGAGTCAGAGATTTACAAATCCAATAGAGAATGAAATGTGCCATGCTCCTTTGGATTTTGTATGGACAGAGGTATTCTCTCCTAAAAGCATTCCTCTTTTTCTAAGCTTGTGCGCAGTGCACTTATGTAGGTTGTATGGCTCTATGCTGAATGGTGAAAAGGCTCTGCTCACTTCCGTACTGGCTTTGTGCTAGTATGAATGAGCCCTAACCCATTATTTTATTATAAATGCATTTAGTTATGCAGCAAAGTTTCAAGATTCACATCACTTTTGTGCTAAACTTACTTGTCCTTACCTTACTCAGTGACCAGTGCCTTTCCGGGGCCTATACCTGCCTATACCACACTTAAATGAAGTTCCATAAAATGTTAACTGTCCATTAAGACCGGATTGACTTGTGGTTTCTCTTTAAAGCCTCTTGCACTCTATTATACGAATGGCTTTAGCCAGACATCCTTTACTCTTGTCTAATATGATATGGTCCCTCTATATAATTCAGGCACTTTGGACTGACAGCTATTGATATGTCTGGCACTGGGGTGTCCAATTTATTATGGATGAGGCTGACATGTTCAAGGACTTGTCTACATAGCTGTGTCTGAAAAATCTTGATGATATATAGCTTACTACTAATACATCTGACCAGATAAACAGCCCATAGCATGGTGGATAGGAAAAATAAGGATGAGGAGGCAGTAACTAGACTTTTGTTCAATATCAGGGAATACTGTGACAGCAGGGGTATGTAAACTCAATTTTCTGATTAGAGATACATAAGATTTGTATGCTGATGGATACTTTCCACCAAAACAGACTGTAACAGTGATATACACAGTCCAGTCATATTAATGTGACCAGCGCCTACTTTTGACATCAACGTTAAATAACCAATCACAGAAGGCACGTGTCATCAGCCATCTGGGTGCACTCATCATTGTGGAAGGCACGATGAATGTACACAAGTATGCATCTATCCTTGCAGACCATGTTCACCCCTAGATGCGAATTGTTTTTCCTCAGGATGATGGCATCTACCAGCAGGACAATGCGACGTGTCATAAAGCTCACAGTGTACGTGCGTGGTTTGAGGAGCACCAGGATATGTTTACCGTACTCCCTCCCAAATTCCTCGGACTTGAACCCAATCGAGAATCTGTGGGACTAGCGCAGCTGGCCACGGCACTGGAGTCGGCATGGCTCAACATCCCAGTGAACATCATCACAACATCCCCTCTCTTTCTGCACATCTCGCAGCGGTCCGCTCAGCCAAAGGTGGTTATTCTGGATTTTGACAGATGGTCACATTAATGTGACTGGACTGTGTATCTAAGCCAATAACATTTTCATCATAGAAGATGGGGTTCAGGATTGACAGAGCATTCATCTATGGAGGATTAGAAAAAATGGCTCCCTTCAAAAAACAGCACCACATTTATCCAGGGCAGTGTTGTTTTTGCAGAATAAATAACCCTTTGCACTTTATTCTGTCCTGTTCATTTTGAGATGACCCATTGCATAATTTCTCACGTCTCAAAAATGAAGCAGTAGTGAGGGAGTTCAGCACAGTTAAACACAGTGAACCTTTTTCTTAACACCTTGATTTAGATCAGACTACTCTCTGAATGCTTTTCTACATCCTGATATATTATGCATATTGAGATTATTCTTATTGAGATCCTAGCCTATCACATGGAGTAAGCTTACTTGGTTATGTATCTCAAGATGTTCCCGTGTACACAGTCACATCTCTTTGAGATCGGGGCTCCACATGGCGTAAACGCCGTGGTTTGGCCAAGGAGGAAATGCAGCAGAAAAAAACAGGGTGTGTTTCACAGTCACTGCAAGGTGGGTGAGACACATTGTGGAAACGCATACTGGACACGCTGCGATTTCCAAAACCGTCATGGTTTTGGAAATCGCAGCATGTCAATTATACCTAATGAAACACTGGCAGTTTCCCTATAGGTATAATGTAAGCAGAAGTGGAAAACCGTGATGAGTTTTCTCCATACTTGTTGCTGGGTCCTCTACTTGGGGCCTTAGCCTAAATTCTCTTTTTAGTGAAAACCTGTAAAAGGATTATCCCATATTCAACTACCCACAGGATCTAGTCCCAACCCTGGCCCCCTATGATCAGCAGTCAGTTCTATATACTGATGTGTATACTATATACTATAGTATATATTAATATACTATAGAATATATAAAATACACTATAGAATGTATTAATGCACAAAACAGAGTTCAGAGTAAAAAGACTCTAAAACGTGTATAACACAGCATGAATAAAAAGATATAACTAACACATACCCATAGCTGTTCGGATCGGCTGATCCGAACAGTGTTCGCTCATCTCTAATAAGCTGTAGTTGTCCGCAGTCACTTCCCAGCTGACACCACCCAATGTGCATTGTGACGCTAAGCCTACGTCTGGGGACGCACACTGTTCTGTGCACTATTTGTTATTAATATATTCCATAGTTTGATGCTATTATTTATGTATATCTTATTGGGTATTACTACTATTATTAATAGGTTAGGCAGCACATTTTGTACTCTATCTGATTTCTGCATTAACCACATGGCTTTAGACAATTCTAGCTTTGATTCACTGTTGTGTCCTTTTTCTTAGACTTGTACTGGAATTGTTAGTACAATTTTGTGTGATTTATCTATTTACAACACTACTCCCTTTCTGTGCCTCTACCCTTAGTCTGACCCCTTTTACATATTCAGTGGTATTTTAATTGTATTAATAAACTTTGATACTTTTATTACATTTTGAGTGTCAAGTCCCATTTGTTTTGTTTCCTTGTACGGCCAAATAACAATGTTTATGTCTGCAAGTAAACATACTACAGTGGACAAGCTGAACATAATGCATTAGGAAGAGGAATAAGGCCATAGAAGCCTTTCGGCCTACATAAATGAATTATGTTGGGAAAGTGCTATGTGACATTCACCCCACCAGCTGTCATGGCCATTTACCCCATCTTAGCATCTGTCCCATCCTTTAGTGCATCATCTGGAAAGCTATTAGGCAGTCAAAGGGGATATGATTGGAAAGCCCTTGGGACTGACCTAAGTAACTCTTACACAAAGCTTGACTAATGACAAACAGGACATTGTCCATACTGAAAAAAAAAATTCCCTAAATGAGCTCATCATGGTTACACATTGTTATTGATCTTTCCCTGCAATGATAAAAGTAAAACCCATTTGCAAAAGATACGACACTTATGACAGATTACAATAAAACACCTCTACTGTTCCATCATACATAATATATTAGGAAACCATTGTGACCATAATCTCTGCAAAACAGAGTAATAAAACCCTTTTTCGTTCGATCACATTGAAGTCTATATTCCACTTAACAACCTCATACATCTGCTATTGATTCCTTTAACAAAATGTATATTGTTCATTTTATATTTATATTTTCTTTTATAGGAAAGTACAGTGAGCTGACTATAGTTGAGGCATACTAAAGTATACTGAGAAAAACGTATACCAAAAGAACCTTCTTTAAAGGGATTGTCCAAAGAAAAGCAAAAAAATATTATTTTGCTGGTTAGGAAATATTATTTAATAAAATGTACTTAAATTGTGTAATTGTAAAAGCTGCACTCCTGGAACTGAAGCTCCACTTACACATTTGTTTCACCACCAGAGAGTTTACCTCTAGAACCCCTGCTGTTTAGCACAATGAAGATGCTAAGGTATCCCTACCAGTGTTCATTGCACCCCCTCCATTGTCGAAACGTGTATGAGCGGCTATGGCTATGACTAGGAATCGGGCCTGGGCAGAGCCAACTGCGCATGCCCGCTTGTAGTGCAGGCATGCGCAGTTGGCTCTGCCCAGGCCCGATGTCTGGCAGAGTGAATTCAGAGCCGAAAGACGCCGCGGGGAAGCTGCACGGAGAAGACTTCTAAAGGTAGGAGAAGAACCAGTGTTGATTGGCCGACTGTATAGCATTCGGCCAATCAATGCTGGTTCTGCATCAAACTTTTCCATTCGAATAGCAAGTGGTACTCGATCGAGTACGAGTATTTCGAATACCGTAGTATTCGATCGAATACCTACTCGATCAAATAGTACTCGCTCATCTCTATCCATTACAGTTTATAGTCCGAATGGTAACTCATGCGCAGATGTGAATCAAGCCTAAGCCATGTTAATAATGTTTTTCTATTGACCATACAGTTCATTATTCACATTGTAGCTTTTTACTCCACAAATAGCGCCTACGTCATACACATGGAGCTTACCGGCTACCAGACACAACCCATAGGCAGGTATGGCGCGCTATTCCTGAAAGAAAACAGTCATTTTTTTCCTCTAACCAGAGACAAGTCCTTTAATTCCAGCTACAGTATATCCATTTCAATGAATAAAACAGAACAAGACAAGCAAATTGGAATTAAGAAGCAATATCTTAGAAAATAAGTCTTTTCATTATGTAAATGAAAAGCTTTCTCGGTAGCTCTCTTTCTCTGTATAGTATATGTATACATGTCTAATACAGTCGCAGAAGAAAGCATGACAGGGAGCAAGCGGATATAGTCAGTTTCCCAAATGTCATGAGTCATTTCATTTCCTACTATGATTAATCAGTAGACACAAAGATAATGAAAATCATTGAAAATATTGCACAAGTGCCAGTAATAAAGCATCTGGCTCATAAAAATAAACAGCAGCGCCTGACAGTGATTGGCTAACCCTTACTGTACCCTGGAAAAACATTTTAGCTAATGGCATCAACAGCATCCACACACAAAAACATCATTACAGTGGTGATCTGAGTATAATGGCTCCGATTTCATTTTCATCATTGCTGTAACATTCTAGGACAATGGAAATGGCATCATGTACATGGAAATATCTGGGTTATACATTAGAAATAATCATCGGTCTGTGGAGAAACATCTAGGAGATGTCCATAGATTGTTAAACCAGTGGGCACTAACAGAAAATGTAATACAGTAAGTGCGCCCTGCTTTAACGGCAGTGTCAGGGAATTTCTGCCTATTTTGGCATTAGTAAGAAGGCTCATTACGATTGTGATAAGACAATAACACAGTGAGAGCAGTGCATAGCTATAACATGTATAGCTAAGACAGCAGTTGCACCCAGGGCTTGGTACTTGACAGGGCGCACAGAACTCCCTTCCACTTTAAGAGGATCCAGAAAATCAGGGGCAACACGGTGGCTCAGTGGTTAGCGCTGCAGCCTAGCAGTGGTGGAGCCCTGGGTTTGAATCCTGCCAAGGACAACATCTGCCGGGAGTTTGTATGTTCTCCCTGTGTTTGCGTGGATTTCCTCACACACTGATAGGGAAAAAGCCTATATGGGGCTCACAATCTATATATTAAAAAGGACCCCATAAATCATCTGACTTGTTTCCTTTAGTAAATACTTCTTAAAATGTAACAGTTCTGAAGCATTTTTTTTTAACTCAGTGCTGTGCCATTACAATGAAATTTTGAATACATTCTCCTTGTCAAAAGTTGTGGCCCTTGACAGGTTGATGCTGTCAGTTCTGATAGGACAGTATCACTCTGTGTAGGGACCCCTCCAACTGATCACACCAAATTGTCAACTCAAGATAAGATAAGATAATCCTTTAATAGTCTCACAATGGGGAAATTCTGTGTGTTGTAGCAGCATAGATAATACAATTATAATACAAGAATTAAATATATATATATATATATATATATATATGTATATTTCTTCTTTTTGTCAGAAGGCTTTTTCATTCACTAACCACGTTTTCCTATTTCCTCTGCAGTGAGCTCCCTCTTTGCTGGGATTGACCTGATGTAAACACTGCCACTAAGGCTCGGTCTGTTGCCTGCCTTCCCTTGAGATCAGGTCAGAGAACTCCTGCTGATCTAATCCTTATGGACATGCTTCAGATGTTTGATAACAGAGAGCCTTTAATGAACAGTTTAGTCTGAGTCTGAAACCCAAATATTCTTTTATTCCACTGTGATCCCGGTAGCGGAAACTGCATGTATATAAGCAATAGGTCAACGATGCAGATGACAAAATGTGCGCTACTGAAATTCTAACATATTCCATTAAACATTCCGACTCCCGAGATGTTCTTTCTGGCAAACAAACAAGTGAACGCCCAGCAGTTCTACCTCGGAATTTCTAACCAATTTGAACAGGAGTTTGTAATTTTTAATTGCTCTCTTTGAAGATGCAGAAAGAGGATTTTCAGTGGGATTCATTAAATTCAAGAAATGGACTGTGTAAGATTAGGAGGCAGCAGATGGATACAAGAAAGCAGAGTTCTACTGTCAGAGAAGAAGCGCATGCAAGGGGAAAAAAAGATAGGCAGAAAAAAGGCATTAAAAGTGAAGGAAGGAGAGATATTGAAAGAAGTGAGATGCTCCACAGATAGCAAATGGGATATAAAGCACGTGTTAAAACTACCATAGCTCTATAATTTCTCAATTAAAATTCAAAGGTGCTGAGAAGCAGAGAAGACGCTCGGAGCTATTAGCAGAGTGGTTAAAGTTACTTAACATTATATAGGATAAACTGCTGCCGCTTCTGCATAATAATAGAGTCATTTTGGTATAGCTTTCAGATAATATCCTAGAGGTTTTCGCACAAGCATGGGCAGCAGAGTTTAAATTACACCTTTTTTTTTTGAACAGGACATATTTTTCTTCTTCATATTTAAAAATTGCTTCAATCTTTTTTTCTGCCTTCATTGGAGAAAGACGCTGTAGAGTACAAGAAGCCATATTAACACCTTGTCAGCAGCAGCTTGACTACTGAACAGAATACATATATAGTAGCCACGTACTAGCTTACTCCTATGTAAGATTCAAAGGACTGGTACTATACAATGACATATGGGCCATATTACATAGACCCATTAAAAAGCCTGAACTGTACCTACAATTAGCTAATGCTATTCGGTTTTGATGGGCATCCTTTACTTGTCTCTTTCATGTCCCTATTCACAACAAAACATTGTACATATCATGGTCAAGTCTGTACCGCATGGAATAGGTCATTGAATATACACAAGATAAACACACTCAATCTCTTATGCGCTTTTCCTTCATATATTTGATAGTTAAACTGTTACAAAAAAGCATAGACACAGGGATTAGCAAATTGAAATATATATTAGATGTGAGCATTTTCACCTTAGCCAATAGCTTACATAAGTTATAACACATGTATAATAATATGTTCACACAGTATACATACTATGCAGAATGAAAGGTGGTAAAAAGCTGTGGATTTTCATGCAGAATTTAGCATAGCGCTATCCATCAAGACTTCTAGGGTAGGCTATTTCACAGATTCAGTGTCTACAGTGAAGGAGCTGGTCACAGCAGACACAGCTGACAACTTCAAAATAGCTTAGATGCCTTTTTAGCGTTAAATAGGTTTGATACTTGCAGAAATGCATAAATTGGTTATTATTCCTATAGAAAAGGTGTCTAAAATAACAAGGGATGTGTGATGATTGGTACACACTGTATTCAGGATGGCCCTTTGAGAACCAGACTGTTAGGGAATAGCAGACGATAATTCCCCAGAAGCTGCTGGTGAACACTGGAGGGAGGGGCACAAGGGACAGTGAGCCCTAAGCTGAAGCCCCCCACTTTCCCTTCCTATTGCCAGACCCTATCCTAGGTAATAGACGATAACCATGAAGACAGTCCCTCCCTGAATATGTGAAACATAAAACGCAGACAAGACGAACAACAACAAAGGGAGGTCAGCTAGCTAGGGTTCGGTAACAGTAGAGCGATGCAGTGCCAAATCAGAGTCCAAAAGAATTGTCAGTAGGGAAGCCAGAGGTCAAGGATTAGAATACAAGTAAATAAACAGCAAGAGATCCCAGAAAGCAAGAGGCAATAACCGGCACCAGTGTGACTGTGAGGCAAGACTAAATAAGGGAGGAAGAATCCGCCCTGAACCTGATAGGAAGGAAAGCTGTCAATCACAGGCAAGACAAAATCAAACCACTGAATGGACAGAGGGAACAAGGGCAGAAGACGGGTGTGGTGCAAATCCAATTAAGAACTAGAGCCGTGTTCACACAATGCAACTAAAAACTTTAAGCAGAGTATCAAACTGCAGACGCCTCCTGCGCTGCAGCACGCGAGCAGAGGTTGGCGCAGAGGCCTGAACAGGCAGAGATGTTACAGTACCCCCCCTTTTATGAGGGGCCACCGGACCCTCACCAGACAAACCAGTTCTAGAGGGATTCTGAGTTTTCCCTGCCTTGTATTTTGGTTCTGCTTGAACCACAGACGCTTGAGAACCAGGCAAACATTTTTTATTCATCCGGCGTTTCTGATACCACCAGGTTTTAATACCGGAGAGGCGCTCCCAACTTTTAGTAGCTGAGACCTTCTCCTCACTGACACAATCTACAGAATGTAAAGCAATACAGTGGGATGAGCACTGATCTCCCCACTTTACCAACTCCTTTTTACCCCAATCCAAAATAGGGTTATGGAGGTTCAGCCAGGGGAACCCCAAAATAACATCAGCAGAGAGATTCTCCATAACAAAAAGGCTTATGACCTCTGAATGTGTAGAACCCACTTGCAAAGAGATCAAGGGGGTTTTAAAACTGACTTTACCCCTGGCCAGTGGAGTAGAATCCGCTCTAGTAACAGACATAGGTGTATCAAGTGGCAAAAGCTCAATGCCCAAAGATTCAACAGCTGAATATTTAATAAAATTTGCTGCAGACCCAGAGTCAACTAGGGCCTTGCCAGAAACAAATCTGTCCCCAGAGGACAAAGACACAGATAACATCATCTTATAGTTATTTTCACCAAATACCTGATTGCCTGAGTGGTTCTTCTGATTACCACTCAGGCACTGAAGTCTTTTTGCAGGTGACAAGGGTCTGATAGAGCAGTCTCGGATGACATGACCAGAGGAACCACAGTACAGGCACAGGTTATTCCTGAGACGATGTTGTCGTCGTGTTCTGGCGTCCACAGCTCCCAGTTGCATGGGTTCCTCACCAGAAGTGATGGGAGGAAAGGTAGGTTTTTCAGAGGAGAGAGAGGAAGAGACAGAAAACTTTTAAATTTTCTCGGATCTTACGGTCAATACGGACCGCCAAAGTTATGGCCTTCTCAAGAGTAGGGGGATCTGGGTGACCAACCCAGAGCTCCTTAAAGAGGACCTTTCACCACTTTTGGGCACATGCAGTGTTATATACTGCTGGAAAGCTGACAGTGCGCTGAATTCAGCGCACTGTCGGCTTTCCCGATCTGTGCCCGGTGTAAAGAGCTTACGGTGCCGGTACCGTAGTGCTCTATGGTCAGAAGGGCGTTTCTGACCATTAGCCAGAGACGTCCTTCTGCCTCACGGCGCCAATCGCGCTGTGCTGTGGAGCCGGGAGGAACGCCCCCTCCCTCTGCTCACACAGCTCGTCCATAGACAAGCATTATCAGGAGCAGGAGGGGGGAGTTCCTCCCCGCTCCACAGCACAGCGTGATTGGCGCCGCGAGGCAGAAGGACGTCTCTGGCTAATGGTCAGAAACGCCCTTCTGACCATAGAGAACTACAGTACCAGCACCGTAAGCCCTTTACACCGGGCACGGATCAGGAAAGCCGACAGTGCGCTGAATTCAGCGCACTGTCAGCTTTCCAGCAGTATATAACACTGCATGTGCCCAAAAGTGGTGAAAGGTCCTCTTTAACACGATCACATAGCCCTTGTTTAAAGTGAGCTTTTAGCGCTGACTCACACCAACCTGCCGTTACACTGTACTTACGGAACTCAGAGCAATACTCCTCTGCAGAGCGTTTTCCTTGCCGCATGGTGAGAAGTTGAGATTCCGCAAGCGCAATGTGGTCTGGCTCAGCATAGATAGAGCCCAGGGACTTAAAAATTTTTTCCAGATCAACCCACTCCTCAGCCTCATCAGGGAGTTTAAGGGCTCAAGCTTGTGGGTCCCCCTGTAAAAGAGATATAACCACTCCCACCATTTGGGCCTGAGTAGCATGTGGATTAACACGGAAGTACAGGTGACAAGACTCCCTGAAAGTTTCAAATTTTGCACGATCCCCTGAGAAACGGTCCGAGAGTAGCATCTTCACCTTATAAGGTGCCAAAACAGCTGGGGATGATGCAGCAGCCTCCGTAAGTGACTGAACCTGTTTAGCTAGCTTAGCTACCAGGCCTGTCAATCCCTTCAACTTGGCTGCAAGGCACTGAATAGGATCCATGCTTATCTGTAGGGAAGCAATGGATGTAGGTTTTTTTCTGGCCGGTTATTCTGTTAGGGAATAGCAGACGATAATTCCCCAAAAGCTGCTGGTGAACCCTGGAGGGAGGGGCACAAGGGACAGTGAGCCCTAAGCTGAAGCCCCCCACTTTCCCTTCCTATTGCCAGACCCTATCCTAGGTAATAGACGACAACCACGAAGACAGTCCCTCCCTGAATACGTGAAACATAAAACGCAGACAAGACGAACAACAACAAAGGGAGGTCAGCTAGCTAGGGTTCGGTAACAGTAGAGCGATGCAGTGCCAAATCAGAGTCCAAAAGAATTGTCAGTAGGGAAGCCAGAGGTCAAGGATTAGAATACAAGTAAATAAACAGCATGAGATCCCAGAAAGCAAGAGGCAATAACCGGCACCAGTGTGACTGTGAGCCAAGACTAAATAGGGGAGGAAGAACCCGCCCTGAACCTGATAGGAAGGAAAGCTGTCAATCACAGGCAAGACAAAATCAAACCACTGAATGGACAGAGGGAACAAGGGCAGAAGACGGGTGTGGTGCAAATCCAATTAAGAACTAGAGCCGTGTTCACACAGTGCAACTAAAAACTTTAAGCAGATTATCAAACTGCAGACGCCTCCTGCGCCGCAGCACGCGAGCAGAGGGTGGCGCAGAGGCCTGAACAGGCAGAGATGTTACACAGACACTTTGAGAAGCACAGCCTAGAAACACAACTGGAGGTCGAATAACATAACTCACTGCTCTCTGGAAGGGAGGGGGGCTGAGTTCTCTGGATTAATTTCAGAACTGTTATCTCCTGCTCTTCAGTCCCAGCAACCAGGTCTGGTAATTGCAGTTTGCTGATAAAGGCTCAGACAGTGTTGGTAATTTCTCCTGGGAGCATGTGTAAGGTTTTTTTTTTGTCTCCAAACCTGTGTAATATAATATATATTTACTGTGGATCTGGATTATTACAAATTTCTATTAATCAGAATAAATATTCATTTATGGATATTTCTATATCTACTTCATTGTGTCCCATCCATCAAACTTCCAGCTTGTTGAAAAAATATAGGAAGTAAGAAGAAGAGCTGGTGAGAGAGATAGATGGAACACGTCTTTAGTGCTGAGGGACCACAGATTAACTTCATGGATAGACAGGTTGTCTTTTCACCTGTTACATAACAAAAAAAGCTATTTTTTGTCGTAGTATGTCATCCTACATTTATGTTGCATTTAATATATATCCATAGCCATTCAGCATAGCGCTGAAGCCAATAATGATGTGTGGGGGAGGTAGGCTCAGCGGTAGCAGCAGCGGACCCAGACAGTCAGAGACAGACACCAAAATCAGTTTAAACAGGGTTTAGCCCTGTGCGTTTATTTTGCAACAAAAAGTTTAAAGGTGTTGGTAACCAAAATAAACAGGCCTTTACTTCAGGCAAAAACAAAAAAAACACAAATACCTGCCCGGCTAGGCGACTAACTATACAGAAGCACTCTGTCTATACGTGTGGCTTGCTTCAACCACACGGACAAAACAAATCAACAAAAAATACAAGCTGTGGAGCATCCACTGGTCTCACCAGTTTTCAGTTTGGATGGACAGGACCTGGCTCCACCACTCTCCCCCAGGAACTGCCCAGGACTGAAGTCTTGAGAGGCTTTATAGGCCTGTGATTAGGCCTAACTGTTCCCACCTGTGCACACAAGCGCCTTCCTGCAGTGGGACAAGAAGAGTTAACTGACAGATGCCTTGCTACAGCTATTGAAGCCCTCACTCACCACACATATGAGAGGACTCTGGGGGAGATATAGCGTCCTTCCAGGACTTTTCCTGTTACTTTCTTACATACCCTCCCCCTTTGTTCGAACCTATAGGGGCGAACACCTTTCGCCACCATACAATGTGTCCTGGATAAAGCATCTGCGTTCCCCTGTAATTTACCAGATCGGTGTTCGACCTTAAATTTAAAATTTTGTAAGGTAAGGAACCATCTCGTAACCCGGGCATTTCTTTCTTTAGCCTGAGACATCCATGTGAGAGGGGAGTGGTCCGTAATCAACCGAAACTGTCGGCCTAGCAAATAATACCGTAGGGACTCCAGAGCCCATTTGATGGCCAAACACTCCCTTTCTACAATACTGTAATTTTTCTCTGCAGGAGTGAGCTTTCGACTCAGGTATGTGACTGGATGTTCCTCACCTTCAATTACCTGTGAAAGGACGGCCCCTAACCCTACATCTGAGGCATCAGTCTGTACCACAAACTATTTGGCATAATTGGGAGTGACTAATACTGGTTGTACACAAAGGACCGCTTTCAACTTCTGGAATGCCCCCTCAGCCCCTTCACTCCATTTGATGAGGCCAGTTCTCCCTCCCTTGGTCAGGTCAGTCAGGGGAGCTGCAATGGAGGCAAAATTGGGTATGGACCTCCTATAGTACCCCACAATTCCCAGGAAAGCCCTCACCTGCTTTTTACTTACGGGACGGGGCCAATTCTGGATAGCCTCTACTTTATTCACCTGGGGTTTGATTACTCCTCTTCCTATTGTGTACCCCAAATACCGGGCTTCCTCAAGGCCCAACGCGCACTTTTTGGGGTTAGCAGTTAATCCGGCTGCCCGAAGCGAATCTAGTACCGCTTGGACCTTCGGCAAGTGACTCCCCCAATCAGGGCTGAAGATGACAATATCATCAAGGTAGGCTGAAGCATACCTGCGATGTGGCTTGAGGATTTTGTCCATCAACCGTTGAAAGGTGGCGGGAGCACCATGTAAACCGAAAGGCATAGTTACGTACTGGAAGAGCCCATCTGGGGTGGCAAATGCCGTTTTCTCTTTAGCCCTTTCCGTAAGCGGCACCTGCCAATACCCTTTTGTTAGATCGAGAGTCGAGAAATACCTGGAAGTCCCTAACCTCTCGATCAGCTCGTCTACTCTGGGCATCGGATAGGCATCAAACTTTGAATTTTCATTTAATTTACGGAAGTCGTTACAAAATCTGATTGTACCATCGGGTTTGGGAATCAGGACAATAGGATTTGACCACGCACTTTTTGACTCTTCAATGACCCCAAGAGCTAACATATCGTTAACCTCTTTTGTTATGGCCTGTCTACGAGCTTCAGGTACACGGTAGGGCTTCAGACTGATTCGTACCTGCGGCTCGGTAACAATATCATGCTCTATTAGATTAGTACGCCCAGGGGTCTCTGAAAATACATCAGTGTTTCTCTGTATTAGTTCTTTGGTCTCTTGTGCCTGTACCTTAGACACAGTCACCGCTACCTGTACATCAGGACAATGATTACCAGTTGCACGTCTGACTTTAGTGGCAATCTCTCTAGGGGTACTTAGGGCCGACAAGGATTCCCTCTCTTTCCAGGGTTTTAACAGATTCACATGGTAGATCTGTTCAGGTTTCCTCCTGCCTGGTTGGAAGACCTTGTAGTTTACATTTCCCACTTTTTCAATTATCTCATACGGACCTTGCCACTTGGCTAGAAATTTACTCTCTACAGTGGGCACGAGCACTAATACCCGGTCACCTGGATTAAAGGATCTGAGCTGAGCCTTTCTGTTATAAATGCGGCTTTGTGCCAACTGAGCATGCTCCATGTGCTCCTTTACGATTGGCATTACTGCGGCAATTCGGTCTTGCATTTGGGTTATGTGTTCTATAACGCTACGGTAGGGAGTCTGTTCCTGTTCCCAAGTTTCCCTAGCAATATCTAATAGACCCCTTGGATGTCTACCATACACTAGTTCGAAGGGAGAAAATCCGGTGGAGGACTGTGGTACCTCTCGGATGGCAAACATTAAATATGGCAGCAAACAATCCCAGTCCTTACCATCCTTGCTAACCACCCTTTTCAACATTCCTTTAAGGGTCTTATTAAACCTCTCAACTAGGCCATCGGTCTGGGGGTGGTAGACAGAAGTTCTCAAGTGCTTAATGCCCAGGAGCTTACACATTTCCTTTGTAACTTTGGACATAAAGGGGGTACCTTGATCCGTCAGGATCTCTTTAGGGATACCGGTTCGGGAAAACATATAAAACAACTCGTTTGCGATTAGTTTTGCCGAGGTATGTCTGAGGGGCACGGCCTCAGGGTATCGGGTAGCATAATCTACTACGACCAATATGTACTGATGTCCCCTAGCAGATTTCACCAGTGGTCCCACCAAATCCATAGCTATACGCTCAAAGGGCACCTCTATAATTGGGAGGGGTACTAATGGACTCCTGAAGTGAGAGACGGGGGCAGTCAATTGGCACACGGGGCAGGAGCTACAGTAGTCCTGTACATGTCTGTCCACCCCCGGCCAATAGAAACGTTGTAATATACGTTCCTTAGTTTTCTCATACCCCAAATGTCCTCCCAGTGCATGCTTATGGGCTAAGTCTAGTACCACTTTTTGAAAGGGTTGAGGTACCACCAATTGCTCAATAACTTCATTTCTTATTTTGCTTACTCTATACAGTAAATCCTGGTTCACAGCAAAATACGGAAATTCTCGGTCAGCCCCCGGATATTGGGACTTACCATTTATCACTTTTACATTTTCTCTTGCCCGAGACAAGTTTGGGTCCCTGAGTTGGGCAGTACCAAAATTGTCATGGGACACCTCAAGTTCCTGTAGGTCAGACACCTCCCGCTGACCTTCAGTGTCACCAGCTAATACTGTAAGTGGCGAGCTAGTTCCTTCTGGGACTGCAGCTATTGCTGGCACACCACAGTCCGGGTCGAAAGGTTCGGGGTCAATTTGAGGCAACCTTTCGCAATCATCCCGCTCTTTATATGGAACCTTCTGGGTTTTCCACAGGCTCCAGAACCCAGGAAAGTCTCTTCCAAGAATGACACTGTGGCACAGACTCTGGACTACGCCGACCTGGTGACAAACTATACCCCCGGTAGTCTCGATGGGGACCTCGGCGACTGGGTACTTTCTGACATCACCATGGATGCACAAGACCCCCATCATACGCCCATTGTATTGGACAGGGTCCACCAGAGTTGCACGTATCAGGGTCACCACACTACCAGAGTCCAGGAGAGCAGACACAGACTGTCCTCCCACAGTTACCACACACATTTGGGGATCACCATCAGTCGACAGTTCTGCTAAGCAGGCAGGTTGAGCAAACAGCGAGACTTGCTGGGCACGGCTACAGTCCATTGGCTCACTGGTCAGAGGGCAACGTGCAGCTACATGTCCCATCTCATGGCACCGCCAGCACCGTAAATGTGATTGGTCGCCATTTTGTGGGTGGAATCTAGACAACACAGCTCCGGCTGCCTGCTCCCTTGGTATACACCCTTCCACTCCAATCCTCCTCACACCCCTACCGGTGGGTATTGTCTTACCAGACTTCGGGGAGGTCGGTCTGGAGGGTGTCTGGAGGAGGTCCTCAGTGGCCCGATATCTCTCCACTAGGCAAACCAGCTCCTCTGCCGTCGTGGGCCCTGCTTGGCCAACCCAGCGTTGGATTTTAGGGGGAAGGGAGCGGGTGTACATGTCCAGCACTACCCGTTTCACCATCTTAGCAGGGGAGGCTTCTTCTGGCTGGAGCCACTTCCTCACCAGGTAGACCAAGTCATGCATTTGAGACCTGGGCGGGAGACTTTCAGAAAAAGTCCATTGATGTACCCTTCCGGCTCGTACATGCATGTTCACTCCAAGTCGGGCTAGGATTTCTCCCCTCAGCTTGGTATAGTCCCTGGCATCTGTCTCACACAGATCATAATATGCCTTCTGTGGCTCCCCGGTTAGAAAGGGCGCCACGACATTTGCCCACTGTTCTTTTGGCAGCTTTTCCCGTTCGGCAACCCACTCAAAGACATGTAAATATGCTTCCACGTCGTCTGTGGATGTCATCTTCTGTAACGAACTATGTACAGCAGCTCGAGCATTGGGTCTCACCTCCCGGGACTCAGCAGAAGACTCTCTCCCCGGCTTTTGAGCAGCCAAGGTCTCACTTAACGCCGTCAACTGCTTCATGAACATCAGATTCATTTCTTGTTGCCATTTTTCAGATGCCTCCATTGCACGCTGTTGCCGCCTCTCAGCATCCACCTGGGCCTGTCCAAGCAACTTAACCAGGTCTTCCATTGCGGGAGCGTTCGTCTTTTGTTCTACCACCGCCTTCACCCAGGACATCCGGTGATAGAGCGGAAAAAAAAAAAAAAAAAGGTATCTGTCTCTTTAAGAGCTGTTTTAAACTGGGCTTGCCCGCATCCGAAGCACCAAATGTGGGGGAGGTAGGCTCAGCGGTAGCAGCAGCGGACCCAGACAGTCAGAGACAGACACCAAAATCAGTTTAAACAGGGTTTTTAGCCCTGTGTGTTTATTTTGCAACAAAAAGTTTAAAGGAGTTGGTAACCAAAATAAACAGGCCTTTACTTCAGGCAAAAACAAAAAAACACAAATACCTGCCCGGCTAGGCGACTAACTATACAGAAGCACTCTGTCTATACGTGTGGCTTGCTTCAACCACACGGACAAAACAAATCAACAAAAAATACAAGCTGTGGAGCATCCACTGGTCTCACCAGTTTTCAGCTGGGATGGACAGGACCTGGCTCCACCACTCTCCCCCAGGAACTGCCCAGGACTGAAGTCTTGAGAGGCTTTATAGGCCTGTGATTAGGCCTAACTGTTCCCACCTGTGCACACAAGCTCCTTCCTGCAGTGGGACAAGAAGAGTTAACTGACAGATGCCTTGCTACAGCTATTGAAGCCCTCACTCACCACACATATGAGAGGACTCTGGGGGAGATATAGCGTCCTTCCAGGACTTTTCCTGTTACTTTCTTACAGATGTTTTTGCACAAGTCAGCTATCTTGCTCTCTCACTTACAGTATTATTCTATTTAGTTAAATGTAGATGTTCATTTTCTTTCTCAAGGCTTGCATTGCCTATTTGTCATCTTTTTAACATGTTTGGGCGTCTTAGCAACATTTTCGAATTTAACTGGAATGAAACTCTGATTACACCTCAGACATTTTACTTTTAATCAAGTTTGCTTAACTCTAGCAATGTGAGCGTTACAGGGGTCGCTGCGCTTCACAATGCAGATATGATTGCTCTTAGCAGGAGGCTTAGTTACTGCAGGAAAAACATTAAAAAATCTACATAACTTGTCTCTTCTGCAATAAAAAGAGGAGCTGTAGTATAGTCCTACAAAGACAAGTAACATTCGGCACACTGTATTGTATACATACTGAGGCTGTAGGAGTCTGTCTCTATGCCACATATAGTATAGCTGGATAAGCTCAGTAACTGGATCAAGTAGGTCTAAGTACACTGGTATAACTTGATGTTCTTGGGCCCTAGTAGTAAATCTGTTACAGGGGTCCCTTACCTACCATTGAATGTTTAAGGGCTTTTTTGGGTCTCTATTCATATTCACCAGCTACCTATAAAATCCATAGTAAGTAAATAAACATCCCTAGAATAAACATATATCTATAATAAGATATACTTTATCATTGTCTTGTTAATTTACAGATAGATTTAATGTTTTTTTTAATCTGAAAGTCTTATACTTTTTATGTACTGGCCTCAATGGTGTATCTATCAGGAGGGGGGGGGCAGCGGGTGTGACTGCACTGGGTCATCTTACATTGTGGGGGCCCACCCAGGGGTTGTCATTAATACAAGATTTACTTTTAATTTGATCGGTTTCTGCAGACACCAATCTAGTTAAAGCGCATCCTGCAACTTAACTGTTTTGTAAGCCACTAGCCGCTTCAGATCTGTGATTTACAAGACACACAGAGCCTTAGACAGATGTCTGCTTCTCAGCATAGGAGGGTGTGATGACATCATAGCATTGCGCCTCCTGCGCTCAGACACAGACATCCTATACGTGGACAGCGTGACCAAAAAGAGGATTGCAGGTTGGTGAGTATAACTATTTTTGTTTTTTAGCACAGTTGTAGCTAATTTAAGAGTTTAAGGGGGAATTATAACTATAAGGGAGGATTCATTAGGGGGCATAAGTATAATAGGGGGTCATTTATATAACAGAGGGGGTATTAAGGGTCATTATGAATATGGGGGCATTTATATAAGGGCCTTTAGGGGGAATCATTTATATAAGGGATCATTAAGGCTGCAGAATTTATGTCAGGGGAATCAGGGGCATAACGTAATGGGGCAAATAATTTAATTAAGGTAGTACTTGGGTTTTATTAAAGCTAAGGCCCCGCGTAGCAGACCGCAGCAAAAGACCAGTATATGACCCCTTTCTTATAGTCCTCTTTTTTGCCCTCCACACATTATATGGCCCCTCTTTAAGGCCCACACACAGTTTCTGACCTCTTTTTATGGCCCCCACCCAGTATATGACTGTGTAAAAATGATCTGAAGCTGCTTATTGCAATAACACAATAAGTCGCTGCCGATGTGTGACATCCAAAATGTCTTGGTGTGTCACCTTTCACAGGCATGTCATAGGTTTGCCATTACGGCGCTAGCATAAAGGGAAAAATAAAGACAAAACAAAAAGTGGACATAGCCAAATTTACACAATTCTGTCTATCCTTGCTCTCTATGTACCAAGCAATTCTGACATTTTTAAACCCCACCACTCGTCTGTCGCATCTATTCCACCACACTATACAGCTTTAGTAGTAGCTGCACAGAGGCAAATATGTTCATAAAAAGGGTTGGTGTATCTGCCATGTCTAGTCTATTCCTCTTCAGACACACATTGTACAGAATAAAGATCATGCATCAGGTGTGGTGTTTTCATTAGAAGTGTATATATTGCAATTACTACAAAGAACAGATTACCCCATATTCCTGACTGTCACATTCGCTCCTCAGCTTTAGTAATTGAGTCATTTAAGTATCACATATTTATAAAACCGCATTAAGTAGTACTGTCAGTTTCAAGTCTCACTCAGCTTCCCAGCTATGAAAGTCAAGTCTCAAGGCCACAAGGAATTACACACATTGTTCTACCTTGACACACTTAAAAGGGTATTCCCATGAACATAACTATATTGAAATTTAAAGATTGAGCACAATCATAAGCCAAGACCTATTAGACTGAATCAGGTAGGTATCCCACAGGTTGCAGATCTCCTGGAAGGCCTCTACTCGATTGCATATTAGTGCTGTGGGATAATCTATCTGCCTGATGTCACCGAGATGGCTGAGGACATCTAAATCTGAAGGGGCAGCAGGACACCTCCATTGCACTGCTATAAGGCACCGTAGGCAAGGTGGGCACGATGTCTCTGCTGGGTTGGTGAACAGTCACGGTCTTGCAAACAGCAGTAAGGTCATCATAACTACAGAGGGTAGGTGAGTGTCCATTCTTAATTGTTGTATGGTATCCTATGATATCCTTCAAAAGCATGAGAAAGGGACTGAGGTGTCACCCAGGAGAGATCCAGATAGAGTTTTGGCTTGGTTCTGTCAAAGACAGATCAAAACAGTTTGCATAGTAAATCATGGATGCAAAATATGACATCCCTAGGTAAAGATGAAGAGGACTTGGGGCAAAGGGCCCGAAGAGCTCTGTCCAATTTTATCCAGTGTGAGTTAAGCTCCCCCAGAACAATATTAAAAATCACCTGTATGGTCATTGAGATATTCTGCTTCTGTAGCCTCCAGCAGACCTCGGACCTTGATATTGTTTCTCTGTTGTCTATTGTCTAAATCCTCAAGATGCCTGTTAGCACTCCATGACGAGGTTTCATTGGAGCTGATGTTAAATGGAAGTTGGGAGACAATAGTGTCTCTATGGTGTCAACACTGTCTGTCATTAAAGGGGTTGTCCCATCACAAGGATCCTATCTATACTGCTTGTTAATGTGGATGTAAGACTTTTCCTAAATACACTGCTTCAGCAAAACTGCTTTGTTTGTCCACTATCTTACTTTATTCAATTCATTGTTGACACAGCCCTTGACTTATCTACTCAAAAGTCAAGTGATGTATCTGCCTGCTCTCAGGGGAGAGGGAGGAGGGGCTAAGTGCACTGGAGCCAGCCTGTGTTTCTAGCTATTCCTGTGTCTACACCACATGACCTAGCTTCCTGCTCTCAGATAGGGGAGAGGAGCTGCTTGCTTTCTGAACTCGTCTTCTGTTCTCCCATTTATCAGGTTAGCTAATTCAATTGTGTTCATTATGGCAGAGACAGGCAGTATTGTGCATATAGTGTTTGAGGACTTTTGATGACATCACAGGCCCTTCAGCCGCCCCATAGGATCACGCTATGCGGTGGGCGGAGCTACACACTAATTTAGGGACAGAGCTAAATGGCAGTTTGCATGAAACCCCGCCCACCAAATGATGCAAGAAACCAGGAAGAAAGAAGATTTTACAGCAGGGAAGACTGGTGAGTATGCCACGTGGGAATACCCCTTTAAGCAGAAATCACGGCGAACTTCTTTCATTTCCACTTTACAAATTTCTTTAACTTCTGAGATTAAGGCTTTAAAATTTTCCTTGGTGTTTGAGGTAGGTGTACCAGTCTACTTGACTCGAAGGACCATTATCATCAGGCAATTCACTATCAGAGAGTGTTTCATAGGAAGAACAGCACGTGTACTCTGGCGGTAAGGAGGAGCATGGGTCCAATTTAGAGGACTGTCCTGAAGGGTTTGTCCAAATGGTGCATTTTGAGTGAGGGGTGGCAGGTGCCTCTTTATAGGACTACACAGAAGGACTACAGCCTAGGAGGCATGCCTAGGGCTGTAGGCGGTTGATGTAAATATACAGAGACTGTGCCAGTTGATTGTGTCTGGGGAGCATGAGCAAAAGTTAAATCACTTGTTATGGGAGCTGAAGGCCCAGGAAAGCTGGATGGATGTGAAGGGGTTGTATCAGAGGGCTCAGAGAGGAGTGATCTGGAGTCTGGAGCTAGTCCAGACAGTGGAGAGCTGTGTACATGCTACTGCCTTCAAAGCTGAAGAAAGGAAGTCTCAGTGAAGATGGTAGTAGTACGTGTGAGAGGTTAGGGTCCAGTAACTTCTGCGATCACTCGTTGTTCAGCACTGGTCAGCTGAGGGGGCACATCAGTTGAGGCAATGCCACAGCTGGTGTAAGTGCCGCCATGTGCGCAGCAATGGCGCTCCTGCTCAGATTGTCGGCAACACCTACTACCACAAGGTACTGGAGCAGAATGCCCAGTGGGTTAAACTGAAGTATGGGTTTATGAAAGCCAGTGTCCTGGCTAATTAATCTTCAGCAGATTCTGGACATTCAGATAATTTTCATTTACTGTTAACCAAGGAAGCTACAGGTAATACAAGATTATGCATTTTTAACAATAAAACCTTATTCATATTAAATACTTTGCGTAAATAGATTTATAGGAACTGAAAAGGAGTAGGCCATAATTGCTACTTGTGGCTTTCTTTGTTACAATAGAGCCTCAGTCTCCCATCTAACATATATCCTGGAAATAGGTATAAAGTATACTTCTGCCATTGTATAGCCATACTGTGGCATATGTCACCCACAGGTGACAAATGACTTTAAAAAAAACAAAAAGACAAATAAAGATATGACAAGGCACACCAACTTAATGAAAGCTAAAGGACCCCTATATGGTTGAATAGGGACCTCTGGATAAGATAGTTTAAATACTATTGGAAGATACCATAACCGATCCACAGCACTTCAAAAACAACAGATAAGACGACATTCAACCGATCTCAACTTTGGTTACAAATTCCAATTTGGCAATAACAGAAAAATAATAAATTGTCTAAAGTATTTCCTTAAGATGGTTAAAAAAAAGCAAGTTTAATAAAAACGTCAAGTCAATCACAGATCACTGTTCAGTCCGCCTCTAAATCTCAAACCGGCAGAGATATTTTAACAAGGGGTTGAATTTAAGTGAAAAACACAAACTTATTGCTACAAACTCTCATGGCTACCTTGGGCAACAAAGTATAAATATAGGGACTCAATAGTCCAGCAAAAAAGAATTCCTGTTGCCACACCAATAACTAGTGTGTACAGCAGAACTGACCAAACGGTGGACCACATAAATCCTAGCAGTCTACGAGAAGATCAGCACTGAATTGCCCAAGGGCCAGTATCAGCTTGATTCATTCCCAGTACTCTATCAGAAGATTCCAAGTTCTCTTGAAGGACATTGATTTTTTTCACATTCCATTCAGATGAATGGGACAGTTAGGCCTGCATCATATGGTCATGCATATTCAGTCTGTGAAATACAGACCATATGTTGGCTATATTTTCTGGACTGAACACTGTCCAGAGACCCATTCCTATAGCATTATGGTCATCTAAGGTCAGCTTTGAGTCACTGCCATACCATAGGACTACTGTCCCATTCTGTAATCATGCTTTCAGTACAAACAGTGTTCAATGTAGGAAGCACAGCTATACAGTTAGTATGTTAGACAGAATAGGACTTATTGACTTATAGTAGACAATGATATGCATATATGTTGTACCCAGTATCATTCTGTACAGAATACCATGGGTTTGCATTTTATTGTGTGTAATATTTTCATGATAGTATAAGGTGTGTATGGTTAAAGATCAGCAAAAAAAATGGTAGAGCCAAGATTGTAAAGCACAACATAACCAAGGCACAGCTAGAGATGAGCCAATCATTTTGTTACAGATTTTACTATAATCTTGGCCAGTTTGGTCGAACCTGAGATTCTTTGGGTTTGCCACCTACAAATCATTATGGTGGGTGTATGATAAACAGAGGCCCAGGGGAGGTGTAAAAAAATAATAAACTGTCACAGCAGAGTGAGCAGCCTCAGGTAACTGCTGAGCCCAGACACTGGGCATCAGTGGTCACATGGGGCATGAAACAATTCTCATGAGGCTTTCCCCTCACTAGTCATAGTGAGGGGGTGTTCACACTTGTGCCCCTGTGCGCCTTGTGTCAATCCACCGGGTCTCCATCCTATTTCCCAGAGAAACTGGGCAGGGGACGGATTCCCGGCGATCAGTTTTAAAACCCAGTCGGACTTTGTGTCCAGCTAAAAAAAAACAGTTTCCCTGGTGTACACTCACAAATCGGTGCTGAACCATTCCCCATTTGAAATAATCTAAAAAGTTTGGACTCTCTAACAGCGACCTTTTCACAAAATATCCAGTGCGCGGTACACGATAGAAAAGTCTAATATCACAAGAACATGTAGCTCTGTCATTGATGCCGGATACTGATGGTATCATTTACCTGCTACCTGTTTATTCCAGATTCCCCTCAATTTCATCATTATTCTTCAATTCAGCTGCAATCATCTTGTACCAGCCAAAGTGGGATAACATTTCTCACAGAACAGAATATCCGCATCTCAAGTTCATCTCAGGATATTGCTAAAACACGCTAGCATTGAGCATTGTATGCATACAATAGTGTTCAGTATATTCAGACATTTGGTATATAAAACGTATATAATTGATGAATAATAGCTGACCCACATTTCAACATGCTTCATCCCTATGTCTCAAGGAAGATAAACTGCTACCAGAGGTGTCCGTCAGTGGCCTATTCCCTCTTACTACTGAAAACACATTCAGCCCTGGCCAAGCAGTCAGTCACATAACCATTCTAATTTTTTTTCTGTATGAACAACAGCTATATAATTATAAAGAATTGTATGTTTTATGTCATTTCACTGTGACAATGTAATACAGTAATAAAAGATATTTCCGAGTTACATTTCCTCTTTAAATTTGTACTGAGAAACTTGTTCAGTGGTACGAGCAAGAACATTTCCATTTCCTTCTTTTTGAATTGCTTAGAACTTCTCTCGAAAATGTAATGTACTGAATCCAAGCAGAAATAATGAGGACTATGGACCACAATGTACTTTATTTATCAAATGTATCTATGTAATAACCTATGTATAATTTCCCGTTTTTAAACATTGTCCAAAAAAACATAAACTCATAGACCATATTATTTTTATGGGTGCATCAGCTTGCAATCTCATCGTGCTGCTATAATGTTCCAAAAATACGGAAATCCGAGTGCAGAAGTGAATGTTGCAGTCCTATGTTCTGCACCTGCTCAATCCACTACATTTTGTAACACAGCATGTGCAACGTTCTTGTACAGATAAAAATGGAAATGCAAAATAAAAATACAGAAGCAAGTGCATGGCATCTCTCGTGAATGTACAAGGTCGTTCGTTGCTACAATTTAATTAGAATTCAGTTAAGTGTATAATTGCTACAAATTCTGGATTATCAAACCAGAGCTAGTCTCTACCTAAACATGACTTCAAATGAAGTAATACCTTAAAACAATAGTCTACAAGTATGTTATAGTTAGTGGTATCACCAACCAGTTATGCATATTTACTGGAAAGTAGACTCTGCCTTCAATGGAAAGCACCTTGGTGATAACAAACACATTATCTAGATTTTTTTTTCCGGATATTGACTACTACACCACTTTTCAGATGACAGTAAATAAATAATTATTTTTTATTTATTTGAGTTTAATCCCACAATACACCACAGTAAACAGATAAGATCACTATCAGCAAGTAAGCATCTATCTATAATCTAATACCATTTTGGTTTGCAGAGTCTAAGGGTAAGTTCACACAGAGATTTTTGGTCAGGATTTTGAGGCCGTATCCACCTCAAAATCCTGGCCAAAAAGACGGCTCCCATTGAAATCAAAAAGCAGCAAGATGCTCATTCTTCAGGCCATTTCGCCTCGCGATTCAGCCTGAAGACACTCCCTCCCCCGGACTAGGCCCATTCATTGGGCCTAATCCAGAGCAGAGTGTGCGACTGGATGCCAATGCGGTGCACCGGCATTCAGTCAAGGTTAACCTCTGTCTCAGGTTCACGTCCAAAATTCTCTGTGTGAACGTACTCTTAGGATATGTTCACACAAAGTAAATTAGAGCTAATTCTGAAGCAGAGAGTAACACGGGAACACAAGGAGCCCAGCTGCAGAAACAATCTCAGGCAATTGACTAGTACTAAAGCCACATTTAAATGCCCCACCTCAGCCAAGGATTTCATGGTATGGTAAAGCAAAACCCTGATTGAGTCTGTGTCTCAAAGTTATGATAAGCTGAGCAGACAAAGGCAACGTTTGACTGATGGACATGGTAACCTTAACACGATGGCTACAAGGTAGAGTAAAAGGAACACAAACAATATTCCAACAGCATGTAGCCCAACTAATAGCAATGGGCCAATGTCTCAAAATGGCTACCCAGTGGGAAACTCTTTTGCCACTACATTTTACAGTGCTATACAGTAATTAGTAATCAGGAAGGAATTTTTTCCCCTGAAATGGGCCAATTGGCATAAGCCTCATGCGGTTTTTTGCCTTCCCCTGGATCACTGTAGGGGATTGTAGGGTTATAGATTGGACTTGATGGACTAATGTCTTTATCCAACCTCATCTACTATGTAACTATGTAGTTTACAACAGTACAAGCCAAATTTATTTTTCTGATATACACACTAAAGCTAATGTTCTAGGGTGACAAATGTTCTATAAATACGTTTAGCCCCCTTCCACCACCACCACTGCTACCATCACATACACATACCTCCTAACTTTCAGAAAACATAAAAATAGATATGCAAACTTAGCAAATGCAAATGTGACATTTTTTTGTGTTCAGCCATGTCCCTAACCCTTTCCATATCTCCTTTGACTCTGCCCACAGTGATGATGACTACTAAGTTACCTCTCCGCACACTATAATGTGACCCCACTGTGACACTAAGTGGCCCCAAACAGTATAATTCCCATTAGTGGCCTCCATACAATATAATGCCTCATCAGTGGCTCATCACACAGCAAAATGTCCAATCAGTAGTCCATCACAGAGTAAATCCCCTCTCTCAGTGGTCCCTTAGTAGCCCACCTTTTGGAAGTGCCTACAGGCTCTGGCTCAAGTACTGTCTCTGATTTGGCATTGATTGCCGCTCTGCCATTGACAAATTAGCTGATGTCTGAATGGTGGAGCATGGAATATATATATCCACCACTGTATTTTACTTGGGGATACAGGTAAAATTGAAATCAGCAACTACTAGGAACAGAGGGACAGCATCTGAGATGTCGAACTGTCCCACTAGATCTAGGATGGCTGAGAGGCCCCCCCTCACCATTGCCAAATGGCCTAGTACAGGTGCAGCATTTGCCATATGGTTTTTATAGAGTAAAAATGGAAGGCACTGCTAAAGATCCCGATCTAGAGTCATTTTCAACTTTATTCCCATTATTACTTCTGTATAGGAAAGGTTTTTCATCTTTTGGGAAAAATTATTTATGTTCTGAGATTTGCGATAGTGATATACCAAACTTACAGAACCCACTTTCTATATTCAGTACATTGTAATGTCACTTTACTCTCACAGAATGGAGAATGAAAAAAAAAAAAAAAAGAGCACACTATTCTGAAGAGGGTGACAGTTTATTGGTAAAGGACAACTGTTGTAAGGTTATGTATTCCCAAGCGTTCCATGGAAAGTGGCAGAACAACAGAAATGTTTTGGTGGCTATTACTTGGCTTTGGAGAGTGGAAGCAAAAACATCAATAAATATGATGAATTGGCCAAGCCACACTTTAATTAGCCTCAGCTAATTTTTTATTGATATTGTGGTTTTTCTTTAAATATTAATCGTGCTTGACTTTTTATGTATGGCACTGAAAATGACAATGCTAATGATAACACAGATTCTATCAGATTACGATGGCTTCTAAATCTCTAATTGGCAGTGCTGGCACTAAGTGAAGCTTATGTCATTATATAATGAGCATAGGCTATATCTCCATCTCCAGTGATGTCACAGGGCCAAGTTGTATCAACCTCTAGTGCCAGTGAGGCAGAAAATTAGACCACAACCAGCTACCATAAAATATTCAAAGCTTGAAAGTTTGTTGGAGGTGTTGCAGGTCATTTTTGCGTTTGCTCACAATGGTGCGTCGCTGGGGGAAGATTTCACAGAGGCACTTGTTTGATAAACACATTAAGCACACTGCGATAATTACAGATAATCTACAGCCGGCAAGCTCTTTATCACAGCTCAACAGAGGAGACTTGGGAGTAGACACTAGACTGGCGGGATGCCTTGCAGAGAGGCAAATTGTTCAGCATACGTCCAGGAAGCATGCTTACAAAAGAGAATAATTTGGCTCGGAGTTTCTAGCACACAGAGGACCACAATATAGACTCATTGCTGCTTGACTGATATTGTAAAGCTGGATCTTCATATAGTAGCTGAGGATGGACCCAAGAGTCCTGCCAAAAGAAGATTCAGGCAAAGTCATTCTGAAACAGTGCTGAAACACATTCCTATGAATGGCTTCATTCAATGGCTCCTATGTATCATTTGGAATTCCAAGGCTGTAGTTACCTGGCATAAAGATGTACCTTTTGTTTACAAAATTATATATTCAAGTGATTGTATCATTTATATAGCTGTAATAATGGCAATAAAGACTACGTATTAAGCCTTTCTGAATAAAATCAGAAAAGTGGTTTTATTTCTAATCTATTTACTAGGAAAGGCTGTCATAATTTAGGGTATATTTAAGGTGGTATTTAAGGAGCCTAGTGGGAGACTTATATAAACTAGATAGAATTTTCAGCTCATTCAGTTATAGACTTGAGACCAGTGTTGGGCTGAAGGGCCTAGGGCCCACCAGAGGAACATATCCTGGGGCCTCCGCCTTAGGTTCTGGTCCAAAATACCCCATGTGAACTTACCCTAAATCTGCCATCCATAGGCTGCTAGAACAGCTGATTGTGCTTTGAGTCCATTACATATACTTGTTATTTCGTCACTATCATCTGTGCAGGCTCTAGACGTCAGACCTGTACAGATCGCACAATGATGATCTTTCCTGTAGATAGATCAACGGTATGAAAACTTGATTTGGGGTTGGAAAGCCCCCTTAAGGTTCACCCACCTCATCTGTGTTCCTGCTCAGACCAGCAGTTAGAAACCATGGATAATACTCCGGAACAATCTCTCCTGCTGTCAGGACGACTATTTACTTATTGTGCTTACATATATAAAACCATCATATTCTGCAGCACTTTACAGATATTTTCAACACTCTCCCATACATGGTCCCAATCTCAATTCCCTGTCTTTGAAGAGTGGGACAAAACTGGAGTAACTCACACAAACACAAGAAGGACATACAAACTCCTTGCAGATGTCCTGAGTCATTGAGCCACCATGCTGCCCATATAAAGATGTTTAATCTCTAACTCAAAAGTTTTAGATACAGTAGTTAGAGCAAGGCATGGAATGGGGGCAAGAAAGAGTCTTGCATCAAATATGTGCCACAATATTTTCTTTCACTTTTTTGGCACAGAAATAATGATAATAATAATAATAATAATTCCCCCCAAAGATTTTGGAAAAGTCATTCAATTATCTCTATTTGTAGGCAGCATGTATAAGTAAATATCAATTGTATTATAGCCAGTTAAAAGCAGCATAGTGTTATGGGAGTAAATCCTGCAAAACAATTCCAATGAATAGAGCTCTAAGCCACCGTCCTTTGTTAAAGTAATAATCTAATGTTACTATGTGCTGACCCTATTTAATAGTATAGTGACAAGGTCAAATGTGAAATTTATGTGTATTGACCCAGGATCAACCTTAGCTTTTCCTTTTTAATTTTCTAAGTTGCAGCTGCATGCTGGATAGTATCTGTGGTGCTGTCATTGAATCATATATGTAAATGCAGAAATTAACAGATGACAATTTGAATGTAGATGAATTAATGTTTCATCATTTACAGCAATTAAATATACTCTCCTTTAATATATTCACAACTGTGCTGCTCAAGGTTATCCAAGGGGTAACAAAAATCTTGACGGTTTTACATAACTATTTTTGCAGCATTCACTGAACCTTATATTTCTCTTTACATATGTTCTAATGGCACTGAAGAAAAGAGGTGAGATAGATTTATTACAATATGCTCTCAACGCTATCTGCACAACAACTACAAGGTTTCATAGTATATAAATGAAGATAACATCTTTACAAGTTTCCATGTCTTTAGCTCAACATTTCCATTATAGGGAATCCTCCATGACAGGGCATACTTCAATGTTCCATAGCTTATACATTCACTTTTAAGCCAACATCTAAAGCAGTGCCAACCAACTTTCACAACTTTTAGACCATTGGCCATATGTAACTTTTGGGTGTTCACTCCATTGGTCCAATATACAGTATATGGTGTACAATACACAGCTCCATGTTTCTTCAATGCTTTAGTGCTTGACTTTCCTGTCACACTGCTGCTCTACTGTCCTGCACGGTTTATGACTTAGCAGTGTACATATGCAGATCAGCAAACCATGCAGCATGTAAGCAGGCCACTAGTTTACTAATAAAATGTCTTCTTCAGCCTACCAAAAATAACCTTAAAGTGCTATTCATGGAGTGTTCCTAAGATATACATTAATTTATGTGGTAAGCTGAGACACTATTCGGAGCACAGAAGTTTCCAAGTATTGTGATCATGCACCATTACAGCGCAGTCAACTTTTTCTGTATCACATACAAAACAATAATATGTAATGAAAGCTACCTCTCTGCTACATAATGTATGCATACCTCCTAACCATCCCAGATTCTGTGGGACAGTCCTGGATTGTGGGTTGTGTCCCACAGTCCCAGTCAGCAGGTATGTCCCACATTCAACTCATCTATTAATTTCACCCTCCAGCTACCCCTATGGTTTAATGTCCCCTTCCAGCTACCCCAGTTTAATCTCTCCCTCTAATTGCCTCAAGTTTAATGTCCCACTCCAGCTGCCATTAATTTATTGTTCCCCTCCAACTACCCCCACTGTTTAATGTCCCCCTCCATCTGCCCCAGTTTAATGTCTCCCCCCCCCCCATTTTCCCCCAGTTTAAACTGGAGCACGAGGAGAGGGACTTCTTACTGGGGGGTATTCTAATGTGGGGGCATACAATGTTAGGCTGACTGTAGGAGCAATATACTGTGTGGGGGAACAAAGAAAAATGGATGAGAATGGGCAGAGTCAACATAGTGGGTGGAGCTAAATGTGCCACGGCGCGCATAGCGCACCACACATTTTGTCCCTCTTTCTGTTCTTTGAAAGTTGGGAGGTATGTTTATAGCCTCCATAATGCTATAGGGTGACAACCTGAGGGTAATAGA
The DNA here is from genome assembly GCF_031893055.1 of Leptodactylus fuscus. NCBI lineage: Eukaryota > Metazoa > Chordata > Amphibia > Anura > Leptodactylidae > Leptodactylus > Leptodactylus fuscus. The sequence continues at coordinate 149,559,411 of NC_134266.1, forward strand.
AATTAATCACAAATTGTGTTCTCTCCTGGTGCAATGACTCATGTAATGATGCAATAATGTACACAGTGTTTCCTGTACAAATATCAGGTCAAACCCATAATGCAAGTCGATTGCAGCCTTGATCTGACTCCCATAGACCTATACTGTGAGTCTAACTCCAGAGAGGAGGATATTGCTTCACAATAAAGCTGTCAGTAAGTTATTCAGGAACGTTACATTACACACAGGCTCACTTTCAAATAGCGTTGGGGTGAATTACTAGAGTGCTTCTTTAAGCACAAATTGCAGATAGGGTATATGACAACCTATGCTTTCAGTATTAATATCTAAGGGAATACCATATACACACTCACCGGCCACTTTATTAGGTACACCTGTCCAACTGCTCGTTAACACTTAATTTCTAATCAGCCAATCACATGGCGGCAACTCAGTGCATTTAGGCATGTAGACATGGTCAAGACAATCTCCTGCAGTTCAAACCGAGCATCAGTATGGGGAAGAAAGGTGATTTGAGTGCCTTTGAACGTGGCATGGTTGTTGGTGCCAGAAGGGCTGGTCTGAGTATTTCAGAAACTGCTGATCTACTGGGATTTTCACGCACAACCATCTCTAGGGTTTACAGAGAATGGTCCGAAAAAGAAAAAACATCCAGTGAGCGGCAGTTCTGTGGGCGGAAATGCGTTGTTGATGCCAGAGGTCAGAGGAGAATGGCCAGACTGGTTCGAGCTGATAGAAAGGCAACAGTGACTCAAATAGCCACCCGTTACAACCAAGGTAGCCAGAAGAGCATCTCTGAACGCACAGTACGTCGAATTTTGAGGCAGATGGGCTACAGCAGCAGAAGACCACACCGGGTGCCACTCCTTTCAGCTAAGAACAGAAAACTGAGGCTACAATTTGCACAAGCTCATCGAAATTGGACAATTGAAGATTGGAAAAAACGTTGCCTGGTCTGATGAGTCTCGATTTCTGCTGCGACATTTGGATGGTAGGGTCAGAATTTGGCGTCAACAACATGAAAGCATGGATCCATCCTGCCTTGTATCAATGGTTCAGGCTGGTGGTGGTGGTGTCATGGTGTGGGGAATATTTTCGTGGCACTCTTTGGGCCCCTTGGTACCAATTGAGCATCGTTGCAACGCCAAAGCCTACCTGAGTATTGTTGCTGACCATGTCCATCCCTTTATGACCACAATGTACCCAACATCTGATGGCTACTTTCAGCAGGATAATGCGCCATGTCATAAAGCTGGCATCATCTCAGACTGGTTTCTTGAACATGACAATGAGTTCACTGTACTCCAATGGCCTCCACAGTCACCAGATCTCAATCCAATAGAGCATCTTTGGGATGTGGTGGAACGGGAGATTCGCATCATGGATGTGCAGCCGACAAATCTGCGGCAACTGTGTGATGCCATCATGTCAATATGGACCAAAATCTCTGAGGAATGCTTCCAGCACCTTGTTGAATCTATGCCACGAAGAATTGAGGCAGTTCTGAAGGCAAAAGGGGGTCCAACCCGTTACTAGCATGGTGTACCTAATAAAGTGGCCGGTGAGTGTATATATATATATATATATATATATATATATATATATATATATATATATATATCGGTGTATTTTCCTTTCCCACTATTCACATACCATCAGGAAGCAGCATCAGTATCCAGAGCCATCTAAAAATAATAATTACACAGTGATAAATTATTTAGTGAATGGTAACAAAGTTCCATTTGTCTCAAGCCTAGATCTTGTCTCACAAAGCTGTTTTATTCTTCCTCTTAGCAGGAGTTGTCTTTACAGACAATCGCACATAACAAATATATGAGCCCCGGGTTGTAACTCTAGTTTTAACATGTGACAAATTCTAGTTTTGGCCAAACCGCAGGAAACACAATGTCATTTGTCACTTCCATCCTGGCCAAAGACAGCTTTAGTGCTCCGAATCTTGGAGGAAAGCAAAGCTTTAATTTTAGATTTAATCAACAAATATACATCACTCAATAACTCTTGGGATTGTCTTGGTCATGGCAACTGCATTGAGAAGGCAAAGAAATACATTTACTTTGCATTTAGATAAAGTATTCTAGAGGAAAGCTTTCTGGCACTTGGAGGGCGGAACACATTATTGACACTTTTCATATAAGCACTGAGACACAATATAATTATAACACAATACAGAAGACAACAAGATCTCATACAAAGCAACATCTGCAAATACAGAATAGAAATGTCACTTTGCCTCTTCTATTTACCTGATCTTACATGCTTCTTTCATATAAGATATTATCATTGTGTGATTTCCTATCCCTATCCTCATGTCGCCATTATCATATCCCAGGAAAGTACTTCCTTTGTTTATGTGTTTACAAACAGTATACTTTAATGTGACCATAAAGCTACATAATCGGTAAGGAGAGAACTTGCTAAAAAGGCTTGAGATACAGCCGCCAAAGCATACCGTAACATCTTTACTGTTTGAAATAATAGCAAGAATATAAAAATATATGAAAAATGAAAAAGATTGAGGTATTTACAACTAGGAGGTTGAGATTGGGTGAATGGTAGATGAACTAAACCCCTCAACAACTACTTAGCTAAATGGCACTAATGGAAGGTCTATGGAATTCTCCTTGCAAATAAAATATATGTAATACTGTATATGGATGATGTAGTGTTAGCTATTATCAGTAGAATATAAAATATAAAAACCATAGTATTTATTTTTCTTTTGCAATTTTATTCTGAAACGCATTAGATGGTAGCTGTAAGCTCTGCCTTATGTTTAGCAGAGATATCGATGCCATAAGTTTTGGCACTGATAACCCTCCACTGTCAGAAGGGTGGGCCCTACAGTTGAGCGTCATTGAAGGGCTGTGATGAATGTTCCCCCTGACAGTACAATTCTATGAAAGAGTTTACCATTAGGAAGCTCAATGCTCACAAACCAGTTATGACGCTGAAGGCCGCCCTTCTGACAGTGGAGGGATATCGATGCTGAAACTAACGGCACCAATATCTCTGGCACTGGAGCACATACCGGCAAAGGTGATAATGCACTGAATAACAACGATATCGGAGGACATTATAACCTTTTTATATAAGCTGATAATCGGGTGCATTACCATTCATTCCTTTCTGACCTTTGCACTATGTTTGTTTGCTGGCTGATCATGTCTTATAACTAGACATTAAAATCATCAGCTGGTGTTATCACAGAGATTTTAAAGGGATACAACTATAGTACCCACAACTGCCATTATCAAGAATATGGAGAGTAGACAATGCTGGGAGCTGTGCGCTCTGGGAAACAGCCGGTCTGTGAGTCTTCTGCCAATCTAAAATTGATGGCCTATCTTAATGTAAGGCCATCCATTTATGAAAGGTGTATAACCCTTTAAAGGGGCATCCCAGTTCCTTTTTATTGATAACCTATCCTAGACATGATTCTTCAAAAGTTTGTCGTTTGTCACCTGAAAAACACTATTGTATTCTGGGGAAGTGGAAGCCCAGGGGAAGTGAGTTAAAATAAAAAACTTTTATACTTAACCTGGCTCACCTCTCCTGGGTGTCCGGCAGTCTCCAGGTATCCTCTGCAGGCCTCTTCTGGCCTCTGGCTGACGTCACTTGCCTCGGAGTCACCTCTGAGGCCTGTGACTGGGCCTCAGTGGTTACATGAAATGTGACACTGTAATAACATTTTCACACACCACCATTACATCATTGTACACATTGTGATTGGGCCTCAGCGTTGATTCTGGAGCATATGTCATCAGCCAGAGGCCAGAAGGGAAGGCATGGGACTGTTTGTTGTCTTTACTCACATCCCCTCGCCCTCCACATATTATACTCTGGGGTCTGAGGAGACCCAAGAATGTATTATTTGCTCCTATGTCATGTTTCTGTAGGGTCCCGGTCATCTCCAGCTGGTGGTTGAACTTCTTACGACCGCGATTATTACACCCATACACATTATAGTATAAACAGGAATATTATATCAACAAAAATGAACTTTGCAGTTTTTTGCATGATTGCAGCTTGCAAAGGAGTTAAGTGAGTGCGAATGACTTGCTATATCATTGACAACCATAAACTCTGCCAATAAAGGACCCTTGCTATCCTATCCTTTCTAGGCATTCAGCAGTACAACAGAACTGTCATTTACTTTCCTAGCCTCTATTAATAATTAGATGCTGCTTCTCACCCTGCGCCTGTATATGTCACAAAGCTGACAGATTAGCTACAGAAAACAGGAAAATTCAGCTTACTGTTATTGCTCTAGTGGCTAGCAAAAAAAAAGAATATTTCAAGATATATTGTACGTGAACAGACACATTAACATGTGAGAAATGAACAAAAACACCGCAAGTTTAAGAAATACATGTATATAATAAAAATCAGAAACAATACATTAATTTCTGATCATGCTTTCCCTTTAACTAAGAATGTTACTTAAACACCCAAACAAAGCAGTCCTAAGAAACTCACAGAAATAATATATCATGTTAAAATGAGAGATTTCCCCCCCCCCCCCCAGAACCCACTATGTGTAGAAAACAAGTTACATCACCATGCTGCTGTGTACACATACAGAAGACTGACACGCAACTTGCAAGGTATGAAGGGAACAGAGAAAATGGCCATGTTGTAGCTGCAGGAGTTTTATCAACATGAATCAGACTACAAACTGACATCTGTCTGAAGCCGCATGTACTAACTCTTTTTTTTCATGCAGAATATGATCCATGTGCTGCATAGAAATTCATATATTTATCAAGCACATAACATACAGTAGCTATATATACATGATAGATAGATAGATAGATAGATAGATAGATAGGAGATAGATAGATAGATAGATAGATAGATAGATAGATAGGAGGTAGATAGACAGATAGATAGATAGATAGATAGATAGATAGATAGATAGATAGCGTGTGAGAAGGTGATAGGCAGATTATATCTCCCCCACATGCCTGACATATGTGTGGTCAAGGACGGATCTTGGATAAGCTGCATCCCAGGTATGGGTCATAGGCTAACTACTGGGCCATAAAAGGCTGCAGAGCCTGCACTTCGGGGCAGTTCCTGGGAGGAGAGGAAGTAGCTGGGTCTGTCCTGACACTGAGAGCTTTGTGTACAGTACAGTGTTGTTTCAGTTGATTCTTGCGGCTGATAGTAAGCCACATGTACAGTTAGTATTTGCTGTTTAGTTAGCGCTCAGACAAGCAGGGTTTTGTTTTGTCTTTTTGCCTGAAGTCAAGGCTGTATTTTATTTTGCTTATCCTTTGCCTGACATAAAGGTTTACTTATTTTGCTGTTTTTTATTTTATTTTATTTTAAACAAACTGGGTTTTGCTGCAAGATTTGTGTCCCAGTCTCTGACTAGTTAGGTCCGCACGACTCCTTTCACCGAACTACCTTGCCCGTAATATATATATATATATTACTTACAATATCTAAACATTTAAGCACAATTTCACACATATAAATATATATATATATATATATATATATATATATATATACACTCACCGGCCACTTTATTAGGTACACCATGCTAGTAACGGGTTGGACCCCCTTTTGCCTTCAGAACTGCCTCAATTCTTCGTGGCATAGATTCAACAAGGTGCTGGAAGCATTCCTCAGAGATTTTGGTCCATATTGACATGATGGCATCACACAGTTGTCGCAGATTTGTCGGCTGCACATCCATGATGCGAATCTCCTGTTCCACCACATCCCAAAGATGCTCTATTGGATTGAGATCTGGTGACTGTGGAGGCCATTGGAGTACAGTGAACTCATTGTCATGTTCAAGAAACCAGTCTGAGATGATTCCAGCTTTATGACATGGCATTGCATTATCCTGCTGAAAGTAGCCATCAGATGTTGGGTACATTGTGGTCATAAAGGGATGGACATGGTCAGTAACAATACTCAGGTAGGCTTTGGCGTTGCAACGATGCTCAATTGGTACCAAGGGGCCCAAAGAGTGCCAAGAAAATATTTCCCACACCATGACACCACCACCACCAGCCTGAACCGTTGATACAAGGCAGGATGGATCCATGCTTTCATGTTGTTGACACCAAATTCTGACCCTACCATCCGAATGTCGCAGCAGAAATCGAGACTCATCAGACCAGGCAACGTTTTTCCAATCTTCAATTGTCCAATTTCGATGAGCTTGTGCAAATTGTATCCTCAGTTTCCTGTTCTTAGCTGAAAGGAGTGGCACCCGGTGTGGTCTTCTGCTGCTGTAGCCCATCTGCCTCAAAGTTCGACGTACTGTGCGTTCAGAGATGCTCTTCTGGCTACCTTGGTTGTAACGGGTGGCTATTTGAGTCACTGTTGCCTTTCTATCAGCTCGAACCAGTCTGGCCATTCTCCTCTGACCTCTGGCATCAACAACGCATTTCCGCCCACAGAACTGCCGCTCACTGGATGTTTTTTCTTTTTCGGACCATTCTCTGTAAACCCTAGAGATGGTTGTGCGTGAAAATCCCAGTAGATCAGCAGTTTCTGAAATACTCAGACCAGCCCTTCTGGCACCAACAACCATGCCACGTTCAAAGGCACTCAAATCACCTTTCTTCCCCATACTGATGCTCGGTTTGAACTGCAGGAGATTGTCTTGACCATGTCTACATGCCTAAATGCACTGAGTTGCCGCCATGTGATTGGCTGATTAGAAATTAAGTGTTAACGAGCAGTTGGACAGGTGTACCTAATAAAGTGGCCGTTGAGTGTATATATATATTTATATGTGTGAAATTGTGCTTAAATGTTTAGATATTGTAAGTAAACTAGAAGACTATGTTCACACTTCTCTGTTCAGATTTCTATAATCACACCTACTTTGATGACCAGAATGCAGTATCATGCTGCAGCAATCTGTCAGTAATAAAAATAACTGAAAGCTGAGTTGCGATACCAGACACAACATTTAGAAAAGCTCTTGTTCACTTCCCATTTTCAGCTGAAACAAAAGCATATGCCACATGTTACATAGTACGTTCACTATACAGTATACACTATACAGTGGATAAAAAAGAATGCTGATGTATACTTTCCAATCATATGCCATATGGACTCACTTTTGGCATATGCTTAGTACAAGGGGGATATGGACACATCAGAAGTATACATCCAGTAATGCTCCCAAAGTATACCTCCAGAATGAAGGAAACAGGAAGGGGATGCAGTGAAAATGAAATGTTGCGATCAAGACACTATACATGCACTGGAAAAAATAGGTAATGTTCAAGTCATAAGACTGACACTAAGATGAAGCTTATTATCCTGTCCTTATCATACTCCCACCTCTGTGGTGACGGCTGCAGATGTTTGCGTTGGAGGGTTGGAAGAAGTAATTAAAGTCGACAATGAAACATGGAATGTACAATATTGCAAAATGATGAATCATACGGTATATGAAAAGCGGTTCATTCCTGTACTTCTTTCTGTTTTAAACTCCATTAACACTGCTTTTCATGGCACACATTTCTACATGTTACCTAATCTTCAGCTTCATGCAATTATTTATCTCCTTGACAATAAGTACATCTCCAAATTACTAACAGATTCCTTTAAGGTTGTCAGCGTGCAGCTGCTCTTCCCATTTATACACTAACAAGCACTTGAGGGACAGCTCCTTGTCTACCAGCTCTTTCCATATCTTGTAAAGTTTTTAGTTTACTTATTCATGTTTCATTATGGTCTGTTGCTGATGTAGCACCTGCATATTCCCCAACTCTCAACACAGAATGTTGTCACGCAAATACGTCCCTGTGCCCCCTACCATAATTTTTCTGTTCTGCAAAGGACATCTTGACTTCAAGTGAGCAGTCACATGGAGATGTAGGAGTTAACTGGCGTTTCCTTCTGCTAAAGTAACATCCTATAAATGGACTGTTGTGGAGAATTTGTTTCCATCTAGATGTTTATTTGGAGTTGACTAAAACTTTGAAAAATACAGCTACCTCCGATAATAGTTATTTTTTATCCTTAAGCCGTAGAGGGTAGACAGTCACCTTTCTGCCCACCGCAATCTGTTTCTGAGCTTGAAATGTTTGTTAAATGAAATAGCTATTTGCAGCTTTGTATCCTTGGTTACAAAAGAAAGATGTAAGAAATTCTGCATCAATTGCTTCATATCACTGAAGGAGATGGTTTTTGCATCTCTCAAGCTAAAGTCATAACTGTATTGGTGGGAAATAAGCCCTGCATATAAGAGTCATGTTCTATGAAATTAATGTAGAAACATTACATTCTTTAATATCAGTCTGATAGATGTGAGGATGGTAGGCACTATATAAGAAAATAGGGCAAATGTATAGATTATAAGGGGAGTGAGCTGTGATTGGCAAGGGTGCAACAAAATGTAGAAAGAGGTAAGACAAGGTGTGGAATGGAATCTGATCTTGGTTTATCCAAATGACAAAGGCAGGAGAATGCATCCAAAATGGATTGATAAGTTAGGTTTTAAACATTGATCTTTCCATCATATTTCCTGTACTGGTTATGACCACAAATGAAAAGTATATACCTATATACAATATATGGATAAAATAAACCTGGTGTATACACGTACTATATCCATGTAGCAGCAAATTACTATTTCTTAACTAACTCCCACCATGTCCCAACTCTCAGAACAACATCAGAACACAAGTAGATGGTTAGAACTTTGAGTAGAGAATTCAGGACACATCTTAAAGAGGACCTTTCACCATTTTGCCCACAGGCAGTTCTATATACTGCCGGAAAGCTGACAGTGCGCTGAGTTCAGCGCACTGTCGGCTCTCCCGATCTGGGCCCAGTGTGAAGAGCTTACGGTCCCGGTACCGTAGCTCTTCTATGGTCAGAAGGGCATTTCTGACAGTTAGCCAGAGACGTCCTTCTGCCTCGCGGCGCCTATCGCACTGTACTGTGGAGCGGGGAGGAACGCCCCCTCCCCTCCCTGATAATGCTCGTCTATGGACGAGTACTGCGAGCAGAGGGAGGGGACGTTCCTCCCGGCTCTCACAGCACAGCGCGATTGGCTGTGCTGTGAAGAAGGACGTCTCTGACTGAGTGTCAGAAACGCCCTCCTGACCATAGAAGAGCTACGGTACCGGACCGTAAGCTCTTCACACTGGGCCCACATCGGGAAAGCCGACAGTGCACTGAACTCAGCACACTGTCAGCTTTCCGGCAGTATATAGAACTGCCTGTGGGCAAAATGGTGAAAGGTCCTCTTTAAAGAGGACCTTTAAGCATCTCCACCAACTGCAGTTCTTTGCTTCCTTTAGTAAGGTCTGCTCTACTGATTTGTTGGACATAGTTGGAATTTTTTCTCTAGCCCTGGCCCTTCCCAAGCAATCAGTGCAGCGAGATTTAGTGTGATTGAGCTCTCTACTATCAGATGGGCATTCACAGTCAAGAGGAGACAAGACACTGTCCAATCAGAGGCACATAGTATCAGAGCTTTGAGTCACACCATCTTGTCTGCTCCTGCACCTACTAGACAGTAAAGAGCCTAATTAGCATATAACACACCAAAACTAACCAAAATGATTGGTCAGGAATCGTGAGGGTTTGAAAATAGAATTCCAGAATGGGTTTGAAAGATGTCTGGCCGTGAGCGCCGGTGAGCATTTTATGCTCTCCGCCGTGAAACCGTTTTTTTTAAACCGGACACAGAGTCGGACATGCAGTACTCTATGTCCGTTTTAAAAAAAAAACGATTTTGCAGTGGAGAGAATAAAACGCTCACCGGCGCTCACGGCCGGTCCCGGTCTGAAAGGTTTTCATCTTCTGCATGCAGAAGACGGAATCCTGAAAACGGAGTCCGGGCGCTAGTGTGAACCCAGCGTAAGATGTACTAGGAAACTGGAAAATAAATTTAGAATGAGGTGGAATAAGAGAAAAAGTGCAGTTACGCATCCTTTTTTACAGTCTTAATTTTTACAATGTTCACCATGCAGCCAAAATTAAAGAGGACCTTTCACCATATCTGGGCACAGGCAGTGTTATATACTGCCAGAAAGCTGACAGTGCGCTGAATTCAGCGCACTATTGGCTTTCCCGATCCGTGCCCGGTGTAAAGCGCTATCGGTCCCGGTACCGTAGCGCTTTACAGTCAGAAGGGCGTTTCTGACCATTAGCCAGGAACGTCCTTCTGCCTCGCGGCGCCAATCGCGCTGTACTGTGGAGCCGGGAGGAACGCCCCCTCCCGCTCCTGATAATGCTCGTCTACGGACAAGCTGTGTGAGCAGAGGGAGGGGGTGTTCCTCCCCGCTCCACAGCACAGCACGATTTGCGCCGCGAGGCAGAAGGACGTCTCTGGCTAATGGTCAGAAACGCCCTTCTGACCATAGAAGAGCTACGGTACCGGGCCGTAAGCTCTTCACACCGGGCACAGATCGGGAAAGCCGACAGTGCGCTGAATTCAGCGCACTGTCAGCTTTCTGGCAGTATATAGAACTGCCTGTGCCCGGATATGGTGAAAGATCCTCTTTAAATATGACCTGTATTTTGTGGGTTGGCACCCTTATGGAAATAATTCATATAGTTTTTTTTACAATACCTTTAAAAAAAATTATGAAAAATAAAAATTTCTTGGAGCCGCCATATTTTGAAATCCGTAACATTTTTATTCCCGTATTATTTCCATATACAGGCCTGCATCTTGCACCATTTCTTTATTTTTTTTTGCAGGGTCATTTGCAATTTTTATTTATACCATTTTGGGGAATGTCTAGTGTTTTCATTGCTTTTTAATCTAATTTTTAAGGTAGGCGAAATAAAGAAACAGCAGCCCGCTGGTCTACCATCTTCTAGTTCATGTACTTGATGGCTAGGATTATAATTCCATTGTCCCCAGGTTTGGTGTTATATTTACTAGACAGTGAATTATTTCCAGATGGCATGGAGGTAGTCTTAGGCCAGATTATCCTCTGCTGTACGGTCGATGATAGCACGCCAATGGAGGTCTGTGCAGTGTTTGACTATTACACAACTTACTCAACATGTACACCTAGCCTGTACCTTGGAAAGAATGCTGGCACTTAGGTGTAATTACCTTCCAGGTTTTTACACCAGATGAGCTCTATGGACGGATTATAGGGACCTTTCACAACCTTTACTCCCAAACTGAATTTACCATGCCATATCTTTCTTTAGATTTCTCTAATCCCCTATACCATACGTCTGAATGATGTGTAATCTCCCCCCTGCTGCATAAATTCTTGTTCTTTTCTGTTCTCTTTTATCTCAGTTACTTTTTATTGTTATTTCCTGTTACTGACTCCTATATCTGTACATTTATGTCCTCCATGGAGTACTCAGGGAATCCCTCATATAAGAGTGTACTTGCACTGCACTGTTTGATAAAGTGTTTACTGTATCTGTTTTCACTAATTTTTGCACTTTTTGCCTACTTTGTACATGACATATTTCTATTCTATTTGTACTTATTTCTATTCCATACAAAAATGTAATAAAAAGTTAAATTGTAATAAAAAGAAACCGAGACAAAACATGAGACAAAATGGATTTTTTGGTTCCAATGTGATAAACCACATGGATTGAATGAATCTATATCTTTCACTTCATTTATATTATTTTGGAGGATTGCATCTTCTCTCTTGATGCTGTAATAACTTTTTAGCTTTCAGAATAGACTAACAGGGTATGATGGGTTAATGGTTGAAAAATGCATTCATGTAGAATAGCTTGGATATATTGTTTGGAACTTTCCCTCTAGTTAAGCTTGTGATCTACAGATCATGCCCTATTTTCTATATCATATGTGCACAGAGGGTTTGAGGGAAATCTGTATGCATAATTTGGGAATATGCTCATCATTCATTTATCATTGTATTCTTTTATAGATCATATGATTGGCCTCTTATATTCTTTAGAGACATTGTAATATTCCGTATTATCAGAAGGCATATAGTATGGGTGCATTCATTGATGAAATATAGGGATTGTACAACTATGTGGGGATCACCTGTTTATGACCATCAATATGCCATATTTATACTTGCCTTTCTGTTTCTGTGACTGTTCTATCCCCTCCGGCATGAATACTTACCCAGAAGTCAGTGGGATGGTGTTCTGGTCTCCTAGACCACCAATAATTCCAGACCTGACAAACCTCCGGATTGGAGAGGCAGATCCAGAGCACTGATTGGCTGGATCTGATGATGTCATAGTCCGGGGTGTGACCTATAGTCTGGGCTTGCCTTATATAAGTCCCACTGGAAGCAGTGAACAGCGTCGGCTATTTTCTTAGTACCGGTGTCCACCTTCAGAGCCCTGGGAACTGCAGTTATTACAGCATTATCATCATCATTGGCTCACCATTCTATTACTATCTGTACTCCAGATGAACCCATATATTAATGGAGAAACGCATTGGGATGTTACATTTGACTTAGTTGCGAGACCATATGTTAATAATTGTGAATTGTTGTGAGATTACAAATTAATGAGCATGTGTTATCGGCAGTATATGCCATTCATCACTATACACGCCATTTGGGTCTATGCTGGGTTGGTGAGGATCATATATTGTTGAACCTCACCATTTAACTGTGGGTCTTGAACTACACTTCATATTTGATCCCTTAACCCTTAATAGGATCCATGTTATGGATAGTAGTGTTGCCCTTATTGCTGGATAATGCATTTGTTGTGCTAATACTGATTTAAACATCACTAGGATCCACATAGATCCTGTATCAGGAACTGCTTGCTGTATTATTAGACAGTAACCTGTTTTTGGCTCATTTGGATCGAATTATCTACTTGGACGTTTTGGACCACACATGTGATGTATCCTTAATGCAACGATACACATTCAGTAGAGCCATGTTGTTATTTTTGATGTTCTTTATTGATACTCCCCAGTTTACAGAATTAGGGGTCACTTTTCCTCAAATTACAATATGCTGATCATAAATATTGGCTTATACTTGCCTAAGATCATTGCACACTAGTATTTGAGGGATATTTGCATCTTATGGCCGAGTGATAAAACTACAGGGTGGAGTTTAGTCATCTGTGTAGCTTTAAATAATTGATTATCAGCCACAGTAGACATTTTACTAGACGTGTTTTAGTTAACCGTCTGTCTGGTTAAGCCGTACACAGCATGTGCCTATGCACAACTACATAGTCTTATATACATTTTGTATATAGGCATGTGTGTGTTTTATGTTTATTTTTATATTAGATCTAGGGAAAGAGGGATTTAAACTTAAAAAAAAAAAAAATCTATTTATTAATAGATTTGGAGGTTTTTTTAACTTTTCTTTTTAGACCCCTGCAGGTTTGATCACTAATACAATAGACTACAATGCTGATATATTGCAATGTATTGTAAAATCCCTATGCTTCTATTACAGGCTGCCTAGTGCTGCCTGTAAAAGAAGTGTACTGATGACATGCCTTCCATAGGTTCCTGTTACAGAAGCTGATTACTTCTCACTGAATTTCATTGCAGGGGACGGAGAACATAAGTAAGATGGCAGCTTCAGTGCAAAAATGGTTTGACAGTTAATGCCCACGATCAGTGTAAGCATTGATTACGGGCAATGCCGCCAGGTCTCCACTGTATAATATAGCAGAGACCCAGTGGCTAAGGCAGCAGCTTAGTTTCTGAGCAGTTTCCATGTTAAAAATCCCAACATCTGCCATAATAGTATTCGAGTGTCAGCAAAGGGTTAAGCATAATCATGTCTATAATAAATAACATATCTAGAATACAATACAATTATGAGAACTCTTGGAGTCTCTGCAATTTCAACCTGATCGAGTAATTCCCTTGAGGGGCCTTCATCTAAAACTGCCTGCAATTTATCTGTGAATAGTTGGTAGCAAGAGAGGTAAGTAATTGGCAATGGGGGGGCACTATAGACTGATGGTGAAATGTCTATATTTACAAAGATGGAAGCGGTGAACAATGAGAGTAACAATTTTCCCTCATATTGTGCTGCAATTACATTTCTAAACGGACTTTATTGAAGAGAAAGCTGAAAACCCCACGCATGATGTTATGCCATCATAAATATAATTATTGGAAGGCCTAGCAGTAGTGGAAATAGCCACTCTCAATTCAACAAGCTAGATTTGCTGCAGTATCGGTAATGCTCACAGTTAACCTTCTTTTCCATGTCAGTGACTCAAGAAACAAACATAATATGGTTGAGCTCCATTTGTCTTTAAGTAAAAGCTTTAATTACTACTGTGTGATATCCTGGTGTCAGTCAATTCCCCAGCCATTCACACATCTCTACAAAACGACATCCATCTGACAGATTCCTTGCCAATTAAGAATGTGTAAAACTCTTTTCAATAAAACCTATAAATGTTTTATCTACATTGTTAACGTGACAGAATATGTTACCACTTGCATATCCACAAAGAGAACATTTTGGTGAGATTTCTAAAAAGTGCGCCTACTTCAACACCATGCTGCTGCTTCCTTTACATTTCTTACTAATACATAAAATATAGATTTTTTTTTATTCACAGATTACGTTTGAGGAACATACAATTTTACATTTGCTAGTAGTCAGAATCCAAAATAATTGTATCTAATGGGCTTCCTGCTAACCTTCGTAACATAGACACTGAAATTTCACTGACTCTCTGCTGTGTTTCAATTAGAGCAAGTTCACACTACTGTTTAAAATGTCCGTTGCTCTCATCCGTCATAAGATGAGAGCAACAGGAATAAGCAGCAATAGAGTGAGTGAATGTAGAAAATATCCTTAAGTCATGTCTGCTACTTTTCTAATAGAGGAAAAAGTTGTACATGTAGGACTTTCTGTTATGCAATTAAACAAACACATTGGAAGAAAACTTCCATTGTGTTTTTTTTTACAGTAGAGACATTGGATTGTATTATGTATATTGAATGGGGATAGATGCCAGAGGGAGGAGGCTTTGTCTTGCATCTGTCATTCTACTGCTGGTAATACTGGTTACTCTAATACTATGACAGATAAGAGCAATGGACATTTTTAACAGTAGTCTTTACGTCCCCCTACTGAACTCTATGCAACTGACAATGACCACAAATAATTATTACTGCTTTGCTATTAAAATGATTATATGGGTTCATATGTTTATGTTATTTCCCACCCATAAAATATTTAGATACAGTATAAGTCAAGAATTAGCAATTATGGTAGGCTCACAAAGCCCACTTGTGCGTGGGTAAAACGCGCATCAGGCGTTCCATACAGTGTAGGTATATGTGGTGGCTAACTAACTATGTTCATCTTTTGGTGATGGTGGTGTTCCTTACTTATATATATGGAGGTGTTTATTGCTATGATGAGGTTTTTCACCATGATAGAGTATTGAAGTATTTGGTATAGGAACCTCATCCTTAAGTGACTGTTTAAGAAGTGTATATTGGTTTCCCACCACCCTGCATACTGTGCTGGTAACTGGTACATGTAATTCTATCTATCTCTATTGTAATTGTTGTCATGTTATCGTTTTGGTCTATGTCTTATATTTTAGTGGATATGGGTAAAAAAATATGCAAATCTAATCTCCTGGATGGAATTAGGAGAACAGAGTGCACTCTGTACACCACCCTATAGAGGGCGGCATCCTTAACATCATGAACGACTCAGTTATAAAGTCTTAATCATAATGTGGATTTAATTACTAGTGGATAGTAATAAAGATTTATTATGTTTTATTAATTCAATGTGTGGTTGATTTGTTCTTCTTTGGGCATATTATAGTTTAGGCCTACCCAAATGAATGGAGTCCAGCAATGATACCACACACAACTCATAGATAAAAGAGTAGTTGTTCATTGCAGAAAACAGTTACTGTATGTCTTTTTAATCTCATATAATCATTGATTCATATACATATTGTATTAGAGATAAGATCTTCAACTATTGTCAGTCAAACAAACATTTAATGCTAAAAGTTTCTGTATTCCAAATATTTGATGTGAATCATTAGACTAAAAGTGCTTTCACATTTCAGGATTTCATTCAGTTTAATATATGCACTGGAAAAGCTCCCTGGCAGATGTGTTAATCTGAAAAAACAGATGTCATTGAGTGGCGCCTGTCCTTCATAACAACCAGTATTTAAAAAAACAAAACACATACTGCAATTGTATACATTATTTGTTTTTATTTTTTTCTCAGCCATGGAGTCTAACTAGAAACATTATCCAAATTATACATGTCCATTGCTATGACATATGCTATATACAGTTTACTATTCATATCTGCATTGTAGCTTCTGAAGCCATACAATTATGCCGATCAAACTACAGACTCCTCCAGCTCCTGATAGACGACTTATAATAGGGTGTCTGTTGGGTTCCACCCAGGTGTCTGTATCGAAGAAATGAAAGATCCGGCATCCACGTGCATAAAATCCAAATACTTTATTTAGAAGACATTAAAAAAAAGTTTTGTCCATACAATCAGTGAACCTCACTCCCTACCCCCGAACACACCAAGGAGAAGTGACAAATTTTGTCAGCTTTCTACATTGCGGACATTTATTCACTATCAAGATTAGTTTCTGTATGGGCTGTGATATCCCTTTTCCTTTCCCTACCATTGTTACAGGTGTCTGTATCTTTGACTGAGAAATAGCATTACACTCAGTCATATTTTTTCTGTCTAATGTGACAGCATTTGCATTGGAGCCTTCAGGGAAGACGTGTGCACAGCTGTATACAGGAAGACAGAACTTAGTTTGCTCCAGTTTTATATAGTTAATGCCACAATGAAACATATGTATACAGTACCTCTTTGCATACTAAATAGATATAAGAATTATTAGGTGCAAGACAGCTAAGTAAGAAAATAAACAACTAACATGATGAAATCAAATTCTTCTATTTTCAAGACTGGAAAAAACGATCAAGGTTAAATTTGGATGCAAAATCACCCCTTTAGGTTAATAAACTCAATCTGCTTAACAGACTTTATAATAAATAATTCTGGTTAAACAAAGGGTTTAAATGGGATTGTACAGGAAATACTCCAAACTCATACTGCAAAATCATACTGACCTATCCCCAGTGCTCCTTTGTACAGAGCTATTCTCTATTCCCACAACTTCAGCTCCAATCCTTATTAGAAGTGGGGAGGCACACACAATGCTGGTGAGGAATGGGCGACAAACCTGAGTGATATCACCTGTTCCTTACCATTGTCCACAGAGTCCCAGCACTAGAGAGAACAGGAGAACAGGGACCAAGACTGTGCAACAGTTGTCAGGGATAGAAAAGGATGCCATTTCACCCTGGCCATTGCTAAGCTTGGTATGATTCCTGGAACCCCTTTCATAAAGTAGATCATTTGATAACTATGGAGGAGTCAAATAATTAAGTAAATGCAAAGAAGGATCTTACTTAAAGAGTTCTCACCTTTAAGGGTAAGTTCACACAGAGTTTTTTGATCAGGATTTTGAGGCCATATCCGCAACAAAATCCTGACCAAAAAGACGGCTCCCATTGAAATCAATGGTAGCCGCTCAGGTCTTTATTTCTGGCAGTCATTTCTTTTGGCTCCTGGAAAAAAGAAGCGAGGTGCAAGACACTCCCTCTTCTGCACTAGGTCCATTCGAAGGGCCTAATCGGGAGCCGAGTGCATGGCTGGATGCCGGTGTAGTGCACCGCTTTCAGTCACGGCTACCCGGTTTTTGGATTGGAACCTGAGGCGACCTCTGCCTCAGGTTCCGATCCAAAAAACCCCGTCTGAACTTACCCTTACACCTGCATTTATCTTCAGAAAGGGAATTCACTGACCTCTTTTCTGACTGAGTGGTTCTGTGACCCGGCTCTTTCCATTTACTTCAAGGGGACTTTCAAGAACAGTATTGGGCACTTGATCAGTGAAATATAACGCCACCCATGCAGGAGCTTAAAATTTTGGGAGTAAAACACTAAATACACTACAGGTGTACAAAACTGAATTTCTGGTTAAAATTAAGTTAAGTAGAAAAAAGAGTAAGGCAGGTCAAATATCAGATAACCAGTGGAAATCACAAATGTAAGGAATACAAGGTTGAACTGATTTATTTGCTATGACATTGTTATACCCTACCAGCAATCTACATTCCATGTATACTTAGAACACATAATTCACATTCAATATATATTCTATTTGACCCAACCAAGGGCTAACTGGTAGAAAAGACAAGGAATACCACAAAGTAAAAACTCTATCCCTATTCCAAGATACATTACAGAAGACATTTTTGAACATTTGCTTCCATTTCCTTTACAGTTCAGTGTGGTGGGAGGACTATGTAACATGACAATGATTTCCTTTAAATATAGAGGAGATATTGAACAATAGAAAGACATTTAAATGTCCATATGGATATTTAAAATTAGAGAACAGTATGTCTATACATATCCTATTAATATTATAAATGTGAAAGTTTGTGGGTTTGTGAGTTTTGGATGTTCGGATGTTTGTTCCTCAATCACGCAAAACCCGCTTGACCGATTTGGCTGAAAGTTTCCACAAACATAGTTAATACACCCGATTGCGCAATAGGCTACTTTTCGTCACAATAGCGCACATACGTTTGTGCCAGGACCCCCACAAAACCCAAACTCACACCACCATCTCTGCAATCTCACACACTTTGGACCATAGCAAGCCACAAAATTCATATTGCCCTCTACAGCCTCGCCCCTAACCCCACACAATCACATATACATATACTTTACCACTTTGCCCCTCACCTTAACGATACTCCAGGAGGCGCTCTATAACACTCCGGAGCAGCCATGTTTGCCGACCCCCACCGCTCTGACAATCCGCGACACCACCCACCCATGTCAATACCCCTAGGCGGTCTAATAAATGCAAAAAAAAAATAAAAAAAATAAATAAAAACAAATAAAAAGGATTCAAAATTCAAATCACCCCCCTTTCCCTAGAACACATATAAAAGTAGTTAAAAACTATGAACCACATACATGTTAGGTATCCCCACATCCAAAATCGCCCGCTCTACAAAGCTATACAAATATTTTTCCTGTTCGGTAAACGCTGTAGCAGGAAAAATGGTCAAAAGTGCCAAACCGCCGTTTTTTCACTGTTTTGATTCTGATAAAAATTTGAATAAAAAGTGATCAAAGCAATAACATTTCCCGAAAATGGTAGAACTACAAAGTACACCCGGTCCCGCAAAAAAAGACGCCCTATGCATCCCCGTACACGGACGTATAAAAAAGTTATGGCTGTCGGAATACGGCGACTTTTCACAAAAATTTTTTTTTAACATAGTTTTGGATTTTTTAAAGGGGTCAAAATGTAAATAAAACCAAATAAATTTGGTATCCCCGGAATCGTAACGAAACACAGAATACAGGGGACATGTCAATTTGGTTGCACAGTGAACGCCGTAAAACCAAAGCCCGTAAGAAAGTCACAGAAATGCATTTTTTCTTCAAATCCACCCCATTCTGAATGTTTTCCCTGCTTCCCAGTACATTATATAGAATAAATAATGGTGGCATCATGAAGAAAAATTTGTCCCAGAAAAATTAAGACCTCATATGACTCTGGGAGTGGAGAAATAAAAAAGTTATGGGGTTTAGAAGGAGGGGAGTCAAAAACGAAAAGCAAAAAATGCCATCGGCGGGAAAGGGTTAACTTCAAATACTTCGGTCCCAAAGTCACTATGTAAAGTTTCTCACAACATCGTATAGCAGCTCAAATACAAAGTAACTGCAACACAAAAGTCTCACGGATTCTCTGAATTACAGCAAAAACAAGATACAAACTTACATTTCATATCCCATACCTTATACACACTACGAAAACCTTACCCGCACCAGTATATACCCACTTCTACAATCACCGCAGACGAAGTCGCGGGTACCAGCTAGTAAAAATATATGAAAACATTTAATGTAGACCAGAAGTAAATTCACAATGTTGTTGGTTGTTATTAGGAACAATCAACAGGCCTGTGAAATGATATATCCCAAAACCTAAAATGCAATCTTTTAAACCAATGGGAGAGTTGCTTTCTTATTACATGAATTTACAGTAAGGGTGCCTTCACACGATGTAACATTGTAACATCTCTGCCTGTTCGGGTCTCTGCGCCACCCTCTGCTCGCGTGCTGCGGCGCAGGAGGCGGGTGCAGTTTGATAATTTGCTTGAAATTTTTAGTTGCACTGTGTGAACACGGCTCTAGTTCTGGAATTGTATTTACACCACACCCGTCTTCTGCCCTTGTTGCCTCTGTCCATTCAGTGGTTTGATTTTGTCTTGCCTGTGATTGACAGCTTTCCTTCCTATCAGGTTCAGGGCGGGTTCTTCCTCCCCTATTTAGTCTTGGCTCACAGTCACACTGGTGCCGGTTATTGCCTCTTGCTTGCTGGTTTCCTCGCTGTTTATTTACTTGTATTCTAATCCTTGACCTCTGGCTTCCCTACTGACTATTCTTTTGGACTCTGATTTGGCACTGCTTCGCTCTACTGTTACCGAACCCTGGCTAGCTGACATCCCTTTGTTGTTGTTCGTCTTGTCTGCGTTTTGTGTATCACTTAGACAGGGAGGGACTGTCTTCGTGGTTGTCGCCTATTACCTAGAATAGGGTCTGGCAATAGGAAGGGTCAGTTGGGGACTTCAGCTTAGGGCTCACTGTCCCTTGTGCCCCTTCCTCCAGGGTTCGCCAGTTTCTGGGGAATTATCATCTGGCTATTCTGTAACAAACGTGGAGCGTGATCTGGCACGTATACACGTGCCGGCAGATGACGCGCTCAAAATCCTCCCATTCATTTCAATGGGAGGCTGCAAAATCACGGCCGCAAAATAACGCGGCGTATACGCTCCTAACTCCCATTGAAATGAATGGGAGCATTTTGAGCGCATCATCTGCCGGCACATGTATATGTGCCAGATCACGCTCCACGTTACATCGTGTGAAGGCACCCTAAAACCTCACTGTGCAGACACTGAGGCAGCAGGGGATGCTGGGAGATTTCAGCTCTGACACTTGAAGAGCTGCACTGCTTGTTATAAAAAGTTATACAAGTAGTCCAAATAAGATGCTGTGAAGAGTGGTCTACAAAGACTGAAGAGTCCTATCAACTAGTTTACGTTATCATTATAGGTATTTTATGGTATTTTATTTTATTGTAGTGATTCCCAGGCCTGAACAACATACTAATTGATATCATATTGAAATCTATATATGAAACTGAGCGTTCCATTAACTCTCCTCATTATTTATAATGAGACATTGCATGATGTAACTTGTTTTCCACAGTATTCTTACTAATATAAGTAACTAGCCGAAGTTAAGAATGTATACTGAGGAGTTGGTTAACTTGAATGTTAAACATGGCAAGTGTGACCAGGCCGCTGTGCGCTAGAATCCGATTGAAGTCTTGAGAGATTTTGTTGGACTGCCTGCTCACTCCAGGTAATTATAAAGCAACTTGGATTTCTGGCCCTCATCCAGCCTCATTTCATTCACTGTGCCGGCCAGAGGTTGCTGCTTTGATTGCTTCCTTCACATAACCCCCACCATGCAGCCCGAACAAAAGACATAAGTCAGCGAGCTGAAGGTAACAGCATTCACTCACTCCTCCTTCTCTCGAGCCCTGGTTCACTACAGTCGTCCACGTATTTACATCACCTCGGGGATCAGACTAAACATACTGTCGCGTATTTTGTATTAACAAGTCACACGCAGGTCAGGACAAGAGCCGCTGATTAAATGAAGTACGGCCATATAAGAATAAGAAGCAATTATTAAGGACGGACTGCACAAATTATTTACTGAGATGATTAGAAATTGCTACAGAAACTTTAATCTCTCATTTATGGCAGGAATTAAGAAAATATTCTGGAAAAAAAAAATCACAACCATCTGTAGACTTTAAGTTTTACCAACAAATTGCCTAGTCAAAAATATGTGAAAGTTTGTAAAAGTGCCGATATTTTACAGGGGATTTAATTATAATTATGGCTTTTTCTTATGCACAAGAGACTTCCTGCTGTTAGTCGTAGTCAAGGACACTACAGGAAGCAGCAAAAAACTCAGAACAGCTGATAATAAGAAGAAAATGCTACACTAAACTACTAATCTCCAGAAATCCTTGTTGACTTCCACGAAGTTGCACCAAATTATATGTTATCCTATTGTTTATACAAATTACTGTGAAAAAAGCTGAATTGCAAGGACACATGCTAATTTACTAACATCCATTATTTAGGTATCATATTATATTCTGCAGCGCTTTGCTTTTCATATAGTTTATTATAGCACATGTAGGAAGATTATATAGATGTAGTAGGGTTGTGCATGTTACAGTGGGTTTAGGTTCTATAGATGCACCTATAGAATTGTAAACACAGCGGACGATGATAGTTTTCTTTTTCTCCACCATAATATTTCAATAGGAAGAAAGAGTGTCCAATTTTTATTTTCCCAGAATAGTCATTTGCCCTTCTTAAAATGGGAGGGTTTGACTGACTTTATTTTGTGTGTATGACTAGCTTACCTGAGAGTTGAGGTTCGTGTATACAGCTATTGAGTGGTTACGAGTCTGTATTGTGAACCCTCAGGTACTCTCTGTGAGTTTATGGTCTTCTGATTTTTCCTGAAGCAATGTTTCTAGGGGACAATATCACGATAATTCTGCATGCAATCGTGCATACCACAATTTTGTTTTGTACAAGTTCATATGGAACCTGTAAGAAAAACAACTGTATGGTACTATAACAGTCTATGGATACCATATAACAATTTTTACCGCACATATGCTTTATGATTGTGATTGTGAGGCTATTTATATATCATTTTTTTAAATTTTCATAATTATTTACTATTTAAAATTCAATTTAATTCAAAATCCAGCTCTACTATGGGAGAAACAGGATGGGCAATTGCTACCTACTTGAGTCATTGTTAGGAGGTGTTGGGAGCAGTGGTGATGTGAATGCACCCACATACACACAGACACTGCGAACAGGATCCAGATGGCCCAAACAGACCAACTGTAGTGAATAGAGATGAGCGAACAGTAAAATGTTCGAGGTTCGATATTCGTTTTGAGTAGCCCCTCAATATTCGACTACTCGAATCAAATATCGAACCCTATTATAGTCTATGAGGGGAAAATGCTCGTTTCAAGGGTACGCAACGTTCGATCAAATTATACTTACCAAGTCCACAAGTGAGGGTCGGGCTGGATCCTCCGAGCAGTCTTCTCCGTGCAGCGTCCCCGCGGCATCTTCCGGCTCTGAATTCACTCTGCCAGGCATTGGGCCTGGGCAAAGCCAACTGCGCATGCCCCCAGTACAACCGGACATGCGCAGTCGGCTCTGCCCAGGCCCGATGCCTGGCAGAGTGAATAAAGAGCCGGAAGACGCCGCGGGGAAGCTGCACGGAGAAGACTTCTAAAGGTAGGAGAAGAACCAGCGTTGATTGGCCGACGGTATAGCATTCGGCCAATCAATGCTGGTTCTGCATTGAACTTTTACATTCGAACAGCGAGTGGTACTCGATTGAGTACGAGTATTTCGAATACCGTAGTATTCGATCGAATACTTACTCGATCGAGTACTACTCGCTCATCTCCAGTAGTGAACATTACTTGATCTGCCGACAAGCATAAGTTTCCTTGTTCACCACCCAGACACCTTCATTACACATCTCTATCCCTAGACAGACCATTTCCATTTTTTTTTTGGAACCATATCATCTTTAGAGATGAATCCTGCTTCTGTTCAGGATGTGATGGGATTCAGGTTTGACTCCTCATGGCAAGCGCTTTAATCCTGCCTTCTCTATGGGGGAGACAAACTGGCCACCTCTCCATTCACAATTGCCATGACACCAGACAGGATAGAGATTAGGCAACCCTTGTTCTAGAAATAGGTCCTGATCCCAGAGCTGAACCTGCATCTATCAGAAGTTCGTGGCACATTCTATGGATATGACATACATGTTTTCAATGAGAGTACCCGTTTAAGATGAATAGAATTCATAAGCCAATCTGGGCTGCTATGTGAACACTAATGGTAGCCCACTTAGGGTATGTTAACACTGATTTTTTTGCAGGTGGATTTTGACGTGGAATCCGCCTCAAAATCCACCTGCAAAAAAAGCTCCTATTGACTTCAATGGAAGCCGCTCGCTTTTTTTCCCACTAGCTAGTAGTGGAAAAAAAAGCGACATGCCCTATCTTGCTGCAGATTCTGTGGCTGACTCAGCTGTCGTGCCCCCGGTTCGAGACACGCTCCTATTTAGGCCCATTTATTCGGGCCTAATCTGGAGCGGGCTACCGTGACGGAATGCCAATGCACTGCCTCGGCATCCCATCGCTGCTGGCTGCGCCAGAAAAGCACATGCTGGAAAACTTTTCTGCCATGTGAACTAGCCCTTAAATTCCTTGACTCCATCCAGGAATAGAGTAGCTACTTTCCATAATATATGATCTCCTATAAACAAGTGAATAATAACAAGCTGCAGTTCACTGTAGAGATTGGGCTGTTTTTTTAACACTAATTTTGGACCACCTGTACTGCTGGATGACAACACTGTCAGTCACTTATGCCACTAACAGGTAGAAGCTGATAAGACCTCATACCAATGTTGTTCAAGATCCAGAAATTGACATTTGGGGTATTCTTAGTCGCATAGTGGTAATATTCTCTTTCTGCTTATCATAACTCCATTTACGTACACAGCTGTAACTATTGTCGTGTATATTATGGAATGTTTTTTCACATTGTTAAATTGCCTTTTTGTTTAACGTATATTCTAAGCATTGCTACCTCAAACAGTTACTAAAGCTATAGAGAGAGCATCTTGGTGTCTAATAGTCAGCACAGACAGATGCAAGTCTCCATTAAACATCTATTGTCTGTCAAGTGTTTGGCACAAATTATTTATCCAGTTCTTATTTCTGCTTAGTAAATGCAGGTTATTATGACAGCCACATCCTACTGCTTCCCAACAAGACACCTGAAAGGTTGCAAGCCCACTTCCAGGACAAATACAAGGACACGGCTAACAAGCAATGGCTTTTATCTCCTAGTGCTTTTGATTTTTTTTCCTTGTTCTGAGAAAGCATTTGCATTTCAGTACGGGCTTTCTGTTGCATGTAGTATCTGTCCAAAGATTCCCTGGACATGTCTAACATCATTAAGTGCTTAACTGCTTCAACTCTGACAGCCTAAACATGAAGGGTCTGAACATAAGCCTTTTGATGCTTAAGACCTTAAAAAGTTCTTCAAACATTTTGTACAGTAGTAACTGGCAGACAGTGCCTAGAACAAGGCCAACGCTTGCTTAACAATGCATTAGGTCTTGAACACTTCTCTTTGATAGCAAACTCTTCCCGCTGGGTTATTAACAGGGTGTTGAAGGAGTAAAGATAGACTTCATAGGAAGTACTTTATTTACCCCTTCCACTATCCATCCTTGATGACATCCATGGACCACCAAACTGCTAACATGCATAGGACTTCAAGAGTGTAAGTGAGGGTATGGCAAAATGTAGAAGACATTCTTAGTCGAGTGAATATAAAATAAATGGTAAAAGATTTAGTCATAGGTTGGAATGGCACAACGAATGCAGGTATATTTCTTTATGCAGTTAGAAGTACAGAATTATGAAATGTTAAGAATTTTCTGGCCAGTTTATTTTGTTTTGAATAAGCCTAAAAGGAATAAGAAAATCTGAAAAATTATACTCAACCTCAAAGATTGCCATGCAGTTTCTACACCAAAAATACTTGGAAATGGCCAGAGTGACATGGCTGACAGTGTGTTACGGTCTGGGGATCCTTGACCACGGACTGGCCCCTGACTGATAACTTCTCAGTACAGTACAGAAAAAACACACCAAAAGAAAACGAAATCGGAAGTATGAGCAGTTTGGACTTCTAGTGTGGATCCTCCTACACCCTGCCTCACACAACTAGAAGTAGCCGTGGGCCCGACTAACTTGCCTGAATGGGCACGAGCACAGCCGGAGAAGTAGCTAACCTAACAAGGGAAATAGAGCCCCTGTCTAGCTTCACGTTTACGAAGGAGAGGCAGATACAGAACAAGCCCCCCACGGATGTCCAGACGCGGACTAACGGTGAACATGAGTAACGCAAAGCATAGGAAGAGAATAAACGTGAAACACAGAATAACTGAACTAAGCAAGGGATAGGGAAAAACAGAACTTAGGATCACACACAAAAACGCCTACCAAAATTCCAAACTTCCAAACAGAAAAATACCTAGGGCTCGCTGCGCCCGGAACACTATGTCTGGATACAAGCTCAATACTTAACGAACCAGTCCTGTGTGAACAGGAGCAAGAAACCGGATGAGCCGGGATGCAGATGGTAGCAGCTTCAGACAACAGACCATTACTGAGAACAGGAACAGACGTTTAAGACCGGCATCAGATAGCATGTACAACAGCCTTATATACTGAAGAGAAGGCCTCGCCCATGGCCTGTAAAGTATTCAGCACTGCAGAGAACTTAACCCCTTCAGAGGCCAAGACACACCAGGCACTGATCCACCAGGCCACTCACCACGTGAACCACGCCTGAGTGCCAGAGCAGAAACAGCATGTCTGGTGTGAACATTCCCCTGCCATGCATGAGGTGATTCACGCGCTGAATGCCGTCCGGACACTCTGCGCCTGAACCTAACAGGCCGAGACTGCTGAGACCGGGTCATAACACAGTGCCAGGACAGTATCCTCTATTTTAATTTCTTATGCATCCATGATTCTAGTGAAAACAAAAACTAGTGCCCAAAAAATGACTTCAATTGCCTATAACACAACGCTAGCTTGGCTGTGATGTCTACATTTTTTTTCATTGTGAATGTGCACACATATATGTAGTCTAAGATTCACACATGCTTGTTCACCAATGCTGCCTGCTTTTTCAAATGATTTTATTTTTACCAACCCGTCCTGTTCAAGCTTTTGCGCACAGCCAATAGAGCAACCTACAAATACCTAAAAGTCCATGTTGCAGACTTGGAACCGCTACTCTGTATGGTTCCTGCACAAACCCCATTTTCTTTTCTAGTGGCACTGCTCCACAATACAGCATGCAATGTGATTACTTTCTTTCTGATTCTATCATAAGCTGTTAGAACTCGCATTGTACCAACCTTACGCAACCTGTCGCAACCTTACGGGCTGGGAGCCTGCACAATATGGATGTGCAGTATTACAGGTTAAGGTGCACGCTTGCAGTCAAACGTAAACAAATGCAGAAGATGCTAAGCGCTCCCAGAGAAACCCAGAAATCACTCACAACCCTGCTAAACCCTGCACTTATTAACCCATTAATAGCACTAACAGACCTTTTTTTAATTAATTAAATGAAATAAATAAATAATAATAATTTTTGCCCATAAACTATTAATTGGATGGTGAACCGATATTTACATTCAAATTATTTACATGCGAAAAAATAGGTATACAATTTGTGTTCACTTTTTACCATATCTACACCTTACTGGCAGTATACTGGAAGAAAATGTCTGAATCTGGTGAAATCACTGAAGCCAGAAACTAAGCATGGAGACTCACATCTACTATCCTTTCATACAGGTTCAATTAATTTGTCCGGATACCGTAGCAGAAATCTGACCCTTCCTATATAATAATATCTTCCCCAAAACCAATGTCAGCAGTTCATACATTCATTTGGGACGTACAAGCTGTAAGAAAACAATTCTATAAACCAATAACTCTGAGCAGACACTAAAGCAATATTGACATCCAGTATGAACAATCTTTATTTGCTGACATCTGATCTTGTATCTTTAACCTGAGTCTTAAGCAAATATTGCTCTTCTTTTCCAGAGTGAGCAATAATCCTCAGATTTATATCGGACTGTTTGACCTGCGCTCCTTTGCTTGGCGATATCTTCATTTTACATCATGCAAACTTTTCTTGGCAGTGTTTTAAAATTGGACCTCCATTGATTCTGCCACTGTCTTTGGGGCAAATGATCAATGACTCAGTGAAAGGTATAACTGACACTGAGATGTACCAATAGTATCTTCAGCCGTCGTCTCCAAAAAGCCCTCTAATGGGACTTAAATGCACAATGACAGCAATGTCAACAAACTATCAATGCCGCATTATTTATTTTTTTATCTCTTTTACTGGCTGCCTTTTGGAATATAAAAGTGTCCTTCAGGTGCTGACCCTTCCTGAATAAAAGTAGACAATGGCCCAGATTACTAATACACATTGTAAACTTAGGTCGTATTCACAGGTCCACACTTTGATGCCCATTATAATCACAGGCAGTACTCCAACCTGCGTATTTACACGAAAAACAGATCAACTTCCATGTCTATCATGAATCTGCATCAGTAAGGAGAAACAAACATGCTTCTTTTTTTATCATTGACCCTTGGCATATGAACAAAAAAAGCTGTCTGAAGAAATGCATTGAAATGAATAGATACATATACCATCCATGAAAAATGTGGTATAGGTATGCGGTAGGTATGTAAATTATGATTATGTGAATACAGTCTATAATTCACTATAAAAGAGATTAGAACACATTTATATAGAACCCAGGTTATGGGTTCTAGATTTTAAGGACACGATTATACAGGGTTTTATACTGACTATCAGATTGGAGTCAGGAAGATATTTTTATCCCCTGAAATGGGGCAATTGGCATAAGCCTCATGGGGTTTTTTCCTTCCTTTAGATAAACACTGTAGGGTTATAGGTTGGGCTTGATGGACTGATGTCTCATCTATTATGTGACTATGTAATTTTGGGCCATTTTAGTGAATCTTGACACATTGAAGCCACACTCACATTTCTAGTTAGTCCAAAAAATATAGCTCAAACTGGATGTTTCAAGAAGCAACAACATGAACCAAAGATGAGCCATAGTTATGTCAATGTGTAATCATAACCACAATAGTGAATCTGGGCCAATATTTTGCAGCTATTGGTAAGTGTTTTAGTGACATATGCTATGCTAGAACTCAGGCTGAGCTCCAGGTGATACCATTTTCCTATTTATAGATAGCATGCATTTAATTCGCGTTCAAGAACATGAAAACATTAAATTCCATCATTAATTGGAGATGCAAGCGCATTGGCTTTCACACATCAAAAGCCATTACACCTGTGATCACAGCTAATTGCACACCAATCAATACTGCACTAAACACAAGTAATCTTCTGAATGAACCTTACATGTCATCCAGAAGGTGAGCTGCCGAGTGGCTCCAGCGATTGCCTATCAATTAGATGTTACATGTCTAATATTACCAACAGTGTGTTTCAAGATAAATCCCTATGCATCGGTTTACTATTTTTTTTCTGTAGGATTTTCTATAGATATTGAGCTTTTGCCTCTGTACCGTTATTAAACAAATGAAGTACATGAGACAATGTTATAGCTTTTTCATGAAAACTGTTCAGATATGTGTCAGGGATTATGAGCTTTACAAGACAATATTGTTTCACAATATTGGATCGCAAACTGATATTGTATGCGTGTCTATATGTGGCCACCCAATGGTTGTATTGTTCATTGACGCTTTTCAAGGGTTTGATTAGCATGCTGCTACATTGTATTGAATTGGTTTCATGAGAAATTGGAATCTTTAACTAAATTCAAGCTACAATAGGGTTGAACACATCTGAACATTTCATTTGTCATTGTTTACAAATATTAAATTTATCCAAAGGCATAGGAGAAGCCATCCTCATTGGAATTTGATTTTGAGTTATTTATTTGCTGCTAGGTACAGTTATTATAGACATGACTCATAAATAACCTATTGCAATTTATCAATTTAGGTAGGAATACATGGTCCATCTGCCGCACACTGTCAGCACCGTACAAACCCACTGTGGACAATGGCTGCATGACTTAGCAGCTAAAATAGAAGTATTACCATCAAGATTATGTCTGATGGCCATTACATGTGGAAGGGGAGCTTATATCTTTATTCTATATGTTCTGCATGACAGGATATTTTAGGATCGGAAGATGTTCTGTATAGATGAAGGATCAGCCCTCACAATCATAGGGTAAAGAAAAATCATGGGTTCTATAGAAACATTTAGGAATGATAAAATTCACTAGTTTTCCAAATCAGTTACCTAGAGCCGAACAGGCAAATGCTGAAATAATTCCATAGTGACAGGGCTATTTATAGCAAGCAAGTAACAAAGGATATGGAGCACCTGTTTGTACATTTTTGTATAATAATCCATCTAAACATATGCCTTTGCAATGTTTACCCGTATTATCGGATACCACCCACTTAGAATAACTATCCTAAATTATTGTCAATTACTGACTCATCCTGTGATTAAGCAACACTGATTTATAGTACTGACATCCTGACATCTCCAAACACACACAACTATCCATCCCTCCAAAGAACCCAGAAATCACAGGTAGCCACATTGAGGGAATGGTGCTTGTCATAGTTTATCAGTGTTCATATTACCAACCATTTCATGTTTTTATGTGGAATTACACTTTTCTTAATCTACCTGTGCCTATGAGATTACTATTTGACATGGACTGTAGGTAATACCAATATTGTGTTACTAATAGAGCATAAGTTGTTATAATATCCACTTAACTGCTTAGGGTAAGGCCTACCAAGCGCATATCACATAACCCTCATTTGAGATCAATAACATTGTCCTCAAAATACATATCTAATTACATTTCACACCCTTCAAGGATACCAAATAACAGTGTTGTCTCAACCTGGCACTCAACCATCTGTCTATACAAGTTTACCCTTTACGCCGCAGATGCCCGGACAATGAGAAGTAAGCTTTATATGAGGTGTTAAGTACTCACTTCTACAAGATACACCATTCTGTAACTATGGCTTATATGGATAATACTTCTTAAATGGGGGCAACACGGTGGCTCAGTGTTTAGCACTGCAGCCTTGCAGTGCTGGAGTCCTGGGTTCAAATCCCGCCAGGAACAACATCTGCAAGGAGTTTGTATGTTCTCCCCGTGTTTGAGTAGATTTCCTCCCATTCTACAAAGACATACAGTACAGATAGGAAAAATAATGTACATTGTGATCCCTATATGGGGCTCACAATCTACAAAAAAAAAAAAAAAAAAAAAAAACTTCTTACATGGAACATCGGAATTTGGGATGTACTAAAGGGCCTCTAATTATATGTCGTATGCTGGTATGATCTGACTGGGGGAAGGGGAGTAAACTGCTGCCACAAATTTCTGGTGGTGGCTTATCTCTTTTGAGAACAAAAGATGGTACAAATTCAACATGTCTGATCAATTTTTTTTTCTCCCCCAACATAGACCAAATGAACGTTGGTTAAACATGCAATACATATTAGATGGCCAAACCCCTTGAAACACAAAAGAGAAACGCGCTCAATTTATGTGAATTCCACTATATCAGGATGCTGCGATACATGGGAAAGACTGAAGCAGTATGTATACAAGTAGGTTTTTCTCAGTTTTTTTTCGTTAAAAAAAAAAATACAAACATGTTTCACAGGTTGTGAAATGATGTAGACTCTATGAAAGGTCTATGAATATTTATCTCTGTGAATTTCCTCCTCCACCATGTAGAAGTGAATGATGTTTACTAGAGCTCCAGTTTAAGTACGGCAGCAGCGGAGGCTCACAGTGATACTTCTCAGAGGGCTAGCAATTAATATCTGCTTTCTCTACTTGTTTTCATAGCTGCCAAACTGCCAATTTCCTACCCGGTTATTGTTTGCGCTCCCCTGTGTCTGAAATGGGATTCTGTTGATTTATTTTTTTTTCATCCCCGACAAATGAGCTTGCTCCCAGACTCTTGGCAAAAGATAGAGTAGCTGTATGCTTCTTTCTGTCTGATTATAAACAGCTATTTTGATCTTTCAGTGGGAAAGCCTTTTTTATTATTATACATTCACTTTTAGAGCTTATGGCGTCTTCTTAGAAACACATAAATAAAACATTGTAGAGGCAAACTGATGAACGTGTGAGAGGGCTGTGAGATGAAGCCTAGCGCGGCAAGAAGAAAGACGAAAATGAGCAGAAGACAAAACGAGATCACAATAGACGGGATACACTGACGACATGACCGCATCTTTACTAAGTATTTTTTAGCGTATACAAATTGCAATACTCATAATCCATATAATTCTGTCTCAGCAGAGTGCTGGAATGACTATAGTGGGTGGTATAGCTTAGAGAACATTTGCAAAACTCATGGATGTAATCACGAGGTATTAATAGCTGCCAAAGGTAATTAAAGCTTGATATGACATCAAAGATACCTTGTAAGGATGCAGACAATTTTCAAAGCCTTCTTGCTGGGGTGCATCAATATAGCTTTTCAATTTTCCTTGACTGAAATGAACATAGTGAATAATGTACTTCACATTATTAATACAAAAACCACAGCATAAATAATGGGCTATTTTCCTAACATATCTGATAAGCTTACAGACCTGTGTATTGAATTTATTTTATGTCTTCACCATTCACATGTTCCCCATGGAATGGTCAATGTCAAAGAGGTAGTCCTCAAGTGGGATTTATTACAGCAGATAGGGTTTTATTTTTCAGTAAATTAAACTGAGTGCCTTACCAACAACAGATAAAGTCCAACAAAATAGATGCATTCTTGAGCAAAACATACTGACGCCAGTCGACACAGCCCAAGAGCCTGCAATGGGTGCACCTCATATATGACAAGGTGCATGCTCATTAAATAAGCCTTTTTTAATACCTTGTATGCCAGAAAACTGGCATACAAGACATACGTTCAGTTTGTTTGCTTACCTAGAAACACGAGCGTACTGTGTAAGCAGCCATATGAAAATGGCCACAGACATGCGCATTCGGCTCTGCCCGATGGCAGAGCCGACTGCGCATGCCTGAATTTTAAATCCAGAAGAAGCCGACGGAAGAAGACATTGCAAGGAGGAATGCCAGATGAAGACAGAGGCTGGCACTGTTGAGTTTTCTCGCAGCACTGGGGAGCGCCCCCTGTGCTTTGGGAAAACTCATTTACATACCAAAGAAAACCAGGATTTCTACGGAACGGCGGCACGGAGAAGACTTCTAAAGGCTACATATTAGGGAATAAAATGGCATTCAAATGATTGAATCCCTTTAAAAACATATATTATTATGTAGTGAATGCAATGCATACTCTTCCAACAAAATTGGCAAAATGTTCTGGAGTGCAAGAACAAGCCAGTATTTTGAGATTCATAACTATACCCACTATAAGACATTGGATGTGATATACCTGTTTTGTGTCCATGCCCATACAGTTATGTAGGGAAAACAATTCCCCAGTTGAGACAGAGAATTAGGAATCACATGAAAGACATGACACACAGGAGGTAGACCCCTGCTTTGAAACATATGTGGGCTAAACTTGGGGCAATGCCAGAAACCTTCAATTTCAAGAAATTTAATGTATTAGACCCACATTTAGACGTGGTGACTGGGATAATTATATCCAACAGAAAGAAGCACAATAGATTTACAGGCTCAAATACTTGGACCTACATGGCCTCAATGACCAACTAAATTTTGCAAGCGTCATTGAAAATAAGTAATAGGAAGGAAGATGCCACCTCAATATTATACACTCACCGGCCACTTTATTAGGTACACCATGCTAGTAACGGGTTGGACCCCCTTTTGCCTTCAGAACTGCCTCAATTCTTCGTGGCATAGATTCAACAAGGTGCTGGAAGCATTCCTCAGAGATTTTGGTCCATATTGACATGATGGCATCACACAGTTGCCGCAGATTTGTCGGCTGCACATCCATGATGAGAATCTCCCGTTCCACCACATCCCAAAGATGCTCTATTGGATTGAGATCTGGTGACTGTGGAGGCCATTGGAATACAGTGAACTCATTGTCATGTTCAAGAAACCAGTCTGAGATGATTCCAGCTTTATGACATGGTGCATTATCCTGCTGAAAGTAGCCATCAGATGTTGGGTACATTGTGGTCATAAAGGGATGGACATGGTCAGCAACA
Organism: Leptodactylus fuscus; assembly: GCF_031893055.1. NCBI lineage: Eukaryota > Metazoa > Chordata > Amphibia > Anura > Leptodactylidae > Leptodactylus > Leptodactylus fuscus. The sequence goes on from NC_134266.1 coordinate 149,593,464, forward strand.
ATACTCAGGTAGGCTTTGGCGTTGCAACGATGCTCAATTGGTACCAAGGGGCCCAAAGAGTGCCAAGAAAATATTCCCCACACCATGACACCACCACCACCAGCCTGAACCGTTGATACAAGGCAGGATGGATCCATGCTTTCATGTTGTTGACGCCAAATTCTGACCCTACCATCCGAATGTCGCAGCAGAAATCGAGACTCATCAGACCAGGCAACGTTTTTCCAATCTTCAATTGTCCAATTTCGATGAGCTTGTGCAAATTGTAGCCTCAGTTTCCTGTTCTTAGCTGAAAGGAGTGGCACCCGGTGTGGTCTTCTGCTGCTGTAGCCCATATGCCTCAAAGTTCGACGTACTGTGCGTTCAGAGATGCTCTTCTGGCTACCTTGGTTGTAACGGGTGGCTATTTGAATCACTGTTGCCTTTCTATCAGCTCGAACCAGTCTGGCCATTCTCCTCTGACCTCTGGCATCAACAACGCATTTCCGCCCACAGAACTGCCGCTCACTTGATGTTTTTTCTTTTTCGGACCATTCTCTGTAAACCCTAGAGATGGTTGTGCGTGAAAATCCCAGTAGATCAGCAGTTTCTGAAATACTCAGACCAGCCCTTCTGGCACCAACAACCATGCCACGTTCAAAGGCACTCAAATCACCTTTCTTCCCCATACTGATGCTCGGTTTGAACTGCAGGAGATTGTTTTGACCATGTCTACATGCCTAAATGCACTGCGTTGCCGCCATGTGATTGGCTGATTAGAAATTAAGTGTTAACGAGCAGTTGGACAGGTGTACCTAATAAAGTGGCCGGTGAGTGTATATTTAATATATCTCATATGTGTACAGCTCATTTTTTATATTTTGTGTTCCTTGTCTTTGTCTAGCTATATACCTTTATTTCTTGAACAAGTAGAGAGATGGTCCATCTATGCCACATTGTACATTAATATGAGAATTGTTGCGTTTATCTACATATGATATTTTGAGGAGGAGATCACAGGGTCTATGATAACAGAAAATATTTTAGATAAGTGGGAGTGATTTATTAACACAAATATTTACATTGTAATGTACTGTATTGTAATGTAATTGTAATGTATTGCATACTATATATACGTTTATTAACCTATATCTTGATAATGTCTCCATAGCTTCTATATTTCATAATATGTATTATAATTTCCTCTTATAATGGGGTGATTGGATTTTATGCTATTCTTCTATTTTGACATGTGGCTAATGTATCAGCATATGTCTTGTAGTTCATCTATGACTAAGTAATGGGAATGGAGTTAACTTTTACTTTTTATCTTTACCTGGGTTCACACCAGCGTTCAGGTCTCCGTTCTGAGGTTTCCATCTTCTGCATGCAGAAGACAGAAACCTGTCAGATTGAGCCAGGCTGTGAGCGCCGGTGAGCGTTTTATGCTCTCCGCGGTGAAACCATTTTTTGTAAAACCGGACACAAAGTCCTGCATGTCCGACTTTGTGTCCAGTTAAAAAAAAAAAAAAAAAAAAAAAAAAACGGTTTTGCCGCGGAGAGCATAAAACGATCACCAGTTCTCAAGGCCCGACACTTTTCAAACCGAATGGGTTTGAAAAATGACTGCAGGTTTCCGTCTCCTGCCCAGTTTTATGCAGGAAATGGAAACCTGCAGAACTTAGACTCTGGGCGCAGATGTGAACAAGCCCTTACATTTTATATGTTTCCTTATTCTCTATTAGGTTATGTGTCTTAGATAAACACATGTTATTATGTTCATCACCTGCGTCTATGGGAGGGGTCTGTCCTGATGGGCTCATGTTAATTTGGGTGGTGTGTCTCTAACACGGCATGCTGTAAATGGGTGTTCCTCATGTAATATTTACATAAGCAGCATATACTTTTCCATATCTCACCAAGACTTACTTAAATATATGTGATACATTTGTACAGGTTTTCTTTTGCCAGGCTTATGTATCTTATGATATAAATCACTGATCACGGAAAGTACTTTGAAAGGACTCACTTAGACAAGATTTTGCTTTCTACTGTGGGCACTAATACTAATAGGTAATTAACATTGGCTGCCATTGTTATAGATTGGACTATGGGCCTCTTCTGCCTTTTCCAAGAGTTTGTTGACAACTGGTACGACAGTAGATATTTGGTCCTGCATATGAGCAACTTGTACTATCACATTTTTATAAGGTATACATTCATTCTCCAAAGGTTTCTTAGCAATGTCCAGTAGTCCCCAGGGATCTCACAGTGGTTGAAGTGCAGTGTTTTTAAGTAAATCTGCTGAATTCTATGCAGGGGCGTAACTACCGTGGTAGCAGCAGTAGCAGCTGCCACAGGGCCCGGGCCATTAGGGGGCCCGGTGACAGCCGCTACCGCTGCGGTTTTTTTCAATAGGCAGTTACGGGCCCTATTCACTTGCCGATCCTGGCTGGGATCGGCAAGTGACACCGCGGGCCCCACAGAGGCTATCATTATACTCGGGGGTCTTTGCAGGGGTAAATACTGTGTGTGCAGGGGACACTATGGGGATAATACTGTGTGCATTGGACACTATAGGGGTTAATACTGTGTGTGCATTGGACACTATAGGGGTTAATACTGTGTGTGCAGGGGACACTATTGGGGTTAATACTGTGTGTGCAGGGGACACTATTGGGGTTAATACTGTGTGTGCATTGGACACTATAGGGGTTAATACTGTGTGTGCATTGGACACTATAGGGGTAAATACTGTGTGTGCAGGGGACACTATGGGGATAATACTGTGTGCATTGGACACTATAGGGGTTAATACTGTGTGTGCAGGGGACACTATAGGGGTTAATACTGTGTGTGCATTGGACACTATAGGGGTTAACACTGTGTGTGCAGGGGACACTATAGGGGTTAACACTGTGTGTGCATGGGACACTATAGGGGTTAACACTGTGTGTGCAGGGGACACTATAGGGGTTAACACTGTGTGTGCAGGGGACACTATTGGGGTTAATACTGTGTGTGCAGGGGACACTATTGGGGTTAATACTGTGTGTGCAGGGGACACTATTGGGGTTAATACTGTGTGCAGGGGCAAGTAAGTAAGGGACATAATAGAGTGCGGAGGAGGGGGTCAGTCGAGGTCTTCGGCGTCAGTTGGGATGGGGGGGGGGCCCATGTCAAAAGTTCGCCACGGGGCCCCGCCATTCCTAGTTACGCCACTGATTCTATGTATTGTATAAATAGTCCCCTAGTACAAATGAAGGGCATTGTTGGAGGCTGTCTACTAGCCTATTGTAATATCTCACACCCAGGAAAACAGGAAAGCAATATTGAGTTTTAATCATATTTCTTTGTTAGGCACTGGTTCTAACTTATATTTTTCTAAAATAATACAAGTTTTAGCTGGATTGGAATTTCGGATGCCTTAGGCTAAACTGTATTTATATGAGTTAATAAACCCACTAATCCATAGGGTGGATAGTTCGCTTCTGTCAAAACAGACAAAAAACTATGGCAGTGTGCATGAGGCCAGTCACAACGTCATGTCTTTCTCTAATAGCTATTTGTTTACAGGTTTCTTTTCAATTGTTCCCTTTACTTATGTGGTGAATGTGATAAATTGAAATTCTCTGTTCATTTTCACTTACAATATATTACTGTTACTCTGGTACAACTGACATGAACTCTCTATGTAAGTCTCTAAGCGACTAAGGAAGGAAGATATCAGATATGCCAAAACTGCTATCCAACCGGAAATACTATGTGGATAATTTCTGATGTAAGTGTGTTACATGAATAAAAGAACAGATCCGTATGATGACGGTACAGGGGGTCAAAGGACAGTAGATGGTACACTGTCCATAGACATAGCTGAAGCATGTTGAACTAAATACTGGGTTGATTCTCCTGTTATAGGGATATTTCATCAACATTAGGTTTCATATCCTGTTTTCAATTACATCAGTATATGTATGTACACTCACTGGCCACTTTATTAGGTACACCTGTCCAACTGCTCGTTAACACTTAAGGTACTATTCCGTTATCGGGCCAGCAGAGCTTATCAGCACCAGCATCGGGACAGCAGCAGTCAGCATTTCAGCATTGGGAATGACATCTGAGGACTGACTGCTGGCCCGATGCTTGTGCCCAGCTCTCCTTCCATCTGCCCGTACCCCTCTCTGGCCCAGCTCTCCTTCCATCTGCCCCTCTCCCCGCCACGTGACTAGGCTTGACCGACATTACTAGTCGCCGGGACGCTGCAGGAAGTTTGTCCCTCTGGGTCACCATAGCTCCCCGCCGTTACTATGGTCAGCGCATCCCTGAATCTCCGCCGCCACTTTCAGGACCCTTTATTGAGCCCCGGTGTGTGCTATTTTTTTCCTTCCGGTCTCCGTTCTCTGTGCCGGCCATGGCTTCCAGTGCGAGCGTCTTTCTTTCCTCCTGAACGCTAATGGCCAGAATGAGAGCGCCGAGGTGAGGCCTAGTCGAGTGGCAGGGAGAGGGGGTACGGGGCAGATGTAAGAAGAGCTGGGGGGCAGCACTGGGAGGATGGATGGGGGCATTGATGTACTGGTTACTAGAGACAGGGCGCCAGCATCGGGCCAGCAGTCAGTCCTTGGGGCGGGCCAGAGAGGGGTACAGGGCAGATGGAAGGAGAGCTGGGCACAAGCATCGGTCCAGCAGTCAGTCCTCAGATGTCATTCCCGATGCTGAAATGCTGACTGCTGCTGTCCCAATGCTGGTGCTGGTAAGCTCTGCTGGCCCGATAACGGAATAGTACCACACTTAATTTCTAATCAGCCAATCACATGGCGGCAACTCAGTGCATTTAGGCATGTAGACATGGTCAAGACAATCTCCTGCAGTTCAAACCGAGCATCAGTATGGGGAAGAAAGGTGATTTGAGTGCCTTTGAACGTGGCATGGTTGTTGGTGCCAGAAGGGCTGGTCTGAGTATTTCAGAAACTGCTGATCTACTGGGATTTTCACGCACAACTATCTCTCGGGTTTACAGAGAATGGTCCGAAAAAGAAAAAACATCCAGTGAGCGGCAGTTCTGTGGGCGGAAATGTGTTGTTGATGCCAGAGGTCAGAGGAGAATGGCCAGACTGGTTCGAGCTGATAGAAAGGCAACAGTGACTCAAATAGCCACCCGTTACAACCAAGGTAGCCAGAAGAGCATCTCTGAATGCACAGTACGTCGAACTTTGAGGCAGATGGGCTACAGCAGCAGAAGACCACACCGGGTGCCACTCCTTTCAGCTAAGAACAGGAAACTGAGGCTACAATTTGTACAAGCTCATCGAAATTGGACAATTGAAGATTGGAAAAACGTTGCCTGGTCTGATGAGTCTCGATTTCTGCTGCGACATTCGGATGGTAGGGTCAGAATTTGGCGTCAACAACATGAAAGCATGGATCCATCCTGCTTTGTATCAACGGTTCAGGCTGGTGGTGGTGGTGTCATGGTGTGGGGAATATTTTCTTGGCACTCTTTGGGCCCCTTGGTACCAATTGAGCATCGTTGCAACGCCAAAGCCTACCTGAGTATTGTTGCTGACCATGTCCATCCCTTTATGACCACAATGTACCCAACATCTGATGGCTACTTTCAGCAGGATAATGCGCCATGTCATAAAGCTGGAATCATCTCAGACTGGTTTCTTGAACATGACAATGAGTTCACTGTACTCCAATGGCCTCCACAGTCACCAGATCTCAATCCAATAGAGCATCTTTGGGATGTGGTGGAACGGGAGATTCGCATCATGGATGTGCAGCCGACAAATCTGCGGCAACTGTGTGATGCCATCATATCAATATGGACCAAAATCTCTGAGGAATGCTTCCAGCACCTTGTTGAATCTATGCCACGAAGAATTGAGGCAGTTCTGAAGGCAAAAGGGGGTCCAACCCGTTACTAGCATGGTGTACCTAATAAAGTGGCCGGTGAGTGTATATTGGGTAGTAATTGGAATCCAAGAGATGTGCCTATGGTGACTCTGCCAAGGGCATGTCATTTTATTTGCCAGACAATGTTGCCAGGTAAATGTTACCACTTGCTGCAATATCTGGTCATCATATTGAGCCCTATGTGTAAAGAGAAATTGTGAGCAAATGGAGTAGGCAACTAAACTTTTTTTTTCCCTGTTTAGGGCCCCTTCACACAGAGGATACTCTGGCTGATTCGGAACATGTAAACAAAACAAAATTCTAAAAGAGGGTGGAATAGAATAGGAGACTACACTGATCCATTTAATGCATATGTGTATATATACACAAACACCTACAATATATATATATTTTTCTTTATACAATGGGGCCCTATAGTGGACAGCTGCTCCAGTATGGCACTAGTTACAAGCATCCAATTACCATACAATGTGGTCATTTAGTGTTAATGATGACTTCACACATTGTCATATCATACAATCTATCTTGACTTACCTTTTGAATCTCAAGGAAAATACAATTAGTGCCGACAGTTGGTTTTCTTACAAAAAGCAAAAGCTACACTTTTTCATAAGGCGGTTGCAAAATTGGAAGCTGGCTAGTCAATGACATTGGTTGTATTAATGCCTGTGCATAAACTCGTAAGGATTAAAATGCATACATGAATCCTAATCATTCTTGAACCCATCCAGGCAGCTCCATACATGCTTGTTTTATCACTTATGAGCTCTAATCAAAGGAAAACAGTATTTTCTGGCTTGGCAGCTCCCAAGTTTAGCCTCTAAGTAGATAGTATTTGGAAGAGGGAAATGCCGGAAAATACGTCTGGCATTAAATGAAATAGCTCCTTTTGGAATAGTAATTTGGATTCTCTTAATTTTATTCAAAAACACAGTTTCTACTTTTAGTGTTTGTTCGGGTATTTGGCAGCATACAGTAAAATAATTGTAAATCACAAATTAATTTATAATAGAAGATGCAAGCAGGAAAAGCACCGTGCTCATTGCGGATTATATTAAGAATATTACTGTTGTTTAGCTCTGCACAGAGTGAGCCTTATTGATTCTCTAAATTAAAAAAAATGAAGTTATCAGTGCTTAATGCCAATTTTGTTATTGATCTTTTGCCAGTGATAAAGCAGATGCTTTTTTTTAACCTTCTGCGAGATGCCAGTGGTGCTTTTAAATTGGTGCAGCCAATAAGCATGCAAATGAGCAATTAAATCCAAATGACTTATTCACGCGCTGTTCATGAAATTTGTATACCTGGTATTAGGACACCACATTTCACTGTGTAACGCACACCCTACTTGTTTATCCTCATATAACAAGACACTTACTGTGATGTAGGATTAGTAAAGACCCCTGTAAATAATAATGTATGTACAGTACACACAGTGGATGGCGGTGCTATAGTATTACAGTATGAGACACCATACACAGTACCTCCATGTGCCTCAGTATTCTCGCCACTGCTTTAGCACATTATAGGGCATGTTGGAGCACGCTACCATATTTCTTTCTTATACTCTACGGAGTACTATGGGCAGTGTGTCCAGAATCTACGCAACATGGGTTCCAACTTAATTTGTTCTACTGAGGTATTAGGCTGTATAGCAGGCGAGTAAGTCTCTTAGGCTAGAAATACACATTTCATAACAACTAACCACACTGTCGACAAACATTCTGACATCAACGTGTTAGGCTAAACTGCTCAATGTGAGGGTGGGCAGTTTTTGAAAAAAAAAATTACAAAATGCACAAAATGGCAAATGATTGGCCATGTGAGTCATGTGACCTGCAGTCCGTCTCTAGATTTTCAGAATGAAAGTCAATTTAGCAGAGCGAGGGAGGAAAGGGGAAACAAACAATCTGATGGCAGGAGAAAGGCATTTTTCTGTGATGAGATGTATTATAAAGTATCACTTGTACTATTCAGTTATAGAAAGTTTGTTGAAACAATCACCTATTTATATGATAATTGTGCAAAATGGCCTTGAAAAAGGGCTATTTTTTTCTAGCTGTTTTGCATTCTAATGGACCCCTCATAGATTTGAGTCTACTGAGGGACCTGGGAAAAAAGGCCATTAAAATGGACCATCAAAAAAATCTCATCCCATTGATATTAATTGATTTTAATGCAGACATATGATGGCTGAGAATATTGTTTGTCTGTATAGAGCTTAAGGCTCTGGCATCTGTGCATGTGAAACATCACCAACAACAGCAAACATCTGTATTGTGCTTTCTCACAATAGACTCAAAGCATAGTCCGGTGGTGAACTAAATGGTATTTTACAGTATTCTAGCTAGCAAGAGTATTATTTGCCCTGAAATCTCTAACTAAAGAGATGTGTTTTGAGCCTTGACTTAAAATTGGGTAATGCATTGCAGAGACAGCATGGCAGAAGGTTCTGGCTCGAAGCAGGGTGTGTCTGCACTAGAGATGAGCGAACAGTAAAATGTTCGAGGTTCGATATTCGTTTCGAGTAGCCCCTCAATATTCGACTACTTGAATCGAATATCGAACCCTATTATAGTCTAGGGGGGAAATGCTCGTTTCAGGAGTAGGCAACGTTCGATCAAATTATACTTACCAAGTCCACGAGTGAGGGTCGGGCTGGATCCTCCGAGCAGTCTTCTCCTTGCAGCGTCCCTGCAGCATTTTCCGGCTCTGAATTCACTCTGCCACTACAAGCGGACATGCGCAGTCAGCTCTGCCCAGGCCCGATACCTGGCAGAGTGAATGAAGATCCGGAAGACGCCGCGGGGAAGCTGCATGGAGAAGACTTCTAAAGGTAGGAGAAGAACCAGCGTTGATTGGCTGACTGTATAGCATTCGGCCAATCAATGCTGGTTCTGTATCGAACTTTTACATTCGAATAGCGAGTAGTACTCAATCGAGTACGAGTATTTTGAATACTACTCGATCGAGTACGAGTATTTCGAATACCGTAGTATTCGATCGAATACCTACTCGATCGAGTACTAGCTCATCTCTAGTCTGCACAACTAATGCTCCATTCTCAAAGGGAAGCAAAACACCCCCCATTCTTGTGATTGCTCAGGGGCCTAGTGCTCAGACCTTCACTGATCTGCACCTTATCCCCTATCCTGTGGGTTAATGTCTTTCTTTCTGCTATAAAACACTAAAAAAGCAAGAACTTGAATTCCACATGTAATGTAAAGTAATAGTTCCACTGTAAGTAATGGTTTACATCTGTCTAAGGAGACATAATTTTTCTCAGTAATTTTTACTGAAATGGATTTTTGACACCAATACAAATTGATGGAATACATCTTTTGTATTGACTTTTTTTTTAACATTGAGCAATTGTTAATCAAAATCAGTAAAAAAAATTAATATTTCACATTAGCACAAACATAAAAGGATTAAAGTATAACTTTAAGTAAAAAATATTATAAAATCAGTTCAGCTTCCTGAGCACTACACTTATGATTTTACAGAAAGATGTATTATCAGCTAGAATGTTAGAATATAAAGGAAAAGCACAGGCAAAGCTGGGGGACATTTACTAAGCTACACTACTTGTGCCAGGATTATGGCTTCATTTGCAGCAACAAAACTTCTTATATGCTGTGCACCATGTGTGCTGCAGGAAGAAATGTGGCAATGCATCTCTGTTTTTCCTGCAGCGCTTTTCACAGAAATTCCACATTAGTTTCCTCTGCAGACTTTCTGCTTCCATCATACCTATTGGGAAACCGACAACGTTTCTGTAGGTATAATTGACATCCTGTGACAGTTTTGGAAATCACAGTGTCGGTCTTATACTCTCCCATTCCATAGGAGGTGGTTCACAGTGGAAAAGAGAATGGCTTTTCAAAAATGGATGTGACATAAAATGTAGCATTAGTCATCACGATAGACTTGGTGCATTTACTTGAAGTCTGATCTACAACTTCCCCAGTGTGCTACTTCCGTTCCTGTGTCCTCCCCATCCTCTTAGTCCCTTAACTAGGCTTAACACAGTACATTTTAGAATATTACTTTACAGGGATTCAATCATTAGAATTCCCTTTTTTAACTAAGTACACATCGGAATAGGCTATTCTTCTCTTACCTTTATTAATCTGATCCACGCCGCCGTTGCTGAGAAATATCTTCTTTCATCCTTATGTAAATTAGTTTTTAGACAACACCTGTCCTCTTAACGCATCTTCTTCTGGTGCAGGCGGTCAAACTTGTAGGCCTTGGCCTGCAGCCACAAGAAATATGGACGCTTACAAAGTAATTAAGCAGCCATTTTCTTGTGGCCTGTGGGCATGCGCAGTCAGCTCTGCCTGAGACCTACAAGTTTGACCGCCTGTGACGGAAGAAGACGTGTGAAGAGGATGTTCCTGAAGAAGATGGAGGCGTCACTGAGTTGGGGCCCGCCCCCAGTGCTGCAAGAGAACTTATTTGCATACCGACGGAATGGCGGCACGGAGAAGACATCTAAAGGTAGCAGAAGAATAGCATTTCTCAAGGCTATTCCTACGTGTCAACCAGAAAAAAAAGTGTTCTAATGGTAGAATCCCTTTAAGGCTATTCCTATGTTTACTTAGTTAAAAAAGGGAATTCTAATGAGAGAATCCATTTACGTATGACAATTTCAAGTTCAGGTATTTGTTCATAAGCACTTTCATGTAATTCATTTACAGATTTTTTTAATAAAATGTATTACCAACTACAGCCAGGATAGATTTTTTTTTTTTTGTTCGAACAAACAGTATGTATTTTGCTAAATATCTAGCAGTTAAAAGGTGATTATTAAAATATTATCCATTAATAAAAGAGATCTCTAAGTTGCTTATTATTAGTTTAGAAGCACATAGGTTATTTACCACAATTAATCTACAGTATTCAGCACTGGCTATAGAGCTTGCCAAATATATATATAATATATACCCACCCACTACAAGCTGGTTAAAAATGAGCTATAGGACATAATAATTACCATTGTATGACTTCAGCTGCACATTACACAAAGTGATCCAAAATGCGCTGACAGCAAAAAGGACACGTATGAGAAAACATAATGACCATAGCAATGCCCTGGATAAGGATCATAACTGAATGACAGTTGTTAAAATGTACTTTCCCTGTCACATTTTATGACTCTTACTATAGTCAGAAGAACATTAGAAAATACATTACATTCAGCCAAAATAGCCATGTTATCTATAACAAGAGGACATAAAAAGTGACCATCAATAACTAAACAAGTAAATGAACCTTTTAAACGCGGTATGAAGAAAAACATAGCTCAAAAGAACAAAGTAGTCTATGAGCCACTGCCTGGGTTGTCATAGTATTTCATTTCCTGACACCAAATGATCACTTCTCTTACTGTAGGATTAGACCATTACAGCCCTCTTTATAGTCAAGGTATAGTTTATGTACATGTAGCATCTGAGTATATAATAAACAGGAAAAAAACGGGAAAGGTTCAGCATACATACTTCCCAATACTTCTTTTACAGCAGCTAAAATAACATATTCACACTATGGACCTTTACTGCAAGTTGAAGCTATATTCTCAACGGTTTATAATATGTCAATATAGATGTGTACAGAAATGGCGATACAAGGCCTATTTAATAACTCTGCAAAATGAATTGTTTAGTCTTCTCCTGTACTTAGAAGCGTTGCTTCTGCAATAATACATCCATGCAATCTGCACTGGGGCCTAGGCTACTGGGGGCCCCATTAGTTCACCAGGATTGAGTGGGCTAGTTCCCCATTTTAGGTGCTGTCCCTTTTTTTTCGGGAATACAATAGTAGAGCAGGGAGCTATTGGCTCACTGCTCTACCATTCAGGGTTCTGCTAATGATATATGCAGCTAGGAGACATGATGGGTGCAGAGACATCACTACGACTGGAGCCTGTGGGAATGGGGTTAAGTGAATAACTTTTTTTAAAAAAAAAGAAGTAAGATTCTACCAGAAGATTAGTGATTGTGAAGCTGGGGCCCATGAAAGAAGAATTTCGGTTGGCCTGACTGCACCTAGATGACATTGGCCACCCAACGTGTCTACAGTATATATGAATAACCAGGGGAGTTTCTCAAATAATTTACGCACTATACTATAGACTGGTTGAAATCCTGTATGGAGTACAATGAATGTACTGTGCTATGCCAGGGTGAGTTGGGGGCCCACCTTACTCAGATTCACTTGTGGGTCAGTGTAAGGGCTCGTTCACATCTGCGCCTGGGACTCCGTTCTGCAGGTTTCTGTTTCCTGCACAAAACTGGGCAGGACACGGAAACCTGCAGGCATCTTTCAAACCCATTCATTTGAATGGGTTTGAAAAGTGTCCGGCCATGAGCGTTTTATGCTCTCCGCGGCGAAACCGTTTTTTTTAAACCGGACACAGAGTTGGACATGCAGTACTCTGTGTCCGGTTTTTAAAAAAAACTGTTTCGCCGCAGAGAGCATAAAACGCTCACCGCCGCTCACGGCTGGACTTGGCATGACAGGTTTCCGTCTTGTACATGCAGAAGACGGAAACCTGATAACGGAGTCCAGACGCTCGTGTAAATCCAGCGTTAGCTTGGCTGGAAATATTTCGAAATAAGCTTAGTATCATTAAATTAGTAGTAAAATTAATATTTGAAAATTATTACTCCATTCTCAGTTTTATGAATTTGCTTGCCCCAGAAATATTCTTTGTGTTCTATTGTGTCTACCAACAGCAGTTTGATAACTGTAAATCTTTTAATTAAACCAAATTAATTACAAAATAACCCAAAAGAAGCGCTGATCATTATCACGCTCCCCTGTGACATCATCAGCAAACTGCCTGCAGCATGTTCATATCATTTAAAGCCTCTACCATGACAGCGAATCCAGGAATTCTATATTGATCAGAACAGTTTAGTGACCTTTTCATTATCTTCTCAAAAGGCCGTCATCCTTTGTCATTTTTATACAAATCCTCGGTTCCAAACCGTGGTAATGTACATTGAAGCTACTCCGTGGGGCTCTCAGGTAAAAAAGGGGAGAAAGGGAACTGTGAAGGAATGACTGCAGATAAAAAGAGAGAAATTCTGAACCGGTTAGACAGTTCATTAAGTATCAATTGTATTACATTTAGAACAAAGAACACAGTAATGGGTTGAAAAACATTAGTGATATAATTGTATAAAGGAATAAAATGAATTGGGCATTGTGGGAAAGCATTGTAAAGTACTAATCTGTGTTCACCTGAAGCATCTTGAGACTATATTATACTGTGGGGGGAGGCTCGTGGGAGCATTTTATCCTGTGCGGAAGCACTGGGGAATGTTTTACATCATGTGGGGCCATTGTGAATCATTATATACCATATGGTACTTTATACTGTGAGGATAGCTGGGGAGTGTTATACAGTGTGGGCAGCAATTGGGAACATTATACATACTGTGTGGGGGCCACTGAACAGGACACAGCAAGAAACATCAGGGAAGAAGGGGGCCCACTAATTGTACAGGCATGAGGCCCCTAAATTTGTGAAGGCGGACCCATGTGCTTTGCCTGTGTCAAAGCTCCCTCACTAAAATTTGTGCATGCATGGAGTGCTCCTTGGCCATGTCATTCCCCTTATAGTACAGTGCATGAACTGACCATAGCGCTATTGGAGCATGTGCAGTACTATAGGGGATGGCAATACAGGAAAAATACTAAGTATTGCGCTGCACTGGTTTCCAGGTAGGCATGACATGCAATATTTCCTGGAAGGAGCTGTGATGTAGGCTATTACCAGGAAGTTGTTTGTTCATAACCAGTTCCTCTGTTGGGCCTTTGGCACTTCAGTCCGATAGTAGTGATAAGGCCAAACTGCTAGGATCTTGGGACTTTTTTCACAATCTATTCAAATAGGACACCACCAGTAATCCCCCTTTAGGGTCTTTCATGTATTTAATTTTGTTGTTGATGACACTGATGTCTTTAGAGTGTTCATCATATAGGTTAGGTTAAGACTAGAGATGAGCGAGTAGTGAAATATTCGAGATTTGATATTCATTTCGAGTAGAGCCTCAATATTCGACTACTCGATAGAATATCAAATCCCATTATAGTCAAAGGGGAAAAAATGCTCGTTTCAGAGGAAACCACTAATCGACTAAAGGAGAGTCACCAAGTCCACGAGTAGCAGGAGAAGAGTGTTTAGGAGGAGTGCTGTGCAGTTAAAGCGCACGGACCCCATAGACTATAACAGGTCCATGCACTTTAACTGCGCAGCGCTTGCAGTTGCGCTGATATTCCGTTCGGGGGGTCCTCCTGCGGACTCCTTCCGGACGGAAGGCAAGCGCTAATGTGAACTTACTCGACCTGCAGAACCAGCATTGATTGGCCGAATGCAATACACTGTATAGCTTTTGGCCAATCAATGCTGGTTCTGCAGCAGGCTCTTCTTTGCTAGTCGGGAGAGCTGGCAGCTTTCGGTTATGCGGGAGCTGACTTTTTCGGCCAATCAATGCTGGTTCTGAATCGAATCTTTACTGCGAATAGGAGTAGTATTCGAACAAGTACGAGTATTTCGAATACCTACTCAATCGAATACTACTCGCTCATCTCTAGTTAAGACCGTTGCTTTTTTATGGGCACTGACATTTTTACTCTTGGACTTCCCTACTACCAGAGGAGTTCCTTGTAACAGTAATCCATAACTCTATTTGGCCCTACTCATATAATAGACATTTTGGTCCTTGATTGGACATTTATCAGAAGCCACACAAGAGTTTCATATATAGGGGGGATCTATTTCATCATGGTGGTTCCTCTTTGAAATATAGTCCATTGACTATTTTTATCCGTTTTTTTCACATTTGGACACAGTTTTCGTCACATAGTTCTGGGGCGTTTATTAGTTATTTTCAATAAATGTTAAGTTTTATTTATACCCTATAGGGATTCATCAATAGGGACTTGTTAATTCAATTCTAGCTGGTTTACATGATAGGGTCCTTTTCCGACTCGTTCATCTCTTTGGTATATATCTTTGTATCTCAATCCATCATGAAGTCTTTTAGATCCATTGAAAAGCTTTATTTGAGAATTTGCTGGAGATTCCACTTCTCCTCCACAATGCTGCCTTGCCAGAGAACAGTAGTTGAGAAATATGCCTGGCATTTCACATTACTATTATACATATTTTCTCTAGATACCACTTTAACGAATAATTACAGATTTATAAATACTTGCGTTGGCTTATGATGTTCGATGAATACAAAATTTGAATTGCAAATGTTACATGTGAAACGTTATTGGGCATATGGACATGATGAATCAATAGGAAATCCTTCCCAAAATCTGGTTGAAAAACTGAGCATAACTCTGATTTTTAACTGTGATGCATAGACGACTGCTATGACATTAATTTGCCATTCAGCAATGATGGGGAGAGTTCTTGCTGAGTTGACATCCATGGCTCATGGATCTTGCAAATTATACCTCCTGAACATGATAGATTTATTCAGAATTTTGCATTCATATTCATTAAAGAAGACACTACTACACTCAGATTTGAATAATGATACATGTAAACAATAGAGGTATGCATGGATGTACAGTACATATAGCATCTGTCAATGTGTTTATTATCTCCTAGACACACATATGAAAGACGTAATGTTAGCGGTATACCAACAAGAGAAGGAAAATTAGGTTATATGAGCTATGACTTGATCAATAAGACCAAGTGATAAATAAAGAGACTCTATCACCAGATTTCACAATAAAGATTCAATCCTACTAATATTATAAATGTGTTTGGATGTTTGTTCCTCAATCACACAAAAACGGCTGAACGGATTTGAATGAAATTTGGCACATAGATAGTTTGTAACCTCGAATAAAACATAGGGTACTTTTTATCCATGTAAATGACATGGCTTTGTGACTTTTATGAATTTATGTTCACATACTATATTACACTGCTCCTGCAGCAGTTTATTTCAGGTCCCATGGCTGTTATCTCTATGTGTAAACACATGCTAACCCTCCTGGATTGTGTACATTTGCATATTATCTGTTCTGCTCCAGGCAGTGCAGACAAACTGACATGGGCAAACACCTTTAATCCAAAATGGCAGTTTGTAAAGTTTAAACATGCCTGGAAAAAGAAAATCTAATTTGTTGCAAAGAACGACAGCTATGAAAGTAGCCAGAGGTCAACAGAGTTCTCTTCAAGTGGAGCTCAGGGGGATCGACGCCAACAACACATGCATTATATGACATTGCAGCGAGCTGCTGAGATGCCGGAACAATTACTGGCATGGTGCAAAGAACAACTTCAGTGCCAGGCCAACTTGAGAGCTGCCAAAACGCCGGAGAAGGTGGATCATCAACGCCAACAACACGCTCATTATATCTATATATGGCTTCTCAGCGAGCTGCTGAGATGCCGGTACAATCACGGGCACAGTGCAAGGAATGAATTCAGCGACAGGCCAGCTTGAGAGCTGCTGAAACGCCGAAGCATGTGGATCATCAACACTAGTGAGCTGCTGAGATGCCGGAACAATCCCAGGCACAGCGCGAGGAATGCGTTCAGCGACAGGCCAGCTTGACAGCTGTTGAAACGCCGGAGCAGGCAGATCAGCACCAACATCACGCTCATTATATGGCGTCCCAGTGAGCTGGTGAGATGCTGGAACAATCACAGGCACGCTGCGAGGAACAAGTCCAGCAGCAGGACATCTTAAGAGCTGCCAAAATGCTGGAGCAGGCAAACCATCGACAGCAGCAATTTACTGAATATAGGCGGATCATCCACTCCAACAACCCGCAGACAAAGTTGCGGGCAGAGGCTAGTATATTATACAACACCAGGCCTCACCCTGAATGACCGTAAGGTGAAGTTCCTGCTATACGCCGACGACCTCCTGCTTCTGTCCCCTACCAAGAAAGACCTCCAAGACAACCTATCAGTGCTGGAAAAATTCTGCACAACATGGGCCCTTCCCATCAACCACAAGAAAATCAAAATCATGGTACTCCAGAAGAAGGGTCACAACAAAGCCCCCACCCCACAATTCATACTGAATGGCTCCACAGTGGAGAAAACCAACAGCTACACCTACCTGGGGCTGGAGCTCAACCAATCAGGTAGCTTCAAAGCAGCAATAGAAACCCTGAAAGCAAAAGCCTGCAGAACCTTCTATGCTATCAGAAGACAACTATACCATCTCAAACCACTGAGGAGGGTCTGGCTGAAGATATTTGATGCAGTCATCGCCCCGATCCTTCTCTATGGCAGCGAGGTTTGGGGCCCAGCTACCTACGCAGACCAGCCAAAATGGGACTCTAGCCCAACAAAGACCTTCCACCTGGAGTTCTGCAAATACCTGCTCCATGTCCACCACAACACCTCCAACATAGCTTGCAGGGCAGAGCTAGGCAGGCTCCCCCATGGCTCACCAAACAGAAGAGGGCACTAAGGTTCCATTCGCACATTCAGGGCAGCAACTCCGACTACTACCACCACCAAGCATGGCTAATCCACTTAACTCGAAACAAACCAGACACCCCCCAAACAAACAACAGCCAACTAGCAAACCAAAAACACCAACAGATGATGGCCAAGGCCCAAATAAAGGTGACCACAGAGGCAAACAAAGAGCAGTACATCGAAGAATGAAGAAACGCAATAAATAACTCCAAGAAACTCACCATGTACCAATCCCAGCAAAGGGACTATGCCATGGCCACCTAAGTGGAGAAAATACGCCACCCCAAACACAGACAAGCCCTGAGCCGGTACAGACTGAGTGCCCACAACCTAGAGATCAAAACGGGACAACACAAGCAGACATACAAGCCACGGGAGAACAGACTATGCCAGCACTGCAACCAAGGGGCCCTAGAAGACGAGGCCCGTTTCCTGCTACATTGCACCAAACACTCAGTGGTGAGGGCAATCTACTTCCAAAGTACACATCTCAGACTTCACATCTGCAGTAGGAAACTCTACATCCTACTGGGAGAAGAGGAGTCCACTGTGGAGATCGCTGTGGAGATGAGACCGCATGGACTATCAAACCATCCACCCTCCATTTACTATTAAACCCCCCACCCAACCACCCAAAGACCGCTAAGCCCCCCCCCATCACCCGTCTACCGCACACCCACCGATACCCACACATCCCAAACAGGAATGATGAGACCCTAAGGACACTCAAACCCCCAACCCACGCACCCCGTACCCACCCCCTCCACCACCCCCCAAACATTTTTTGCTTTGGCAACACCAAATGTTTTTTTCTTCGGTAATGCTAATAAGGCACATTTTGATTTTTTTTTTTTTTTTGATCTTTTACACCTAATGAAATTGGTGTTCTTACTTGAAAATTCATATCAGAAGGCTTATATGATCATATTAAAACAGCTCTATAATTGGGAAAAGTCATTTTTAACTAAACATATACTTGCATATTTAGAAAGGCTATTCCACACATACCTTTTGCATGTAAATTGCCTCAGTAGTTTTTGAATGAGACCATTTTTATTCATATGCTAATTAGCCTCCAGTGAGCACCAGAAGGAAATGAGTCATCAGCAACAGCAGCCTGTGCTGTACACACTGACGTGACCAACAAAACACCGGCTGAGGCCTTTTGGGGCAACGCCCCTTATTCATAGCCATTGGCTATGCGTAAGGGGCGTTGCCGCGAAACGCCTCAGCCAGTGTTTTGTCGGTCTCGTCAGTGTGGTATGTTTGTGTGATTTTTTTTCTTTTTTTTTTGAATATGCTCGCTGTCTTGTAATACAAAGTTTTTATGGACATTGATTTTTATAATTAAAAGTTAAGTTTTATACTGAACTCAACGTGCTGGATACATCCTTTTCTTGTATGCATGCTTAACCTGTCTACATCAGAAAGACTGTATCCGTGCATGTGGTGTTTCAGGACACTGAGAGTACTGGCTGTGGACTACATTGTGGTTGTTCACAGACTCATAAAATGCTAATATCAGGATTATACAGCCATTTTGACATTAATTTTCAAGTGGTGCCATCAACAGCAGAATTTAATAATATTGCAATATCTTTTGACAGATACTACTTTGATTTGTACAACTACTGTGTGTGTCATTGTTAATATTCTAAATTGAATCTGTAGAACAAAGGGTAGCCACTAGCCAGTGAAAGGACTGGTACAGGGAAGAGGTACATAAGAGAGGTGAATTAGCTGGGCAGAAGAGTTGACGGAGATGGTGGATTGGAGGGGTGCAGGAATGTCTGATCAACAAATACAGTATTCAACTTTTTTATTACATTTCATTAGAGATGAGTGAGAAGTATTCGATCGAGTAGTATTTGATCGAGTAGGTATTCGATCGAATACTACGGTATTTGAAATATTCGTACTCGATTTAATTCAGAACCAGCGTTGATTGGCCGAATGCTATACAGTGTACAGCATTCGGCAAATCAACGCTGCTTCTACAGCGGGCTCATACTTGCTAGGAGCAGGCAGCTTGCCGTTACGAGGGAGCTGACTTTTTCTAATAGGAATGAATTGACCAGTGTTGATTGGCCAGTGTACAGCATTCAGCCAATCAGCGCTGGTTCTGCCGGAGGCTCGTCTGTGAGGAGGCGGAGTCTAAAATTGGACACAGCAGTCTCCATTGTGGTCCGATTTTAGATATAAGCTCTTTCATATATTTCTTTCTTATATGATTGTCATATGGAACTAAACCATAAAGTTTTAAGCATCAAAGATATAGAAAAAATGCGCTGTGGCACTCACCAAATTAATTCAATAAAATCAGTGGTTTATTCCAGCATTCCTAAAAGTCCTCTTGGGAATAAAGAGCATATGCTACAATAGTCTACATAAGATGGGTTTTTTTTTATATAACAGCAACATCCATATTCATACACCAATATGGATAACATGCAATAAATTGGCAGCTGTTTTGCGCTAAAACTGTTTGTGTTTCCTCATAATCACAAGACGCTAAAGGTTCCCATTATTTGACAGCTGACCTCTTGGAAAAAAAGTGTATGAGAAAGTTTCCATACCACAGTGAACAAGCAATATTAAAGAAACCAGCAGAGGAGTAATTACATGTGGTGCAATGGCTGTCCGCAGGAGGTCACCAGCACTACAAATGTCATATAATGGTACAAATTGTACATGAGGATCCATGCTTAAAGCTGAGGCTTTACAATAACTGGCTTAACTGTTGGTCCTTATTAAAATAATTTCTTCTTGCAGATCTCCTTCACTGAGCAAAAATAATTTTTCAAAAAAGGTCTGTTATTTTTATTAATGAGTCAATAAGTGCACCAAAATACCTCTAGCAGTGGTTTGAGTGATTTCTGGGTTTCTCTGGGAGCTCCTGGCATCTTCTGCATTTGTTTACCTGGTGTAGCTTCCTGTTATGTTTTCCTACAACTACCATGATGCCTTGAACCACTCAGAGCTGACTCACACCCTTCCCCCTCTCACTCACTTTCACCCTCTCACTGTTCCCCTAGCTGGCTCACCCACAACTAGCCCTTCTGACCTAACTCAATCCCCCCAACTCATCATACTTCCTGTCTTGTGGAGAGGGCACGGGACGTCACTTCACCTGGACAGCCAACATCTCCTCTTCTTGACGTCTGTTGGCCACCCACCTGCACTATAGAGTCAGAGTGCCGGCATGCACAAATCTAGGTAATTAGTACAGTAAGTAATTTCGAAGGTAGGAGGAAGGGGGGTGTTAAGCTTAGATTATAAGCATGAATTTATCCCTGACAACCCCTTTCAGTGTATACTACAAATCTACTTGGTCAACTGTTTCAGAAAGTGAGTAAATATCTAACTTCTCATAATGCTACACTTATTCTATGTCGCTGCATATAACCCCGAGTGACAGAAACTTACGTAAAGAAGTATGTGGCTTCCAGGAGCGCCTCTCAGTAATTACACTAGTACTGTAAATTACTGATCAGTTATCTTGTTAATTTTATGTGAAAGAGGTAAAAATAGAATGTGATCATTAAAAAATGAGAAATACCATAAACAGGCAGCGAGTGACTCTGCACCTTGCTTTATATACTGTATTGCTGAATACACAAGCTTTGTCGAAAATGAATCATGACTTAATTGCTGTCTTTGTTTAATTAGTCGTCAGCTCTCAATGGTGCAGGATTTTAATGTTCTCACATTTCATACATTAACATGTTATAGAATTGTGCCAATAATTAAGTGGGGTGAAGTAAATGACTATAGAAAAAGATGGAAAGAGAAAGAAAAAAATGAAAAAAAAAAAGTAGATGAGATGAAACGGGGAGTATGGTGGAATACAGCAGTTCTGTAGCTGCAAAGTTTCCATTCTATGTGATGAAGTGTATGAAAATCGCTGAATAAAATGCCTTTCTCATAATTACCTTTTCAGATTCTGTATTCTGTAAAAAAGCTCTAAACCATTTTTTTTCCGCGGACACAAAATCCTACATGGAGGAATTTGTGTCCGCGAAAAAAAAATGGACACCAGGTGGAGAGGCTGAAAACGCTCACGGGTGGTCACCCTTGAAAACCCATGCAAATGAATGGGTTTCAAAGCCGATCGTGCTCAAGCCGTCTGCTGTCCGGTTTCCCTGGGGTTTACCACAGACACCCCAGGGCAGACAGTAGCAGCAGTGTGAACGCCGCTTAATATGCAATGTTTTGGATCTATTACTGATCTTTCATCTGACATGACATGCAGCACTGTAATAGTGCAAAGCAGTTCAGGAGTGCAGGCTGCGGTGGTGTCTACTTAGGAATATTTGAGATTTAACTTGAAATCCCTAAACTAGTCGAAAAAACCCTCCTACTTTCTAAATAACATTAGTAATGAAAATTTTTCTGACATTTTATGATTATCCGGTAATAATTTGTTTTCCCATTTACAGAAATGAATTGTCATTACTACTCCCCCCCCATCCACCCCATTATACTTACTGTTCAGTCTTCTTCCAACAAGATGGCTCCTCTCTCTGTAATGATTCACTGTGTGCGCCACTGCCGGTAATTTACCCTTACTGTGCATCCACACGTGCGCAGTAGAGGTGGATGATCGCTGGAGGAGAAGACTGAATCAGTACGGGAGGAGGAGGGGCCATATCACAGGAAGAAGTATATAATATGGGTTGAGGGTTGGGCTGAGTAGGTAGGGAAGGTCGGGATAGCTAGAGAGACAAGGAGGGGGTGTAGGGGAGGGGGAGTAAGGTGACTGGGGTTAGTGAGGAAGTTACATAACAGGAAACAGAAGCAAGTAAACAAAAGAAAGAGACACCAAGAGCTCCCAGAGACACCCAGAAATCACTCAAAACATGCTAAAAGTTATATTTATGAGCCCCTCTAATGCTGCCCCCACACTAAGCATAATGCTCAATTAGTCATCCCCTCCCCACACTCTCCCATGACCTCAGCTATAAGGCCTAGTGCCGCACATTACATCCAGACACTGACGGCATCACAACATCTACTGAAACAATTTAAAAGGTTGCAATTCAATGGATAATGGACAATAATTGACATTCTGTGGGTTGAAAACACACAGAGCAGATCAGTTTACCTTGGGGTTATTAGTTGCACAATGCAGCTAACCCACTGCTATCACACCATGTGGCCTTGTATTTAGCCAATAGTTTGATGGAGATCGAGGCAAAACAAAACCTCCTATGCTTAGCTGTATGGCTACAAAGGGGTCAAGTCAATAAACATTAAGGTTGTTGTTAAATTCTTTTATTGATCTTTTTTATTACCTCATGAAATTGAAGGTGCTTGACAAGTATAGACTAGAGATGAGCGAACAGTGTTCTATCGAACACATGTTCGATCGGATATCAGGGTGTTCGCTATGTTCGAATCGAATCGAACACCGCGTGGTAAAGTGCGCCAAAATTCGATTCCCCTCCCACCTTCCCTGGCGCCTTTTTTGCACCAATAACAGTGCAGGGGAGGTGGGACAGGAACTACGACACCGGGGGCATTGAAAAAAATTGGAAAAAGTCATTGGCTGCCGAAATCAGGTGACCTCCATTTTAGACGAATAGTGGATTTCAAATCCGGGTCATATGAGAATGTGAACTTTGTGACTATGAGACAGGGATAGCTGTACAGGCAGGGATAGCTAGGGATAACCTTTATTTAGGGGGGAATGTTATTAAAAATAACTTTTTGGGGCTCTATCGGGTGTGTAATTGTGATTTTTGTGAGATAAACTTTTTCCCATAGGGATGCATTGGCCAGCGCTGATTGGCCAGAGTACGGAACTCGACCAATCAGCGCTGGCTCTGCTGGAGGAGGCGGAGTCTAAGATCGCTCCACACCAGTCTCCATTCAGGTCCGACCTTAGACTCCGCCTCCTCCAGCAGAGCCAGCGCTGATTGGCTGAATTCCGTACTCTGGCCAATCAGCACTGGCTAATGCATTGTATTGGCGTGATGAAGCAGTGCTGAATGTGTGTGCTTAGCACACACATTCAGCTCTACTTCATCGGGCTAATAGAATGCATTGGCCAATCAGCGCTGGCCAATGCATTCTATTAGCTTGATGAAGCAGAGTGTGCACAAGGGTTCAAGCGCACCCTCGGCTCTGATGTAGCAGAGCCGAGGGTGCACTTGAACCCTTGTGCAGCCTTGGCTCTACTACATCAGAGCCGAGGGTGTGCTTGAACCCTTGTGCACCCTCGGCTCTGCTACATCAGAGCCGAGGGTGCGCTTGAACCCTTGTGCACACTCTGCTTCATCAAGCTAATAGAATGCATTGGCCAGCGCTGATTGGCCAATGCATTCTATTAGCCCGATGAAGTAGAGCTGAATGTGTGTGCTAAGCACACACATTCAGCACTGCTTCATCACGCCAATACAATGCATTAGCCAGTGCTGATTGGCCAGAGTACGGAATTCGGCCAATCAGCGCTGGCTCTGCTGGAGGAGGCGGAGTCTAAGGTCGGACTTGAATGGAGACTGGTGTGGAGCGATCTTAGACTCCGCCTCCTCTAGCAGAGCCAGCGCTGATTGGTCGAGTTCCGTACTCTGGCCAATCAGCGCTGGCCAATGCATTCTATTAGCGTGAACTGAGTTTGCACAGGGGTTCTAGTGCACCCTCGGCTCTGCTACATCAGATTGCTACATCTGATGTAGCAGTGCCGAGTGTGTATCAGATGTGTAGTTGAGCAAAACTGACTCAGCACTGCTAAGTCTCTGCATTCGCATAGGAATGCATTGGCCAGCCTTCGGCCAATCAGCGCTGGCTCTGCCGGAGGAGGCGGAGTCTAAGGTCGGACCTGAATGGAGACTGGTGTGGAGCGATCTTAGACTCCGCCTCCTCCAGCAGAGCCAGCGCTGATTGGTCGAGTTCCGTACTCTGGCCAATCAGCACTGGCCAATGCATTTCTATGGGGAAAAGTTAGCTTGCGAAAATCGCAAACTGACAGGGATTTCCATGAAATAAAGTGACTTTTATGCCCCCAGACATGCTTCCCCTGCTGTCCCAGTGTCATTCCAGGGTGTTGGTATCATTTCCTGGGGTGTCATAGTGGACTTGGTGACCCTCCAGACACGAATTTGGGTTTCCCCCTTAACGAGTATATGTTCCCCATAGACTATAATGGGGTTCGAAACCCATTCGAACACTCGAACAGTGAGCGGCTGTTCGAATCGAATTTCGAACCTCGAACATTTTAGTGTTCGCTCATCTCTAGTATAGACTCCTCTCCAGCAGCAATGATAAAATCTTCTTTACTGTATAAGTAACATGTGTCCTATTGTCCTTTTTACAGTCTTTGATATAAAAGCCAGATCTTTATATTGACCTTCTATATATTGATCAAGATTAATTACAATATCTCTAAGGTATCATTTGTTAGATTTCCATTGAATAATTGTTTTTCCATCAATTGTTTTCATAACTGAACTCTCAATAAATCTTCTATGCTGTTTCTCTCCTGTGTTGCAGTACCATGGTCATACAACTATAATTTTCCTTTGTGTACCCCATTTATGAGGAAACTACTAATATGATATTTATATGGTTTGAAGTCTAAAGATATTTGATTTCCACTAACCTCTTGTTTCAAACCCTTGAAGGTTATGTGATGCTCGTGGTCAAGGAACTGTACAGCCGCAATACCCTTGAGCCCAAAACTGTACATTTTCTAGCCTTATTCTGCTGCAAAAACAGAAGCAAAATGCTATTTCTTGAGAAACAAAAAGTTATGTCCTTCAAGATGCCTTATGCACTATAAATATTACATCTAGTTTAATAGCGAAGTAGAATTTACAGTTGACCAGTGTAAAAACAATGATTCTAAATAGATAATGCTTAGTATATAAGTAAAGTATATTAGTATACCGATAAAGTGGTACGAAATATGATGGCGCTACATAAGTAAGTAAATAAATAATATTAATAATAATAATAATAATAATAATAATAATAATAAATTGTTATGTATATTAGTTTTATAGATTTGGAGAAAAACAACTTTGAAGTATAATGCAAATGAGGCAATTTTGATTTTCTCAAAATCTACACAAATAACATACATTAGCAAAAAGATGATATTTATCCCCGTAATGTGAACTGTAACACAGTGAAGATAGTCGAGTATGCTTTGGAGAGGTTTAAAAAGAGTGCTCTTCAACATGTGACTTCAGATATAAACTCCATGGCTCCTTTTATACATGAGGGAAATAAAATATAGATTGAAAGCAAAGGTTTTAGCCACGTAAAACATTAAAAAATAAGATAAGGTGATGCGATGATTGTGAAATGCCTCCTTTTCTTCTTTGTGCCAGTTATCGTCACTTGTAAACTGGTATGAACAAAATCCTTGAACTGAGAGACCTTGCAGATTTCTACAAGCCTAGGCATGGATGTCAGCACTATTCATCATTGTATGTTCCAGTAGGTTCTGGCAAGAACAATGACGAACTGGAATGACAACAAGAAGTGCATAAAGGCGACCCTGTAGGAGGGCAGATTGTCTGATTAGAAGTATGGTACGTAATGATCCATTCTGTACTGCAAGAATGGGCATCACATCCCAATTTTAGAGCAGCTACGATATTGGGCTATGAGTCAGATATCCAACTATAAGTGTTGCACCACTGACCACAGACCCCCTATCAAAGACTGTCATGGTACACAATGGAGATTGGAATGGAGGTCTATCCTTTGTAGTCATGAGTCCCAATTTTGGCTTGGATTTGATGACATCTAGTCTTAATTTCAAGAACACTGTGTGGCATAAATGAGCTACCATAGCCTGTGGCTTCCCTGGATTTGTCAAGCATATCTGATCATTGGCTGGCAATTGCAAAAGAAGCTTCCCCAAGCCAAACGATTACTTGCATGCCCAAGTGCATTCAGCACAATGTAATATTCCTCAGACAACCATTAGTAACCTGAGTAATAGCTTGCCAAGGTGTGCAAGTGCCTACATTCTATAGGCACTACTCTGTATGTGGTGACACTGTTTAGAGTGGCTGCAGATTGTATTACAATGATAATAACAAAAGGGCTAACAGAAGAAGTTTACAAGTTTTTTTTTTTTTTTAGCACTAACAAACTAAAAGGTTCTTTTTATAAGGTTTCTGCATCATTCATATACAACAAACAAAGTAAATAGCATTGCCCTGCTGTTCTATTTATCCAAAGTCCGCAGGAATTAGTATTGCCAACAAACCAGCTTGCCAAACCACAGGTCCTTCTGCAGTATGCTAGTTAATTGAAAGGAGAGATTATACAGCAAGCAACAGAGTTAATACACCTGGTAAACATGTTTGTTCTGAAAATGCTTTCAGTCATAGTTTTTGCAGAGAACTGTCCATAATGGAAAATCGAATTCTAGATTTAAATACTGACTTAGATACATTCAATCTTTAACTGCGATGAACCATGTACATCACTACCATGACACTGCAACACTCTAGAGCAAATTCTCTGAAACATTAAGCTCTTATCCTTTGTTAATGTCCTTTTAGTTCAACAGTTATAAATGCCTGTATTCTAATAGGCAACGTAACAATAGGGAGCAGGTCTACAGGGTGAAGATATGTAGAGTATAGATGCATGTTATCAGGTCATATGAGTTCTTGTCTAGGATAATACTGAACTGTGAAGCTACATATGTTTCCACACTTAATCTATCTCCAAATAGGCTAAGGATTTCAACTTGCCTTGAAATGAATTCATCACAATATCACAACATGCTAACAAAAGCTTTAAATAATTACTACCTTTTCAGACAACTTCATCTTATTTCATAGAGCATGTGATTCTGGACTAAAATGTAAAGTGCATTAATTAAAGATGTTGCTTCTCTTTGCCTGAAAAACCTCTCTAAAGTTCATGTCACTAGGTGTCTCCCTTCTAGCTAATTTCCATTTCACGCCCCGTTGTTAGGCAAGTTTTGTGTCTATAGATGCAAAACGGGTTGACAGTGAGTGAGCATGGCAATACTTTTCTCTCTTCATACAGAGAATGAAGAGGGGAGGGGTTGAATCTCCTTAACGGATGTCTGTAAACTGCTGGCTCTGTGCAAACAACTGATCATTCTCACAGTTTACAATATAAGAAAAGTCTACTTATGTGTATGCATCTACTTTTGTGTGATTACAGATGAGATATTATTCACAGTCAGCAAGCAACTTTACTGACTGTGGTCATAGATTGGTTTTTCCCTTGTCGCCCATTCCTTTAACTATTTTACGTCCGTAATTATTTTCCCTGTATTTGCAGTCCAGTTTTTCTGGATCTCCTAATATATGTTCACTTTTCAGCTATGTGTTTGCTATTGTACGTTGAATTACATATAAACAAATGAAACTAGCTATAATGAATAGGGGAGGGGGTAGACTGCTCCTTATTCTACACACCCACAGTCTCAAAAACAAATATAAAATGTGTTTCAGCCATAATGTGATTATTCGCAACAGAAAAAATGATGATGATGATGTTATGTAGGAATATTTATACAGTCATAGAGCAGCTTGCCCAGCAACGCCTTGAATTCAGAGCACTGTCAGCTTTCCCGATCTGTGCCCCGGGTAAAGCGCTATCGGTCCCAGTACCGTAGCTCTTTACAGCCAGAAGGGCGTTTCTGTCAGTCAGTCAGGTACGTCCTTCTCCACAGCAACGCCTATCACGTTGTGCCATGTGAGCGGGGAGGAACTCCCCCCTCCCCTCCTGATAATACTCGTCTATGGACGAGCACTGTGAGCAGAGGGAGGG
Organism: Leptodactylus fuscus; assembly: GCF_031893055.1. Classification (NCBI taxonomy): domain Eukaryota; kingdom Metazoa; phylum Chordata; class Amphibia; order Anura; family Leptodactylidae; genus Leptodactylus; species Leptodactylus fuscus. The sequence goes on from NC_134266.1 coordinate 149,621,611, forward strand.
GGTGTTCCTCACCGCTCACACTGTACAGCTGCTGTGGAGAAGGATGTACCTGACTGACTGTCAGAAACACCCTTCTGACTATAAAGAGCTACAGTACCGGGACCGATAGCTCTTTACCCAGGGCACAGATTGGGAAAGCTGACAGTGTGCTGAATTCAGTGCACTGTCGGCTTTCCAGCAGTATGTAGAACTACCTGTGCCCAAATCGGTAAAAGGTCCTCTTTAAACACTGTAATTCAGCCTCCTCCACTGGTTGGTCACACATAATCACAAATGGGATCACTGGCATATCATGTTGTAACTTGTGAAACTTTTATAAAAGTGTATAAAAGCTGTGCAACTTGTAATACACATATTTGGACATATCCAGGAAATAAGACAACTAAGGAAAAATACATCTGCAACAGTTCCTAAAGAAAAACTAGGTAGTCAATAAAAGCAGAAGAAAAATTGCATTATTGCACAATTTGGCAGCTATGTTGTTGACAAACATCCTATTAATAAATATAGGCACAAGAGTCACCAGGTGTGAGATCTCAATATAACATATTTAGAATGAAATAATTGAAAAGTGAGCTAGAAGAGGAAAGTTTTCCCATAATATAGATATACTTCTTTGTACAATAAGTTGAATATGTATAATGTAGCCAAAGGCTACAGTCATAATAGAGCTGTGAGACCGTTTGTGGACTCCGTCCCCCATTCCGCAAGCAGAACATATCTCTCCGCTCATTTCAGGAGGTAACCTGGCATACCCCATTATAGTCTATGCGGGTAACCGCTTTTTTAAGCGAATAGAGTTTCCGCTTTTCCTCCATTCATCATACCTTGCCTATTATTCTGAACATAGAATGTCTGCAAAATGTGTCTCCTTCACTTAAATATGTTTATTCATGTCCTCTAATGGTGGCACTTCTAGAAAGCTGAAAACTTAGGGGTTTTTTTTTTTAGCACAAATTTCAACAAAATGGAATTATTGAAAGTGGATTCCATATTTAATAGGATATGAAGGAAGCTGCTTGAATCATTTTTTCTGGGACATACCCTAAGGCTACGTTATTAGTTGAAGATCTGTGGGGATTTGATACCCAGGATATGAATCAGTGCACTTCCTCTTTACAGGCCATATTATATCATGTTCATCACTCACATTGCTAGATTGCAGCTCTCTCACATTCAAGTGAATGGGCTGAACTTCAACACCATTACAGCTACAGACCAATTGTACAGTTCAGTGCTTGGTAAGCACAGAAAAGGCAACTAGGTGTCAGATCCATGACGATCTTTAATTGATGACGTAACCTGAGGATAAGTCATCAATTAGTTAGCCTCTAAAACCCCTTTAAGAAAACACAATCTGGGGCAACACGGTGGCTTGGTGGTTAGCACTGCAGCCTTGCAGTACTGTAGTCCTGGGTTCAATTCCCACCTGGAACAACATCTGCAAGGAGTTTGTATGTTCTTATCGTGTTTGAGTGGATTTCCTCCCATTCTACAAAGACATACTGATAGGAAAGAAAAAGTACATTGTGATCCCTATATGGGGCTCACAATCTACAAAAAAAAACAACACAATTTATCCATTTCTGCAGGACCTATATGGATGGAAATACATTTGTAGTTTAATGGAAGTTTTTTAATCACAACAAAGGAATGAATACAAAAGAGAATAAAGGTCTTTTGGGGTTTATTTTAAGCATTTCTGGCTTATGCTTGAAAAGTTGCTGCAATACCACAAGTAGGATCACAGTCAAAACAGGATCAGTTTTACTACAACCCACCAGGACCTTTCACACAGAGCTGAACAGTTAATAAGTAACTCACATGGTTACTGGTAAAAAGAAAGGTTTTACCAATAGCATCGCCTATCACTTCCCCCTTAGCAGCAGACAGACCCTGTGAATAACAGAAAAGTTAGGGGAAATCTGCTGGTTCAGAGATTAGCACTTTAGCCTTGCAGCATTGGAGTCCTTGGCTCGAATCCTACCAAGGACAAAACATCTGCAAGGAGTTTGTATGTTCTTCCCATTTTTGCGTGGATTTCCTCCCATACTCCAAAGACATACTGATAGGGAAAAACTTTGAAAAAAAAAAAACAGAAAAGTTTATGGGCCAGCCATATAAGGCCTTCAGTAAAAGCAGTTTAAGGAATAAGCCACTTACAACCTAGAGATAAAACCTGAATGCTTTCATATGCCAGGTAGACTGCTAACACTATGAAATTAAACATTTGTTCAGGTAAATCAAGTATTCACCTATGGAAGATCCAGAAGTGTTTTTTTTTTCTCAGAAAAGATAAGCAAGCCTTAGGCATAGAAAAGCAAAATGAAAAAAATGTTTGATCTATTATCTAATTGCTGTTATAATTATTTCACAGCTGCAAAGATTAATACTTTATGTCTGCAGCTGCTGGGAGAGAGATTCTTCTATATATTGAACCTTTCATATATGGAATAGAATACCTTACACCCAAGGAATACCACTTAATATTGCACAAAACGTGTCCTATGATTTTACTTTCATAGACGTTTGGATGTTGAATTCAGAAAACACATGTCCCAACTAAAAGGAATTGGAGAAAAGCAAAATTATGCTAGGTTCACACTAGCGTTCAGGATTCTGTTCTTCAGGTCCACTTGGGGACCCAAAAAACGGAAACCCTATTCTATGAAAAAGTGGTTACCCGTGTAAACTATAGTGAGATCCGTCTGGTTTCCACACGGTTTCTATTTTAGGCAGAATGGGGGAGGGAGTTCTGAACACTAGCGTGAACCAACCCTAACGCTAGTTTCATATGTTAGTTGGTTAAACTGGAGATCCCAATCTGGTCACATGTGTAGTTAGCATTTCTACACTATTTTGTGATGTTGTATGCGGTGTACGCGGTGCAATATATTATACAATATGGTTACTCATCACTTGACATAGAAGGTAAAATTATGGGTTTTACGAAAATGGTACCACAAATGCAGTGACATTATTTACGCTATTGTACTACAGATGTGTCTCGTACACAATGAGTAACAATAATAATAGTAAAGACTTCAGCACTGAACAACAAATCTTTCTTTTATACTGCAAATGTACTTTTTTGTTTTTTATAAAATGTATGATGCAGAGTCAATTAGAATAATGCAAGAGATCACTCTGTTCAAGACAAGCACAATGCAGCAATATGCATACAATAGATTGACTTCCAAAAGGTCACATTGTAATTCATGAGATAAATTAGATGACTTCATTGAGGTATAATTTGGTATTTATTTATTTTTTATTTTTTTCATAAATGTATATTGCTGAAAGAAATTTGCATCATGTGCAACTATTTTCTATCCGTATGGTATTATCTATTAAAAATATGAATATGTTTACTTGTATTGGATTCTGAAAATAGCTGCAGCCTATGCTTTTCTGTAAAGCTTCCTAAATGTACTGTATGCCAAACAAATTTGGAGCACGTCTGTACAAAGTAAAAATCTGTAGGCAGTGGCGTAACTAGGAATGGCGGGGCCCAGTGGAAAACTTTTTGGGTTCCCCCCAGTGCTAACAACAGCACACAAGTAGGCCTGAAGCCTGCCAGATCACCGAAGAGGTAAGTAACAGTGCTTTTTATGTTCCCTCACCTCCCCTGGGCCTCTGATCATTATACTCGGGGGTCTTAAAAGGCCACCCGAGTATAATGATAGTGTTTGTGTTGTTCAAGGGCCTGAGGTCTCACTTACTGATCCTGGCTCCTGCTCACAGCCGTCTCCATAGAAGAGGAAGTGCAGGCGGCCATGAGAAGGAGCCAGGATCAGTAAGTAAATAGGGTCCGTTACCTGAAGAAGTTACTCCAGCAGGTATGTAACAGCCTATTAAAAAAATAAATAAAAAATCTGGAGCTGTCGCCGACACTGTCGCTAACACTACTACCCCAGTAGTCACGCCCCTGCCTGTAGATGAGGCACAATATGCATCTGCATACTCTCTTTGGTTTGCATGTTTATGATTCATGTAGCAGTAACAGGCAGAATACATTTTATTTTCATGACCAATATTTTTGTACACTAATATACAATAACAATGTTTACAAGTATAAACAAAGTCCCTGTTATGTGGAAAAGAAAATCCTTCAGCCTGGCAAAACTATATTCAAAGGTACAAACTGCGCTGCTATATGGGCTCTGTCTGGGCCCTACTTTATGATGTTGTACCTATTCACAACTAACATATTGTAGGCAAGAACACCATATCTCCAGAATAGGGCCATTCAAATGCGTTGTCTAGTTTCCATTTTACTGTGGGTTTCAGGAAATGTTATGTGATTCTGAAACTAAAGCAAGCCATATCCATTATAGTTTTGACTTAAATGGAAAAACTGCAGCACTGGAAATTGAGAATAATCATGGGTTTTATACAAGTGTTTCCACAATCGCCCTTTCAATATAACTAGTTCTGCGCACCTTTTCCAGAATTGTTTTTCAAAGTGAACCACAACTGCTGACTTGGACTAAATCATGGCCAAACTACATGTATTTCTATGGAATTCATCTTTTTTATCATCGATACTGAAACATGAAAACCACTATTTAATATTGTAACGTAATTCCAAAATAAAATAAAGGAGAGAAGAGGCAGAAATACACAACTAGTGAAAAAAAAAAATGCCTGGGGAATCCCAAAGCCTATTTCCCTGCGACACCCAACATGCATGACGACTGAAGTCATAAGCTGACTAAACATGAATGACAAAGTAAAAGACAGATTAAAATTAATAGAGAATTACTCAAATGTTTCAATAAGTGATTTATGACTACAAATGCATTAGTGTCTTACAATTACCACAAATGCATTTATTTGCATATATTCAGTTTTGTGTTATAATGTAGGCTGTCAAGAGAAGCAATCAAAATAACAAATCCTCAGGAAAATGTGAAATGTGCATATTTCATTTAGCGCTTGTGAGCAGCTGGGGAGAACCACTAACTTCATTATTAGAAATAACAGCGTACTATATACCGTATCTGTGCTTAGTACAATGGAGCGCAACTGCACAACATGTAACTCTCCTTAGAGTATGTTCACACTTGGTAAATAAAACATCTGAAACTGAAAATCTGTTGTCTACATGCATGTAGTCTTGGTTGTTTCATGAGTTTTTACAAAACCCATTCAGGTTTATGGAACTGCTGAAGATATCTCTGCAACAAAGCTAACATTTAACATTGTGACATATCTTTGGCGCACAGCACTTTATTAGTGCCAAACGTGCTATATTGTTTGGTTTTTTTTCACCCCTCTTGGCACTTTTTATATATATGCGTGGAGCAGGTTGGAAAGCAAAGTGGACTAGAGTGGGGATCTCTTAACCTGACAAATTTACCATAACCCAATTTTCTGGTGTGAGTTACAAATGAAACGTATACCGGTTACTGACTGTTATAGATTTCAATTACAGCACACAGGAGTGTACCATAGTAATGAAGAGGCCAGAGTCTTTAACAAATACTGGCACTTTTCGCTCCAGTGGAAGAAGTGGTTAAGACTGGACTATGAAATTCCAATTTTAATATATACCCTCATTGTGACTGTCTTCCTGTGATGTGGGTTTAGGGTAGACATTACCTATCAGAGAACAATGTAATTATCTAAGGATATACATAAATTCTTGGTGTTTGCATCAGGGTTGAATTTTGACCACACTTGTGGTCAAAAAATCTGATGACTTAGTGTTGGTTTGCATCATGGCCTATATGATAAAAGTAAAATGTCTTACTTCATACAGATAATATATTGCAAGCTACCTTTATGACCTCTGAACTTACGGGAGGTTCTGCATGTTGTCAGATAACCCCCTGCCCATGTTTATTTCATGGCCTTAGGTCAGATGGCAACATATGCAAGTATTTATGTTGTTCCCTGGTTACAAAGTAAAGCCAGTCCTAGTATAATTATGATCTCTGCATGACGTTATAAGGGGACTTGATTACATTGTTGTGTATCTGCAGGAGGCAATGAGAATCTTCCATACGTTATCACACTAACATACCTCCATAATGTAGCTGGTAACATTTAATTATTGCACTGCATGGAGCTTGGGAAGCTAGAATTGCTTTAATAGACATTCTCAGGCAATATCATTTCCACTGATTCAGATATATTTTCAATATGTGACAATGATCAAGATTCTCAGAAAAATATACTATTGTCACCCAATCTATGGCTAGCTGGACAAAGCCCAGCATAAACTTTCATCCACAAAATTCCTTTTTCATATGTACTCATGTACTCCTTGCTTATTCCTTGCAATAGAAAAAACTGTGAAATTAAATGTGTTCACTAGAGAACAATAAACGGACTGTGCACAAGTAATAGGCTATGAGCCTCTACTCTCCTGGTTCTCTAAAGTCCTATCTTCATAATGATTTACAGGGCAGTGGAAAAAAGGACATATCCACAGTATAACTTTCCTATTAACCTAAATACATAGTAACATAGTATATGAGGTTAGATGAAGACACCGGTCCATCAAGTTCATCCTATAAGGGAGCATTCACACGGAGGAAAATGGTGCTGAATTTAAAAAAAAAAAAAGCCTCCCATTGACTTGAATGGGTTCCTTTTTCTACTAGCAGAAAAAGGAACCCATTAAAGTCAATGGGAGGCTTTTTTTCAGTGCTGAAATTCCTCATCAAATTCAGCACAATTTTCCTCCGTGTGAATGGACCCTAACCTTACTGTATTTATCCAGAGAGAGGCAAAAAACTCATGAGACTGATGCCAAATTCCCTATGAAATGGGAAAAATTCCTTCCAGTCTCCAAATACGGTAATCAGTATAAAACCTTGGATCAACGTGTCTTTATCAAAAATGTAAAACCCATAACCTGTGATATTTTTTCTTTCAAGAAAGTCATCCAGGCCCTTTTTGAACTTGCACAATGAATTCATTATCACCACTGCTTTTGGCAGTGAGCTCTATGACAGTGAGCTGTGTGGCAGTGAGCTCCATCCATGATGCTGGTGAAACGTTCTTTCCTCTAGGCATAGAGGGTTTCCAAGCCTAGGCATAAAAAGAGCATTAGGAATGTCTTTGTACTGACCCTTCCTGTACTTGTACATGGTGAATAGATCTCCCAGCTTTTTCCCTCTCCCCTTATTTCTACCAATAGGCACTCTACGTGTTAATTTTCCTCACTTATGCTATCTCATAATATGGACTTTATGCAGTATTGTACACAACTCCTGCCTCTCTCTTGTTTATCCGGGATTTTCTGAATATATTATACACTCTTTACTTACAGCCCAGTCATAGCTATCATCCAGCTATTTTCTTTCTAACTTTTCTAAGCCTTCTCTCTGCTCCACCCAGGGCCGCACCTCTAATGAGGCGACCTGAGGTGGTCGCTTCGGGCGGCACACGGGAGGGGGGCGGCGCACGGGCGACTTTTTTTTTTTATTACTTTTTACTTCTCTCTGCGCTGGTTCAGACGTCTGCGTAGGCGGCGTCACTAGGCCGCCTATGCACGCTGATACGTACTCAGACGTCTAGGTATCAGCGTGGGCGGCGTCATTACGTGATGACGCTCGCTGATACCTAGACGTCTGAGGACGTATCAGCGTGCGTCCGCGGCCTAGTGACGCCGCCTACGCAGACGTCAGCCTGCAGGAGAAGAGGATTGCGGAGGCAGCGGGAGCAACAACAAGATCGGTAAGTATAAAAACTTCTTTTTTTGTTTTATAATAGGCCGCTACCTGCTGGAGTATCTCCAGCAGGTAGCGGCCTATTTACCTACCTCCCCAGACCTGCTCACTGCCGCCCCCGCTTCCCTTTGTACTATAGGCTGCGGAAGCCGGCAGTGAGTAGGCCCGGGCAGGCCGCGATCCCACTACCGCCATTATTATACCTGGGGGTCTTTTCAGACCCCCGAGTATAATAATCGGAGCCCCAGGGGAGGTGAGGGAACATAATAAACAATGTTACTTACCTCTCCGGGATCCGATGTTACTCCTAGCAGGCTTCGGGCCTATATGGTAATGCCCAGACGTCACGTGGTCCGGAATATTACCATATAGGCCCAAAGTATGCCCTAGCATTACCATATAGGCCCGAAGTCTGTGCTAGTAGTAATAGCCTGTTACTGCTAACACAGGCTTTGGCCTGTATGGTACTGCTAGGGCAGGTTTCGGGCCTATATGGTAATATCCCAGACCACGTGATGTCTGGCCATTACCATATAGGCCCGAAGCCTGCCAGCATTAAAGAGGACCTTTCATGGGTTTGGGCACAGGCAGTTTTATATACTGCTGGAAAGCTGACAGTGCGCTGAATTCAGTGCACTGTCGGCTTTCCTGATCTGTGACCCGGGTGAAGAGCTATTGGTGCCAGTGCCATAGCTCTTCACAGTCAGAAGGGCGTTCCTGACAGTCTGTCAGGAATGTCCTTCTTTCCAGCAGCGCCTATAGTGCTGTGCTGTGTGAGCGGGGAGGAACGCCCCCTCCCCTCCTGATAGTGCTCTTCTATGGACGAGTACTCCCTCCCTAGTAGCAGAGGGAGGGGGCTCACACAGCACTATAGGCGCTGCTGGGAAGAAAGACGTTCCTGACAGACTGTCAGGAACGCCCTTCTGACTGTGAAGAGCTACGGTACCGGCACCAATAGCTCCTAACCGGGGGCACAGATTGAGAAAGCCGTCAGTGCGCTGAATTCAGCGCACTGTCAGCTTTCCAGCAATATATAGAACTGACTTTGCCCAAACCCATGAAAGGTCCTCTTTAACATCGGGTCCCAGAGAGGTGAGTAACAGTGTTTATTATGTTCCCTCATCTCCCCTGGGGCTCCGATTATTATACTCGGGGGTCTGAAAAGACCCCTGAGTATAATAATAGTTCATGGGTGTGCAACTGTGGGGCATAATAGAGCTTGAAGGTTCCACTGTGGCCCCTGTAACCTCTATTATGCCCCACAGCAGCTCCGCTGCAACCTCTATTGTGCCACTGTGGAGCATAATATAGGCTGCAGGGAGAATTCTGTGGGAGAATTGAGGAGTCAAAGATGTCTATGTTTCAAACTTTACAGAGTCAAGTCACAGCTGAAAGAAGTGGTTATGGCGGTCCAAAGGGAAGAGACTGGAAATGTGGGGAGACGTCTCCTGTGAGTATTACTGCATTGTATTTATTGTAATGTTCCCCCCATCTTTCGATCGTCCGCCTCAGGCAGCAGAGAGGCTAGGTTCACCACTGGCTCCACCCCCACTTTCCTTGCTTCCCCTATCACTATCTACATTATCTTCCATTTCTATACCATTAATACCCTCATCCCTAATTTAAACACTCCTCCAACCTTCTACAGATCCTCTCCCCTTGCACAGTTGTGCCATCCCCATTGAGGTGCAGCCCATCACTACTGAACAGACTATAGCCAACACAGAAGTTAGTCCAGTTTTCCAAGAACCCAAACACCTCTTTACTATACCAACTCTTAAGCCACTTATTTACTCTTCAAGTCCTTGTCTTAAGCTTTGTGCCCAAGTCCATAAAATAATTTTTAGATCTACCTATAACTTTGTCATTAGTGGCAATGTCCACAAGTCTTTCCCAGTACTCTGTTAGCCCGATCCATGATCTGCCAAACCTGAGTACCCAAACTACATCAAAATGCGTCTCATCGATTTGCTCATCTCCATTTTCGAGTGCTCCCTCAGTGAGCACCAATTTCAGTATTGGGCAAAGCCTTCTGCAATGTATAATTCCTGTTTTATGGGAAAGGTGAATTGTTATATAAAAAGTTGTTTAAAAAAAGTACTCCTTGCATATAATGGCAACCTTATATTCAATACCAACTGTATACAGTACGTATGCTAGGAACCAGTCCAACCTTATTATTCATCACATTATACAGTACCTCAGCAATTCTGAAGACACATTGCCCATTCTGATTAAGTACTATAGGAGCTGTCATCATTCCGGATATGCCTGTAATACTTATATTCTCCATTAAACAATTCTGCGATGTGCCATGCATGGTATTCCTAGTAGAAATTTAATAATAAATTAAAAACTGGTCAGGAAGTCCCCCTATCCAGACTGCCTAAGCAATACTGATAATGGCAGACTATGTATAGGTTCCTCTCGACACTCACCCCATGATGCCTGATCCTTTGTACTCCGGTAGATAAGCCACATAAGTTATCATAAGTGATTAGATAAAAAGCAGAATTTATTGGAGATCATACTGAACAACAGGAATCAAGTCTTTGCTTAACATTTTTACGGAAAATATCATATTTGGATAATAATAGACAACGTCCAACCAGTAACAGAACGTATACATTTCAGAAAATGTTCTAAAATCATTAGCACTTCTGAAGGGATCTAAGCATATTAGCATGCAAAGTGTAGAACAGACAGTAAACGATCAAAACTATTATCAGATTAGGCAAGGTTTCTGTCTTCATCTCTCAGTAGGATAAGATATGTAATCTACAGAGAGCTCATACACCCAGCTGAGAACAGGTTAATGTAATGGCAGCGTCAATGCTATCATGCTCCACACCTCCATTCTTAATGTATGTTTCCAGTCCAGGGAATCACATTTCACTTGTGGTTGTTTCAATGATTCCACAGGCAGGGAGCTTTCTCTCCAATCACTTAGACACAAGCTGTGCTGATGTTTTCCTCCTTTCCTTTCAGAGTCGCAAAAAAAATTTACTCTCATATAAATAAATAAATTTGCCGAGAGTAAATTAAATTTTCCACTGGGATCATTAATCTCTTATTAAAATTCTGTATTTGTTTAAGAAAACACGAATCCCAAACAATGCAGAATGTGAGTCAAACATTTTACAGGCAGTTTCCCCCGTTAATGAAATTGTCTTTATGATGAGATAGTTGAGGCATTTTAGTCTGCTTGACAAGATTACGCATTGCCTGTGCAACCTCCAGCCTTGGTCATCCATAAGGAGAAGGAACTTCACAATGGAAACAAGAAGGCTGTATGGGGGCTTAATCTTGCAGGGCGAAATGAATTTTTAATACATTTACTGTTACATATAATGTAATGAGGAACTAAGAAGTATTTGTGGGGCGTAATGGGAAAAAAACCATAATTCTATCAGTTTATTGGGTCTTATTTTGTCCAACACTACATATTGATAACTTATTCTACACAGTGAAGCAGTGTGCACTGTGCAAACATCAGCTGATCAGTGGAGGTGTTGGGTTACAAACCTTACTGATTTCATATTGATAACCTATCCTAATAAGTAAGGATAGGTCACTGATGTGTATTCTTAGACAATTCCTTTAACTTCTGTGGGTCATGTACATAATGGCATGAGATAATTCTCTGAACTAGCGGTTTCCTCTTGGACGTCTGATCAGTGGCATAACTACCGGGGTAGCAGGGGTAGTGTTTTTTTTTTTTTTCTTAATAGGCAGTTACTGGCTGGAGTTACTCCAGCCGGTAACGGGCCCTATTTACTTACTGATCCTGGCAGTGGCCGGGTGTGGTAAGTGACGCCACAGGCCCCCAAAACATCATTATTATACTCAGGGGTCTTTCAGACCCCCGAGTATAATGATCGGAAGTCCAGGGGAGGTAAGGTAACATAAAAAACCGTGTTACTTAGCTCTTCGGGCAGGTTCGGCCCTACTTCTGTGATTCTCCCTGACGTCACATGACCGGGGCCTGCGTATGGGGCAATAATACTGTGTGTAGGGGCCACTATGGGACATAATACTGTGTGCAGGGGCCACTATGGGACATAATACCGTGTGTAGGTGCCACTATGAGACATAATACTGTGTGCAGGGGTCACTATGGGGCATAATACTGTGTGTAGGGGTCACTATGTGGCATAATACTGTGTACAGGGGTGACCATGGGGCATAATACTGTGTACAGGGGCTACTATGGGGCATGATAATGTGTACAAGGGTCACCATGGGGCATAATAGAGAGCGCAGGAATGTAGGGGTGGATTCGGTTGGGGTCTTCGGCGGGCGTCGGTCGGGACGGGGGGGGGGGGGCATGTCAAAAGCTGCCACGGGGCCCCACCGTTCCTAGTTACTCCACTGCATCTGATAAATGCTTACATGCACTACAAGTCAAACATAGCAAAATAGACTGTAGATGAAAGTAACAATGTATATATTTTACAGTTTTGATGATCAAAGAACAACAAGCGTGACACCAGAAATGCAATTATGAAACAGGGTATAGAGAGTCGAAAGAACAAGTGGGGTGGAGGGGAAAGAGAGGCAGATGTAGACTTGTGGAATGGCATATTTTAAGGAAGAAATTAGGAGAACAGCTGGGATACCAGCTTTATACAAGCTATATAGGTCCAGTTACAACATGTGTAGGACCATGTGCTGCAGGAGACCATAAAGTAACATATATCTCTGTATGCACAACCCTATCTCATCTTGTACCCAAGCTAGAGGCAGACTAACAGTCTACTAGAGTCTCCTTTAGATTGTACAGTGTTCCCCAATAAATTATCCTTCCGCTCTAATATTGTGGTTACTTACATACATTATCCACATAGAAATTTAGGTAGTGTGTTATTTTTTGTCAATGAGTGCAGATGATGAGTCAGGAAACAATAGGAAAGGAAAGATAAAAGATGTTATTTTTTTTTGCTTGACTTCTGACAGTTTCATCTTTACATTTCATTTTATTCACAACAGCACAAATACCAGTTTTAAAGAAGACTCTGAAGAATCTTTTGCTGTTGTTCTCATTCCAACCCCCAGTGGAAGCATCTATTTAGTAACCTTCACGTTCTTCCTGGGGGAGTTTCTTGCAATATCAACAGACCAGATAACAGGCTGAACAAGCATTGAGCTTGTCGTAGAGGTAGAACATGAGCCCAACCATTAACTTTTTAAAGTAATTCTTTATTCCCTTGGCTAGTTTCAATGTGTGTGTTTGGTGGCGGTGACAGCTAGATTTTACGCTCTGATTTGGACATAAAATAACTATGTTTTCCTTTGCTTCTTTAAGACTTTCAAAGGAGGAAAAAAAAAGACAGAAAAAATAGCCCTTAACAAACCGTAAAAGATAAATCCAAACCCTTAAAAAAAAGACAAAATCAAATATCCACTGTATTTAATTTAGTGTCTCTGGTGCCTAAAATGCCATGCATTAGACCTGTCTGTATACGTTAAATGATGGATTGCAGTGGAGAAGGATAATGTTCTCCTTTGAAGCAGCGCCTATCAGACTGAGGAGATAAGTACCACAATGAATGCAAGCCTGAAATAGCCATACTACTTATAAAGTGTGGACAGGTGATATTTGGAGTTTAGCAATCTGTAATCATGGTCAAATCAAAGTAAAATACCTTTGCATTTCCATTCAAGACCCTGTACACTTTCACATACAAGTACAGACAAAAAAAAAAACAAAACACAAAAACAGTCCCCAGTAATAGAATGCATATAGTAACAGGAGCAGAGGAGGAGAATCAGAGAGCCTTACTACAAGACAAGTTTATCAAATATTGCATGCTTTTTGATAAATATGATGCATCTTTAAGGCTGGATTTATGCTGCCATCAATTGTTCCAAACACATGAACAACCAGAAACCTTCAGATGAATGTTCCACTACCCCAAACACTTGGAAAATTAATAGAAGACAGTCGTTCATTACAAATAAAGTGCTGAAAACAGGAAATGGAGATTCCTGGAAAACCAGAATTTTTTGGACTTTTTGAAAAATCATATTTGATAAATCTGGGCTACATAAACTCATCAGGTTAGCCACACCTATTTTCGGATCAACCACAGACTGCACACCACCCACAAATGCAAGAATAGCACAGGTACCATACGCCCACAAATGTGGGATTGAGCCTAATGACACCGTATACGGCTGACAATACAAGAATTCCTTGCTCCTCTACTGACTATGGCTGTCACCTGCACAAAGCAGTGGTATAACTAAAGTCTTGTTGGCCCCGGTGCAATCTTTTGTCCAGGGCCCCCTACTTTATCCCTACAGTGAATTCTTGATAGTGATGGTTATGGGAGCTGAGGAGATTAATCAACCTTAGTGTGGTTAGGATAATCTGTGGGTCTCCTTGGCTTATGGGCTAAAGGGAAGCCGCAATCACAATACTGATGTCAGTACTTATGGGCCCCCTAAGAGTCCTGGACCCTAGTGCGACTGCACCCTCTGCACCCCCACAAGTTACGCCCCTGAGTGCATGTTTGATAGACCTCACGGTTCTCTAGATTTCGGCTTGCTGTCATTCATTCTGTTACTTCTAGTGGATAGAAGCCTGACCATGGTCATGTGACTTACGGTCCATGGTCATGTGATGAGTACACAGGTGCCGCTCGTTATAGACACAGCACAATATCAGACATCTGCCTGGTAATCAGCTGTGCACCTGTGTGCTGATCACATGACCATGGACCGTAAATCACATGACCATGGTCAGAGTTTTATCTCCTAGAAGTAACAGAATGAATGACAGCAAGCAGAGATCTAGAAAACTGAGGAATTGATACAGAAAGTATATTGGAAAATTGTATATCTTATTATTGTACATTTGTGTGTCAATATGGTCTGAAAGTGGCCAACCCCTTTAAGTACCTCAGTATCTAGAATGTCAGCCTGTACCCTAGGCTTGTTTCTTTTTTTTCTCATTGAAGATATATCAGAGAGATTCTAAAAAGGTTGAAACACTCTGTCACGACGAGACAGAAAAAAATTCTATGGTTTTAGAAGGTCAGTATGTCAAAATACTCCCTGGCTCAGTGACTTCTTATGTCCTCACATCACACATGAAGAATATATAGACTTAGACATATGTATACATGTTTAAAAATATTATTTTGATGACAAAAAGATTTTGTGTAACAATATTAATCAGGTAATCCAATATTGGCTATAGTGTGGTTCCAAAACTCTTGCTATTTTTACATCATTATTGAACATTTTAGTAAATAACATTAAAGACACTTGACAAATTGACAAACAAATGACCAATTGGTTAGCCAGAGTATGTGCCACCATATTGCACTGTACTGTGCCATGCGTGCCATGTGTGTGTCACAGCCGGTGCTCCTAATCATATAAAACATGTATTTGTATTAGATATCTCTTTTCTTCCCTCCTTGTGTATTGCATATATTACCGAGCCCATTTTTTAAAGGCATGATAGCTGACAGGTTGCTGCAGTTTATTTCCCTCCTAGCTGAAAATAAATTGCTCTTGTATTAGACCAGATCTTCTGTCAGACTAACACCTTTGGGAAAATCATAGCCGAATTGTAGCTTCATTAGAAGTGACACAACAAACCATTCTACCTCCTGCAAGCGGCAGTACTTTGAAGCTTTCTGAATATGGAAATAAAGCACAAGTCATAGACAGGACCTGTGTACTTTTACATAAAAGTAGAAAAGAAGTGTAGGCTTAACATAGATGGTACATAGGACTGTATACTGTTATATATACCATGAGCTGCAAAAACAGAAACATACATAAAATAATCATCACATAGCACCTTATGAATAATTACACCATAGACTACATCATCTTTGGATGGGTGGTAATAAACATATGTCATATTAGACTGGCCCATTAGCATACCAGAGCATCCTCCCACAGAACAATAAAGGTCCAGTGGAAAATGCCCAAATTTGAAGAGTATTATGGTCTATTTCCAAGGGTTTGCTCCAAGGTGGGCTCACCAAATAATTTTATCTGGCTGGATCATGGAACCGCAGTCCAACACTGATCGTATATCATATTAGAATTTACTTTTGATATTCTGAGTCTGTTCAGAAACCGAACTTCTTGTGTTGCCTCCATCTACTAACCAACCGGACCCTGATATCTCCATTTCTGTCTGTGGTCTTACTATAACACTGAAGCATCATGTCTTGGGGTTGTATTTGACTCAGATCTCCTATTCACCCCAAATATTCAGACACTTGCACGCTCTTGCCGCCTGCACCTCAAAAACATTTCTAGAATTCAAACTTTTTTCTCTGTGGAAAAATCAAAAACCCTCATTGTCGTTCTGATTCTCTCTTGTCTTCACTATTGCAATTCTCTTATACTTGGACTTCCTCTTACTAAACTCTCCCCTCTACCATCTGTCCTGAATGCAGCCGCCAGACTCATCTTTCTATCATACCGGTACACAGACACATCTGCCTTGTGTCTGTCACTGCAATGGTTTCCCATTCATCACAGAATACAATATAAAATTATTTACACTCACCCACAAATCTATCCATGGTGCTGCACCTCCCTACATCTCCTCCCTTGTCACTGTCTACCGCCCTAACCGTCCTCGCCAATGATCTTAGACTTGCATCCTTTGTTATCCAAACATCCCACTCCCATCTCCAAGACTTCCCATGAGCTGCGCCACAGATAATCAGATTAATCTCCAACTATAGCAGCTTCAAAACTGCCCTAAAATGACATCTGTTTATGCAGGCTTATCACATGACCTGATCACATTATACTACACCGCCAGCTAGATTCAGTTATATGACCTTATTTATTAACCCCTTCCCGCCGACGGCATTTTTTGATTTTCATTTTTCATTTTTGACTCTCTCCCCTTCCAAACTCCATAACTTTTTTATTTCTCTGCTCTCGGAGCCATATGATGTTTTAATCTTTGCAGGACAAATTTTTCTCCATGATGCTACCATTAATTATTCTGTACAATGTACTGGGAAGAAAAAGTGCATTTCTGCGATTTTCTTATGGGATTCGTTTTTACGGCGTTCACTGTTCAGCCAAAATGACATGTCACCTGTATTCTAAGTTTCGGTATGATTCCGGGGCTAACTAATTTATATGGTTTTATTTACATTTTAACCCCTTAACAAGCATTGCAAAAAAATCGTCATTTCTTTTGCAGGCTGCTCTACGCAAATCAGAAAATCACTGCAGACAGGCAGCTGTCATGCCAATGCAACATCGGCCCTGGAGCTTGCTCCGGGCACCGGCGATCACCGGCAAAATGGTGGCACCCATGCACCAGCCGGACAATGGCACCTTGGTCAGCTTTGACCGAGGCGCCGGAGGGGTGCGCTAGTTGTCTACTGTGGGCGGCCGCCATAGTTAAACACCCAGCATGCGCCGTACTAGTACGGCGGATATCGGGAAGGGGTTAAAAGATGACTGGAACATTGTACCAAACAAGCTCTCTAACATCTTGTGGCTCCCTATTTCCTCATGGATTGTAAGCTCTCACGAGCAGGGCCCTCTTGTTTACGCCTATTGTTTAATATGTTACCAACATTGAATTTCCAGAAAGAAAAATAATTGATTTAGTTAGTATAATTTCAATGATATCTTCTTTATGTTCTATAAGAAAAACAAGCTATGTGCTCACATACTGTATATAAAACATAAACATTTAATGCAGAATACTGTATATACACAGTAATAAAGTATAATATTAATGGTTAAAAAAGGTGACCATACTCATTTAACAGCTGTCAGCTTAATGACAGCTATTCCTACAGACCTTTCCAGAAATATACATATTTCAATAATAGTACATGAATCAATCAGCCAATTGGGGGTCTCTTCAATTACCTGATTGGAGTAAATTCTGAAGGATAGGTTATAGGTTAGACTAGGTCTTCACATTGGCTGCAACGCTTGTCACATGGCCTTATATAGCTGTGTTGCCCTGTGACTCCTTCACCAATGTAAGTGACAGAAGTACCAAGGGTACCATGGGCCCTGGACTGTTCAGAAAGTGCAGGCCCCCAATTCACATCAGAGATAACTGTAACAGTATAATGTCCCATAGTAGCCTTCCACACAGTACAATGTCCCATAATGGCCCATCCCTACAGTGTAATGTCTCATAGGAGCCTCCATACAGTATAAAGTCCCACAGTAGCCCCTTCACACAGTATAATGTCCCACAATATCCCCTCCACAGTGGCACTTTCATAGGGATGACCAAACAGGTTCTTATTACAAATTTGCCAATAATTTGCCCTCCATCCATTATAATCCGTTCTTGTCACAATCTGACTGTGATTTCTGCTTATAGTCAACAAAAAATTGTGCACAAATTAAACCACAAAGAGGTTGCTTTTTCTCTGGACAAATATGAATCAGTTTGATTTCCTTTGACCATATTATTTTTTATTAGAAATCTTCATGAGACAATATGCATGGTAATGAGTAAATTGGAAGAATTCATGTAAATCTAAAATTTCTTAATGTACCGTGATGGTATAGACCTTATGGATCAATTAGTAGGAGACAAAAGAGTAAATATAGCAAGTAATATGGTACTCAAAACATGTCCATGAGAAGGGCAACACGGTGGTTCAGTGGTTAGCACTGCAGCGCTGGAGTCCTGGGTTCGAAACTCACCAGGAACAACATCTGCAAGGAGTTTGTATATTCTCCACATACTTGCATGGATTTTCTCCCATTCTACAAAAGACATACTGATAGGAAAGAAAAATGTACATTATGATCCCTATATGGGGCTCACAATCTACATTACGAACCCCCCCCACCACCACCCCCCCGGAAAAAAACATGTCCATGAGGCAGAAAATTGGGGATTTTCCATTTACACTTGAACTTTAGGGTATATAACTATAGGGTATTTCTATTTACACTTAATCATTACATTTAATCCCAGCACTGACTTAACATTGTGAAGAGGTCACCACTGAAGCCTGTAATAGGCTGCTGTAGTTTCCTGACTGGATTTTGAATGAAAAAAATTACTTTTTTGCCCCTTTTTGTAGAACATACAGATCCCCCTTTAAGTCTAAGGCCTTACAAAGCAAAATGCAGCTAAAAATGCTGCAGAAAAAAACATAGCAGACATACAGTAAGAAAAAAAAAAAAAAAAACACAGTAAAACCCTTTTTTTTTTTTTTTTGCCTTCCCCATCCCATTCAAATCTATAGGAAAAATTCAGATTTATGCATGTAAACATGTAAAATTGACATTCTGCTTTTTGCAAAAAAATGCATGTGCTTCTGAAACCTGAGCTTTCCTGCAACAATACTTGTTTTGTCTGGGGCCTGCTTTATAGCAGATAACAGAAATGATGACTTATTTGTTGTCTGGATATTAATGCAATTTTTCTCCACTAGCAATGTTAGCACTACATATTGTCATTTGTGTCTGTCCTAAAATGCATTTTAGTGAAATCCTGGAGCTGCAATTAGAATTCATCCCACCTTTTGCCATTGTACATATATCATTCAAGCCGCCCTGGCGCTACACTTGCTTCTGCTACGAGGACTTACAGAACAAAGAAATATACAGCACTTGGTCGACAGCCAGGGAATGTAGAGAAATGCAAAGAAATTTCTGGAATCACAATTTTTACTGGAACAATGAGCAAATATAACAGATGTATGATTATTGTTTCTTTGACAAAAAATGTTATATTCCTATTTGTATACACTTTCCCCTGTCACTGGTGAATTACGGAGCAGGCGGAATAGTGTCAGGAAACAATATACGGCTAGTTAATGGCTACTTCATTCCCATATGTGAAATTCTGAAATAAATGGTAAATTGCAATTAACACAAAAAAGCGACAATTGTCGAAATTTACATATTTCCAATGTCCTTTGGCCATTTACCCTCCAGAGTAAAATATGAATCCCCGCAGCCTCACAAAGCCTTCGTAATACTGCAGTATGTCACCTCATATATTATGGAGGAGCTTGTGTGCTTCATGGAAATATGTTCTTGTTGGTGATTTAGGTCGGATAGAAATCCGGTGCCTTCAAAAAATGAGATGCACTGAGTTCTAGTGAGATATATCTCTATTTATATCTTTGTATGAGAGATGTCTGAATTTATATACCCCAGCCAGAATTTATATACTTGAAGACACTTATTAAAGAGATAGGCTATTTCTCTAGCTGCTACCCCCAGACACCCACTCCATTATTGGCACGTTATTTCATGTGTGATTGCACTCACAGCCATTTACCAGCATTGCAGCTATCTTGTGTTAGGGAAGAAGACTTCTCCGCTAAGAAAGCCTGTCATGTTTCACTGATTGGGTCTCACTGAATCAATGCAGACACCGAGTCTTCACCGAATCAATGAACCAATTGGCTACAGGCAGCACTGAAAAAAATCTAAAAGAAATTTGCTCTGCGGTTTTCTGCAGATTGTTCAATGATGTTCTGGGTTGATATGTTGAGCCCTGATGACAGACTCCCTTTAAGGCACAGTAACATATACTGCTACAATACCATGTTTTAATTTTAAAACTTTATTACTTCTAAGTTGCATTTGTTTTATTTTAAATATGATTTTTATTGAAAAGAAGAAGACCTTTTACAATATAATAAAAAAGAAACTGTTACAAACAGAAGAAGAATCGGCATAGGTCCAATCAGTAGGACAGGGATTACAAGTTGGAACGTCGGGCTGCAACCCAAATATATGGATGACACAAACATGACCAAACGAGCAAAGACCAAAGGGCCAGACATACAAACGCTGCAAAGACACCAATTCTACGAGAAGACAGGAAAAGAATGAGAAGGGGAACACAACCAGGGAGGAACAGAAAGGGAAAAGGAAAAAGAAAGAGTAGGGGAGACGGAATAGGGACAGAAAAGAACAAGAAAATCTAACAGTAACATTAACAACATAACCACATACCTGAATACAATACTGAGGAGACACAAATTACATCCAAAAGAATAAAATAAAATAAAGCCACCTGGGATAACAACACAGTAGACGGATAGTGATCAAGGGGTCCCCATGGGGGCAACCTGGGGCCGAGGAGAAAAAACACCCTTATTAGACTCTACATACGAGATCCAAAGAGACCACTGGGATCGAAACTTGGCGTAAGTATGGTTTTTGTTGGACAACAGACGTTCCAAGGTGCATGCCAAGTTCACATGGTGAAATAATTCAGTTAAGGTCAAACAAAGGGCAGACTTCCACTGACGAGCGATCATGGCCCGAGCTGCGAGCACGATCTGACCCAGAACGACCTGCATCTCCGAGGGAAAACTACCAATATCTAAGAAACAAAGGGCGAGACCAGGAGAAGGACTGATATCAAAACCGGCTGGGGTGGACATGAAATAAAATACCGCTATCCAGAAGGCACGAACCGGTGGGCAGTCCCACCATAAATGCAAGAAGGAACCTACTTGGCCGCACCCCCTCCAGCAGAGTCTGGAGCACGAAAAATCAATGTGCGCCATTTGGGTCGGGGTCCTATACCACCTCAACATAATTTTCAAAGCCGTTTCCCAATGTGCCGCCCCCTTAGATACTCGCTTAACAAATCCAGCTGCCGTATACCAGTCCGACAGAGGGATGGTTCTGGCAAGATCCGCTTCCCAACGGAGCAGGTGAAGAGGTTTGACCCGCTCCGGGGGGACAGAGAAAAAGCCGTAAAACACAGATAACCCACCTCTAACAGGCGTGGACCTATTCCACAGTTTTAAGGCTAGCCTGGGAAAGGTCAATCTAGAGGGCTCATAGGATTGAAAGAAATGACACAACTGCAGATATTTAAAGAAGTCTGTTTTAGGGAGCTGGAACTCTTCCTGCAACATGGAGAACGACTTAAGCCCGTCATCAGAATATAGATGGGCCACTTTATAGAGACCCCTAGAGACCCATCCACGAAGACGCAGCTGGGGGAGAAAAGAGGTCAAATACAATATGGGTAGCTTCGACAAAGGGACCAGGTCTTCCCTGGAGGTATATGACAGAAAATATCGCCAAGCAGAAACCGAGGCCCTAATACTCAGCAAGGGAGAGGAAACGAAGGGCAGGCTCAAATCCTTAGGGCGTAAAATGCTCATAAGCGGGGCATCTAAAAGGCATTCCTCAATTTCGGCCCAACGCCACTTAGAGGTCTCATCCCACCCAACCCTAAGTTGGTCTAAGATAGACGCCATATAATATTTTCTAACATCAGGGACACCCGCACCCCCATGGGACCAAGGGCGTGTCATCACCTTAAGTCGGACCCTGGATCTCTTACCCTCCCAAATGTAGTTGGAAAGGAGAGACTGAAGCTTAGTAAAATATGAGTCAGGGAGGGGGATGGCAACTGTACGGAACATATACAAAATTAGAGGTAACACCATCATTTTGACAATGGCAATTCTGCTAGCCCAAGACAACATTGGTCGTGAGAAGGAGGCGAGGAGAGAAGTGATTTTTGTCAGAAGGGGGATATAATTAGCAGAGAACAGATCCGAACTAGGGGCCGTCAGGGAGATGCCAAGGTAAGCTATACGGGAGTCATTCCATTGGTAAGGGAATTGAGAACTGAGTTCCCGTCTCAACGAGGGAGAGATGATAACAGGCAATATCTGTGATTTGGAGGAATTTACCTTATAATAAGAAACTCTACCAAATCTCTGCAGAACCTCCGTAGCAGCATTCAAGGAGGAACCAGGGGAAGTCAGGGCCAGTATAACATCATCAGCATATAGGCCAATCTTATGCTGCTGGCGACCCACAGTAATACCCGCAATATTTTCCGCCGACCGAATGGACTCCGCCAGGGGTTCCATCACCAGCGCAAAGATAATAGGGGAAAGAGGACAACCCTGGCGGGTACCATTCGAGATCCGAAAGGGCTCAGACAAAAAGCCCGATGAGAGCACACGAGCCGACGGGTGGGAGTACAGAGCTAGAATAGTAGATTTAAAGACCGACCCCATGCCAAACTTATCCAAAAGGCTATCTAAGTAATCCCAATGGACCCTATCAAAAGCCTTCTCAGCATCCAAGTCCAGAAGCAAGGAAGGCATACCATCTCTTTCGGCTTTCTGGACAAGGTCTATGAACCTCCGTGTACCGTCTGGAGCCTGCCTACCGAATACAAAACCGACCTGGTCAGGACTAACTAACTGGGGGAGAAGGAGGAGCAACCGCTCAGCAAGGATTTTAGCATACAATTTAATATCTGTGTTCAGAAGGGAAATAGGTCTAAAATTAGCCGGGACAGTGGGAGATTTGCCGGGTTTAGGGATGGTCACTATAGTGGCTGACAACATTTCTTCCGGGAAGCATTGCTCCTCCGCCGCCTTCCTGAACACAACTAAAAGATGAGGGGATAAAATATCTGCGTATTTCTTGTAATAAATCCCTGAGAAACCATCAGGGCCAGGGGATTTTAGCGGTTTCAATGAGGCTATAGCTTCCGTAACCTCAAACAAGGTGATAGGCGAGGCTAGGGAGGTAGACTGCGCAGGGGAAAGGCGGGGCAGGGCCACAGAATCTAAGAATCTATCAATTTCTTCCTTAGACGGTTGGTATGTCTGGGGATCATCTTTAAGATTGTACAGTGACTTATAATATAAGCGAAACTGCTCTGCAATAAGGCGGGGGTCAATTACTTTAGTACCCGAGTCATCTACAAGGTGAGCAATACAGGTTTTGGGGCGCGACTGTTTGACTTTTTTGGCTAAAAAGGCACTAGCCCTACTATTATGCACATAGGCCTGACATTGAAAACGTTTAAAAGCTAAATCCTGTTGGCAAGCCAGAAGGCCCTGCAATCGGAGTTGACATTGCCTAATCTCCGCAGAGACAGTGGGGGTGGGGTTAAGCTTATTAATTGCGGAGAGAGAAGATAGGGAGCGAAGCGTAGCATCTATGTCTTTAGATAGTTCCTTTTTTGCCCTCGCGCACGCCTGAATAAGCATCCCTCGCATATAAGCCTTATGGGCATTCCAGAGCACATGGGGATCTGACACGGAGGGAGAGTTCAGGGAAAAATATTCCCTCAGAGTCTCACGGAGGTGTTCACCATAGGAGGGATGATCTAGGATATACTCATTCAGGCGCCATTGGGTAGGCATGGCAGTGGAGAATTTCTCATGTAGAGAGAGGGACACCGGAGCATGATCAGTCCAGGTGATCAGCCCAATATCCGTAGATTCCGTCTGCATCAGCCCAATTTTATCAGTGAGAAAAAAGTCGATACGGGAATAAGAGGAGGACGAAGAGGAGAAATAACTATAATCTCGTTCCCCGCCATGTTGACAACGCCAGACGTCATAAAGACCCTGGTCAATCAAAGAGGAAGACAGTATAGGGGAGCGTCTCTTGGGGTTGGAAGAGTCTAGAGAATTATCTACTAAGCAATTAAAATCCCCACCAATGACCAACATACCAGTAGCAAAAGCTCGGATCTTGGAAAGCACAGATTTCCAATATTGCGCCTGGGAACGATTTGGGAGATAAACAGTTACCAAAGTATACTTAACATTGTTAATAAGACAATTAAGCCCCAGAAACCGACCCCCGGGATCAACTAAAGTGGATTTAAGGGAGAAGGCTACCGAGTCCCGCACAGCAATAAGAACACCCTTACGCTTAGCATTGCAAGAAGCCTGATATACATGAGGGAAAGAGGGGTTAGAGAACTTAGGATTTTTACCAGCACAAAAATGAGTCTCCTGGAGAAAGAGCACATCGCAACGAAGGCGACGGGCCTCCCTCCAGACAGAGCTCCGTTTACAGGGGCTGTTCAGACCCCTAACATTAAGTGAAGATATACGGAGTACCATAAAAACAAACTAAAGAGAAATGGCAAAAGACCCAGGTGGCTGTACAAAAAAAAAAAAAAAAACAAGGATGCGTAAAGTATGTGTGAGCAGGCATAATAACCATACAACATTCCAGGTATGAAACAAAAACATAGAATGCAAACAAAATAGCATAGTGTCAAAAAACACCGAATAACCAAAAGTAATCAGCTGGGGGGGGAGAAAAACAGGTCAGCAACACTCAGCGAGAGTGAGTATTAGAAAGGCACACAGGTCACCTAAATCAAACAATAAAGTCATTACATTAGGCAAGGCGAGTCAGACCGCCGAAGCGGGTAACGGATTCACTTACGACCGCCCACCACAGTCCATTCCTTAGTGAGATGGGAAGGCCGCACTGAGGATTCAGGAACAGAGGAGTGAGAGTCAGCAGGGGCAAGCTTCCATTTACGGAGGAGGAACATGCCCGCCTCCACATCAGGGACGGAATGGAAAACCCCATTGCGGGGAATCAGCAGTTTGGTAGGAAAGCCCCAACGATACCGCACGCCCCGTTCTCTGAGGATCTTGGTGATGGGAGCCAGTTCACGTCTGGCCTGCATAGTAGCTGCGGATAAATCGGGGAACAGGGAAATGGATGCAAACGGAGCTGGTAAGGTGCCACATTTCCTGGCTTCCGCAAGAATTGAGTCCTTAACTTGATAGAAATGGACCCTCGTAAACACATCTCTAGGGACATCCACAGGAGCAGAGTTCGCTTTTGGAATACGATGGGTCCGATCCAGGGTGAGCTCCAGTTCAGTAAGTTGTGGGAGAATTTTCTTAAAGAGACGCTGGACGTAGGCCACCAAGTCCTCCGATGCCACCTCTTCGGGGACACCACGGATCTTAATATTATTGCGTCTAGACCGGTCCTCAGCGTCCAGGGTGTTGTGAGCGTCAACCAAGTCATTATGAGCAGACGAGAATTCCTCCATGTTATTTTCAAGATGGTCAGTCCGCTCTCCCAAAGCATCGATATCCTGTCGCAATTTGCCCACTGCAGAGGAGACAGTCTTGTTAATCCCCGCCTGTAGAAGAACAAGCATCCCTTTCAATGTATCGCACGTTACAGGGTCTGAGGAAGCTGGGAAGTCAGAGATGTCCGAGTGAGCAAAGACAGAGGAAGCATCAGAGGCAGGAAGGACATCAGCGACCCGTTTACACAATGGCTCCTTGCCAGATGGAGAACCCTGAGGAGACACAACGAAACTTCTCTTACCACCATCAACCAGCAGGGGAGGGCGTTCAGCTGGGAGAGAGCCCTCTTCAGGCAAAGAGTCCACCAATTCAGACCGTGGAGGCGACTTCGCCGGGGAGCGGGAACCTGAGGGCGAGGAAGGCAAAGAGTGCGACATGTTGGGCGAGAAAAAGTCAGAAAGCTTCCTAGGAGTTTTGGAGGAGGATGGCTTCTTCCGAGGCATCATAAAAACAACAGGAGAGGTCAGGGACGCAACGGAAGCGGATGGAGCAGGAGGGCAGTCCTATGCGGCAGGAACAAGGATTGCGGAGCAGTGCAGGAGGTCAGATAACAGTAAATTCCAGCAGGGCCGTGGGGGCCGTATAACAAGAAGCCTAACAATCAGCTGGGAGCCGCTAGAGGTGACACTGTTAGCGATTTAATCAAACAAGGTGAAGTAGGTGGCCGGCAGTGAGGACACACAGGCAATTACAGTTCCATGGGAGCCCAGTGTGAGGAGCCCCCCCTGGTGGTGGAGTAGGGGCTCAGCACTCACAAAGGGCTCAACCAGAAAAGGCAGGGAGTAGGCCAAGTAATATGCAAAGTCCAGTCCAGGTAGAAAGTGAGGAGCCCCCCCCTGATGGTGGTGTAGGGGCTCAGCACTCACTTAAAATCTCCAGGTAATAATAAGCAAGCAGGGGAGCATGAGGCAGTGTCCAGTAAAGTCCAGGGGGAAAGAGAGGAGCCCCCCTGATGGTAGTGTAGGGGCTCAGCACTCTCTCTCAACCCCCCCAGGAGCTGAAGAACACACGTGCGTCACAAAATGGCCGCCGTCACCGCCAGTTCCAATATAGGAATGTACAGGCCGTACAACAGGTTCCACACAGGTAGAAAGCAGCTGCAGGGCACTGGAGGCAGCGTGCAGGAGCCAGGAAGGACACCGCTCACCTCCACACACCAGCCGCAGCAACAGGTCGGAGCAGGAGGACGGAGGCCCGCCGCCGCGATCCACAGGAGGGAGCCGGAAGTGAAGATGGCGCAGCAGGACAGGCTGGTGAGTAGGCCGCAAAACTTCCAAGGTCCACAGGTCCGGGGGGAACAAGAAAAAAAACGGCCCAGAACGATCCGCCAGGGTCCAGGTATGCACCGCCGGGTGTCGCCGACCTGAAACTGGCAAGCGAAACTCCGATGCCGAAAGGAGAAGGCCGCTGATGCCGGGAGCTCCAGCAGACGCGTCCTCTCTCCTCGCTGGCAAACCACGCCCCCTTCTAAGTTGCATTTGATGGGTGTCAAGCACTGTTGTTCCCAAAAGGGTGGACAAACAGAACAAACCGGTCTGTTACTGAAAAAGCTTAAATAGGCAATGCCGACAAACTCTGCATAAATTAATAGTATAAGTGATTATAAGAAAGTGTGTAATATATCTTATCAGATAGTATCAGGTGGTTTTGTTTCCCCTTTACTGCTCTATCTGCATTGAGATGGACTGCAGATCACATGACTCATATCAGTAGAAGTCTATGGCATGGGAGGGGTGAGCAGAAAAATGCTGTGAATAACAGAAGACAGCCTTAGACTGATGCTGGAGTTTTCTATCACAACTAAAATGTTTTATTTACACTAGTGCATGTCAGAAATTCTTTATAGAGTATCTTCTGCCTGGTCAAGGGGCTGTTTTTTAGTGAAAGACTTGTGTACTGTACATGGCAACTAGTTTCCACGCACCAACTCAAAGAACTACAATCTACAAATACAGCATACAGAGGGAAAAACTTCTAAAACTGCTAAAAACTGCAGAATATAAGCAATATAATGGGCAGTAACAGCATAACTTCTTATTTACACTGTGAGAAGGTGACAGGCAGAGTGCTGAAGTCCCACTATATCAGCCCCAGGTTTCTGATTTACCTAGGTGGGTCTGGAATAGGCCCCAGCCCAGGTGTGGTTCCTGGGCTCATTTATTGGGCCATAAAAGGCTGAAGAGCTTGCACTTCAGGAAGTGAGAGGAGGCATCTGGGTCTGTCCTGATATATTCTGAGTCCGGTGGCTGTTAGTAAGCCACAGATATAATTAGCTTATTAACAATGTTAGTTAGTAGCTCAGACGAGCAGGATTTTGTTTCTTACTGTTTTGCCTAGCGTTAAGGCTGTATTTTATTTTGGTCATTTCTTTTTTTTAAATGCAGATTGTGAGCCCCATATAGGGATCACAATGTACTCCCCCCCCCCATCAGTATGTCTTTGTAGAATGGGAGGAAATCCACGCAAGTACGGGGAGAACATACAAACTCATTGCAAATTCCTGGTGGGATTCAGACACAGGACTTCAGCGCTGCAAGGCTAACCACTGAGCCACCGTGTTTCCCTAATTTTGCTCACTTTTTTGTGCCTTACGTAAAGGTTTGTTTATTTTGCTGTTTACTGCAAGATTTTTGTCGCTGCCTCTGACTGGTTGGGTCCGCACCTCTGCCTCTACCGAGCTAGCTTCCCCACAAGACACATAACAACTTTTCTTGAAAAGTCAAATGAAATGACAGATATATTTTAAAGGGGTTGATCCAAAAGATAAGCAATGACATTGGTGGGGTTCCTAGCAGTCAAACCCTCCACTGATCCTTATGCTATTCCCTATCATGTGAATAGGAATGCTGAGTTAGGTCGAGCAGGTACATTGCTGCTCCATTCATTCTCTATGACACTGCTGGACATGGCTGAGCACTGAGCTTCCATTCTGGTATTTGATGAGGTTCCTAGAAGTCAAACACTCCACTGATCAGCATATCCCTATCCTGACGATGGGGAATAACACTAATACTTGGGTCAACCCCTTTAATTCTGTCTAGATGACAATATTAGGATAATGCACCCCAAACTTAAATCCACTACTGTCTAGAATGACATTTTACTGAAACATATTCCCTATATTCACAACCTACTGTAGTTCAGGTGAGAAGAAGAATGCTAACAAAATGGTTAGACTGCTCTTTGTGCAATAGAGGGCTTTGTAATAAAGCGTGGAGAGAAGTAGAAAACGATTTCTATGGATGAGTTTCACAAGTTGCATAATTTGGCAGAGCCACTTAAACAAACTGTAAATTCCTGCTGTGCATAAAAAGTGATGATATAGCAATAATGACAGGTCATTTCTGCCTTTGTTTATTATTTCACTGTTGCTGTCATTTGCAGCCATTGATTTTCTCCCAACTCTTCTATCGAATTGCTTCTCAGCATGTGTCCATTGTGAACATTTGTTCTTCACTCACCTTTACAAATCCAGTGAAAGTAATGAAGATTGTTGGTAGATGACCTTTCTAGATAAGTTTCCTCATTTTAATTAACCCTATGATTACCACAGCCGCTTTAAAACTTTTCTATTATACTTTCTGCACTCTCATAGAAATGCACCATACCATTCTTGGGTTACAATTACAAACACATTTTCTTCTTCCGTTAAATTTCTTTCTATTTCATAATCAAAACAAATCTCAGCAATTTTCTGTTCCAGTCAGTGGTTTCTGCTATTGAGGAAGATTCCTCAAGTGGACAGGGCTGACAAATTGGCACAGTTGGGCGTTTACCTATAGGCAGGAAAGTGGATCTTTCCCCACACACTGAGCAAGGAAATCTTGTTGTTACTCAATAGCTAAAAAACAAAAATAAGCTGATACAAAGTGTAACTAAAGTAATGTGTGTGCTGAATAAGTAGGGATTGAGGGCCCTAAAACTTAATACATTCACAAAGGGGGAAATCTATCCCTACAAATGTGAACTGTGGAATATATCACTAGAATACCCTTTTTAAACTACAGTAAATACACGTAGTAATAGCCCTAACAAAGGCTATTCTTCTTTTACCTTTATTATTCTGATTTGTGCCGCCGTTCCTTAGAAATATCTACTTTCTTCCTTATGTAAATGAGTTTTCTCGCAGCACTGGGGGCGATTCCCGCACTCAAACAGCACTGGGAACACCTCTGTCTTCTTCTCTGCCTCTTCTCTTAAGCTCCTCTTGTCTTCTTCAAAAAGCGCCTACTGCACATGTCCATTGGCCACTTTTCCTGTGGCCGAATGGGAGAGGCCACAGGAAAATGGCTGACGGACATACGCAGTCGGCGCTTTTTGAAGAAGAGAAGAGGATTGCAAGAGAAGAGGCAGGAGGCGGAGAAGACAGAGGCCATCACTGGAGAGTTTTGAAGCAGCACTGAGGACACCCCCCAGTGGTGTTTGAGCGCTGGGAAATGCCCCCAGTGCTGCAAGAAAGCGCAGATCAGAATAATAAGGGTTAGAGAAGAATAGCCTTTCTTAAGGCTATTACTACGTGTATTTAGTTTTAAAAGGGTATTCTAGTGATAGAATCCCTTTAAAGGGGTTGTCAGAGATAAAAATAAAAAAAAATTACATTAAACTAAACACCCCCATCCACTTTATAAATTAGTTTTATTAGCAAAACTTGATATTTACCATTATTGCTGAGGCGGTCATGTGACCACCCCAGGCACAACTTCATAGTTTCATGTGACTCTCCGTCTCGTCACTTCCAGAAACAGAGGTCACACACTATATTCCCCCTCTCTCTCCTTCCCCCCTTCCTCAGTCCTACCCTCCCTTCACTTCTCATCCCCTCCCAAACTACACCCCTTCCCGTCATACTTACCTTTCTTCCTGCCTCCTCCTGGCAGACTGCATCATCAGCGATACACACGCAGTAGTTCTTCAACTCGGGCATGTGCAATAGACTTCCTGAGAGATTGTGGGCTATTGCACACGTGTGTCATCACAAAGATGGCTGCTGGTGGTAAAGTGGGTGCGCTAGTTAGGGAAAAAGGGAGGGGGAGTGTTTTGAAAGGAAGGGGGACAGTGAGTGTGAGAGGGAGGTGTGATGACGGAGATCTAGAATTCTAATGATGGCTGCTGAGAGTGAAGTGGGAGGAGTAGATAAGGAAACAGGGAGGAGGAGTGTGTGAGAAAGGCAGCGGGTCAGTCAGTTAGTGAGGGAGGAGAAGTGAGGCATCCTGGAACTTGTAGGAAACACAGAAGAGGAAGTTATGGATGTAAACAAATGCAGAGGAGGCAAAGAGCTCACCGAGAGCCCCAGAAATCACTCAAAACACTGGTAAAGGTATTTGATGACATTTATTAACCAATTAATAGAACTAACAGACCTTTTTTGAAAAACTATTTTTTGCCATGAAAACCCTTTAACCCAACCTATGTAGTTTCATGTAAATTCTGGAACAAATCTGATCATACACAAAACACAGGTAGAGTTTCCTCCACCAGTTGTAACTCATCCCCTTACTGGCTTGAAATGCACTTGAGGTTATAACTTCTTCATAATTATGGTAGATCTTGCTGGGTCTCATGTGCCATAATTTAAATCTATGGCAATCAGTATTGAGCAGGTCAAAAAATGAAGAAAGTGTCATTTTTTGTTACAATGCCCTACATTTTGTCCCTTTTTCACTGCCCTTTTTTTATTACCAGATGTGAATATAACCTAATGATTTACATCATGAGTATGAAAAAAAAACCTTTCGATGGAAAAATTATCTAAAGAAAAATACAGATGAGCAAGTGCATTCCACGTGGCTGATATTAAGACCCACATTATCATAAAGTTTTTGCGTTTCCAAAAGATGCACAGCAGCAAAAGTGTTATTGTTTAGAAAAATATGAAAGCAGATGAGAAATAGGAAAAGAGATGACTCATCTAAAAATATACAGATGAGAGAACGGATGGAAGATGCATCATAATACTAAAATATCAGCAAAGGAGACTGGAAAGAGCTGAGGCTGACTCCTTAACGGAAATGAAGACCTTTAGTAAGACACATTAACAAACATCTGTGCAGGGAACTAAACTTTAAAAAATAAAAGAGGATATGAAGTACTTGCTGTTCACTTTAGAGGACATGCTACAAAATACCCTGACACGTACAGTAGCATGCTTATTGTGCCTGCTGGCAAAGCTGTATGTTCACACAACAATTAAATGCATTATTGTAGCAGAAATACAAGGGTGGCCCTCTGATTTCTGCCATAGATGTGCCTACCAATTTGCAGTTTGCATTGTTGTGGATATTCATTCAATCAGGCTAATCCTTGAAAATTTCTTCCACTGCTGAGGATATGCATTTCACATCCACTAGGAGACCACCACAAAAGCAGTCCAGCCCTTGTGCTACTTCTCCATATGCCCAGCAGGGAGTCAATAAGCAGTAGTGATTCTTTACTTTGATGGACTTTAATAGACACTGTTGTTTCAATAAACTTTGCATAAATTGTGAGAAGGTGAAAGGCAAAGTGCTGGAATCATGCCATATCAGCCCCAGATTCCTGACTTGTGTGGTCCAGGGCAGGTCTGGAATAGGCCTCAGCCCCAGGTGTGGGTCATAGGCTTGTTACTGGGACTGCTGAGCGTGCACTTCAGGGCAGATCCTGGAAGGAGAGGAAGTGACTGGGTCTGTCTTGACACTGAGAGGCTTGTGATGTGGTACAGTGTTTTTTTAGTTGATTTGTGTAGTTGGAGGTAAGCCACACATACAGTTAGTATTTTCTGTTTAGTTAGCGCTCAGACGAGCAGGATCTTGTTTGATATTATTTTGCCTGAAGTTAAGGCTGTACTTTATTTTGCTCATTTTTGTGGATGACATAATGGTTTATTTATTTTGCTGTTTTTCTTAAATGAACTGTGTTGCTGTAAGATTTGTGTCCCTGTCTATGACTGTTTGGGTTCGCACCACTGCTTCTACCGAGCTACCTTCCCCACAATATGAATAGAAAAGATGACTGTTGAAAGTCGACCAGCCTATATATACTGCTTGGTCAAAGCGTGAAACTATGAGTCTGTATATTGGTGGATAAGCATATGTTTTGAAATTACATCTGTGTTTGTGAGGTGTTCGGGGATCCTGAGGGCTGGGTTTTGAGGATAACACCTCGAGATGTCACTGTGGGTCCATCTGTCTCTCCCAGTTTCACTGAGGAGTGGACTATGTGATGTCTAGGAGGTAACGGCTGGCTCTGGTTGGTGGAGCTCTGGACATGTATCCTGCCATGCGCTCGACTGGAGATGACATCATCATAGGGAGGTATTTTATGCCTATATAAGGGTGAGTGTGTGGCATCCCTTTCTTTTAAAAGTGGTTTTCACTTCTATTTGTACATGCATCTAAAGTCCTAATGATTTGTTTAGAATGAAATGTGTAGTGTGATTTCACTTAATTTGGTCAGCCTGTAGTGACCATTTGGGTGTTATTTGTAGTGGCAGCACAAGCCTCCGAGGCTGTTAGTGTGGCGTTAGGCCAGTAGCCTCAGGCTGCATAGGCTGTCTTTGGCTATCTCACTGCACTACCATTAAAGCCATTACTGTATTACTCTGCATCCTTTTATGTATGTTTCATGAACATCCATTAAAAGTTACGTTCTATTTTTATTATTATTTTGGTTACTGTAAAACACAGTATTAGCAACATGGAGCCTTGGCCTCAGTTCCTCCTACCATTGTACCGGTAACAGTTCTAGCTACAACACCACACCTAATGTCACACTGTTGTCTCAAACAGGGCAAAAAAAAAAACCTAAACAAGCAAAAAAAACAAAAACAAAAGATTGGATGGATTGTTTAAAAGTATTTACAGTTTATGCCAGTGCGACCTGGCAGTGCAAATCTTTATTACAGTATAACAGTATATATGGTAATCATTTTATCTTGTCCTCATGCTTGTTTTTGGCTACAATACGTAAAAAGAGCAAAAGCTGATTTATTGGAAGAAGTCTGGGAAAATTTCCCACCACTTCAATAGTGTTATTATTGGTACATAATGAATACTTAGACATATATCATACATTATGTCACAACAATAAGACTGTGCATTATTATTCTGCCACAGATGCATGTTAGAGAAATCTCTGAAGATGTGAGATTGTAATTCCCGTATGTAAGCTAATGGCAGATAGCAGAACGCGCTGACATTTCATTCCCTGCGTTCCCAGGTTGCATGTGGAGAGATGCAATGGAGTTGCTTCAGGTAGTTTATTTGTCTTTACCTTGAGAGATGATATGCCATACGGTCAAAACACAATTCCTTTCTCAGTTCTACAAGATGGTTGCTCAGTGGTTACAGACTGAATAACACATATCCAGGAAGAAGATGCAACAAGAAGGGAGGAGTAACAGAAACAGAGAATTATGGGAGAAAACTACTTAAAGAGCCCTTCACACGTTATCAATGTCTATGCACCAGCATTGCACAAGATATGTAAAAACACTGTATGAAAGTCAAACAATCAAGCATGAATGATACAATATAAACAAGAATCATTACTTCAGCAATACCCCTGCTGTAACAGCATACTCCCCGTCTGAAATCCTTGGATTTCACTACTTAACATAAATGTCCATCTGGTATATTCTGGAACCCTGAAAGACAAAATGCAAAAACAAGGAAAAATAACAATAACTGTGAACATGTATTCAGGAACAGTTGAAAATATTGAATGCGTCAAATGCACGGTATATCGCTGTTCCTGGGATAGTCCAGTGACGAGTCAACTGAGTCAATGTACTTGCAATGTTCTTTGCTTGACTCATTCCTCGACAGGTAACAGGAGGACAGTCTCAGATACAGGTCTGATGAATGTCTTGGAGTCACCTTGTCGTGTGATGGTTACTTCCACCTTACGGACTCTACCATCCTCGCTGGGAAAGATTTTTGAGATGAGTCCCATAGGCCATGCATTTCTTTCCACTTTCTGGTCCTTCATCAGAACGACATCTCCCACCTGTAAGTTAGGTTTAACCTGCTGCCACTTTCTTCGTCCTTGAAGAAGAGCCAAATACTCCTTTTTCCATCTGCTCCAGAAGCAATTGGCCAGATGCTGAACGTGTTTCCACTGTTTCCGATAGATGTTTCCAGATGAAAGTTCTTCAGGTGGACTAGGAACAGATCCGAGCTTCTGAGTGAGGAGAGTCGCTGGAGTAAGAATAGCAGGAGAATCCGGGTCCACAGATACGGGAACAAGAGGTCTAGAATTGACAATAGCGGAGACCTCGGTTAGGAAGGTAGTTAAAGTCTCATGGGTGAGCCTAGAGGAGTTTGAGTCCATAAGCATACAGTCCAGTATTTTACGGGTAATGCCTATCATCCTTTCCCATGATCCGCCCATATGAGATGCATGAGGAGGGTTAAAGATCCATGTACAACCGTTGTCGGCCAAGTAGTTCTGAACTGGCTCAGAGTTGATTTGCAGTTCTCTGCAAGCTCCTGTGAAGTTGGTTCCACAGTCGGATCTCAATTGCTTTACTGGTCCTCTGATGGCAAGAAAACGTCTTAAAGCATTGATAAAACTCGAAGTGTCCATGGATTCTATAACTTCAATGTGTATGGCGCGTACACTCATGCATGTAAATAACACTGCCCATCGTTTGCTCTCAGCATTGACCACCTCTGGTTCTACGAGCAGAGACTGTCCATGGCCCAAAAACATCCAGACCAACGTAGGTAAATGGTGGCTCAGTGCTGGTCCTGTCAGCTGGCAAGTCAGACATTTGCTGTTGCTGCAACTTTCCTCTAGACTTGCAACATAGCACACAGTAGTGAATTAATCGAGCAATCTGCCTTTTTGCACCTACTATCCACAGGCCTGCAGCTCTTAAAGCTCCCTCAGTGAAATGTCTGCCCTGATGCTTGACTTTCTCATGATAATGCCGTATGAGCAATGTAGTAACATGGTGGTGAGCAGGAATAATGAGAGGAATCTTTTCAAATGTCTCTAACTCGGCCTTGTTCAGGCGACCACCTACCCTTAGCAAACCATGTTCGTCAATCACTGGCTTCAAGTTGACAATAGGGCTGCTTTTAGGAATGTCCAGTTTGTCATGGAGACATTTCAGTTCCATGTGAAAGGCACTCTGCTGTACATTACGTATCACTAACTTCTCACTTAGTGTAATGTCTTCTGCAGAGAGGGGCTTGTGACAGATGTGCCAACCATGACATTCAGAGTTATCGTTCTTGGTGTGAAAACACTGTGCAATGTGAACTAACCTTGCGATGGTGCGTACAAGCTTCAGCCATCTAGAAAAGCGTTCAAAGCGGTGACAGTCAAGGCCGGACCTCCTTACAGACCTGGTGATGAGAGTACTCACTTCAGGACGAATCTCAGGATCATTGTCAGGATCTTGAAGATTGAAGACGTCTTGACCAGATGTTTCTTTTCCTTCGTTCAGCAAGAATTCTGGACCTGTTAACCAAGAGGATTTAGCAAAGGCACTGACCGATGATGGTCTGGTGGCACAATCTGCAGGGTTGAGATGAGATGGAACATAGTGCCACTGCTCAGGTTTAGAGGATTTCCTAATCCTTTCAACGCGGTTACTAACATAGACGTAGAAGCGTTTTGTCTGGTTGTTTATGTAACCCAGGACAACCTTGCTGTCTGTATAGAATTGAACATCGTCCACATGAATGTCCAGCTCATACTGTATAAAATCTGCGATCTCTACAGCCAGTACAGCGCCACAAAGTTCAAGCCTCGGGATCGTATGTTCAGGTTTAGGGGCTAGTTTAGCTTTCCCAAACAGAAATCCAACATGAGCTTTAGTGCGGTTGTCGATTACCTTCAAGTAGGCAACAGCTGCGATAGCCTCAGTCGATGCATCCGAGAATATGTGGACTTCCCTTCTCTGGCTTGTGGAGAGAGATGCTGGAGTGTAGCAACGTGGTATGTGAGTTCTGTCCAAGGCATGTAGGGATTCTTTCCAGGACTCCCACTTTGGCTGCTTGTCATGTGGCAGTGGAGCATCCCAGTCCTCAATCGTCTCTGAGAGCTGCCTAAGTAGGAATTTGCCCTGTACAGTCAATGGTGCTACAAATCCCAGTGGATCATACAGGCTATTCACCACTGAGAGAACTCCACGCTTAGTGAACGGCTTGTCTGCACAATTAACCTGGAAGCCAAGAGAATCGTTTAACAAGTCCCATCTCAAACCCAGACTTCTCTGCACCGGAGGATCGTCTATGCCTAGGTTTAAGTCTCTGAATTCTGTGGCATGATCGCTGGGCTGGAAAGCTTTCATGACAGCAATACTGTTGGAGGCTATTTTATGCAACCTCAGACAGGCTCTGGACAGCATACCTTGAGTCCTTCTCAGCAAGTCTATGGCTTCCTCAGCAGTGGGCAAGGACTTGAGTGCGTCGTCCACGTAGAAGTCTCTTTCAACAAAGTGACGAGCATCCTTTCCAAATTCTGATTCACCATCAGAAGCAGTCCTTCGTAGGCCATATGTTGCAACCGCAGGTGAAGGACTGTTGCCGAACAAGTGCACTCTCATGCGGTATTCAATCATTTCCTTGTTGGTATCACTGTCTCTGTGCCACAGAAACCTCAGGTAATTCCGGTGGTCTTCTCGTACAATAAAACAATGGAACATTTGCTCAATGTCAGCTGTAATGGCAACTGGCTCCTTTCTGAATCTCATTAGCACCCCTACCAGGTTGTTGGTCAGGTTTGGACCCGTGAGGAGAACGTCATTCAGAGATACGCCATGATGTTTGGCACTTGAGTCGAATACCACCCTGATCTGCTTGGGTTTTCGTGGGTGATATACTCCAAAGGAAGGAAGATACCAGCATTCTTCATGCTCTTGCAGAGGTGGAGCTGGCTCTGCGTGATTGTTACGGAATATCCTTTCCATGAATGCCACAAAGTGATCTCTCATCTCAGGCTTGTTTCTCAGCGTACGTTGCAAGGAGATGAATCTAGATAATGCTTGTTCCCGGTTGTCAGGAAGTCTGGCTCTCCCAGTCCGAAAGGGTAAGGGTGCAACCCAATGGTTAGATTGATCCTTGAAGCATTCACTGTCCATTATTTTGATAAAGTCTTTATCTTCCATGGATAAAGCTACTCTGTTGTCGTCTTGTGTTATGTGAAACACTGTGGCTCCTAAGTCGTCATAAGGTGTAGGGACGATGTCTGGTGCCCTTTTTAAGTTAGAAAGATGTTCCTTTGCCTCATAGTGATGAAGGCATGGCTTAAAGTAGGTTGTGCGTCCATTGTTGAGCACAAAGGTTTTAAAGGAGTTCACTTGAGATGACATGAGACTCTTATCCTGACATACATTGCCAATGATTACCCAACCTAAGTCAAGTCTTTGTGCATATGGGGCATCATGTGGACCATTGCATTGTTGACGTACCTTATGTACTCTGAGAATATCTCTTCCGAGCAATAGCAGGATGTCAGCATTCACATCCATAGGAGGAATCTCTTTAGCCAGGTGTCTCAAGTGGGAATGATGATATGCAGCTTCCGGCGTAGGAATTTCTTCCCTATCATCAGGCATCTGGTCACATTCAATTAACGTTGGTAGGGATATGTGAATATTCCTGTTAATTGGAGAGATAACGTATCCAGTGGCTCTCCTGCCAGAAGTCTCTATGCGACCAGAACAAGTGTTAAGAGTGTATGGTATTGCTTCTCCTTCTATACCGAAGATCTCGAAGAACTTAGGCTTTGCTAGAGACCTGTTGCTTTGTTCGTCTATTATGGCATACATCCTGATGGCCTTTTCAGATTGCCCTTCTGGGTAGACATTCACCAAGCACACCTTGGCACAGCACTTGGGACCATTATCCTTGCCACATACTTCCATGCAGGAGGAGGAGACAGTGGTAGTAGCTGAAACTTGAGCCGATGGCTCCCCGCCATGCGCAGTGACGGCTTTAGATGCTGCTTGAGGATGTGAGTTGTCAGATGAAGAAGTAGGATGCATGGCTGCGACATGTTTGTCGCTACTGCATTCAGTACACTTGATGACAGCCTTACAGTCCTTAGCAAAATGTTTTGAAGAAGCACAACACTTGTAACACACTCCTAGCTCCTTGAGCATGTCTCTGCGTTCTTGCAAAGTCTTTGCTCTAAGTCCTCTACACTCTTTCAGGGGATGAGGCCTTTTGTGGATAGGGCACGTACTATTAGGGTCTTTATCTTTAAGGACAGGAGTGTCCTGTTTGGTGGTGCAGAGTGCAGCGATTGGGACGTCTGTCTTCCTAACAGATACTGTTCCCCTTAAGTCTCTACGTTTGCTTGTTTCATACCTTGAACATGATGATGAAGCTGGTAGAGAGGATTCTGTGAAGTCAAAGCTGGGATCATTCTTTTTCCGAGCTTGGTCACTGATAAATCTGGAAAAATAAGAGAAAGGAGGGAAGGACACATTGTGGTCTCTTTTGTATCTGGAACCTAGGTCGGCCCATTTTTCTTGCATGCCATATGGTAGTTTGGATACCACTGGATTAACACCATGAGATGTGTCAAGGTAACTCAGACCTGACAGACGTGGGTCCATTTTGGCTAACTCTAATTCCTTTAGTAGGTCGCTCAGATCTTGAAGCTTGCGGCTGTCCTTGTTGGTGATTTTTGGGAACATATGAAGTCTCTTAAATAAGGCACTTTCTATAGCTTCAGAACTGCCATAAGTCTGTTCAAGTCTCTCCCATGCCGCAGCAAGACCTTCCTCTGAGTGGCCCGCATGAACTGCTCTCAATGTCTTTATACGTTCTGCAGAATCTGGGCCTAACCAGTTAACAAGCAAGTCAAGTTTTTCTTTGGCAGTGAGGTTAAGATCACTGATCACTGCTTCAAAGGTGGATTTCCAGGCTCTATAATTCTCAGCATGGTCATCGAACTTTGAGAGACTATTGTTTATCAGCTCCCTGCGTATCATATATCTGGCAAAGTCCGACATGTCTGATCTCCCACCTTGTGTCACCAGATTAACTTGTGATATCCCTGGGACGTATAAATTCTCTGGCATATGGGGCCGAGATGAATCGGGGTGAAATGATGTAGCATAAGGGTTGAGCTGTGGTTTAGTTTCTGGAGGATCTGCATGTGTGATGCTGGAAATTACCTTGCTCTGGATAGGTGGCATCATCTGATGCTTCACAGGTACAGCCATGTAGTCGGTTTGGAGTGGTGCTGGTGCATATAACTTAGCAGGCGGTGCAGGAGATGATTGCTTCAGCACATAATTGGCAGTGCGGTCAGCTGGGTCTTCCACTTCTGCAGGGATGGAGCAGTCTAGGTCGGCGTCTTGATCTAATGCTTGTTCAAGAACCTTTAGCTTGGCTAAGGCAGCTGCTTCCTCCCTTTCCATTTGGAGAATTTTTAGTTGAGCTTCTGCCTCTGCTTGCCTTTGCGCCATTTCTGCTTCCTTCTTCGCCATTTCAGCTTTTGCCTCTGCTTGCCTTTGCGCCATTTCTGCTTCCTTCTCAGCAAAGGACCGTCTGACACTGGCCTCCTCTGCGTCAGCACGGATCTCAATAAGCTTGTCATGTAATGCTGACCTTCTGGAACGAGAGGATCTGGAGGATGACAGCGTATGTTTGGATGAAGTAGACCGATGGGACCTTACTTCTTGTAGGTGTGCGATGCGGAGTTCTGCCTTATCTCTGGCGTTTTTTACTGCGGCATCTTTCGTTTGGAATAGGTTCTCCCTCTCAGTTAGCTCTGCTATAGCATCATCAAAATCAGCGTTACTCAGGAATGTGACGTATTTTGCAGACAGTCGCTGATGGCGTTCATAGGCGGCAGATAAGCGGTTTAGTGTGGTGACCAATTTTGCTGCGTCACTGTCATGGCGTGAGAGCGCTGCTATATAGTGTTCAGTTCTTCGCCATAATTCATCAAGATTATCACAGAACTCTTCTTTAGTTATTTCAAAGTTCTCTCTAATCTTTTGCGTGGGTTTACCGACACGTTTTAATCGCTCAATTTGTACATCCTGAAACATGGTGTCTGTTTCCTGCACATCTGAGTCCCTGATAGCAGGATGCACTGTCCCAGATGCAGTGACAGGGGAATCCACATAGCTCCTTGTGGACATGGTGCCTTTGTGTGGAAAATGTCAATAAAGATGGCGCTGCCCCTTATTTCACTGTGGTGAGGAGAACATGTGCTCAAGATGGAGGACAGCTTTGAGCTCAGCTGCAGGCTGTGTGGCGTGCTGCAGATTATGCTGTATTCTCACTGTGCTTGCTTGCAGGCTGTCTGTAGATCCTGCAGGAGCTGCAGATATAGCTTGTTTTAACTAGAAAGTTGTGTTTTGACTATTCTGCCACAGATGCATGTTAGAGAAATCTCTGAAGATGTGAGATTGTAATTCCCGTATGTAAGCTAATGGCAGATAGCAGAACGCGCTGACATTTCATTCCCTGCGTTCCCAGGTTGCATGTGGAGAGATGCAATGGAGTTGCTTCAGGTAGTTTATTTGTCTTTACCTTGAGAGATGATATGCCATACGGTCAAAACACAATTCCTTTCTCAGTTCTACAAGATGGTTGCTCAGTGGTTACAGACTGAATAACACATATCCAGGAAGAAGATGCAACAAGAAGGGAGGAGTAACAGAAACAGAGAATTATGGGAGAAAACTACTTAAAGAGCCCTTCACACGTTATCAATGTCTATGCACCAGCATTGCACAAGATATGTAAAAACACTGTATGAAAGTCAAACAATCAAGCATGAATGATACAATATGAACAAGAATCATTACTTCAGCAATACCCCTGCTGTAACAGCATAATTATCCACTATTTCAATTTGTTTCCACAGGTCTAACGCATTTGGAAGCCATTGGAACAGATATTCACTTCATTCAAG
Source organism: Leptodactylus fuscus (assembly GCF_031893055.1). Lineage (NCBI taxonomy): Eukaryota > Metazoa > Chordata > Amphibia > Anura > Leptodactylidae > Leptodactylus > Leptodactylus fuscus. The sequence goes on from NC_134266.1 coordinate 149,663,003, forward strand.
TTTTAAAATGACCCTTTCTTTCCTACATCATCATACAGAGGACATATATAATACATATTCTTTGTACTTTACGGCATTGAAGATAACATTCCCTTAATGGCTGTCTTGTTGTCTCTCTGACTGCTCCTCGTCCTTATCCTTTTTCCCTCCACAAACTTTTATAGCCTGCCACTAAGGCCTGGTTCACATCTGCGTTCAGTATTCCTGCTGCTCGCAGTACTTTTCTCTCCATATGATTTATGCGGACACCGTGCGGAAAACTCACAGACCCCATTATAGTCTATGAGGTCCATGTGGATTCTTAGCTAAGCGCTTTTTAATGCATATAGGTTTCAGTTCGGGGGGTTCCCAAGTGGACTCCCCGAAAGGAATACTGAACACAGATGTGAACCAGGCCTAAGATGAAGGGTTGTGTGCGTATGGGTCTGATCAGGGAAGAGGGAGTAAAATAAGTGAATAAACATGCAATTTTCTTTAATAAAACATTACAAAGTTTGTTACCTTCACATGTACTATTGATTTATGAAATAAAAATTTTAGTTACTCTTTAATGTAAAGTCTTGTAGTGGACGGCTAAACTTTCACATGTTTTAAATTCTGAAATTCCTAATACTGAAATATGGTTAAAAGATGGAGGAATGAACATAACAACCTGTGAATACTCACTGGCATACATCGTGGTGTTTCCATGACAGGCCAAGGCTCTTACACTTTATTTAAACTTCACATGAGATAGTTTGTGGGCGGATAACATTCAGTAAACCATTAAGAGCAAAATGTTTTTTTTATTTTCAGGAAATGTCTATGAAATGCTATTTTAAATATGACACGCTAAAGTGCATTAAAATCTGCTGGTATATTTCTATCAGTTCAAAGGCATGAACGCTCTAGTAGCACACTGACAATGTAATTTTAAGGTATGCTATTTAGGTGTCTCACCTTTATCTTATCACTTTGCCTGGCACACACTGCCCAGTGCGTTCAGAGGACCTATTACTGCTCATTGTCACAGAACATTCTCTCCTATCAGTCTATCTAGATGCAAGATATGAGACACTCATTGGCGAGTCCTTGTTGCTCGATTTTCAGCAGTGTACGGCTGTTTGTCTTCTGCTATGTGTTCTTGTTTTAGAGCTGGAGGGGGTGAACAGCAAGTCTGATCTTTAGATAGAGACACCTTTATTTCTTATTCACCTACACACCTTCTGCTGGCACAAACACATTACGGCCTCACAGTCAGCATTTTGGCCTCCACCCTCTGTCACTGTTCCGTAGTTTGCAAGATCTCAGTGGGAAAGAAATTGGCACCTCTCTGCCCAGCTCAAAGACATATACAATACCTCCCTGTAAATCCTATTGCACGTATATATAATCTTACTTTCCACATTTGTCCCTTTTAAAATGTCTAAAAAAAACTCCTCCGTGTCTGTGAGCTACTACAATGCAGAAAGAATTGATTAAAAAGATGAAAGCTGAGGCACACGTCAAGTGTGCCTAGAGCGGAGGAGACTGGCACTCAGCTACTGTTAGATGCCCTGTTGGCTTTGTCCATCTTACTCAGGAAAACAATAGCTCTGCTTATTAACATTATACGGAAGATCCGAGCCTATCTGTACTGTGCTGCCAACAAAACAAAGTAATCGAAGCATCTCTGCAGGAACTGCCTGCCCTTGCAGAGATTGTTCTATTAATCTACTTCATTTGCTGGCACCAGGGAGTGGTCGGTATACGACTGTAATATGCACTATGCAGCTGATCCAGTGACAGAGACATGGTAAGTGTTCCAGCAAAATAGGCAGGCAAATTACCTAAATGGAGAATATATCAAGATATAATAATATATTGCTTGGGCTTAAAATAAATGCCATAATCAGTGTTTCGTTCTGAATGTTGCGCTGCGGATTCAAGCTAACAGAAAGTGGTGACAAATGTGAAGAGCTGCCGTAGTGGGGCGTGAAAAATGTACGAAAACACAACAATGTCATTTTATGTGACATCTGTGAAATATAAGTAGGATATCAAAGTTATTTTGTTACAGGAGACTATGTGATCTTAAAGAACACGTGCACTGAAAATGAGTCGGTGAATAGATTTTAGCCTCCCAGACCACCAACTAACATGCAGAATAGAATATATACAGTAATGTTGTCATTGATAGCTGAAAAAACTACGCTTAATTCCATGCTGGCAAGTATGCATTGGGTACTGCCAAGCCAGGGAAGTATCCTGACTGGATATCAATAATTCTCTTAAAGAAGTATATTCATCTTGGCATTTATGACAATATGCCACAAAATGTCTGATAGATGTGAGGATCATCTTTGGGACCTTCATCTATTTTGAGAATGGGGCTCTGCTAGCTGTGGTAAGTGAATGAGAGTAGGCTTCTTGTGTACGATTCTGCACTTGTACAGGCCTTCCAAAAAGCAACTATGGCTTTCTTCGGAAGTACTGTATAAGTGAATAGAAAGATGCGAGAAGCACAAATCTTGGATCTGCATCTATCTCGAGGATGGAGTCGCATTCACAGCTACAAATGAAGGCGATAATGCATACTTATGTCTATCTATTCAATTGTACAGGCCTTGTGATAAAAGCTGTGGTTGTCTGCTCAGCTATTTTTGGCCTTTACAAGGGTGGAAACTCATTCACCTGAGGCAGCAAACAGGGCCCCATTCTTAAGGCCCCTTGTAGATGACCGTCTGCTGGCTACTGGCCATGATTGAACGGCACAGACGGAACATGGATGTAATAGAAGCAACAGAGGCATGGAAGAAAAACTGGATAGGAATAGACCTGTACTGAGATTTCCGGCCAGGACTGTCAGCCCGCACACGGATCATCAGATGTGGGCCGACAGAAATGAATGGATCACTGAACTATGCCACATAAAGTGCCCACGTCACATATTAAATGACTACAAATCTGGTGGATGCAGGCCTAAGAGACTTGTCCACGCTTCCAGGAGAAAGATGATCCAGAAGAGTTGGCAAGTATGCCTTTAAGTCATCTTTTTTGCACTAGAAGCATAAACTTGCTACCTTGGCAAAGAAATGGAATTCAAGTTGATTTTCTTAGATATGCTTCTGCTCTCATACATATGTGCAAAATAGTTTTTATTTTGCATATCCTGCAGTGTCAATGGTTAGGGAAGCTAAAACCTGCTGATTCTCTGGAAGTACTAAGAGCACTATGAGCATATGTATATAACAAGCAGTTTTACATTTTATCTCCAATACATAGTACACATGGCTTGTCATTCTCAGTGGGATAGTCTGGTCTCTAAGACAACCCACTCATAAAAGGAACTCCAAATGTGCTGTTATGATATATCAGAGGGTAGCGAAAGAAGAAAGAGAAGCAGAGGAAATTATATTGTACAAAAGGCAGAGTATGACATATTGCCCATTAACCCCAGCAAACTCCATGCAGGCGTGTAACATAGCATTGTTCTTTCTTCTTTCATGGCTATACATAGATATGAAACTATGGCCATGGACAAAGCTGTTAGAAGTTGAGTACCGGCAGGTCATGTAACCATATGATTTGACCATAAACAATATCCTACCTATTCTATCCTTGGGTATACAGACTTGAATATTTACTCTGATGGAAGTCTTTGCTATAAAATTCCTTGTTATCTCGATACCAGTCTCTTTCCCGGTGACTAAAAACACCTCAACTGGCTATTTTAATACATGTTATTGACAGATTTATTATTACCATATAAATGTGACCGCGAGGTTGGAAAATGGCCATAAATTAGCAGTTAAAAGTCTCACCACCATAGAGGTGGTAAAGCACAATGAACACAAAAGAACGCAAAGGTGCAAGAAGAATATAATCACAGTTTTAGTGCACGGAAGTAGCTGCATATTGATCCTTATAACACATTTCTTGGAGGAGGAATGATTTATACAAGGGTTATATTTTTACTTAGCTCATTAAGATGACTACTGTAATGGATAAAGAGAAGAAGCACAGCATCAAGGAAATGTCTGAGAAAGGACAATAGATCAGAAATCATAAGAAGAAAAAGACATTTCCGCAAATGTCAGTTTGGTAATGATTAGAGTTACCGAAATAGTGAGTAATGTCATTTTTGTCAGAGTAACATGGAAACCCATCTTTAACTGTATTCATGGGTACCTACTGGCAGCTACAGAATATGTTCAATTCTTGTGCAGTCTTTTGTATAACCTGTCTGGGATCTAGTATATGGATCTAGTTTGTTCTTTTTACATACAATTTTGTAGGCAGATTATGGACAAAAGGTGCGTTTTCAGCACTTTTATTCAATTTGTCATCCATCAAGTCTGATATACTGTATGTTGACTGTTCCGCCTGATAACGGAATCTGTAATCTTAGAAACTCATATTTGCAGACTGTCATTAAATGCTATTACCTAGCAAATAATATAGATGACTTATCTTTAGGCTCAGGGCTGGTTCCAGGTATATGTGGATCCTTGGTGGATACAGCCTCAGTGGGCCCCTTTGCAGCAGAACTCAAGTGGCAGCAGTGTTTTTCTATAAAAGCCACTGCAGCAAAAACACCTGAAATAAAGTGTTTTTTGTGGCATCAGATCTGTTGCTGTATTGTAAAAATTGAAAACTGTGGGTGAGATGGCCAGCTTTAATTGACATGCCCCCACATGTAAAATTGCCTCCTTATACCCCATATATAATATAGTGGCCCTTTTATGCCACCAAACTCTACAATGTCCCCCTATACACTCAAAGTATAATGTCCTCCTTGTGCCCTCATACAGTACAATGGCACCTTCTTCCCCCATAAAGTGAAAAGGTCACCTTATACCCCTATATAATGCAAACATACAGTACAATGCTCCTTTATACTCTCATATAATGGCCTCTTATGTCTACATACTCTACAGTGCCCCATATAATGGAGATATCAACAAGTACAGATTTCATTCTGCACCTGCACACTTAACCCTGTCAACACCAGAACAAAGAAGGAGTAAGGGTCTGAGGAGCTAAGAGTGGTAAGTGAGAATGAAATCTATACTGATGGAGGCGCTCACTGCAGAAACTGAGTAAGCCCCCAATGGCTGAACCCGTTATCTGCCCTGTTTTGCTGGGTGATGGCACCAGCCGTGCTCATAATAAGTCATCAATATCAGATGGGCAGAAGTCTGACACTGGGCGCTCCTGATGATCAGCTGTTCTCACCAGAAGCTATATGGAGAGCAGAGCCAAAAGCAGATTGAGCCCTCCTCCATGTAGCAGCTATGCTTAGTTACTAATGCTCATTTCCTGTTCACTTGCAGTACTATACAGAGAACTGATCTATCTATCTGATCGTAGGGGTCCTGAGTGTTGCTCCCCTGCTGATCTGAAATTGATAACCTATCCTAAGGATATTAAAATAAAATAATTTGTCCAGAAAATATTTTTAAACTAACAATGTATGATGCCCTCTATGGACTCTCATTGAATCTCATTTATAGTACATGATTCAGTGTTAATTTCTTGTGAAAACCACAATAAATTTAGCAATGGATCCAGACCTTCCAATTACATCTCTTCTTCTTTTATTAATTCTTCATCTTATTATTATTATTATTATTATTATTATTAGTAGTAGTAGTAGTAGTAGTAGTAGTAGTAGTAGTAGTAGTACTATATTGGAGCTGATGGAGGCTACACAGATGTATAAAAATACTAAATTCTACATGACATCACCTAAAGTGATGACAATAAAAAAGTGTTAATGAACCATATATGATAATCCTATCTGTGTCATACATTGCACTATTCTAGTATTTGTGCTATAAACAGAGCATACACAGTGGTGCTATAAGGGAGGTGTATAAAGAACACATCAGATCACTAAGTGCAAGACAAACAGTCATTTCTTGACAAAAGAATAGTGATAGTGATGTGAGATAAGTAAAACATATAACCGAAAAAAGTATATGGATTCTTAACATGGGAAGACTCTCCCTCTATTCTTACATAGGAAGAATAGCATTACTTTTATAGTCTACAAAGTGGCTGCTATAATTTTTTTTTATAAAGACAGTGATTTGATGTGTTAACATTAAAAAGCTTGGATTTAACAGTGCTGACATTTCTATTGTATTTCAGATCTCATATTCAACCAGAATACATATACATGAGAACTATTACTTCTGCTTCTAAATAAATGAATGCATGAATTTCACAAAAGAATTTCTAATATGTTTAGGACTGGGTAACTGTATTATTCACAATAAAAGGATTTTTCGGAAGTTTAATATGGATGGTGTATCCTTGAGTTAGATCATCAATGTTTAATCGTAAAACTCATAAATGAATCTCATGTATCAGAGGTTCCTCTAATCTCCACAGATTCATGTGAGGAGGGTTCCCATCTGCATATTCCATTCGGCGAGTCTGATTGGGGACCCACCAGCAGAATAGCAAACGCATTACAAAGCACTGAGCAATGAAAGGACACAGACTCCATAGTCTATAATGGGGTCCATTTGTTTTCCGCATGGTGTCCAGAAAAATCATGCGGAGAGAAAAGTACTCCAAGTAGCAGACTTCCCAAATGGAATACCTAACACAGATGTGACCAGGCCTTACCTAAATGCTCAGGAACACACACTGTGACTACCAGATCAGCAAGACAATTCTGTTGATGTTGATGTGGCCATTCAGGACAATCATTCTTGTCCTGTGCTGTCAACGTGTCAAATGAACTTGAAGCAGCAATGATTCTTTCACATAGGTTTCATTAAGTTCTGATCATTTTTCTCCTTGACAAAGTAATTAACATTGCCAATAAAAGGGGAGATTTCCAATATTTATCTAACCCCATAAAGGGAACAGCAAGCAGCATGTTATAGAGCAGGAACAGCTGAGCAGAACATATATTAAAGTTAAAAAATAAGGTGAAACACCTACACATTACATATCTTTATGTCTAAAATTGCCCTGTCTACAAACTCATCAAAATATTTTTCCCATATGGTGAATGCTATGGGTAGGAACAAAAATCAAAAGAATTGAACTGCCGCTTTTTTTCACTTTCACCTCTCCCTAAAAATGTAATTGAAGTCTTTTTTAAGGGACTAAAACATATGACATATGAATATGAATGACATAAAAGCAATGAAGTCATACAAACACAGTATTCTTTCCAATTTCACCCCATTCTGATTTTTGAGCCCTTGGTTTGGAAGGCATGAAGCCAAAAATGAAAATCAAAAATTGAAAAATACCTACAATGGGAAGGGATTAAAAATCTATCTATATTTGCATAAAATTGAGGCAATAAACCACAAAAAAATAAAATAAAAACAGTGGTGGTTTTTGTCTGCAGGTTTCGACTGATCTCAATGGATGATATTGCGTTTAAATCAGATGACTGCTGCAGCCAATCACAAGCCTAAGTGCTGACCACTTAACAAACAGCATGCCACTAGATGAAATGATCACTTTCCATTGCCTCCAGCAGGATGTAATAGTGGGCAATCGGCATTAGTCCTGCTAATAGTCATAATACAGTACAATAGGATTGCCTTGTATTATATCAGCCATCAGTTGATAGCATGATCAAGAAAAAATGAATAAAATGTTTAAAAATATTATTGAAAAAAGGAAGAATAAATTGTTGTTTATCCCATGTACAAATTAATCATTATGTAAGAAAACCAATGAAAACTGTACAAATTTGTAAATGTCTTGTTCCTAATGACCCATATAACTATTTAACCCACCTAAGGAATGCCATCAGAAGCAAAGGTTATACACAATGTCAGTATTGTATGCCTCCATCCAAAAAATGGAATGAATATAAATATATACACAAACATACACATATACAGTATATGCACTTATATCAATTTAAAATTGCTATGCTACATTGTAAGACAAATGCCATCCCATGCTATTTAGGTATGAACTACTGCAGACTTTCAGACTCTCGATTATCTTTTATATCCATTGGCTAAAAATGGTACAAAAATATTTTCCTTCAACAATCTACTGAACGTGTTCTACAGATGAGAAATGACAAAAGGGCTGTTTTAATGAAAAATGAGAAAAATGATCTGAAGGAATATCAGGCTGATTACTAAGAGCAGTAAGATCTAAGCAGCCATAAAACATCTCACTGAAATAGCATCTTGTTGTTTTCAGTATTGAACAGGCCGTCAGTTTGAGAAATCTCAAATTAAAGTCATTTTGTTTGTTGTTTTTTCCATACCCCCATTAGGCATGCTCTTGAACTATACCAAAATACTGTGACTTTGAATGGAATTTGAGAATTTTAGTATGGATGGTATTCAAAGATTTTCTTTCTCCATGGTTATGTTTCTTGCAGCTATGACAGGAAACAGTTAAATCGTCCCTCACAGTTGGTAAAAACCACTGTTAAGGGTGCATTCACACTACGTATACGGCAGCTTATTCTGAACGTAAAACACGTTCAGAATAAGCGGCGTATAAAGCAGTTCCATTCATTTCTATGGGAGCCGGCATACGAGCGCTCCCCATAGAAATGAATGGGCTGCTTTTTTCACTACGAGCACTCCCATTGAAGTGAATGGGAAGTGCCTGCGTGTACGGCTAGCTCTGCTCATGCTGATCCGTACACGCGGGCACTTTCCATTCACTTCAATGGGAGTGCTCGTAGTGAAAGAAGCAGCCCATTCATTTCTATGGGGAGCGCTCGCATGCCGGCTCCCATAGAAATGAATGGAACTGCTTTATATGCCGCTTATTCTGAACGTGTTTTATGTTCAGAATAAGCTGCCGTTTATGTAGTGTGAATGCACCCTAAGGCTAAGGCCCCACGTTGTGGAAATGCAGCTCTTTGTTGCAGATTTTGCTACGTTTTTTTGAGCCAAAGCCAGAAGTGGATCAAACAGAAGGAAGAAGTATAAGAGTTTCCTTTATATTCTCCAATCGCTCTGTAGCCATTCTTGGCTCAAAAAACCGCAACAAAATCTGCAACAAAAAAAGCTGCGTTTCTGCAATGTGGGGCCTCATCCTAAAATGTATTACAATGTCAAAATAATGAAAGAAATTTTTTGAGAGAAGTCCTCAGTAGTTGATACCTTTTTTAATGGCTAACATAAAAAGTTTTTTGATGACATATTGAGCTTTCAGGACTACTATAAAGGTCCCTTCATCAGGATGGTATAACACAATTTCTGAAGGTAGGCATATATATACACAGAGAAATGGAGTGTTAGATGCAAAATAGATCGAAAACAGAACATGTAAATAAACAGTAAAAAACATATATATCAGTTATAGCTCATTTTGATGATAAATTTGACACCTTTCTGCTGTCTACCTATATACTAACTATTGGTTAGCCCGATTTAGACTATTTTTTGCACTGTAATTTTGCTGCATTGTGGCACTTGTTAAGCCATTCCCTTTCTGATAAACCACACCCTTTTCTGGCCAAGCCACACCCCTTGTCAAGCATTCAAAAAATGACCAAAACACTTCATAAAAGCATCATTTCACTGGCTGAATATGAGACAGAATTTTGGCGAATTGCGAATAGCTTAATTTTTTTTGACACAGTTGTATATTACTTGAAGGAACCCTCCAGGTTAAGCGATTAATTCTAAACCTAGTACATGGCAATAGGGGGCGTTGCATGATACTCTCCATTCTCCACCCCCTCAGGTCCTGCACAAGGCCTGGAATATTCATGAATATTAACATTTCAGCAGTATATAAGCAGCTTATTTTGATGTTTCACATGCCTGGCATAGATCAATACCTCATACAGCCACACTCCGTTTTAATACAGGTACAAAGCATCTAGCGGATAGTTACCGGCAACAAACAGAAGATAAAAACTTAACTGACAGAGAATGTTGTAATATGATGAAATTGCTTAACTGGAGCTGTCAAGTTGCCAGACTCATTCTGCATGAGGCTATAATCTTGACTTGTATGACATTGAATGAGATCATGTTTTTACCTGTAATCGCTATTAGCTGAGCTCTGTGAGCAGCAGGAAGGAGCTGAGCGGATGTATAGCATTATTCTACAACTATTATTATTAGACAAAAATATATATATTTACTGTGGAGTCCAGATGAACATTCAATGCATCGCCTTCTGCCATTGCTTTTAAATATACAAATTAGAATCTTTAAATGAAAATTATTCACAAGCTAGCCTCAACACCGTTGGTGAAATTCAGTTGTGCAATTCAACCAGATATATAGTCCAAAATCCTTTTAAGACATACTCACCCCAAAAAAGATTGGGTATACCCATACATGAGCTAATGGTAAAGCTAATGTTGCATTCAAGCTTGGACTGAGCCATAGTAGAGCAGCTGAACCCATTAGGGCATAGTGCACTCAAGATAATATGTACAGATAGGCATCATGTAGTATCTTAAAGTGATTCTACCATTAAAAATCTTTTTTCTGTGGCTAACATGTCGGAATAGCCTTTAGAAAGGCTATTCGTCTCTTACCTTTAGATGGGATCTCCACCGCGCCGTTCCTTAGTAATACCGTTTTTTACCGGTATGTAAATTAGTTCTCTCGCTGCCCGAGAACAGGATCCTGCGCCACCTCTATCTTCTGCTGGATCCTCCCCTTCTTTCTTCATCTTTCTTTGGCGGCTTCATCTCTGTCGGCTCTGACACTAGTAGAGCCGAATGCGCATGCGCGGCCATAATTCCGAGTTCGCAATTGCGCGCATGCGCATTCGGCTCTACTAGTGTCAGAGCCGACAGAGGTGAAGCTGCCGAAGAAAGAAGGGGAGGATCCAGCAGAATATAGAGGCGGCACAGGATCCTGTTCTCGGGCAGTGGTGGGGACGCCCTCATCGCATTTTCAGTGCTGGGGCCCGCCCCCATCGCTGCCAGAGAACTAATTTACATATCAGTAAAAAACGGTATTACTAAGGAACGGCACAGCAGAGATCCCATCTAAAGGTAGGAGACGAATAGCCTTTCTAAAGGCTATTCCGATGTGTTAGCCACAGAAAAAAGATTTTTAATGGTAGAATCCCTTTAAGTAGCCTGTGAATCTACATAATGAACGGAGTAGAATAATAAACAAATTATTCAGTTTATTATTGTATAGATCTATTGAACAGCTGAGATAATTTCTAGACACAAATGTGGGGAAACCAGGATTCTCCCTATGTGGGCCAACACCTTCTTGGTATTGCAGTAGGCTAATATTGAAGCCTCAGGACAAAAGCGAGACACTAAGCTGAAATCAGTAGCATACTACGTATTTACGTGGCTAAGTTTGTTCCATAGTTTGGGCAAATTTCACAAAAATTTCTACAGAATTTTAATGGCCTTTGGCAATCCCTGTTGGCATGCATGGGATTGTCGTTGCATTGGATGCTGCTTCAGGGACGGAATGAATATATTTTCTATGCAACCTGAATTATTTTTATGCAGCTAACATTAAAACAGATCAATAGTGAAGGTCAGTGAAACAAATAAAACTAACTAAGCTAAACTTAATGAAGATTCGCATAGAGTACAACACAGCAAGAGCTGTATTATAGATTAAAAAGAAAAGAAGCATACAATTTTCACCTTTCTTCTTATAGTCTATCTCCCAAACACTAGGGCTTTTGTGCTAAGCAAAGACAAACAGTGTATTTATCAAAGTGAAATGAGTTTTGCCCAGCACAAAGCAATGGGAAATTTAATGTGATAAATGTGCTACTATTATTTTGTATTAGGTTTGAAGAGGTTTGTGGCTGGGAGACTTAAATAATCTAAGGTAATCTTAACTCTTATAACTGATGAAATTTTTAACACTGAAATAAAAGGTGAAATCCCACTGCCATATTTAGGCAACAAATCTCATGCCAAAATTCAGCCTGACACAGAACTATATTGTTTCCGTAAGACAGTGAAATAAAGTAAAGCATGGACATTAAACACTATAAAAATAAAACAAGGAGACCTCTATTTCGATGGGATCTGTTACATACAGATCTCAAACTATCGATGCTTAAAAATATCATTAAAATGACTATTATGAATTATTACCATAGTTATTACTTCATCCCATAATATGAAGCAATTGTGATTTTGCAATAGGAAAAAATGCTGCAATAAAATATTTAACATATGAAAAATTCATACATAAAGTTTCTACTTATGTAACATTAAAAGGTTTTTCTAGCTGAATTCTACATGTAGGTAGAAAAAGGCATATGCCAACCAGTTCACTTCTGTGACATATTGTAGTTAAATCTGTATTTACTAGGTTACCCCATCTGGAGCATTTATAAGGTATCCAAAGGATAGATTGTTGTCCCCTAGACAAAAAGTGAATCGTTGAACCTTGTCTCTTGATGCGGTATTTGCAAGCTGCATTGGCATCAATAAGAAGTTAAATGTGACTCTTCCCATAGATTATTATCTAATGGAAGGATCAGTATAACAGTATAGAATGGTGACAAAAGTTGTGATTTTACTTATTTTGTAGGAGTAGGTATAAGTATAGTATAGTATAGTATAGGCCAACCTGCAGATGTTAAAGGGTCTCTATCTTTGTGAAGTCATTTTTAACTAAGCACATCCTTGCATAGCCTTCAGAAAGGCTATTCCACACGTACCTTTTGTATGTAAATCGCCTCAGTAGTTTTTGAATGAGGCCATTTTTATTCATATGTTCATTAGCTTCAGTCAGTAGCTCTAATTTGTATGGAAATTTCAGTCCACAAAAGGTCACTCTAATTAGTAAGTTAGACAGGTTAACCATAGCAGACATTGTGACACCAGTGTAACGTTTCTGCCTGTTAGGGTCTCTGCGCCACACTCTTCACGCATGCTGGGGCACAGGAGGTGGGCTCATTTTGATTCTTTGCACTTTACACTGTGTGAATACTGCTCTATTACCTCTTCTCTGTAATTGAATTTCCATCACAACCATCTCCTACACCTTGTTCTCTCTGGTCATCAAATGGTTAATTCTAGTCTTGTCTGTGTGATTGACAGCCTGTCTACCAGTCAAGTTTAGGGTGGGTCTTTGGCTTCCTATATAAAAGTCTTTAGCCCACACAGCCATGCTGCCTATTGAGACTCTGTCCTTAGACTTTGTCACTGCTAGCCAGGGTCGGACTGGCCCGCCGGAGCACCGGGGGATTCCCCGGTGGGCCCCCGAGCATGACTATTAATTTTATCTAAATGCACTTGTCAGGGGCCCGATCGGGATCTTCAGGGCCCCGATCGGGATCCTGACCGTGCCAAAATGGGCCCCTGTATCAATCGCTGGGAGTGTGTCTCTGCTCCCTGCACTGCACACTGCCGTCACTAGCAGGAGCTGTGCTGCCCCTCCCCCACACAGATCGGAGTGTGCAGGGGGACGTCTGCCGGCTGCTGTAAACAGAGCTTTCACCACAGCCAGACAGGACAGACAGGATACAGCCAAATGTAAGTACATTTTTTGGGTAAAATATGTATATTTAATGTGTGTATATTTGTGTAAAGTGTCTGATATACTGTGTGAGTCCTGTATATTTGTAGATAGGTGTGTGTGTGTGTGTAAATGTATGTTATATGTATTAGGCCTGGTTCACATCTTCCCTTTTCGGGAAGTCCACTGTGGGGAATAATACAGTATGCAGGGGCCACTATGGGGTATTATACTGTGTGCAGGGGCCACTATGGGGTATAATACTGTGTGCAGGGGCCACTATGGGACATAATACTGTGTGCAGGGGCCACTATGGGGTATAATACTGTGTGCAGGGGCCACTATGGGGTATAATACTGTGTGCAGGGGCCACTATGGGGCATAATACTGTGTGCAGGGGACACTATGGGGAATAATACTGTGTGCAGGGGCCACTATGGGGCATAATACTGTGTGCAGGGGACACTATGGGGAATAATACTGTGTGCAGGGGCCACTATGGGGCATAATACTGTGTGCAGGGGCCACTATGGGGTATAATACTGTGTGCAGGGGCCACTATGGGACATAATACTGTGTGCAGGGGCCACTATGGGGTATAATACTGTGTGCAGGGGCCACTATGGGGTATAATACTGTGTGCAGGGGCCACTATGGGGTATAATACTGTGTGCAGGGGCCACTATGGGACATAATACTGTGTGCAGGGGCCACTATGGGGTATAATACTGTGTGCAGGGGCCACTATGGGACATAATACTGTGTGCAGGGGCCACTATGGGGACATAATACTGTGTGCAGGGGCCACTATGGGGTATAATACTGTGTGCAGGGGCCACTATGGGACATAATACTGTGTGCAGGGGCCACTATGGGACATAATACTGTGTGCAGGGGCCACTATGGGGTATAATACTGTGTGCAGGGGCCACTATGGGGTATAATACTGTGTGCAGGGGCCACTATGGGACATAATACTGTGTGCAGGGGCCACTATGGGGTATAATACTGTGTGCAGGGGCCACTATGGGACATAATACTGTGTGCAGGGGCCACTATGGGGGATAATACTGTGTGGAGGGGCCACTATGGGACATAATACTGTGTGCAGGGGTCACTATGGGACATAATACTGTGTGCAGGGGCCACTATGGGGTATAATACTGTGTGCAGGGGCCGCTATGGGGTATAATACTGTGTGCAGGGGCCACTATGGGGTATAATACTGTGTGCAGGGGCCACTATGGGGTATAATACTGTGCAGGGGCCACTATGGGACATGCCGATCGGAGTGTGCAGGGGGAAGTCTGCCTGTCCCAGTGTCTCCCAGTGAGGTCCAGTCCGGCATGTAACTACCAGCAGAACTGCAGGACCGGAGCACTGGGAACAGATGATTGGGGTTTTTTTTTTATGTGTACTTTGTTTTTCACCTCCCAGGACTAATTATAAACAAAAAAAAAATAAAAATTATGCTGGACAACCTCTTTAAAGTGTGGGGAATTTGGGGGGAAAATTAAAGGGGTTGTCCAAGCATAATTTTCTATGGTTTCTCATCAGGATAGGCTATAAATGCCTGATCTGTAGGGGGCCCACACCCAGGCCTCAGACCGATCAGCTGTATGGAGCCACTTCTGGTACCAGTCCTGTACACAATACGGGGCCAGAAGCAGAAAGCTCTGTCCACTGTATATCAGCCGGCACCTTCTCTGCATCTCGCCACTTATTGAAGTCAGTGGGAGCTGAGCTGCAGGGAATCTGCCACACAACTATACAGTGGATGAAGCTTTCTGCTCCCAGTCCTGTGTCGTGTACAAAACGAGCACGGAAACGGAAACCTCTGTGGAGTTTCTGCAAAAAGCGCTGCAGGAAAAACTGATGTGTCGGCGCCGGGTGTTTTCCCGCAGTGTTTTTTTGCTGTGGGACGCTGTGTTAGGCCTTATCCTTATAGTGTGATGTGCAGTATATTGAGATGGTAAAGAGGAGCTCTCACCTCCTGGGGCAGGTGCGGTTTAATACACTGCTAGAGAGCTGACAGTGTGATGATTTCAGCGCACTTTCAGCTTTCCCATTCTGTGCCCCCGGTGAGGAGCTATCAGTCCGTAGCTCTTCACTGTCAGAAAGGCGTTTCTGACAGTCAGTCCGGAACGCCCTTCCTCACAGCAGCGCCTATAGCGCTGTACTGTGAGAGCGGTATAGGCGCTCAGTGTCATGGCTGGCTGGTAAGCAGCGACCCCTCTCACAGTACAGCGCTATAGACGCTACCAAGAGGAAGGGCGTTCCTGACTGACTGTCATAACGCACTTCTGACGATGAAGATCTACGGTACCGGCACAGAACGTGAAAGCCAATAGTGCGCTGAATTCAGCGCACTGTTGGCTTTCTAGCGGTGTATTAAACCTCATGTGCCCCAGATGGTGATAGGTCCTCTTTAAGGATTAGGCGCAACAGCGAGATGCAGCTAAAAAAACATTGTGGGAAAAAATTGCAGTGAATCTCAATATTTTTTTTTCCACAGTGTTTTTCATTGAGCTTTTGTCCCCAGCACTCCGCTGTCCCCGCCTGTGTCTGTTAGATACAGGATTTCCAGAAATGAGACCTAATTGGTTTCAGTGGTCCCATGAGGTGCAGGACTCCCGGCATGGAGGCACCGGCGCGAGACTGAATGGACACTGGCAGCGGACAACGGAGCAACAGGAACAGGTGAAGGCGCTTTTTATTTTATTTTTTATTTTACACCTCCCTCCCAGCACATGGGTCGCTCCAATTCCTGGACAAATCTTTAAAGGATTGATCCATCTTTATAATATTGATGGTCTGTCCTTGGGATAGACCATCAATATTACATCTGTGATGACACAACAGCCAGGACCTCTGCAGATCAGCTGTTCCAGGACAGCGCGGCTATAGGTAATGGTAACATTTCTAGGAACCACGCTGTTCACTTTCCATACAGTATGTGGCAATAGGTTTAGGTAGTGCAGTGTTGCACATTGTATGGCGGGAGAGCAGCATATGTTATTACCTTCAACCGCCCTGTCTTGGTATCGCTGGTTTGCAGGGATCCTGATGGTGGGCCCCTAGAAATAATTCCACTGGTGGGCCCTAGACACCCCAGTCCGACACTGCTGCTAGCTCCTCTGTCTGCTACTATTGTATTACTGACCTCTGACCTCTGGCTTACATTTTGACCATTCGCTTATATTTTGAACCTGTACTGCATTGCTCCACTGTTATTGGACCCTTGGCTAGCTGACCTCCCTTTGTTGTTTGTCTTCTCTTCATTCTGTGGTGTTACCTATACAGGAAGGGCTTTGTCAACCAGTTGTTCTCTGCTGCCTAGGGCAGTGAGGCAAGCAGGTAGGGGCAGTGGTGGGTTCAGCTTAGGGCTCACTGTCTTGTTGTGCCCCTTCCTCCAGGGTTTATTAGCAGCTACTGGAGAATTGCGCCTTTAGCAATTCCATTACAACCAGATCATCCAAGAGCTTGCTAAGCAAAAACCCTACATTTCCAACAAAAGGAAATTATGATATCACAGGTGAGAGGTTGCAGGAAGTAGCTTGGGGGTCAGGGATCCATAAATGTGATGAGGTTCAGGATTTCAGTGTAAGATTCCTTGGAGTTAGGGTGTATTCTATCCCAAACGTAAGATCAGGTCTGTAAATTTTTCACATTTATTTTACATTTATTTTGCTTGTATGTCGGCCGCTTCGGGCGGCACACGGGAGGGGGGCGGCGCACGGGCGACTTTTTTTTTTTCTTTTACTACTTTTTTTTTTTTTTTTTTTACTTTGAACCAGCGCAGGAGAGCTGCTTCTCTCTGCGCTGGTTCAGACGTCTGCGTAGGTAGCGTCACTAGGCCGCCTACGCACGCTGATACGTACTCAGACGTCTAGGTATCAGCATGGGCGGTGTCACACGTGATGACGCTCGCTGATACCTAGACGTCTGAGTACGTATCAGCGTGCGTAGGCGGCCTAGTGATGCTACCTACGCAGACGTCAGCCTGCAGGAGAAGGAAGAGGATCGCGGAGGCGGCGGGAGCAACAACAAGATCGGTAAGTATAAAACTTCTTTTTTTGTTTTATAATAGGCCGCTACCTGCTGGAGTATCTCCAGCAGGTAGCGGCCTATTTACCTACCTCCCCAGACCTGCTCACTGCCGCCCCCGCTTCCCCTTGTACTATAGGCCGCGGAGGCCGGCAGTGAGTAGGTCCGGGCAGGCCGCGATCCCACTACCGCCATCATTATACCCGGGGGTCTTTTCAGACCTCCGAGTATAATAATCAGAGCCCCAGGAGAGGTGAGGGAACATAATAAACAATGTTATTTACGCTGATACCGGCACCGGAGGGCAAGCATATTTAAATATAAATATATATGTATAAATATGTATAAATATGCCTGCCTTCAGACATTGTGTTACACCAGCCTGATGAAGAGACCATTCTAGTAGTTCCCGATAGCTCGCAATATGTCATCATTTTTTTAAGTTAGCCATTAATAAAGCTATCAACTACAGAAGATTTCTCCATAGGATGTGGTGATAGTAGATTTGCTCTACGAAGTTAAGAAGCATTTCAGTTTCAATCTGGAAGGAAGAGGATTATATATTATCTACACTATATGACTTGAGATGGTTAAGTAACCTAGGGATTTACTGTTACCATTAACCGCCTCATACTATAGGTGTTGCTTTTTGGATTTATGGATCAATACTAGGGCATAATAGACTGGATTAGATGGACCTGTACTAAATATCCATCTCGCTGACCGTATACAGTGACACAAAGAGCATATTAGTAAGTATTTAGCCACTATTGCGCTATTTACATTCTGTAGCTTGTGTTGTAGTACAGAATTCATTAGCAAACTGCATAAACAAAAACAATCTTAACAACAGGGGATTCTGAATGCGTCACATGTGGCTTTAAGTACTGGATAAGAGGGGAGTCAAAAATAAAGGGATAATCATATTCTGATTGGCAATCACATCATGCTGGAATACGGTTCCAATTCATCATCAAGACATGAGGACAAGCACAATCTCAGAGTGATTGAATATGAAAAGGAAAATTCAATTCATTGTGACATCACATGTTTTTATACGGCTGGGAAACTGCTGAGAGGGCTATGAAGAACAGCTCAAGAGACCACGAGGACCGTGCTGCTGAAACATCTTAAAGAAAAGCGTATGGACTGCCTTAACAATTATCATATTCTTCATCCATCTGCAATCATTTCCAGAACAATCTTCACCCTTTCTTCTCTGGCTAATAATATTTGTAATAGATCTTATTTATTAATCATTCTAATAACAACAAAACTTAAAAGTACTTATAGACTGTTGCTGGATGCTATGACTTGTGATATTGTATAGATATGGAACTAAGATCCAAAAATGTGTCTTTAACATCTTAAGCTATATATATGATTGTCATGCTATTCTGGGAAACTGACCTGGTTATTTCAATTTGTCCTTTTTAAAAAAAAAACTGTGATAATTCATAGAGCTAGATCATTTACTTGGTTTATTATCAGTCATATGGAAAACAAATGAAAGAACACATAGAGGAATACATAAGCATACTTAAGCAATTCTCCGTAATGCCACAGGAAACAGATAAGGTCTACTATTGGCAAGTAAGAAGCTATCTATAAACCAATACCATTTATGTTCACAGAGTCTAAGGTACCCATGATGTTTCTAACAGAGTCTGCCACAAGGCAGGTAGGAATTTGTTGTTCAGGTCCTAGGCTGCAAAGTCAAACTTGGTACTAGAAAATAATCGAACTTGCAAAGAGAACCAGACTAGTAACACTATGGTGAGCCAAGAGAGTATAAACAAGTCAAGGTAAAAATAGTAAGGTGCGGAAACACAAAAACAGATGTATTTGAGTCAAAGCCATAGTCAAATCTGGTCGTGGTTGCCACCAAATAAAAGAAAAGAGAGTAATCCAAGAGAGCAAGCCAAATGTCAGTAGCCAAGAGATCAGCAACATAGTGAATGGTACGGGGAGTAAACACTAGGAGCCCAGCTTCAGAAACAATCTCAAACAAATGACTAGTGCTGAAGACAAATTTAAATACCCCACCTCAACCCCGGACTGGATGGTGAAGCATAGCTGTAATTGGGTCTGCATCTCAGAGTTGTGATAGGATGAGCAGACACAAGCAGAGTTTGACTGGTGTGCATGGAAAAAATAAGCCACGATTGCCTAGTTAGAAAAACAGGAACACAAACACTGCAATTCCTAAAATGCTCCCTATGTGCCATAGGGAAAGGCAGCTTGGCTGAAAAGGAAATCCAATGGACTAGCAATGAGATTGCGAGATATGCTATGGGGTGAAGGGTGAGGAATTTTTGTTCCCTAATCACCCAGAGGCCATGATCAATACAGGCCATGACATCTGAGGGGTTAATCTGCGGAAGTTAGCACATTTTCTGTCGCCCTACACCTAGTACCGAGCTCTGGATGTATAATACCGCCAGAACCTGGAAGGCATGTAGCAGACATAGCTCCTTTGCCTGCTACAGTTCCTGGTCATACTACAACACTGAGTGTTAACTATATACTAAGCGACAGATGATCATGTGTAATCCCATGTATCAAGCACGTGTGCAAGCACATACAGAATTGGTAAATGGGGCAAATTTTCTAGCAGTTATGGTCGCCTGCCATCTATGTCAAGCCTTGAGGAGTCTGACTTATTGAACTGCACAAAAAATACTAATTAAAAGTTAACACAACCCCACCAACTGCAATGTAATGCTTATTAAGTGAGAAAAGCTTACAAATATCAGTACAATTGTCCAGGTCTACACTATTCATAAACTAAAATATAATGAAATTACATTTTACATACAGAATTTAGAAACCAGGTAATAATCCAATGTCTGCTAAAAAGAGAGTAGGAAACAATGATGAAAAAGAACCATTACCCTGATTCATGTTTTGTCCTTGAATATCCCTTTGTTCCATTCAGCATGCCACTGTACGTCTAATCCAAGTCGCCAGCAACAGGATAAAAAAAAAAAAAAAAACAGAATAAAACATAAAAACAAGCAATGTGTGCTTTCATTCCACAATTTCCTCATTACATGAGCCAACTCAAGTTCTACTACACAATGACAGCTGTTTCTGGTAAACTGAGGTAATTTTCCTCCAAGCACCAGATGGACGCTTGGGATAGCAATACCTACAGGTTTGTGAATTCCTAACAACCTTATTGCCTAGAAGGAAATCAATACATGAGATAAATGTGACCACCAGTTTAAATCATGAAATGCTTTTGCATCGAATGAAAGAAACGGCATTTTCACATATGTTACGGCTATGTGCAGTGTGGAGTAATGTCTGTATTATTGAATCAATACTCACAAAGAAGCAGGGTTATCGTGGACTATGTACGCAGAGATTTTCAGTCTTTGTGAGCACATATCCTTAAAGATGTAATGACTAAGACTACACCTGATTTGCATATATCCTGCCTTACATTTGTGGTGTGCAAGTAAATAAAGATAATGCAGTTTAATATTGAAAATTATTTAAAGTGTAATATTTCAAAGCTATGTAGCATATATGGGAAGTTGCAAACGACTAGCCATAAAGATTCATGGAAACATTATACCATTCTCTATTACAGAACAATTAGGCTTAAGATTTACGTAAGTCGCTTATTTAAAAATGGAATAAATGGTGTCAACTCTCAGTCAAAAAAAACATAATGGTATGATGTCATTATGTGCCAATATTGCACGCTGATGTCATTGTATAGCTTGGTTTAAGGAGGTCATCTCAAACTTTTCTCTAAATGAAACCTCCAACATAATCAGCTATAAAAATGTAACAGATGGTTGGTTCACAGACCCCCATCTATGGCACCCATATGTCCTTAGGTGCACATGGATAGTGGTTGTCTAGTTAGGACTGCTGTACAGATTTGTCTACCCTTTTAGGTAGGGTTCACACTACCGTTAGTGTCCACTCAGAAGGTGTCTGTGTAAAAAAAAAAAAAACGGACACCTATCATAACGGACACAAATTGACAGTAACTGATGGCTATTAGTTACTGTCCGTTATATGTCCGTTGCCCATAGACCTCAATGTTAAAAAAAACGGACACTTACTATCCGTTTTTTCAAAGGGGCAGAAAAGTGCTGCATGTAGGATTTTTTTTGTCCGCTTGAACAAACGGACATGGCTGTAAACGGACACTAAAGGACACAAACGGACACTAAAGGACACAAGATAAAATCCCATTGAAATGAATGGGCTCCGTTGCTAAAATCTTGTACGGACAATAGCCATGGACACTGCTGAGTGGACACCAACTGTATTGTGAACTACTAAGGGAGCGTTCACACTACCGTCGGTAGTTTTTCTGTCCGCTTGAGAAGTCGGACATCTTCACTTGCGGACAGGGAAGGACGGGCACGGAGTGCAAAACAACGCACCCGATGCCCATTGAAATGAATGACAAGTGTCACGGACACAGCTAGTGTCCGCTCCTAATGTCCGTGACAGATTTTGAGCGGACACTACCTGTCGGACACCAACGGTAGTGTGAACGCCCCCTAACATGTAGCAATCTGAACATAGTAACTTCCACCCTGTTAACTCTTGAAAAAAGAAAAATTAAAGTTAAATTTTGCTGAAACTGTTTATTAAAATCATTAAAGGCACACCAAACCATGAAAACCAAAAATAAAAAGAAAAATATGCATAATATAGTTCAATGCTAGTTATGCCTGTAGGATTAACCACTAAATGGCAGCTCTTATCAGTTTAGCAGAAATCTTGGACATATAGGTTGGGCAGACATTGCTTCCTGCCTCTGTGCAGCCTCACCACTGGCTGGACACTGGCTACAAGCACTAGTATGATATCACAAGTTTAGGAGGAGCAGGGCTTATGGTGGGCAGTATAGGGCTTAACTTCTATTCACTCTAATACCATAATGAAGTGCCTTTGAGTGTAATAGAGATGGTGCAGCTCCAGGGCATGAACGGGTTGGGGTGCTGTTGTGTATGTTTTTATGTAGTTTGTGCTAATTACAAGCTTTCCCATATTCCTGAAAGGCAACACTATCTAACCATGTCATATATGCTTACACATGTAGTATTTGCAACAATAATATGGTATGCACCTAGATTTCATTGGACCCTGCATGATACATCTGTCAAGTCAAGGAATAACTATAAGAGTACCTCATATATTACGGAGCTTTCCCAAGAACCTGAAAAGCATATCTGGCAAGCACTGGCATGATTTTGGAGCAATGAGGGAGATTTGTTTGATATTACATTACTATGCTGAAGTATTCAGTAGTCCCTAATACAGCATTACGTGGTATGCTACCCAGTTTTCCCAGGACCATGAAAGTCAAATCTGGCATGATGTGGAACATTTATGTGGCAAAATTTGGGATTTATTTAGATAAATGTCATATCACAAGCTCCACATGCTATGCTATCAAGCTTTCCCAGAACCAAATCTGATTGGCGTTATTTGTTAGCGAGCAGAGGGTTTGACTTGGTGTATTTACCACTCAGCAGTCCTTATCACTACATTACCTGTTATGTTGCTTAGCTTTCTTAGGACCTTGAAAGGCAAATTCTGGAAAACTATGGTATAATTATAGTGCCAGGAGGTAGATTTATGTAGGTTAATATATTATTCAGAATGCCTTATTATGGCTTCACATGCTTATGCCAAAGTCTGAAAAGCATGTCTGTCAAGCTCAGGAATATAGTGAGTATTCTGGTATTTAGAATACCTATCTATTGGTCATTACTACATCAGTGTAGCATCTTTTCCTGTTCAGGTCTCTGCGATACACTCCATTTGCACGCTGCAGTGCGGGAAGCATGTTCAGTTATGATTTCTTACTTTAGGCTCCTGTTGTTCTGTCTGAACACTGCTCTATTCTCTCACCACTGTAATTAATTTTCCACCACACCCAGCTCTTACACCTTTGTTTCCCATTGCTCCTCAAAAAGTTAATCTTAGCCTTACCTGTGTGATTGACAGCCTATCTACCAATCAAGTCTGGGGCGGGTTCTGGACTTCCTATAAACAGGTCATCAGCTCACACATGTTTCCTGGCTATTGTGACTCTGTCCTTGCTAAGTGGTTTTCTTTGCTATTGTATTGTATTTACTGACTTTTGACCTTTGGTACTTCTTGTTATCACTCTTTTGGATTGTGATTTGGTACTGCTTTGTCTCTCTGGCTTTGACCCTTAGCTTGCTGACTCCTTGGTGACTTGCTCAGTATAATAAAATGCAAAATAAAGTTATAAAGTTGAAGAAATTAGGACAAAAAATAACTAAGAGAGTAAAAATAAGTGAAAAAAAAAATGTCATGTTGTTTGTTCTGTGTTTAGTCTTTGTTTCTTCTACAGGTATAGAAACATAGAGATCTGAAACCAATTGAAATGCACCAGATTTTTACAGACATACACTAGATTGAAACTGCAAAGGATAAGGCTCAATAA
Organism: Leptodactylus fuscus; assembly: GCF_031893055.1. Lineage (NCBI taxonomy): Eukaryota > Metazoa > Chordata > Amphibia > Anura > Leptodactylidae > Leptodactylus > Leptodactylus fuscus. The sequence goes on from NC_134266.1 coordinate 149,686,889, forward strand.
TATTCCTTGAGTACTCTGGATCATCAGACCAGCAGGCTGATAGTAAGATATCTCTACTGTGGCTGGCATTAAGCCTTCAGCTGCTAAAGATTACCTGCCGAGACTGATAATAACATATAAAAAGCTATTTTATTGCATATCTCCGTCTGTTAGTATTAAGATCACCGTATATTGTGCAGAAGCAAGGTAAAAATGTAACATTTTGTTAGTTAGGTAATAATTGCCCTCGTGTACATCAATTTAAAGAGAATTACTCCCAAAATAATATATATATATATATATATATATATATATATAATAACTTATGGTCAAGATTTGTCCTTCTGTGACTTTACTGTAATTTTAAAAAGCAATTTAGCCATTTTTGAGTTAATGTGGTCTACCAGAGGGCCACAGAGGTTGTCACAAAGCTATGAACAGAAAATGCAGTGCAGATCTTCACTATTATGCAAAGCTACCGCTTACCTCTTAGTTTTCTTATTTGCTTTTCCCACAGTAGTTAAAGGGATTCTCCACTTCGGACAATTGCGGCTTATTACTTAGTGTTCCTTAACAATATACAAATCCCAAATTGTCCCTCTGCTGGAGAACCCGACAGTAAGCATTTTATTTTCTTGCAGCTCTAATACAGTGGAAATAACATATCACATGGATTGCCGGACTAATGCAGGAATGGACAGGTCCTCCCAAGCATGAGACACTCTTGGTAGTCACTCTTCACTCACTTCATTTTAAGAATGTTGGTGATCCAGCCAGATTTGCAAAACTTTTCCTCTTCTTGAATTCCTTTGCATGTGTCATCCACAGAATATAATCTATTTGTATGCAGACAGTGTAGGAACATTAGTAAAAGCTACTTTACAGTAAATATTATTAGAATTCATTGCATGAAAAGAAAAAAAAAGTGAATTCACTGATATTTGGAGATAACCCGCTCTATGACACTGATAGCATTAACTATGATATTTATCAAGTCTGCATGAAACTACAAGTCTCCATCACTTAAAGTGAACCTGCAAGGCCATGATTTTGACAGTTACAGACATTTCTACCTGATCATTATTCTTATCCTATTATCAATGTATATGTATCTATACTTATACAAATCTCATGTGCAATAGAATTGAACCTGATGGATGTATTTATTAATAATACATTTGTGTAACACTTTTTATGTTTAATCATACGGAGCATATGTTAGTAAGGTAACCTTGACCCTTCTGACCTTGTTAAGCATTTCCCTGCATAATACATGCATTCATCACATAGGAATGAAATTTGCAAACAGCCATATTAATATATCAGACATTCAATGCAGGCTAGAAGCTGGTATAATAGGCAGTCTGTATAACAAATGAAGCCTTCCATAAAAGTGCTAATAACAATGCAATCATTTCTGGCTTGGTATAGCCACATCATCATCTGTATTGAGTATTTCATGACCTCTCGATAGATAGAGAGACCTAATATTTCCTTATACATTTATTTTCTATCATAGGACAAGTGATGCTAGTTTGTCTTTTATATTAAGAGTTTGGCAGTTTAGCTTTACATCATTTGGGTTACAAGATAAACACGTTATCATTGCCCCTCACCAAAAAGAAAAAGGTCATTGCAAATAACGGAGCTTAATTTCAGTTTGGGGGAAGCTTCTTAACTGACCATAGCCTTTTCAATAGGATCCATGTCTATGGCATCTCTACTAAATGATCATGTTGTGGGAACCAAGCTGCCAACATGATGGATGTTCCATCTAAAGTAAACATGTATGTTCTTACAATAACTGGGAAGGCTACATATTATCCAGCCATATGTCTATAACTATCTTCTAAATAAAAAAGAAAAATACAAAAGCATTTGCCCTTGAATGGGTGGTCCTAGAATGAAATGTTTAAGAGGGAGTTCAATATTTTAGCTCAATCCCATTTACCTGAATAGGGATACCAAGTGGCTGATGAACGTGATGCCAAAATCTCAAAGAGGTCGAAGGATTCATGAACCTCTCGCTTGTCCCTTCAAACAATTTATCATCCTGTTATAATTTATTGGGTTATGGGTGAAAATGACTAAAGTAACCCCTGAAAACTGAGTCACAGAGTGGAAATGTGTGATGTACTTATTTCTTTGCAATTTAAAACTTAATTTTCTACTGACGCAAAATCTATATGGCAATACTGAGCTTCGGTAATGGCTTCACATCAATAGAAAGAATCACTTTGAAGGCCTGGTTATGGGATTCCATTCATCAACCTGTGTTTGGTTGAATTAGCTATAGAAGAGGAATCTTAATGATTGTCTGGTAGCCATAGAGTTGATAAGTGTGAAATGTTTTTGTACAAAAACAATCAAACTGAATTGTCTTGCACAATAACTGAAATCTATAATGCAGTTTTGTGCGCACCTCAAAATAATGTTTCATTCATCCTACTAAGTTTCCATACCATAACAATGGCTATATTAGTAACAAAATTAAAATTTAGACGATCTCTATAATACTTTGTTGTTGTAAACAATTTTTCAGTTCTTTTATAGTGTAGCATAAAAAATAATCTGTAAAACTGAGAAACAGCTCTTTTGATGGTACCCTCACTCTTGAACCTAGATGGGATTCCTCGCGTACAGCAAACATTAACATATTAGTTGAAACTAGAGATGAGCGAACACTGTTCGGATCAGCCGTTCCGAACAGCACACTCCCATATAAATGAATGGAAGCACGGCCGCCGGCAAAGTGTACGTGCCAGGTGCTTCTATTCATTTCTATGGGAGCGTGCTGTTCGGAACGGCTGATCCGAACAGTGTTCGCTCATCTCTAGTTGAAGCACATGGAAACAGCAAAATAGGTGCTGAAGATACAAAACAATGGGTCCAAGTTAGTATTGAGGATTTATGTGGATTGTGCTTAAAATTAGGGCATTTTATTCTTTTAGCATTAAACCAAATGAGGGAGTGACTTAACAGAAAAAGACATAGTTTCACTTGAAAAGAAGACATGGCTTACATGACAAAATGCACATTACTGTGCCAAAATTTAGATTAGAAACATTATTGAGGTCTGAAGTAAGCCAACTAATAGGCATAAACATAAACTAGGCAGTCTAAACATGCAGCAGATTTATCATCCTACATCAACCTCTGTAATAAATCTGGCACATTGTCAAACTGCCTAAATTTGCACTGTCTTACTATTAGTAAATGTGAGCCTATGTGAGTTTATAATAATGAAAAATTGAGCAGTGTATAGATTAATGATAGCTGTGTGAAAAGCCCATATAATACCAGAAACAGCTTGCACAGCACATATAAGCAAAACAATCTCAGGTGAGAATATCTGAGGTTGTCTGTGTGCAGTAACTATATAAACTTCACATTTTAAAAAAAATTGCTCTCATCTTCTAATGCTATGGCATAATACTAAGTGTATGTTCACATAGTGGTATTCAACACTGATTTTAAGGTGAATTTCACATAAAAATCAGCGCCAATTTCCACCCTAAGGCTGAGGCTCCACGTTGTAGAAACAAAGCTTTTCTTGTTGCAGATTTTGTTGAGGTTTTTTGAGCCAAAGCCAGAAGTGTATTGAGCAAAAGGTAGAAGTAAAAGAACTTCCTATATATTTCCCATTCCTTTTATAGCCATTCTAGATCTGCAACAAAAAAAGCTGCGTTGACGCAACGTGGGGCCTTAGCCTAAATCTGCTTTCGATTGCTTCCAATGGGAGGCAGAAATCGAAGCAGAACACAAAAAAATATCCATGGCATGAAACCCTCAGCTCAGACCCATTTTTCTGGGAGTGGGAGAAAATATGGTTGAAAGCCTAAGCTCTGCCTCAGTATTTCATTGTGGGTAACTGGAGGGCCACAAAATAAAGAGGAATTGGAGGCAGAAGTTCAACACAAATCATTTTCAATTTTCATTGTATGACTGGGCCCTAAGACATAATATTACAATTGGTTGGATTCCAACCTCTGTGACGCGCCCCAATCCTTAGATCCTTTTGGGGCTCCCAGGCAAATGCCAGGAACTGTCAGATGGTATAACATTTTAAATAATCAATTTTCTGCTTTTATATTCTATTATTATTTTAAGCGAAACAATAATTTAAAAAAATCTAGATTTTTCAATAATATACATGCTGTTCAGAATGTGTTTCTACGATTGTGCCAGTGCCAACGGATACCTGCCATGTTTTTAATACAATATAGAGTTAATTCCTGATAGACTTTGATAAAGGTTAAACCATGTAATTGAAAATATAAGTGATGTTCGGAGCATTGGATCCTAGGACAGAGGAACAATTTCATCACAGAACATTGAGGATATTGATGATCCTCTGCCATACTGCTTGACAAATCGGGCGGCATTATGTTTTCTCCTACCGAGCTCTTCTGTCTCGCTCTAGTCTCAACTCCAAACATTTGCTGAATGAAATAATGCTGTTTTTACCCTTTGCATATCTGCATTGGTTTACTGGAAGCAAAGTCAATGGAAAGAAATGCTTCTTTTGGAGACTTATATTTTTCAAACCAAAGGTCACTTCCATTTGCTCCAAATGAAGTCGACTTTTTAAATGATGAATAACTTTTAAATTCATTTTGATTAGATTCACCGATAGTTACAAATACATTTCAAGGAACAGCAGACATAAAATACTAAATGCATGGCTCATTGCCTACTTGTCAATTTATAAATAAAAACATATTTGTTTTCAACATGAGCAACTCCTTCTCAGAATGCAAAATGTACAGACTGACGTATAATATATGCATTCAACTAAACTGACTTTTAAGGCCAACCACCCTCATTTACATCAGGCTACACACACTGTCTAGCTCAGTGCAACTGTGACCTGTTTAATGCAGTTCTACTGCATACTGGCTGCCATATTACTGATGTTGCAGACTATTCTGCTCTGCTTCTGGTGTTGCTTCAACAAGAAGAGGTTTTGTTATCTGGGCAAGACTCTACAGTGAATACTGTTCACTTGAAAGTTGTGTTAAAATGTGTTATTGTTCTACCCTCTCCTGCGTAGGTAGAGTACACTCAGTTAATGTGGTTACTTTACCCATGCTCCAAACTCCAGTGTCCTCCTCTTCCCTATCAACCCTTCAGAAAATTTTTAGACTTACATGGGCATACAAGCATGCGGGTATTCGCAGACGTGTCATGTTCTTTCACAAGAGACTAGCAGGCCCCCATTTATATAGACAGTATGTAGACGCTAGACTTTCCCATCTTTCTGCCATTTATAATGATTCAAACTGCCCACAATGGATTGCAATGGAGTGAAGACTTGTAGCCCTGTCCTCCCTAGAGGCCCGAATCTGGCCACCGAGGTCAGCTCCCCACACAATCCCATACATTTTAGATTGCTAGCATTACCACCCCTTTAATTGGCTGATTTTGTAGGTCAATTTTGTCACATCATTTTCAGTGTACATTTGTTGTTTTATATGTTAAATTTATATTTCAATATGTCCTCTTTTCTTGCTGTATGGAAAAATCACAACATACTCTTTTTTCCCATATAGAGGCATCCAAAAAAAAAAAAAAAAAAAGGGAACCCTTTGGGCTACGGATGCCACTGAATGCATACAAAGTGGCATCTGTCAGAGGTATACATTGTAGGTGTGTGCCCTAAAATCCTACCTACTTATATGTCCAGGTGAAACATACAGAAATTTTACTGCCACTCCATGCAGATGCCGCTGAGGTTATGCTGGTAAGGAAGAACAAGAAAAATAAGATCCCTTCACTAGTGATAGTAGGAGTCCCCTGCCATCTAACATTTATCAATAATCTAACCTGTGGATGGGTAATAAATGTTCTTTAACTACTGACACAGTGCACCATCTTTTTCCAAGCGCCTCATACAGTTTTTTGCCTTCTTCATTGGCGATCTTGCATATTTTATCTCTGTGTATCATGTTACGGTGATGAAGGAATGAACTTTATTTCCTAGCAATTTTCTAAATATTCGTTGCTCAAATGAAGCAGAAGCACATCTAACAAGTCACGGTATCCAACATAATCTTTTACTTTTTATGGCCACAATTTCTTTAAATATATAAGATTGTAAGACATGCCTCCCAATACTGCCCTACATCACATAATGTTTGCAATCATCCCATCAATGTATCCTTGTACAGCTATAAATAACTTGTGAGTAAATGCAGGACAATTTTATAGTAATTCTCTCACTTATCTGTGTATTGCTGTCATCCAGCATCTGGAAAAATGCATTTCTAATAACACATGCAAAAAAAGAAGACATTTTCAGAAATGTTATTTCCATTCCTTTTAATACCTACACCCCCTGGACGGTCTTGCAGAGTATCTCCCGTGAAGTCACCTTTGTGTTATGTCCCAGCACTGCTAATGGTAATGGATGTTATATGGAGAGCAGCCAGTTCTTTCCTGCCAGGTCTGAGAAGAGCACAATCTTCCCTTAAAGCTCTTGCTCTCGGCCTTTCCTATTCTATGACATTGAATGGAACATTTAGCTGAAGAAGCTTTTATCCTTATACCATAGTTTTCTGAGTATTTAAAAGAATGAAGTGCGGCTGGAGGGAACAATAGTTACACAACTGCCTAAATGTTATGAAGCAAGTTATGGTTATTCGATTGTGTTGCGGCCCATTCCTGCTTTTATCACACATTGAGAGACATACAAAAAAGCATCACTGTAATTTCTAAGTAGGAGGCAAGGAACACAAAACTCCAAAATAACAATACTAAAGGGCACGCCTGTTCTCAAAAAAGTAGAAACCTTCCATCTGATGGTGATAAAGTGCAGGTAGTTGAGGTCAGCATGAAAGTAAGAATGTAATAAGAGGTTGTAGCTGGGGAAATTGATGAGAAAAACGCTCATCTCACAGATACACAATAAGTTTCCTTTTATTAGTTTGCTCAGTGAACATCTGTATTGAAGCAAGGTATCACCTTTAACAAGTGGATAGCTATCCGTGTACATAATGCCACTTACAGTACCTTATCCAGGGGTATTGCTACTACTGTATGATGTAAAGTCATAAATTCACAAATTCATATAAACAGCTTTAACAAAATTGCTCTGCTTTCTAAAACCCATATTGACAGTAAATAGTGGAAATAATATTTTTCGTTCATTCACAATGACTTTTCCATTCTACGTAAAAGTCAAAGAGCATAAACCAGTAATGCATAACCAATTTTAAACAACATAACAAAATTCAAAAGAGCAGATTATAAAACATTATTAGCTTTGTCATGTTTAAAAAGAGTAACGCTTGGCATTGGAAAAGCATTCATTCCGACCTTACCTCGTAGAGCAAACCTTCAGAAAGCTCAAATCACATAGCAAAAAGCAATAATAATGTATACCAATAAGCAATCCCTTGCCACAGTGTTCATAAAAGAGTAACATTTGTCTGTCTAAGCTTCATCAATTATAATTTCAATATTTATCTAGCAATATTTTAAGAGACCCTTGAGTCTATAATAGGTCTTATTAAAAAAGAGCATACACAATTTTTGCGCATGATCCAATATACAATAATAATAACGTAGAGAAAAATGAATACTGGAATGAATGTATAATTGACTGGCAACAGAGAAACTAGAGGAAATTAGGAAAGGAAAGTTACATGAAACTGATTTTGAGTGTATGAGTCAATACACATGGAGGAAAATGGTGAGGAATTTGGTGTGAAATTTCAGCACTGAAAAAAAGCCTCCCATTGATTCCATTGCTAGCAGAAATAGGAACTCATTGAAATCAAAGGGAGGCTTTTTTCAGCGCTGAAATTCCACACCAAATTCCTTACCATTTTCCTCCGTGTGAATGGACCCTAAGGATGAGTGAGGTCCATGCTATTCATTCATTTGCAGGTGGTGTGAATAACACATGACAGGCAGATGCCAACTGTTTTTCTTTTTTTTACTGATCCATAGACTTTCATTGATGTGATTCATTTGTGAAAAGAAAAAAAAACGGCTCCTGTTGTATTCTTCAGACTTATGGTACATCTGAATAAATACTTTTAAATGAATGGGTACATATGATATTCACGAAAAATGTAGACCTCATTTCCGTAAACAATGTGTCACCAATACTCTTGCCAGTTCCCATCATACAAACCTATCTTCAGTCTTCTGGCATGAAGTGTCACTTCCCCCGCTTCTGGCCACACCTCCTACTTTCTAAATAACAGAATTAATGCCCTACAGAATCAGTAAAGACGGAGGAGCCATCTCACAGGAATGTAAGTATACTGTATAATGGCATCAGGGGTTGGGCTGAGTGGGTAGGGAAGGGCAGGATAGCTAGGGAGACAGGAAGGGGGTGTATGGGGGGGTGAGAGAGGAGGGGGCGTAAGGTGAGAGGGGTTAGTGTGGAAGTTACATAACAGGAAGTTGAAGCATGTAAACAAGTGCAGGAGATACTACAAGCTCCCAGAGACACCCAGAAATTACTCAAAACATGCTAAAGGTATATGGGTACATTTATTAACCCATTATTAGCTCTAACAGACATTAAAAAACAAACAAAAAAAAAAAAACATTTTTTGCCTGGAAGACCCCTTTAAGAATTCAACAATTTCAATATTAGAAGTATACCAAATTTTAGTAAAAGGTAAGACCTACACCTGGTAGAAGTATGACAATACATTGACGATTCTCTGTTCTACACATACTGTAGGTTTGTATAAAAATGTACTGGTTGTAGTTTTGGATAGTAAAAAGCATCATTAACTTCTACAATGTTGTTATGCACGACTGCCACCACATATAAGGCCTCCTGTGAATGTAAATGTTGCTCTGAGAGACATTTATATTTTTTAGAATATGACACTGATAATGAATACTTGTATGCAGGCACAACCAATAAGGATCAGCCACAAATGATGAAAACAGATCTTTACTGCATGTGGCTGACTAATCCATGTTCAATATACAACTTCAAGGATGATGTCTAACTTCCTTATATACCATAGCAGAACAAATAATGATGTAAAGCACAAACATGCAAAACAACATCCACAAGGTCAAATTAATATTTTAACAAGTACTTCACATAGAAATGTTGAAAATCCATATTTTGCAAAGAATAGAATATCAATGTAAGGAAACGGCATGATATACAGTATAATATATAATCGCTACTGTGCAATGAATTGCACATTTTACTATATATATATATATATATATATATATATATATATATATATATATATATATATATATGTGTGTGTGTGTGTGTGTATTGCACCAGTAGACTTGATAATAAACCAATAGAGATCAAAAATTGGCCAGCACAACAAAAAAATAATCAAAAATTAAGCTACTTTATTGTGTGTTCAAAAAGCGATAAAAAAAATCAGTGCAATCATAGTCAAGGATCCATTTGGGATCGAAAACGCGTTAGTTTGTTAGACCTTTGGTGTTTGCACTGACATGTTATGCTGAATTTTAATAACTTTTTACATGCACAATGCACAGACTCTCTTTAACTGCAAGTTTTCTATTGGACCAGTTCAGGACAAAAGTCTATCAAAAAAATCTAACAAAAAATACAGTGCCATGTTTTACTGATTTGCCATCCATCTGATGTAAAGGCAATCACATTTTCTTTACATTACCAGTTAAAACGTTGTCAGGAAGAATTTTTTTTAATCAAAGGCACTGTTTTTTATTAAGAAAAATTATCCAAAAGCATTCATTCGGCACTAACTGTACAATTTTTCAGCAGGTATAAACAGAAAGTTGGGAAAGCTGTGGTGATGAGAAGCACAACGGTGCAATCACACTGCGACCTTTAAAAGCATCAATCCCATTTACAGAAACAATAAAGTAAAAGCACTGAGCCTTGTAATATCTGCTCTGCCATTTTTAAAGTTTGTTTCTCCATTTAAGGTATGTGTGATAACCTTTCCAATCCAGCCTTGTTCTACAGCCTGTGCAAGGAACACATTTTGTTCGAAAACAATAAGCCCAGTAACAAAAACGCCAAATGCATTAGAACTAAATAGTTAAAAGATATGCCCAAATACTAGGTAGAAATCGAAGAGAAAATAATAGAGCCCAGACCTCTTTATAGTACTCTCTGGGTTCTATGGCACTCTCAGTATCTGCTCACATCACATACATCTGCATCAAAAAGGATAACTGGTGAATGCAAAGAATGCTTGAATCCTGCTTGTCGAGTGCATTTGTGCATTCATTTTCCCACTGGCTGCAGGAAGTGGATGCCGAACGTACTGCGCATGCCCGCGGCCATAGTGCCGACACTGCAAGATTGCCGAACAGAGCGTACTGCGCAGGCGTCCAACGTCAAGCCGAAGAAGGAAGGGGAGGATGCAGAAGAAGACAGAGGCAGCACTAGAGTCGGTTTTCGAGCAGCAATGGGGACGCCCCCATCGCATCTCCTGCGATGGGGGACTCCCCCATCGCTGCGAGATAAGTAATTAGCATACCGGTACAAACCGGTATTTCGAACGAACGGCGCAGCGGAGATCACTTCCAAAGATAGGAGACGAATAGCCTTTCTAAAGGCTATTCTGACGTGTTACCTAGAAAAAAAAGTTTTTTAATGGTAGAATCCCTTTAACAAGTACTTAATCATTACTGCAACTGAAGATATTCCATAAATGTTTGATAGATATAGGTCCCATCTCTGCGAGCTGCAAGTATCGTCTGCATGTTTTTGGCGTCGATGTTCCGCCTATATTCAGCAAATTGCTGCCGTCGATAAGTTGCCTGCTCCAGCGTTTTGGCAGCTCTTAAGTTGTGCTGCTGCTGAACATGTTCCTAACACTGTGCCTGTGCCTGTGCTTGCTGGGACCCCATATAATGAGCATGTTGTTCGCGTTGATGATCCGCCTGCTCCAGTGTTTCGGCAGCTGTCAAGCTGGCCTGCCACTGAACTCGTTCCTCGTGCTGTGCCCGTGATTGTTCCGGCATCTCACCAGCTCGCTGGGACCCCATATAATGAGCGTGCTGTTGGCGTTGATGATCCCCCTCAGCTCCGCTTGAGGAGAACTCTGTTGACTTCTGGCTACCTTCATAGCTCTCATTTTTTTAGAATTGTTTGATAAATTAGATTTTCTTTTTCCCGGCATGTTTAAAATTAGCAAACTGCCAATTTGGATTAAAGATGTTTTCCCATTCAGTGTGTCAGCACTGCCTGGAGCAGATCAAATAATACGCAAATGCATGTACAGAATGGACTGAGGGTTAGCTGAGTGTTTACATAGAGAGATAACAGACCTGGTTTTATCAGCAATCTCCATTTAACTGAGATAAACTGCTTCCAAGAGCAGTTTAATATAGTATGTGAACATAAATTCATAACAGTCGTGAAGCCATGTCATTTACCGGGATAAAAAGCCTATGGGTTAATCGAGGTTACAAACTATCTAATTGGAAAATTTCATTCAAATCTGTTCAAAATGCCGTTTTTGCGTGATTGAGTAACAAACACACAAACTTTCACATTTATAATATTAGTAGGAAGGATAGGAGGATGTTCCATGGATATGCCTTTAATTTATTTCTTGGGAAAAAGCGCTTTGAAAATTGCATGTAGTTGTTGAGTAAAAAAAAAAAAAAAAAAACAACACTTGGCAAACTCATCACTCATCATGTTGTTTCTGTCAGTTTAATGAATGCAGCAGGAACGTTCCTGGTGGATACGATAAACCAGTGGGGAAAAGGGATGTCACTGAGTGGCATCGCTTCCATATAGGTTAGCTACCCATGTTTAAAAAAGAGTAGGCATGGTATATTTTTTAACTGGATGCAACTGTATAGAAAAGCACAGCCTCCTGTACTATTTCATTTGACAAGTAAACAAAAACCTTGCCAGATTCCACCTGAATAGAGGCATCTTCAGACCGATTGGTTGATTGGGGATCTGAAAGTAAAAGTCCTGTAAGTAGGTCATCAGTATGAAAATCCATTTGGGGTCAGAAAACCCCTTTAAACCCACTCCATGGCAATTACTGTTGTAGGTAATAAATGCAGATTTCAACTTTATTAAAAGCGGCAGCAAAATGCATTTTATTTTTGTTGCAGCTGCTTCACATCTGAAAAAGTTTTGTGTGGCTTTAGCATTAAGGAGTTTTCTAAGAACCTAAAATATTGAACACAAAGACCCTTTACTCAACTGTACGTTCATGTGACTGCTGGCCAGCTTTTGGTTTCCAAGGTCACATAGATAAAAAGGATATCATCACTCCAGAAAGGAAAATAAAGACTTGTAGGGTCCACTGGAGGGTGCACTGGACACATGGACAGTTTGACAGGTGAATATAGCTTATTTTGTTATTTTATACCATTCCACCAAGGGGTTAAACGCTTCAAATATTCGATGTGTTTAACCCCTTGGTGTTCGGCCGATTACATGTATTCCTATGCCGGCGAGGTATTCGATCAAATACTACTCGCTCAACACTACTAGAGACCGACGAGTGCTGGCCAGGGAAACAGCACCCAACCGATGGCTCACATACACCAAGAGATTCAACAGGCATCCGAGAGTATTGTATCGATCAATACCATCTGTAAGGAAGCATCTGTTGGGTTCTACCAGCTACTGAATATGAATAAAAGTTGTTTTTCTATTCTACCATAGGTATCCAAATACTTATTGGTAGACAGTGTAGATCATAATGATTTTTTCTTTCTTTCTTTTTTAATGTACATAAGCTTCTGTAAGGATCACATGTGCATTTGTCATGGGTTACAACTCAAAATGGAAAAAAAAGTTTTTACAGTCGTCTACTTCACATTACTTCAAATGAGAATTAAGTGACTTAATCTTACGTGTCTTCTTGACTAAGCAAATCTGATATGCTCCATATATTATCACGAAAGGACATAAGAAATATCCATTTAACCCTGTTTCTGAATATTTCTCATGGAAATACTGTATAAAACTAATTGCTTTCATTTTTTAAATGATCTTATAAAATGAGTTATTCTATGTGTCTACAGCCTATTTTGGAATTTTCTAAATTGTTAGCACTGAGCAGTTATATCACTGCAATATATATCATAAAACATCCCTATGGCTTGGCACGCTTATCAGTTTTAAGACTAAATCATAGAGGTCAGCACAAATCTGCAACAGCTCTTTGAAGCTCCAAATTAACAGAAACAGAAGCCTGGTCACAAAGCATGAGCTGATTTTGCCATTTCCAATGAGATAGACAGAAAGCGCTGTACTTGAGGTTAATTAGCATGTTGCGTTTGGAACGCTTCACTGAACTGGTTACAAGATGCAACTATTTCAGCAGTCAACCAACATAAATCATCTTAGAAATAATATATCATTGCTTTAAAAAACATATTGTCAATACTTCATCTATTAGGAAAAGGAGCTGTCCACCACACATAGATATCTCCACATCTATTTAACGCAACATATGTGAAGATGATGGAGGTGGAAACCTGCTACTATGTTTACACTTTTCTTATGTAGCCATGTCCTCTCAGTAGTACATGCTGGGTGTGAGGTCTGTGTGTTCAAAATGCCACTGTCTTTTCTAGCTCTCATCCATGTATCAGGTCAGCTTAGGTGCTTTACTCCTCCCCACTTCTACAGCCCATGAAGGATCTCTGCTCTCTTGTGCTGAGAGATACTGATAGTATAGGTTTTCACCATCTATCTTCTTTCATGTGATTCTCTCCCTATACTTTCAGATTGTGTGCTTTCCTCCATATCTTCAGCCTGCGAGATCTGCCCTCCCTGAAGACTTGGGTGCTTTCTTCGCTCTGCCATGTATAGATGTAGCAGTCTTTAACTTGCTGCTGATAACTTGTTGCAGTGAGATGGAAGTAAAGAGATGTCTTAAAACCCAATGAAAAACCTAATTAGAAGTTTATTGCAAGTGTTTACCTAACGTAGCCATTATGTTCAGGACTACTTCAATACAACGTCTTCCCCTTCCCTGCTGCTATCTATATCCATGAGAAAAGAGAAGAGGAAGCTGCAGAATTCATTGTTCACAGCTGTGGCTATGGCTTTACAAAAAATAATGGAACTCTACTGCATACAGAGTAGTAATAACTATCCCTAGAAAACTTTACACCCCTAATATACCCTTTATAGCTAAACCACTCCTCCATGAATTGATAAAACTGTGTCAGGGTGCTCGAGCTTTCCTTAAACCATACACTTCTAAACAGCTTTTTAAGACCGCCTGTACATTATGCTCCAGGTGCAAACTGGACAGGAAGAATTATGTAAAGTTCATTGACTCTCTTTACTTGTAAATGTAACTGACAGCTAACACCCTGCTCCATAATCTCCAGTCGGAACACAGCTCCGATCGGGGGTTTTAACCCCTTTGATGCCGTGGTCAAAAATGAGCACGGCATCCAAGGGGTTCAGCCATGCTACATGTTCCCCTCTGCATCCCCAATCTTACCGCATCTTCTGCAGCCTGGGGTCTGGCCAGTGACCCCGGGCTGCTAGTAGTCCCCAGTACCTGGTTGATCCTGTCCATAAGTGAGGAAGTCAACCTATGCTCATTTCTAGTTATTATTATTTTCCTTTAGAAGCACTTTGAGGATGAAACTTGTTTTGATATCAACTGCCTAATACTGTATATGGCCCATAACATGTTTATATGGTCTATATCATACACATTATTTTCATAAGGAAACAGATAACCATTTGCTACACCATCAAACCTACAGAGATCTTAGAGATTTTATATTGGTTTAGATTGATAATTTAAAGGATTAGAACTGCAATGTAAATCTGCTTTCCCTTATGTGGATTCTCAATCCTTCACCAAGCAGCCTGCCTGATCAGTCCGTATACTGGAGATTTCCCATATGTTCTGCTGCTGTAAGGGACGTAAGGGAATATATTTTTGTAACCCAATTTTGTTAGCATATGTAAGTCTCTTTAACAAGTCATGCATTAGTGATCAGAAATCTATTTACTGTCTGTTTCAAAAATCACCAAAACTTAACAAATATCTAGTGACAAGTACCATAATATTACGTTTCGTTGTTTGCAGTACTTCATTATTTCCCTTTCTTATTAAGCTAATATTCACCAATTAACTTTACTCCTTTCAGATACATTGTGATAAATCCATGCCCAGAAGGGCCATTTTCACAGGAAAGAAGTGGTGTGGGTTATTCACCGCAATTAGTTTAATTGCCGATAATATGTTTATTGAGATGATGACTCTTTTATTATTGATGACATTTTTCTCTTTCAAGCTAGCAAAGCTTCAAAGACATAGTGTAGTATCTCGTGTTTTGATATTAGCAATTATTCTATTATTCCACTCATGGTAATTTCTTTCAAAAATGATATTACGCAATTAAAATCGCCATGCTTATTTTATTTATTTTTTTTACTAATAATGAAAAACGAATTCCTTCTTTCTACACTGTTTTCTAGGCAAAGCAGACAAAATGATACACTTGATCTATATAAGAACAGTTTTCTGTTTCTCCTTAAATAGAACTGTACCAGTCTTCATGTTTTGGGACAGATTTAGGTCCCATCATGCAAATAAAGGCTGACAGCAGCAAGACCAAACTTATTGCTAAATTGCCCATTGGTCCTTTTGCATGTCACCTTTATAATTGCTGCTATTCCAGAAAATGGAACAGACTTGTAGTGCTCCCTATCAGCACAACCATTAGTTTGTTTCCATGCTCATAGATATTGCTAGGAAAGACATGTATTCCCCATCTTATCTCACAAAAGGATGCAAAGATTGTGTGTAGCTGTTTTTCTGATATCATCTGTGTTGACCTATTATAAAGTTCATTTTTAAAGGGATACTGGTTACTTTTTTTAACTCATTACATTGTCTGAGGCTCCTAAACCGACTGCTTCACCCCAAGTGTGAGAAGGAGCGCTATCGGAAGTCCTTCATCCCAACCGCGGTCAGGCTGTACAACCAACAGCGGGATAAGCGTAGATCACTCCATACGGAGAACTGAAAGATCTTAAGTTTTGATATTCCCCTACTATCTATACTTTTATCTTTTTATCTGTATCTACTGTCACTGTTATGCCTCTACCGTGGAGGTTTTGTATTTTGTATTCTGTATTATTATTGTATTATCCATGCTGCTGTAACACACTGAATTTCCCGAGAGTGTGACTATTAAAGGATTATCATATCTTATCTTAAATAGTAATGGATGTCTTTTCTTATCCTGCCTTCACATTGTTCAATAAGTCACATGATCACAGTGCGACCTCTTTTCTAGCATGGGTTGCTAAGGCTGCTTAGGAGCTTACATGTTACCTCAAAGTCTGTCCCTCCTGACCTACTCTAGCTCTTCTGAACAAATGCCTCCTTTGCCTCACACATAACCTGCTCCATATATCCCTTCTCCCTCACATACTGTCACATACATAGTTGCTTAGGCCCAGTTCACATCTACGTTTAGGTTTGCGGGACCCCCTGAACAGAAACCTAATCTGCATAAAAAAGTGGTTACTTTAGGAAACCAGTGGACTCCATAGACTATAATGGAGTCCATGTGGTTTCCACATGAAAAATGCAGAGAGAAAAGTGCATACGGAGAAGGGAAGGGAATACCCAGAATGCAGATCTGAACCGGGCCTCACACAGGAAAGTCCATACCACAGCCGGAAGCGACTCAGCTATAAACAATGTCACATATGTGTCCTTCTTTACCTTTTCATTAACTCAGCATATGCCAGGATGAGTGGTGTGAGATGGTCCATCTGTTAAAAAAAGATTTTGCAATAATATGTCACATTTTATTTAAAAGAAATTGAAGTCCTTCTCAGCAACATTCCAGGATCTGAGACATAGGTTGAGTGGGTCACTGCTGTGTTCCAGAAACTTTATGACCATCAATCACAGTAGACAGTACACAGCACACTTATTATGATGGGAATGCCCTTGGTACAGTTTAATTCGTTTTAACAACCAACAATATTATAAATTGCACAGACATTTTACATAATTATTTAAGTATTGTTTTCTCAAGTGATATTTTTATGTGAAATAATGGGGCATCTTCACAAAATTGGAAGAAAATTAATCCAGTGAAGTCTGCCCTCCATGAACAAGGAAGCACAACTTTGTACAAACTTACTCATTAAGAAACTGTCATGTGTGAACACCCCCAAAAATATAATCGTCAAACAAAATATTTAAAATTCGCCCCTTCCATTGCTCTCCCACACTATCAGTCATTCTGAATCCATGTCTAATAGAAGTCTGAAAAAGCTAAGACTATAATTTGTTAATTTAGCATTAATTGAAATATGATTTACAAGCCAGACAAGAGAAGAATGCAAGTGATATCAAAATGCAATTTTGAGACATTTACTTCATAAAGGTTTTTTTTATAAGATTGATAAAATGAATAATTGAAAATGCATTAATTGAAAAACGATTCACAGAAGTGCAGAGGGAAAAATACAAATTATAAGCAAATGTAAATATTGGATGATTTATGTCTACGGTCCCAATTTCTGGCATCTTCATAGAACATGCCTGTCATAATTATTTTACTTTTAGTCCAATCCATTTGCAGGACTACCTGATGCCTTTTATTATTGTATAATTTAACAATTTTTTAGAAAAGCCTTTGCTAGTATTTCTTAAATGAGAAAAAGAAGGCAGAAGTCATGTGCTCACCTTAAGTAGCTGTGTAATGACACTACAGCTTATGTACATTACCAGCTTATAATGACTGGAAATGTGACCAACTTGATGAGGGGTCATCCAAAGCAAGTCAGAAATCCCATAGGTTAATGTAAAAAAGATAAAAAGAAATTTAGGCTTGGAACTAACTCTTTAAAGAGGACCTTTCATCACTTGGGGCACATGCGGTTTTATTTACCGCTAGAAACCAGACAGTGTGCTGAATTCAGTGCACTGTCAGCTTTCACGACCTGTGCCCCAGGTGAAGAGCTATCAGTGCTGGTACCATAGCTCTTCACGGTCAGAAGGGTGTTCTTGACAGTCAGGAACACCTTTCCTCACAGCAGCGCCTATCGCGCTGTACTGTTAGAGTGGTGAGGAATGCCCCCCCCCCAGTACTCATCTATGGACAAGTGCTGTGAGGAGGGGAGGGAGACGCACTGTCGGCTTTCTAGCAGTATATAAAACCACATGTGCCACAAGTGATGAAAGGTCCTCTCTAAGTAAAGACTTCAACTTGTTTTACTATATAAAAAAAAAAAAAACATTTTTCTTCAAACAACCCAGATTTCTTGACCTAAAGGGTAGATGCTTAGGTTAAGTTCACATGTGTGCTGGAGTCTCTATTGGAAACTCCACTGCAGAAACTACTAAAAATCAGTAGTGCAATTACAAGAATGGGGCTGTGTGTGCAGGACCATAGATTTCAGTCCATCAGTCCCACAGAAGTGAATGGGGTGGTGGTCCCCACCAATCAGACACCTATGCTATGTGCACAGGGAATAACTGTTAGCAGTGGGAAAACCTATAAAGTCTTCAAGCTCTGTGAATGAGACTAATGCTTTATCTGCAATGTAGCTTAACCTCTTCAAGACCGACCCTAAAAGTACCTAGATGACCAGGCCTCATTTTTCTAATCTGACATGTGTCACTTTAGGTGGTAATAACTTTGAGATGCATTAACTTATCATGGTGATTCTGAGATTGTTTTTTCGCAACACCTTGTACTTTGTGTCAGTGGTACATTTTAGTCAATATGTTTTGTCTTTAATTATGAAAAAATTGGAAATTTGGTGAAAATTTTGAAAAAAATGCAATTTTCAAACTTTGAGATTGCATACCTTTCATGTAGAATGTCATACTACCCAAATTACTTCATATATTTAATTTACCATATCTCTGCTTTATATTGGCATCAAACTTTAATTGCCCTTTCATTTTTTTCAGATGTTATAAGGCTTAAAAGTCAAGCAGTAATTATCCAAATTTTTAAGAATATTTTCAACACACATTTTTCAAGGGACCAGTTCAGTTCTGAAGGGGTCTTGAAAGGCCTCTCTAATAGAAACCCCCATAAATCACCCCATTCTAAAAACTTCACTCCTGGAAGAATTCAAAACTGCATTTAGGAAGTTTCTTAACCCTTTCAGCATTTCACAGCAATTAAAACAAAATGGAGGTCAAATTTACAATTTCAATTTTTTTTCACTAATATATTCATTTCGCCCTAGAACTTACACATTCACAATGGGTTAAAGGAGAAAACGCATTCTAAATTCTATTAAGCAATTTCCCCCAAGCATAAAACTATCCCATGTGAGAATGTTAAATGATGTATGGCCACACTGTAGGGTCCAGAACAGAAGGAGCGCTATTGGGATTTTGGAGGGCAGATTTTGCTGGAATCTGTTTCAGGCACCATGTCGCATTTGCAGAGCCCCTGAAGTGCCATAACAGTGGAAACCCTCCCAAAATGACCCCATTTTGAAAACTAGACCCCTCAAGGAATGTATCCAGGGGTATAGTGAGCACTTTGACCCTACAAGTGTTTCACAGATTTTTTTTACCATTGAGACATGAAAATTTTAAAAAAATTTTCTACTATTATGTCACTTTAGCCCCCAATTTTTCATCTTCAAAAGGGGTTAAAGGAGAAATTGCAACCCACATATTGCTACACACTTTCTATTGAATGCAATAATACCCCATATGTTCTGGTATACAGATATACGGACACATGGCAGCGCCCAGAACGGAAAGAGCGCTAATTGGGTTTTGGAGGCCAGCTTTTGCTGCAATCATTATCAAGCATTATGTCCCATTTAAGAGCCCTCTAGGTGTCGAAACAGTAGAAACCTCCAAATTGTGACCCCATTTTGGAAACTAGACCCCTTGACGTATTTATTGAGGGTTATAGTGAGTATTTTGACCCCATAGGTTTTGAAAAAATTTGCATCAAACAAAAGTTTTGCATATTTTTTTACACAAAAGTGTCATTTTAAAGGCAGCTTTTTTCCCCATAACACAGCAAAATAAAGAAAAACACCCCAAAATAGATGACCCCATTTCTCCTGTGTTCAAAAATGTACACTTTGTGGCCTTAATCCTATGTACGGATGCACAGTAGGGTCCAAAATGAAGGGAGCACCAACTGCGTTTCAAGACACAATTTTTGCTTCAAAATGTTTCAGGCCCGTTGCACATTCAAACAAGATTTGCGTTACCAAAATAATTTAAAACCCCCATAAATGACACCATTTTATAAACTAGACCCCTTAAGGTATTCATTGAGGGGTATAGTGATCATTTTGACCCTATAGCCATTTCACAGATTTTACTAACCTTGGGATGTGTAGGTTAAAAGTTACTAAAATGTCCCTTTATCTCCAAAGTTTTCATTTTCACAAGGGGTTAAAGGAGAAAAAGCCCCCCACAGTTTGTTAAACAATTTCTCATGAATACGGCAATACCCCCTATGTGGCCATAATCTGCTGTATGGGGACACGGCGGGGCTCATAATGGAAAAAGCGCTATTTGGCTTTTGGAGGGCAGATTTTGCTGGAATAGTTTTCTCGTGCCCAATGAGTTGCACCCACTTTGTGTCATCAGAGACCTGCACTCCTAAAACTATTAAGGGGGCATCCCAGGTAGAAAGAAGTTATATATGTGGGTGTACATTGCTGCTTGGGCACACAGCAGGGCTCAGAAGGGAAGGAGCAGTGGGCTTTTTAGCTTTTGGTGTACAGATTTGGAGGGGTTTCCTGACGCCATGTTGTTTTTGCAGAGCCTTGGAGGTGACAGTAATTTGGAATTACACAACAAGTGACCCCATTTTGTAGGGGAAATTTTAGAGTCTCTACAAATGTGACATGGTGTCCAAAAACCAACAATCTAAATCAGCTGTCCAAAAGCACATATCGCTCCTTCCCTTCTGCGCCCTGCTGTGTACCCAAGCGGCAGTTTATGCCCACATGTATGACACTGGTGTACCCCGAATAACGTACTTAATGCCATATGTGGGTAGAAATGGCTGTTTGGGCACAGCCGACACAGAAGGAAAGGAGCGCTATATTGGTTTTTGGATAGCAGATTGAGATGTTTGGTATCTGGTTGCCCATGTCAGGTTTGTAGAGCCTATAAAGTACCAGTAAAGTGGAATCCCTTAGAGAATCACCCCGTTTTAAAAACTGCACCCCTCAAAGAACTTATTAGGGGGTGTATCGGGCAATAGTATCCTAAACGTGATTGCACAGCGGATGGTGAATAGTAGATATGTAAGCTGTGCGGACTACATTGGGAACACCAAATTACCTACTATATCCCCAGTAGCTACTATGTTTGAGGGGAGGTCACTCTGGGGTGCAGTTCTGGTTTATTTTCCCTCGTAATCTCTAAATCTGGTTTGTACCCCAGTATCCGCTCGCACAGCTTATACATTCCCTTCCTGCCATAGCCAGTTGTGTTCTTATGATTTGGTGATTTTGGTTTTTTTTGTCTTCACATTGTACAAGCTATAATTTATTTTTTATTTTTCTGGTGATGTGGCCGCAAGAGGGCTTGATGTTTGCGGTATGAGATGTATTTTGTTATAACATTTTGGGGTGTTTTTAACATATTGACTAACTTTTATTAACTCTTTCTTGTTGAATTAAAAAAATCCCTATCATTTCTGGTATTGTGTTTTGCCTTTAAATTTCTTTTCTGCAAGGCGTATAGCATAAGTAACATGTGACCTTTATTCTGTGGGTCGGTACGATTACGGCGATACCTCATTTATATTCTTTTTTTATGTGTTACTAGTTTTGCAGAACAAAAAATCCATTTGGGGACGTAAATCAATTACTTTTGCATCACCAACTTCTGAGAGGTATAACATTTTTAGTTTTCGGTTGACAGAATTGGTTTATGGCTTATTTTTTGCGGGACAACCTGTGCTTTGTATTAGTGCTGTTTTGGGGTACATGTGACTTTTTCATCACTTTTTATAGCATATTTTGTAAAGTGAGATGGCGAAAAAACATTACTTTTCCGGGGTTTTTTTGCGTTTTTTTTTCCGGTATTAGGTTAAATATTGTTTCAGTTTTATTGTACAGGTTGTGACGGACGTGTTGATACCAAATATGTATTGTTTTTATTAATATTTTGTTTTTGTTTTTTTATATCATTAATTTTATATAAGAAAAGGGAATTTGGGGGGTTTTATAACTATATAAAAAAAATTTACACTTTATTTTTTAACTTTTTATTTACATTTTTTATTTGTCCTATAAGGACACTAGAACCAGCGATCAGAGGGGATCGCTGGCTCTATGCTATAGACTGCAATACAGTGTATTGCAGTCTATGGAGGAAGCCAGCCGATACAGACGTATCGGCTGGCTTCCTCAATAGTCGGCAGGATCAACCAGGTACTGGGGGCTCTTAGCAGCCTGGGGTGACTGGTCAGACCTCAGGCTGCAGAAGGTAAGAGCACCCCCCAATCTCAATCTAACCTTTTCTAAGCCCCTTGGATACGGCGGTGATGTTTCACCGCCGGCATCTAAGGGGTTAAAACCTCTGTTCGGAAACCAGCTCCGAGCGGAGTATATACAGCACAGTGTTAGCTATAACATATAGCTAACACTTGCTTCCGATGCCGCCCGCAGGATCATCTAACCTGCGGGCGGCATCGCATGTCAGGGAAAGTTTGTTACTGCAACAAACTTTCCCTGACATGGCCACTACATGATCGGGACCTGAATCTATCAGGTCCTGATCATGTCTCCGTGGACCCCAGCAGCTATTAGCGCTGGATCCACGGAGCTCCCGACCCTCGGGGAGACCCGATCCCCATTTTAAAAGGGGCCGTTAATTAACGTCGGCGCGGCACAGAGCCCAAGCCGTGCCGACGTTAATCTACAGGGGCTGGTCGGGAAGCGGTTAAAGGTGTTGGCATTGTTTTTAAACTCCACCGCCCACCTCTTCCACTTAGAATTACTGTCATTCTGTCAGTCTCTTCATGATAAAGTTTCTGTAAAAGCATACTTAAAGATTGCAGACTATTGGGAATGTTTTAGAAATAACATGATACAGTTACAATGTATTGTATGTACTTAGGGCCCCTTCACATGGAGTTTACGCTCCGTGTATTCTGTATACGCTCCGTTCATTTTGTTCATTTTACACGTGTAAAATATACAGAATACACGGAGCGTAAACTCCGTGTGAAGGGGCCCTTAGATTGACCAATTCATGGAAAGAAATGTATAGTTTATTGTATTAGAGTACCAACAGTTTAACAATGGCATTAGATAACAAACATGAATGTTATTCCAAAAAGAATATCATAAACATTATAGTGTTATTATTGCAAATATTAAGAAATATTATTTAAAAAAAATAAATCAATATTAAAATTAGCTACAAAATAATAGTTGTAAAATCAAGGAACATTTTTTTGACTCTCTCACTGCAAATGTAAAGTGAATATGGTGAAATATTTTTTCAAAGTGATAAAACTATAAAACTAGCTTTCACACTAGTTACAAAATACAAATGGACAAATCTGGCATAGTACTTACATTTACTATTTTCACCATTACCCTCCGCTGTCGTGCTGGTCCCTTAGAGTGTTGTTTGTTTATTTTAATTGCAATTGTTTAAATTTGGTTGATTTTCTAATAACAAAAAAAACACATTAAAAATACCTAAAATAATTAAGTTGGTCTCTATTCAACCCATGCAACCATTTTACATGTTGATCACAGACATATATTTCGTAAAGCTGCCCACACACTTTACATAACTGTCAGCTAAACATTCAGCCAAGCCAAGTTTGCATGTGTACATGGGTTGGGGAGATATTCCTCCTGATCCTATACACATATACAAGCTTGGCTGAGCATCCTGGTGATCTAAATAGGCAGCGGGAAACAAACCACCTTATCTCTTATGATAACAGAGGTGTCTTAAAGTAGTTGTCCACTATATTTTAGTGGTGCCCCAGGGATTTTCCGGCACTCCAATCAGCAGTCTTAGGAAAAGGACAAAGGATGTCGCTGGCAGACATCACAGATGACATCCTGTTTTTTGTTTTGTTTTTATGTAGATTGTGAGCCCCATTTAGAGCTCACAATATACATTTTTCCCTATCAGTATGTCTTTGGAGTATAGGAGGAAGCCCACACAAACACGGGGAGTACATACAAACTCCTTGCATATGTTGTCCTTGGCAGAATTCGAACCCAGGATGCTAGTGCTGCAAGGGTGCAGTGCTAAACACTGAGCCACCATATTGCCCCTATCCCAGTTCTTTTGGCCTGAGTAGTCACGTGGTGTGGTGTGTTTTTCTGGTTCTACTACTACAGTAAGAGCAGAACTGTTTCTATAGCTTCCAGTGCCCGGAGGCAGCCATATCAAGGCTCCTTTCTCAGAGAATTCACCGATATGAGACTGGTGAAAATCTCTGTTGCGCCGGCAAAACTTTTTAAAGTCCTGACGTGATTGACATGTATATATGTCCAAAAATATATATATGAGCAAATATATATAATGCTGCCTAGAATAGAAAATCAGATCTTAAACATACTGACTGATAAGCAACTTACTCTCATTATTATACAAGCATATTAAATAGTCTATTTTTGAATAAATACATTCTGCATACAACTGAATATAGAGTCATTTGTCAAAAACGGCAGCTTTGTTATAAGCTTGATCAGTGAGACATGAGTGAATTCACAAAACATAATTATTAATTTACAAATGAATCTGAATTCTTATTTCAGTCAATACTTTTATTTGGCTCTGTAGGCTGCTTTTGATTTCGCTGTCTTCTGTGATTTGGAGTGTGGCAGCAGGCATAGTAACTGCAGTTTTAATTTGGTAATAAAGTATCATAAATAATAAAAGTATAAAGAATTTATACAGCTTTCCACATGAAAAGCTGCAACAAAAAACCATTAACACAAGACTCCAGTAATTGCACTCGACTATGTTATTAGAACTAATTGCGTTTAGCATTAGTTGAAAGAGCAAAAGCGTTAAGAAGTCTTAAAGCTGACCATTAAGTATAAATCAGTAAACTGATGAAACAGATACTTTACAACTCGGGCCAAGAGGTAAATACAGTATATGTGTAGACAGAAAAATTAGCATAGTCGAGAAACCGTTTCATTATTCATCCCTTTTCACCACCAGACTTGAAAGTACCATTTGTAGCTTAATTTAATAAACCAACTTCTAAGATGCACTACATTATGCCCGGACCCAACTACCAGACTTTTAATTGAAGAAAAACTTTTCTGGAGTTAAAATGATGTATTTATAAGGCTATATAGTCTATCACTCCCAATACTGCTTAGTATTTAGAACATGTGCAGTCCATGATAAAGGAATTATAGCTGGACCGGTAAATATAAAAAAAAGGAAAAAACCGCTGTGGCCAGGTGTTAGCAAAAAGGCTAGGGAATTATAAAACACAGCACAAGCAGTAGGTTTTCTGTGGTTTTTTTTTTTAATGATTTTTGGTGCATTTTTTGTTAATCCATAATATTTTTTTCATAAAAATAGCTCTAAGCCTTTTTTTAGACGTTTTCTCATAGACTTCTATATGTACACGAAAAAGAAAGACCGTCAAGAAAACGAAACGCTTGCTTACAAAAAAAAAAGACAAGAATTTCATGGCATTTTCCCTAAGCCCCCCAAAATGCAACCCACATATAGTAACCATGTATGAAAATGTTACAATTGTGATAACTCAACATATGCAACCCACATATAGTAACCATGTATGAAAATGTCCAATTGTGATAACATTAGAATATAATACAAGTGCATGGACGGCCCTTTTTCACATGCCATTCTTTAACTGGCTGTTGAATAAAGATCCATCAATTTCAGAGACAAAGAAAGCGCATTTCATTTTTTTTCAACAGCCGTGAAAATCAAGTGAATACATTTTATATAGTGAATTTATTCATGTGAATAAACCCTTAAGCTTTGGAAAATCACTTAAAGAGGACCTTTTACTACCTCCACCGATTCAAGTTCTTAGCTTAGCATATGTTAATAGTCGCTGCTCCATGGAGTCAAGGACGATTGTAATTTTCTCTCTAGCCCTAGTATTCCTGAGCAACAAATGCAGGTAGTTTTAATGCCTGTTGTACTATTTAAACTGCAATGTCAGAAGAGAAGTGTCAGGCAGGGGTGTGATTCAGAGATCAAATCAGAGGCAGCCAGTGTCAGAGCTCAGTATCACCTCCCTCGCCTGTTCCTGCCTGACACCACCCTCTTGACAGTACAGAGATTAACTTGCATGTCAGGTATCAAAACTAACAGCATTTATTGTCGAGCAATGGTGGGGGCTAGCGAAAAAATTCCAACTGTTCCAAAATCAGAGGAGCAGTAGCTATTGATTGATGTATAGAGCTGGAGTTGTTGAAGGTGGTGAAAAGTCCTCTTTAAAGATAAGGCCCCATGTAGCGAGCCGCATCCAAAAAGTGTTGTGCACTCTGTTCCGGATTAGGCCCAATGAATGGACCCAGTCGTGAGTGTCTTCAGGCCGAATCACGAGGCGAAATGGCTTGAAGAATGAGCATCTCGCTTCTTTTTCTGGGAGCCGGAACAAACCAGCTCCTGGATAAAAAAAAAACAGACCAGCTCCCATTGATTTCAATGGGAGCAATCTTTTTGGTTAGGATTTTGAGGTGGATATGGCCTCAAAATCCTGACCAAAAAACCTGGTGTGAACTTACCCCAAAAAAGAATTGGTGAGTGCCGTCTCCCATTTATTCTCTTGCTTTCATAAGTGGATTGCTTTGACTATGTTATCAAGCAGGATAAGCTGAGCAGATTGCTATATAGGTTTGTTAAAAAATGTGAAGCATAACTAGCGACTTATTGCTCATTATGGGATTAGGAGTCCAGTGGGCGGTCCTAAGTGTGCATATGGAAATAAATGTCAAGTACTGATTAGGACTGTCTTGTCCTACAAGTTAGAGTGAAAGCAAAGCTATGAATACATCTACTCAATTTCTAAAGCTCTATACCATGAATTGATATATTTCCTTCTGGAAAACATGATTTTCTCCAAACAAAAAGGAACTTTTATAGCAATATCTTTTTTTTTTTTTTTTGTTCTACTTAGTACTGAGCTTACATAATAATTCTGCCCTCTAGCCAGACAAGGCCCAAATTTCTGAGCAAATACACTGAAAATCCCTAGTGTTATTCACAGGATATATATATATATATATATATATATATATATATATATAAAATTTAGGCAACAGCTTACATTTTCATCACAGAGGCCTAGGCACCTCTCCTAACATATCTGCTATAGTGAAATATTTTATTTCCCACAACAGTTCTTGAGCTTCTTTTATTACATCTCTGCATTGTGCAGTTCCTCTCTTAATCCTCTTAGAAATTTACAAATAAATTGGATGTTACAAGTTGGAGGCGTGCACCTATATACCCTGACACTGCCAGACTAAGCCCCACCCCTTTGATAATCAGAACAGTAAGACTCAGAAGTGAAGTTTTGTTTTTTTATTAATCAGAATAAGCGCACAAACGCAGAGCTATAGAAGACGATGCTGCAGAATTTTATATTTATTTCAGTTTTAGATTTCTTATAAATAAGTTTCATGAAATAGCTAAAAATGCTGAACAACCTGAGTCAGCAGAAAAGACAGAAAAGTCAAATTCTGTAATATTTTCTTTCATACCCCAGTCTGTGTCCATTCTCTGGACTCTATAGTAAGAGATTAATAGGATCATTCTATTTAATGTGATCCTTATTTAAAAGGTTATTTAATACAAGACATATTCATTTAATAGTTTAGTATCCTCCTCACACAGGGAGTTTACCCAAACGGCTCCTCCATAAATACAAATAATAAGTGTATTAGCATATTTTATGTAAATTTCTGTAAAACGGTAAATACCCGCCATAAACTATAACTGGAAGAATAAAAACGTTAACGTGTCAAATAATATTTGAAAGTAAGAATCAAGGTTATAATTGAAAGGCAGGGACAGAAAAAGAAATATGGCACTATCCCAGAATAATACACTATAGTCAATAAAACAGCCGGCTGATGTTTTAAGGAAATAAGACTGCATTAAAATGAAGAGCAGGATTTGAGATGAAATATTCAAGGTAGATGAATTGCTTGTCTGCATTCTCTAGTCTTCACTATCATTGCTTTAGCCATTAATTAGCAACACCAGAAGGTCTATAAAAAAGTACACTTGGCTGAGCTTTTCAGATCACTGGCTCATGCCCTGCATAACAGACAGAGCTGTTTGTGGAATATCTCACCACAGACCAGTTGCATGCCGGCAGGGTACAACACTAAAAACACATTTGGCACCTGGGACATCTGACATCAAATAAACAAGCGCCTAAGCAAGAAGATTGGGAAAACAACCTCTACAATACCAAGATGCCTTCTTGTTCGTGATTCCAGGGACTTTTCTGCTTTACACAACCCTTACAAATGTCCTGCCATGGCAAGTTTACATTAGGATGCCCACAACTGCAGAGTTATTCTTTAACAGATTTTTACAGTCCTATTGTCATTACATACTTATTGATATTAAAGAATTTTATATAATGTTATAATTAGAGATGAGCGAGTACTATTCGAAACGGCAGTTTCAAATAGCACGCACCCATAGCAATGAATGGAGCCGGCCGGCACGCAGACGGGAATGGCGTCCTGCCGCTTAACCCCCTGCGTGCCAGCTGCATTCATTCATTCCTATGGGTGCATGCTGCACTGCCGTTTCGAATAGTACTCGCTCACCTCTAGTTATAATGGTTGCAAGCAATTTGAGGGTAGGTGCTCAGATAGGATTTCACTCCTTCTGTCAATAATCACAGAAAACAGGCATTCCCAAGGTGACACTGAAATTATTAAAAAGGTCTTCATAACCTCGGGCACCTGCGGTTTTAAATACCACTAGAAAGCCGACAGTGCGCTTTCCCATTATGTGCCCCGGTGCAAGAGATATCGCTGCCCTTACCGATATCTCTTCACCGTCAGAATGGCATTCCTGACAGTCTAGCTGGGCTGTGAGGAACGCTCCCCTGAAAGTACTGTCCATAGTCCACAGTACTGTCAGAGGAGGCGTTCCTTGCCACCCAGCATTGACGCTGAATGGTGAGGAATTCCCCCGTCCTCCTGACAGTATTCGTCCATAGACTAGTACTGGGGGGCTTTCCTCACTGCTCAGCGTCATGGCAGGGCAATAAGGAACACCCCCTCAGACAGTATAGAGCTACGGTCAGTACTGTCAGGGGGGAGTTCCTCACAGCCCAGCTAGACTGTCAGAAGCGCCCTTCTGATGATGAAGATATATTGGTAAGGGCACCTATATCTCTTGCATCGGGACAGGGGCGGATCCAGGGCCGGGCGAGCCGGGCAACCGCCCGGGGCCCCGCGCTTAGTGGGGCCCCGCGGCCCGGCCCTAACAAAATGGTCCCGGTCAGCTCGGCATAGTCGTGCAAGTGCCGGGGCCCACAGAGCCTCTGGGGGCCCCCCGGCACTTGCCTGTCACGATTTCAGCTCATCGGCGTCCGTCCGCCGATGAGCTGAATCGTGATTAAAGCAGGAGCTGTGAGCTCAGCTCCTGCTTTAAAGCTCCGGCCTGGCTTGCGTGTGTAGGCACGATGACGTCATCACATCATGCTTACACACGCAAGCCGGGCCGCAGCTAAGCAGGAGTTGAGGTCACAGCTCCTACATCGCGTATGTGACTGGAGTGAGAGAGAGAAGCGTCGGGGGAACGATGGAAGGTGAGTGATGGAAGGTGAGTGTAAGTGTTTGTTTTGTATTAAATATTAAGGTGGAACATAATGAAGGGGGCCCATGAAACTGGGGGGCAAATGAAGGGGAGGGGGGGAACGACATGACACTGGGGAAGATGAAGGGGGTGGGGAGAGAACGGCATGAAACTGGGGACAGAGATGGAGGGGGCCCAAAGAAACTGGGGGGCAAATGAAGGGGAGGGGGGAACAGCATGACACTGGGGCAGATAGAGGGGGGGAGAACAGCATGACACTGGGGCAGATGAAGGGGGGAGAACGGCATGACACTGGGGCAGATGGAGGGGGGGGAGAACAGCATGACACTGGGGCAGATGGAGGGGGGGAGAACAGCATGACACTGGGGCAGATGAAGGGGGGGAGAATGGCATGACACTGGGGCAGATGAAGGGGGGGAGAATGGCATGACACTGGGGCAGATGAAGGGGGGGAGAATGGCATGACATTGGGGCAGATGAAGGGGCGAGAACGGCATGACACTGGGGCAGAGACGGGGGGGACATGAAACTGTGGGCAGATAAAGGGGGAGAATGGCATGAAACTGGGGACAGAGATAGAGGGGGGGACATGAAACTAGGGGTAGATGAAGGGTGTATATGAAAATGGGGAGAGATGGAGGGGGGACATATAATTTACGGGTGACTGTAGGAGGATTATACTGTGTGGAATCACATGAAAAATGAATGAGAATGGGCGGGGTCAACATAAAAGTGGGCGTGGCCTAATTTGCTGCTGCGCGTAGGGCCCCGCCAAAGTCAATTGCCCAGGGCCCCGCAAACCCTGGATCCGCCACTGCATCGGGACACATAACGGAAATTCAGCACACTGTCAGCAGTATATAAAACTGTAGGTGCCTGAGGACATATAAGGTTCTCTTTAAAGCTAAAGCTCCATTTTGCGAAAAAACAGCAAATTTGCTCCAGTTTACATTACCATGAAAGTGAAATAGATTTAATTAATCTCATCCACAGATTGTAAGAAAAAAAAGATATGGAAAAAACATGTTTTCAATAAAATGTGGAATGATAATTTTAGTGGCATAATCACAAGTGTTTTCCCTTTTTAGAAAAAAAATGCAGCAAAATTTCAATGAAAAACCTCAAAACACTACATTTCGCTACATGTGACCTTAGTCTTTTTTTTATAATGTAGATTGTGAGCCCCATATAGGTATAATAATGTAATTTTTTTTCCTATCAGTATGTAGAATGGGAGGAAATCCACGTAGACACCGGGAGAACATACAAACTCCTTGCAGATGTTGTTCCTGGCGGGATTTGAACCCAGGACTGAACCCACTGTAGGAATGGGATTCACTAGAATTCCCATCCACTACACAGCAACTATAAAACGCTGTGCTTTTTTTCTGCCTAAGGGTCAGTGAACACAGATGGTTTTTTTGGTTTAAATTTTTGTACACTGAGTTTTTTAGCGCTAATTTTGACGCTGAATCCGCCTCCAAAAAAAGCCTCCCAATGGAGTTCTATTGGGAGGCTTTTTTTGAAAGCTGATTTGGAGGCGGATTCAGTGTCAAAATCAGCGCCAAAAACTCTGTGTGCACTGACCCTTAAGCTAAGGCCCAATTTTCTGAGTAAATATGGACAGTTTTGACAGCTGCGAAAATGAAGCAGAAAAAATGGTTTGTAATTCTGATCAATCTCATTCACACACTGCAGAGAAAAGAGCTGCAGAAAATCTGCATAAAAAAAAAATGCATGTATTTTTGATAAAAAGCAACATATTAATTCTAGTTGTGGAATTGCAAGTGCTTTCTTTGTATATTTAATAGAGGGTAAAAAATTCAGAGAAAAATGCACAAAAACTCAATGAAAATGTTGCGGAGAAAAATTAAATGTGTTTTTGCCGTTTTTTTTTTTTTTCACATAGCATTTTTTTTAGCTGCTTTTTGCTAAGTGGGGCCTTATTTAAGCCAGGCAGTCTAAAGATGAGCCAAATTTATTACAGAAGCTTATGCTGGATGTTACAGTTAGAGCCTTTGTCTAATTTTATGCCCCGTAATAGTTGGTTTACTTTGAGCCAAAATTTTGGCACACAGTGCATCATGGGGCTATGCCAGGAACCATATTTATCCCCTGTCCGTTAACCCCAAAGACACCCATAGCATTATTAATCCATCATTATAAAATCACTTTTAGTAACCATGTGAGACAATACATATACAATATAGGTTTAATGTAAAGAATTCATATCCAAGTACTATTTGCACATATCTCCTTGGGATTCCAGACACACACTAACATCAGACACAGCTTATTAAATATGCTAGCAAACACTGTAACTAAGAAAATTCATTGAAATTCATTCAATTAGAGTGAATTTAAAAATAAATCTCTACTAAGAGATATCCAAATATGATAGATTACAGGAAAATGTATAATTGAGTGTTTTGGCTGTAGATAACATGCCAAAAATGTATTCTGAATGGAATGCTTCAAATATCTTTTTCCTGTGCCTGGAATAGATAAATTCAGCGGTATTAGGTTATGAAAATATTCAGTTTATCGGGAAAGAAAAAGTAATGGAGAAGAAAGGAACACGGGGCTCACTGTGACACTATTGTAGTCCACTGAATAAGATATATTTCTGCATACATTTTATACTCTTTTCCTTGACATTGTTACTTAGAACTGCATATAATGGTCGGATGCAGGGGTGGTTTCTGTATTCATGTAATTACATTCATCCTAAGAAATACAGACCAATTTAATATTTCACTTTTTATCTTACTAAAACATAATACGGACACACATACCATTTTTATTAAACATTTTTCCAAAGCTGCTCCAGGAGGCTGCCTTTACTTGACGGAATAAGTGTGCATGCTAATGCAATGCATAATGATGCTCAGATAGGTTCACTTGTTGGGGACCCCTCTATAAACCGGGGTGGAGGGCTGCTAATTATCACACCCCTCTATAGGACATAACCTATACTCGTACTATCATTTCAATAGCATTCACAGACAGTGAGAAGGGAGACCATCAAGGTAGTCAAAAAATCACAGAAGAGGTCCTCAAATAAAAAACAAATACAACACAACCTTTATTAAATAAAAAATAAAAATCCTAACTAATAGGAACACGTCAACAAGTCTATAAAACAAGGAATGGAGACCTCCATGCAGCTAGTATACCATTGAAGTAGGGGAATCCCACAGGTTAATATTTTGCCTGGCCTCTTATGCTTGATTCAGTATGCCATCCGTCCGTTTGAATTCAGTTTGAGACTAAAAACGGACTGATGCACATACTGTAAATAAAGGACATATAATAAATGTCCTTATCTCTACTCTGTTTACAATTTTCTACTTTTAATCCCCTTATCTGTCCTCTAGGGGACAGACAGCGTTTTCTATCAGCATAAAAAGGTGTCAGTATACAATCAGTATGTGCATCAGTCCGTTTTTAGTCTCAAACTGAATTCAAACAGATGGATGGCATACTGATGTGTGAACCTAGCCTTAGGGTTGGTTCACACTAGTGCTTGTATTCCGTCCGCAAGGAGTCCACATAAAGACCCCCCCGAATGGAATACCAACGCTAATGCAAGCGCTGTGCAGTTAAGTACACGGAGCCCATAGACTATAATGGGCTCCGTGTGCTTGCCGCGCACTGCCCGCACAATTCATTTGTGCTGACAGTGCGCGACAAGCACATGGAGCCCATTATAGTCTATGGGCTCCATGCGCTTTGCAAGCACATCGCTTGCAATTGCGGTTGCATTCTGTCTGGGGGGGGTCTCCATGCGGACGGAATACAAGCGCTAGTGTGAACCAACCCTTAGCTGTATAGTGTGGAGGTAAATCTTGGTGGCCTCAGCTGATAAGAGTTACTCTCAATCTAGAGGAACCAATTCCCAGTATCAGTATTCCAATATCAATATCCCTCTCAGTTGTTTACAAAATCTTAACCAAACTATGCTGGCTAAGAAAATATATAAACCAGATTTAGGGCAGGTTCACATCTGCATCCCGGCCTCCGTTATGCAGGTTTTTGTTTCCTGTCCGAAACTGGACAGGAGACAGAAATCTGCATTCATTTTTCAAACCCATTCATCTGAATGGGTTTGGAAAGTGTCCGGCCGTGAGCGCCGGTGAGTGTTTTGTGCTTTCCGCGGCAAAACGTTTTTTGGTTTTTTTAACCGTACACAAAGTCGGACATGCAGTACTTTGTGTCCAGTTAAAAAAAAACGGTTTCGCCGCGGAGAGCACAAAACGCTCCCTGGCACTCACGGCCGGACACTGTCTGTCGGGTTTCCATCTTCTGTCTACAGATTGAGATCGGGTGCAGATTTGAACGAGCCCTAACCAAGATCTGCTAGTACACTAGGTTTTTCTACACAGGTAAGGACACAGCTAGACTCAAGATCAATGCATTGGCTCATTAGAATCAGCTGAATTCCCTATACCCTCTCTACACACTGTGATAATAATGCTGTGGGATGAAACAATTAACTCTGTGTGCACTAATGGTTATATAGAGATACATCAGACCTGCATAATTAAGCTGTAAATCCAAAATATCATAATCTCAACACATTTCTCTTGTTGAAAAAGCAAGATCATCAAGAAATATCAAAGAAAATTCCCCGATAAGAGAGTAAAGTGGTAAAAAACACAGTTCCTGAAGCCCTGATAGTGGGCTCCAGTGCTTAGAATAGCCAATGGGTCAAAGTCCTCACTATACCCTGAGATAAAGTATGTAAAGTATGTAGTTTCCAAAATGGGGTCGTATGTGAAGTATGTAGTTTCCAAAATGGGGTCTTTTTTGGGTGGTTTCCACTGTACTGTTAATAGAGATGAGCGAACAGTGAAATATTCGAGATTCCATATTCGTTTCGAGTAGAGCCTCAATATTCGACTACTCAATCGAATCCCATTATAGTCTATGGGAAAAAATGCTCGTTTCAGGAGAAACTACTATTCAATTAAAGGAGGGTCACCAAGTCCACGAATAGCAGGAGGAGAGTGTTTAGGAGGAGCGCTGTGCAGTTAAAGCGCACGGACCCCTATATAGTCTATGGGGTCCATGCGCTTTAACTGCACAGTGCTTGCAGTTGCGCTGATAAAAAGTATGCTCCCTCGTAACCGCAAGCTGCCAGCTCTCCTGACTAGCAAGGACGAGCCTGCTGCAGAACCAGCGTTGATTGGCCGAATGCTGCACACTGGCCAATCAACACTGGTCAATTCATTTCTATGAGAAAAAGTCAGCTCCCTCGTAACAGCAAGCTGCCAGCTCTCCTGACTAGCAAGGACGAGCCTGCTGCAGAACCAGCATTGATTTGCCGAATGTTATACACTGTATAGCATTTGGCCAATCAACGCTGGCTCTGAATCGAATATTTACTGTGAATAGCTAGTAGTATTCGATCGAGTACGAATATTTCGAATACCGTAGTATTCGATCGAATACCTACTTGATCGAATACTACTCGATCATCTAACTGTTATTTTAGGTTCTTTGTATATGCAACATGGCACCCAAACACTATTCCAGCAAAATCTGCCCTTCAAAAGCCAAATAGCACTCAATCTGTTCTGAGCCCTGCCATGTACCAATGCAACAGTTTACAACCACATATTGTGTATTACCGTGTTCAAGAGAAATTGTGTGTCAAACTGTGGTGTGCTCTCTTGTTTAACCCTTTGTGAAAAATAAAGGGGCGTAATTTTTTATTTTCACATCCGAATGTTATTAAAATCTATGAAACAACTGTGGAATCAAAAAGTTCATTATACCCCTTGATAAATTCCTTGAGGTGTGTCATTTCCAATATGGCGGTCACCTTTGGGGAATTTTCATTGTACTGGAACTTTAGAGGCTCTGCATATGAGACACAGCACCTTAAAATAATTTCAGTGGTGCTTCTTCCCTTTGGGATACTGCCATGTGCCCAAACTCCAGTTTACATCCACATGTGGTGTATTTCTCTGTTCGGGAGAAATTCTATAACAAATTGTGAGGTGTATTTTCTCCTTTAACTCCCTGTAAATGTGTAAATGTTAGGGCTAAATGAACGCATTACTGAAAAAAAATGAAATGCCTAAATTTCACCTTCCTATTATTTTAACACGTATCAAACACTTAAAGGGTTAAAAAAACAAATGCAGTTTTGCATTATTTGAGGGGTGCAGTTTTGAAAATATGGTGATCTATGGGGGTTTCTAATATATAGGCTTTTATAGTCCTCTTCAGAATTGAAGAGGTCACTGACAAATGGGTTTGGGAAATACCGTATATACTCGAGTATAAGCCGAATTTTTCAGCACAGTATTTGCTGAAAAAGCCCCCCTCGGCTTATACTCGAGTCAGCAATTTTTTTTTTTTTATTTTTTTTTTTAGGGGGGGTCTATGACCAGCCACAATATCAATGTATAGAATCTCCTATAAAATAGTGGGGGGGGGGGAAGAAGCTTTAAAAAAAATATTTTAAATCACTCTTTTCCCTAGAATACATACAAAAGTGGAGAATTACTATAAAACATATACACATTAGGTATCCCTGTGTCTGAAAGTGCCCGGTCTACTGAATATCTGCAGTGCTCCTGTTCCGTCGGAAAGGGGTTAATAGGAGCACTGCAGATACCCTATATTCAGCCAGACTGAATTCCAAGTGGGGGAAAAAAAAAAAAAAAAAAACAGTCCTCAAGCTCAGGGAAGGGGCAGACAGACAACCAAAACACCCCCTCCCCTTCCCCTTTCTCAGCATCTACTGCACCCAAAAACTCTGACCATTTTAATTTTTGAAATTTTCCAGTAGCTGCTGCATTTTCCCCCCTAGGCTTATACTCGAGTCAATAAGTTTTCCCAGTTTTTTTGTGATAAAATTAGGGGCCTCGGCTTATATTCGGGTCGGCTTATACTCGACAGGTGTCCGACAGGTAGTGTCCGCTCCTAGTGTCCGTTCAAAATCTCGCACGGACATTAGGAGTGGACACTAGCTGTGTCCGTGACACCTGTCATTTATTTAAATGGCGATTGGGTGCGTTCTTTTGCACTCCATGCCCTTCCTTCACTGTCCGCATGTAAAGATGTCCGACTTTTCAAGCGGACAGAAAAACCCGACATGTAGGTAGATTTTGAACGGACACTAGGAGCGGACACTACCTGTTGGACACAGACGGTAGTGTGAACGCCCCCTTAGGCTTGTAAGCCTTCCAACATCCAAAATAAATTGAAGAACAATTAAAAGATGAAGCCAACATAAAGTAGAGATATGGTAGATATTTACTAATGTATTTGGTTGATAAGACTCTGAAGAGAAGAGAATTTCACATTTTGCGAATTTTATAAAATTTCTATTTTTTCATAAATAAATTCAAAAAATATGAATCAGTGTTTACCACTTACATGAAGAGCAATATTTCAAGAAAAAAACAAGTAAAAAAAAAAAAAAAGAAAAGAAAAAAACAAGTTAAAGTTAAAGCATCTTGAAGTTATTTCCACATAAAGTGACACGTCAGTTTTGAAAAATGTGACCGTGCCCTTAAGACATTTTTTGGCAGTGTCCTTAAGGGGTTAAAGATCCCCATTCTCTTACGGCAGATATTTGGAAGGGATGAAAAAACGGAGATATTTCACTGTCATACGTATTTTTATGAATTACTCTTTTGCCAAAAGAGTACTCTTTTCAACTCTATAGTAAGGAATACTTAAATGCAAATTGAATACATTTAAACAATACCTTAAAGAGGACCTTTCACCATATCTGGGCACATGCAGTGTTATATACTGCCAGAAAGCTGACAGTGCGCTGAGTTCAGCGCACTGTCGGCTTTCCTGATCTGTGCCCGGTGTGAAGAGCTTACGGTCCGGTACCGTAGCTCTTCTATGGTCAGAAGGGCGTTTCTGACCATTAGCCAGAGACGTCCTTTTGCCTCGCGGCGCCTATCACGCTGTGCTGTGGAGCGGGGAGGAACGCCCCCTCCCTCTGCTCACAGCGCTCGTCCATAAACGAGCATTATCAGGAGAGGGAGGAGGCGTTCCTCCCCGCTCCACAGCACAGCGTGATAGGCGCCGCGAGGCAGAAGGACGTCTCTGGCTAATGGTCAGAAACGCCCTTCTGACCATAGAAGAGCTACGGTACCGGACCGTAAACTCTTCACACCGGGCACAGATCGGGAAAGCCGACAGTGCGCTGAATTCAGCGCATTGTCAGCTTTCCGGCAGTATATAACACTGCATGTGCCCAGATATGGTGAAAGGTCCTCTTTAAACAATATTCACAGTACATTACAGATTTTTTTCAAAGATAAAACTAAACAAAATGGAAATCTAAAGATGCTGTTACTGTCAATCCCACATGAAAAAAATAAATAAATAGGTGCTTTTTTTTTTTTGCTATCCTGCTATAACATTTTAAGAGTGATGTATCAACATAAAGTACAAAACACTTGTTTAGACACATGGATCACTTTACTGCTTGGATTGTGAGGCAGAGACTCCTACATTTTTCTTCCATTGTGTAAAATTATAACGTGAAACTGCTGCTAACGTAGGAAACTCTAAAAGAAAAACAGGACTACTATTTATACACGATTTAGAGGGAAAAGAGTGCTAGACTATAGCCTCATGCATATGGATGTAGCTGAGATTCATGTTACACTGATAATAAATACAATGTTCATAGGGAACTATGCGCCCTTGCTGTACAATCACCCATAGTGGTTTTTGGTTGAGCAAATATGGTTGACAAGATACAGTTTAGGGGACTGCAGGGTACTAGGAAAATGTGCACAGTAGCTAAACCTGACAAAACTGAAATACAGTCAAGTTTTCAGTTTGTTTGGAGGCATTTTTTGCTGGAAGCCCCATATAACTCATTTGAATGGCACTACGATTGTGTATGTGTGCTGCAACTCCTTTCAATCTCTATGGGTGTGATGGAGATAGCCAAGTACAGAGCTCAGTAGCCCTTGGTTCACATCTGCTTTTGGTAATCCTTTCAGGGAGTCCACATGGGGACCCCCTGAACGAACTACCAAACGCATTGGCAAGCGCTGTGCAGTGAAAGCACATGGACCCCATACACTATAATGAAGTCCGTGTGCTTGCCACCCCCTGCCTGCACGAATCATGCAGACAGGAAAGTAGATTGTGAAGTACTTTCCTGTCCACAGGCAAGCACACGGACCCCATTATACTCTATGGGGATGCATGTTCTTTCACTGCACACCGCTTGCAAATGTGTTCGGTAGTCCATTTTGGGGGGTCCCCATGCAGACTCCCCGAACGGATTACCAACGCAGATGTGAACGAGAACTTAGTCTATGTAACAGAGATGCCTTGTCAATCCATGGAACCTATTAACAAGGCTCTCCCTCTCAATCTAGGTCATTAACATTAAATAGTCATCCTCTTCAAGGGCTCTAGAGTTGGATTCTTTAAGAAAGTGCAGCCAAAATAGGTCTATATACACAGATTTTTTTTTCAGTATGGCACTAACATAATATAATATCCCCATGCATAATTTCTACATATTTTTCGGGAAATAATGATAACTATTAAATGGAATATTAGCAGGAAAATTTTTATGGCAGAACGACAGAAAGAAAGAAATATCCCACATGATTCACAAAGACGTATACAAAGCTATCGTACTTGTAACACAAGGCGTTCCTTGGTTACTAGATTCCCTCATATGGATTTTGCTGCAGAGCTGAATGCTTATACAACAGCCCCATTGGGTGCTTAAGAGAATGAAAAAGCACATGACATTTCATTAACTGAGCTGTCCAAGGTTTGACCACTGTAAATGATGTTTCTGCTCCTATGGTTAAAAGTACACTCTGATGCTGTTCTGTTCTATCACTAGGGATGCATTTGCCCTCAATGGCACCAAGTGTGTTCCATTCACATGCGCTGTAAGCTATTCCTCCTCTGCAAGCTTTCTTGTATTCATCCAGTATGCCCACCTGACTAGAGTTATTCATCCATCCCGGCAATTTATAGCTTTTACCATGTAAATTATAAACAGCCTTGTGAACAATGTCAGCGTTGTAACTAAATAAATTCTAAAACGCTAATAAATAACGTTCCCAATATGCTCGTGTCATGGCTCTGTGTGTGACATCTAAACCCCGGGGCGATATCAAATAAAAAGATCAACTTTAGACTAAATAAAGTAGCACCATAAAAAAAAGAACATATAAACAAGATTATACCCAGTTCACAGGCGTGTTTGGCTATATTTTACTTACATTTACTAAGTAAGCAATAAACTGTCAAAGGTGAAATCAAAACATGACAGAATTGAAAAGCATTTGGTGACTGTGAAGGCAGGCACTGCTACGTACGCAGTCTGTTCCTTCCCTGCCAGCAACTGCATTAACTGAATAACTTAAGAGAATTAGCCGAAAACCCTAGTACTTCCTCTACCCAGCATGTAGTATAATCAGCTGCTTGCATCTAATCATCACAAGCAGTGGCTAAGAACCCTGGACAAATGGAGCCTGCTACTCTTTAATTAAGCAAAAAATCCCCCCAAATTTTTATTATATAACCCGCCATATTACAGTTTCTTATGGCAGAATATGTAGATGCCGAAAACCAATGAAATAGTCCAACGCCCGCACACCATGGCCAGCGATTTTTTTTAAAAAGATTTTCTGCAAAATATTTTTACTGTATTTTGGTAATGAAGGATTAGAAAAACATCTATGGGCATCTATGACTTATCTTCTATGAGAAATAAAGGACAATAAATGTTCAAAACTAGCCAGCAGGGAAGAATCAATTCACCTTCCACAAGAAGGTCCCAAGTTTTTGGAAATAATCCCAGGAAATTTGTGGGTGGTCCTACTGGTCTGAGGTAGTCCCATGTGCTTAAAGTGATTCTATCATTAGAATACCCTTTTTTAACTAAGTACACAGAAAGGCTATTCTTCTCTTACTTTTATTATTCTAATCCGCGTCGCCGTTCCAGAGAAATTTCTTCTTTCTTCCATATGTAAATGAGTTTTCAGACAGCACAGGATAAAACGCACAGGGGGCATCCCCTGTATTGTCTGACAACAGCGACACCTCTGTCTTCTTCTCCGGACCGCCACTTCTCTCGTGCTCCCATTGCGTCTTCATCCAAAAGAGCCGACTGCGCATGTCCGTTGGCCATTTTCCTGTGGCTGAATGGGAGAGGCCACAGGAAAATAGCCAACAGACATGTGCAGTTGGCGCTTTTGGATGAAGACGCGATGGGAGCACGAGAGAAGTGGCGGTCCGGAGAAGGAGACAGAGGTGTCGCTGGAGAGTTTTCAGACAGTACAAGGGACACCGCCAGTGTTGCAAAAAAACTCATTTACATATGGAAGAAAGAAGAAAGATCTCAGGAATGGCGACGCAGATCAGAATAATAAGAGAAGTATAGCCTTTCTTAAAGGGGCTCTATCAGCAAAATCATGCTGCTAGAGCCCCACATATGCGTGCATAGGCCATTCAGGCACTGTAAATGTTATATTACACTACCACCCCCCCCCCCCCCCCCCCCCCCGTTTTAAAATAATAACCTAAAAAAGAATGTGCTGTACTTACGGAACGTGCACCCTGGGCGGGCATTCAGGGTGTGTCTTCATCTTCTTCCCCGCCTCTTCTTCCTCCGATGTCTTCGGGTCCTGTCCTCCTCCGGCGCTCGCGGACACTGATAAAAAAAATAGCCTGGGCGCATACGCAGTAGCCGTAGTAGAAGCCGCGTGCTACTGCGCATGCGCCCAAGCTATTTTTTTTTTATCAGTGTCCGCGAGCAAGCGCCGGAGGAGGACGGGACCCGAAGACATTGGAGGAAGAAGAGGCAGGGAAGAAGATGAAGACACACCCTGAATGCCCGCCCACCATGCACGATGCGTAAGTAGAGCACATTCTTTTTTAGGTTATTATTTTAAAATGGGGGGTTGTGTAATATAACATTTACAGTGCCTGAATAGCCTTTTTAAAGGCTATGCACGCATATGTGGGGCTCTATCAGCATGATTTTGCTGATAGAGCCACTTTAAGGTTATTCCTATGTGTATTTAGATTAAAAAAAAGGGTATTCTAATGATAGAATCCTTGTAAGGGCGGGGGAATTTGACAATGGGACTTATACATCACAATTTTACTTATGTAAATGTTAGTAAACCATTGGTCCATTGGTTCTGTCACCATTATTTACTGGTGAATTTTACTTTACAGTCTTATATGTTCTTTAAGAGACTGCGGGACAACGTTAAATTTACAAAATGGATCCTTCCCATTTCCAACTGCAGCCTGTTATATATAATACTGTATCTAATGCATATATGTAAACATATCTTTATAATCGCTAACTACTGTCTCTTATAAATCACTGAGCAATATGTTCCAGTGCATGTCGCTGTGAAAACAAGCTTTGTGCATGCAACGCCTGGATGATGGATATTGGACACCAAGTCAGTGAGATCTATCCTACTTGCGTGTGTGATCCTGGGACAATCACACACTTGCATGCATGCACACATACACACATCAGATTTCATTATACAGCCGATAGTGATAAATAGTTGACAATTACTTCTTTCGTGTTTGTATTTTTTTTCTAGAAAACTGCAGTTAATAAATATTTTAATGCAAGCGCATATTTCTTCCGTACTTCATATTTTCTGTTTATGGACAGCAAATAAAAATAGGGGCTTGGGGCATGAAATTGAGCTTCGACATTGAAAAATTGTTTATAAACGAGGCAGAGCCTTACACAGCATAATCTCATTTTCCAATGAGATACGCTATGCAAGGCGAGGTTACAAATGAGAGCAAAAAAAGAACATTGGTTTTCTGTAGATATTGGCACACTGTAAATAATTATTAGACAACAGAATAGGTGGACACCTGTAACCTCCAGTGGCCTGTCTATGCTGCTAAGAGACATGTATTATCAGTTTTTTTATGTTGATACAGTTAACCCTTCCATGCCTGTATAAAAAATAATGCGTATGTGTATTACACTGCTAGTTTAAAGAGTACCATTAGACAGAGAAAACATAAGTGTAAAAGATCATCAATGGTCTAATCTGGCTATGGCGGATACTCTAATTTAAAATAGATTACTGCATTTACTGTGTATATATTCTAACAAGTCATATATTCTATTCCTTACAATGGTAGGCTCCGTTCTCACGGAATAACGCGACGCTCATTTAGACACGTATACATGTGTCAGAGCGCAGCGCTTCAATACAGATCCCATTGATTTCAGTGCATGACACACTCTTTATTTATGAAGGTGAGAACTTTTAGGGCAGGTTCTCTCAGCATCAACTACATTCAGCCAAAACCAAACCTGTCTGCTTGCATAGGCAATGTACTATGATAGATACATAACAGAAGCATATAAGGGTAAAGAGGGAATTATATATTTTTATTTGCCCCTTCTAATATAAAGGGATGCCTCTCCCTCAGTCCGTATCAGCAGTGAGGGCATCACGATAAAACCAATAGCTCCATGCGTATAGATTAACTGTTCCTTAAACACATGAAACCATCTCAAAGCATTTCCCCCCTTCCAACAACATGGGGGGCATATTAGGAAATCAGTTTGCCATTAAATGCAATAGCAACTGCAGCTGAACTCTCTAATTGTAGTTCCTGCGACCCCGATGGTGGACACTGGTAATAAGTGTCAAGGTTACTATATCCCCCTTCTCTAGTGGGAGATATAATATTACCCACCATCTGTAACTATGGACGCCTGGTACTCTATTATTATTCTCTATCTACTGGCTAAAAGGCTATTTTGGATATAGAGTAATGAAATTTATGGAGATAGGATGCATACATATTTATAGTATATACAGTATAGTAGGGGTGGCAATGTGATGGAGGAGAGGCAGGATGCACTTGCCATTGTACCAACTCTATTATGAAGAAGGCTATAATTACCTGTTAAATGATTGGTCATCTGTACAGCCATGTAGTACGATACTATTAACTGGCAATTGTACATGCCCTCTAGTGACATCCAGCTACTGTAGTTCCAAAGGAATATCAGTAGCGTCAGTGGCTACCAGCTCCATCACTCTTGGCGTATTAACAGACTTGAGTAGTGACTTTAGCAGTCAGTGCCTGATGCCAGAGCAGCGGGAAGGAGAAGAAGTGCAGTCTTTTTTATAAACACAAGGCATATAAAACTGCTGTATTCTTTCTAGTTAAATATTAAATCCTTATCCCTCTTATCAGGGGTGTAACTTGTGGGGATGCAGAGGGCGCATTTGCACCGACAGGGCCCAGGAAGCTTAGGGGGCGCATAAGCACCGACATCTGTATTACGAGTGCAGCTTCCATCTGGCCCATAAGCCAAGGAGACCCACAGATTATCCTAACCACACTAAGGCTGATTAATCTCCTCAGCTCCTGTAACCATCACTATCAAGAATTCGCTGTAGGGATGAGGTAGGGGGCCCCGGACAAAAGATTGCCCTGGGGCCCTCAAGACTTTAGTTACTCCACTGCCTCTTATAATATGAGATATCTGACATGACTACTAGACTAAATGACTCTAGTATAAACAAACAATGGATTTACAAAGGGCTACCTAAACTGGATACCGTTTATTTACGTCTCAGCTGAGAGCAGTACTAGGCCAGGGTGAGCCAAACAAGTAATCAAGAACAAACTGAAATGGTGAGGAGTTTTGGGTATTCTTGGGCATGGCTGAAATTTTAAGGGGAAACGTTATCACCATGGGAGTTGAATTCATGGAACAAATTTTCTAGAAAATAATGACCCTTCCAACTTCAAAGGCTGAAAGGCAGTGCAACCAAAGTTGCATCAAAGTTGCAGACTGTTGTAAGCACCTCCAATTATCATATTAATTTTGTCTTGGAACAATTTCACTCATTACATTTGTAGAATTTGTTTATTATTGAAGGTGATATCTGCTTCATAGTCCAAAGAATATATAAAGTTGTCTTCTTAAAGAGGACCTTTCATCACTTCCACCAACTCCAACTCCTTGAATCCTCAAATTTTTTCTCTAGCCACTAGTGTTCCTGAGCAATTGGTTCTCTTAATTTCAGTATCCAATATGCAAATACAACTCTCCACTGTCAGGGTAATGGCCCTTGTCTGTCTGTCC
This sequence comes from Leptodactylus fuscus, assembly GCF_031893055.1. Lineage (NCBI taxonomy): Eukaryota > Metazoa > Chordata > Amphibia > Anura > Leptodactylidae > Leptodactylus > Leptodactylus fuscus. The sequence goes on from NC_134266.1 coordinate 149,731,727, forward strand.
CACCCTGTATTGTAACTAACAGCACCGATGGCTTAGGAATGATGGGGCTAGAGAATATCCAAATGTGACTATCAAAGGATGCCTGGATGACTATTATTAAAGTAACACAGTCTTAGAAGCCCAAGTTTCAAGTTCACTGAAGTAGCTAGGGTGTATAAGAAGACAGAGAAGACTAAGAAGACACTAAATGTCAATGCTGTTGTCTGTTGCCAACAGTCAAAATCCTGATCCACCCCAAGTGTAACCTAACCTCATCACTGTCAGTTTGTCTCTCGCTTAAATAGGAATTATTGGCCTGGAAGATTCACACTCACCACTCTTTTTAAAGTTGGGAAACCATGGGTAATGTCTAAGTTCTCTGTAGTGTATACTTGTAAATATTCATGCCAAGTTACTCTGTTATATTCCCATTATTGCGTTATAACATTGTGCAATACCTTTAACTTTGTTTATGCCTTAAAGGGGTTGTCCCGTCACAAGGATCCTATCTATAATGCTTGTAAATGTGAATGTAAGACTTTTCCTAAATACATTGCTTCAGCAAAACTGCTTTGTTTGTGCACTATATCACTTTATTCATTTTTTTGTGTCCACAGCCCTGACCTAGCTGCTCCTGAGTCAAGTGATGTGTCAGCCTGCTCTCAGGGGGGAGGGAGGAGGGGCTAAGTGCACGGGAGCGAGCCTGGAGGGGAGGGGGGGGTAGTTTATTCTTTGGGGGAAGGAGCCGCCAATACACTGATACACTGTTAGACGCTGGCACAGGTGAAGCCAGCAACATCGCTATGCTTCTGCCCTGCATGAAGCAAGCAGAAGCGATGCTGCTATTCCGGGGCGGGGGGGCGGAGGAGCGGAATAGCAGCATCGCGTCTGCTTGCTTCATGCAGGGCAGAAGCATAGCGATGTTGCTGGCTCACCTGTGCCAGCGTCTAACACTCCCCAGCATCCGCTGTAATAGAGAGGCGGATGCTGGGGACTACGCCAGCACAGGTGAGCCAGCAACATCGCTATGCTTCTGCCCTGCATGAAGCCAGCAGCGGCAGAAGCGATGTTGTTATTCCGCTCGGGGTCACATATGCAAAGCCAAGCTTGCGCGCTCATACACCAGTCTAGCCTTCACAAGGCTAGACGGTCTATGAGCGCGCACGCAGGGCCGGCGGCATCTCGCCGCTTGGCTTTGCATATGTGACCCCGCCCACCAATGACGAGACAAAGCCAGAAGACAGAAGAATTCACAGAAACGAAGACCGGTAAGTATGCGACGTGGGAATACCCCTTTAAATCCCTTTACCAAAACCCACAGTGTACAGATAATTAAAAAAGAGTATTGGGTTTGTGTTTATCTACATACATGGAAGGGATAGCATTTACTTCAATGAATGACTGATGTCCCTTAATACAGGTATTGCATTTATGAGCAAATGAATAACTGCAGGCTCTAATGAAATACTATGATAAATAAGAAGAGCTTAAAATATTGCTGTGTAACTGGTCAGGGCTTGTCAATTCCATGTCAAGTTTTCTAAATACTGATTCAACCTAAAGAAAGACAACAGATTCAAGAACTTAGGGGTTGGTATGTTAAAAAATGTGGCCTGATTATGACTTTTCAATTGACATGTTCTGCAGAAAATGTTTCTATAAACATGTCTGATGTCAGAACTCCTATACATATTTGGAGTTATTATATTGTTACAGCTCATTTCTTCATTTAGAAGTGGTCATGGGGTGGCTTTTGTGGCAGCTTTCTGTCATTGCATTGCAGACGTTAATCCTGCAGCATATATTGACGTACTATGGATTGGAAACTCACAGTGCAGAGGAGATTGGTTCTGTACAACACAACTGTACCTGGTAACATGCTGCCTGTACATCCTGTGTAGATATAGCCTAAAAGTCGTATTACACAACCCAAAGATTTCACCAGTTATTGGGAATAAACATTTGTAGGAATGCTTGTAGTTGACAATTGACATGTGTAAATGTCTTTGTGGGAGTTTTATGAAGGCGGAGCATTCAGCTGATATGACAAGGCGCCGGCCCCATCATAAATCAGCCGACCAAACTGTTCACCTACATTGAAATATATGCCAGTTCATAGCTGGAGAAGATTTTGGACATCATTTATAGCCAAAATCTTGCGGAAATGATGAATCTGGAAAGAGATGATGGCATCGCTATGCCCACTTTTCAAGAAATGGCGCTTCCAACAATTTTTGGGACAAATATTCACTTTACTGAACCCATTTAGCTTCCATTCGCCCATAGAAAAAGCAAGGGAGTGCCAACTGACTTGTTATATTGTCAATCAATACTATCCTTTCCTGCATCGGCCCTTGTAATAGGACCTTTTCTCTTCCTTATAGAGCTCTTCTTCAGCTGAAGTATGTATAATTCACCACTGTGTGTGAACTGCCAGATAACATAGGAGTACAGATATAGAAGACTTTCTTTATAAAAGGGATATGAGGAATAATGTACCATGTACTATAAATTATTAAGATCGTTTGGGGTCAGAGTTCTATCACCTGCATAAATGCAGTCCACCTTTGGCCTTGTGCTTTATATGGTTATAGAGCTCATTTGTGACTGATATTCTTACAACTAGCCGATCGTATGTATCTTACAAATTGCTTTCAACATGTTTTTCCAAATACTAATGCATATCTGTACAAATAACAATGAAAAAATGAAGAAATAGGCTCAGTCCTTCTCCACTTACCCTAAGGAAATGGATGAGACAACAGAAATTGAATTGTTATATAATTCTACTTTGGCCTCACCATTGGCTAAAGCCCATGCCTTCAAACGTAAGTTGCCTCCATCAATTTTCTTGAAAATTATTAGAATAGTAAAATACATGAACTGCAAGTGCATCTATTTTATAAGTCATCAAAACTTGGTCTTGGAAGAAATTGATGCTCAATATCCAACAATAGAACAGAATGGATTCAGCTACAGAAGGAACTTAGTATTGTCCTATGTACACAGACCGCCTGGTGTTCTATAGTGAAAACTTGCAGTGTATTGCTTACAAAAGGCAACAGTCATCACCGTCATGCTGCTATTGATGCTGAAAACTGGACTCGCCAATAGGGGGAGATCTTGTAAATAAGGAATGTCAGAAAGGAAAAGACATCTGGAAATTACAAAAAAATAAAACATAAAAACCCTCCCTAAACAGCAGATAGATATGGGCAAGGCCATGGACAGTGTATTAGGAAACATATTAAAATACAGGCATTTAGTGACCTTTAAACTCCATTACTGTGGGAATTGATAATGTAAATTTACCGTAAATACAATGTGGATATAAATGTAAAACCTCATGTATAGCACCATACTGCGTCTCTGTATAAATTCTGAGTGGTATGGAGTTGTAATATAGCACAAATGGAAGTCTAATGGGCCTCTTTGTACATGCCTCTAAATTTATACAGTGATACATTGAGGTTATTGGGTGCAATATTCTATCATGCTTCTTGGAATGAATACCCAATAACTGAACACAACACAATTCAATACTATAGCTCCACAGTATTGGGTCATGGGGAGTCTGTGTGTGAAGAAACAGTGCGACTTTCATTCCTAGTTATATTATTATAAACTCAGCCATAATCTGTGTTTCCAGCAGTGTTTCTGCCCTATAAGTCCATGTCACTGGGAAAACTATTAATGGATATAAAATGCAATCCTATTTACTGTTACTGAATATAAAATGAATGGCAAATATGAATAAAACATACACAAGGCAACAACTGACATATGAGTAAAGGACAGTTCCTGCATGCTTACTATTGACAAAGAATATTATTACAGAAGGAAAAGAATATGAGTACACAATATGAGAATAAAATGAGTTTAGAAATCTTGGTCCAAAAAAGTAACATCCAAACACTGAAAATATATTTTTTTTAAAAAAAAGCAAAGACGAGAAAACTATGCACAATTACAATTATCTACACAAATACAAATACTGAAGAAATGCAGAATACTGAACTTTCCACTCCAATCCAGCCATTAGTCACTAAGCAAAGGTAACTAGGTTGACAAGACCCACCACATGGTAATGCGCCATGTTAAGTATAGGTGTAGCGATATTGAGTTTATCATTTGCCATATTGCATAGCAATATCCCAATGTGTCCTCAAAGAGTTTGAGGTAGACCTATTGGGAATAGTTATGTCAAGGATGCATTCACACACTGTTGTCAAATTGTGCTTTTAGCACTTCTAATACTGAGAAATCAGAGCGAAATGGGAAGTTTTGCCAAGCATGGCAAAAATGTACTGTTTTGTCATACTTTTGAAGTAATAGTAGCAAAAAAAACGTGATTAGACTGTGCCATGTTAACACAGTCTTAAGGCCATAAAGGACCGGGTAGATGACAAATGTACCTCTGTATATTCAATATCATATCCAGCTTCTGGCAATACTCTCATCAGGTCAGTAATATTGCAATTAACTATGTAAAATTTGCTCCGTGCAAAAAATGAATCTTTGGCTACTTGGTACAATATAACAGCTGTGGACTCATTCTGCTTAGAGGATTGAGGGTCAGGCATCCATTCTCTCGCTTTTACAAAGCAAAAAGTAGTTGGAAACTACTGTTTCCATTGTCTGTCTGTGAGCAATATTATCCATTGTGACATACGGTATGACACTTCCAGAAAACAAGGGAGCACTATACTACTGTTAATGGCAGATCCAGCCTGCTGTTCATATTTCATGGTGTTGAAATATATGAATATGTGACGTTACACATCCCAACCCATACCTTGCTACAGTCAGAAGTAAAAAAAATTGGAGCTGTCAGTAATGTGCATAATGCATTAATATGGTGCACGCCACAAGCATTAATATTTCCACCATGTACAAGTCACCAGCAATGATTGAATATAGAAGGAAGACTATGTAAAGAAGTGCAGTATTGATGAGGAGTATAGCACTGGGATGCTGCATAACACAGATGAACAATTGAAGCAAACTGTGGGAATGCAGCTGCTCATCCCAGCAATAGTAAAAGCACACTTATTCTAAAAAGCCACAGCACAAATCCTGTGGACGTGTTGGCCTTTCATTGCACTTTTTGTTTTATCAGCAAAAAATCACAAGGGATCATGTCTTTGCTCCTTATTACATACAGTAGCGATGTTGTTCCCCAGGGAGTCAGTATTCTACCTCGACACGCAAGTCTCTGATTTTTTGTGTCAAGCAAGGACTACAGAACATTACCATGTCCAGAAATCAATTACATTTTTCCAAACAGCCATATCATATTCAAAAATCAGTTCTTTAGTCTGTCTAGACTCTAGAAACACTCTCATTGCAACACACATCCAGGTAGAACAAATACAAATAGAAATACATATATACACAAAATTGATACACTGTATTTGCTCATAACTGGACAGCTACATCAACCTGCTCCTCAAGATTTAGGTACGGCTTGTAGACAATGCCATGCTTACTTGCCTATCTCTAGCCAAATTCCATACAACATTATTACTGCTTTAGGGACTTACAAACAAAGGGTTCTTTATCAGTAAAAATGGATATATTTTCTATTTCGGTGTCCCTCTGACTGTTTGCCCTACCCTTCCAGCTGTATGGCATTTTGAATTTCAATCATGCAACAAATGGACCTTGTAATCACATTAACTCTTTACTGTTCCATTAGTATGCAACGCTACACATGCCCCGCTCCTTTAAATAACATTAGCAGGCAGTGTGGATGTGAACAGACAGAGCTCGACAGAGCAGGAATCCCTATGTAGAGACCCTTATACTGAATCCTTGTTTAATGAACATTTACATATTTTACATGGTGCCCCATGATGTTGCTAGGCTTTGGTTCATCTATCAGCTTTAATGCACACAAGAGTTAATTAGAATTCCACAGTGGGCAACTATTACAGGATGAATCTATGTAGGTGGCATCTCATACCCTACTTCAATTTATCTGCCCTCGCCCCTTTACCAGAAAGGCCAGATTAAAGAACATGTGTTAGTGGCTACATAATGACAGCTTATGTCCTAGCACACAACACTGAAGCCCACCAGCTTCTATAAAACATTGACCACAACCAGCTGCAAGCCAGATCAATGTGACAGCAGATATTCTGTGCCATGGGATGCTCACCAAACATACAGGTCATATTTGCAATGTACCATGTAATCCAATTTACCATATGACCAGCACGGCCAACATGTGCAATAATTCAAGAACTTTCTGCATTAACATGGATGCTCTCTATAATATTCTATTTGTCAGAAGAATACTCAGTTGGAATCTGAATCCAGTAGCCTCTGGTTCCAGTCCCATGCCATACATATGCTTATAAATACTGTGTCACTCACCCTTGGCAGTGATGAGAATCAGAAGGCAGCAGTAGATGTAGCAGTTGTTATAGTGGCTCTGGTAGTGAGTGAAGCTCCACAACAGCCCTGGGCATCTTCTCCTGGCAGTCATAGTGAGGATCTGGCACCTTGGTCTAGGGAGCCACAAAAGCAGTGTCCAGCTCCACTGGCAAGCTCTTTGCTTGTAACTAGATGCGTGCTTCTTCTACATTCGCTAATTTTATCTACTCATTGTTCATTAAGAGACGTTAGCAGCCACCAGCTTCACATGGCATTGATTCTGTCTCATTCAATACACAGCATATGTCGGGGGCTTTTCTTTCATGGAAAAGGCTCCTACCTTATCAATAGCCTGGCACTCCGCATAGCGGGCTTTGTGCAAGCACACGACCCCGCTACACGCTCCTCGGGGGCGGGGCACACGTGTATAATTCACAAATGCAGCGCTTAGGTGAATGATCCCAAACCACCACAAAGAAGTCACCGCTCCAAAACCATGTCGAGGCCCCCAATACCACTGGCCATACAGTCTTGGTAGGACTTGCCTGTGGGAAATGAAGGGTTAAGAAGTTTCTACAAGAATGTGTATATTCCTTATTCTCGGATAAGACCAGGAAAATGGATCCTGCCACAGCTGATGTGATCGGAGGTGCGGAATCCCAGGGAGAAGGAACTTGGTGTCCAGGGCATAAAGCAATGCTGAGGAGAAAGCTCTATAATCCCAGGGAGACCCCCAGCATCCATATAGCACAGCTCCACTGTCTGCTCCTCAAGTGGCCAAGTTTAGTCAGAGCTCCGCTAACAACCTGCTGCCATCCGCCACAGTAACATCCCTCAGCGGCGTCCTGCCATGTCCATACTCAGGATGCCATTCTCCTTCTAGCCAAGACACACAGACACTTGAAGATGCTGTGACCGGGGTGAGGACAGGACGTGCCTCCTCCTCCTCACTGAGAGCTGCTGCCTCCTCCTGTCTCCGGAGCTGCTGGCCGCTCAATGACTTGGAGGAGTCCGGGTTTGCAGTGAGAGAAGCAGTCCGCCTCACGTGGGCTGGAAGGAGAGGGGGGCGGCGGCGGGGACAGGGCCGGGGGCGCGCCTGCAGTTCCCGGGAAGCTCCACACAGATTGATCAAAAAATGTTGTCACACACACACTGAGGAACACACTCTGCTGTCATAAATGATGGGGGATGGCAGGAGGCTGAATGACGTAGGGCAGGCACCTCTTGCATTTTTTGTCTTTTTACTTGTTCCATATCAATGCTCTGCTTGTTTGGTCACTTTGACATTGTGTTCTAACCCATCTTATTTACAGGTTACTGATGTCCAGTTAACCATATTTTTCATTAAGGATTCAGAATAATAGTAATATGATATTTACGTTTTCTAATATATTCCTTTTATCTTTTTTCACAGACCAAATGAGACATCCCCCACCAGAGATGGTATAGTATAGATATATCTTAGCACAAGCTAGCTTCCCTCCTCCCCCCCGTTTGTCATGTAAATGTTATTATGTATTTCCTTTGTATATTTGTTTTAAGTCTACATCTCATTTTTTGCATTCCCCCTTCTGTTTTCCTTCACCTATTCCGTATTTCTGCCTTCTCCTTTTACTCCATTCCTCCCCCCACATTAGCTTTTCTCACACTACACTTAGTCACTGCCCACATTCTTTCCTTTGGTTCTTATCTCCCCTCCTCCCTTCCCCCTCTCCCCTCTTTCATTTATACTTGCTCCTTTATCTATGTGTGCCTTCTCACACATCAGCCTCTGACAGCTTGTATTGTGGCCACAGCTGATGGGATCTGCTGATGCGTTCCACTGTGGACACCAGCAGGGGGTGCCCTGCCAGTGTCCACAAGTGCAGGTGTCTGCAGGTGCCTGCCCTACGTCATTCAGCCTCCTGCCATCCCCCATCATTTATGACAGCAGAGTTCCTCAGTGGAACGCACATGCTGTTTTCCCGGGCTTTTTTCAAGCAGCTGACTCTGCCCCCTGCATATCCCTGCCTCCTCTTTATTATATATACAGCTACTGAGCTGCTTCTACCTATGCCTGGGACGCATCCTACATGCCTTGTATTCACACTATAGGTAAGTCAGTTGGCCTATTTTCTCGCCTCTTTTTTCTTGTTTTCCTTGCAACTGTTCATCCACCATCCTGCCTACCATATCTCCCTTTCACCTATTTCTCCACATGCTCGGCCCAAAATTAACCCCCGCTTTACACTTGGTTGCCTCTGCTCCACACAAGTGATTTGGACATAAGCCTCAGTGACTTCATATCTACTTTATTGCCTGTCATGCTGCTTTCTGTTTTAATTCACCTTATCAGCTCCATCTGTGCATTTATTTTGGATTTTTTCTTTTTAGTTCATACAGACTGTATTGTTTCCATGACTTTGATTTGGTGCATATTTGTTTATGTTTTCCACCATTGTTGTGCATTATCACTATATCTCCTATGATGTATAGTTTTGGTAATAGATATCTTTTGCTTGTTACAGATCAGTTCAGATGAAGGTCTACACGACCGAGACGTCAACTATTGTGATCTATCAATCTTTTTCATATTACTGCAATCCCTATGTCCAAAGGCACAACAAATGATGTACACGGTGTTGTAAATAAATTTATTTCCCTTTTTGGCAACAAAACCTGTGTGTGCGACAACATTTTTTGATCAATCTGATTGTGGGGTCGAAGGACCCTTTGACGTCTGCACCACACTTTCTAAATTTGTGAGTGTGCGGCACCATTGCCTTTTTTTCATTCACGGGAAGCTCCACACAGTCACCGGGCGGGGGGGAGCGGTGGGTCCGGTATACACGTCCAGCAGGTGGGGGGCAGCCCTCAGTCACATCACCGGTCCGTGTCCCCCTTACAGGACCCTCTACCTGCTTACATTCTCCTATTACACTAAATCGATGGATGGAAATGCCATATATACATAGCTAGGAGACAGTTCAGGGTATAGATAGATAGATAGATAGATACAGATAGATAGATACAGATAGATAGATAGATAGATAGATACAGATAGATAGATAGATAGATATTTAATAAATACAGTATATAGATATTACACAGGGGTATAGCTAGGAGACAGTTTAGATGGATGGGTGGATAGATAGATGTGATACATACATATAGACAGATTAGACAGATATGCAATAAATCTATAGATATTACACAGAAGTATAGCTAGAAAACAGATTAGACAGATATGCAGTAAATATAGATATTACAGAGGCATAGCTGTGATGCTAGGTTCACACTACCGATCTGGTTTCCGTCCTTCAAGTTCCAGATAGGACCCGAAAGACAGAGCCCTGTACACTTAAAAAGCGGTTACACATGGACCCCATAGACTATATTGCAGGACTTTTCTCTCTGCCAATTTCATGCAGATTCCATGGTGGCGTGCTCAAATGCTAGTGTGACCCTTTGTGAGTCAGATTAGATAGATCTGCGATACATACATATTAAACAGACTATGATTAGATAGAAAGTTTCCCATGTGCTTAACACTATTTTTCAGTAAAGTGTGGTCTGGATCCTACTTGTCCTGTATTCACATTTATAGACCTATTCTTGGTTGAGGAGAACCACCCATCCAGTATTAATGATCACAAACCTATGTAATATAATAACATATCATAGAATTATAGAAAAGTGAAGTTATATAAGAAATACAAATTCCTGTCATGTGATATTGAGAAATCCAAGTGCTCAATATGTGCCCAGTACTCAGATCACCAATGTTCTCAGAATCACTTCCAAGCTCACATCACTAGTCTCTATATTATACATAATAGGACACATCTCCGGTATCCCCAGTAGCGATGCCTTATATGTTATAGGACACACCTCCAACATCCTTAGTAGGGCTAACAGCAGATGGAGTCACAGGATAGTCACTGGAATAGGCATAATTCACAGGGAAACAAATAGATGCTGCAATAAAACAGCACCATTAAGGACCAAATAGAGGTACCGTATTTTTCGGACTATAAGACGCACCTAGGTTTTAGAGGAGGAAAATAGGGAAAAAAATTTTGAAGCAAAAACTGGTAAAATATTTAATATATGGGAGTTGTAGTTTTGCAACAGCTGCAAGGCCACATTGACAGGTGACCCTGCAGCTGTACGGGGATGCATAGAGCGTTTTTTTTGCGGGGCCAGCTGTAATTTTTAGTTATACCATTTTGGGGGATATCTATTGCTTAGATCACCTTGTATTGAAAAAAAAACAGGAGGTGATTTAGAACTTTTATTTATTTCATATTTTTAAAGCTTTTTTTTTTTTTTTTTTTACTATTTTATTCCCCCCCGGGGGCTTGAGCCTGCGGTCACTTGATCGCAAGTCCCATAGACAGCAATACAACTGTATTGCCGTCTATGGGACATTCTGTCTATTAGTATTACGGCTGGTCATAGAGACCAGCCGCAATACTAATATAGCCGTGACAGGCCGGGGAGCCTCATTAGGCTCCCGGCTGTCACCCGAACAGGTCGGCTCCTGCGATATTGCCGCGCAGGAGCCGGCCTGCAACTTTACAGGTACGGGGCCGGTGGGGACCGGCCCCGGGGGAGAAGGGACCACAGATATTGACCCGGCATCCGCTGTACTAGAGAGGCGGATGCCGGGGAGGGATAGACGCCGGGGCCTGAGACATCGCTACAATCCTCTGCCCTACATGAAGCCAGCGGCGGGGGCACGGAGGAGCCCCTGCCGCTGCTGGCTTCATGCAAGGCAGAGGAGCGCAGCGATGTCGCAGGCCCCGGCACCTGTAATGGCGTCTATCACTTGCCGGCTTCCGCCTCTCTATTACAGCGGATGCCAGGCGCCACCTTCAGACTATAAGACGCACCCTTCTTTTCCCCCAAAATTTTGGGGAAAAAAGTGCGTCTTATAGTCCGAAAAATACGGTAACTTATTTATTTTACAAGGCCAATGCCTACATGTTAAAAAAACACCAATAAAGATGTGAATAATCTATCATTGCACTCAATAGTAATCCTGTAATAAGTGAAAAACACCCCAATAATACCTATACAATACCTAGAATTATATTAGTGTCTAGAAACTAATCACAGACAAAATTCAACAAAATAAGGGCACTGCATCAAACTAAAGTGAGGCTGGTTCACTGGAGTAACCCAAACCACCCATTCAAGGACGCTACGAGTATATGTAGTCCTGTAGGGTCCATGCAATATCTACACTAACACCCATTAAACATATCAAAATACACTTAAAATTACCTCATTGTTACTCATAGTATATTCATGTGTAGAATGGAAGGAACACCCCCTCCGACAGTACAAGGCTATGTTAGAGTACATACTTTAGTCAGCATCAGACACAATGATAGAGAATAGATGTATACACAAATTTCTCATCAAGGGCCGCCATAGATATAATTTCATAATTTGGGACCACATTGGACCCCATGGTAGTCCCTCTCCTCTACAAATAGAAATCATCCGAAAAAGAAACTCAAAGTGGATGGTGAGATATGGAACCTGAAAGTCTAAAATTTAAAACATTGGTACCCTTTTCTTCGTCAATGTAGATAGATATGCAATACATACAGAGGTATAGCTTTGAGACCGATTAGATAGGTATGCGATAGATACATAGATATTAGAGATGAGTACGTATTCGATAGAATACTACGGTATTCAAAATACTCGTACTCGTTTGAATACTACTCGCTATTAGCAGTAAAGATTCGATTTAGAACCAGCGTTGATTTGCCGAATGCTATACAGTGTATAGCATTCGGCCAATCAACGCTGGATCTGCAGCAGGCTCGTCTTTGCTAGTTGGGAGAGCTGTCAGCTTGTGGTTATGCGGGAGCTGACTTTTTCTCATAGGAATGTATTGACCAGCGTTGATTGGCCGAATGATATACAGTGTACAGCATTCGGCCAATCAACGCTGGTTCTGCCGGAGGCTCTTCTGTGAGGAGGCAGAGTCTAAGATCGGACCACGGCAGTCTCCATTGTGGTCCGATCTTAGACTCTGCCTCGTCACAGACGAGCCTCTGGCAGAAACAGCGTTGATTGGCCGAATGCTGTACACTGTATAGTATTCAGCCAATCAACACTGGTCAATGCATTCCTATGAAATAAAGTCAGCTCCTGCATAACCGCAAGCTCCCAGCTCTCCCGACTAGCTAAGACAAGCCTGCTATAGAACCAGTGTATAGCATTCGGCCAATCAATGCTGGTTCTGCAGGACGAGTTCACATTAGCGCTTGCCTCCCGTCCAGAAGGAGTCTGCAGGAGGACCCCCCAGAACGGAATATCAGAGCAACTGCAAGCGTTGTGCAGTTAAAGCGCATGGACCCCATAGACTATAATGGGGTCCGTGTGCTTGCCACGCACTGCCCGAACGAATCATTTATGCGGGCAGTGAGCTGTAAGCACACGGACCTGTTATAGTCTATGGGGTCTGCGTGCTTTAACTGCACAGCGCTCCTCTTAAACACTCTCCTCCTGGGATAAACCTGTGGTCATATACAGTGATTACCAGGAAAGCTCTTACTTGCTTTTTGTTTAAGGGCCGAAGCCAAGGCCAATATTGAATGGCCTCCACTTTATTATCCTGGGGTGTTATCACCCCTCTTCCAATTACATACCCAAGGTATCTGGCCTCATCTAGACCCAAATCACACTTTTTTGGGTTAGCTGTTAACCCAGCTGCTCTGAGGAAATTTAGTACAGCCTGAACTTTTGGTAAGTGACTTTCCTAGTCTGTACTAAAGATCGCAATAACATCTAGGTAAGCTGAAACATATCTTCGATGGGGCTTAAGGACTCTGTCCATCAACCTCTGGAAGGTTGCTGGAGCTCCATGTAACCCAAACGGCATCGTTGCATATTGGAACAAGCCGTCTGGGGTGACAAATGCAGTTTTTTCTCTGGCCTCTTTAGTAAGTGGCACCTGCCAGTACCCTTTGGTTAAGTCGAGGGTGGAGAAATACCTGGCTTGTCCCAACCTTTCATTTAACTCCTCTTGCCTGGGTGGTATACCTTGTAGTTCACTTCCCCCACTCTTTCAATAATATCATATGGCCCTTGCCATTTGGCCAGAAACTTACTTTCCACTGTGGGAACCAACACCCGATCACCTTGATTAAAGGTTCTAAGATTAACCAATCTGTTATAGCCATTTGGGCCTGCTCCATATGTTCCATTTGGGCCTGCATTAGAGTAATATGTTCAATTACACTCCTGTTAGGAGTCTGCTCACAGTATATGATCTGTACTTCAAAAGTTATGTACTGTAACTTCAGGCCCATATCTTTGTTAAATGTGGCTCTAAAAATTTATGCTAAATTGATAGCTACAAGACTTGCAACTTGCCTTCCTGACTTGATCGATTACGACCAGGTGGGTTTCATGAAGGGGAGACAATCATATGAAAATACCCGTAGAGTTATAAATCTAGTACACCGAGTTGAGATGAAAAAACTGGAGACGATTATGTTGGCATTGGACGCCGAGAAGGCGTTTGACCACATTTGCTGGTCGTACGCCTTCTCGGTATTGCATGGCATGGGTTTCTCTGGAGCCATATTGGGGGCTATTGGAGCCTTATATACGGATCCTTCGGCGAAAGTATTCACTAATGGCACCCTTTCAGATTCCTTCAATATAACGAATGGAACTCGTCAGGGGTGTCCCTTATCCCCCTTAATATTTATCCTCTCAATGGAACCACTAGCTCAGGAGATTAGGGAAGACCCTGGTATCAGAGGGATTACTGCGAAGGGACGATCCCATCTGATATCCCTTTATGCAGATGATATTATTTTGACATTAACCGATCCCCATATTTCCCTCCCACGTCTTATGCAACTGATTGACCATTTCGGAAGCTTGTCCTTTTATAAACTCAACCTCTCTAAGTCTCAAGCTCTCTCATTCAATCTTTCTTCCGCCTCCCTCCAAGACTTACGATCACGTTATGGCTTTGACTGCAGGCAAGATTCCCTTCAATATTTGGGCATTCGTATACCATCCTCTTCCAAGTCGCTCTTCCATTGTAACTACCTGCCTATGCTTAAAATTTTGCAAGAGGATTGTGATAAAATGTCTAAAGTTGATGTCTCATGGATTGGTCGAGTAGCTGCATTTAAAATGCTTCTTTTACCCAAACTGCTTTACTTGTTTCGCACATTACCAATACCTGTACCGCAGTCCTATTTTGAGTCTGTCCAAAGATTGATTTCTAGGTATATGTGGAATGGGAGGAGGCCTCGGATACGTAGGGGACCTTTATTTAAACATAAATTGGCTGGTGGGTTGGGAGTCCCTATTATTCGTAACTATTATTTAGCTACCTTAGCAGCTCAATGTTCTGGATGGTGGAATGCGAATGTTGATATTCCGTGGGTCCAAACTGAACAATCATGCATCTCTCCGGGTAAACTCAAAGATTTATTACTGCTCCCGTTTTGGGGTGTTCCACCGCCGGCGTCGCTATCTCCACCCATGCTAGCCTCGCTTCAAGCGTGGTCTCTTGTGCACGCCGGGGCCTCCTCTCACACCTATTGGCTGACATCAAATACCCCTGTATCAACCTTGTCTTGGCTAATAAAAGACCTGGACATCTCCTCTTGGGAGAGGTCTGGGATTGTTTTTCTCTCTCACTTGTATGATGGAAATAGTAAATTGTTAAAGGGGCTCTATCAGCAAAATCATGCTGCTAGAGCCCCACATATGCGTGCATAGCCTTTAAAAAGGCTATTCAGGCACCGTAAAAGTTATATTAAACTAACCCCCCGTTTTAAAATAATAACCTAAAAAAGAATGTGCTCTACTTACCGAACGTGCACCCTGGGCGGGCATTCAGGGTGTGTCTTCATCTTCATCCCCGCCTCTTCTTCCTCCAATGTCCTCCGGTCCCGTCTTCCTCCAGCGCTCGCGAACGGCCAGTGATAGCCTGGGCGCATGCGCAGTAGCCGTAGTAGAAGCCGCATGCTACTGCGCATGCGCCCAGGCCGTTTTTTCATATCAGTGTCCGCGAGCAAGCGCCGGAGGAAGACGGGACCGGAGGACATCGGAGGAAGAAGAGGCGGGGAAGAAGATGAAGACACACCCTGAATGCTCGCCCAGCGTGCACCTTTGGTAAGTAGAGCACATTCTTTTTTAGGTTATTTTTTTAAAACGGGGGGGGTAGTTTAATATAACATTACTGATGCCTGAATAGCCTTTTTAAAGGCTATTCATGCATATGTGGGGCTCGATCAGCATGATTTTGCTGATAGAGCCCCTTTAAGCTTCTCGGAGCTGCAACGTAGGTTTGAATTGCCTCTACACCATTATTACAAATATTTGCAAATTTCCCATTTTTTGTCTAAGACCCCGTTACCCCCCATACCCTACTGTAGTAGAATAATAGCATATATCTCGACAAACATGAAAGGCCTACGCTTTTTATACAACCTGTTGGATGGGGTTTTGGATTTCCATGGAACTGCCTCCTTTAGGTACTGGGAAAAAGACCTCCGGAGAACTTTTTCTGCAGATGAATGGTGTCGATCTTTTCGTTTATTACATAAATCCTTACTCTATAGCTCGCATATCGAAACTGCGATTAAGGTATATTTACGCTGGTATTATACCCCGTCGTCTTTGCAGAAGATGTACCCCTCCACCACTATGTCATGCTGGAGAGATTGTGGCGATTCGGGGACCTTTTTTCACATGATTTGGCAATGCCCAGTTATCGCTCCTTATTGGAGTGCAGTATTTACATTGCTCTCTGACCTCTTTCGCTGTAAGTTGAACCCTTCACCAGCTTTGGGGATTTTATTATTGGAAGTACCAGCTGTTATTAACCCACACAAACGTCTTCTTTGTAAAATTTTGACGATGGCAAAAATTTTAATATTTCAAAAATGGAAATCGATTTCAATCCCAACAATTGCAGCTTTAATAGATATGGTAGATACCACATACAAATACGAGAAAACAATTGCACTTGGGAATTTTTCCTATAACTCCTTTTCCCGTATATGGGAACTGTGGTCTAAATCTAAATATGTTACCTGACATGGGACACTTCCTTGCACCTATCTAACTATTAATATTACTTATACCGTCAATGCCACAAAGACTTTATGGTTATATACTATTCTGCATTGTTTGACCAGTGCCTATCTATTGTTTACCTTTATGTTTTATTTTGACTGTTTCCAAAGCTTTTCTATATACATCTGAACAATCTTTTTATATTGAGCGTATACTATTATTGTAACTCGGATGTACGTTTCTGCATTCATTTACATGCACTGTTTTGTTTGAAAATTCTTAATAAAAATTACTGAAACAAAAAAAAAAAAGTTATGTACTGTAAGCAATATTGGTTTATGGACAACATGTTATGTTTGCAGAGACGCCATAATTGCCCTAAAAAAGTGACTCACTTCTTGTGCAATTCAAATTTACTGGCACCTCTAGGGCTCTGCCAAAAACAATCCAGCATTCAGAAACCATTCCCTCTAAATGTATACTTCAAAAGCTAAAAAATGCAGTTCTCCTTCAGCAGCTTACAACCACATATACCACTTTTTAGTAACTGATTTTACCCCACTTATAAGTAAATTTTTGGACTGCATGTTTCTGTTGACAGAAAGTGAGCACAACATATTGGGTACTTAATGGCATATTTCTTCAATAATTCAATGTTCATTTTGCATCACCCATTGCACATTTCTTGGGTCAAAATACTTCATACCCCTAGATAAATTCTTTGAGGGGTGTATTTTCAAAAAGGGGTCACCTTTTGAGGATTTCCATTATACTGGTACTTTAGGCGCTCTCCAAATGTGACGTGACATCTGAAAACTATTCCAGCAAAATCTGCCCTCCAAAAACCAAAAAGCGCTCTTTCTATTCTCAGGCCCGCCATGTACCCATACAATATTTTTTAACCACATATGGGTATTGCAGTGTTCAGGAGAAGTTGTATATTGAATTGTGGGGTGCTTTTTCCTTTTTTGAAAATGAAAAGTTTGTGGCTAAATAGATGTTTATTGTTAAAAAAGCTATTTTTCATTTTCACATCCATATGCTAATAAAATCTGCGAGACAGCCATGGAATCAAAACACTCTTTATAACTCATGATAAATTCTGTGAGGGGTCAGTAGGGGCCACACAGTGGCTCAGTGGTTAGCAGCGTTGGAGCGCTGGAGTCCTGGTGTTCAAATTCCACCAAGGGCAAAAAACCATCTGCAAGGCGTTTGTATGTTCTCCCTGTGTTTGCATGGAGCTCCATCCTATATTCCAAAAAGACACACTGATAGGGAAAAATGTACATTGTGGGCTCACAATCTATATTAAAAAAAAAAAAAAAAAAAAATTTCTGTGAGGGGTCTACTTTCCAAAATGAGGTTTCCATTTTATTGGTGCTCTATGGGCCATTGCACCTAAAAATTATTCCAAACAAATCTGCCCTCCCGAAGCCAAATACTATTTTTATTCCGAGCTCCGTCATGTACTTATACATCAGTTTGCAACCACATATGGGGTATTGTCATGTTCAGGAGAAATTGCTTAAGAAACTGTTGGGTGCTTTTTCTCCTTTAACTCCTTCTGAAAATGAAAACGTTTTAGTAATTTTTCATTCACACATCCCAATGTTAATAAAATCTTTGAAACAACTGTGGGGTCACAATGCTCACTATAGGTCTTGAGGGGTCTAATTTCCAAAATGAGGTCACATATTGAGGGCTTGTACTTTTCTGGTACAATGGGGACTCAGCAACTGCAACATGGTACCTGAAAATGATTCCAGTAAGGGTCCATTCACATGGAGGAAAATGGCGCTTTATTTAGTGCTGAATTTTCAGCCCTGAAAAAAAGCCTCCCAATGATTTCAATGGGTTCCTTTTTTTGCTAGCAATGAAGTCAATGGGAGGCTTTTTTTCAGCACTGAAATTCCACACCAAATTCCTCACCATTTTCCTCCATGTGAATGGACCCTAACATCTGCCCTCCAAAATACCAATAGCGCTCCTATTCTGGGGCAAAATGAATGTAGTGAAAATGTAAGTAAACTTTCATTCCTGTGTAATTCTGAATAGGTTAAGAAACTTCCTAAATGCTGTTTTGAGAATGGGGTGATTCATTTACAGAGGCCTTTCAAAAACCCTTCCGAACTGAACTGGTCCCTTGAAAAATTGGGATTTGAAAATTGCTTTTTGAATGGTAAGTTTTGTAATATATGAAAAAAATGAAAGAGAGATTAACGTTTGATGATAACATAAAGCAGAGATATGGTAAATTATATTTATGAAGTATTTTCAAAACTGCATTTGTTTTCAAAATTTTCACCAATTTTCTATTTTTTCATAATTAAACACAAGACATAACCACTAACACAAAGTACAATCTGTCACGATAAAACATTCTCAGAATCAATTTGATAAGTTAAAACGTTCCAAAAGTTATTACCACATAAAGTGACACATTTTAGATTTGAAAAATGAGGCTGCGTCCTTAAGGTAGTTTTAGGCTGCATCTTCAAGGAGTTATTGACTTGCTAAAGTACTTGTTTCTGACAATACTGCATCAATTATCCACATGTCTACAGAGGAATTAAATTGTAGGATTAAAGTTTTAGCAATGACAGATCATGATATGAATGGTTTGAGAGGCTGTCTGAGGCTCCTGGGGATATATGGCTGCCCAAACTGCCCACCAAGATTTATGTAGCCCTTGTACAACTAGCCATGAGAGGGCTTCAGTCTTGTAGTCCTGCTTACAGTTGTACCGGTTCCCAAAAGAGATGTATTCAGGAGCCGTTCAAGGACTTTTTAAAGATCCTCCAAAGGTCCTCAAACCTGTAGCAATGCTCCTGAGAGGAGACAGAGAATATGAGTTTGAGGTAAGTGTCTATCTGTGTGTGCGTGCAGTATATAGTATATGTGCTGTAAGCTGTATATGCCGTATATACAGTATTCGAGTATAAGTTGAGTTTTTCAGCATAGTTTTTGTGGTGAAAAAGTCTGCCTTGGCTTATACACGAGTCATTACGGTAATTCAGAAATATTATAGCTACAGACCCGGCATCCGGACCCGACATACAGACACCGGGTGGGTGCCGGACCGCAGCATTGCCACGCTCCTGGCAGGAGCGTGGCAATGCTGTTCATTTCAAACTGCAGAAGTACTTACAGTACTTCTGCTAGCAGGGCCGGAACACAGACCCCGCCTCCCCCCAAGCTCCCGCCCTCTATCACACACAGGGTGACGTGGCCACGTGTGTCTGCATTCCGGCCCTTCTAGCAGAAGTACCCTAAGTACCCTAAGTACTTCTGGAGTTTGAAATGAACAGCATCAGGCGTGTGGAGATGCTGCAGTCCAGCACCCGCCCCAGTGTCTGTATGCTGGGACTGGATGCCGGGTCTATAGCTATAATAGCGCCGCTCATGATCTCCGGCATCTCCGCTGTAAGAGTTATAGCGGAGATGCCCTCCATGGGTGGAACTTGAAGCCTCCGAGGGGAACCGCTGTGGGGAGGCAGCAGGCACTGCCATGCCCCTGGAGAGAGGAGGGAGCGGGTGCGACCGCTCTCTCAAGGGAGGACCTGCCGCCGAAAGGAGCGCTGAGAGCGGACCTGAAGGAAAACCTCGGCTGCGGGACCTGAAGGGGAACTGCGGCTGGCCGCCGGCTGCAGTTCCCCTTCAGATCCGGCCAGCCGAGGTTCTCCTTCAGGTCTGGCCTTCAGTGCTTCTGCCGGAGATTCCCCTCAGTGCTTCTGTAAAGTCTCCCCGGCCTGCAGTGCTTTTCTTTTGCAGGCTGCTCTATGCAACCTGCAAAAGAAATGACGATTTTTGCAATGTATTGCAATGCATTGGCATTGTAATGCATTGCATTAGTGATCAGACCCCCTGGGGTTCAAGGGTCTAATAAATGCAAAAATTTTATTAAAAAAAATAAATAAAAAAATAAAGTATTAAAAATTCAAATCACCCCCTTTCCCTAGAACACATATAAAACTAATACTGTTAACACTGTGAAGCACATACACGGTAGGTGTTTCTGTGTCCGAAAACACCCGCTCTACAAATCTAAAAATATTTTTACTGTATGGTAAACGCCGTTGCGGGAAAAAAAGTTGTCTAACTGCTCCTTCCCTGAGACTGAGTCCCCCCCCCCTTGGAATTCAGTCTGACTACAGCCAGGCTAAATATAAGGTATCTGCAGTGCTCCTGTTCCGTCGGGAAGGGGTTAATAGGAGCACTGCAGATACCCTATATTCAGCCAGGCTGAATTCCAAGTGGGGGAATAAACCCCAGTCCTCAAGCTCAGGGAAGGGGTAGACAGACAACCAAAACACCCCGTCCCTTCCCCAGCACCCAGCATCTACTGCACCCAAAAACTCCAGCCATTTTAATTTTTGAAATTTTACAGTAGCTGCTGCATTTCCCCCCCTCGGCTTATACTCGAGTCAATAAGTTTTCCCAGTATTTATTGTAAAATTAGGGGCCTTGGCTTATATTCGGGTCGGCTTATACTCGAGTTTTTATGGTAAGTATGCTGTACATGTGCTTTGTGTTCTGTATATACTGTACGTGTGTTATATATATGTATTCTGTGAGCTGCATGTCATCAACCGACAAGAAAAATATGGTGGAAATGATACAAAAAATGGAGACAAATAAGAAAGTATATAAAACATACATTTTATTAAATAGCAAAGATTAAAATAGATATAAAGGAGATGCAAGCACAGCAAAAACAATGTCAGACAATGGAGCAGAGGTGTATAGAAAAAATCAAAAAAGTGCTATAGTCATAGTGAGACGATAAATACTAAAACAGCCTAGTGCCAATCTGATTTTATAGAACAGATTATGAAGCTCTTGTGACATATAAATAAGTGAAGGAGGCAAAGACACGCAAGTAATAAGTCAAACATAAGATAAGATAAGAGGGGTGATCCAAAAGTAATGATAATTAGAGATGAGAGAACACTGTTCGGATCAGCCGATGTGAACAGCACGCTCCCATAGAAATTAATGGAAGCACCTGGCACGCAGACTTTGCCGGCAGCCGGCCGCTTAACCCCCCACGTGCCGGCCGCTTCCATTCATTTCTATGGGAGCGTGCTGTGAGCATGCTGTTCGGAACGGCTGTTCCGAACAGTGTTCACTCATCTCTAATGATAATCAATAAACACAATGAATATAGTAAAAAGAATTTATTTTTCTACATAGTCTCCTAACAAGTCTATACATTTAGTCCATCTCTTTTCTAAACTTAGAATTCCCTTAAAAAAAATTCTTGATCTTGACCCTCAAAAAAATCCCCAACAGCGGTTATCACGTCGCTATTGTCGTCAAATTTCTTGCCCCAGAGGTGTTCCTTGGGCCGAGTAAAGAGAAAGAAGTTACTGGGGGCTAGCTCTGGCGAATAGGGGGGGGTGTTCCACCAGTTCAAAGCCCCCTTCTTGGACGGCAGCCAGGGCCGCGCCTTTTCTCCTTGATAGCCTCCCACAATCTTCTTATTTGTTCTGCGTAGTAGGAGCCCGTAATAGTGGCTCCCTTCTCCAAATAGTTCACCATAATAATTCCTTCAGCGTCCCAAAAAACAGACGCCATAACCTTCCCTGCTGAGCTTGACACTTTGAATTTCTTCTGTGTCGGTTCGTTGGCTTGTTTCCATGTCATCGATTGTTGTTTAGTTTCCGGATCAAAGTGGTGGATCCAGGTCTCGTCCATGGTCACAAAACGTGACAAAAAATTCTCCTGGCCTGCTTGGAACTTTTCGAGATTTGCTCTTGAAATGTCGATTTGTTTCTTCTTTTGCTCGTCGGTTAACATTCTCGGCACCCGACGCGCGGAGACCTTTCTCATATGCAATTCGTTCGCAAGGATTCTTTGAATACTGCCATATGAGATCCCTGTGATCTCAGCTACATGCCTGATAGTCACTCTTCGATCTGCCAATACAACTTCTTCAACTTTTTTCACGTTATCTTCAGTGAGGAACGTGGATGGGTGTCCTTCACGATGTTCATCTTCCGTCGATGTTCTTCCCAGCTTAAACTCCTTGGCCCAACATGCAACTGTGGAATATGGAGGAGAAGAGTCCCCCAATGTTTCCACCAAGTCACTGTGTATGTCTTTGGTAGACATTTTTTTCAAGCAGAGGTATTTGATGACAGCTCTGATTTCGTTTTTTTTTACATTTTGATGTTCACTCCTCGGCAGTTCGTATTCAAATGAATGTAGCTCCCGGGAATCGTGGCCTATTTAAGTGATTTTTTTTCCTGAACTAGTGGGTACCTAAGCGAGTAGAGGACATTTTATTTTTATTTTTGTGTGCACTAGAAATAACTGATTATCATTACTTTTGGATCACCCCTCGTACATACCCATGACAAAAGATGATAACTATCTATACCTCTGCACCGCTGACACACACCTGACGTGCGTTTCAGTGCTCCTGGACAAAGGCAGTGCACTGAAATGCATGCCCGGTGCGCTTTTTTGAATTATTTGAGGGATGCATGTTTGATAAATAGGTGCTTTATGGAGGTTTCTAAAATAAAGACCTTTATAATCACCCTCAGAATTGAAGTATCTCTAAAAAAATGGGTTTGTGATTGTCTTGTATATTGGAATATTGCACTTGTAAGCCCACTAATCTCAAAGATGGTGAAGACACCATTTAATATAAAGGGACACATTCACAGAAAGTCAATGGAGAGAAAAAGTAAAAAAAATAAATATATCCTACTAATATTATAAATGTGAAAATTTGTGGGTTTGTGTGTTTGGATGTTTGTCCCTCAATCACGCAAAAACAGCTCGAGGGATTCGGCTGAAATTTGGCACATACATACCTTGGAACCTAGAAAGAAAAATAGGCTATGTATTCTGCCAGTACATGCCCACATCATGCGACCGCTAGTCCCGAAATCGCCGTACCGCAAGGCTAAAGGAGCCGAGATGACGTCATCCACTCTACTTGAGTCGCTTTCTGATAGGGCCACGGGATTGTGTGGGTGGTGCTACAACGATGTACACGCTGGAGAACATGGTGCCTACTGGAAGCTCTGGAGCATCCAGACCACGCGCCTGCGTTGTGTGGCCGCGAGAAGTGGTTTGCCTGCGCCAGCTGTGTGTGCACGCCGGGAGAGTGCAGTGTTCGGCCTGTGCAGGGGCGGGGGTCGTCTGCGCCACTGTCGGCCATGTCCGTGCAGCCGGCAGTGCGGCTGGCAGATGTGGCTGATCTGTTTAAGGTGGGGGGTGGCCAGGGGGACATGGGATAGGGGAGCCACATGGCAGAGGACTTTAGGGTGGGGGTGACCGGCGGAGAGAGGGCCAGATGTAGCCGTGCTTTACGGGAAACGACGCATGCATTGGCTGTGCTGCTCTCTGACTCCGGCGGCTGCATGTACACATTGGCCTCTGGTGGATGTGCAGCGGGGGACAGTCCGGACTATGGGGACCATGGGGCATGTGTAAGACAACGCGCACAGTATCAGATGCACACATTCAGTAAGTACACAGGGTCAATCTCAACTCTTTCATTCGCCGCGGGCGGGAGTGGGAGGGGCCACATCAGGGTTGTGGCACAGGGAGCTTGGGGGCCCTCATGACGCAGGGGGGGTGCAGGGGAATAGAGGAAGGGGGCATTGCAGGGGGAACAATAGGGGTCGAAGTGGGACTGAAGAAGGGAGGGAGCGTGCCGGTGGGCCGCGCAGGGGGGGGGGGGGGACGGGCACCACGGACAAAGTTGCGGGAAATGCTAGTAAAAAAAAATATATAAATAATATAAACTAAAACATAGTTTTACTAATCATACTAATGTAGAACAATCTAGCCGTTAAAACGGTGGCCCCTCCCTACAATATAATATCCCATAGTGGCCACTCCCCACAGTATCATGTCCCATAATTGCCCCATGCAGTATAATGGCCAATAGTGGCCTCTATACATCATAGTGGCCCATAGCAGCCCCTTCACAAGGTGTAATTACCCCTAATGACCTCCACACAGTATAATGTCCCACATTGGCCCCTTCAAAAGGTATATTGTCCCATAGTGACCTCCACACAATATAATGTTCCACAGTGGCCCCTCCACACAATACAATATCACTAGTGTCCTCTATGGTGTCCGTTGCTAAAATTTTTGGGTTCACCACCCACAAACTATGATTATACTCTGGGGCCTTCAATGATGTCACAAACGGGCCTCAGGAGTCAAGTTGTTTATGCCAGCGTTATTATGTATCTTGATGCTGGCGTAATTGGGCCTCAGTGGTCTCACGTCATTGAAGAGAAGCGAAGACCAGTGCCCGATCCCAGTAACACTGTTTTTTATGTTTGTTCACCTCTCCTGGGGCTCCACTAATAATATTATGGGGTCTTAAAATTCCCCATAGTATAATAATAGCAGTGTTGTTTTGGGCCTATTCTGTCGAATGAAACTGACAGGTGGACCTCACAAGGCAAATATTGCAAGGTCCATCCAACAAATACTCTTGCTGCAGCACTGCTTGGAGATTCCATATCAGTCCTCTAGAGGGAACAGTGTATCTTATATCATGTCACTGTCAGTGATGACCTGACACTGTTCAGCATAAACAGCCTGATATGGAACGAGTGGAGCCCTCTTGAAGGCTAAAGGTGAAGGGAAGGAAGCCGTGGGCAAGAGCCAGGATCACAGGATCAGTAAATAAATATCAAACCCAAAGCAATCTCAATACTAGATAAAAAACAAAGATACCCGCAAAAACTCAAAGCACCAACTAAGTATCAATGTATAAATAACACAAAAAATTCTTTTGATTTTAAATCTAAATTTATTGTTACAAAAATGTTTTTAATTATAAAAAATATTGGTATCAGGAAAACAAACACATAAAAACATTTAAAAGCACACAACAAGAGTGGAGGTCGCACTGGACTGAGCAGCTCCAGCAGGTGTATAATCTGCTAGTGGTGTAGGGGATGAGAACAGCCACAATAAATGTGTGTATAGAGGCCCAGTATTTTGTATATATAAATGTAAATAGGCTCCTATTGCCCACAATATCACAAGATCAGGGCACTTAATTGAAAAAAATATATCTGTAGCATTGCAAAGATCATACCCATATCACCACTATATAGTAAGAGCATATAAGGTAACAGAACCAATGTAAAGTTACACACACATTCCAGTATTACATAAGCCAACCTACATAGGACAAAATGTGAAGCATATACATAAACCACTGCTCACCAGCTGCGACCTCCACTCTGAGCCCTGACGGACCGTTTCGCCCCTGCTTCTTCTACTTTGCCTCCTATAAAAAATTGAATAAAAAGTGATCAAACCATCAGATCTTTCCCCAAATGGTATCAATAGAAACATCATCTTGTCCCGCATAAAAAGACACCACAACCAGCTCCATACATGGAAATATGAAAAAGTTACAGGTGTTAGAACATGATGACACAAATTTTTTTTTCTATTTTGCAAAGTTTATCATTTTTTTAAAAGTATCAAAACATTTCAAATACTATATAAATTTGGTATCACCGCATTCGTACTGACACGTAGAACACAGGTAACATGTCATTTGTACCAAACAGTGAACGCTGTAAAAATTAAACCCATAAGAAAATGGCGCAAATGCATTTTTTCTCCAATTGCACCTCATTCTGAATTTTTTTCCAGCTTCCCAGTACATTGCACAGCATATTGAATGATGCCATTACAAAGTACAATTTGTCCCGCAAACAATAAGCCATCATGTGACTCTGTGAACTGAAAAATGAAAAAGTTATGGCTCTTGAAATGTGAGGAGGGAAAAACGAAAATGCGAAACCAAAAAATGGCCGGGTCCTTAAGGGGTTAAAAACATTTTTGTAACAATAAATTTAGATTTAAAATCAAAAGAATTTTTTGTGTTATTTATACATTGATACTTAGTTGGTGCTTTCAGTAAATAAATAGTAGCCATTACCTGCTGGAGCAACGGCCTATTTAGAAAAATAAAACAAAAAACCCCACAGAAGTGGGCCCCTTAGCAGCCGCTACAACTGCTACATCAGTAGTTTCGCCGCTGATTCCAGCGGTACTAGGATCAGTAGAGCTGAGTTTATTAAAAAATGCTAAGAACTAGAATTGTCGGACGTGGTAAAAGGTCCTCTTTGAAGATTTTCTTGATTTGGAGACCAACTTTTCTTTTTGATAAAGGTCACACTCCAAAATGGGTCCTGATTTCCAGTGAAGTATATTGTTATGAAATACAAAGATATTTAGACAATATGTAGCAACACTATGCAGAAGACCTTTTCTTGCGCTGTGTGACTGTGCTCCTATGTACAGTACAAGGCCCATAAGCAAGTGATTATATATACTGAATATACTAGACTGTAGTGGTGCTTACAATGATTATATATATATATATATATATATATATATATATATATATATATATATATATATATTTTTTTTTTTTTTTTTAAAAACTTAGCAGGAAAGTGGAGGAGTGCTCAAGGTTTTAGCACGTATCTCATTTAAAGCCATTAACTCATAGACGTACAACAGCTTTTCTACTTCCAGTGTTGTCTATCCAGATTTTCTCAGAATTAAAACTTTTAATGGGAATCCAATATTTCTGGAAGTTTGGCGATCCTCTAACATCTTAGGCAACTTTCTATCAGTATCAGACAGAGGTGTCAGAATCAATAAGACTTAAGACGTACAGACAAGCTTTTGGCAGATGGTTGAGTGCATTGTCAAGAGGAGCAGTAACTTGTTATTTAAGACTTAGTCCCTACTTTTAGCTGTAATCTCATCACTTCTCATTTTAATGCAATGCTAGATGTGCACTAGCACATAATTACATTAGACCCTGAGGGGAAAACTGCTTTACTAGTCAGTACAAATAAGCAGCAACAGGGCCATAAAATTGCAGACTAGAGTATAAAGACCAACTTCAGTTATTGTACATAGAGAAATCTCTATTTTTTATTGAATGGTTACATATCTCCTCTCCCATATAACACTGTAGATTATCTTTTGTACAGATTTATTTGAAGATATATTACAATTCTATTTTGCCAGGCTTAAAGGGAACCTGTCACCATGAAAATGCTGTGCAGTCTGCAAACAACATTTTATACAACAAGAGGAGCTGAGCAGTTTGATATATTGTTTTTTGAGCAAAGATTTAGTATAAGCTGTATTTCATCTATTGATATGTTAGTTCTTTCAATGTTTAGTCATCTATGCATGGGGGTGGTCCTATCAGTGATTGACATATATCACTTTATGTATACTATGTGGGTGGATTTGATGAGACATCCACTCCTGGGAAGATTGTCAGCTGTCTTGAATGTTTTCCACTTGTGAATAATCTTTCTCACTGTAGAATGATGGACTTGAAATTGTTTGCAAATTGCGTTATAACTCTCTTCAAATTGATGGTGGTGCAACAGTTGCTTCCCTAATATCATTACTATTATCTTTCTTCCTTGGCCCTGTGTTAATACACTCTTTTTTGCTCCAGACCAGTAAACTGCCAAAACATCTGCTTTCACAGAGGTGGCCACATTTACAATTAATCAAGGGCATTTGATTAGCTGCACCTGGACACTACTTACCCTCTTAATTCATGTGAGAGAGCAGTAAGGGTGTACTTAATTTTTCAAGCACTACTTTTGCATTTTGGCCTAGTTTTTGCTAAATAAATTTTAATACTGTGTCATTTATTATGTGTTGTTATTAACCCCTAAAGTATCAGGCCAATTTTTGGTCAAGGATCAACAACATTTTAAGGTTTTTGTATGTCTGGTTTTGAAGGCTAGGCTGTAACATTTCTATTATTTGCATTATTCAACTAATTTCTGCGTCTTTTTTTTTCGTGGACACATAGGGCTTTATTTTTATGTTATTTTTTATTTTTGAATGTGTTTTAATTTTTTTATATCTGGGAAAATATTAACAAAAGAGAAGTGAAATCATGTCTATTTTTCACTTTTTTAATTTTATTTTAAAAAAAAACTTTTTAAAATAGTTTTTCCTTTCTGTTACAGTAATTTTTATTTTGTATGGTGTCATCAGTCATGTGTCTAGAACCTTTAATAAAGGCGTTTTATTGACATATTATTTTATTTATTTAGTTAGTTATTTTATTTTTTAAAAAATTCTATTTTTTTTTTCACATTTTGTCCTCATAAGGTCATAATAGACCTTTGGGGACATCTGATCACAGTTTTTTTTGGGGGGAGGCTGATTTCCCCTGTAACTGGGGGAACTTGTTTTTATTATGGCCTGATACATACAACCATTGAATTTAAAGATGGCGTACTTTGTTTTTCCTATGGCTATTCCTACATGCCCTATTGATTACCACAACAGTTACCTTGCTTTTAATATGCTACTTGGTTTCTAAAACATGTAGTCGAGATTTATGGAGGGACATTTGATATTTTCAGATTGTACTAATGTATCACTTTTGTACCTATTATGTGAGTTCTCCAATTTCAGACTTGCGTGCCATGTTTGCTGACTAAGATGCAAAAAGAAGAAAACTGAAGCACTCTCAAAATGAAAATAAGTGAAATTTAGGCTGGCGCTACATGTAGATTTTGGTCATGTGATACCAAAATGGCAAGATAGCATTGCAGCTTTACCAGTATAGATTTCAGTGTGTTTTATGTGTGTGTGTTCCATGGGCATTGCAAACCCTAAATTGAATCTAACAGCCATTGAATTCTAACCTGAATAGTTTCATGATTTATATGTAACAGTCTTAGCCACATTCACAGAAACTTGTACACCAAATCATCCTCCATGAGGTTTTATCCAGTACTTCCAAAGTGCATCATGCAGACTATTCGGAGGAAGTGACATAAACATCTGCTAAAATGTAGCCTGTAAAAGGGATACCGACTGGGCTTTGTGAAATCAGATTTCATATGGGAAATGGAAAACAGTAGTTCTAATAATTCATTGAGAATAGAATGTTTTATCCCTGGTTATACTGTGTAATTCATGAATGAATTCATGAATGAATTCATTCACTATTACAATCAGGAATACTGTAGGACACGGTGGTGCTACAGCAGGACACACCAGTGCTATAATACTTCAATTATTGTTATTCTTTACTTCTACATCGACAAAACCTGTTTTCTATGCTGGCAAAGTGCTGGTGTTGTATTGTCAAGCAGTGCTGTATTATATTCTTATAAAGGAGTACAATCATCTTAAAGAATAACACTCATCATGTACAAAGATAATGGTGGTTACATGTGTTCCTATGGTATTATAGTTATTAATGCCATTAAAATTGCCCTCAGCATTTACTCGAGAGGTGTTTGAAAGCATACCTTTTTCTCACTTTACTGAAAAGTGCAGTTTACTAGGGGGATTCTGTAAAAAAAAAATAAAAAGAGTAAAACCCAGAATAAAGTCATTTTTTTGTTTTAAAATAAGGGTGAATGAATGGAAGTCAATGGCATACAGGGCATATGTTTTACTATAAGTTTTGAACGTGCATGACAAACATGTTGTAAGTAGGTATATAGGAAGGTTTATTTTTTTAAAATATTTTTGGAAATCACTGTTAGGGAGCATTCATACGGAGTAACGCTGGCCGTAATTTGTGCTTATTTTTACTGGCATAGAAATGCGAGGGTCGCGTTTACGCTTCATTTAGGTGGCGTTTTTTTAATATGAGCGTATATGCGTGGTTTTTTGCTCACGTAAATGCTCGGTTTACACTGCGTTTTTTCATGCAGCGTAAACGGAGCGTTTATGTGAGCAAAAAACGCTGCGTATACTCTCATAGTAAAAAAACGCTGCATAAACGCGACCCTCGCATTTCTACGCCAGTAAAAATAAGCACAACTTACGGCCGGCGTTACTCCGTGTGAATGCTCCCTTAGGGTGCGTTCACATGTAGTAAAGTGGAGCGCAATCTGGCACATCTACGCGTGTCAGCAGATTGCGCGCTCAAAAAGATCCCATTCATTTCAATGGGAGTTACGAGCGTATACGGCCGCAAAATCACGGGCGCAAAATAACTCCCATTGAAATGAATGGGATCGTAACTCCCATTGAAATGAATGGGATTTTTTGAGTGCGCAATCTGCTGACACGTGTACACGTGCCAGATCACGCTCCATTTTACATCGTGTTAACGCACCCTTAGGCTAAGGCCCCACGTTACAGAAACACAGCTTTTTTGTTGCAGTATTTGTTGTAGTTTTTTGAGTCAAAGCCAGGAGTGGATTGAGCAGAAGGTAGAAGTATAAGTACTTTATATATATCTCTTATGCCTCTTGTAGCCATTCTTGGCTTTGGCTCAAAAAAACGCAACAAAATCTGAAAAAAAAAACCTGCGTTTCTGCAACGTGGAGCCTTAGCCTTAATGAGTATTCATTGGTTTACTCATGCATTTCCAGTGTTAACTTAATTATTTTAAAATATATATTTTTAACTGAATTTATTTCATTATTAGCTTTTTATTTTTTTGTGCTTTCATGTTGTAGCAACTCAAGAACAGCGATCAAGTAATTTGTCATTGAAACATTTTTCTCGTCACCAAGCTTCAGGACTGTTGTCCTAAGCATTTGTGAACTAAACATAGCTAATAACAAAGAACAATGCATTTCATTAAAGTATACTACAGAATTACATACATAAACATGCCTGGCCATATAAAGCTATTAATGTTCAGAATGATTCATGTAATCACTATAATACCGTCATACATATACTCTTGCAACAGAGGTTCAGTAATATCTTAAAGTGGTGTCGTTTCTTCTACAGTCTTGAAGAACGTGCTTTCATATTCAGTGAATAATGAGCAATTTTTAATGACTAAATGTTACAGAGATTATACATTACTTGTGTATCTCAGCATAAACACGCAATACCTTGTTAGGATTTACAAGCAGTGTACATAGTATATATTTAGTAGGCGAGAAGGATAGCACCTGCCTTGATCAACACCTCATTAAAGCAGTATTAAAGTATTAGCGGTATAACTGTAATAATAGACCTTTGGCCTTGCACAGGCTATTAGACAACCATACATTTGCAGTAATATACTGATTGTTGTTTTCTGTGGTGTATTAACGCTCATTTTAATGAGTCATAGGCGTTGCTAAGAGCAACATCACCATTTATTCTATAATGAAATGTAAGGAAAATTGTTCCTCCTGCGGTGAATTTTGCATTTTTGCATGTTTAGTGCAAAATAATATTTACAGCTAATGGAAACCGAATAATAAGCAAATTCTGGAATGAGAACAGAAGCAAAATGCTCATTCCAAAACTGAGAAAGTATTTGTAATGGTTGCTACATGTTAGTAAGTTTATATTTGCATCCATTTCATTTAGCGCAACATTGCTTGCATAAAATGTGCTGTATTTAACTAGGTTCCATCCATATTTATTAATATGAATATAAGGAATAATTTACAGTATACTATACATATATACATATAACCTTTACAAGTCTACACACAGATAATAACGTTTCCTTTCATTACACAAATTCTATATACTGCTACAATACTTCAGTTGAAAGCATTGAGTTAAACATGTAGCTTGCAATGGTGGCTCAAGGTTAAAATGTATAGAAGTGAATAATATTAAAAGTGTTATGGTTTGTATCAGATGTGAAAGTAATATTACATGTGATGTGAAGTGAAACTGTATGCTTTTTCTCCATTTCAAATTTCCGTGTGAATACAATATGTTCCAGATTATTATGCAAATAATATTTTCTCATATTTTCAAAAATTACATATATGAATTGCAGTCATTGTAATTTTCCAGTCATCAAATATTAGAGTACAATTGAAAGGTTTTTGAACAAACTGCATATAATAACAGTATATTTTAATAAAAAACAATAAACACAAAATGCACTCAAAATGCATGTTCTAAATTATTATGCACAGCAGAGTTTTCAACCTTTTTATTTTTATAAATAACAAAAAAATGGTCATTTGTGAAATTATAAGCATTAGCAGGTTATTACAAACTGAAATCAGTTTTCAAGTCAAAACTTTATTCTAGGTGATGTTACATTTGCACATAGGACCCCTTGTTCGAAAGGAGCTTCTGAACTCTCTTGTCCATTGAATTTGTCAGGTTTTGGATGGTTTCTGCTTCAATTGTTTTGCAAGAGGACTGAATACCCTCCCAGAGCTGTTGCTTAGATGTGAACTGCCTCCCGCCATCATAGGCACTCCTTTTGATGATGTCCAGAGGTTCTCAATGGGGTTGAGGTCAGGGGAGCATGGGGGCCGCACCATAAGTTTGTCCCCTTTTATGCCCATAGCTGCCAGAGATGCAGATGTGTTATTTGCAGCATGAGACATTGGTGCATTATCATGCATGAGAATGATCTTGCTCCGGAATGCACGGTTCTTCTTCTTGAACCATGGTAGGAAATGCTGTTTGAGAAACTCCATATTATTATGGAGTTCATCTTTACCCCTTCAGGGATCCTAAAGGGGCCAACAATCTCTCTCCCCATGATTTCAGCCCAAAACATTACTCCACCTCCTCCTTGTTGGCGCCGTAGCCGTATTTGCATGGGGTGTCCATCAACCAGCCATCCTCCACTCCATCCATCTGGACCATCAAGCATTGCACGACACTCATCAGTGAACAAAACAGTTTTGAAGTCAGTCTTCATGTATTGTTTGGCCCACTGTAGCCTTTTCTGCTTGTGTGCAGTGGATAGAGGAGGTCGACAGGATGGCTTACGCACAGCTGCAAACCTCTGAAGGGCCCTGCATCTTGTTGTTTGGGGGACGTTGGAGGCACCAGCAGCTTCAAAAATGTGTCTGCTGCTATGACAAGGCATTTTTGCAGTTGCTCTTTTAACCTGACATAATTGTCTGTTGGAAAGAGTCCTCAATTTTCCCTTATCAGCACGCACACGTGTGTGCTGTGAATCAGCTACATACTTCTTGATTGTGCGATGATCACGATGAAGTGTCTTGGCAATGTTGATTGTAGTCATTCCTTGACCTAAATACTCCACAATTTGTTGCTTCTCAGCAGCCGACACATCCTTTTTCTTTCCCATTTTGGCAGGCTGCTTAATAATGTGGGACATCCTTCTTAAGTAGTCTTGCCCTTAATTGGACACACCTGCCAAACTAAATAGCACAGGTGTCTGCAATTGCTTTCAGTGATATAAAGAGCCCTGACACACATCACCATCAATGAGTTTAACTGACAAACAAAAAAATTCTTACCTTATCACTCCTAAACACTTTTTGCATAATAATGTGGAGCACAGTGTAAATAAGAGACTAAAGTTAATAATTTGTATATTTACCAGGGTATAAAAATTAATGTGAAAAGAAAGATATCTCTACTTATTACATTTATACCTTATCATCTGCTTCTCCTCCCTCTTGTTTACCAGTACAACAGGGTTCTTCTCTAAGACCCTCACCTATTAGGAGAAGGGGGATCCCCACCATGAGTGTGGCAGGTGTAGTCACAAATGGAAAGAGATACAGGGAGAAAACAAGAGCATCTATTACAGTCTATGGTAGTTACAGAAGCTGCTCTAATACAATAGTGCTTCAACTATTCTTTAACCACTTTACCCTGTGGTGAATTTTACATTTTTTATTTCTTGCCCCCCATCTATGTTCCAAAAGCCGTAACATTTTCTGTAGGACAAATTGTGCCTCCTATTGGCTCCATTAAATACGCTATACAGTGGGGACAGAACGTTTTCACTCTTTGTTTCATTGCGGCCATTTGCTAAATTCAAAAAAGTTCATTTTATTTCTCATTAATATACACTCGGCACCCCATCTTGAAAGAAAAAAAATGAAATTTAGATATTTTTGCAAATTTATGAAAAAAGAAAAACTGAAATATAATATGGTCATACGTATTCAGATCTTTTGCTTTAACACTCATATTTAAAGGGGCTCTATCTGTTAGTAGGGGCCAGATCCTCTGCTGTGCTTCATGACGGCTCCTGGCCCGCTCCATGTCCAGTGCCGGAATGGCTTCTGGTTTCGGCGCATGATAGGATGGAGGCCTCCGCTGGAGTTTGCTGCTGATGACTCATAAGCCTTCCCTGCTCTCACACACTGCACACAGTGCTCACTGAGACTTCCGGTGCTCGCTGGAGACTATAGCATATTAATAAAAGTGGTCTCATTCAAAAACTACTGAGGCGATTAACATGCAAAAGGAGTGTGGAATAGCTTTTTCTAAAGGCTATGCAAGTGTTTAGTTAAAAATTATTTTTCCCAATGATAGAGCCCATTTAACTCACATGCTGTCTATTTCCGTCTGATCCTCCTTGAGATGGTTCTACTTCTCCATTGGAGTCCAGCTGTGCTGACTGGACTTGATTAGGAAAGGCAGACACCTGTCTATATACAGTAAGGCTGGTCTTACACAACCGTAGTGGGTTTTGTGGTCTGCAATTTGCGGATCCACAACACAACTTTCACTCAAATTTCACTCAAAAAACTCATTTCGCAGACGTCCGTGTCCAACTGCAAAGTGCATTCGTATGCACCCGTTTTCTTGTGGATCTGCAAAAAACAACACACACCCCCAACCAAAAAAAAAGGGGGGGGATGTCCCAACCCCCTGTATAGGTGACATTGTTGGATAGTGGCCACCTTTGCTTTGTTCATTGTTCATTGTTGCTGGGACAGTGCTGTCATTGTGAGATGCTGTTGTTCTGCTGCCTTGTGAGTTTGGTGCAAAATGGATCCATTTATGGAGTACTTTTTTAATGGCTAATTGCTCCTCGGCTGTCGTCTTCTTCTTTTCACTCTCCTGCACGCTGACGTAGTTCCGGCATCGTCCAGTATTGACAATTACGGATACACACTGAACATGTGTTGTGTGTATCCGCAAAAATGCATGCACCCATAAACTTCTATTGGACCTTCCGTGCCGTGCCGTTAAAGCACGGCCATTACGGACATGTGGTATACTGTCTGGAGCACGGATGTGGAGTGCCACACTACTGACAAAATCTACAGGCGTGTAAAAGGCTTCATAGAAAACTATGGGAGCGTAAATGGTCCGCAATTTTAAACCCGCAATTGCGGACCATTTGCAGTGTAAAACTATGGTCGTGTAAGACCAGCCTAAGACCTCACAGTTCACATATAGAAGTGGGTTATTTCATTACACCATGGCAAGACATTTAGAAACATAAGGTCACCTATCTTTGCAGTTTTTCATGTCACTTTAATTGTAGACAGCATCAACTTTATTTCAATATATAACTTAGCTGGCAAGTGCCCAGAAATGCGACAAGTTATCTGATTCTTCCCCTCATGCTCTCATAGGCAGGGATAATCTACTAAAATGTCAATAGTATCTGATAAACATTTCACACTATTTATAATGCAAATGCAATTCAGTTTTAATGATTTTGCTAGCAAAACAGTTGCCTACCATTCTATTGCCTTTCTTTTAGGTTATCATTTAAAAGTGGTTATCTGTGGTCATCTGGTGTCTCTTATCTTTGGATAACGCAATAGAAAAAGACAGGTAAGAAAGGCACATCTGCATTTTGTTCTACAGCTCAGAGGTTGGCATTGCTAGCAATATCATTTACATTGATTTACATCTTAATGTGCATAGTATGCTGCATCTGGCTTTGAGCCTCCAGCATGGACAACAAAAAAGTGTGCTTATACAGGTAACGCAGCTAAAACCATCCAGCAGAAATGAAAAGCGAATAGGCAAATATAATCATAATGTACTTGCCTCATTTATCTCATACTATAGATTTATAAGTCTTTGACAACGGAAGGATACGGCACAGCAAAGCATGGGATGTGTGAATAATATAAAGCTGAGCATTATTGCATAATTCAGAAGCACCCAACAGCTAGCTAGTATTGTGATCAGGAATGTATATTGCTCTGACAAACAAATGTTGGAGGCTGAATGACATTTTAGAATTAGCCATCTGACCCAATTATACATTTTGGCAGACAAAGATATGCAATCTCTGTCGCCAATTTCTCAAACTGTACTAGTGTCTCATATTTCATTTACAGGGCTGTATGTAATGTTGGCTTTGGTCTAGGCAGTACATCTTAATATGTGCTAAATTCAACAGTCAGTACTCAGTACCCAACAATGAAGAGAGCAAATAGGTGAATAAAACACAATGAAAAGTGATATAGCATTTGGTGTTGAACGTGACATATGTGATATGTTAAGGGCTAGTTCACACGTGGGCAAAGGGGAGGTTTTTGACAGCGGAATTCGCTTCAAAAACCTCTCCTTTAACATGGTGGTCTATGTAGACCACTAGCTTTTTTTTTCCTCCTAGCGTTTTCCGCCTGAAGAAGCGACATGACCTTTCTTCAGGCGGAAAACGCCTGAAGAATTGCATAGAAGTGAATGGGAGGCGAAAACCGCGCGGTAAAAAACCACGCGGTTTTTTGCACACAAAACCGCGCGGTTTTTTGCAAAAAACCGCGCGGTTTTCGCCTGCAGTTTCTATAGCACATATAGGAAAAAAAAACCCTAGCGAAAACCGCTAGCGAAAACCGCGTCAAAAACCTCGTCAAAAACCGCGTGGAATGCAAAAAACAGCGTCAAAAAAACTCCTCGAGGTTTTTTACCTCGCACAAATAAGCTAGGCGGTTTTCACGTGTGAACTGACCCTTAACCTGCTGAAAAGAACATTGCAATTGCTATACATAAAATATATACAGATGTAGCAGAGTTGATCTGAACTGCAACTGGTTAAACAGCTGCAACATGGTATCTTTATCACAGAAGATGCTACTGTAGATATACTTAATATTTGGTTGCAGACCCTTTCAAAAAAAAAATAACTGGAATCAGGAATTAATCTCTTCCTATAACCATCAACAAACTTCTAATACCTCTCAAATGGAATTTTGGACCCTTCTTCTTTTGCAAACTGCTCCAGTTCTCTCATATTTGAAGGGTGCCTTCTCCCAACAGCAGTTCAATGGGATTTAGATCCTGAATCATTGCTGTCCACTACAGTGCTTTGTTTCCATCAATTTATGGGTGCTTTCTGAGGTATGTTTGGGGATATTGTGTTGCTGGAAGACCCATAGCTTAGGATGCAAATCCAGCTTTCTGACACTAGGCCCAATGAGACCCAAAATCATTGGGAATCTTCAGATTTCATGATGACTTGCACACAGCCAAGGCACCAAGTGCCAGAGGCAGAAAAACAAACCCAAAACATCTTTGAACCTCCACCAAATTTGCAGTTGGTACTGTTCTCTTTTCTTTGTACAATGACGTGCTTTACCAAAAATCTCTATCTTGTTCTCATCTGTCCACAAGATATTTTTCCACAGGGATTTTGGCATACTCACCTACATTTTGTGAAACTGAATTCTAGCTTTTTTATGTTTCTGTGTCAGCAGTGGGGTCCATCTGGATCTCCTGCCATAGTGTTTCATTACATTCAAATGTCAATGGATGGTTTGCGTTAACACTGATGCCCCCTGGGCCTGCAGGACAGCTTGAATTTCTTTAGAACTTGATTGGGGCTGCTTATCTATTTACCGGACTATTCTACATTGCAATTTTTCATCAATTTTTCTCTTCCATCCATGTCCAGAGAGATTAGTTACAGTGCCATGGGTTGTAAACTTCTTGATTATGTTGTGCATTGTGGGCAAAGAAACATCAAGACCTCTGGAGATGAACTTGTAGACTTGAAATATTTTTTATATATTTCCACATTTTTGGTACTTAATCCTCAGACAGTTTTCTTCTCCTCTTTATGCTCTCCATGCTTTTAGTGTAGCACACACAGATACACAATGCAAAGATTGAGTCAACTTCTCTCCTTTTTATCTGGTTTCAGGTGTGTATTGCTCACCTGTTACTTGCCACAGGTGAATTTGAATGAGCATTACATGCTTAAAATAAAGTTATTTACCCACAACTTTGAAAAGTTGCCAACACTGTTGTCCGGCCCATTTTTGGATTTTTGTGTGAAATTATGTCCAAATTTCCTTTTTTATCTTTGTTTATTTGTGTTGTTCCAAAGGAAATCAACGTGTATAACAAACTGTATATAGATGGTGGTAGACCTTAGTAAGTGGAGGAGTGTTCCGAATCTGGTGGACAACCAAAGGACAGGCATTGAGATAGTCAAGACATATAAGTACCTGGGTGTGCTCCTCAATAATAAACTGGACTGGGCTGATCACCTGGATGCGCTGCACAGAAAGGGCCACAGCAGGCTCTACCTGCTCCAGGAGGCTGAAGGCGTTTGGAGTCCAGGGGACACTTCTTAGGGCCTTTTTCAACTCTGTGGTAGCATCAGCCATATTCTTCAGAGTGGCCTGCTGGGAGAGTGACATACCACCCAGGGACAGAAATAGACTTAACAGGCTGGTTAGAAGGGTCAGCTTTGTCTTGAAGAGCTCCCTGGACCCAGTACAGGTGGTGGGTGATAGAAGGATACTGTCTGTGGTGAGCTCCATGCTGGAGAATAATTCCCATCCCATGTATGAGACCGTGACAGCACTGGACAGTACTGTCAGTGACCAACTGCTTCACCCAAAGTGTGAGAAGGAGCGCTATTGGAGATTCTTCTTCTCAACCACGGACAGGCTGTATAATCAACATCAGGCTAAGCAAAGATCACTCCACACAGAGAACTAAGTGATCCTGAAGTCTTCTTTTCTTTTTAATTGATATGACTCCTATTATCTATTTTCTATATGCCATGCTGCTGTAACACACTGAATTTCCCCATACACATAGATCAGAGTTAACCCAATGTTCTGCAATTGGTTAAGCTTCTGCAGCATTATGTCTTATCACAAAAGACAACAAAAATCAATGAAAGGTCATTGAAAAATGTTTTGCCAATGATTTTTCATTGGGTTTTGTTCTATTTTGACAGATGCTGCAAGATATCATTTTGCAGCAGTTAAACCAATTGCAGAAGTTTGAGCTAACTCTGTTAGGCTTCATGTATTAAACTCACAGGCTCAAAGAAAAGTGACCAGTTACCATTATACAAGTGTTCTTCTATTTTTGCTCATATCAATATAGTATGGAAATTGTTTCCAGGGATGGTGTGACTCGATTCAGAGGGTGAGCTTATAGCAGATGTGGGTTTCACGAAATATACATTTGGAATGAAAAAAATGTTGCTAGGCCCCTTATGTACATACCATGCCCCCTGTTTACAGGCAATACCCTCTATTTACAAGTCAAGAAATCTAGACAATATAGTGAATCATGCTATTCTATTTTGACTGGTAAAATGCCAGGCTTGCTATGCAACATACCTCCACATTTTAGACGGGAATTTCCACAAAACATAATGCTTCTGTGGTGACCCAACTCATTTTAATGCTGCCGTCAGTGCCCACACATAATATAATGTCTCCTCAGTGCTCCCCTACAAGATAATGCCCCCTCTGTGCCACCACACAAGACAATGCTGCCTTAGGGCCCCTTCACACGGCGGATACGCTCACTGCTTTGGAGCGTGTAAACGTTCCGTAGCAGCGGCGTCTAAAAGCAGATCGCATTGTTTTCTATGGGAGCCGGCAGACGCGTGCTCACCATAGAAATGAATGGGCTGCTTTTTCCATTCATTTCTATGGGGAGCGCACATATGCCGGCTCCCATAGAAAACAATGGGAACTGCTTTAGACGCCGCTGCTATGGAACGTTTACACGCTCCAAAGCAGTGAGCGTATCAGCCGTGTGAAGGGTCCCTTAGTATCCTCACATATTTCCATCCTCACTGCCCCCATACAGGATAATATCCCCCTCAGTGCCTCACACTCCTTGGAGAAAGCCGCAAGCATTGATCATTCACTACTTTGCCCAACACTCTCTTCTGTGATTCAAGCTCTATGCTGTGTACACCAGGCAGGAAGCAGAGCAGTAAGTAATGAATCAATGCTCACTGCTCATGGCCTGGGCCTTCCATAATGAGCGCCTTCATCACACTAATGCAAGAACTTATTGCACTTCCAAATTGCTTGGACTGTGCCCCAGACACATATTTGGTTGGATTGTCTCTGAAAATTAGAGACTGTCCTAGCAAATTTGGAACGGTTGTCAAGTACTTTCTTTTAAAAAGAGCATTACCCAACTTAGGAAAGTGTTGCAGTTCAGAGAGCTCACCCTCTGCTCCACTATTAGGCAGCGATCTCTCCAGATCTTGAAGACCAGGCCATTGCTAAGGTGCAGGAGGAACTGACTAGAGGCGGACATCATATGGCCACCAGAGAAGCGTGTAGCAAGCTTGCACACAGATGACTTATAAGATGGATATGCGGTGTGACTGGGAAGCCAGGCTGTATAACGACCAACTTCAAAGTTCCTGGAGATGGGGGTAAGGGGACCGATCTCTAGGTTATACAGTATTAGCTTTCCACAGGAGGGCAGAGTTGTCTCTTTCATCATTACGGTACATGAGAGGGATAGGGAGACTTCCCTTGCCCAGGCTAAGCAGATGAGTCTGTAGGATTTACTAATTAAAATTAATAAAATCTGTTAACAATCCTATTGTTGTTCTTGTGTCCAACCAGATCTCAGATATCAAGCAACAGTTCCAATATATAGATTATACCAAAGTGTGAGCAGGATGATGTAGAACAGGAGAGGCAGCAGCATGTATGTCGCAAGCAGTGAGCAAGCCCCATCCTACTGGAAGAGGTGTTTCATTAGCAATTGATTTACACAATCCTTAGGGATTAGAATTAGACAAACACATAATAAAATGACCCTGTTTTCCCCTAAAGCATATAAAGTATATGTGCCTGGCATGTTTCTTTTAAGTCATTGTGCCACAGATCCTTTAATGCAGGGTCCTTTTTTCAGTGTTCATAATATAGTATAGTCTGAGAATAGAGCAGTTAAATAACAAAGGAGAGTACACAGTACTTAACTATATATTCTCCATATTATGTAAAATGTGTTACAGAGAACCAATTTAATGGAATGGATTACAAACTCTCCTTCTGTTTATGTCACTGTCCACTCCAGAACAATGGCATATTCTTTATCCTATGCGGTATTAGCCAGTGCAAAACAATGTGATTTATGTACATTATGTATTATTAATGCTATTCATAAATACATAACATTGACAATAACTAAACCTAAAATGTGTTTCGAATTTAGGGTTACAGTAGCAAAGAGAGAAATTGCCAGACTTCAATTAACACTCCCCATCCTAAAATGTGTAATCCATCAAGCATTCATGTTAAATTTCCAGCTCCTGGGAAATGTCCAGCACTAAATATCTTATTATGCTTGGGACAAAGTCAATTCACCTAAGTAACTCTGATTTATTGACTGTAATGTAATTGGACCTGGTTATTTTATCTAGTAAGTTACTGCAGCACTTTACTGTATTTTGGTCCTATAAACATCAGTATAAGAAAAGCTAATGTAAAATAAAACAAACAAAACTTTCCACAATTGAAATGACCAGGATCATAACCAATTTACATAAAAATGTGGCAATATCAGGACACCGCTATGTTAAGCTGTTTGTACAGAGCTGACTCCGACATCACTTTATAGACATAGCAGCCTATTATTGTGGCTTTAAAAACTGACAAAACAGGTTGCAATTATAGTCACAAAAAGCAAGAATAAAGTACACATTGTTCTAAAGTTAGTCAACATGGCTTCTGTTAGCCAACTTGGCTGATGGATGTAGACATGAGAGAAAGAGTGTGATAAACTTGGCCAAGGCTTTTCTCCTCCAAAAGGCTGATGAAACTGTCAAAGATTCTGCCAAGCTGGAAGCTAAACTTGACAAAGCGTCTGGCTTCAGCAGCACCTTCATATCACAGCCCATCTGAGTAATCTGCTAACCGCTGGGACATAGTGTCTCAGAGGACGTTGTGATTACATGCATTGCAGGTACACTGAAAACATTTAAAGGCGATGTGTAATCCATCTTTCCCTTCACGTTTCTTAGACATGCAACTTATCTAGCACAACGTACTGTATTTAATATGTCTATTGTATGCGCTGCCTTATAATAAAACTACATTACCAATGCAACAAAATACACAGAGCCTAAATAAGAATATTTATACTATATGCTGTCCAATTAAGCCTGCTATACAATGACCATATATTTAAGGCAGGCATCAGAGAATGTGACGCCTTTAGACAGGCTTATCAATACTGACCAGACAATTTTTAAATACGCCAAATTTATCAAATTGACTGATGCTGAAGAATACATCTAGGGCATCTTTAGTCTGTCTAGTCTAAGCTAGCCAGACTAAAGAAGCTAAAAAGCTAACCTATGAATTGGAATTGTTTCTGACAATTTTTTTGGCACATCGTATTGTATTTCAGGCCCCACACCCTTTTTTCAAGACTACTCGATTCTGATAAGCCCTATTTTTGTTGTAAACTGCACCAGAATTCTGTTGCATTTTTTGCTAACTCAGCCACACTGCCTTTATTGAATATGATTCTTTGTTCTCCCTATAATCAGACCCTTGTGAGAAGGTGACAGGTAAAGTTCTGGGGGGTTGCTGGTTGCTATATTTTCCCCAGATTCCTCACTTATGTATGCTAAGTGAGGTTACAACACAGATCTGTAACAAAACCTCAGCTGTGAGAAGGTCTTTCTGTTACCCTCTTCTTGTCCTACAGCAGGAAGGAGCCTTCAAGCACTGCTGGGAGCTGCGTCTCATTAAAATGCCTATAAAAGGTTGTCAAGACCTCACTCCTGGGGATAGAGGAGGAGCTGGGCTCTTTTCTAAGACCCTGGCATCTGGTGAGAGACCAGTGTGAACTATTGCCTTTGTTTTTGCTCTGTGTGTTGACCGTGTGGCTGAAGCAAGACACAGGTACAGTTAGGGCCCCTTCACATGGAGGATACTCTGGCTGATTCGGAACACGTAAACGTTCCGAATCATCAGCGTTTAAAGCAGGTCCCATTGCTTTCTATGGGAGCCGGCATATGCGTGCTACCCATAGAAATGAATGGGAAAAAGCAGCCCATTCATTTCTATGGGGAGCGCACGTATGC
The DNA here is from genome assembly GCF_031893055.1 of Leptodactylus fuscus. Taxonomy (NCBI): domain Eukaryota; kingdom Metazoa; phylum Chordata; class Amphibia; order Anura; family Leptodactylidae; genus Leptodactylus; species Leptodactylus fuscus. The sequence goes on from NC_134266.1 coordinate 149,775,123, forward strand.
CGGCTCCCATAGAAAGCAATGGGAGCTGCTTTAAACGCTGCTGATTTGGAACGTTTACACGTTCCAAATCAGGCAGAGTATCCTCCGTGTGAAGGGGCCCTTAGGGTTTTCTTTGGTTAGTAGCTCAGATGAGCAGAATTTCTGTTTTTATTTTTGCCTGACTTATTTTGTTTTGCCATTTTTGGAAAATAAACATACAGGGTAAAACCTGTTTCTACCTGACTTTTTTGTGTCTGTCTGTGTCTGGGTCTGCTGCTGCTACCGTTGAGCCTATCCTCCCACACCCTAAATACATCCTATACCTACAGAAGACTATATAGATATATAATAGTCCCACTTTTAGAGGTTATTTTTTATTACTGCTATGGTACATTTTTTCAATGGACATCAAGTCTACTGAAAAAAAATGAGACATTCTCTATTTTGGTCCATTTTGTGGAGCCTTCACGCTAATTGCAGTCTACAATTACATGTTATATAATGTTTAATGTACATCATTTATTAATTAGTTCCCAGGGCTGAATTCATGGGACGTTAGTCTGTATAGGCGGTTTGTATTTTGCTTTACTACAGCTGTCTGGATGGATGAGCCTCACATTGGTCTTGCTAAATACAGTACCTTGCAAAAATATTCAAACTGGATGATATAACCAAGCCAGTCCTAAAATTATGTTAGAATGTATTCAGCCTTGCTGTGTTGGATGAATGGGAAATTCTAAAAAAAAAAAAACTAAAATAAGATTTTGAAAAAAAAAACAAAAAACGTAACTTCTATTTATAAACTACAGGCTTTTCTGGGATTGTCATATTAAGAACCTGCCATTAAGAAATTAACATCAGCTGAATTTCAATGAGGCTGATCTACAGTATGACATACCAAATGCACTGTACAGTCTGAGGACTGCAGCCAAGGGTACAAGTAACTACTGAGATACCTCATTTAAGTCCATAATACAAAGAAGAGTAGAAAAAGACTTATTACAGTATCAAAAAAAAAAAAAAAATCTTTAATGACGTGATATAAAAATAGCATTTTTATATATATATCTTTGATCATTATGTCAGTATTACATCCAGATATATCCTTATTACACAAAACATTTTAGGAGTTCATAAACCTATTGCTATATTGTGTGATGCATAGTCTGACACTAAGGAAAAAAATCACATTATTAAGCCATGACTTCTTTGACACCATCGCCTGTGTTATGATGTGTCAGCGCTGTAATTTCTATAGTATTTCAGTTAACTTGAAGTCTGTTAGTCAATAAGTCAGATTCGCTTGTCATGAGCCTCATAGTTGTTTAGAAAATAGATTGCCAATAACGGTTTTAAAAAAGTATTTCCATCTCAGCCAGTCATTCTGCTGTAAATCATGACCACTAGGCTAAGAGTTACCAAAACAGTCAGAAATGGCTGTTCTTTGATTATCCTGTAACTCCCAAGGAGCTACAGTATGCTTAAGGGGACGTTCACACTTGGGTTCCTGTGTGCCCTGTGTCATTCCACTGGGTTTCTGTCCTCAGCCCCAGAGAAACTGGACAGGGGATGGCTTCACGGCAGTCAGTTTTAAAACCCATTCATTTGAATGAATTTTAAAATCAAAATGCCAGTGTCCGCCTGTAGCAGGGAAACTGTTTTTTTGGCCGGACACAAAGTCCTGCATGTCCGACTTTGTGACATAATACTGTGTGCAGGGTATGCTATGGGATATTATACGTTGTAAAGGTGACCCTATGGAACATTATGCTGTGTGAGTTGACTGCTGTGGGACATTATACTGTATGAATTGACTGCCATTGGGTATTATACTGCGTGAAGGGGCCACTAAGGGACATTATATTGTGTGAAGGGGCTGCTATGGGACATTATACTGTTTTAAGGCCACTGTGGGACATTATACAATTTGTAGAGGCCGCTAAGGGACATTATAATGTGTGCAGAAGGCCGCTATGGAACATTATGCCGTGTGAATTGGCTGCTATGAGACATTATACTGTGTAAATTGGCCGCTATGGGACATTATACTACGTGAAGGGGCTGCTATTGGATAGTATACTGTGTCTGTGTATCGGGGCCGTTATGAAAGATTATACTGTGTGATTAGACTCATTTGGGCCTAATCAGTGGTGGAAAGCCGCAATGGAATGATGATCTGCACCGTGAGCTGGGAAACAGAAAATAAAGAGTAGTCCGAGGCAGATATCACCTGAAATTGCTCTTTAGTTTCTGATGTCTGAACATGTTCTATCTACTTGTATGGAATGCACTGTATTAAAGTCTACTCCAAGAGGTCTCCTTCAGCAAATAATGTCGTTGTCCGGTTGTTTTTTTTGCTGTGGTACACAGATTCAAAAGGGGCGCACAGAGGCTATGTCACCAAAGGGCCCACAGTTTTTTTTCTTCACAAATTTGAACTACATTCTTGGAGCTGATTTTAAAAATATACTCCAAAATCTGCTTCCAGATGATTTGGGCAATGGGCACCTCTGGCAGAATCTACCTGGAGAATGAGCAGGACGCAAATTTACAAAGACTGCCACAGAAACAGCTATTCATAGAAACCATAGGTGGTATTATTCTAACATTATTCCTAGGATATCTAGGGATATAAGCAAGTGTGAATAAAAATATTCCTAATTGTAAGTTATGAATTTCCATAAAAATATAATGACTCTGACCTAGTTCTGTCCTTATATACAGTCTGCCAACACCCCACTTTCCCAATAATAACATATGGTCCGGTCCGTGATTGCTTAAAATCCTCTTATTCATACTCGCCTATCACCAATGATCTAGCTCTAGCGTGATGTCAATAAGGGCCCGTTCACACGGGCACAGAGGGGGCGGATTATGGCGCAGAATCCACGTCATAATCCGCCCCCTCACAATGGTGGTCTATGGAGACCACTAGCATTCGTTCTTCCGCTAGCGTTTTTTTGCCGCTAGCGAAAAAAAGAAGCAACATGACCTTTCTTAAGCTGGATTCCACCTCAGGAAGTCAATACAAGTGGATGGGAGTCGGAAACCGCGTCACTTTTTTTGCCAAAATCTGCGTCATGTTTTTTGGCCTGGCTTTTGGCAAAAACCGCAACACTGTCCGGGAGGGAAAAACTGCCTGGCATTTTCTGAAGCGGTTTTCACCAAAAACCTCTCCAAAAAACACTTCAAGGTTCAAAAACCGCTTCCTAATTAGGAAGCTTTTTTTTCCGGACCAAATAACACCACACGGTATTCACGTGTGAACTAAGCCTTAGAGGCGCTGGTGCGCTCCTCCTTCGGCCCACTTTCAGCTCTCCTGAGAATGTCTCTGTAATTTTGATACCTCATGGACCGCAGATCCCAGCCTCAGAGACTACTTGCAGCCAGTGAGTCATGCGTTTGAGACCCATGTTTTAAGCTTTAAAATCTTACTCTTGCAAAATAATTTTTCTTAAATAAAAGTGATGAAATCCTACTCAGATTCTGCTTCCTGCCTGTTCTGATGTCTTTTTATTCCCCAAAGTCATTTAATGGTATCAGTTACCACAATAACTACAAATGCAAGAGATACAAATACTTTGGACATTAGTATTCATTATAAACAGCACAGGTCACAGTCTACTAGAATTCAGATCAAGTTGTATTTGTGTAAGAGACAGCCTAATGATGTCTGAAGCTTTATTTAAAGTTGAATGTGTTTCTGTGATACTGGTCCTTTAAGACAGCAGCCATTGTAGTTGAGACATGATGCTGCAGTGACTGCGCCCCTATGATGTCATCCCACCTGTGCTTGCAGAGAATGTGAGGAGAGAAGAAGGAAGTGACGAGACAGGGAGCTGCAGCCATATTGGCCAGAGGAAGAAGTATCTATATACTATAATGAGTGTGTGGAGATCTCTGAAGACTTCCCTGTGCAGCTAAGCTGTATATATATCAGTCCAGAGGCAGAGTGTAAAGAGACAGAGCATCTAGTGGCCACATTGTGCTCAGTGGCTAGTCAGTGAAACAGACACTGTGGCTGAGTGTATTGCTATTGCCACCTGATATAGAGACTTTCGCATTACTGTTGATGTATCTGACAGTAACTGCAAACCCCGACTTACATCCCAGCTCAGTATATGGATTCTGCAGGACTGTCAGCGTCATGAGTGATATCTGCTGTTGGACTCCATTGCATCCATTTGGTTTCCCGGCCTGCTGAGGAAAATGTCATCTCTTCAGATATTGTGAGAACCGAGAGGGGAGGACGCTTTGCTATAAAAGAAAGGAACGACTATGGGCCTAATCATGCGCTTCTACAGACTGTAAGCGGTCCACCTGGACCACTGGGAAAAGGGGGGAGGTGGTGGTGGGGGGAGGTGGTAGAAAGGGGGGGTGGTGGTGGTGGTGGTGTGCACCCAAATGTGAAGTCAGGGTCAGTTAGGGATAGTGTTGTTTATATTATTCATTGTGTCCGTACTGCAGAAGCGGACCTAGTAAAAGTGGAAACTATTGCAAAATCGCATTTGAATTGTTCATCTTATACTGTATATTTTGCTTGTCTTTCTTCTTCTTATTTTACCTTTAACCCCTCCCTGACATCCGCCGTACTTCTCTATGTAGCCTGCAATAGAAATGACATTTTTTTTGCAATGAATTAGCATTGTAATGCATTGCATTAGTGATAAGACTCCCTGGGGTTCAAGACCCCTAGGAGGTCTAATAAATACAAAACAAAAAAAAAAGTAAAAAAAAAAAAGTATTAAAATCATCCTCCTTTCCTTAGAACACATATAAAAGTACTTAAACACTCTGAAACACATACACATTAGATATCCCTGTGTCCGAACACGTGGTCAAAAACGAAAATCGAAAAATGCCCACGCGGGAAGGGGTTAACTTGCCTTTATTAACCTGAAGTAAATACTTTTTTTTTTTTTTCTTGAACTTGACCACCATGTGTCCTTTCATTTCTGATTGTGGTGTCCAGACCACCTACCTTGCTCCTGGTTCACATTTGATCCAAATTTTCCCAAAGTTTCTGACAAGAACCAAAATGAATTGAATTTAGTTACTAACAAATGCCTATTATACTCTGGAGTCTCTTCAGACCCTAGAATATAATAAGATGGGGGGGGGGGGCAATGGAAACACGTTTACTCACCTTTCCTCACCTCTTCTGGGCTCTCTTGAGGTTCTCTCTGGTGGACTTTTGGACTATTCTGGTCTCCTGGATGATGGGTTCCTGGGGGACTGCTGAGTCCTGTAATTGGGTTATGACATTTGATTAAAGCATTATAGCATTGGCATGCCCCATGTGACCCCTGGAAACCAATCACAGACTTCCGTAGCCATCCTGGCCTGTGATGTCAGGCAGGAGGCTGAAAGAGAACCTCAAGAGAACACCAGACTCTGCAAGGAAGCGGAGAGATGAGGGGAGGTAAACATATATGTTTATTACTTTCCACACCTCCCCTGGGCCTCCACTTATTGTAATCTACATAATACAATATAATATTCTATTATTTAGCCCAGAGAACAATAATAGCATTTATTACACTACTAGTTCAGCCCGAAATGAAACCGGTGGATGAACCCACAAATATTTGTCAAAACAAATCTTGACCATCTCTACTGTCTACCCATTGTATCTACAGGAAATAGCAATATGGTGCCTATTCAATTGCTCATAATTGCATAAGCTAAGAAGATGAGTAGTAAGGATAAGGAGAGGAAGGGTCATTTAAAAATAAAGTGACAATGATGTAGGGGTATTAATTATTTGTTAAAATTCTAAATGGATATCAGCTGTCAATGCACATAGTTGCTTATGGTACTTCATTCCACTTTTAGAGTGCTTTAATTTTTGGTAACTAGAAACCAATGCAATTATGATTAACTTAACAGCAACTTAAAGTCCATTAGTTGTAAACCCATCTCTCTTTTAGCACATGATGTTAAGAAAATCTTTTAGCCCTCACAATCAATAGTCTGATAGTTTTAGAATGCCGCCAGAGGCTTTTACATCTTTCATTTTGTTTATTCTAGGAATAGTATTAATGTGTCTTAAATTGGTGACCTAATTACAGACACCATGGTGAAAATGAGACAGAATGAGAGATGAGTAAATGGCCAGCATACGAGTACTGTAAGATGTGTAAAGTAAGCAAGTGAGTCAGATATACAATTAGCCATTTAGGTCATGGAAATGAGTTTCATCTGTAAGAAACTGAGACCTCAGCCTTTCTTTCCTGTCATATTCAAAATATAAACATACTATATATACTATGGTGTTCATTCACTTAATTTTGATAAACTTTTTTGAAAGCATTCTTGCATTGTAGAATTTTTTCCCACACCTATCTAAAAATTTTGCACTGTACTTTAGGGGACTCAGATGGCTCCCTCCTATTTTATTTTTTTAATAGGCCGCTACCTGCTCAAGTACTCACCAATCCCTGCCCATGGCCTCCTCCACTTCCACCTTCAGCCTCCATGGTGTCCTGAGTGCCACATATCACATCCCAATGGTGAAGAGCATCTGTACACATGGCCCCTTGTAGGCTGAAGGAGACTGTGGAGGAGACTGTGGCTCTTAATATATGTTGGCCACTAAAGGCGGTATTACTGCATGAAAGCCAATAAAGAGGCAGTATAGTGTTACAGTGTGGGGACCAGTAAAGGAGGCAATATATTGTGTGTGGGTCAATATACTATGTAGGGGGACAGTAATAGGAGTGTTATATCATGTAGAGGACCAGGAAAGGGGGTTATTATACTATGTGGAGGCTGGGAAAGTGGGGGTATTCTTTGTGGGGTAGCAAGAAAGGGAAATTATTACAGTATGGGAGACCGTAAAGTGGGCATCATACCATGTGAGGGACTGGAAAGGAGGAAGTATTCCATGCAGAATGCAGTAGAGGGGGCTTTATACTGTGTGGGCACCAGTAAGAGGGTTTCACATCATGTGATGACTGGAGGGCCCAGTCAAAAGTTTAAAGTAGAAAAAGCACCCATAGTTAGTTAAACAATTTCTCCTGAACACTGCAAACCCCATATGTTGTTGTAAACTGCTGTGTGGGTACATGGCTGGGATCAAAATGGAAAGAGTGCTATTTGGCTTTTGAAAGGCAGATTTTGCTGGAATAGTTTTTGTGTGCCATACAGCCTTTGCAGAGCCCCTAAAGTACCAGTACAATTGAAACCTCTAAAAAGTGACTCAATTCTGGAAACTACACCCCTTATAGAATTTATCAAGGGATATAGTGAACATTTTGACACAGCTGTTTTACAGATTTTATTAGTATTAAGAAATAAAATATTAATTTGTTTTCCAATAAACCATCCATTTAATTACAAATTTTTCATTTTTATAAGGAGTTAAAGGGGTATTCCCACCTCACATACTCAGCAGTCTTCACTCTTGTAAAATCTTCTTTCTTCCTGGTTTCTTGCATCATTTGGTGGGCGTGGTTTCACAGGCAACCTCCCGTTTAGCTCCGCCCCCAAATTCCCGTGTAGCTCCGCCCACCCACATTGGACTATGAAGTACAGGCAGCAGCAACTCCATTCTGTGTTACATACAGAGACTGCCTGTCTCTGCCATAATGAACACAACTGAATTAGCTAGCCTGATAACTGGGAGAACAGAAGAAATGAAAGCAGCTCCTCTATCTGAGTGCAGGACCTAGGTCACGTGGTGCAGACACAGGATTAGCTAGATACACAGGCTGGCTCCCGTGCACTTAGCCCCTCCTCCCCCCCCTGAGAGCAGCAGATACATCATTTGACTCAGGAGCAGCTAGGTCAGGGCTGTGGCCACAAAAAATTTAATAAAGTAATATAGTGGACAAACAAAGCAGTTTTGCTGAAGCAGTGTACTTAGGAAAAGTCTTACATCCACATTAACCAGCAGTATAGATAGGATCCTTGTGATGGGACAACCCCTTTAATGTATAAAAAATACACTACACTATGTTACACAATTTCTCCTGAACACGGGAATACCCCACATGAAGATGGACACTACTGTTTGGGTACTCGTGGCTCAGAATGGAACGAGTGCTATTTGGCTTTTGAATGCAGATTTTGCTGGAAGAGTTTTCAGGTACCATTTCGCATTTGCAGATCATCTAATGTACTATGGAAATAGAATGGAAACTCCCCAAAAGTAACCTCATTTTAGAAACTACACCACTCAAGGAATTTCTCAAGGGGTATTATCATTTTTGAGCCCAAGAGTACTTCCCAAAAATTAATGTACGAAGTGAAAATTTAAATTATTGTAGAAATATGCCATTTCAGTGCCCAATATGTTGTACCACTTTGTGTCATCAGAGACATGAACTCTTAAAACTATTAAGTTGGCTATCCCGGGTACAAAAAAGTTGTGTGTGTGTATATATGGGCTTAGACTGCTGCTTGGGCAGACAGCAAGGCTCAGAAGGGAATCAGCACTGCACTTTTTAGCTTTTTGAATATAGATTTGGAGGGACTTTCTGGACGCCATGTTGTTTTTGTAGAGCCCAGAAGGTGCCAGTAAATTGGAATTCCAATCGCTCTGAAAGCTATTTAATACGCTCCTTCACATATGCACCCTCCTATGTGCGAAATAGCAGTTTATGCCCACATGTTTGATACTATTGTACCCAGGATAATGTACTTAATGTCATATTTGGATATAAAAAGCTGTTTGGGCACAGGTAGGCACAGAAGAGAAGGAATACTATTTTGATTTTGGATTCAGGGGTTCTACAAATGTAACATGACATCTGAAAATTATGACTGCAAAATGGGCCTTCTAAAAGCTGAATGGATCTTTTTCCCTTCTCCTTTTCTGCTTTTGGTATGCCCAAATAGCAGTTTACATCCACATGAGGAACATACGCAAGAGAAATTTGTCAACAAATTATGGCAGGCATTTTTTCCGTTAACCACTTGCGAATGTGAACATTTTAAGACTAAAGGAGTGTGTAATTAAACAAAAGTGAAATGTCAAAATTTTACCTCCTTTTTTATTTTAAATCCTGTGAATTGCTTAAAGGAGTAGGATCTTATTGTGTCACTTTTTTTTTTTTTTTTAATGTAAGAATGTAAGAATAGCAAGGGCACGTCCACTATATTTAGAGAAAACAAAACCTATTACCGTCAGCATAGAACAGGGGTCTCAAACTCGCGGCCCGCGGGCCGCATGCGGCCCCCCGTAAATTTTGTGCGGCCCGCACAAGCCTAGGGACGCCGGATCCGAGTTGAATACATTGCGAGATGATTATATCCACTAGCCGCTACGTTCCGGCTAGTGGACATATAGGCGCGATGTGATGATGTCACATCATCACATCGCGCCTACAGGTCTATTAGTGAAACTGCAGAGCGCGGCGGGGGAGCGTTGGATGCTGAGTATAAGTGTTTTTTTGTGTGTTAAAGAGGACCTTTCATCATTTTGCCCACAGGCAGTTCTATATACTGCCGGAAAGCTGACAGTGCGCTGAGTTCAGCGCACTGTCGGCTTTCCCGATGTGGGCCCAGTGTGAAGAGCTTACGGTCCGGTACCGTAGCTCTTCTATGGTCAGAAGGGAGTTTCTGACACTCGCGCTGTACTGTGGAGCGGGGAGGAACTCCCCCCTCCCTCCCTGATAATGCTAGTCTATGGACGAGTACTGCGAGCAGAGGGAGGGGGCGTTCCTCCCGGCTCTCACAGCACAGTGCGATTGGCTGTGCTGTGAAGAAGGACGTCTCTGACTGTGTCAGTGTCAGAAACGCCCTTCTGACCATAGAAGAGCTACGGTACCGGGACCGTAAGCTCTTCACACTGGGCCCACATCGGGAAAGCCGACAGTGCGCTGAACTCAGCACACTGTCAGCTTTCCGGCAGTACATAGAACTGCCTATGGGCAAAATGGTGAAAGGTCCTCTTTAAACATTGAGGTGGAATGAAGGGGCTCATGACACTGGAGGCAGACGAAGGGAGGGGGGAGAACGGCATGACACTGGGGCAGAAATGGAGGGACATGAATCTGGGGGAAGAGATGGAGGGACATGAATCTGGGGGCAGAGATAGAGGGGACATGAATCTGGGGGCAGAGATGGAGGGACATGAATCTGGGGGCAGAGATGGAGGGACATGAATCTGGGGGCAGATGAAGGGTGTATATGTAACTGGGGGAAAGATGGAGGGGGGACATATAGTTTACGGCTGACTGTAGGAGGATTATACAGTGTGGGGGCACATGAAAAATGAATGGGCGGAGTCAACATAAAAGTGGGTGGAGCTAAATTTTCCGCGGTGCAGCCCGCCGACTGGCTGGGATCTTGCTCTGCGGCCCACATGCTGAGTTGAGTTTGAGACCCCTAGCATAGAAGGTATATTTTTAATAGACTATGAGAACTGTGAAGTCTCTGCTGCATTGTTGGTTAAGGTCTGTGTTAGGATAGATCATCAAAGTCGACCAAAGCTCAGTTAATCTTTAATTAAATTAGTAATTTTTTGTTTTTTAAAGCTTTTTTTTTTCTTTTTACCTTTTATAGAAATAACATACCAACCTCATACAAATAATATGTGTGACGATTAGGTCTAGTTCACATGGGGCTAGGGACCGCGTATTTTGGTCCTGATTTTGATGCGGGATGCTGAATAGAACCAAAATGTGCCTGCCGTGACTGTTGCGGCTTCCTACAGTGGCGGCTTCCTGCTCCGGAGTCGGCCCAAATGAAAGGGCCTAGTCCAGAGAGTGCTGTCGCGAGGCGGACGCCAGGGTAGAATCAGCCGTGGAATTCGCCTGAAGAAAGGGCAGCTCTTTTCTTTTTTCCGTGAGCGGGAACAAACCTCTCATGGAAAAAAGGACGCTAGTGGTCTATATAGACCTCTATTGTGAGGGGGCGGATTTTGAGGTGGATTCGGCTTCAAAATTCGACCCCTCTTGCCCCGTGTGAATGAACCCTTATAGTCATTGTTAGGAACTATTTAGTTCTAATAGCTCAAGCTTCTGTTATAGTGAGAATCATTTCAAATAAGGGATTTTACTTTCTCCATACATTCGACTAACTTTGCAATTGCTTGGACTTTAGCATTATTATGAAATATTACAGATACATAATGATTGCTTAGCTTTATTCTGAATTGAGTATTACCTCTGAAAATATGCAGAGTGTAGAACAAAGCAGAGATCTTAAATGTCTAAAGATGATGAATGTCCTGGGGATAGCATGTACTCGGTGGAAATCACATTAACAATAACGTAAGTGATGACTTTGGTGTGATAATAGCTTTTTGCTGTTGTATTTACTGTCCTATGAATAGTAAAAGATATGTGTTGGTTTTTTAGCTGACTATAAACGGGCATTAAAAAGAATCTACAAATCAAAATGAGAAGTATTTATTATTCAGGCTTTTAAAATTCTGAAAATTATTAGGCTGAAAGTCTGAAGCCAAAAATATATTCAATTAACTCCTTTGTAACTGGATATCATTAACATCTTTGAGTACAGAGTAAACTTTTGAAATGACATATTCTAAGGTTTATTTTTGCCTATTTATTACAAAGTATGCTATCTATCTATCTATCTATCTATCTCCTATCTATCAATCTATCTATCATCTATCTATCTATCTATCTATCTATCTATCTATCTATCTATCTATCAAAAAGCAGGCAACACTCCAGAGTAAAGTTAAAAACTGTGAAGGTGGTTTTATTTCCCCATGGGACATTTCAGCTCATGCTTGAGCCTTTTTCATGAAACGTCACATGGGGCAATAAAAACCACCTTCACGGTTTTTTCACTTTACTTGGGAGTTTTGCCAGCTTTTTTGCTTAATACATTGGTGGGACAAAGCATACTGGTGTGATCTGCAATCTTCTTGGACTATCTATTTATGATGTGTTTATTCATCCAACTGCAACTTTTCAAGGCTTGAGAAAGGACCGATGGAGTAGGAATGAAATGTTACATTTGGATGAGTAAACACATAACCTTCATATTTTTCACCAATTGGATCACTGGCTCTAATTTTTTTGTTGCTATTGGATAAGAGGTTGGAGCCTGAACTTTTTGCACAATAATATATATCACATTTCTGCTGTGTTCTTTATGCGTATGAAATGATGTGCACATGTGTGGCCGCGACGCCATTGACTTCTCTATGTGACTTCTGAAACAACAATCTCTCACAGCTCCATAGAAGTGAATAGGGAAAATTTGGGGAAACCTAATGGCTGGCATACCAGCAGTTTGACTTCCATGAATCACACACTTATCCCCAACCCTGTCGAAAGGGACTTAGTGTCTACAGGGAAAAAAACCCTTTAAATATGGTCTTTCCCTAATTTTTCATCCAAATGGCAGTGTTCAAGCCAAGAAAAACTGTCCATGTGATGGTCACATTACTCAGATTAACTGAAATTCATTTGAACTAACTTTATATTATCATAATAATTTATTTGAGAACAGTACAGTAGACCTTTGGTAGTTTGGGAACTCGCAGCTTTATTACTTATTTTTGCATCTAACATGGCCGTCAGATGGAGCTAAGATTCACAAAGTGAACTAATTGGGATGGATGGGGAATGGTTGTTACAGCTCTACTTTCAAGTCTTGATGAGATGACATGCATTACAACCAACACATATATATTACTCACACAACGCTCATACATTGACTTTCACAGTCCTTTTCATTACAGTGTGCCTTGAGGGGGAGGAAATGTGTATTGCTGTGCGAGTCATTGTAAATGTTCAAGATTTTACAAACACACATATACACACACATACACGACAGTGATATACGTTGTACATATAAAAGCAATCATACCCATGCTATCACATAAAAATTTCATCTGTAAGCATAATGCACCTACAATATTACTGACCAAAGAATTCATATATTTGATAATCTATTACTTCTAGAGAATATAACGCTATACTTGCAAAATAGGACTGAATAGTACATAAACCCATGTACTTAGTTAACTTGACAAAATGATGCTTCCTGAATTCAGGCAAAGGCATCTGTTGCACATGCCTTAGTCTTAAAGTGTTATAAGAGTTGTCTTTGATGGGAGAACCACTTTATAAATAGACTTTAGGCAGACAATATTTGTATTATATGTGTCAGGGTCTGGGGTTGCTAGGTGGGGTGGCATAGACACACAAGTCCAGTTTCTTTTAGTCCAAAACAAAGGTAGAGTTTATTTTCACTCAAAAAGGTAGTAGAGAAACAAAAGGAAACAATACAAAAATAAATACCTGCCCGGCTAGGCTCTAACTAAACATAGAATAGGTTACCTCACCTAGAATAACAGAAATTCCATGGTAGCCCCTCCACACAGTATAATGTCCCATAGTGCCCCCTCCACGCAGTATAAAGTCCTATAGCAGCCCCTTTACACAGTATAATATCCCATAGCGGTCCCTCCAAACATTATAATGTCCCATAGCAGCCCTTCACGAGGTATAATGTCCCATAGTGGCCCATTCACAAGGTATAATGTCCCATAGTGGCCCATTCACAAGGTATAATGTCCCATAGTGGCCCATTCACAAGGTATAATGTCCCATAGTGGCCTCTTCACATTGTTTAATGTCCCATAGTGGCCCCTACGGTGTACAAAGCAAATATTACAAAAATGTAGAGTTCAACAGAAGCCAAAATTTTTGGGATTCATCAGCCACAAACTATTATTATACTTTGGGGTCTCTTCAGCTCTCTGTGTATAATGATTGGAGGCCCAAGGAAGGTGAGCAAACATAAAAAACAGTCTTACTCACCTCTCCTGGGCTCCATAGAGATGCCCTGCTGTCTTTTGATTTAGGTTACTTGATGTCTGTGATGTCATTGACCTGAAGACAGCAGGGAGTCTCACAGGAGCCCAGGAGAGATAAGACTGTTTTTTATTTTTTACTTCCCATGAGCTTCTGGTCATTTTTCTCTGGGGTCTGAAGAGACCTCAGAATATAATAATAGTAGTTTTGGTTGGGATGTGTTCGATCCGAACGTAATCACCAGGCAAGGTCTACCCAACAAATACTAAGTAATGTGGCCCTAATTACCAGTACCTGCTCCAGCCACGGCCACCTCTGCTTCCCCTTCAACCCTCCCATGTGTCCCATATCACATGGCTGTCAGCAACGTCCTGATGCTGTTCAACGTCAGCGATGTGATATGGGACACACGAGGCCCCCTGGAAGACTGAAGGCGAAGCGGAGGTGGCCGGAACTGGGACTGATAAGTAAATAGAGCCTATTTTAATAAAAGCAATAGGGCCCTCTGGGCCACATAAGGCCATTGCGGGGTTGCGCCTCTGCTTACAATGCAGAGGTATGATTATTATCATATTGAAGTAGCCAACAGCTGAACACACAAGGCTACTGTTTAATAGCACAACCATCTCTTACCATTACAGAACCTTCCTACTAATGTACATAAATACACAGTATAAAGATTTCTAAACGATGTATGTCTGAATTTATACTGTTAGATCACTTTTTATAAAGGATTTTACATGAAATACTCTATGGATACAGAATGTCACATACAGGAACAAGTCTACTGGACCTGTCAATATGGCCCTGGTAATCTACTGTATGTTCATCTATTTTCTTAACTGCTTTGTGATTTGAAGCATTAGAATCAATATGTTCTGTTTTTTTACCAGTTCAATATACAATATACTTCTAAACAATAAGTGGGAGCGTCATCTATGAAGACCTATATATGTTTGAGTACACCATAAATTAGTGCCTGGAGGCATTATTATATAATAAAAATCTTTGTATATTCAGTATTTAAATTGATGACTGTGTTAATGGATAACAATAACTCTACATTTTATTTCTGCACACTGTTCAATATCTGCGACTGCTGACATATTAATTTATATTGTAGTTAGTCTGGGCTCACATCTGCGCTAGTAGTTCCATTTTTCTGTTCCACAGGACCAGAAAAAGTAAAATAACATCATTTTCAGATCACATCATATGCTGATTACCATTGGTGGCCCGACCGAGTCTTGTAAATCTGCCAGGTTTCCATCGTGTTGCTCTTCACTTTACTGGATAAAATTGTGCATTTTGCTGCAGTTTGTTACAGTGGTCCTTTATGGAGATTCTATCATAGCTGTGAACTCAGTCTTACAGTATTTGGCCATTTTCATCTCAATGCTACAGTTACTTATTAGCAATACAATAATTAAAGGGGTTGTCCACTGTGCCTACAACACCAGTTTCTGTTCAGGCTCATGCTAGGGCCTTGCTGCCAGAATTCTTGCACCCAATCAGTGATCTCAGTGGTCGCTTGAGGGTGACTATTGCGGAGGTTGCGGTCCTCCCCTAATGGACCCGGAAGCGTTGGACAGACCGGTAGCCTCTGTGTACTGTAGCGGAGGCTCAGTTCCGGCTCCTAACAGCAGAGCCCTGTCTCCCCAGTTGAGTTGGTGGAGATCACCTGTTATGATGTGTCCATATACAGTACATAAAGGAAAGAAGATCTTGCTCCCTCGTCTCTCTATAGCAGCAGTATAGAAGAAACTATAGAACAGTAATAAGCATTGGTGCTGTGAAATCACTTACTAGAGCCAGCAAGAGCATCTCTTTCTTACGCTGTCATTTTGCTGCTCTCCTTACTTCTCTTCCTCCTTCCATTTCCTATAGACTGCTATAGGTAGCAGCTCGGACCTGATAACCAGTAGCTGAAAAGGTCTTCAGCTTGAATTGAGAATGGTTAGTGCAGGGACCCAGGGGATAGGATAGGGGGCGTGGTGGTGAAGAAGAGACTGATAAGTACCATAAATGAACAAGAAAGAAATCTAAATCATATCACTATTTGGTGTAACTGACCTTAGTAGGAATCCTGGGACTGATGATCTGGCCCCCATAGATCCTAGGTTTCCAAATCATTGAGTCAGTCTGACAATGCATTAAGAATTAGAAGAATCTGAACAAGCCTCTGTCCACAGAGTATATATTTAGTCCTCAATGTTTGAAACAACCATTCTGCTGAGTTCCTTCCAAAACTGTATGCAATTGTACCTAGAAAAACTGATACTGTTTTTACTTACTGATTTGATTTAGATTCACTTTTTGTTCATTTACTTACATTTGGTAATTGACATAAAATAAACTATTAACACTGCTATTTATGAAAACATTCTTACTTTGCACCACTTTTTTTTCCACACTTGCCTGAACCTTTGCACAATACTATATACTACAAGTACTTTGAGTTTATCTTCACTTCACTATAGATATTTACGTGCTATTTTCAAACAGTATAAGAAACATTACTCCTTAACAATCCATTATGTAATAAGGATGGCAAGGAGAGTCCCACAGTAAGCAGGTATTTATTTATATAGGAGTATCTAAAAAAAAATCAGGTATCTAAAAAAAAAAAAAATCCAACTAAGGATATTAATGCATGAATGGGGCTTCCTATTGGATTTACATCTAGCACAAGAGATGTGGTCATGTAAGGCAACAACTGGAAGAAGAAATCAGGGCGAGCTTTTCGCTTTGGTTTGGCTTCTTTTTGGTTTTTGTTAAACTCCAACAGACTTGAGTAGTCTGAGTTATGCTTGTGCACAGTAACACCTCGTTCACATCTTTGTTTGGTAATTCATTCAGGGAGTCTGCATGGGGACCCCCCCCCAGAACAGAATACCAAATGCATTGGCAAGCGGTGTACAGTGAAAGCACATGGACCCCATAGACTATAATGGGGTCTGTGAGCTTTCCGCGCACTGCCCGCACGAATCATGTGGACATGAAAGTAGATCACAAAGTACCTTTCTGTCCGTATGTTCCATGCAGACACCGCGCGGAGAGCACATGGATCCCATTATAGTCTATGGCAGGAGTGCCCAATACGTCGATCCCGATCTACCGGTCGATCGCAATGGACATATGGGTCGATCGCAGGATGCAGCCAGGCATCCCCGCTGTCTGCTTCTTCACAGCGCAGGCTGAGCGTTATCTCTGGACACTGGCAGGCCTGCCAGTGTCCGTAGATGACTCTCAGCCTGTGCTGTGAACAAGCACTTGCAGGCCGCTCTTAGGGATGGAGGGGGCCGGGTTGCTGCTTCTTCACAGCGCAGGCTGAGAGTCATCTACGGACACTGGCAGGCGGGGCTGCCGCAGCCCCAGCCTGCCAGTGTCCAAAGATACCGGGGATGCCACCTCTCACGATCTGTCCGGCCCCGCCCACATGCCCCGCCCACAGACACGCCCCGTTCCAACCACAGGCCCGTCCTGGCCCCGCCCACAAGAAGTGGGTAGTCGATCTTAGGGCTTGGCCATTTAAAGAAGTAGCTCACATACTGACAAAGTGTGAGCACCCCTGTCTATGGGGTCCATGTGCTTTCACTGAACACAGTTTGCCAATGCATTTAGTATTCTATTCGAGGGGTCCCCATGAGGACTACCAAACTCAGATGTGGACGAGGGGTAAGATCTCTATGACTTCTCCTTTGTGGCTAGCTTATATTGCACGGACCCCATTTCTTTCAAAAGGTGAGAGATATTCATGACAGACATTTATGTTAATTGTAAATTGCCCTCTTTACATAGAAAAAAAATATAAATTTACAATATGAGATATTAATAAGGACAATTCTCTATTATTTTTTTATTTCTTCTCATAAACTGAGAAAAATGCAAAGCACAGTACAATACACTGAATGGAATTGTAATGAGTTGCCAGGATTTTGTATATGGCATTAGCAATTGCCATAAAGATTTTAATTTCTGTGCTGAAAATATGCAGAAATTCAATTTGAAATGGCTGAAAGCAAGCCAACTAGTTAGCTATTGTATGTGGTTGATAAATAAAAAATGTAAGAATATTGGATAAGTTATAATTACAGTTTATACTGGGGTGCATGAAAGACAAAACCCTAATTGTATAGCACATTGTTAAAAACAGTAATAATAACTTTGTCAAGACGTGTTAAAGGGGATTTCTATTTATAGTAATTTATAGTAAAAGATAGGCAGACATTTTAGCCTCAGACATGACAAATAATTTGGAGCAGTAATGTCCAACTGTATTGTGGTATTGTGAACAACTTAGTTCCATGTGAGTTTCCATTTCCTAGATAAAGTTTTCCTCTAGAGACATTGAAATCAGTTTTTCTAGAGATTTTCAATTCAGCTGCCATTCCTTTAAGGTTACCGTGTCAACCTGAGAAACTTCAATATCAGAAGTTGCCTAGGTTTGTAAATTTAGCAGCTGAGAAGGCATATATAAGACCCCTCCCTCCTGACCCAGGTGCCTGCTAATTTAGTTCTCTAGTTTGACCTTTGGCTTTGCATTTGATATCCGTTTTGTCTCCTGATTCTGCCTCTGATGACTTCTCCTGGTGTTGACCCTTTGCCTGGACATTCATCCTTTTGTTTCAAATCAGCCCTGTAAGTAATTGTGGGTTCTGGTTTTTAGTTTCAGTAAGTGGAGCATTTATTTCCTGTACGGTTGCTGGTGTTGATAACTTGGGACCCCAAATTCAGTAAAGCCTATGTGGCCTTGCAGCTGGTGCTGGTGAAGGTTTTTTGGGGTTTGAGCATATCTCACAGCACTGTCCTAGATTTAAACAGCTTGTTCTTCTGCTCGCTGTTATCATCCAGCTGAAATTTGCTCCTTAAACTCAATCATGACATTAGTAGAGATCAGCGAGTACTGTTCGGATCAGCCGATTTGAACAGCACGCTCGCATAGAAATGAATGGATGTAGTCGGCACGCGGGGGGTTAAGCGGCCAGCCGCCGTCAAAGTGGAAGTACCAGGTGCATCCATTCATTTCTAGGGAGCGTGCTGTTCGGATCGGCTGATCTGAACAGTACTCGCTCATCTCTAGACATTAGGTTTGTTTATGGCTTGCTGGTGGAACATTTAATTTCTTTGTAGACTTTTTATACTGTAATAAATCTGTTTATATAGTGGAAACCATAGTTCATTGAAATATAATAGCAATGTTTCCTCGATCCGTATGATACTGAACCCAAATAAATTAGTGGTTTAAAGGGAACATGTCACCAACCAAAAAGTTTTTGTTTAACATATATTTTAACACTTTTTGATGATTTTTTAAAAAAAACAATTTTCATGTCACTGTACTAATGTCACTAAAATGTCTGCAATTTTCTCTTTGGCCACTAAGTCTAATAATAGGCTGACACTTAGCCATTCTAGCAGTTTCCCCATTGACATCACAGACAAATCAAACAGGATTACATTAGAAGATAATACTTCTAGAGATAACACCACTGACCCACTACTGATAATAAATGATTTGTTAGATTATCTACTCCCTTACCTGCATAGGACATGTCTAGAAACTCTGCCCTAGACCTCAATAATCTAACTATAGAGTATTGCTGTTTATGGCCATGATTGCGTTAATAGTTCAGAGAAGGAACTCAGAGAAGGCAACATGGCCCCAGTCGTGTACAGAAAATAGAACACAAAATGATCTACAATGAGAAAATAAAAACATAGGTAAAAAAGTGATATATTTCACTAGCAATGTGCACAAATATGTAAAGCTGTCCTTACACATGAGAAACTTACTTGCAGGTGAGTGATGGTTAGAGATGAGCGAGTAGTATTCGATCGAGTAGGTATTCGAACAAATACTACGGTATTCGAAATACTCGTACTCGTTCGAATACTATCGCTATTCGCAGTAAAGATTCGATTCAGAACCAGCGTTGATTTGCCGAATGCTAGCATTCGCCAAATCAACGCTGGTTCTGCAGCAGGCTCGTCCTTGCTAGTCGGGAGAGCTGGCAACTTGCTGTTACGAGGGAGCTGACTTTTTCTCATAGGAATGAATTGACCAGCGTTGATTGGCCAGTGTACAACATTCGGCCAATCAACGCTGGTTCTGGCGGAGGCTCATCTGTGAGGAGGCGGAGTCTAAGATTGGACCACAATAGAGACTGCTGTGGTCCAATCTTAGACTCCGTCTCCTCACAGACGAGCCTCCGGTAGAAACAGCGTTGATTGGCCGAATGCTGTACACTGGCCATTCAATGCTGGTCAATGCATTCCTATGAGAAAAAGTAAGCTCCCTTGTAACAGCAAGCTGCCAGCCCTCTAGACTAGCAAGGATGAGCCTGCTGCAGAACCAGCGTTGATTTGCCGAATTCTATACAGTGTATAGCATTCGGCCAATCAATGCTGGTTCTGCAGGATAAGTAATATACAGATGTCAGAGGAACCGCACACTGGATAACTATAGGGACTATGGGTGCTAGCAGTCAGAGAGTCCTGCGACTCGTATACAATGCAAACAAATGCTGCTGCACACCGTAAATAGGTGAAAGGGTGAAACAAATTTTTTATTTTTAGTACATTAACTTTTGGTACATTAGCGCCATGGATTGATTTGACAAGCATAAAGAGAGTACTAGATCAATAAACGAACATAACGTTTCGGTCATAGTCGACCTTCATCAGATCGGATCTAGTATACGAAGGCAGAGTACGCAGCAGGGTCATGGGGTGATGAAGGTCGACTATGACCGAAACGTTATGTTCGTTTATTGATCTAGTACTCTCTTTATGCTTGTCAAATCAATCCATGGCGCTAATGTACCAAAAATTAATGTACTAAAAATAAAAAATTTGTTTCACCCTTTCACCTATTTACGGTGTGCAGCAGCATTTGTTTGCACTGCAGGATAAGTAAGGTTCGGTTCACATTAGCACTTGCCTCCCATCCGTAAAGAGACCGCAGGAGGACCCCCAAGCGCAACTGCAAGCGCAGTGCAGTTAAAGCGCATTGACCCGTTATAGTCTATGGGGTCCGTGCGCTTTAACTGCACAGCACTGCTCCTAAACACTCTCCTCCTGCTACTCGTGGACTTGGTGACTCTCCTTTAGTCGAATACTGGTTCCCCTGAAACGAGCATTTTTTTTCCCCATAGACTATAATGGAATTCGATATTCGATCGAGTAGTCAAATATTGAGGCTCTACTCGAAACGAATATCGAATCTCAAATATTTCACTATTCGCTCATCTCTAGTGATGGTATGTCCATTTTATTTTAATAGCATCTGCCATTAATCTTATTGACACTAGACATCAGATTCTTGACAGATTTCACCAAATTAATTTGGATCTGCTAAAGGTCTACAGTGAAATATCTTATGTGTATGAACAGCTTTACTGTAGTATCAAAGTAAAATGTACAGCTCTTAGGCCACTTATACAAAATATTTCCTCAATATTAGGGATGAGTGAATTGATTCATATGATAAGCAAATCAAATTTATTATAAATTATCCTGGATTTTTGTGAATCTGAAATTTATGGGATTTGGCACCAAGTCCAGACTGACCTTCAGTTTAATCTGGCATGGCACAGTACACTTACTCTACTTCATACAGTTACTCATTATGCAGCATTTTAAGCAGGTTATATATTAGTGTAATATACTGGGTAGATTCAGGACAGTCAGTATACTTTTTTTCCTGGATACCCTCTACTCATCACACTACAGGGGCCCCAATTACCAATCGCATAATCTTGGCACATATCCCTGGCTCACAGAACTAATAGGACCACAGTTCAAGGCGACTGACAGGACTCCAGGATAGAAACAAACAGATGCAAGGGCTAGTTACCAGACTACTACTAAAAAATTAATTTATGTTGGTGACATTTCAGGAATTTGTGAACAGGTAATATTTGCATGTAGCTTTATAGTAGAATTCCCCAGAATGAATTTTACTGGTGGGCCCTAGGTAAGGCAGTCTGATGCATGATTGGATCAAAATGGCGGCACTATTTTACAGATTAGAAGAAGTTACATGACCTCAGAAGAAGGTTCCTATGACCTTAGGTGTTGGGTTTTTCCATAATGCCCCCCTCTAAAATAACCAATCATGACATGAAGCATAGCTGTGAGTCACTGATTACTCAGTGTATGACTCTTGACATTACTAGTGCTGATTAAAGGGGTCTGATATAGTCCCAAAAATACCTTTTAAGGGCAATTAAGACACTTTCTATACATTAAAATTATTGGGGCCAAATCAAATCTAACAGTAAATTCGATCATCTCTAGCAAGTATTTTGCATCAATGTTTGTACTTAAAAACTAGAAGTGGATTCTAAACAGAGACAACTTATAATGGAGAGATGCAAACCTTTTCTTTGTTTTGCACCTACCTTGGCTTACAGATACTGATGCAAAATATTGACCTAATAATGATCATCTAAAAGTGGTTTTACTTGAAATAGTTTTAGTTACATTGGCTCTAAACTCTTCAATATGGACATGCATATATGATATATTTGTTGATGCTTGATGAGCATATTCTATGCATTTATCTAAATTTACTTCAATATCTCTTACTCAAGTTTGTTAGCCATTATTTTTCATTTCATAATTTGAAAATTAAAGATTTGTCTGACTAATTGAAAAAAAGCACGTTACTTATCTCCCGTATTTTTATATGTCAAGAAATTTCATTCCCAAGAACTTTTTTCTTAGGATACATATTTCTAATTTTGCTTCTGTTCCTTAAAAAAAATCAAGTGTTTCCAGTTGTGTTTTCATGGAAGAATGAAACATATTGCTTTGGATGCTTCTACACTTGTTTTCTTAAATGTTGACTTAAAACAGATACAAACCGAGCTCTAAAAAAAAAGTCTGTTATTTGTCTGCTGTTACATTTACTGTAAGATTGGTGGTGTCAAAACATAGCACATTATAAACAAACAAGTCTGTACGTTGATAGACCGTGCTTATATATAGAGGTGGGCAGCATGGTAAAGAGGAAAATGTGAGCAGACTGATCTAGAGTTTTGTGGGAAAGACTTATGTGGTAAAGACTTTGGCACACTTTAAGTACCCAAGTGATTTTAAGACTGTTTTTTTGTGACAAATTGTACCTTATGATAAGGCAACATTTGGGTTAATATTTCATGGATTAATTTATGCTAAAAATAGGAAATTTGTTGGAGAAATTGGCAATTTTCAAAATGGGAGATGTTCTTTTTTTCAAGCAGATAGTCATACCACCAAAAATAGATAATAAATATTATCTATCTCTGCATTGCAAGAGAATTAATGCCTATAATGTTGTTGCTTCTAATGTTTTTTTGGACATTAGAAGCAACAACAATTTTCCAAATTTCCAAGAAAATTTTGCAAACCCATTTTTAGGGACCATTTTGTTATGACCCGGTCTTTGCGGTCTCAGCCTGTTAGGTTCAGGCGTGGAGTGTCTGAACGGTATTCGGCACTGACGTGCTGCCGGGGAATGTTCACAATGGGCATGCTATTTCTGCGGAAGCACTCATGTATGGATCACGTGATGAGTTGCTTTATGGGTCAGTGCTTTAGCGTGTCTTTATCTCTGAAGGGGTTAAGTCCTCTGCGGTGCTAAGAGCTAATTACAGGGTGTGGGCGGTTCTGAGCACTGCCTCCAATTCCTTCTCTAGTTACTCCTACTCTTTACCATTTAAATCCGCTGTGCATGCTGTCAGATGCCGGTATTAAACTTCAGTTTCCTGTATTCCAGAAATGTTCTGTCTGCCTGAAACTGCTTGTTCACCTGTGTCTGAGTCCTGGCCCATTCAGCCTTCCTTGCTGCCCATTCATGCCATCTGGATATTGGCTAAGTATTGAGCATATTGATCCAAGCATAGTTATTTTGGGTGCAGTGAACCCTAGCCTTTTACTGCTTGGATGTTTGGACTTTTTGTAGGTTTTTTTTGTGTGTGATACAACACCCCGGTTCCGACCGTGGGTGTTACAGGGCATTGTCAGCCGTAACATATGGCTTACACTTGCAGGGCATGGTCTGCACACCGGTTCTGTACTACGGTTTGCGGGAAGTCCTTCCTGGCAGCGCCGTACTATTACGGCGGATGTCGGGAAGGGGTTAAAGGCCTATATACTAAAAAAATACCCACTGAATTTTCCAATTTTCATTCCATAAATAATCCAAAACAGCATTTTAGAAGTTTAACTGTTTAAGGGAGCCGTCACACGGAGTAAACGCGTGTGTATTTTTGCAAAATTCACGTGTAAAAATACACGTGTAAAAATAAGACTCCCTTTGACTTCAATGATATATTTTACATGTATGAAAATACGCCCGTAAAATGTCATTGAAGTCAATGGGAGTCTTATTTTTACACGTGTATTTTTACACGTATATTTTGCAAAAATACACGCGCGTTTACTGTGTGTGAAGGCTCCCTAAGTGTTTCATGAGCAATGAAACTAAACTAATGTGAAATTTAGACATTTAATTTTTTTAAAATAATATGTTCATTTGCTGCTCACTGATAACTGTGTGTCACTTTATCCCCATAATCCTGTACCCAATTTCTTCATGGAAATACCCCATAAGTAACTGTAAAAGTACTGTATGAGTACATGATTGAGTTCAGCATGGAAAGAACGCTATTTTGGTTTTGAAGGGCAGATTTTCCTGGCAGTTTTTAGGTGGCATGTGTCATTGGCAGAGCTCTTAGATTATCCCCTAAAGTAATGCAATTTTGAAAACTTCACCATCAAATAATGTATTAAAGGATACAATGAACATTTTGATTTCCCAGCTACTTCACAGATGGAATGTAAAAAATATATTTTTTTCCATTAGAACATTTCTTTAGTTCAAAATTCATACTCACTTGTCCCCAATGCTTTGGTATCTCCTCCTAATGAGTTGCGGTCCTGCTCCGACGTCTTCTCAAAGTGAAACTGTTCACTGGCTGTGACGTCACAGATACCTTCTGCTGCTTCATCAGTCACGCGTGGCTGGGACTTCCGCCAAACGTCAGTATGGAACCGAAAAGACCGGACCATGCAAGAGGCGAGTATGATTTTTTTTTTTCACTGCCCCCAGCCTATTTAAATCTTAAACGATTTGTCCATTTTTTGCCTAGACAACCCCTTTAATAAAAAAAAAAAAAAATTAGCAACGTTTTAAAAATCTATTAAAGGGTTAAAACATAGATTACAGTTGACATGTAGAGATGAGCGAGTAGTATTCGATTGAGTAGGTATTCGAACGAATACTACAGTATTCGAAATACTTGTACTCGTTCAAATACTACTAGCTATTTGCAGTAAAAATTCGGCAAATCAACGCTGGTTCTGCAGCAGGCTCATCCTTGCTAGTCGAGAGAGCTGGCAGCTTGCGTTTATGCGGGAGCTGACTTTTTCTCATAGGCATGGATTGACCAGCGTTGATTGGCCAGTGTGCAGCATTCGGCCAATCAATGCTGGTTCTGCCATAGGCTCGTCTGTGAGGAGTCTAAGATCGGACCACAGCAGTCTCCATTGTGCACTGTATAGCATTTTCTCCAATTTAACCCCTGAATTTTTTTTTACCAGCTCCAGGGTACATTCTACAAAATAGTAAATAGTACCATAATGTCAAGCAATTTTTTCCCTCAAGCATTTAAACTCTTTTCTGTGAATAGAAAAATAAAAAGGTTATCAAGTTTGGAAGGCTGGTAGTCAAAAATGAAAATCAAAAATTTAAAAATGCCTCCGACGGGAAGGGGTGAAATTTTTCTGGTTTTAATGACATTTTGGGGTGCTTATAGCTTGTTGACTAAATTATATGATCTTTTTCTGGAGGTGAACGAAAACATCAATTGTGGATGAGAGAATGCCACTTATACTACCTTCACAATGACCTATATATACACACATGTCCGATTTTCAAGGGAAAGAGAGGCAGTCTCAGAGGAAGTTTAGCTACCACAATTGTAATGAAGGTAGCCTGATAAGTCACCAGTATATATTTTGCTAGTGGCCAGTATAGCTCAAGGCAGTATTTTCTTATCAACCCACCCTCCCCTCAGGTTATGACCCTCTTTTCTTGTCTGCACAGTATATCATCCTCTTTATATGGCCCTTCCCACACTATATGACACAATTTTTTGCCCTGTTCTCACAGTATATGAACACTTGTATACCAATAGTATTATTGCAATAGGTAGCTGCCAATATTTTACTTACCCATGCTTCTGTCCATACCATCCTCTGCTGCCATCTATAGGGTGCTCTAAAGCAAACGGGATGTAATTAGAGCACCATCTAGAGGTGACAGTGGAGGCTGGCCTGGACAAAAGGGTGGACAGGTGAGTAAATTATCGTTTGATACCTATTGGAATAATACAATAAGTAGCGGCATATTAAAAAAAAGAATGGCACTCCCCAGTTTATTCCATAAGGCTCCGTCTGAGGCCATCGCCTTAGTTCGGCTCGTAGAAGATATGTCCTTGTGCAAAATAAATCTAATTTTGGATTAGTTCCTTATGATCTAGTTAATCTAAAAGATAAGTTAACTTAGAGGTGATTGGAAGTATAAATCTAGCCAGAAGTGTAGCTGGGGTTTGGCACAGGAGGGCAAACATATCCAAGTAGATCCCCAACATAATTATACCGATATTACCATTAAACAGTGACCAGATACTGGCTCTACACAGGTCACTGGAGACTGTATACAGTGATAATACAGGGATAGATACCAGATCTATACAGGACTCTACAGACAGTATAAAGTGACCATATAGCGGTATATCAGTATACCAGTTCTACACAGAGCACTGCCAGAAGTATATAGTGATAGGTACTAGTTGGACATTGGGCACTGCAGATTGTGATACTCTATACACTGACTGTATAGTGGTATATACCTGATTTACACAGAGCTCTGCAGACCATTTAAGTAAATACAGTACAGGAAAAATGTAGTGATTTACAGTTGTTTGTAAATGTTCATATGAATAGATTTATAGATCAATTGATATGAATCTTGTGACCTATGAACTAACTAAACTATTGAATTAATAGCCTAGAAAAACAAATCATGAAAGTCTAGTTCAAACAGACACTTATGGAAGAGCACGGGAGCCCCACCTATGGTAGTTTAATGCTCCACACTCATGGTGAAAGTGTATGACAGCAGAAAACCAATCACAGGTGTCTAGTCAGAGGTTTTAGGTTTGTATTTGTGGGCTGAATTGAGTTTTTCTTCTTTGCTTTGCCAGCATTAGGAGCCGAAAAAGCAAGTAGAGTCCCTTGTTTCACTCATTCCTCCCACTTGCTTTAGTTCCTGATGAACTTCTCTTTGCCAGGGATGTGAATTATTGAGTTATTCCTCTCTGAAGATCAGTTCATTTAGAATTAATAATTCATCATCTACCCAGTTACTCTCTAAGTTGATCTCCCTTGATTGGCCCCTCTGGAAGCTCCTAGATCTGATATTTCCTCTGTTGATCTTACCCTTGGTGACTTAGCAAGTATTTTCCTTTGCCAGAGTTCATATGGCTGGTCCTGTATAGTGGGCTGGCAGCTGGGTAAATCTCCCCCCATGGAGGTAAGGGATACTGTCCTTGTGAAATCCATACCGGGGCAAAGTTTCAAAGTCCTGCTGCTGATTTGAAATTTTTCAGTCGGTGAACTTCTCAGGGGCACTTTTGGCACTCAATTATAATGAAACAGAAAATAATATGTTTATTCATATAGCATTCCACAGTGTGGTGTTTTGGACCATCTTCAGACTGCCTTATGGCAAGAGGGATCAAGTGGTGAAAGAGCAAGGGAATAGCAGATAACCATTCATTCCTATGTGTAAACAGGATCCTTCAAGGTCTAGAACAATCATGTGCGGAGGAGTGGGGTGAGGTGCGCACAAACCAAGAGCCAATACCAATAAAGTTCTTGAAATTTACCATTCCGGCTGTTGGTTTGTATGTGCGCACCTCACCCCACTCCTCCGCACTTGATTGGTTCTAGACCTTGAAGGATCCGGTTTCCATTGTAGTTTGCGTGCAAGGAGATGACGCAAGGGGATTAGCTGCTGCCGCCACGGCCATTTACATATGCGCTTATGGTGTTGTGACTGTTCACAACACGTAAAGGTAAGAGGCCATAATTTGGTCTGAATCATTCCACATATATTGGACTACTACACCATATTGGCGCTCGCTGTCTCTTTTTTTTCTGTATTTTTCATTCCTATGTGTGTCAATTTTAAGCGATCATACACTATTTCATTAAAACTTTTCAGAATACAAGAATGTTAACTGTATGATTTATGAATATTTGATGTACAACGGTGTGACTGTTATTGACACTCTGTGAGCGGACCCACTGATTCACTTAACCAGTCTTACTTTGGGCCAATCTTAAGGGCATTGTCTAAGTAGAGCTCTAAAATTTCATGATCTAATCACAATATGGGGGTTACCCTGTGGCTGTACCTGCTGGGAGAAGTAACATGCCAGTGCCTTTAAAAGGAGCGCCCTCTATTGGACTGCATGACTGAGGCATGACTGAGGCACTGTCTTCCTAATTACATAATGGAAGACAAATTTGCATATTCTTCCCATGTTACTACTACTAAGTACTTTTCTTGTTCAGTTTTGTTTTTCTGTTGTTTATGTACAGTATGATATGTTTTTCTATATTGTGGTGTATTATACACATAGCAAGGTGCATAGCAGGAGAATATACTGCCCATGTACATCCGCAGTCCATCATTTCAGGTACAATATTTCTTAAGGGGATATTACATCTGGCAATTGGGGCTTGTCTACTGACCTGAGATTAATTCTTGTATGAGAATATTATATTTATACATCAAATCTAATGTGCGCAGTAACATGCATCAAGGGTCATGTCAATACTGTTTATTTCAGGTGCAACTGCAAGTGATTTATTAGATCTTGACACTGAATCTACATCTGCTGAAACTCATTTATTTCCCAAATGAAAGCTTGGCTTAGTTTTTGTCATGTTGATAAAAGGCGTGGTAACCAATTATGTCAATGAAAATCTACACAGAAGCAGAATGTCAAGAATATTTTAGAGGGGTCGTCCAGCCACTTAGAAAGTTGTTTTGAGGTGTTTGAAATGGAAATTGATAAAATTTGCTAATATACTTAATTTTATGATGCCAGTGATTTACCACACTTTAGTAAACCTCATGGAAAATAGCGTAGATTCTGTTTATTATATTACTTGCTGAAAAAAATTCTGTATCCTTGTTGCGTCCGCTCGAGCTTTTGCGCCATCCGTTCACACGCTGTGACGCAGAAGGTGTGTTTAATTTTGATTCTTTGCTTAGGGTTCTTCTTGTGTTGTCTGAACACTGTCCTATTCCTTCACCTTGGTAATTGATTTACCACCACACCCATCTCCTTCACCTTGGTTTCCCTCTGCCCCTCTAATGGTTAATGTTGGTTTTGCCTGTATGATTGACAGCCTATTTTCCTATTAGGTCTGGGGCGGGTTCTTCCTCCCTATTTATTCTTGGCTCACATTCACATTAGTGCTTGCTATTGCCCTGTGTGTGCTGGCGTTACTCTTGCTTACCTGTTACCTGAACTCTTATTATTGATCTTTGGTTTTACTTTTTGACTATTCTCTTGGATTACGATCTTGTACTGCATTGCTCGACTGTTACTGGACCCTTGGCTATCTGAACTGTCTGTTGTTTTTGTCTGCATTCTGTGTTGTTACACTTATATAGGAAGGGCTTGTTGACCAGTTGTTGCCTGTTGCTTAGTACAGGATCGGCAAACAGGGACAGTGGGGGTTTCAGCTCAGGGTCTCGCTGTCTATTGTGCCCCTCCCCCCAGGGTTCACCAGCAGCTACTGGGGAATTGCTATTCTAGTAATCCCCTTACAGTCCTGCTAGTAGGAAAGCGTTCCTTCTGAAATATTTACATGTCTAGTATGTGTGCTTAAGGTTTTATGACTGATAACTGTGAGCAGTAGAGATAGCTATTTAAAACTAGCATACCTCTGCGAGCTAAGGCAGACCCCCAGACATCTTCACCAGAGCTCACTGTGAGGCCAGTTGGACTTGTGCTGAATCTGGGAATCTGAACAAAACAAAAAGATGAAATAATAATAAATGCACTGCTGCAAATACTGACATAAAATCCACTAAAATTTACAGAGTGATATGGAGACTAGAGAAGTTGTACAAGCACAGGCCAAAACCAAGAGAGAACATAGTATACAAAATCAGGAGATGAGAGCAGAATCTGGGAGGCAAGCCAATGGTCAATTCCAAATGGGAATATCAAAGCAGAATCAAAAGGCAAATAGGGAATCCAGGGAGCAAGGTCAGAAAGTAAACCAGTATACACAGACAAGATGGAGAGTCAACTAATTAGTTAGTGCTTGTGTCATTAAGGGGTGGTCTTATACAGGCCTCGTCAGCTGCTAATTGGCCAAGGCATGGAAATATACAACACAAAAGATTCAACAGGTTGTCACAGC
This sequence comes from Leptodactylus fuscus, assembly GCF_031893055.1. Taxonomy (NCBI): domain Eukaryota; kingdom Metazoa; phylum Chordata; class Amphibia; order Anura; family Leptodactylidae; genus Leptodactylus; species Leptodactylus fuscus. The sequence goes on from NC_134266.1 coordinate 149,805,344, forward strand.
AACCTTAAAGAAGCAGTAGCTGAAGTGACACTCCTGACAGTAATGTATGATACAAGAAACCAGTTATTGATAAGTTGTATACATCAAGGTGGGGGTCTCTCTTGTTGCATAGATGGCCATCTGAACACACATGGTTTGCTTATTCTACCATGCTTGTGGGGTGATTACATTAGACTGGTTAGCTAGCATGTTTTAATGCTAGATCAAGAGGTTGTTTCCCATATGCAATTTAGTTAAATTATGCATTTTATGTAACATTGTTGCCAGTTTATTTGTAATTTGTAGTAACACTTTACTAAATATTTTTGGTTGTAAAAAAAAGAAGCATGAACACGGTCTTCTCACTTAAAGAGGGCCTTTCATGACCTCGGGCACATCCGGTTTTATATACCGCTAGAAAGCTGACTACGCTAAATTCACCACACTGTCGGCTTTCCTGTTATGTGCCACAGGGCTGGAGATATTGGTGCTGTTATAATGGCACCGATCTCTGTCCACTATCAGAAGGGCGTTCCTGACAGTCTAGTTGGGTTGTGAGGAATGCGCTTCTGACAGTGGGCAGAGACAGGTAACAGTAATGATATCTCCAGCCATTATAGGCTTCTGACCAGGTAGTATCAGGTATGCAATGAATTAAGAAGTCCTAACCGCTAGAGGTGTGGGGATGAGAATGGTTGGCTTTTTCATATAGGTTTGCAAAAGCAATTGAGACATTTCTGGGTAGAAGACAAGAAGAACTGCATCTCTTCTTTCTGCATCATGGTGACATTCCTAGGACGGTATACAAACAATCTCTTTTTAAGCATGTGATGGATGTGGGTAGCGCATATACAGCTGTATTCTGGAGAGTACAGTGTTCACATACAGTTGGTCTTTGGTTGACAGTGGAATGGTATTACGTGAATGGAAGATCTAAAGCCTGCAGTAGGGGGAAGACGGCTGTTTTTCAGAGAAGTTGGGCAAAGCAAATTAAATTTTCAGAATCTTCTGAGTATTTGATTGAATCCCAGAGGTATTCTTGAAGTAGATGGATTTGGGAAGGGGATAGAGAAGCTGGCGAGGGAAGGGGTTCCTTTTTTTTTTTTTTCAAGTTTGTACTAAATAAAATTTTGGGAGTACTATGAAATGTATAGATTGCTATTAAGAGTGACAATTTGAATGATGTCTTGAAGCCTAGAGATGTAATATGATGTGATATCTTTGTAAATAAAGGATTGTGCGTAAATAAAATTTTTTAAAAATGTATCTGCTATCTGTTGTTAATATAGCCTATGAGAAAATCACTATTTAAGTTAATCGTAACCTATCATTAGCATGCCAGGGTGCCCTCAGTAGATTCCTGGCCACCATGGCATGAATTGCTTCTGTATTGCACCACTGGGTTAATTTGGTTTCAGAAGAGAAAGTGGGAATAACTCTTTTCAGTGTTCATATTTCTCTATGGCATTTGAGAAGTTAACTATGATCGAAAAGTTCACCAATCATGGACAATTCTGCTAGGTCTTTGCTCGGTAAAATAGCAAAGACCTGACAGTTAGTTAGCCTGCTCCGCTCCTGAACAGATGCCATCCTGAAAGTGCTAAGACCTACTTTCCATGTTGGTACAGGGCTAATAAACCGCAAACTACAATGGATCTGCCATGTCATTAAGGGTTTGGCTAGTTACATGAAAACCTGTCATAATTAACCTTATTATTATACTTTAAAATTTGAAAGCCACCTTAAAGGGGCTCTATCACTAGGAAAAGTCATTTTTAACTAATTACATCTTTGCATAGCCTTTAGAAAGTCTATTCCACACCTATCTTTAGTATGTAAATTGCCCCAGTGGTTTCTGAATAAGATTAGCATATGAATAAGTCCGTTTTATTCATATGCTAATTAGTCTGGTGCACGATAGATCGTGCACACCTCTCCCTGTTGTTTTCTATGGGAGGCTGCTGCTGATGATGACTCAGCTTCCTGTTTGCTTCACACACATAGAAGATAATAGGAGAGAGGAGGCTGCTGGGAACTTCCTGAGCTGACTGGAAGCTCATTAGCATATGAATAAAAACGGGACTTATTCAGAAACCACTGAGGCAATCTACATACAAAAGGTAGGTGTGGAATAGACTTTCTAAAGGCTATGCAAGGATGTGATTAGTTAAAAATGACTTTTCCCAGTGATAGAGCCCCTTTAAGTTTCAGAGTTCAATTTTTGTCCCATGGTCCAGGAAACTTCACTTCCAGGTTTGATCTGACACAGCTTCTCCATCTTCCTGTGTCAAAAGCTAATTATGCTACCTTATATGTCTCTGCAACAGCTGTGACAGACAAGAAAGCTGTCTGTCTTTCATTTTCATTGGGGCAGCTTTTGTAGCTAAAGCATATTAATCAATTTCTGTTTCAAACCATATAAAAAATTTTAGTTGATCCATGATACACAATACAGTAATCTTAATAGAAAATATCCTACATTTTTTTAGCCACAGCTCCCATTCAGATCTTCATGTTTACATGGATAATGTGTAGTCTAAACTTGCAATCTGACATATATTTGTTGGGTTTATTCCTTAGCATGGAGGATGGAATCCCTGAATGGAAACCGAGCACTGGTGTGAACCTAGACTTAAAGGAATTGGCATCCGTTATTCTATTACTCTGTCTCTTATTAATGGCTGTTCTACAGCTAAGCTCTAAGAGACTACTGCATGCTGTAGGCTAGTGGCGTTCATATGGACTTTTGACTGCTAAATTTTGTGAACTGCTTTTTTTGTACGGGTCTTTTGTGCGTCTACTAATGTAATAAAGACATAATTTCTCTGCTGGGCACCTATTAGAAATTTGAGCTTGTGCTGCTTGTGTGAAATTATAAAGACATTTACTGTGTTTTGTAGGACAACTGCAGCTCTAATATAATATACAATATCCTTTAGAACATACCACAATACTTATTCAGTAACTGTGATTATTATTATTATTATGGTGATTATTAGCCTTTATTTAGAAGTACTCAAATAATATGCCAACCTGGACTTTATTTGATTATGATACAAATTATATATACATAATAACACAAAACATAGGGAATTATGTTCGACTCAAACAAGCCAACAATAGGCTGGATGTGCTAAAAAGAGCGCATATTATGACTAATTACCACTTAGGTAAGTGAAAACAATTGTAACTGCTAGTGAAAACAATCGGAACGATTTCATTAAGGGAAACACAACTCTACTAGTCAAACTAGTCAATCCTTAGTATAGGTCACCATTATCAAATTGGTGTGGGTCTGATTTCTAACAGAGCACGAATTAGCACCAGCATGCCCTCCATTGTTTACCAGGCACTTTGCCATATACAGTTATAAGTTGGCGCATCTTATGATATCGCAAATCAGTTTAAACTAAGCTGCAGCCACAACAAGCACTTATTCTGATAAACAATAAAGGGGATGTAACACTAAGGCTAAGTTCACACCTGCGCCTGATCTCCTCTTGGGGATTCTGTTCCCCATTTCGCTTTAAAAATAAGGAGAGAAAAGTCCTGCAAGCATTTTTCAGGCAGAAAAAGGGGGGAAACCCAGCAGACCCCATTATAGTCTAAGGGGTGCGCGGGTTTCCATGGGTAACTGCTTTTTTAAGCAAATTAGGTTTTCGTCCGTGGAGTCCCCAAGCGGACCCCACAAATGGAAACCCAAATGCAGGTGTGAACCTTGCATCAATAGCACCTTCATTCAAATTTATACCTGTATTTCTGAGATTATAGTCCAAATAAATCCCAGCAGAAACCCTTTACTGGTCCTAGGAGCCGAAAAATGAAATTATACTAATTAAAAAAAAATTGGAACCATTCTTGGCACCATTCTGTGGCAGAAAAAATGGCAAGGAAGCCTACGTCCAGAAGCCTAGTAAGCTGGGCAACAGATCAGTCTAGACTTCATGATGACAGACGTTTAAGCTTTCCATGCGGTTCTATGAGACCATTTTTTCTATTAGTCCAGGGAAATAAGAATACAGAATAAATATTTATGAAAGACGGATATGGATCTCTAAAAACAGTAAAGCTTTAGAGTACACAACTGCTAATGAGTAGAGATAGGCAAAGTGATTTACTCTGAGCCAGTAGGACTCGAAAATTCGTATTAGGCCTGTGATTGGGTCACAGCGGTGACCTCAGGTACATGACATCACCGAGAAAACAGAGAGACAGTGCCAGACACCATAAGGTGGCCCAAAAGAAGTAAGGGAAGGTGAGTAAAAATGTTTGTTTTATTTTTTTATTTTACACCTCCCCAGAGTAATCATATGAACAGACCAATAGACTACATATTCTATCAGGGGTCTATCAGGTATCTACTGTTTTCTCTGGGATTTTGCTAGAAGGAAAATATCTGTTCTCGTAGCACTTTTTTTTAGCTGAGATATTTTTGGGCTTTAACCATTACTACAAGTGGAAGCCATAGAGAAATTGTGAATTAGAGCCTGAAGGTTTGATTTTTTTTTACTGCAAAAACAATAATGCGAAGAGTTGTCTTTGTACATATCTATAGCACACCCACAACCTCTACTGTACTTTCACTAAGCATATATTCTAATGTGCTCTTTGCTGTTGTGCTTAAAATCAGGAATTTGTTTTTTTACCTGCCGAGCAAGGGAAGCAGACTATGCCTGTGGTCTTGCTTTGCTACTTTACATTGTTTATTTTGTTGAACTATGGCATCAGTTTTTTTTAGACCAGCTGCTCACCTTCTGTGACTATAAATTGGGTTGTAATTCCAAAAATAGCAGTGCTGACGTACTGACTTACATAACTACTATACTCTAAAGAACCCAATGTACAATACATCACTTTTACGTCTAGATCATATTGTGGTGGATGATGTATTCTCATAATTTAGAAAGGCAAATGTATATGTCACGTCATTAGAAGTTTGGCAGTTAAGACTAAAATAACTATAACATTTTGACAATTTTGAAAATAAATGTGCTTTATTGTAGTAGTACAAGCAGTTATTTTATGTTGTGAATGTCAGCATGTGCACTGTTTGCCTATTTCTGTCTTAGCCATTATTAATTTAACTTTTGAGCTATTTGTGCTACTGTATCTGTTTTGTGGGAACAGACAAACCTCTCCTTACTCATATCAATGAATCTTGTGTGCTCATTGACCCCAAATGAAGGGGCCTAGCCGGGATGGAGTGCCATGGAATCTGCGGCAAGAAAGGGCAGCTCGCTTCTTTTATCCACGAGCGGTTTCTTCCCTTCATTCTTGAAGAAAAGAAAGAAGACCAAAGTACTGTCTGAGGACTTGAGAAGCAAAATTGTGAGAAAGCATGAGCAATCTCAAGGCTACAAGTCCATCTCCAAAGACCTGAATGTTCCTGTGTCTACCGTGCACAATGTCATCAAGAAGTTTAAAGCCCATGGCACTGTGGCTAACCTTCCTAGGTGTGGATGGAAAAGAAAAATTGACGAGAGATTTCAACGCAAGATTGTGCGGATGGTGGATAAAGAACCTCGACTAACATCCAAACAAGTTCAAGCTGCCCTGCAGTCTGAGGGTACAACAGTGTCAACCCATACTATCCATTGGTGTCTGAATGAAAAGGGACTGTATGGTAGGAAACCCAGGAAGACCCCACTTCTTACGCAGAGACATAAAAAAGCCAGGCTGGAGTTTGCCAAAACTGACCTGAGAGAGCCCAAAACATTTTGGAAGAATGTTCTCTGGTCATAAGAGACAAAAGTAGAGCTTTTTGGGAAAAGGCATCAACATAGAGTATACAGGAAAAAAAAAAAAAAAAAAAGAGGCCTTCAAAGAAAAGAACACGGTTCCTACAGTCAAACATGGCGGAGGTTCCCTGATGTTTTGGGGTTGCTTTGCTGCCTCTGGCACTGGACTGCTTGACCATGTGCATGGCATTATGAAGTCTGAAGACTACCAACAAATTTTGCAGCATAATGTAGGGCCCAGTGTGAGAAAGCTGGGTCTCCCTCAGAGGTCATGGGTCTTCCAGCAGGACAATGACCCAAAACACGCTTCAAAATGCACTAGAAAATGGCTTGAGAGAAAGCACTGGAGACTTCTAAAGTGGCCAGCAATGAGTCCTGACCTGAATCCCATAGAACACCTATTCTGGACTTTCTCTCATCTTGCCTACCTGAGCAGTCTGGGCGCGATGTACACCCCCTCCATTATTTTGCTGGCCATCAGCTTACACAATGTTTTGAGCTTTTTGACTTTTATACTACATATCACACGATCTGTCGGGGTCGTAAATCGACAATATCGGGTCAATCAGTCAGTCCAAATTAGAAAGCACGTGTGCACAGCACTAAGAATGACTCAGACACTCTGTTCTGGTTTCAATTCAGCTCGTGCTCTTTCACCTTGTGGCCCGCACTGCACTGACTGTTTATTTACGTCACACATAGTTATATAGGAAAGGAAAGGGGCGGGTTACTGCATAGCTACAACTACAACTTTCTACTACCATCATTTTATAGACATTTATCTTGGCTATCACATACATAAATTTGACCGCTGGAACAGAGAGGAGTCACATAATAGACCTCTGTGTACATAGTCATTGGGTTAGCAGGGGCAGTAAACCATAAACCACCCCTGCCTTCATTATAGGACCTCTGGCTGTGGTAACAGTCAGCTCCCCCTTCTGCTGCTACACAACTTCATTCAGCTGCTTAACACTACAAGCATGTATGGGTTAAGAGATGACCACCAGAATGTATATATAGTGAATGTGCAATACAGAACCGGTTAAAGAGGTTGCCAAGTTTGAAATGACTATTAAGTACAGATTGGCTTTAATTTGACTTTTTTCCATCGCTTTCCATAGCTTTGTTTTGAGTTATTTCAGTGCAGCAAGTTATCAGATTCAGAATGAAGATAGTTTCATCTGTAAATGGAACCTGTCAGTAGCATTTACCCACCTAAAGTGCTACTAGTGCCTTAAAGTATAGATAATTTGCTAAACCAATCTGTATAATTAATATCTTTATTATGTAAAAGATGAACTTTGATCACTATTCCATTAGAAGCAACAAACTTTTGAGTCGTCTTCACCTATATATTTCTAATGACAATGTGCCACCCCACATATTATCTTTATTGACTGGCTGTACTCGCTGGCCCACATGAAGGGGGATGCGGAACCATGGTTGCTGCCGTTCAGTCACGGTTGGCGTCCTGCATACAGTCATAAGCATGACACCTTAAACAGGAAAAAAGTCCATCGGTTGTCTTTGTTAGAGCCCCAGCCAAGACCATCAAGTAGAGAGACATTATTCAGAGGGGCCTCTACAACTTTGTTACAGTTCGATGTCGTCGCCTCAATTGTCAAGTAGCCTTCCATTTTGAATAAGATCTTGATCATCATATGCACTCTGTATAAGTTACGATAGCTTTTTGAGTTCCAGGTGGAGGAGTTTGACAGAATGGTCAGAATGACTATTCCTTAACCCCTTAAGGACACAGCCCAAAAGTGCCTTAAGGACCAGGCCTCGTTTTTCAAAACTGACATGTCACTTTATATGGCAATAACTTTAAGTCATCACACAATTGATTTTGAGATTGTTTTCTCGTGACACACTGTACTTCATGTTAGTGTTAAAATTGAATCAATATTTGTGCATTTATTATGAAAAAAATAGGAAATTTGATGGAAATTTGCAAAAAATTGCAATTTTCAAAATGTAAACTGCTCTGCTTTTCAAACAGATAGTTATATCACACAAATACATGAATAAATATTATCTACCATATCTCTGTTTTATATTGGCATCATATTATGATTGTCTTTTCATTTATTTAGGGTGTTAGAAGGCTTTGAAGTGTAACAGCGATTTTCCACATTTACAAGAAAATTTCCCAAACTAATTTTTTAGGGACCACTTCAGTTGTGAAAGGAATTATAAAAGCCCTATATAATAGAAAACCTCATAAATCACCCCATTTTCAAAACTGCACTCCTCAAATAATTCAAAACAGCATTTGGGAAGTTTATTAACCCTTTAAGTATTTCACAGAAATTAAAAAAATATGCAGGCGAAATTTAGAAATTTCATTTTTTTTCTATAATACATTCATATAACCCTAAAATTATCACATTCACAAAGGGTTAAAGGAAAAAATGTATCTCACATTTTGATATGCAATTTCTCTGGAGAACAGAAATACCCCACATGTGGGTGTAAACTGATTTTTGGGCACACGGCAGCGCATCGAAGGGAAGGAGCGACACAGAGTTTGAACAGCAGATTTTGCTGGAATAATTTTCAGCCACCGTATCTCATTTGCAGAGCCCCTAGAGTACTAATACAAAGGAAACTCCCATTTTGGAAACTACACCCATCACAGAATTCATTAACGGGTATACTGAGCATTTAGACCCCACAGCCTTTTCATAGATTTTATTAACATTGGGATGTGTAAATGAAAAATTACTAAAATGTCACTTTATCCCCAAAGTTTTCATTTTCACAAGGGGTTAAAAGGGAAAAGCCCCCCGGAGATTGTTACACAATTTCTCCTTAACACGGCAATACCTCATATGTGGTCATAATCTGCTGTATGGGAACATGGTGGGGCTTGGAATGGAAGGAGCGCTTGGTTTTTGGAGAGCAAATTTTGCTGTAATAGTTTACAGGTGCCATGTCGCATTTGCCGGGCCCCTAGCGTACCAAAACACTGCAAACGCCCAAAAGTGACCCCATTTTGTGAACTGCACCCCTCAAAAAATTTATCAGGGGTCTAATGAGCATTAGTATCCCAGACATGACTGCACAGTGGATGGTGGAGCGTGAATATATAAGCTGTGCAGAGTGCATTGGGAACACCAAATTCCCCGCTATATCCCAGTAGATCCTAAGATTTGGGGGTCAGTTCTGGTATATTTTCCCTCGTAAGCTCTAAATCTGCGGTGTCTGCTGATATACAGTCCTATGAAAAAGTTTGGGCACCCCTATTAATCTTAATCATTTTTAGTTCTAAATATTTTGGTGTTTGCAACAGCCATTTCAGTTTGATATATCTAATAACTGATGGACACAGTAATATTTCAGGATTGAAATGAGGTTTATTGTACTAACAGAAAATGCGCAATATGCATTAAACCAAAATTTGACCGGTGCAAAAGTATGGGCACCCTTATCATTTTATTGATTTGAATACTCCTAACTACTTTTTACTGACTTACTGAAGCACAAAATTGGTTTTGTAACCTCAGTGAGCTTTGAACTTCATAGCCAGGTGTATCCAATCATGAGAAAAGGTATTTAAGGTGGCCAATTGCAAGTTGTTCTACTATTTGAATCTCCTCTGAAGAGTGGCATCATGGGCTACTCAAAACAACTCTCAAATGATCTGAAAACAAAGATTGTTCAACATAGTTGTTCAGCGGAAGGATACAAAAAGCTGTCTCAGAGATTTAACCTGTCAGTTTCCACTGTGAGGAACATAGTAAGGAAATGGAAGACCACAGGGACAGTTCTTGTTAAGCCCAGAAGTGGCAGGCCAAGAAAAATATCAGAAAGGCAGAGAAGAAGAATGGTGAGAACAGTCAAGGACAATCCACAGACCACCTCCAAAGAGCTGCAGCATCATCTTGCTGCAGATGGTGTCACTGTGCATCGGTCAACTATACAGCGCACTTTGCACAAATAGAAGCTGTATGGGAGAGTGATGAGAAAGAAGCTGTTTCTGCACGTACGCCACAAATAGAGTTGCCTGAGGTATGAAAAAGCACATTTGGACAAGGCAGCTTCATTTTGGAAACAAAAATTGAGTTGTTTGGTTATAAAAAAAGGCGTTATGCATGGCGTCCAAAAAGAAACAGCATTCCAAGAAAAACACATGCTACCCACTGTAAAATTTGGTGGAGGTTCCATCATGCTTTGGAGCTGTGTGGCCAATGCCGGCATCGGGAATCTTGTTAAAGTTGAGAGTCGCATGGATTCCACTCAGTATCAGCAGATTCTTGAGAATAATGTTCAAGAATCAGTGACGAAGTTGAAGTTACGCCGGGGATGGATATTTCAGCAAGACAATGATCCAAAACACCGCTCCAAATCCTCAGGCATTCATGCAGAGGAACAATTACAATGTTCTGGAATGGCCATCCCAGTCCCCAGACCTGAATATCATTGAACATCTGTGGGATGATTTGAAGCGGGCTGTCCATGCTCGGCGACCATCTAACTTAACTGAACTTGAATTGTTTGTCCAAAATACCTTTATCCAGGATCCAGGAACTGATTAAAAGCTACAGGAAGCGACTAGAGGCTGTTATCTTTGCAAAAGGAGGATCTACTAAATATTAATGTCACTTTTCTGTTGAGGTGCCCATACTTTTGCACCGGTCAAATTTTGGTTTAATGCATATTGCGCATTTTCTGTTAGTACAATAAACCTCATTTCAATCCTGAAATATTACTGTGTCCATCAGTTATTAGATATATCAAACTGAAATGGCTGTTGCAAATACCAAAATATTTAGAACTAAAAATGATTAAGATTAATAGGGGTGCCCAAACTTTTTCATAGGACTGTATACTCGCACGGTTTATACATTCCCTTCCTGCTGCAGCCAGTTGTGTTTTGATGATTTGGTGATTTTTTGGGGGGGGATTTTTGTCTTCACATTGTACAAGCTATATTTTTTTTAATTTTTCTGGTGATGTGGCCATATAAGGGTTTGTTGCTTGCGGGATGGGATGCATTTTGTAGTGACAACATTTCTGGGGGCCTATAAATTACAGAATACAGAAATACAGAATAAATTTTATTAACTCTTTCTTGGTGGCCATACCTCATTTATATTGTTTTCTATGCGTTACTAGTTTTGCAGAACAAAAAACAATTTAGGGAAAGAAATCAATTATTTTTGCATCGCCATCTTTTGAGATGTGTGCGCTTCCATCAGGGGATAAGGAGCACAATGTTGGCTGTATGTTGCAGCTAACTCCGGCTCCCGATGCTGCTGGGAGTTTTACTTTCACTTTGAAACACTTAAGATGGGGTGGTCACTATCGATCGCCTGCACCTTAAGGGTTAAACAGCGGCGATCTGTGTTATCACCGTCCTCGCTGTTACAGCGGGAGCCTGGCTGTCAGATACAGCCCAGCTCCCATGGTGATCGCACGGGCTCTGTTTCTGAGCCCGTGCGATCTCCATCACGTACAGGCACATGGGAATGCAGGAACGAAACACATTCCCTGACGTGCCTGTACGTGATTTAGTGTAAAGGGGTTAAAAAACATTTATTGGGATTAATTTATCAATCCATCTACATCAGTTTTCTGACATAGATGATATTGTGTCACATATTTGACACACTGACTTTTCTTGCGCCAAACCTGTACCACAACCTCTGCTTTGCACCTCACCACATTGTGCAAATATGGGCAAAGTGGGATGGGGATGCCTAGGCCCAATATATTTATCATAGCTCATCCAGTTGTCTGGCATAAGTTATAATGGAAACCTACGCCAATTCCTATGATAGATCTCTATTATGGCACAAGGACAGGTGCCTGATGTATGAAATCTTCGTAAATCACTAATTTCCTGTCTCAGCTGGGGTCTTTAATAAGATTGGTGTACAATATGCCTTAATAAGTCTGCCCCATTGTGACTTGATGTACATAAGGCATAATATAGATAAACAAAAAACACCTCAAAATAGTAAACAAAACCTGGGCCAAAATAACATACATCACAAAAAAAACGAACAAGCCCAACAAATGGTCAAAAAATGACAAAATCAGAAATACGTAAAATACTATCAAAATGTATTAATACACAATAGAATGAATAATAAATGGCAGCAAAAAGGCAGATGGTAAGATACTGAAGACATCACTTAGTGGGATATCCAATCGGGTAAATACACGGTATCACAAATAACTGTAAAGGTAGTAATACATAAATGCGGGAATTGGATATCCCACTAAGTGATGTCTTCAGTATCTTACTATCTGCCTTTTTTGCTGCCATTTATTATTCATTCGATTGTTTATTAATAAATTTTGATAGTATTTTACGTTTTTCTGATTTTGTCATTTTTTGACCATTTGTTGGGCTTGTTCGTTTTCTTTGTGACATGAGGCATAATATATCATCACTAGTCTTATCCCACACACGCTCCATTGTCCTTTTGTTCTCGAGTATGTGCAAAGAGGTAGGCTGTACCTGCATCAGCTAATGTCAGTCCTTTAGTAAGTGCTTTAGGTGCATTAATGCTAATGACAGATTATCTTTAAACAACAAAAAAATTAGATGCTTTCTATGCAGACATACAGCCTTTAAAACGATTGTTATGGTTGTCTGTTTAATACCATGTACAAAAGACTCAAAAATAACAATGCAAATTAGTATGCATAAAACAGCAGTGTATCATGGAAAATTCCATCGCCTAGTTGTACTTAATTCAGAGTTTGGAAATCACATACATTTATAGAAAAGACAAGCAATGTGTACTAAGTGATTTGTATACTTCCATTTAGAGATGTCAATGAGAGAACGAAAAACATTATAATTAAGGCAAAATAAATATAGAATACGAAAAATACTGAAAACATAAAAATGCACAATCTTATTCAGACTCACTGTGAGGGATTTGTGATGCTTGATTCAGCCTATTTGTCCTTTATAGACAAAGATAAAAGTCAACTGATGTGTAATAAATGCTTTTCAGCCTTACAATCTAGAGGCATCTACTCATGAGAGAGGAAACATTATTTCTATTGTACTTGGCTTCGGTGTTGTTCTTCATGATTTCATTAATGATGGATGCTTACAAACTTTATTGAAGTTAATGAAAATGGTTTAGAAAATTACTTTGAAATATAAAATAGTAATATGATCAGATATAATGTGATAAGGGACTTCCAAATAAAAACACAGTTAACCCTGTTTATTGCTCAAATACATGGCAAATAGACAAAGGATGTTGAGCAGCTATTGTTTTATAAAATATACAGATTTTCAGTTAAGGGGATTGCATCCTTTATAAACTGCTGTTAACAGAACTCCTCCATTTTCTAGTGAGTGGACTCCAAAAATAGGACAAGACAGATGAGAGAGTTTCTAAAATTCCACCAATATTCCATCTAGAAGCCTTATACTTGAATCAAACCAAAGTCTCCGAAAACCAAACATAAATATAAAACACATTTATTAAATTAAAAGGTAAAAGTATACCAAATCAATGGAGCAAATATACAGAAGATGACCAAACATAAATAACAACATGGAAGGTCAGACATGGTTAATAAACATATGTGGGAAATTAGCTAAGTAGCAGCAGAGACAGGGACTCAGTGCCTGGTGCTTTTATTTTGAAAAAAACAAACAAACAAAAACTAATAAGATACAGCCTTAAATCCAGGCAAAAATACAACACAAGCCTGCTCAGTTGAGCGCTAACTAAAGAACTCCCCTCACTATACAAGTGGCTTACTACCATCAACTCAGGAAAAACAAAACAGAAGCAATACCAAGTTTTGCTCGCCAGACTGCACAGAGCCAGACAATTTCAGATATCAAAATGGAATGCCTTTAGTGTATTACCAAAGTAAGAATAGTGTAAAGTTACCAACAGGTATACATACAGAGTAATAGATTGGAACTTACAAAAGAGACAGACCAAAAATACATCAATCTAACAATAAGTAAAGCGTGATACTGATCCTCCACAGTGAATGGGGCCGAAAACACGTTTCGCCACCAAGTCTTCTCTTCATCAATAGGAATGGCAGAGGTGTGTATATACAGAAATATTTAAAAGGGTGTGTGACCAATCTACATATGCCATACACATCACATGTAGAATAAAGGTTATATGGTCAAAAATGCAGGGACAAACCAAACATATAAATGCTGAAAAATGTCCCACTATATAACAATACAGCTGTATGTTAAAAGCCACACATGCACTTTATCGGTGTACATGCATGTGCAAACTGAAGAACTGGTAATGAGGCATAGACACAAATGAGAATAGAAGAGCGATGTATAAATATAAAGTGCACAAATGGAACCCTAGTAAACAAGAATATACAAACCACTATTGTAAGATAACACTTGGTTGTAACGGAATTGTGAGCGCGATTCATGGCACAAAAGAATCACACATGCTCAGATAACCACAGACCCCCCCAATGAAGCCAGTCTGTGCATGTGTGAAGAGAACTCTGCACATGTAGAAGCAACTTGTATGTAACAAATTAAACTGATACATAGAAGGCATAATATATAAATAGATATGCAAGGATGGGCAAAGACCTTCAAGTACTCTTAAAGCAATATAAGACAGGCTAAATAGGGTGCAAACAACCATAAATAATATGCTAAAATAGATATAAGCCAAAAATATCATATTGTATGTGTGTGTGTATATATATATACAGTATATATATATATATCTATATATATATATATATATATAGATATATATTCTCATACCACACGTTTTTTTATATATGAATATATAAACTGCAATGAAGTTCATGTCAAAAATATATACCATATATACTTGAGTATAAGCCGACTTTTTCAGCACATTTTTCATGCTGAAAAAGCTCTCCTCGGCTTATACATGAGTCAGGGTCCACAGAGCACAGAAAACTGGAAGGGAGAGGTCCTTTAGTGATACTGCTCTGTGATTGGCTTGTCATGAGGTCACGTGACTGTGATGTCATCAAAAGGTCCTGTAGCCACTGGTATGTAACATCTGCAGATAAGGTTGAGTCTAAATCCTAGTAGCTCCGCCCACACCAGAGTCTGATCACATGGTCATGACGTCATCAGAGGTCCTTTAGCACACTAGGATTTAGTATCTACCCTGCAGATGAGTGGCCAGGATTCATTGTGTCTTATGGAAGATGTCTGTTGTATGGAGGAGAGGAAGCTACAGTAAAGTGACACACACAGGAACCTTCCTTTAGTTACTCTGCCTATTAATGTCAGGCATTTGGGGTTATTAATTTAGTTTTAGTAACTCCATGTGCCTCACATTAATAGCAGTTAACCTCATCATGTCCCTCATATTAACCCTTGTGTGCCCCATATAAGGGTTACTAATATGTGAGACACATGAGGGTACTAATGAAGGACCTTAATTATGAAGATACCTAATTATTACCTCCATGTGTCCCACATATCAGTAACTCTTATGTGAGGCACACAGGGGGTTAATGTGAGGGACATGATGGGGTTAACTGCTATTACTATGAGGCACATGGAGTTACTAAGCTGTAATGCACATGACCAGACTTTATCTGCAATGGTGGATTTCCCCCCCCCCCCTCGGCTTATACTCGAGTCAATAAGTTTTCCCAGTTTTTTGTGGTAAAATTAGGGGTTTCGGCTTATACTCGAGTATATACGGTATAGCACATGAAGGAATGAAAAAAAGTGTATAAAGTGCAAAATGCCATGAGCGAGCATGCAGGTGTATTGAAAAATAATAAAACAAATGTAAAAAAGCGTATATTGGAGAATGGCAATTTATAAATATATATTTCCATATCGATATTAACAAGCAAGAAAATGTGCACAACAAAGTAGATATACATATATAACCTGACTCTGCACAACAGAGTAGTGATACATGTAAAACATGTCTCTGCTGTCATAGTAAAGAGAAATAGATAGATGATAATATAAAGTGCCCTAGTGCTAATGTTTCAAAACAAAATTGCCATTGGATATGTTCCAGTGACACGAAAGCTGTAGAAATGACATGAAGGATCCCACTCTCCAAATGTCTCCCAGTAATTCTGAGATGGCAAGGACTACTGATGGATTCCGGTAAAAAAGGGGACATTATAGGCATAGATAACACGCTGTCAAAGAAAAGAGACTAGAAAATAGAACATAAAATGCACTGAGACTTTAGGTGTTTATATTTATACATCACTATTCTTTTCTCATATGCCTGACTACGTGATCTTCAGTTTGCACATGCGCAAGGCTTATACACTTGCGTGATTGTACTTTGCCCTTATTTGATAGCTGGTTTACATGCATGTACACTGGTACTGCGCTATTATGTAGTGGGATATTTTGCAGCATTTGTATACTTGGTTTGTCCCTGCGTTTTTGCTGATGTAACCCTTATTTTGCATGTGACAAATATGGTGCATGTCGATTGATCACACATCCATTTTAACGTGTATACACACACACCTCTAGCATTACCCCCTGATGAGGCCTTGGTGTCCCATTTGTAAATTTCAGTCTATTACTTTTAAATGTATACCTGTTGGTAACTTTATACTATTATTATTTTAGTATTATACTAAGAACATTCTGCTTTCATATCTGATAGGCTTTTAACCAGGTTTGACCTTCCATATTGTTATTTGTGTGGTAATGTTCTGTAGATTTCCTCCTTTGGCTCAGTATACTTTTTACCTTTTAATTTAATAAATGTGTTTTATATTTCTGCTTGATTTTGTGGGTTGTCTTTGATTTATAATTATTACTCACAAACCACTGTGATACTTAGTTACATTTGCCTGTTTTGCCAATTCTTATGTTTGGTTGTGTGCTGACAAGGAAGCTGAGTTATCTAGAAAATACATTGGATCCATTTAAGGCTGAGTACCCACAATGCAGAAATGTAACTCTTTTTGTTGCAACTGTTGCTGCAGTTTTTGAGCCAAAGTCAAGAATGGCTACGAAAGGAATGGGAAATGTAACATGCAATAAGTTGATGAATTTCCTCCCCTTTGAGGACGATGCAGAACTCTGACCCCAGTCTATGCTGGTAAATAAAATTTCCCATGAAGACCACCTTACCCGCCTGTGCTCCTCACTCATTTTCCTTATACAGATGACCCTCTAACTTCTCCATTATGTTGGGAGGGTCTATAGATTATACCAAAAAGTATTTTATCTGTGGTCACACCCCAAGGAATCCACAATCTACCCCCACATTTTCACCCACCTTTCACACTTACTTTCATGCTACTTCTGACATACACACGCCACCTTCCATCCTTTTAGCCCTGTTTTTGCAAAAGGGTGTGAAATCTAGGACACATGAATGTTTACAGCCCAGTCATCTGCCAAATCTAACCCCATTCTCAGTCACATCAACTATATGAATGTTCTCCTCGTGGACTATGGCCTCCTAAATCTGACTGGCCCCGCTTCTGTGTTTCTAGTTTAAATGCTCTGCCACTTCCATTAGCAATCTCTCCTGCAGCACAGCAGACCCCCTTCCATTCACATGCAAGTTATCTGTGGAAAACAGCTTGTACCCCAGTCAAAAGTCAGCCCAGTCCGTGAAAACTAAATTGTTTCACCAGAAAGTAGGGTAAAAAGTATGCAAATCTATTCTCCAGGATGTAATTAGGAGAACAGTGCACTCTGTATGCCACCCTATAGAGGGCAGCATCCTTAACATCATGGATGACTCAGTTATAAAGTCTTTTAATCATAATGTGGATTTAATTGCCAAATCAGCATTTCTGTCCCAAAAGGAACAGATTCCCAGCTATGGACAGCGCTGTTTCAGCCTATTGGGCCATCCTCAGCATAGCGTAGGGATACTGATTTTGCAGAGTGAGAGACTATAGACCAGGGTCAGGGGACAATCGTACACATCAGGGAGAGTGTAGGCCTACATAGGCAGTACAGAGACTTACAAGTCATTCCTGCTCCGCTAGGGATTCTGGGTAAAAAGTATGCAAATCTATTCTCCAGGATGTAATTAGGAGAACAGTGCACTCTGTATGCCACCCTATAGAGGGCAGCATCCTTAACATCATGAACGGCTCAGCTATAAAGTCTTTTTAATCATAATGTGGATTTAATTGCCAAATCAGTATTTCTGTCCCAAAAGGAACAGATTCCCAGCTATGGACAGCACTGTTTCGGACTGTTGGGCCATCCTCAGCATAGCGTAGGGATACTGATTTTGCAGAATGAGAGACTATAGACCAGGGTCAGGGGACAATCGTACACATCAGGAAGAGGGGAGAGCAGGAATGACTTGTAAGTCTCTGTACTGCCTATGTAGGCAAACACTCTCCCTGATGTGTACCATTGTCCCCTCACCAGAAAGTAGCAAGAGAAAGTATCTTTTCATAATAGTTCAGAAATTTTGGAGAATCTTTTGGAAAGTTTACTTCTCAATGATTTATTACTGTCTGGTATTTCTGATTGTGGTGTTAAGTGTTTGCGTGCAGTGTTAATGTGTCTGCTATATAGCTTTTCCTATTTTATTCATTGAGTTATGATAGTTCAGGAGATCTGTGCAGCTTTCCACTGTCAATGCCAGCAAACCTTTTAAGATTATGTTTTGCTTGTAGTCTTGCACAATCACATGCCTTGGGCTTCTGTTATAAAATCAAGATCTAAGATATCTGTTTTTCTATCTATGTATCATGAGCCGAACAATCCACATTGATCATTTGAAAAATTATATATACATTATTACCAATCAACGTCAATAATGACAACTGAAGGAGATCTGCTCACTTGGAACTCTCATCATTTTCGGTTGATTCGGTTGTTATTCTGTAATGTTGCCCTATCATTTGTACAGTCCTGCAGAATATGTTTGTGCCATATAAATATAAATTATTACATTGTTCACATAAGGAAGAAAGGGCACAAAGATACACTCTGCGGGAAAAAGGCAAGCGGGTGTGATATATAGTTACATAGTAGATGAGGTTGGATAAAGACATCAGTCCATCAAGTCCAACCTATAACCCTACAATCCCTACAGTGTTGATCCAGGGGAAGGCAAAAAACCCCATGAGGCTCATGCCAATTGCCCCATTGCAGGGAAAAAAATGCCTTCCCGACTCCAATCTGACAGTCATTATAAACCCTGGATCAACTTATCCTTAAAATCTAGAATCCATATCCCGTGATATCATTCTTTCAAGAAAGGCATCCAGGCCCCCTTTGAACTTGTTCAATGAATCCATCACCACCACTTCCTGGGCAGAGAGGCAGTGTCATACTCTGGGATATGTTCTTCTGGAAATTCCTGTTAATATACAGTATATATTTTTTACATATGCCACCTACTTAAATATTGTATGCTGCTGGTCCATGTTAATATCTATGGCCTGCTTTGGATCTAGTTTTCAATTCCTTTTAATAAAACAAAGAAGTCTCTCAGGTCTGAGTTCACAAAACCCTCAGGAGCTCACATATACGTCTCATCACTCAGGAGGTTTGACAAGTCTTGTCAGTCTTTCCAGTTTAGACTGTTCTCATACTAATAACAAATAACTGTACTGCAAGAATTTTGCACTGACATATCAATAGCTGAAATATAACAGTCGTAGCTCCCTGTTAGAATTGGAATTAAATTATCAGGGTGGACTTGATGACTTGGTAATATGGGTTAACAAAAATGGGAGATAGGTAGGTAACTATCAGGGACGTATTTAAAATTTCACTTTTATTGATATGTATTAAAAGCTATACTTAGTACAAGACAACATAACAAAAATGTGGTATAAAATACCCCAAAATTAACAAAGGTAATGATAATGTGCAACCACCTAGCCTGTGGGGGAGTGGGACACACCGTCCTCCACAATCGTTTATTTACCCCACTAGTGTTACACTTCTTATCTTTGTTGTGGATAATGGGTTAAAGAGCAGGGCTGGAAAAACGTGTGCTATAGCCGCCTTTGTTATCTATAGAGTACTGGCTGGCAAATAACTCCACTGCTATAGATTTTTCCTTCCCATAAGCTGGAGCTACAGTTAATAATTCATTTTGTTAAAACACTGAAGCTCTCTGCTGTGCAATAGAATGCCTACAAAAGAGGACTTGTTAGCAGGCTGGTATACAGAGTAACCGGATAGTAACACCTATCAAAAGCTAAGGTAGTTATCCGGGTAGAGCTGCTCTGCTGCTGGTAAAGCTGCTCTGTTGCTGATAAATCACATGCAGCTCAGGCAGCTCAATTCCCCTTGCCTGCTTTAGGGCTAAAACAATAGCCGAGATAATCTTAAACTTAGCCTGACGCGGCGTTTCAACATACTAACACTCTCCCTGTCAGCATGAATCATCAGAGGCTTTTGTTGTGCACAGGAGATTAACTGACCACTGTCTAAATCACATTAGCGTCTTATGATATGACTCCCGTTTCCCCCATGGCATTGATGTTTAGCCATAGGGGGGCGCGGGAGAATGCTGAGTTTAAATGTGCAAAGCCACACCCCCTAGCAGATGCTATAACCAATCAGCGTGTGCAAACCAGACCCATAGTTCTGACGGCCAGCATGTGACGTTGTATCTTTACTGCACATGTGCAGGCGAGCACCACTCAGAAGCCAGAGGTGTGTCCTTACTCAATACGGCCGACTCCGCCCCGAGCTCCCTGCACATTCAATGACATCAGCTAGATGAGAACTGCCAGAAAGACCATTCATAATAACTCCCCAACTCCGCCCCCCTGCAGTTCAAATACACAATTGTTACAAAGGAAATGTCTATACAGGTGAGTATATGACCTGATGAATATATAAAACACCATGACTATATGACAGAACACTGGGATCCCCTCCCAGAGGGGGACTCACTCAGCACAGCATCCTGGTACAAGCTACACGGGGATACTGCACAGGGAAAACAGATGACTACACCTCATGCATAACCCCTACCAAGAACTATAGAACCATACTACCATAGCTGTAACCATAACTATTACCACCCTACACCACCATCCAAGATCTTAAAAGGTAGTAGATAGGGTAAATCACCAAACAAAATCCCACATATGGAAATGGTAAAATGAACCCAAGTTTAAATAAAACAGGCAAACGAGATGCCATCATTAAGACCCCACGGTTTCACAGTCTTTAACGTAAAGGTCCATCTAGCCTCCCGCTGCAGGAGCTTTTTATCAAAATCTCCCCCCCGAGGAGATGGATGGACCAGTTCCACTCCCTGGAATTTTACAATGGACACATCTCCACCGTGTTTCTCACATATATGACGTGCCAAAGGGGTGTCTTCGCCTCTAGAGATATCATTTATGTGCTCACGAATCCTTCTGCGGAACTCGCAAATGGTTTTACCCACATATTGCGTTCCGCAGGCGGAGCAGCTGGCCAGATAAATAACTCCTCGTGTCTTACAATTTATGAAATTTTTATTAGTATATTCCATATTTGTCGAATTACTCTTAAAGGTCTTGCCAGGTACGATTGATGCGCATGCCCGACAGGATCCGCAGGAAAAAGTCCCCACCAGACCCTGAGCATGCCTCCCTAGCCAGTTATCATTTACAAGGGGTGCTAGATGACTCTTCACCAATCTGTCCTTAAGGTTAGGACCCCTCCTATATGTGACAAGCGGATAGTCATTAATCTGGGGACCAATGTCTGGGTCTGATTTAAGAATTTCCCAAGTGTTTTTTAAAACATCCACCACTTCTCGATTTGCAGAATCGAATGTTGCGATAATTCGCATATCTGCTGTTTTATCCCTTTCCACTGGTTTGAGCAGAGATGTTCTGTCACGTAACAGGGCATCTTGGTAAGCTTTACGCAGAACCCCATCCGGATACCCCCTGCATTGGAATCTCCTACGTAGATCGCTGGCTGCCACTTCATAGTCTGCTACATTTGTGCAGTTTCTGCGCAACCGCAAAAATTGGCCCTTCGGAATTCCGCGGCGCAGTGGGAGGGGATGGCAACTCTGCCAGTTTAACAGGGAATTGGTAGATGTTTCCTTCCTGTAGATCGTGGTCCCCAATCTACCCGATGGTGACTTAAAGATAGTGAGATCTAAAAAAGTGATTGAGTGCTCCTTGATCTCTGAGGTAAAGAATAAACCCAGATGGTTAACATTAAGCTCTCTCACAAACTCCCCAAAATCCTCTTGTTCCTCCCCAGACCAACAGAACATCATCGATGTATCTGACCCAAAATAAAATTGATGATGCCCACCTTTCCATTTCATCACCAAAGACCACCTCCCTCTCCCACCAGCCCAGGTACAGATTAGCATAGGCCGGGGCACATGGGCTCCCCATGGCCACACCCCTGAGCTGGTGGAAGAAGAGGCGGTCAAAAAGAAAAGTGTTACGGGTCAGAACGAACTGGAGGAGATCCACTATTAGAGAGTTATGGGCAGAGAAAAACGTACCTCTGGATCGTAGAAAGCCCTCCACAGCCCCACACCCCGTGTCATGGGGTATGGAGCTGTAGAGGGCCTCCACATCCAAACTAGCCAGGAATGCCTCAGGTGGCACCACCAGATCTTCCAATCTACGCAAAACATCAGTGGTGTCTTGTACGTATGAGGGCAAGGCTAAAACAAAGGGTCTGAGAATCTCATCAATGTAATACGAAATATTCTGAGTGACGCTATTAATTCCTGCCACTATGGGTCGGCCTTTTAAAGGTACTAGACCTTTGTGCACTTTTGGTAGTGCATAAAACGTCGGTCTTACAGGATGCCTTGGTAACAGGAAATTGAGCTCACTATTACTGATGAGATTTTCCTCTTTTGCCCTAGTTAACAGTATTTTCAATTCTGCCAGATAGCTGTTTGTCGGGTCTTCTGGAAGGACTTCATAACAACTTTTGTCATCCAGAATGTTACGACACATCCTAATGTAGCCCTCACGGTCCATTAGGACCAAATTGCCCCCCTTATCAGAGGGTTTCAGCACCACTGAGTCATCTTTTTCAAGCGCCTGTAAGATCTTTAATTCCTCCCTGGACAGATTAGATCGATCCAAATGTTGCCTCCCCACTTCACCTGCAATTTTGGACAGTTGGTTTACAGTCACTGTCAAGAACGTATCTATCACTGTATCATGCGATAGTGGAGGAAACCTATTTGAGGGTACATGTAGTTCAGTGAATGGTCCCTCACCAATTTCTCTGTTCGCTTCTTCCCAGAGGCCCCCCAATAACCTAATCGAGGGGAGATCCTCTGCAGTAACCCCCAAGGTATCACAGGTTCTTTTATCAGCCAAACAGAAAAATTTCTTCCACTTAAGTTTCCTACAGAACAAATTTAGGTCCTTAACCCAAGAAAAAAGATCGAAGTGAGGTGTAGGCTGTGTCCTTAAGGGTTAACCCCTTAAGGACACAGCCCAAATGTATGTTAAGGACCAGGCCTATTTTTTCAAAATTGACATGTGTCACTTTAAATGGCAATAATTTTGAGACGCTTTAATTTACACAAGTGATTTTGGGATTATTTTCTCGTAACACATTATACTTCATGTTAGTGGTAAACACTAATCAATATTTTTGTATTTACTTATTAAAAAAATAGGAAATTTGATGGAAATTTGGAAAAAATTGCAATTTTCAATACAGTAATAAATATTATCTCCCATATCTCTGCTTTATATCGGCATCATCTTTTGATTGTATTTTAATTTTATTTTGGACGTTACAAGGCTTACAAGTGTAACAGCGATTTTCCAGATTTACAAGAAATGTAACTGTTTGGTTTTTTTTGTTTTACACTTTATTTTTTATTTTTTTAAAAAAACTTTTTTACATTGTTTTATTTGTGCTGCAAGCACACTAGAACCAGTGATCAGAGAGGATCGCTGGTTCTATACTAACTACAGACTGCAATACACGTGTATTGCAGTCTATAGAGGAAGCTAGCTATGCAGATGCATAGACTAGCTTCCCCTCGTCCTGGCATCCAAGGGGTTAACCCTTCCCCCATCGGAGCTCGCTCCGATGGGGGGAGGGATTAAGGAGCAGTGTGTAGCTGTAAATTACAGCTCACACAGACTCCTGCTGCCGGCAACATGATTTATAGCCTGGCCAAACCCCTAGGGTGCCATGATCACTATGGATCATGGCACCTTAAGGGTTAAACAGCGGGGGTCGGTGCAATCACCGTCCCTGTTGCTACAGGGGAAGCCTGGCTGTCAGATACAGCCGGCCTCCCATGGAGATCGCACGGGCTCTGCTTCTGAACCCGTACGATCTCTATCACGTACAGGTACGTGGGAACGCGGGAACTAACCACATTCCCTGACGTACAGGTACGTGATTTAGCGTTAAGGGGTTAATAGAAGGCTGAAATGATCACCAGATTTCCATTCATAACTAGGGTTGTGCCGATCTTGAGATATCAGGATCGTTTTTAAAATCCTATTTCCGATCATTTTCTAGCCAATCCCGATCGTGAAATTTGCTCTATCGCCGATCGGGATCTGATCTTTTTGATCCCGATCACTCAACCCTAGTTATGTTTATGGAGTAGGGTTGAGCCGATCTTGAGATTTCATGATCGTTTTTAAAATCTGATTTCCGATCATTTTCCAGCCGATCGCGATCCTGAAGTTTGCTCAATCGGGATCCGATATTTCCTGATCCTGATCGCTCAAACCTATTCAGAACTCAATATGTGTTCTGCCGCAAAATAATTGCTCAAAGTGCAAAAGTTTAAAGAAACTGTTGTCAGTTTGAGAAAGTACAAGGCATTTTACCTTGGAAGAAAAAGTTCATTTCTATAAGCATCATGCCCAAGCAATTCACATAACGTCTTTTGTGGGCTTCTCTCATTGTCTCAGATACAGCATACAGTATCTTTGCTTGTCTCATGTGAAATCTTAGTTTGTGTCTTAAAAGTATAACATATATGACTTTTTATCCAGTGAATTTTCTTTTCTGCCTGTTTTTATTACTCTCCTTTAAGATCCTTAGTTACCATTTGACCTCAATGACTTGTGTCCATCTCAAGATCTATAAAACATTTGACTTGGTGTTATTCATCTCAGCAGTATATTTTACTTTTTAAACTGTTTTATCTTGATTTCTAGCCACAGTTTACTTCCTCTTCTCTCTTTTTATCCCATTATTAGAAAAAATAAGCACTGTTGCCAGAGAAGTCAAAATATAGATTTGCTTGATCTGCCTGCTTGGATTAAACTTCTTTGATTTAGCTTGACCTTAAATAAGTCAAGGTTGCAAGTACTTCTCATGACTAAAGCCTGTTGACATCACAATAAATAGCGCTAAATGTTGAAAATCCATTTCGGGCCTGGAGAACATAGCAGGATGTCTTTTTTTTTTTGTTCTCCAGCAATCTACAGTAAACATGGACCAGGAGAAACAATTTAACACTCCATAGGGAGTACAGTTCATTGGGGATAACAGTGAGGAAGAGAAGTGAGCAGCTTCTTTCTTCGTCAGCGTTCAATATATGACAATACAGGCTGCAACTTGACATGCAACTGTATGAATCTAATATTAAGACACAAAATTAATAAATAAATGCAGTCTATGGTGTACGATAACTTGAAGCTCATGGTCCCTAATGCAAAATCTGTAACACGGCACACTTACCGTCTAACATAACAAGTGCCTTGCAAAAGTATTCGAACCCCTTGAACTTTTGCACATTTTGACACTTTACAAACACAAACTTAAATGTATTTTATTCAGATTTTAAGTAATAGATCAACACAAAGTAGCAGATAATTGTGAAGTGGAAGGAAAACGATACATGATTTTCAAAGTTTTGATCAAATAAAAATCGGAAAAGTGTGACGTGCAAAAATTATTCAGCCCCCCATATCAATACTAAGTAAAGCCACCTTTCGCTGCAATGACAGCTGCAAGTCTTCTGGGGTATGTCTCTACCAGCTGTGCACATCTACAGACTAAGATTTTTGCCCATTTTTCTTTGCAAAATAGATCAAGCTCAGCTAAATTGGATGGAGAATGTCTGTGAACAGAAATGTTCATGTCTTGCCACAGATGCCCAGTGGGATTTAGGTCTGGACTGTGACTGGGCCATTCTAACACATGAATATTCTGTGATCTAAACCAATCCACTGTAGCTCTGGCTTAGGGTCATTGTCTTTCTGGAAAGTGAATCTCCTGCCCAGTCTCAAGTCTTTTACAGCCTCCAATAGGTTTTCTTCCAGGATTGCCCTGTATTTAGCTCCATCTATCTTCCCTTCAACTCTGACTAGTTTCTCTGTCCCTGCTGAAGAAAAGCCTCCCCACAGCATGATGGTGTCACCACCATGTTTCATAGCGTGAATGATGTGTTCAGGATGATGAGCAGTGCTACTTCTCTGCCACACATATTGCTATGCATTTAGGCCAAAAACTTCAACCTTGTTCTTATCTAACCAGAGCATCTTCTTCAACATGTTCGCTGTGTCCCTTATATGGCTTGTGGCAAACTGCAAACAGCACTTCAACAATGGTTTTCTTCTTGTCTCTCACCCACAAAGGCCAAATTTGTGGAGTATATGACTTATAGTTCTCCTTTGGACAGATTCTGATAGCATACAATGCATATTAATCTCCTTACGCATTTCAGGTTGTCTGCCCCTTGGAATTCACCAAAGCCATATGAGGGATTAATGTTTGTGGTTCAAATTGTTTTTCATAATGGTACCGTTTACTATTCTGTACAGTGTACTGGGAAGCTGGAAAAAAAATTAAGAATATGGTAGAATTGGAGAAAAAGTGCATTTGTGAAACTGTCACGGGCTTCGTTTTTACAGCGTTAACTGTGTAGCCTAAATGGCATGCAGGCTCGGACTGTCTTTTGGTAGGCCTTACAGGACCACTAATGCTTTTTTTAATAGGCAGTTGAGGTCTGGTATGGACAGAGTAACTACCTCCAACAGTGGCTGCTGGAGATGGCTGGGGCCCCATAGCACCATGATAGCGGTCGTGGAATCTCTGGTTCCCCGACCGCTATACATATTGTAAATTGAAAGGGGCCCGGCGTTAAACAATGTCTGTACATGCTGGGTCCCTTTCAAATTGTAACCTGCACAGAGGAGGTGATTAAAATATAAGAAATAATTATACTCACCTCTCCTGGGACTCTGACGGCTCCAAGCATCTTCTTCTGGGCTCTTCCAGCCAGTGATTGAGGTCACACGCCCCGGACATCACTTCAGGGGCCTGAGATTGCAGTCACGTGGGGCGGGCTGAGTTAATGACATCATTGCGCCACACGTGACTGATGATTCCCAATCACAGGCCCCAGCAGTGACGTCTGTCGTGTGAGACCTCAGTGTAGACAGAAGAGGAGTGAAGAAGATGCTTAACACAGCCGGATGGAGTGAGAATTCCCAGGAAAGGTAAGCAAGGTGAGTATAAGTGTTTGTTAATTTCTATCACCTCCCATGGGTCCTGATTATTAAAATCTGAGGTGTTAGGTGAGCATCTAGTCCCTAATAGAGATGAGCGAACAGTGTTCTATCGAACTCATGTTCGATCGGATATTAGGCTGTTCGGCATGTTCGAATCGAATCGAACACCGCGTGGTAAAGTGCGCCATTACTCGATTCCCCTCCCACCTTCCCTGGCGCCTTTTTTGCTCCAATAACAGCGCAGGGTAGGTGGGACAGGAACTACGACACCGGTGACGTTGAGAAAAGTAGGCAAAACCCATTGGCTGCCGAAAACATGTGACCTCTAATTTAAAAGAACAGCGCCGCCCAGGTTCGCGTCATTCTGAGCTTGCAATTCACCGAGGACGGAGGTTTCCGTCCAGTTAGCTAGGGGTTAGATTCTGGGTAGGCAGGGACAGGCTAGGATAGGAAGGAGAAGACAACCACAACAGCTCTTGTAAGAGCTAAATTCCAGGGAGAAGCTTGTCAGTGTAACGTGGCACTGACGGGCTCAATCGCCGCAACCCAGCTTTCCCAGGATCCTGAATGGAATACACTGTCAGTGTATTCCCGTATACCCGATATATACCCCGATACCCGTTCCAACGGTGTGCCCCCCCACCTTCACCCCAGAAATACCCTGCAAGTCCCCTAGCAATAGAATTGGGGCTATATACACCCACAATGTTTACTACTGGTATACAGTGCCATTGTCTGACTGGGAATTCAAAGAATATATTGGGGTTATAAATACCCTCATTTCTTGCTACTGCCATATAGTGCCAGTTTCTGACTGGTAATTCAAAGAATATATTGTGGTTACGTGCACCCACAATTTTTACTACTGGTATACAGTGCCATTGTCTGACTGGGAATTCAAAGAATATATTGGGGTTATAAATACCCTCATTTCTTGCTACTGCCATATAGTGCCAGTTTCTGACTGGTAATTCAAAGAATATATTGGGGTTACGTGCACCCACAATTTTTACTACTGGTATACAGTGCCATTGTCTGACTGGGAATTCAAAGAATATATTGGGAATACAAATACCCTCATTTCTTGCTACTGCCATATAGTGCCAGTGTCTGACTGGGAATTCAAAGAATATATTGGGGTTATAAATACCCTCATTTCTTGCTACTGCCATATAGTGCCAGTTTCTGACTGGTAATTCAAAGAATATATTGTGGTTACATGCACCCACAATTTTTACTACTGGTATACAGTGCCATTGTCTGACTGGGAATTCAAAGAATATATTGGGGTTATAAATACCCTCATTTCTTGCTACTGCCATATAGTGCCAGTTTCTGACTGGTAATTCAAAGAATATATTGTGGTTACGTGCACCCACAATTTTTACTACTGGTATACAGTGCCATTGTCTGACTGGGAATTCAAAGAATATATTGGGAATACAAATACCCTCATTTCTTGCTACTGCCATATAGTGCCAGTTTCTGACTGGTAATTCAAAGAATATATTGGGGTTATAAATACCCTCATTTCTTGCTACTGCCATATAGTGCCAGTTTCTGACTGGTAATTCAAAGAATATATTGTGGTTACGTGCACCCACAATTTTTACTACTGGTATACAGTGCCATTGTCTGACTGGGAATTCAAAGAATATATTGGGGTTATAAATACCCTCATTTCTTGCTACTGCCATATAGTGCCAGTTTCTGACTGGTAATTCAAAGAATATATTGTGGTTACGTGCACCCACAATTTTTACTACTGGTATACAGTGCCATTGTCTGACTGGGAATTCAAAGAATATATTGGGAATACAAATACCCTCATTTCTTGCTACTGCCATATAGTGCCAGTTTCTGACTGGTAATTCAAAGAATATATTGGGGTTACGTGCACCCACAATTTTTACTACTGGTATACAGTGCCATTGTCTGACTGGGAATTCAAAGAATATATTGGGAATACAAATACCCTCATTTCTTGCTACTGCCATATAGTGCCAGTGTCTGACTGGGAATTCAAAGAATATATTGGGGTTACGTGCACCCACAATTTTTACTACTGGTATACAGTGCCATTGTCTGACTGGGAATTCAAAGAATATATTGGGGTTATAAATACCCTCATTTCTTGCTACTGCCATATAGTGCCAGTTTCTGACTGGTAATTCAAAGAATATATTGTGGTTACGTGCACCCACAATTTTTACTACTGGTATACAGTGCCATTGTCTGACTGGGAATTCAAAGAATATATTGGGAATACAAATACCCTCATTTCTTGCTACTGCCATATAGTGCCAGTTTCTGACTGGGAATTCAAAGAATATATTGGGGTTACGTGCACCCACAATTTTTACTACTGGTATACAGTGCCATTGTCTGACTGGGAATTCAAAGAATATATTGGGGTTATAAATACCCTCATTTCTTGCTACTGCCATATAGTGCCAGTTTCTGACTGGTAATTCAAAGAATATATTGGGGTTACGTGCACCCACAATTTTTACTACTGGTATACAGTGCCATTGTCTGACTGGGAATTCAAAGAGTATATTGGGAATACAAATACCCTCATTTCTTGCTACTGCCATATAGTGCCAGTTTCTGACTGGTAATTCAAAGAATATATTGGGGTTACGTGCACCCACAATTTTTACTACTGGTATACAGTGCCATTGTCTGACTGGGAATTCAAAGAGTATATTGGGAATACAAATACCCTCATTTCTTGCTACTGCCATATAGTGCCAGTTTCTGACTGGTAATTCAAAGAATATATTGGGGTTACGTGCACCCACAATTTTTACTACTGGTATACAGTGCCATTGTCTGACTGGGAATTCAAAGAATATATTGGGGTTATAAATACCCTCATTTCTTGCTACTGCCATATAGTGCCAGTTTCTGACTGGTAATTCAAAGAATATATTGTGGTTACGTGCACCCACAATTTTTACTACTGGTATACAGTGCCATTGTCTGACTGGGAATTCAAAGAATATATTGGGGTTATAAATACCCTCATTTCTTGCTACTGCCATATAGTGCCAGTTTCTGACTGGTAATTCAAAGAATATATTGGGGTTACGTGCACCCACAATTTTTACTACTGGTATACAGTGCCATTGTCTGACTGGGAATTCAAAGAATATATTGGGAATACAAATACCCTCATTTCTTGCTACTGCCATATAGTGCCAGTGTCTGACTGGGAATTCAAAGAATATATTGGGGTTATAAATACCCTCATTTCTTGCTACTGCCATATAGTGCCAGTTTCTGACTGGTAATTCAAAGAATATATTGTGGTTACATGCACCCACAATTTTTACTACTGGTATACAGTGCCATTGTCTGACTGGGAATTCAAAGAATATATTGGGGTTATAAATACCCTCATTTCTTGCTACTGCCATATAGTGCCAGTTTCTGACTGGTAATTCAAAGAATATATTGTGGTTACGTGCACCCACAATTTTTACTACTGGTATACAGTGCCATTGTCTGACTGGGAATTCAAAGAATATATTGGGAATACAAATACCCTCATTTCTTGCTACTGCCATATAGTGCCAGTTTCTGACTGGTAATTCAAAGAATATATTGGGGTTATAAATACCCTCATTTCTTGCTACTGCCATATAGTGCCAGTTTCTGACTGGTAATTCAAAGAATATATTGTGGTTACGTGCACCCACAATTTTTACTACTGGTATACAGTGCCATTGTCTGACTGGGAATTCAAAGAATATATTGGGGTTATAAATACCCTCATTTCTTGCTACTGCCATATAGTGCCAGTTTCTGACTGGTAATTCAAAGAATATATTGTGGTTACGTGCACCCACAATTTTTACTACTGGTATACAGTGCCATTGTCTGACTGGGAATTCAAAGAATATATTGGGAATACAAATACCCTCATTTCTTGCTACTGCCATATAGTGCCAGTTTCTGACTGGTAATTCAAAGAATATATTGGGGTTACGTGCACCCACAATTTTTACTACTGGTATACAGTGCCATTGTCTGACTGGGAATTCAAAGAATATATTGGGAATACAAATACCCTCATTTCTTGCTACTGCCATATAGTGCCAGTTTCTGACTGGTAATTCAAAGAATATATTGGGGTTACGTGCACCCACAATTTTTACTACTGGTATACAGTGCCATTGTCTGACTGGGAATTCAAAGAATATATTGGGAATACAAATACCCTCATTTCTTGCTACTGCCATATAGTGCCAGTGTCTGACTGGGAATTCAAAGAATATATTGGGGTTACGTGCACCCACAATTTTTACTACTGGTATACAGTGCCATTGTCTGACTGGGAATTCAAAGAATATATTGGGGTTATAAATACCCTCATTTCTTGCTACTGCCATATAGTGCCAGTTTCTGACTGGTAATTCAAAGAATATATTGTGGTTACGTGCACCCACAATTTTTACTACTGGTATACAGTGCCATTGTCTGACTGGGAATTCAAAGAATATATTGGGAATACAAATACCCTCATTTCTTGCTACTGCCATATAGTGCCAGTTTCTGACTGGTAATTCAAAGAATATATTGGGGTTACGTGCACCCACAATTTTTACTACTGGTATACAGTGCCAATTTCTAACTAGGAATTCAAAATGCGCAAGGCTCCCGGAAAGGGACGTGGACGAGGCCGTGGGCGAGGTCGGGGGAATGGTTCTGGGGAGCAAGGTAGCAGTGAAGCCACAGGGCGTCCCGTGCCTACTCCTGTGGGGCAGCAAGCATTGCGCCACTCCACAGTGCCAGGGTTGCTTGCCACATTAACTAAACTGCAGGGTACAAACCTTAGTAGGTCCGAGAACCAGGAACAGGTCTTGCAATGGCTGTCAGAGAACGCTTACAGCACATTGTCCAGCAGCCAGTCAGACTCTGCCTCCTCTCCTCCTATTACCCAACAGTCTTGTCTTCCTTCCTCCCAAAATTCCGAAGCTTTACAGAACAATAACCCAAACTGTCCCTGCTCCCCAGAGCTGTTCTCCGCTCCTTTCATTGTCCCTCAACCTGCCTCTCCACGTCACGATTCCACGAACCTAACAGAGGAGCATCTGTGTCCAGATGCTCAAACACTAGAGTCTCCTCCATCTCCGTTCGATTTGGTGGTGGATGACCAGCAACCCACCCTCATCGACGATGATGTGACGCGGTTGCCGTCAGGGCATCCAGTTGACCGGCGCATTGTGCGGGAGGAGGAGATGAGACAGGAGTTGGAAGAGGAAGTGGTGGATGATGAGGACACTGACCCGACCTGGACAGGGGGGATGTCAAGCGGGGAAAGTAGTGTGGATGTTGAGGCAGGTGCAGCACCAAAAAGGGTAGCTAGAGGCAGAGGCAGAGGTCAGCAGCTTAGGCGAAGCCAGGCCACACCCGGAATCTCCCAAGATGTTCCAGTTCGTACCCAGCCCCGAAAAACTCCCACCTCGAGGGCACGTTTCTCGAAGGTGTGGAGTTTTTTCAAGGAATGCGCCGAGGACAGATATAGTGTTGTCTGCACAATTTGTCTCTCGAAATTGATTAGGGGCTCTGAGAAGAGCAACCTGTCCACCACTTCAATGCGCCGTCATTTGGAATCCAAGCACTGGAATCAGTGGCAGGCAGCAACGGCAGGACAAAGGCCGCCTGCCGTTCACGCCACTGCCTCTGCCACTGCCTCTGCCTCTGCCACTGCCACTGCTGACTGTGCTGGCGATGCACTCCAGAGGACGAGCCAGGACACCACTTCATCTGCCTCCGCCACTTTGTTGACTTCTACCTCATCCTCCCCTGGTCCTGTCTTATCTCCTTCTCCTGCACCATCAAAGGCACCATCAGGCGTTTCTTTACAACAACCCACCATCTCTCAGACATTGGAGCGGCGGCAGAAATACACTGCTAACCACCCACACGCGCAAGCCTTGAACGCCAACATCGCTAAACTGCTGGCCCAGGAGATGTTGGCGTTCCGGCTTGTTGAAACTCCCGCCTTCCTGGACCTGATGGCAACTGCGGCACCTCGCTATGCCGTCCCTAGCCGTCACTACTTCTCCCGGTGTGCCGTCCCCGCCTTGCACCAGCACGTGTCACTCAACATCAGGCGGGCCCTTAGTTCCGCGCTTTGCACAAAGGTCCACTTGACCACCGACGCGTGGACAAGTGCATGCGGACAGGGACGCTACATTTCACTGACGGCACACTGGGTGAATGTAGTTGAGGCTGGGACTGCTTCCCAAACTGGCCCGGTGTACCTCGTCTCCCCGCCTAACATTCCTGGCAGGGACACGAGAAGAACACCCCCCTCCTCCTCCTCCTCTACCGCCTCCTCCTCCGCCACCGCCTCCTCCTCCGCTGTTAGATTGACCCCAGCTACGAGTTGGAAACGTTGCAGCACTGGCGTTGGTAGACGTCAGCAGGCTGTGCTGAAGCTGATCAGCTTGGGGGACAGACAGCACACTGCCTCCGAGGTGAGGGATGCCCTCCTCGATGAGACGGCAATATGGTTTGAGCCGCTGCACCTGGGCCCAGGCATGGTCGTTTGTGATAACGGCCGGAACCTGGTAGCAGCTCTGGAGCTTGCCGGACTCCAACATGTTCCATGCCTGGCCCACGTCTTCAACCTAGTGGTGCAACGTTTCCTAAAGAGCTACCCCAATGTTCCAGAGCTACTGGTGAAAGTGCGGCGCATGTGCGCCCACTTTCGCAAGTCGACAGTAGCCGCTGCTAGCTTAAAATCTCTCCAGCAACGCCTGCATGTGCCACAACACCGGCTTTTGTGCGACGTCCCCACACGCTGGAACTCAACGTTTCAGATGTTGAATAGAGTGGTTGAGCAGCAGAGACCTTTGATGGAATACCAGCTACAAAACCCTAGGGTGCCACAAAGTCAGCTGCCTCAGTTTCACATCCATGAGTGGCCATGGATGAGAGACCTTTGTGACATCCTACGGGTCTTTGAGGAGTCCACAAGGAGGGTGAGCTCTGAGGATGCGATGGTGAGCCTTACAATCCCGCTCTTGTGTGTTCTGAGAGAATCCCTGATTGACATCAGGGATAACTCAGATCACACAGAGGAGTTAGGGATAGCATCCGATCCGTCACAGCTGGAGAGTAGGTCCACACATCTGTCCGCTTCACTGCGTTTAATGGAGGAGGAGGAGGAGGAGGAAGAAGAGTTGTCCGATGATGTGATGGTGATACAGGAGGCTTCCGGGCAACTTCGAATCGTCCCATTGTTGCAGCGCGGATGGGTAGACATGGAGGATGAGGAGGAAATGGAGATTGAACTTTCTGGTGGGGCCAGAGGAGTCATGCCAACTAACACTGTGGCAGACATGGCTGAGTTCATGTTGGGGTGCTTTACAACCGACAAGCGTATTGTCAAAATCATGGAGGACAACCAGTACTGGATCTTTGCTATCCTTGACCCCCGGTATAAAAACAACATCTCGTCTTTTATTCCGGTAGAGGGGAGGGCCAATCGCATCAATGCTTGCCACAGGCAATTGGTGCAGAATATGATGGAGATGTTTCCAGCATGTGACGTTGGCGGCAGGGAGGGCAGTTCCTCCAGTAGGCAACCAAGTTCTCACCGGTCCACACAAACGAGGGGCACACTGTCTAAGGTCTGGGACACCTTGATGGCACCCCCTCGCCAAAGTGCCGCCACGGAGGGTCCTAGTGTCACCAGGCGTGAGAAGTATAGGCGCATGTTGCGGGAATACCTTTCCGACCACAGCCCTGTCCTCTCCGACCCCTCTGCGCCCTACACGTATTGGGTGTCGAAGTTGGACCTGTGGCTTGAACTTGCCCTATATGCCTTGGAGGTGCTGTCCTGTCCTGCCGCCAGCGTCCTATCTGAGAGGGTGTTCAGTGCAGCCGGTGGCATCATCACTGACAAGCGCACCCGTCTGTCAGCTGAGAGTGCCGACCGGCTCACTTTGATAAAAATGAACCACCACTGGGTAGAGCCGTCATTTTTGTGCCCACCTGTGTAAAGCACCCCAACATGAAACTCCATGTCTGTACTCAACCTCTCCAATTCCTCTGCATCCTCATACTCATCCACCATAAGCGTTGCACAATTCTGCTAATACTAGGCTCCCTCCACCCTGATTTCCCCCAACTCTGCTGGTTAGAGGCTCCCTCCACCCTGATTTCCACCAACTCTGCTGGTTAGAGGCTCCCTCCACCATGAATTTGCCCAAACTGGGCTGTTTAGAGGCTCCCTCCACCATGAATTGGTCCAAACTGGGGTTTTTAGAGGCTCCCTCCACCATGAATTGGTCCAAACTGGGCTGTTTAGCGGCTCCCTCCACCATTAATTGGTCCAAACTGGGCTGGTTAGAGGCTCCCTCCACCATGAATTTGCCCAAACTGGGCTGTTTAGAGGCTCCCTCCACCATGAATTTGCCCAAACTGGGCTGGTTAGAGGCTCCCTCCACCATGAATTGGTCCAAACTGGGGTTTTTAGAGGCTCCCTCCACCATGAATTGGTCCAAACTTGGCTGTTTAGAGGCTCCCTCCACCATTAATTGGTCCAAACTGGGTTTTTTAGAGGCTCCCTCCACCATGAATTGGTCCAAACTGGGTTTTTTAGAGGCTCCCTCCACCATGAATTGGTCCAAACTGGGGTTTTTAGAGGCTCCCTCCACCATGAATTGGTCCAAACTGGGCTGTTTAGCGGCTCCCTCCACCATTAATTGGTCCAAACTGGGCTGGTTAGAGGCTCCCTCCACCATGAATTTGCCCAAACTGGGCTGTTTAGAGGCTCCCTCCACCATGAATTTGCCCAAACTGGGCTGGTTAGAGGCTCCCTCCACCATGAATTGGTCCAAACTGGGGTTTTTAGAGGCTCCCTCCACCATGAATTGGTCCAAACTGGGTTTTTTAGAGGCTCCCTCCACCATGAATTTGCCCAAACTGGGCTGTTTAGAGGCTCCCTCCACCATGAATTGGTCCAAACTGGGCTGGTTAGAGGCTCCCTCCACCATGAATTTCCCAAAACTTGGCTGTTTAGAGGCTCCCTCCACCATTAATTGGTCCAAACTGGGCTGGTTAGAGGCTCCCTCCACCATGAATTTGCCCAAACTGGGCTGTTTAGAGGCTCCCTCCACCATGAATTGGTCCAAACTGGGTTTTTTAGAGGCTCCCTCCACCATGAATTGGTCCAAACTGGGCTGTTTAGAGGCTCCCTCCACCATGAATTTGCCCAAACTGGGCTGGTTAGAGGCTCCCTCCACCATGAATTGGTCCAAACTGGGCTGGTTAGAGGCTCCCTCCACCATGAATTTGCCCAAACTGGGCTGTTTAGAGGCTCCCTCCACCATGAATTGGTCCAAACTGGGTTTTTTAGAGGCTCCCTCCACCATGAATTGGTCCAAACTGGGCTGTTTAGCGGCTCCCTCCACCATTAATTGGTCCAAACTGGGCTGGTTAGAGGCTCCCTCCACCATGAATTTGCCCAAACTGGGCTGTTTAGAGGCTCCCTCCACCATGAATTTGCCCAAACTGGGCTGGTTAGAGGCTCCCTCCACCATGAATTGGTCCAAACTGGGGTTTTTAGAGGCTCCCTCCACCATGAATTGGTCCAAACTTGGCTGTTTAGAGGCTCCCTCCACCATTAATTGGTCCAAACTGGGCTGGTTAGAGGCTCCCTCCACCATGAATTGGTCCAAACTGGGTTTTTTAGAGGCTCCCTCCACCATGAATTGGTCCAAACTGGGGTTTTTAGAGGCTCCCTCCACCATGAATTGGTCCAAACTGGGCTGTTTAGCGGCTCCCTCCACCATTAATTGGTCCAAACTGGGCTGGTTAGAGGCTCCCTCCACCATGAATTGGTCCAAACTCGGTTTTTTAGAGGGTCCCTCCACCATGAATTGGTCCAAACTGGGGTTTTTAGAGGCTCCCTCCACCATGAATTGGTCCAAACTGGGCTGTTTAGCGGCTCCCTCCACCATTAATTGGTCCAAACTGGGCTGGTTAGAGGCTCCCTCCACCATGAATTTGCCCAAACTGGGCTGTTTAGAGGCTCCCTCCACCATGAATTTGCCCAAACTGGGCTGGTTAGAGGCTCCCTCCACCATGAATTGGTCCAAACTGGGGTTTTTAGAGGCTCCCTCCACCATGAATTGGTCCAAACTTGGCTGTTTAGAGGCTCCCTCCACCATTAATTGGTCCAAACTGGGCTGGTTAGAGGCTCCCTCCACCATGAATTGGTCCAAACTGGGTTTTTTAGAGGCTCCCTCCACCATGAATTGGTCCAAACTGGGGTTTTTAGAGGCTCCCTCCACCATGAATTGGTCCAAACTGGGCTGTTTAGCGGCTCCCTCCACCATTAATTGGTCCAAACTGGGCTGGTTAGAGGCTCCCTCCACCATGAATTTGCCCAAACTGGGCTGTTTAGAGGCTCCCTCCACCATGAATTTGCCCAAACTGGGCTGGTTAGAGGCTCCCTCCACCATGAATTGGTCCAAACTGGGGTTTTTAGAGGCTCCCTCCACCATGAATTGGTCCAAACTTGGCTGTTTAGAGGCTCCCTCCACCATTAATTGGTCCAAACTGGGCTGGTTAGAGGCTCCCTCCACCATGAATTGGTCCAAACTGGGTTTTTTAGAGGCTCCCTCCACCATGAATTTGCCCACACTGGGCTGTTTAGAGGCTCCCTCCACCATGAATTGGTCCAAACTGGGCTGGTTAGAGGCTCCCTCCACCATGAATTTCCCAAAACTTGGCTGTTTAGAGGCTCCCTCCACCATGAATTGGTCCAAACTGGGCTGGTTAGAGGCTCCCTCCACCATGAATTTGCCCAAACTGGGCTGTTTAGAGGCTCCCTCCAC
Organism: Leptodactylus fuscus; assembly: GCF_031893055.1. Lineage (NCBI taxonomy): Eukaryota > Metazoa > Chordata > Amphibia > Anura > Leptodactylidae > Leptodactylus > Leptodactylus fuscus. Next base: position 149,843,298 of record NC_134266.1, read on the forward strand.
CATGAATTGGTCCAAACTGGGTTTTTTAGAGGCTCCCTCCACCATGAATTGGTCCAAACTGGGCTGTTTAGAGGCTCCCTCCACCATGAATTTGCCCAAACTGGGCTGGTTAGAGGCTCCCTCCACCATGAATTGGTCCAAACTGGGCTGGTTAGAGGCTCCCTCCACCATGAATTTGCCCAAACTGGGCTGTTTAGAGGCTCCCTCCACCATGAATTGGTCCAAACTGGGTTTTTTAGAGGCTCCCTCCACCATGAATTTGCCCAAACTGGGCTGGTTAGAGGCTCCCTCCACCATGAATTGGTCCAAACTGGGTTTTTTAGAGGCTCCCTCCACCATGAATTTGCCCAAACTGGGCTGGTTAGAGGCTCCCTCCACCATGAATTGGTCCAAACTGGGTTTTTTAGAGGCTCCCTCCACCATGAATTTGCCCACACTGGGCTGGTTAGAGGCTCCCTCCACCATGAATTGGTCCAAACTGGGGTTTTTAGAGGCTCCCTCCACCATGAATTTGCCCAAACTGGGGTGTTTAGAGGCTCCCTCCACCATGAATTTGCCCAAACTCTGCTGGTTAGAGGCTCAATCCACCCTGATTTTCAAAACAAATGTTGGTGCCAACCTCAACTTACTACAAGGGCCAAATTCACTGCTGGTGACAAGCTCTCCTCACTGCAAGTGCCAAATACACATGTTTCAAGGTGTTTTCCTACTGTCAGAGAGGTGGTATTGAGTGTGTAAAGTGTGTAGTTGTTAGGCTGTGATGTTGGGGTAATAGAGGGTCTTTGGTGTGTTAGATGCCCCCAGACATGCTTCCCCTGCTGTCCCAGTGTCATTCCAGAGGTGTTGGCATCATTTCCTGGGGTGTCATAGTGGACTTGGTGACCCTCCAGACACGGATTTGGGTTTCCCCCTTAACGAGTATCTGTTCCCCATAGACTATAATGGGGTTCGAAACCCATTCGAACACACGAACATTGAGCGGCTGTTCGAATCGAATTTCGAACCTCGAACATTTTAGTGTTCGCTCATCTCTAGTCCCTAAGTATAATTCTCAGGAATGATCCTGTTTAGAAAGGAATGATCATAGGCACACGCAAAAAGAGAACTGCACTTTATATGGGTGACCTGCTGTTGTTTATGCCCAATCCAACTCAAACACTCCATAGCGCCATGACTTTTATGGATATAGTTGGTCTATTCTTTGGATTGTGGAATAATTGGGGGAAATTGTCATATGCACACACTTCAAAATTCTGCGGGCAAAAGGCACAAACAGGGACGAGCTCAGGTTTTATTTAAGTGTGCACTGTGCTGACTGCTAATTGGTGGGGGTGCAAGGTGCCGGACTCCACAAATCCTATATCAGTGATATACTGTATCAGGGAGCAGTAAAGCATTCCCTTCACTGGTTAAGCCTTATCACCAATGTATACCCCAGTCCTCCAAAACCCCATTCATTACTTTTGTGTAGAGCTGCAGGTCTGTCTCTGTCTCCCCTGCTGCCGCTCCGGGTCTGTGATGTCACCAACTCCTCACAGACTTGGGACGCAGCACCAGTCAGAAGAATGTGATCCAGAGTGGTGGGTGTGGTCATGTGATCCAGAGTCAGAGCAGCTAAAGAACAGACTGGAAATAGAGATCCAGCCTCCCCTGCAGGACTCCTTGCCAACAGGGTGTACATTACTGATACATTTTATCCAGTGCAGGGAATATATTGGTAAGCCTTATCACCACCCAGATAACGCCTTTAATGACTCAGTTTCAGAAAAACAAACTATTTAGATTCTTATAAATATGAAAAAAAAACAACTAGAATAATTAGATAATGACTGAATTTCTTAATAGTGTTAATTTAATAAAGTTTATATTAAAAAAAAACCACAACTTTTATTAGATGCTATGGCCTCTGTTGCGTAGCACAGAGCATTATGATGTCACTTCTGGAATCTTCAGCAATTGTGATGTCTCCACTATAAGATATATAAGCATGACACATGTCAGTCTGAACCTTGAGGGTATAGAGAGTGGACTTGTGTTGTGTGAATTCTATTGCGACTTCAGAGATGGGAAGAACCCAGACGTTTATTCTACGCTTGCTTGCAAACCTTATCACGGAGAACCGGATCCTCCTTATAGGAACTTTTGTGGGAGCGACACTTGGAGCAATTGCAGCAGAACTAGAAATCATCTATGATGAAGAGGATGAGGAGGATTGACTGAGACCTGCTGCTGGATAAGTGAGCTTCCCCCCACCACCTACAGCCCACCATAAGACCATCACTGGGCTGACATCCCATCATCTGAAGTGTTACACCACTCACTGCTGTACCTGTGGATGGAATTCCTGCCATTTCCATTATCTTACAGTTTCACACTGTTTTTTTTGTACTTAAATAATAAATAATAATGATTTCTGATGATTTTGACTTACATTGTGTTTACTCTATCAGTATAATATCAGATTTTATCTCCTAGCTCAGTGATGGAGGGGCATTATACTGTGTTGGTGCACTATGGAACATTTTACTGTATGGGAGCCAGCTTCTAACAGAGTACCCAGTGCACATAAGAGCACGGCTCACAAAGCTGCAATCCATAGATGTTCTACACTCTATACTACAGCCACAAGTCCATTTATAATTACGTTTATGTAGGGGTCAACATATTAATTGTTGTGCGGCACAAACTCATCTGTGATGTTTTTTTGTTTTTTTTTAATCAACATGTTGTACAAAAGAAGCTTGCCTACCCCTGCATTAGGATATACCTTAGTTACTACGGTAAGTTGTATAAATGGTCAAAAATTTCCAGAGTCCAAGGCTATAATCAGTCCAAATCTGAAGACACACAGTTATCATTTCCACATTTATGCTATAATAGCTAAACTGACATACGTACAGAGGTTTTCAGGGTGCACACTGAAGACCTATTCTCAATATATATTCTTGTGGCAAAACTTCTACATAGGGACCACTAAGGGAGCATTATACTGTGCTGGAGCCCCAAAGTGGGCATTATATGGTGTGAGGGTCACAAGAAAGATATTATATTGTATGGGTAAACTAAGGGAGCATTATGTTTTGTGGGACTCAATAAGGAAGCATTATATTTTATGTGGGGAATTATACTGTATGTGGACCAATAAAAGTGCATTCTATTGTGTGATGCCACCGTGGGGTCATCTGCCCCTAAAACAGTAATAACAATCCCCCTTTTTTGGCCAAACATAATTTAAATGACAACCTTTGTACCGCCTAATAGATTTTGGCACCCCCTCTTCCATTATTATAGTGCCTACTTACAAATAATACTCACTGCTTATAAATATTAATGCCCATTATCAGTAATAGCTCCCTTATAAATAATAGTCCTGGCTTATATATATAGTTCCCCATATCAGTAATAGTCCCCATTCAAATAATAGTCCCACTTATCTGTAATAGTTCCCCAGTATCACTAATAGTCCCCCCTTATAAATAGTTCCTAGGGCCCACCCAACAATAGCTTACATCACGGCTTCATTACTATAATACATATGTGCTGACTATCCAGCGTTAATGAATATGTTCCCAGTATAATCATCCCCTATAGTACTGTGCAGGCACTACATGTATGTACAAGACTAGCCTCAGCCTGCAACTTCGTCTGTGTGTTGCATATCCATGTAAGTATTGACTCAATATCGTGAAATTAGTTAAATACAGACATATTTAACCATATTTTATATGTTTCTATTGTACTAAAACTTTTTTTTGTTTTACAGCTCAAAACTGGTCCTCGCCTTCTGCTATCGGGTCTAACCTGCTGTCCCTTCCTCTTCTTCTCCATCTTAATGTAAGTATTGCATATTTTGTTGTTTGACTGGGTTTTTAACCCCTTTTTGACATCTGCCGTATTAGTACGGTGGATGCTGGGTGTTTAACTATGGCGACCACCATAGTCGCCAAGCGTCTACTGCTTCATACAGTAGAGGGGGTCTAACAAATGTAAAAAAAAAAAGTTAAAAGTTCAAATCACCTAGAACATATATAAAAGTGCTTAAATACTGTGAAACTCCTACACATTAGGTATCCCTGTGCCTGAAATCGCCCACTCTTACAAATCTATAAAAAAAAAATTCCTGTACAGTAAACGCTGTAGTGGGAAAAAAATCAATCAAAAGTGCCAAACCGCCGTTTGTGCCTCTGGTAAAAATTTAAATTAAAAGGTGATCAAAGCATAAGAAATTTCCCAAAATGGTATAACTAGTAAACCCCACCCTGCAGAAAAAGTTGCCCTATGCATCCCCATACACAGAAGTTATGGGTGTCAGAATATGGCAACTTTTAGAAAAAAAAAAAAAAAAATAACACGGTTTTGGATTTTTGTCAAGGGGTTAAAATGTATCCCTAGAATCATATTGAAATAAAGAATACAGGTGACTTGTCATTTTGGCTGCACAGTGAACGCCGTGAAACCGAAGTCCTTAAGAAAGTCGCACAAATGCACTTTTTCTTCAAATCCACCCCATTCTGAAGTTTTTTTCCGTCTTCCCAGTACATTATACAGAACAATTTAATGGTAGCATCATGAAGAAAAAATTGTAGCACAAAGACCTCATATGGCGAGTGAAAAAATAAAAAAAATTATGGGGTTTGGAAGGAGGGGAGTCAAAAATGAAAAACGAAAATCGAAATATGCCGTCGGCGGGAAGGAGTTAAAGCAGAAACTAGCAGGCTCTATAGGGATTCATAGGGGATTAGGTACATGTGCACACACAGACCCTGTTTAGTGCATTCGTGACTACCATTGGCATGCTACTAAAATGGACAAATTTTTTTTTTTTCATATGTCTGTATTTGCAGAAACATCATCCACCATGGCCCTTGCAAAAGAATACCACAGGATGGACATGAACTTATCAAAAACGCAAGTGGATGCTACAAATGCAGAACAAATTTGCAAGGTGCACTCTTTGCACTAGAATGTGCCGTGCAAATTTGTTCATTTCACACTCGCAGCATGTCAGTGCATAGCCTTTTTCTTTTTCCGGTCATTATAGATCTTGAAGCAGTTTGACAGAGCCACAGCCCGTGTCCCCTGCACCCCAAGAGGAGCTGCAGCAGAGCGAGAGAGACCCACCGAGCCCACCTTCCTGCTCCGAATCGGAGAGGGGCCCCGATGTTTTGCCTGGGCCTTCTTCCAGGGTGGCTTCACCGGCTTTGTGGGCCGCCTCCACAGCGGCTCCTTCCTCTGTAGAGGAAGGCCACGAGCCATAGAAATTCGCCCAAAGGAGAAGGAGACGTCAGGCCCCTCCTGCCCCCCACAACTTCTACCGAGGAGCAGACCAGAAGGAGCTCCCGGATAACGGATAGGCAGTGGGAGGTGGAGAATCTGGCTCTTTCCCTTATCCGGAGGGTAGACAGTATGGAACACTGTGTCCATTTTGGCTATGAGGTGTCAAATTGCTGCCACCAGGTGCCCCTTGACCGCCAAGAGGAATTTAGGTCATATGTCCATGCTGTGGCATCAGCTTTCCGGTCTGCTCCTAGCCTGCCGGGTTGGGGTTATCTGATAACCCAATTCCGGCAGGCTGTGGGCCTGACAGATGGCCCCTTGCATAGTGACCAAGATGTCATCTCGGTCACTACGCAAACGGACCTTGTGTCCTTAAGTCATGGGTCATCTCATGCCCCACCACATGGGTATTATGCCCAACCACATGGGCAACCTCTGCTTCCTGCGGGGGGGACAATTTTTAAGGAAGATCCTTAACCCTTACTCCTTTGAACCCCAGTAATCCCATTCCAACCCCAAATTAACCCTTGTAAATAGTTTATTAGGGAGGGGGTGGGGGGAGGATATGGGGGGTGGTGGGAGGTTATTTTATTTTTTTTTAAATTTTTTTATTTTTTACTAAAAAAAAATGTGTGTTTTTTCTTAAACACTTGACACTAGTGAAGAGCCACCGCCATCAGGACCACTGAAAAGTACTTCTTGTAGTTGAAATACAGTGATACTGAGTGCGGTGGCTTCTGCACACGCACATGCTTCCCGTCGATGGCACATTTGCACTTGGGAAAATTGGCTACAGACTTAAAAGAGCCTGCTACTTCCTGCAACCAAATACCCTGGATCGGACTGGGCATCGCTATGGGTTGCAAGTGTTGCCAGATCACATGGCATGTGCTCCTCACAATTCCAGATATGGTGGATTTTCCCACCCAGAACTGGAGGTGCAGGGATGCAAAACTCTCCCCTGTTGCAAGAAACCTAGAAAAAAAGGAAATAAAAACGGTAGTGACACATTTTTATGTCTTAATACTCTTTGGCCATTTAAAAAAATAAAAAATAAGAAAGGGACTTTAAATAAATGTACACATTTGAGAACTTACCGCAACATGAGCAGCCTTACGTTGGGACTGATGGGCTCCCTCATGATGGTGTCCTAATGCCATAGGTGCTCGGCAGTATCCAGAGGAGCCTCTCAAATGCCTCAGGTGGCATTCTTACGAACGCCAGGAACTTCTCTGGAAATCTGTTACAAAAATCAACCATAGTGGACACAATTAGAGATGAGCGAACGCCGTTCGATCGAATAGGTATTCAATCGAATATCATGGCGTATTCGATGTATTTGTTCACAATCGACTACAAGGCCGCATATGCAGTAAAAATTTATATCCCTACCCACCTTCCCTGGCGCGTTTTTTGCACCAATAACTGTGCAGGGCAGGTGGGACAGGAACTACGACAACGGAGGCAGTGAAAAAATTTGAAAAAACCCATTGGCTGCACCCAATTCATAAGAACGGCCGCCACCATATTCGTGTCATTTCAGTTTTGGAGTGATAGGGAGAGCTTGTTCTGAGGGCGATAAAATGCTTTCATAGCTTTGGTTAGGCAGGAAATAACAGCTCTTTTCGGAGCTTAATACATCATGCAGCGTAGCAGCAGGGAACATGCACGAGGACGTGGACACCCAACTGTATATCCAGTCCACAGTCCAGCTACTGGAGAGGGGCTGCCAGCATTGCCTCTTGTCAGTAGCAGCAGGGGACGTGGGCGAGGACGTGGACGTGGATATTCCACTGGGTATCCAGTCCACAGTCCAGGTACTGGAGAGGGGCTGCCAGCAGTGCCCCTCGTCAGTAGCAGCAGGGGACGTGGGCGAGGACGTGGACATGGATATCCAGCTGGGTGTCTAGTCCACAGTCCAGGTACTGTAGAGGGGCTGCCAGCAGTGTCCTTCGTCACTATAAGCAGGGGACGTGGGCTATGATGTGGATACCCAGCTGTATATGCACTCCACAGTCCAAGTACTGGAGAGGGGCTGCCAGCAGCAGCAGGGGACATGGGCGAGGACGTGTATATTCAGCTGGGTATCCACTCCATAGTCCAGGTACTGGAGAGAAGCTGCCAGCACCCAATTTACTCTTCCTCCTCCTCCTGCTCCTCCTCCTACAACCCCAGCCCCTACTTCTGAATGTGAATTTTTTTTTTTAATATATATATATATATATATATATATATATATTCCATTATCTCCCCCCCCCCAGGGGGTTGCAACTCAATTTTTTAGGGCTCTAGCCCGAAGGCCTGCAAAATAATTTTTTAGGGCTCACCCCCACGGAGTTGAAATCTAATTTTTTAGGGCTCACCCCAAGGGCCTGAAAATTAATGTTTTAGTAGAGATGAGCGAACAGTAAAATGTTCGAGATTCGATATTCGTTTCGAGTAGCCCGTCAATATTCGACTACTCGAATCGAATATCGAACCCTATTACAGTCTAGGGGGGAAAATGTTCGTTTCAGGGGTAGGCAACATTCGATCAAATTATACTTACCAAGTCCACAAGTGAGGGTCGGGCTGGATCCTCCGAGAAGTCTTCTCCGTGCAGCGTCCCCGCGGCATCTTCCGGCTCTGAATTCACTCTGCCAGGCATCGGGCCTGGGCAGAGCAGACTGCGCATGTCTGTACTACAAGCGGGCATGCGCAGTTGGCTCTGCCCAGGCCCAATGCCTGGCAGAGTGAATTCAGAGCCTGAAGACGCCGCGGGGAAGCTGCACGGAGAAGACTTCTAAAGGCAGAAGAACCAGCGTTGATTGGCCGACTGTATAGCATTCGGCCAATGCTGGTTCTGCATCAAACTTTTCCATTCGAATAGCAAGTGGTACTCAATCGAGTACTTCGAATACTGTAGTATTCGATTGAATACCTACTCGATCAAATACTACTCGCTCATCTCTATGTTTTAGGGCTCACCCCAAGGGCCTGAAAATCTAATTTTTTATGGTCACCCCAAGGGCCAAAGAATTAAACACTGCTGCTGCATGGCTCTAGTCAACAAAATGACATAAAACACTGCTGCTGCAAGGCTGTACTCACTCCTAGGACCAAAAACACTGTTGGTGCGAGGCTCTACTCACTCCAAGGGCCCAAAACACTGCTTTTTAAAGGCTCTACTCACTCCAAGGGCCAAAAGCACTGTGTTTTAAAGGTTCTAATCACGCCAAGGGCCAAAAGCACTGTTGGTGCGAGGCTCTACTCACTCCAAGGGCCCAAAACACTGCTTTTTAAAGTATCTACTCACTCCTAGGACCAAAAGCACTGTATTTTAAAGGCTCTACTCACTCCATGGGCCCAAAGCACTGTATTTTAACCCCTTCCCGCCGATGGCATTTTTTGAGTTTCGTTTTTCGTTTTTGACTCCCCTCCTTCTAAACCCCATAACTTTTTTATTTCTCCGCTCCCAGAGTCATATGAGGTCTTAATTTTTGCGGGACAATTTTTTCTTCATGATGCCACCATTAATTATTCTATATAATGTACTGGGAAGCAGGAAAAAAATTCAGAATGGGGTGGATTTGAAGAAAAAATGCATTTCTGCGACTTTCTTACGGGCTTTGGTTTTACGGCGTTCACTGTGCAGCCAAAATGACATGTCCCCTGTATTCTGTGTTTTGGTACGGTTCAAGGGATACCAAATTTATATGGTTTTATTTACATTTTGACCCCTAAAAAAAATTCCAAAACGGTGTTAAAAATTTTTTTTTCTAAAAGTCGCCATATTCCGACGGCCGTAACTTTTTTATACATAGGTGTACGGGGATGCATAGGGCGTCTTTTTTTGCGGGGCCGGGTGTACTTTTTAGTTCTACCATTTTCGGGAAATGTTATTGCTTTGATCACTTTTTATTCAAATTTTTATCAGAATTAAAACAGTGAAAAAACGGCGGTTTGGCACTTTTGACTATTTTTCCTGCTACGGCGTTTACCGAACAGGAAAAATATTTTTATAGATTTGTAGAGCGGGCGATTTCGGACGCGGGGATACCTAACATGTATGTGTTTCACAGTTTTTAACTACTTTTATATTTGTTCTAGGGAAAGGGGGGTGATTTGAACTTTTAATACTTTTTATATTTTTTTATATTTTTTTTTACTTTTTTTTTTTATTTTTTTTTTTGCATTTATTAGACCCCCTAGGGGTGTTGAACCCCAGGGGGTCTGATCACTAATGCAATGCATTACAATGCTAATGCATTGCAAAAAAATCATCATCTCTTTTGCAGGCTGTATACACCAGCCTGCAAAAGAGAGAATTTGCAGACCGGCTGGGAGCCCTTAACAAGGCTCCCGGCTGTCATGGCAACGGGGGGTCGGCCCTGGAGCATGCTCCAGGAGCCGGCGATCCCTGCCAAAATGGCGGCGCCCATGCGCCGCCGGGAAGATGGCGCCTCCGGCGCCTTTGACAGCAGCGCCGGAGGGGTTAATGCCTCCGATCGGTCCGGGGACCGATCGGAGGCATTAGAGCCGGTTGTCTACTGCTTAAAGCAGTAGACACCCGGCGGCTATGACGGCCGCCCGGCTCCCGGGCGGTCGCCATAGTTACAGACCCGACACGCGCCGTACTATTACGGCGCATGTCGGGAAGGGGTTAAAGGCTGTACTCACGCCAAGGGCCAAAAACTAAATCTCTGCTGTTTAAAGGCTCAATTCACCCAAAGAACCAACAAATCTCTGCTGGTACAAGGCTGAACTAAGTTAAAGGGCCTAAAAGTCTGCAGGTAAAAGGCTGAAGTCACCTGAAGGACCTCAATCTCTGCTGGTAGCTCAGCTTAAGGGCCTCTAACTTAATTTGGAAGGGCTCATGTTAAGGACTAGAAAAGTGAATTTTGGAAGGTCTTACCACATCACACACACATCCACAATGACAGTTCAGGGTGGGTACTGTTGGATTACCCATTGCCTATTCCATCTGTGGTTGTCATGGGCAACGTGATTTAAAGGGGTGCTTGTTAATGTTTGTTGAGCTTAAATTTGGGTTTGTGTCCATCCATTTGGGGAGTAAAGAAGGTTTCCAGGTATTTTCCCACTTTGATAGAGGTTTTTTTGAATGGGGAAAGTGTGTAGTTGTTAGGCTGTGATGTTGGGGTAATAGAGGGTCTTTGGTGTGTTAGATGCCCCCATGCATGCTTCCCCTGCTGTCCCAGTTGCATTGCAGAGGTGTTGGCATCATTTGCTGAGGTGTCAAAGTGGACTTAGTGACCCTCCTGAGTTGAATGGTGGGATCCCTTGAAACAAAGCATTTTCTCCCATAGACTATAATAGGGTTCGATAGTCGTTCAAATAGTCGAATATTGAACGGCTATTCGAAACGAACATCGAATATTTTACTGTTCGCTCATCTCTAGTCACGACACTATTAGTGTGAGTCAGGCTCTAGGAGTTAACCCTTTGAGGGTAATATGTGGGATGAGGTTGTAGCGGTGTAGGACCACAACACAGTAATTCATTTGGAGTAAAATTGTCCATTATGAACATCTAATATTGTGATACTTGGACTCACCGTTCCCTAACCCCTAACTACTAACACTAAAATTAGAAGATACACAGGGGGATTCATAATTATCCGGTGATCCCCAGTGATCCCCAGGGTGTCTCTTCTTTAGCCCATTGTGGATGTGTTTTTAGCCCTGTTGGGCTTTGTATGTGTGGTTTTAGCTGACTATATTAAAAGTTATGATTTATGCTATTTTGGATTAGTTTATTAGTAGCTGTTCAGTTCCCAGAGAATTAATGCAGGGGTAGGCAAGGTTTTTGTGTACAACATGCTGATTAAAAAAAAAAAAAACATATCACAGATGAGTTTGTGCCGCATAACAATTAATATGTTGACCACTACATAAACGTAATTATAAATGGACTTGTGGCTGTAGTATAGAGTGTAGAACATCTATGGATTGCAGCTTTGTGAGCCGTGCTCTTATGTGCACTGGGTACTCTGTTAGAAGCTGGCTCCCATACAGTAAAATGTTCCATAGTGCACCAACACAGTATAATGCCCCTCCATCACTGAGCTAGGAGATAAAATCTGATATTATACTGATAGAGTAAACACAATGTAAGTCAAAATCATCAGAAATCATTATTATTTATTATTTAAGCACGAAAAAACAGTGTGAAACTGTAAGATAATGGAAATGGCAGGAATTCCATCCACAGGTACAGCAGTGAGTGGTGTAACACTTCAGATGATGGGATGTCAGCCCAGTGATGGTCTTATGGTGGGCTGTAGGTGGTGGGGGGAAGCTCACTTATCCAGCAGCAGGTCTCAGTCAATCCTCCTCATCCTCTTCATCATAGATGATTTCTAGATCTGCTGCAATTGCTCCAAGTGTCGCTCCCACAAAAGTTGCTATAAGGAGGATCCGGTTCTCTGTGACAAGGTTCTCCAACAAACGTAGAAAAAATGTCTGTGTTCTTCCCATCTCTGAAATCACAATAGCACAAGCACAACACAAGTCCACTCTCTATACCTTCAAGGTTCAGACTGACATGTGTCATGCTTATATATCGTGTAGTGAATTGATGAAGATTCCAAATGCGACATCATAATGCTCTGTGCTACGCAACAGGGGCCGTAGTATCTAATAAAAGTTATGTGGCATTTTTTTTTTTTTTTTTAAACTTTATCAAATTAACACTATTAAGACATTCAGTTATTATCTAATCTATTACAGTATAGTCGTTTTTTTCCCCCTCTTTTTTCATATTTATAAGAATCTAAATAGTTTGTTTTACTGAATCTGAGTCATTAAAGGCGTTATCTGGGTGGTGATAAGGCTTACCAATATATTCCCTGCACTGGATAAAATGTATCAGTAATGTACACCCTGTTGGCAAGGAGCCCTGCAGGGGAGGCTGGATCTCTATTTCCAGTCTGTTCTTTAGCTGCTCTGACTCTGGATCACATGACCACATCCACCACTCTGGATCACATTCTTCTGACTGGTGCTGCGTCCCAAGTCTGTGAGGAGTTGGTGACATCACAGACCCGGAGCGGCAGCAGGGGAGACAGAGACAGACCTGCAGCACTCCACAAAAGTAATGAACGTGGTTTTGGAGGACTGTGGTATACATTGGTGATAAGGCTTAACCAGTGAAGGGAATTGCATTTGTAGAGATCTGCATTGGAGGCTGGATCTCTAGTTCAAATCTGTTCTTTAGCTGCTCTGACTCTGGATCACATGACCACACCCACCACTCTGGATCACATTCTTCTGACTGGTGCTGCGTCCCAAGTCTGTGAGGAGTTGGTGACAGCACAGACCTGAAGCGGCAGTAGGGAAGACAGAGACAGACCTGCAGCTCTCCACAAAAGTAATGAACGGGCTTTTGGGGGAAAGGGGTATACATTGGTAATAAGGCTTAACCAGTGAAGGGAATGCTTTACTGCTCCCCAATATATCACTGATATACATGAGTCCCCTGGCAACAACAATAGCAAAGGATAATATCCCATCGTTCCTATTTCCAGTCGAAGATCGCTTTCCGGTTTTGAGAGTTTGCCATGTCTAGCAACTAGCAAACACGAGACAGGCAGGGATGTCATCAGCTGCATCGGAGGAGGAGGGGGTAAGAAGTCCAGCACCTTGGAGTATAGGCATACTGTTTTGTGGTTACGACGAGCCTGCTGCAGAACCTCTTTGGTTAAATGCTATACAGTGTACAGCATTCGGTAAATGAACGCTGATTCTGCAGCAGGCTCGTCCTTGCTAGGAGCAGGCAAGCGTGCTGTTACCAGCTGCCTTTTGCTAATTGGAATGAATAGTCCAATCTTAGACTCCGCCTCCTCAGACGAGCCTTCGGCAGAACCAGCGTTGACTGGCCAATGAACGCTGGTCTATTCATTCCAATGAGAAAAAGGCAGCTGGTAACAGCACGCTTGCCTGCTCCTAGCAAGGACGAGCCTGCTGCAGAATCAGCATTCATTTGCCGAATGCTATACACTGTATAGCATTCAGCAAATTAGGTTCTGCAGCAGGCTCATCGTAACCACGAAACGTCGTACCTCCTATCTAATGTAAATGATGATCTTGACCGTGTCACCTGGGTCAGAACATTCACTGAATTCACTTCGGAACCGGAAGTTTTCTTGTTGCCGTTCATTTGCGCATGCGTCACCAGATATTTGCAAAGGGACTCATGTATAGGATTTGTCGAGTCTGACACCTTGCACCCCCACCAATTAGCAGTCAGCACATTGCACGCTTAAATAAAACCTGAGCTCGTCCTTGTTTGTGCCTTTTTCCCCCAGAGTTTTGAGGTGTACGACTTGATGAAACCAATTCATCCACATTGTGTAGCTGAGCAGAGTATGATATGTTGGCATTAAATTCCTCAAACGGTTTGGAATTTTTGAGGACAGCCTCTCCCTTTTAAGTTTGTGGTTTTAAGATGCCAAAATGTGAAAACATTCAAGTGGTATGAATGGTTTTGCAAGCCACTTTATGGGTAATTTTTTGAGAATTTTAAATGTTAAATGCATAAAAGTGAGTCAGCCTAGTGTATTGTTAAACTTTAGGTTTTAGAGATGAGCGAGTACTGTTCGGATCAGCCAATCCGAACAGCACGCTCGCATAGAAATGAATGGACGTAGCCTAGAGATGAGCGAACAGTGTTCTATCGAACACATGTTCGATCGGATATCAGGGTGTTCGCCATGTTCGAATCGAATCGAACACAGCGTGGTAAAGTGCGCCAAAATTCGATTCCCCTCCCACCTTCCCTGGCGCCTTTTTTGCACCAATAACAGCGCAGGGGAGGTGGGACAGGAACTACGACACCGGGGGCATTGAAAAAAATTGGAAAAAGTCATTGGCTGCCGAAATCAGGTGACCTCCATTTTAGACGAATAGTGGATTTCAAATCCGGGTCATATGAGAATGTGAACTTTGTGACTATGAGACAGGGATAGCTGTACAGGCAGGGATAGCTAGGGATAACCTTTATTTAGGGGGGAATGTTATTAAAAATAACTTTCTGGGGCTCTATCGGGTGTGTAATTGTGATTTTTGTGAGATAAACTTTTTCCCATAGGGATGCATTGGCCAGCGCTGATTGGCCGAATTCCGTACTCTGGCCAATCAGTGCTGGCCAATGCATTCTATTGGCGTGATGAAGCAGTGCTGAATGTGTGTGTTTAGCTCAACTACACCGGTGGAGTAGTTGAGCTAAGCACACAGATTCAGCTCTGCTTCAATCAGCGCTGGCCAATGCATTCTATTAGCTTGATGAAGCAGAGTGTGCACAAGGGTTCAAGCGCACCCTCGGCTCTGATGTAGCAGAGCCGAGGCTGCACAAGGGTTCAAGCGCACCCTCGGCTCTGATGTAGCAGAGCCAAGGGTGCACTTGAACCCTTGTGCACCCTCAGCTCTGCTACATCAGAGCCGAGGGTGTGCTTGAACCCTTGTGCACACTCTGCTTCATCAAGCTAATAGAATGCATTGGCCAGCGCTGATTGGCCAATGCATTCTATTAGCCCGATGAAGTAGAGCTGAATGTGTGTGCTAAGCACACACATTCAGCACTGCTTCATCACGCCAATACAATGCATTAGCCAGTGCTGATTGGCCAGAGTACGGAATTCGGCCAATCAGCGCTGGCTCTGCTGGAGGAGGCGGAGTCTAAGATCGCTCCACACCAGTCTCCATTCAGGTCCGACCTTAGACTCCGCCTCCTCCAGCAGAGCCAGCGCTGATTGGCCGAATTCCGTACTCTGGCCAATCAGTGCTGGCCAATGCATTCTGTTGGTGTGATGAAGCAGTGCTGAATGTGTGTGTTTAGCTCAACTACACCGGTGGAGTAGTTGAGCTAAGCACACAGATTCAGCTCTGCTTCAATCAGTGCTGGCCAATGCATTCTATTAGCTTGATGAAGCAGAGTGTGCACAAGGGTTCAAGCGCACCCTCGGCTCTGATGTAGCAGAGCCGAGGCTGCACAAGGGTTCAAGCGCACCCTCGGCTCTGATGTAGCAGAACCTGAATGGAGACTGGTGTGGAGCGATCTTAGACTCCGCCTCCTCCAGCAGAGCCAGCTTAGCACACACATTCAGCTCTACTTCATCGGGCTAATAGAATGCATTGGCCAATCAGCGCTGGCCAATGCATTCTATTAGCGTGAACTGAGTTTGCACAGGGGTTCTAGTGCACCCTCAGCTCTGCTACATCAGATTGCTACATCTGATGTAGCAGTGCCGAGTGTGCATCAGATGTGTAGTTGAGCAGAACTGGCTCAGCACTGCTAAGTCTCTGCATTCGCATAGGAATGCATTGGCCAGCCTTCGGCCAATCAGCGCTGGCTCTGCCGGAGGAGGCGGAGTCTAAGGTCGGACCTGAATGGAGACTGGTGTGGAGCGATCTTAGACTCCGCCTCCTCCAGCAGAGCCAGCGCTGATTGGCCGAATTCCGTACTCTGGCCAATCAGCACTGGCTAATGCATTGTATTGGCGTGATGAAGCAGTGCTGAATGTGTGTGCTTAGCACACACATTCAGCTCTACTTCATCGGGCTAATAGAATGCATTGGCCAATCAGCGCTGGCCAATGCATTCTATTAGCGTGAACTGAGTTTGCACAGGGGTTCTAGTGCACCCTCGGCTCTGCTACATCAGATTGCTACATCTGATGTAGCAGTGCCGAGTGTGCATCAGATGTGTAGTTGAGCAAAACTGGCTCAGCACTGCTAAGTCTCTGCATTCGCATAGGAATGCATTGGCCAGCCTTCGGCCAATCAGCGCTGGCTCTGCCGGAGGAGGCGGAGTCTAAGGTCGGACCTGAATGGAGACTGGTGTGGAGCGATCTTAGACTCCGCCTCCTCCAGCAGAGCCAGCGCTGATTGGTCGAGTTCCGTACTCTGGCCAATCAGCACTGGCCAATGCATTTCTATGGGGAAAAGTTAGCTTGCGAAAATCGCAAACTGACAGGGATTTCCATGAAATAAAGTGACTTTTATGCCCCCAGACATGCTTCCCCTGCTGTCCCAGTGTCATTCCAGGGTGTTGGTATCATTTCCTGGAGTGTCATAGTGGACTTGGTGACCCTCCAGACACGAATTTGGGTTTCCCCCTTAACGAGTTTATGTTCCCCATAGACTATAATGGGGTTCGAAACCCATTTGAACACTCGAACAGTGAGCGGTTGTTCGAATCGAATTTCGAACCTCGAACATTTTAGTGTTCGCTCATCTCTAACGTAGCCGGCACACGGGGGGGGGGGGGTTAAGCAGCTGGCCGCCGTCAAAGCGGAAGTACCAGGTGCATCCATTCATTTCTATGGAGCGTGCTGTTCGGATCGGCTGATCCGAACAGTACTCGCTCATCTCTATTAGGTTTGTATCCTCTCCCTTACTATCTCTTTTTCTATAGGCATACATACATATATACATATCACATTCACTTTAACATAACATTGGCTGTGTTTGCCTTAGAGAACTAGAAATTGGATAGATAGGATCCTAAGAGTGTTCTGATCTATGTTTTAAGCCAATTTAAAGTGTGGTTCATACTGAACTTGTTCATCCCAAAACAAACCAAAGACCCAAGACACCGCACCCCAACAGAGAACAAATCTTGCCCATCTCTAGTCATTAAAGTACAAGACACTTTACAGCAGAGTGTCCCAAGGAAATGATGTAATAAAAAACAAAGCTTTATTATAAATATACTGCACAAACTTTAACAATGGTTCTTTGCTTGTCTTATATTTATATTATCTGTATGTTTTGTTTCCAGCAATGTTTTTTATTTAACTGAGCTAGAACAGGCTTTAACATATGTGACAAAACCTTTCAGATCACAAAGTGAATATGTTTGCCATTGTTCAATGACTTTACATAATGCACATCAAAAATACAGAAAGCAAATATCTGTTATGGATGATTAAGAAATCTAGATACACAGTAGAAAACGTTTCATCATCTGAGAAATAATTCAAGTATTACTAAGTAATGACTGAGTGTCCCTGGGTGAAAGCTGAATGCCGAACCCAAGAAAGGCATATTCTCAAAGTTTTTAACAAGGCATGAGGGAAGTTAGAAATGAGACTGCATAGAAGACTGTACTTTCTTTAAATACATTTTATTTGATAACTGCTCTAGCATGTGTTTGCATGAGGAAACTGTGGCTGCTAACCCAGACTGGAAAAACTGGAAGCAGTAATATTCAATCAATCAATCAATCAACCAATCCAACTAATCAATCAATACCTATTTTCTAGATAAGAACTAAACTGATCTTATATACCATATATAATCGATTATAAGCCAACTTTTTCTGCACATTTTTCATGCTGAAAAAGCTCTCCTCGGCTTATACACTAGTCAGGGTCCACGGAGCACAGACAACTGGAAGGAGGAGGTCCTTTAGTGATACTGCTCTGTGATTGGCTTGTCATGAGGTCACGTGACTGTGATGTCATCAAAGGTCCTGTAGACATTGGTATGTAGCATCTGCAGATAAGGTTGAGTCTAAATCAGGGGTCTCAAACTCGCGGGCCAAATGCGGCCCTCGGGACAATAGTTTGCGGCCCCCAGCGGACATCCTGACATCCGCCGTAATAGTACGACGCACGCCGGGTGTGTAACTATGGCGACCACCCGGGAACCAGGCGGCCGCCATAGCCGCCGGGTGTCTACTGCTTTAAGTAGTAGACAACTGGTGCTAATGTCTCCGATCGGTCCCCGGACCGATCGGAGGCATTAACCCCTCCGACACTACGGTTAAAGGCGCTGGAGGCGCATGGGTGCCGCCATTTTGCCGGTGATCGCCGGCGCCTGGAGAAAGCTCCAGGGCTGACGTCACGTTGCCATGACAGCCGGGATCCTTTACAAGGCTCCCAGGCTTGTCTGCAATCTCTTTCTTTTGCAGGCTGCTCTATGCAGCTTGCAAAAGATATGATGATTTTTTTGCAATGCATTAGTATTGTAATGCATTGCATTAGTGATCAGACCCCCTGGGGTTCAACACCCCTAGGGGGTCTAATAAATGCAAAAAAAAAAAAAAAGTAAAAAAAAAAATATATAAAAAGTATTAAATATTCAAATCACCCCCCCTTTCCCTAGAACACATATAAAAGTAGTTAAATTCTGTGAAACACATACATATTAGGTATCCCCATGTCCAAAATCACCTGCTCTACAAATCTCTAAAAATATTTTTCCTGTTCGGTAAATGCCGTAGCGGAAAAATAGTCAAAAGTGCCAAACCGCCATTTTTTCACTGTTTTGATTCTGATAAAAATTTGAATAAAAAGTGATCAAAGCAATAGCATTTCCCGAAAATGGTAGAACTAAAAAGTAAACCCGGCCCCGCAAAAAAAGACGCCCTATGCATCCCCGTACACAGACGTATAAAAAAGTTTCGGCTGTCAGAATATGGAGACTTTTAGAAAAAAAAAAAAAATAGGAAAACCTGAAGCGGCCCAGCCTCACCCAGACTCTACCTCCAGCGGCCCCCGGGTAAATTGAGTTTGAATTTAAATCCTAGTAGCTCCGCCCACACCAGAGTCCGATCACATGGTCATGACGTCATCAGAGGTCCTTTAGCACACTAGGATTTAGCATCTACCCTGCAGATGAGTGGCCAGGATTCATTGTGTCTTATGGAAGATGTCTGTTGTATGGAGGAGAGGAAGCTACAGTAAAGTGACACACACAGGGACCTTCCTTTAGTTACTCTGCCTATTAATCAGGCATTTGGGGTTATTAATTTAGTTTCAGTAACTCCATGTGCCTCACATTAATAGCAGTTAACTCCATCATGTCCCTCATATTAACCCCTGTGTGCCCCATATAAGGGTTACTAATATGTGAGACACATGAGGGTACTATTTAATTATGAAGATGCCTAATTATTACCTCCATTTGTCCCACATATCAGTAACTCTTATGTGAGGCACACAGGGGGTTAATGTGAGGGACATGATGGGGTTAACTGCTATTACTATGAGGCACATGGAGTTACTAAGCTGTAATGCACATGACAAGACTTTTTATCTGCAATAGTGGATTTCCCTCCACCCTCGGCTTATACTCGAGTCAGTAAGTTTTCACAGTTTTTTGTGGTAAAATTAGGGGTCTTGGCTTATATTCGGGTCGGCTTATACTCGAGTATATACGGTAACTTTTTTTTAGCTTTTAAAGAACGATCTTAGAAAAAGAAATCCATAGACTTGCATTAGGATCGGAATTGGGATCGAGACCAGGTTCGAATGGAAAATTATCGGATTTCAAAATCGATCCTGAAAAGTCAAGATCGGCTCAACCCTATTTCTAGCACATTTCTCTGTGTTGTCAACCCTAGTTCTGGGATCCTGTCAAGTCCATCTCCACCACTAGGAGCTCTGGTGAAAACGTCCTGAGATTGACTTTGGCTCATATTGAATGTGTAGTAGTTTGGTTATGGTATTTCCACTAGTGGTCGTTCAGTTCTGCTGCTTCTCTCAATTTCTACTACTCCTGACCCTGTACCTGCATCTGAGCACCTAATAATTGTGTATTTCTGAGCAATTTTGTTTCTAGGGGTATTGACGGCACTCAGTCCAGGAGATAAGTGAAGAATTATTTATTTAAGTATTACAGTATTACAGTGCAGGTAAAACTCTCAGGCAGTATATAATTATCATGTAGATTATTCTGCCCCAAACGTTTGTCAAAGATGTTGACCTTTATCAGTGGAAATCTATGAATAGACATAGAAGATATTAATTAAAAACTGAGTACTTCTCATTTACAAATGCAGCATGATATTATGATACATCAATACGCACGTGTTACTGTATAGGATGTCAGACATAAAATAGATGAATCAATAGATCAGAATATATGTTTACCAGAATCTTATCCACAAAAATTAAGTGCAGATATTTCAGAATCTTCGTATACACAAAAATGTGATCTACTGTAATAGCATAATCACATAAATATGGATGCAGTTATGTCTCCCCCACGGGGAATGGCTTTATGTACAGTCGTGATAATTAGAGATGAGCAAGTAGCATTCGATCGAGTAGGTATATGATCGAATACTACAGTATTCAAAATACTCGTACTCGGTCGAATACCACACAGTAAACGCAGTAAAAATTTGATTCCCCTCCCACTTTCCTTGGCGCTTTTTTTTTTTTTTTTTTTTACACCAATAACTATGCAGGGGAGGTGGTGGGACAGGAACTAGGACAATGTAGGCATTAAAAAAAAAGTATACAATAGAGATGAGCGAGTAGTAAAATATTCGAAATTCGATTCAAGTAGACCTCAATATTCGACTATTCGATCAAATACCTACTCAATCGAATACTACTCGCTCATCTCTAGTGATAATGATAATAATAAAAATGAAAATGTATGTCCCTTCAATAAAAGTACATGTACATCACAATTATTCATAATATTGAGGGCCCCCTACATATATGGAACAGCAGGGTCAGAAGGCAGCAGATCTGCTGTATAACATGCACAGAAAACAATGCATTTGGTTATGTAGGAGTATGGCATCCTTGGATTGTTAACTGTATAAAGAGGAAAGAAGAAGGCCTACTGCTGCTCATGAGTGTGAGCCTTGGCGTCTCAATAGACTGCCAGAACCGTGGGTTTAAGTAGCATATGTGCAACCAGGTCACGCAATGTCTTGGCATATGCGTTCCGCCCAGCATCCAACAGCCAGAAGGACGTCATAGTCCCATTGTGGAATGCACATGTATTCCACCCGTGGTACTGTGGCATGAAATTGGAAATAGAAATGTAGTAGTGGAACAATATATTGTACCATATGTTAAAAGGATTAATTGCCACAGGTAGAGAAGGACACCAAAATAGATATAGAAAGAAAGAAGGGGGAAAAATGAATAACAGGGAAGGGGAAATGCCAGGGAATAGGATAAATTAAATTAATAGGGCTAAAGAAAGAAGAGGGAGGAGGGAGGGGAGAAGAGGTTAGGGTAAAAGGGGATAGGTGTAAAGGAAGTGAAAGAGGGATAAGTGAATATATAGAAATAATAATCTCAATTATAAACAAAATGATAATGATAATAAGTATAAATAAAAAAACAAGACAACATCACAGGGAGGAATACCATACATGTAAAATCTCACCACCTGGAGTGAAGTGATGTGTGGACCTAATATGGTAATAAGAAGAAACGATTAAGAATTAACAATTACAAAGTGTTAACGATTAACAATTACAAATTGCGTGGGAGACAGAACACTACAAAAATTACATTGATTTTAGAGACAATAGATACTATGTATCAAATTATCCCCTTCCCAACATCTGCTGTAATAGAATTATAGATGTCATGTATTTAAATATGGTGGCCGCTCAGGAGCTGAGCAGCCTCCAAAGCCGTCACGTCTCTGTTGTATTACAAGGCCCCCGCAGCATTGGTCAAGCTTGGGGCCAGCCATCTACTGCTATGACAGCTGAGAGCCTACTGAAAGCACCGAGGTTTGTCTGTAATAGAAGTACCAAAATTTTGCAATGCATTGTAATTAATTAGTTATAAGACTCCTTAAAAATAAAAAAAATATATATATATATTATATGCATATATATATATATATATATATATATATATATATATATATATATATAATAATTCAAAAGTGTTAAAAATTTAAATCATCCCCCTTTTCCATATAAAGTTTTTACATATAAAAGTAAAAACTTACTGTGAAACACACATTACATTCACATTAGTTATCCCTCAGAACGAAAATGTATGGTGAACGCTATAGCGAAGAATAAAAAATTAAAAGTGGTGAACCACTATTTTTTTTGCTATTTTGCCTCTGAAAAAAAAATTGAGTAAAAAGTGAGCAAAGCAATAGCCATTACCCAAAATGGTAAAGATGTCCTATACATGAAAATTTAAAAAAAGATACGGGGGAATATAGCAACTTTAAAAAATATATGTTTTTGCAAAGTTTTTTTTATTTTTGTTAAAGGTTTCAAATTTTAATAAAACCATATAAATTTGGGGCCCCTGAAATCATATTGAAACAGAATACAGATGACATGTCATTTTGGCTGAATGTCTTTTCAAATTTCCCAGTACATTATACAGAATAATAAATGGTACCATTTTGAAGAACAATTTGTTCCACAAACATTAAGCCCTCATATGCCTCTGTGAATGGAAAAATATTAACATTATGGGAGACGGGGAGTCAAAAGTGAAAATCTTGAAAATGAAAAATGCCACCAGCGGGAAGGGATTAATGAATCAGGTTCTAAATACAGTATGGGAGTCACATGTTAATGAAGACGTTGCAGTCTAGATTCAAACTTCTAGGGCCAAACAGTTCAAATGATGTATCCAGAATGATTCTCTTTGTTTTAATATGCTTTTAACAAATACCTGGCTTTGTGAAAATGTAGTGGAATTGGTAAAAGTAGATTTTTACTGCCGATTGTAGATTTTTCTTAGAAACTATATCCCAAACATGTTGTGTGGTCTCATACAGTACAGATCAAAAGTTTGGACACACCTTCTCATTCAAAGAGTTTTCTGTATTTTCATGACTATGAAAATTGTAGATTCACACTGAAGGATCAAAACTATGAATTACTACATGTGGAATTATATACTTAACAAAAAAGTGTGAAATAACTGAAAATCTGTCTTATATTCTAGGTTCTTCAAAGTAGCCACCTTTTGCTTTGATTACTGCTTTGTACACTCTTGGCATTCTCTTGATGAGCTCCAAGAGGTAGTCACCGGAAATGGTTTTCACATCACAGTGTGCCCTGTCAGGTTTAATAAGTGGGATTTCTTGCCTTATAAATGGGGTTGGGACTATCAGTTGTGTTGTGCAGAAGTCAGGTGGATACACAGCTGATAGTCCTTAGTGAATAGACTGTTAGAATTTGTATTATGGCAAGAAAAAAGCAACTAAGTAAAGAAAAACGAGTGGCCATCATTACTTTAAGAAATAAAGGTCAGTCAGTCCGAAAAATTGGGAAAACTTTGAAAGTTTCCCCAAGTTCAGTTGCAAAAACCATCAAGCGCTACAAAGAAACTGGCTCACATGAGGACCGCCCCAGGAAAGGAAGACCAAGGGTCACCTCTGCTGCGGAGGATAAGTTCATCTGAGTCACCAGCCTCAGAAATCACAGGTTAACAGCAGCTCAGATTAGAGACCAGGGCAATGCCACACAGAGTTCTAGCAGCAGACACATCTCTACAACAACTGTTAAGAGGAGACTTTGTGCAGCAAACCTTCATGGTAAAATAGCTGCTAGAAAACCACTTCTAAGGACATGCAACAAGCAGAAGAGACTTGTTTGGACTAAAGAACACAAGGAATGGACATTAGACCAGTGGACCATAGGGTATCTGCAGTGCTCCTATTAACCCCTTTCCGACGGAATAGGAGCATTGCAGATACCCTATATTCAGTAGACCGGGCACTTTCAGACATATGGATACCTAATGTGTTTGTGTTTCACAGTAATTTTCTACTTTTGTGTCTAGTCTAGGGAAAGGAGTGATTTAGAACTTTTAATTTTATTTTTTTTTTTTAAAGCTTTTTCTTTCCCCACTATTTTATGGGAGATTCTATACATTGATATTGCGGCTGGTCATAGACCCACCCCCCTAAAAAAAAAAAATAAATAAATAAATATATATATATGTTTTATTTGCTGACTCGGGTAAAAGCTGAGGGGGGCTTTTTCAGCACAAAAACTGTGCTGAAAAATTTGGCTTATACTTATTCGGCTGAGACAGAGTCTCAGTCAAACACACCTATAGAGGACGCTCCCTTTAACATCATGACGACCTGCTCAGAGGCCTTTGTTTGCAATGATGTTGGCATGATGTTAAAGGGAGCACCCTATATAGGTGTGTTTGACTGAGACTCTCTTCCTAATTACATCATGGAAGTTAGACTTGCACATTCTCAGTCAGCTCCCTCTATTGGTGTGCACACTAGAGGCACTGACATCCTAATTACATCATGGAAATCAGATTTGCATATTCTTCCCATGTTCTTTTGCAGTGGAGCGCTCATGGCTTAATAAGACTCTACACACCTATATGGTGGGCTCTCCCTATGGAGTGACGATATCCCCTTAACCCTGTAAACATTTTGAGAGCATCCTGAATAAATGCTCTCTGGATCTTGTTCTTCTTAGTTCTTACCATCGACTTCTTACTACATTCCATAATCCATACATCAGATAATATCAGAACCACAGAACAACCACTGTCCACTACACTTACACTAGTGATAAGTGGGCGGAACTGAAGAATAAAACAGATAAAAATTGGAATGAATTCCACAAAAGTACTGAAAAAACAAAGAGAAAGAAATTTCTACATGACACTGAGAATTATCAGTATAATCCAGTTTACAAATGCAGGATCCCAAACTTTTCTTCCAATCGCAGACCACAAAAGATCTTCAAACAGAATTCCACTAGCTCTGTGAGCGACAGCTCCAGTATATGACAATATAATCATTTTTTAGGGAACAGACACCGGAAAAGAGAACAAAATAAAAACTAACTCAGCACAGCAGCAACAGGAGGCACTGACCCTGGCATACAGACCAGATCACAGACCTTGTGGTGTTACAGAAAAATGACCATATCTTTATCAAACCTGCAGATAAGGGAGGAGGAATTGTGGTTATGGATAAACATGATTAGTTACAAGAAATTAGAACTCAGCTATTGGACACTATCACATATCAACTATTACAAAGAGACCCCACATCTTGTATATAGCTGAGTATTGCCAATAACACCCACCAGGGAGAGGGCATTACTGACACTACAACAAGATTGTTTCTCACCAAAGAATCTCCAATCACACCTTTCTTCTATATATTACCCAAAATACATAAATGCCTACAAAATCCACCAGGATGATAGAAACTGGATAACCCCTTTAAAGAGGACCTTTCACCATATCCGGGCACAGGCAGTGTTATATACTGCCAGAAAGCCGACAGTGCGCTGAATTCAGCGCACTGTCGGCTTTCCCGATCCGTGCCCGGTGTAAAGAGCTTACGGTGCCGGTACCGTAGTGCTCTATGGTCAGAAGGGCGTTTCTGACCATTAGCCAGGAACGTCCTTCTGCCTCGCGGCGCCTATCGCGCTGTACTGTGGAGCGGGGAGGAACGCCCCCTCCCGCTCCTAATAATGCTCGTCTATGGACGAGCTGTGTGAGCAGAGGGAGGGGGCGTTCCTCCCCGCTCCACAGCACAGTGTGATAGGCGCCGCGAGGCAGAAGGACGTCTCTGGCTAATGGTCAGAAACGCCCTTCTGACCATAGAGCACTACGGTACCGGCACCGTAAGCTCTTTACACCGGGCACGGATCGGGAAAGCCGACAGTGCGCTGAATTCAGCGCACTGTCAGCTTTCCAGCAGTATATAACACTGCCTATGCCCAAAAGTAGTGAAAGGTCCTCTTTAACTGCATGCTGTTTTGTAGTAATCTGACATTTCTACCGGAGTGTGTTATTTCTTTGCCAGTGAGTGTGGAAACTTCCTGCTGAAGCCAGTGCCTTTATGTTGTGTATTATGAAGGTCTTGAGTCTAAGAATTGGTATCCGTGGGGTACTGTCCAACAAGAAGCTTTGCAGAGAATTCTTCTAAATCATTAGACTAAAGCTGGACGTATACATTAGACTGCTCAGCCAACAGTTACTCACCTTGACCTCTCCATACACATGAACACAGCTTGGCTAAGAAGGCAAGTGATTTTTATAATGGGGGAGATAGTCTTCTGTCATCAACTTCTGGATACTGCTTATCATAAAATGACATGGCAGTATCTACTGTATATGTTGCAATCCAGACCTGCAAATTTTAATATGATTTGTTCTTACAAACGCTTTAAAAAGCAGAAGGAAAGGACAGTAAATCATTTGTTGAGCAAGTTCTTTTGCATGCTACCAAGTACGAGAAAAACAACTGAAGTTATTTATCACCTGCTGTAGTCTGGCATTAGGAAAGAGATTGGCTCGTTTTTCTGGGCTGGATAAGCAGAGCTTCTCTGCAGGAGCGAACACTTCTGTCTTTATAGTATAAAGACTTGGTAAACTGTAGATTTCCATAAACAACTTTCCTTACAGTAGCAATGTTAATTAAGATTCAGGAGTGTGATTTAGGAAATGTGTGGGTGAAGTAGTAGGCTTTTGATATATGAATATATTTATGCATTAAAATTGCTTCCAGATCTCTAATAATTCACTGAAAACACAGCACAACAACACAAAGTATACCTTTCTATGAAAGTTGCAGATTTGTGGAAAATCATATGTACTATGGTATCTAACCTTCAAAAGGTTTGTCTCATGAATACCTTGTTCATATGTCATTTTAGGACAAATGACATTGTAGAAGGAGCGCTTTATAAGCAAGAACAGACAGCGGATCCTATGATTCCTATGTCTCCATACATTATAATAACAGTCATATTCCTTTTATAAGCAAGAACAGACAGTGGATCCTATCATTCCTATGTCTCTATACATTATAATAACAGTCATATTCCTAAAGCAGCAATGTAATATAATTGAAAGCTCCATTCGCTCTTTAAAGGGAGTCTATCACTACCCCCAGCTACTTTAAACTACTCCCTTAAGGTCTGTTCACACGGCAGAAACCTTTTCCGCTGTGTGAATTCTCCGCATGGCTAGGCGCAACGGGAAGCCGATGTAGTGCACTAGCATGCCGTCGCGGCATCCCACTCCTGATTAGGCCTGAATGAATGAGCCACGGAATCTGCAAGATTGGGGTATGTCGCTTCTTTTTCCCACTAGCTGAAAAAAATGGCTAGCAGGAAAAAAAAGTGAGCGACTCCCATTGAAATGAATGTGAGGCCTTTTTGCAGGCGGATTCCATATCAAAATCCACCTGCAAAAAAACTCTGTGTGAACATACTCTTAGTGCTGTAGTTGCTGTTAACAGAATAAAATGATACCTTTGTTATGTTTCAGAGCCCCGGAGACGGGTAGAAAAAGTGCTTTTATTCTTTATTCAAATAAAGACTTCAGAGCACAGGGAGAGCTTATTTCTATTACTGAGCATTGCTGCATCATCACTAAACCCACCCATCCTGCATTCATCTCTTGTCCCTGGGCAGTCTACTTGACCCTTAGGGCCCGTTCACACGGAGTAAACGCGCATGTATTTTGGCAAAATACACGTGTAAAAATAAGACTCCCATTGACTTCAATGACATTTTACACATGTATTTTGACGTGTATTTTGAGGTGTTTTTTTTTTTTACACGTGTAAAAAAATGTAATTGAAGTCAATGGGAGTCATGATTTTACACGTGTATTTTGCCAAAATACACGCACGTTTACTCTGTGTGAATGGGTCCTTACACTGCTGAGGAGGAAATGTTGAATTGCCTGCCCTTCTGGCAGTGGGAAGATTAACAACCTTGATATTTCCAGCACCAGGGTACATAGTGGGAAAACCAACAATGCACTGAATTCCATGCACTGTAGGCTTTCTAGTGGTATATAATACTGCACATCAATGAAGTTGTGAAAGATCCTCTTTAAGTTTATTGATTTAACATACCGTATTTTGCGGACCATAAGGCGCACTGGACTATAAGGCGCATTACCCATGAGCGCCTTATAGTCCTGTCTAGGTTCACATATAAGGCGCACCGGACTATAAGGCGCAGCGCTGTCCAGTACGCCTTATATGTGATTGAAAGCGGCAGCACGCAGACTTTGCCGGCGGCCGCTTAACCCCTGCGTGCCAGCCGCTTCTATTCATTTCAATGGCACGCTTCCATTGAAATGAATGGAAGCGCTCGGCACGCGAGGAGTTAAGCGGCGGCCGCCGGCAAAGTCTGCGTGCCGCTTCCATACATTGCAATGGGAGCGTGCTATTCGAATAGCATTCGCTCATCTCTAACTTCAATTGTAACAAGTTATGGATCTCACTGCACAGCGCTTGAAGTTGCGTTCGGTATTCTGTTCGTGGAGTTCCCATGCAGACTCCCTGAATGGAATACCGAACGCAGATGTGAATAAAGGGTAATTATGATTCTTCTTTGAGTGGAATCACTGTGTAGTGTATGTCATGCAGTTTTACTGCCCACTTGAATAGTAGATCTGAATTTGCGCTAAATTGAACGTCAGTATATAATACCGCCAATTTGAGAGGACATGAAAGGTTACCCTCTTTAAGGGAAAGGCCACATGTTGTGGAAGTACAGCACTTTGTGGGTGTTGAGAAGCAACAGTAAAAAGAGTGGTTTTTTACACTACTAACAAAACAAATGAGATTTTGTGTAATCTCATCCACACATTGCAGAGAAAAAATGCTATGGTTTTATTTTTTCCCATGGGGTTGGCAAGGCAAATGATAGGTGCATTTTTTCTGCTGCATTCTTTGGACTAGCCTAAGACTTCAAGGAGTTAATACAAATATAAACTTTGTAACTAGGGTGGCATTTCCATTACAAAACTGCAAAATTGCAGTAAATTGAAGCTTATTTTTTTTTTACCTGTGTATTAACTTTTTTCTTTTTACTAAAGATATGTCACTCCATTAATGCCGTTTGATACCGAGACACCCATCATTTAGAGAAGAATTGCTGCATTATTCAGCTTTTCAAAAACCAAAGGATCTGTCATGTCTGCTCAGTTGTAGGCAACTATATAGGCATATTTCTTCATCAAAATACTGTAGTATAAAATGTGACTTTCCACTTAATAATATACTATGTTTACTATATACTATCTTAGTCAATCTTAAGAGAATCATCAATTTTTTTATGTATTAAAACCGGAGAGTAAAATCTATCACATTTTTCGAAAGTTTTTTATGTTCCAGTTCTAGATTTGTTTTTATCCCATTTTTTGTATATGATTTTATAGGATTTTATAGGATTTACAGCATAGTAGTGACCATAGGCAGTAATAGACTGGATCTCATCTAGATGTATGAGAAAGTTTTATAGGCATGGACAGGGAGTATATAAGCTGTGACATCATCTATTTTCCATAGTGGATGCAATAATGGATTCCTTTGGTGTTATCTATATGGTTGTTATCTACTATTGTTGTCCTGTCATAGGTAAACGAGGTACCTACTCCAATGAAAACCCTACAGAACTGATAGGTGTCAGTCTATTGTTAGGATTAGTGGCCAGAGATAAAATTGCAGGATTTAGTACTTATTTTTAAATATAGACAGTGAATGCTACAAATTATGTTTAACATGAAAACTTGTTTTTAAATATTGGTCATTTTATGGTGCCACATTCATAAACCTTTACGGCATTTCTGCAACCTTCTTATGGTCTTTGTTTTTACGGTGTTCACTGTGCAGCCAAAATGACATGTCACCCATTTTCTATGGGTTTGAATTATTCCAGTGATACCACAGGATTTTGTCTGCGTATTTTCTTGTCCTATATCTTCTGTATACTGCATCATGTAACAAAACTCCAATTTGTATAATATCGCTGTATTGCTTGTTTCCATGTGATGTTTAAAGTTTCAAAACCGTGGTTACTTCCGTTCCGAGTTACTTTCCGTGAATCCTCATGCCATGAATAAGGTGCTACAGCACCGAAACGCGTTGGCCATGCGGTAATCCACCTCTGCACTTGGACTCAAGATTTTGATGTCTTGGTTTTACTTTTGGAGTATGACTCCACTCAAATAAAAGTAAAGTTTTAGTTATAATACTCACATTGGATTCCTGGGTGCTGGATTTTTTTCGTTTCTATTGCATTGTTGCAGCCACAGCCGGAGAAGGTTTTCCATGCATCCTACATAGGACTCTGCTGTTACACCAGTCTTTTCATCAGTTTCCATTTGACTAAATTGTAAGTGACCAGCTTCTTTCTATTTTGAATATATACAACATAGTGGGCTGAGTGCTGAAAGTTCTTTAGTGCCCAGATTGTAATAGGTAGAGGCCAAGGGAAGGTTGAAAAAAAAATTAAAAAAAACCTTTATACACAACGGCCCCCACCTCTTCTAGCCCTCTCGGTGGCATCATGTACCTGGGGTCACCGCTGAGGCCTGTGATTGGGCCAGAGTGGTCACATAGATACACCAATTGTCATGACATCATGAAGCTCGGCATGCCCATGTTACCGCTGAGGCCCAATCCCCTGGCCCTCCACCTATTATACTCTGGGATTTGTAAAGAACCCGGAGTATAATAATGTCATTTCTAGTTCTTTCCCAATTTGGCACAAGCTGGCATTGCGTCTTGTGTCTATGAACAAGCTGGGTGGGCCATTGCTAATAATAGCAGGGGGCTTCTGCATTCTGAGGTATAGCGGGGTTACCGCCACTGTTGATTTTATTGGTTAAGCCTGCTCCAACAATGATTTCTAATTTGATTTTAGTCATAAGTGTGAATAAACTGTAGACGATCATTGCTTTCATCTTGCACCTTCACTTTGAAAAATAGTAAAAGGTTTTCCCCACTTTTCAAAGCAATCTGGGCACTTATTGAAAAATTCAATGTTCTTCCATATGTTTCTTCCTATATGGGGCAGGTGACATCCAAACACCTACTGTACAGTATATGTAGATATACAATATCTAGCACTATATCCACATACATTGTATCTCACTTTCTCTCTCAGTAAAGCTTCTTTGTTACAAGCAAGAACTCCTGCCAGTCATTGTGATGTGCTTTCCCTAACCAGGAGAGACAGCTTGTCTCTTGTTGGATGCTTCTCCTCTTTTCTATTTTCCTTCCTCCATTAGTTCATATCATTTTTCCAACTATTATCAGACATTTGTTGCAGTTTCATTCTTTTGTTCTTCTTTCTTCCAGAAGAAAAGACACTAAAATCTAAAGGACTTCTAGAGTTGTATCTGTGGTCAGTGTAGTTTTTAATTGAATTCTATGTCAGTCTTTCTGATAGTACAAGGAAATGATCCATGTTTAAACTCACTGCTATTTTTTTAGAGATTAAACATGGTAATTTCTGCTTTATTTGAAATTATTGTAACACATCACTTAAATAGGGTTTACAGCATAATTGTGGACTGCATCAGAAGAGTACAATCGTATATACTAGATAAATATAAAAATGTATTTGGCATAGTTTACCTATAGTTGTCCAAGGATAAAACAGGTGTATGAAACTTTGTGTTGAGATGAAGATGGACGTCTTGTGAAAGATCTCCTTCCTCACATCCACTAAGTGGCTCATAGCGACCATTTAGCAATTACTGGGTTACCTGAAAACACTGAGAACCTGGTGGACCCACTTATGTGAGTAAAGGTTGTCGCTTCTTAACCTAATACAGTGAATCATTGTTAGAACCGACACAGAAAAGCCCACCATTATGTAATAGGTAATTACCTTATAGGTAATTATGTTACAAGTGCAATGCAAAGCTCACTGCTGACTCTGAGCGAGAGCACATTCTCCTGGAGCTGGACATGAAGTTAGCCTTTGAGACTAAGAAGCGCTACAAATCGGGGCTGCCCGACATTAACTCACCTCTTTGTTCACCTTCGAACACCCAAAAGGTTGAAAAATTATTAAATCCTTAAGCCCAATTACCACCATAGATGAATCTTCTTGCCCGTTATCCATATATAAAGGAAAAGTAAAAAATGAATAATATATGTTGCAAGTACTCCATCCTACTAATATTATAAATGTGAAAGTTTGTATGTTTGTTACTCAATCACGCAAAAACGCTGAACTGTGGCACATAGATAGATAGGAACCCTGATTAAAATATAGGCTACTTTTTAGTCCGGTAAATGACATCACTACATGATCGATAAGCACAAATTTACATACACACTACGTTTCAGGATCTTTGATGATGTCATCATCACAGGCCCTTCAGCCGTCCTATAGGGTCATGCTATGTGGTGGGTGGAGCTACACAATAATTTTGGGGTGGAGCTAAACAGGAGGGAGCCAGACAGTTTGAAAGTTTAAGACAATGGAGTCTCCGACTGAACGGATTTGGCTGAAATTTGGCACATACATAGATAGATAGGAACCCCGTTTAAAACATAGGCTACTTTTTATCTCAATAAATGTCACTACATGTGAAGCACAAATTTAGATACACACTATGTTTGAGGACCTTTGGTGACGTCATCACAGGCCCTTCAGCCGACCCATGGGGCCACGCTATGTGGTGGGCGGAGCTACACGTGAATTTGGGGGGGCGCTAAACAGGAGGGAGCTGGACAGTCTGAAAGCTGAAGAAAATGGAGTCTCATACAAGATCAGGACAGTACAGAACATACAGGCTGTGCCTGGACAAGAGGAGTATATAGGCTGTAGAGTTTCAGTAAGTAGGATGGGGAATCTGTTGTTCAGCCGTGTCTAACATAGAAGCTGCTCAGACACTCTCACACAAATTCGCAGATGTAGCAGAGCTGAGGCGCGCTGGCAGTTTGTGTGTGTAACACGGGGGCATGAGGTCTTTGGACTGTGCTGGGGGGAAGGGCGAACTGTCTCAAATTTCACCAGCAGCCATTCAGCCGTGTCTAACACAGATACTGCTAGGACACTCAGAGAAGACAATCCCTGTGATCGAAATTGCCCGATGTAGCCGAGCTGAGGCGGCGCAGTACCACTGCTTGCTCTGCTCTCCATACGGATGTGCATACAGCTGGGTCTGCTGCGCATATGAACAGATGTAGCAGAGCCGAAATGTGGACGCAGGCGGATCACTGCCAACCACATTTGGCTAATTATTAGCGGCTCATCGCCAACAACAACCCGCAGACGAAGTTGCGGGCAGAAGCTAATTGATTATATAGGAAGAAACACTCAAAGCACCTTCTAAAAGGCTAACTGATTTCTATATTTAAGATGGTAGAAGATTTAACAAATCCCACTCTAAATCTAGAGATACTTTCAAACCTCAAGATATTTTTTCCTCAACCTTGAAAGCCTCACTACCCTCTCAAGCATACTCCTCCTTTGTTAGCTAAACTCAAAGCCAAGACAACTATACTGACTCATTGTCAAATAACCTACAAGCCACAAGAATGATGGACCCAATATTAGACTAACCTATAAACTGAAAAAAACCCTCCTCAACTATACCCTAAAGATCTGTCCTCGGACTTGCCAACAATAAGTAGGCCAGCCAGCCAGAAACAAAAACTGAATTCTTAAGGAGAACATAGCTACCTAAATAATAACACAGACAATATCCAACTCACTA
Source organism: Leptodactylus fuscus (assembly GCF_031893055.1). Taxonomy (NCBI): domain Eukaryota; kingdom Metazoa; phylum Chordata; class Amphibia; order Anura; family Leptodactylidae; genus Leptodactylus; species Leptodactylus fuscus. The sequence continues at coordinate 149,876,779 of NC_134266.1, forward strand.
CTGCTACCACAGTCTTTGCCCATATCACACCTGCAGCAGAGGTGAAGGACATGTTAACTAGTCTCCAAAGCTCCATTCAGATGGACATCTCAAAAATGGCAGAAAGAATATCGTCCAAATAGACAACCTAGGAGATAGGGTCAATCATATTGAAAATAAAATAGGCGAATATGCCACAGCTCACAATTCGCTTGTTGATGCTAATAACAACATAGAAGTTGAAATAAGTGCCCTTTGACTAAAACTCATAGATATGAAAGATAGAGCTCATTGCAACAATTGCAAAAATTTAGAGGGATAACTAAAGATATCTCCCCAAGTGACATTATTCCATACCGATAAAAACAAATCCTATCTGTACTTCCGGAATCTAAGCCAGAAGTCCTAATAGTTGACAGAGCATGTAAGTTGACAAAACCTATCTGCATTGTTTCTCCCCTTGTTTCTATGTTTGAATAGAATATCCAATCAAGACACACCATCTAATTTTGATCTGCAGTATAAATAATATGATTTGTACAATCTGTAATGTATATTCCCCAAATACCAGACAAATCAGCTTTCTTAATAATCTGGTGGAGAAGATTCAAAAAGTACAAAAGGCTATCTATTTATATGTGGTGACCTCAATCTAATTGCAGAGTAAATCTTCCAGACAGATTTTCAAGTGATTGGAAATCTTTTATCTTCTTCAAAATTTGCTAATTATATTTTCATCTATGACCCCACTCTTTATGAGAATGCAAGAGAGAATAACTCTTGGTTTCCACTCCTCCACCTCCATTCAAGCCCATTTCTGAGATACACCTAGGAGGACCTATGCTGTTAGGCTCCACTAATCACCTGGGTCCAAATCCAGCTCAAGACCAACCAGCAATATGTGAGACTTAGGTAGCTTGTTCTACTGCTCTCTGGTATCTGCTAGAAATTGCTCCTACAACATGGCATCAGAATATTGTGAAATGAACCCCCCACTGAAGTAAATGAGGGATGGTTAGCACTCCAGTCTTCCGAGTACTTTCCTCTAGAAAATAGGTTCCCCCTCGGAATGCACACTTGTTTTCACAGATCGCAACCATCCATTGAAATATTATATACAAAATGGATGAAATTTTAATGAAATCTGAGTATAATCTGAGTATCTTTTATTTGAAAAAACTGAATTAACTCTGATTGTACGGTCTGTCCTGCGACATTTATGACAAATTCATCACTTCCCCAATCCAGATCTCCTGGAGTACAATAATGAGGGACAGATTGTTGAGCTTCATAAACTAAAAAATGCCCTTGTTATAATGCAGCCTGTTAAACCTGTGTATCGGCTTATACACAGTTAAAAACTAAGACGATAAAACAGAGTAAGATAGTTATAAATAATTATCACAATGAAACATTTAACACACGGGATAGTATTATTCAACATACATTACCATTTGGCCTCATGCAAATTAGATTTTTATCAGAGCATTGAAGAAACATACAATTAGAAATAAATAACTCAGTCCCCAGAGTGCTATGCAATTTCTTTTTGGGTAAATTAGGACTTAAGTTAATCTCACCATAATAGTGGCATTAATTAAACTGCTAACATATTGAATGGGCCACTATCACACTGAACCTTCTACTGGCTCTAATGAACCTTCTTGCGTGATAGTGCCCTGCCTGTCAGAATTCCTATTTAATTAATAACATTCCATTAGCACAGACTATTGCTTCCTTTGTGTAGTCCCAAAAGTCAAAACTTTGAATTCATTTAGATCATTTTGTATCTAATGCAGACTTCCTACCATTACAGCTAGACACAAAACCCAGATGAGAAGGAATATTGACTAATTAGCACCTTTCTCTTCTTCTCAAGTGAGCTGACTGTATCTTAGTAAAAATAGCTTTTCTTGTGGGTGTCAGGGGTATAAAGAGCGAAAGGCAATGTTTTTGCAATATCGCTTGTCTTAACATGGAAGTAGGGAGGAGCAGCAAGAAAATGCCCACGATGGCAGACAACGCTTAGTCTTTTCTTGTTAGCTGCTGTCTTCTTTTCCCACAGGCCCGGGGGAGTTACAGTGGAAGAAGACATTAACTATGGAACACACCGGGCTTTCTGGCCTTGCAGATCTTGGTGGTGAATTGGGGGCATGGAAACAGATGACATAGTGACACTTTAATTCAGGCCTGTGTGGTTTGCTGTCCATCCAAATTGGTGGCACAAATAAGTCTCAAGTCCACTTATGTGGCATATTGTGTTGGAGTGGCAATATTACATGTCACCATCACCCAGATACAACTTAAGCCTATTCTTGGGAGATACAAGATTAATGCCCAATTTCAGTACTCAAAATGTCTAAGTTCCATGGCCTTAACACTGGACCTTCAGTAACTCCTAAATCCCAGACCGAACTTCAGTTACTTATACCACTGAAAAGAGAAATCTCAGTGGTACATATTAGCCATCAGACATTTTACCAACTGACTGTTTACATACCCTCCAGTGGTTAGAAATTGGACTCTTTACAGGGCAACTGAATTTACATGAATTTTACCTGCTCTATTTTCCACTGCAAAATCAAACTCTTCTAATGCCAGGAACTAGAGATGTGCGAAGTTCTTAAGCTTTGTTTCGCGTTTGGGTTTGGTCCCCAGTTCGTTTCGGAACAAAAAAGATTAGTACGAACCACACTTTAAATTGACTTAAAACAGAGTAGATTGCTAAAGGCTCCTAGGAACCTATCTATCCAATTTCTAGCTCTCTAAGGCAAACAGCAAAATTTTTGTCAAAGTAAAAAGTGACATTATTTACCAGAGAGGGCATGCAGAGCGCCATCACCCGAAACACCAGAGCTAGCATTCTGTGAGAGTGAGCAGTAAATGAGGGGCCGCAGACCCATTAAGAAGAAAGAAGTCAGAGAGAGGAGGAGATATAGACAAAGTAGATTGTATAAGAGGAGCCTAAATGAAAAGAGTGGTGCCCATACATGTAGCCAGTGAAAAAGGGAGACCACCCAGCGTGTGCGAGACCGCATCAAACAGCACAAGTCCAACATCCGGTGTAAAAACCTATTTCTCCCAATACCAGCCCATTTTGAGGCTTCGAATCACAGTATTTCACAACTTCGATTCCAGGTGTTGGAACATGTTGAGTCCCCAAGAAGGGGCGGCAATCGCATCTCGATGTTAAAACGTCGAGAAGCCTATTGGATTCATAGGCTACAGACCCTGGCACCAAGGGTCATCATTTATTATGCACTAGACCGTTCCTTCTGGTGTTATCTATGTCTCTTTTTTCACAGGTTGGTATCCTCCATTATCCTACTTATCAGTTAGCTTATATAAACACAATCACGATCTAGTTTATCCTATGTAACTCTGTATATTATCGCTCAGGTCTTTACCTATACAGCCTCTTGTGCACGCGTGATGGCTGCTCATTAGCCGTCCCCTCATTTGATCTCACTAGGCATGCGCGACAGCTGCTGCTGCTGTCAGTAATTTTTTCCTCTATACGGCTGCATTGAGCATGCTCCGTGGAGGCCACATGATTGGCCTAGAGCTCTTTTTAATCCCGGACACTGACTGAGGCCATTGCGCGCCTTCATTTGCTGCATAGCATTTCACAGTGCTGCCTTTTCAAATCAGTTACCGGCACCAACCTTCTTTTCATTCCCCCAGCGGACCCTGCAGGCGTTCGGAGCGGAGGTAAGTTACCCCTTCACAATGAGCCTCCAGTTGTTTATCAGTGAATATGGTTTTTGCATACAAGTGAGACTCTGCAAACATAGGGTGTTTCCCTGCTTTATTTTATTGGACACCTGTGTTTACTTTGTTTATCATGTCACCATTACTCTATGCTAGCTTGAAAGCTTTATTATGTAACAACTTTTGTATCTTATCATGTCACCTATTTGTTATATAATACAACAAATTTATACCTATCTATACCAAAGTACTTTAAAGCAACATTCTATTGAATTATGCCACTTATTTGCTGTACATCTGCTTTCCATGTATTTTACTTATTTAATTGTGCTTTACAGAGCACCGCCTTTCGCCATTTCAGAAGTTATTGGGATAATCCCTATGTTCTTTTGCCGTTTAGATTTGCACCAAGGTATAGTGTCTATTCTTAAATCATTTACATTACTCTCTCCAGTTTAAGTAACCTTGACTATCTCCCTGCTACTTACCTTAACTTCCATCCATGTTCCTTCCCTCATCTTCATCCATGCTTCAAATTTATCAATATCCATTTTCTTCCTTCGGTTTTGCACCTCTTTACTGTGTTGTACCTGGATTCGTTGATCTTTATTGGAACCGGAAATCGCCATATACCTACCGTACTTTGCATGGCTGATGTATATATTTGTATATAATTTGATTGTGCACCTTTTATTTTACTTTTGTATTGTAATATGAGTTTTTTGTATTTAATGTTTGTATTTTTGATTTCATATGTAGAGCCTGATGAAGGTACCCTTGATTACCGAAAAACGTTTTGCTCTGCTCTACGCAATAAAAATCTACACTTTGCACATCTGACGTGTGACGTTCCATCTTTGCTGAAATTTTGGGTTGGGACCCTACGATCACACCTATTCATCATCTCCATCTTTGCATCCCTCTACTACTTAAAGCAGCTGATACTGCTGGCTGTTCGAGGAACCAGTCACACAGTGATCAGCTAATATCTGAGACAATTTTTTTTTAGAGAGGGAATTGTGACAACCTGCCAGAAAACTGACAGGAAAATGGTTAAAATGCAGTTTTGGAATGCAATAACATCAATAACTGTAAGTATGTGTCATAGTATTAAATACTACTGTTCAGGGTATTTTTTTGCATTTACTTTTTTTGTTTCTGCACATTTTACCTTACAGTATATGAGATCTACGAAACATTGCAGCTCAAATTTGAAATAATTAGGAAGTTCTTTGTGATCCTTAATACATGAAACCTAAAAATTATTTAGGTTAAAAAAAAAATCAGGTTTATCCTGCAGGATCTAACAATGACAGTTTTCTTTATACATCAAGGAGCAAGACACTCAGTCATTAATGGGTTAATTTGTAGAAATAACAACCATAAATATAAATGAACTTATGGTGCTGTTCACAAATCCATTACTGCAGTAATGAATGGGTTAATACAGTATATAATGTCCACCAGCTCAGGATCACTATAGTTAAATCAACAGGAAAACATGGCTTTTATTGGAAAAAGCCTAACTGGAGAGGGCTATCTTGGACGAAATGATGTTTTAAATGGGTTCTTTGAAGGTCAACAACAATTTTAAGAGTTTCTGAAATTATGATTCTGGGATGCTAAGGTGAAAACAAGGATCTGACTTCACCTTGCCCTTTAATCTAGAGTGCATTGGCAGCCAGTAGAATACAATTTTTATAGTAATAGTAAAAAAATAACCCAAAACAGATTCAACACCTATATATAGCAAGAAACCTCACAGCAACTGAATATAAAAGTCATGCAGTCAAGATTCTACATAATGGTATCATTGGGAATGCTTAGTGTTGAATCTCTTTTGTATTAGTTTTCATAATCCTGCATCTATCAGTGTTGTACATTGTATATCAATCAATCATTGAATTTTCTACTTATTTCTTTAATCGCAAAAAATATTTTTTTTGGGTCTACAGTTTTGATAAGGAACTCCATATGTCTGGTGGAGATGTATTGGGAAGAGGAAAGCATAATTCTGTATGTCTAGTTCTATTTGCATAATCCATGTATATGTCATATTTTTGCTTTTTGTAGATATTGCTTTTTCATTTAATTTGAATATATTTCTTCTGTATATACAGATGTATTCACACGTTGCAGATCTCCAGTTCAGTTAAGAGGGTTTTCCCATCTCAGTGTTTCTGCAGCTTTTGCCTGCAGTGTCTTCTGCTCACTTCCTGTATTTCTCTCCCTCCTCCTCCCTCTGGATGAACAGGACACAAAACACTTATACGGATCAGATAATATGCAGATGCTTGTACAGAAGGGACTCTCTGTTATATGTGTGTTTCCATAGAGAGATAACAGACCAGGCTTTATCAGCAAACTGAAATTAGCTGAAGCCGGCAAGAGCAGTGAGTGAGTGACGTCACTTGTCCTATAGGTCTGTGGTTATAGCAACGCTGTGTAAACAATGGGAGGAATAAATTCACATATCAGGCAAACAAAGCAGAATTTTTAAAGCAATATATTTAGGAAAAGGCTTCAATTTACATAAGCTGCCTATATAGAGAGGATCCTTGAGATGGGACAACCCCTTTAAGGGATCTATGTGGTCATGAAACCATTTGAACGCAATATCACAACATGCTAACAAAAGCCTTAAAACACTGCAATCCACATATATACATACATATAGATACAAACAGGATATTATTTACTTACATTTTATCACTTTGTCATAATTAGGTCAGTAGAATAACAACCATATCCAAATTATAAAGTGTTTCTTTTTTTTTTTTACATTTTACTAATTACTTTTTAAAAATATGTTGCTATTGCATTGCCATATTCAAAGTGGTGTAAATTTTTAATTTTTATTAAAAGTAATGGCATGTTTTTGTGGGGCGAGCTGTACTTTCCATTTGTATTCTTTATTTGTATAATTTGGTGAGAAGTCAACTTTTTGATCACTTTCAACCCCAGTTTTTGTTTTTATTTATTTTTCTTACGGCATTAACGAGTTAGGGTGCATGCACACTGAGTAACGCCGGGCGTGTATGAGAGCCGTACACGCCGGCATTACAGCAGACTGCCGAACACTTCCCATTCACTTCAATGGGAGCGCTCGTAACAGCGGCGTTTACGAGCGCTCCCATTGAAGTGAATGGGAAGTGTTCGGCAGCCCTGCTGTAACGCCAGCGTGTACGGCTCTCATACACGCCCGGCGTTACTCAGTGTGCATGCACCCTTACCCCCTAAATAGTGACTTTAAAATGGCAAAGGTCCTCCTGTAAATGTAATTCTTTTATTTTAGATTTTGAATTAATACCTCAAAATCTTTTTGCTGACACATGACCCTGGTACATGACCCTGGTGCCTTATGTACATTTTAACCCTTTAGCAATCTAATGCAGTTTAGCATAAAACCAGGTTTTTTTTTATCTGTTTTTATTTGTTTTTACTTTTGAGAAGTCAGATGAAAAGAAAACATCAATTCTGTCATCTGAATTTCAAGGTTTATGGCATTTATAATGTAAAATAAACATGTTAATTTTATTTTGGGGGTTGTTATGGATGTGGGAAAAACAATTGTGTGTTGCGTTTTCATTAACAAGGGAATAAAGTCTATTTTTACCTATTTTTTACTGTAAAATGAGTTAGCCACTGTGGACAGCATTGACCATAGCATCTAAGGGATTACATGGCATATATACTCTCTGATTAATATTGGGAGGGGGGGGGGAGTGATAGCACGAACAACATTTTATGGTACCCCTTCCCCTGGGGTCAACTGACGTGACTGGGACAGGACAATAAAAAAATCATTCTCAAGGCCTTAGTTGTAGAGGACACTCCTGACTGATCCAAGGTGAAACCGCTCTGGAAGCCATGGATACTGTTTTGGGAATTCGATGAGTATGTAAATCTAACATCCTTAGTGGTCATCAGGCAGGATCTTCTGGACCCCAGCCACGACATCTCTATTTCTCTGACTGATGTCCTGATAGTTTCTATTACCCCATTTGATCGTACATTTGTTCCTAGACTTTTTTTTATTGTCCTTCCCTTTTGTTTCTTTGTCTGCTACCCTCCCAGTTACACTCAGTTTGTGACTCCATGGGCATCATGAGAACAGTAATTCCCGGTACTTTCCCTGTCCTTCTCCCTGGTTCTGATCCTCATGACTCCCCTATTGGCCCACCCTAGAATGTCTCCTCCTGTCACCGTCCCCCAGGATGCTGCCTTTACCATTCCAATACTGTTGCAATGCTGTTTTATATTTTGAGATTGTATACTTGAGATTGTATATTGCCTTATCAGCTGTAAAGCGCTGTGGAATATGATAACGCTATATATGTAAGCTATGATAAAAGCTTCCTATACATTGTCAGCTGCATATGTTTTGCACACTGGTGGAAGTTAGAATTGAAAGTATATGCAGCTCCACTTTAACCAATGACATCTCAAAAGCCATAATCTTAGTCTCATTTTTAAGGTGGGGGTCAAAACTGAAAACATAAACAGTGAACACTTTATTCCTTTGTCTTTATGTATAAATATGCAACCCTTCAGAAATTGTGTCATACCATGCCTGATGAAGAGACCTGAGCAATCTCGAAAGCTTGCAATCTGACACAAAAGGTGTCAACTACTGAAGACTCTTAATTTTTATATTTCAATGATCTAAACTGAATTCAGAAATACTGCCACTAAGGTCTCATGCACAGGACCATGAGCATTGTCAATATTCTGTGTTTTCTCGGCTAGCACACTAACTCATTATATTCTGTGGTCCTAAATACATGCCTGTGTATTATCACAGAGTATATTAAGCCAAGATCCCAGGGCTATTTGGGACAAGTCCTATTCCTGTCTGTTTTGCGGCTTGGGCTCACTAAAGCATGCAGAAATTATTCATGTGCCACCTGTGCCATTCAACCATGAACCCGCTGCATGTACACTTTCAGACAAGTAAATGTAGAAAAAAAAAAATAGAAACTGCAACCTGATTAAGGACTTGAAGAGCTAAAATTTCCTTGAGAATGTGATTTTGGACCAAAATGTATTGCACTTTATTTAAAAATGTTTCTATTTATTTCCTGCCTCAAAAACTTCTCTAAAGTTGCTCCTACTTGGTGTCTCCCTTCTAGCTAATTTTCAGTTCACTCCCAGCTACTATGGAAGGCCCATCCATAGATAACAATAAAAAGCAAAATGGCTTGACAGTGTGTGAAAAGAGGAGGGAATGTTCTACCTTCATACAGTGAATGGAGAGGAGAAAGGCTGTTTTTTTCTCATATGACTTCTGTAAACTGTTTTCTCTGTGCATTGAACAGAACAATCTTCACATCTCACAGCTTACAATGTAAGAAAAGTCTACTTATGTACACATATATACATCTAGCTGCGTGTGTGATTATAGATGGGATATTATACACAGGCAGCAAGCAGCTTTGCTGATTCTGTTCATAGATTTCTCTTTTCCTTTGTCATGGATCTTTTTAGCTGCATTATGCCTTCATGTATTTGCAGTTAAGTGTTCCTGGATCTCCTATATTATACTCACTTGGACTTTTATCAGCTAATTGTTTGCTACTGTACAGTTACTCATGGCAGAATTATATGTTAATAAACCAGTATTAATTGTAATGGATGAGGAAGGATGCAGACTGCTCCTCATTGTACACACCCACTGCTTCAGAGGTTATGTAAAAGGTGCTGCAGCCATAATGGGTATATCAGCAACAGAAAAAAATGGAAAGGATACTATGTGTACAGCCAGAAAATAGATTACTCAACAAAACTCAGGTACTCTTTAAGAAGCCTTTTTTTGTGGAGGGAAGGGAATGGGGGGGAAGGGAGCAGAATATTTCTATAACAGAAGACTTGACTCTTTCTAAACAGTATACAACCTTACATAAGTATTTTTTTTGCCCAGAGTTTTCATTGTAATATGATATTTGAAAGTGTTCCATATCCTCAATGTAGTCCAACGACTGTGGCAAAAATCACTGCTAACTGATTTCATCAAAATCGAAGACCTACGCAGTAAATAAAAAATATATCAATAGCTCCTGGGCTTATCAGTTACACAGAGTTTAGATTACTGCATTTTCTGTGCCAACATTCTTTGAATCCAACAGTTTAATACTGAAAAATAAAACTATTCAAGCTGCTGTCTTTATTGAACTGAAGGTGAATTTTACATAGTAGAAATAAGTACTATACAAGAGAAGTGGCAAACAGCGCTGAATGGAGAAGACTTCATAATGAGCAAGGAGCTGTCTCTGTACATTGCTTTGTGGCCTTGAGGAAGACAGCTCTACCTCTCTGACACAGCTCAAGATATTTTAAGAAAAGGGCAATTGCAGAATACAGCAAAATAATAGGGGCAGCAGAAAAAAATGATTTTGTAACTCCTTGCTATTTTTTGGTTTCCCTTCTACCACCACTATTGTCTGTCTGTGTTAAGCTTGTCAAAGAAGTAACAAAATCTGAAAGCGATGAATGTTCATCAGAAAGGGAATATGTATAAAACTAATTTCATATGTTATGAATTTCCTCTTGAAAATATTTTAACCACTTCCGGACCGCCCATAGACTATATACGTCCGGGAAGTGGTTGCCTAGTTCTGACAGGACGTACCTGTACTTCTATCAGAACACAGCAGCTGCACGGAGATCGTGTAGCTGCTTTCACTAGGAGCCGGCTGTAACTTCAGCCGGAGCTCCCAGAGAGATAGCAGGGAAGATTTATTACCTCCTCTGCTATCTCGATCGCTGTGTATACAGCACTCAATGAGCGCTGTATACACGGCTATGGACGCAGCCATGATTCAGCTGCCCTCTGACTCGGCGGACACGTGATCCACCGGGAGCAGAGTCTTACCAGAGCTGCTGGGTCCTACAGGACCCCAGATCAGCTCTGTATACTGTGTATACAGTGTGCAGGAGTCTGTATTTCTCCTGTAACTGAGGTTAAATGTACCAGCCCCAGTTATAGGAGAAATCAGCCTCAAGTACGAAAAAAAAAGTGATCAGATGTCCCCAAAGGTCTCTTATCACCTTATGGGGACACAATCTGGGGAAAAAATATAATAAAAAAGTTAAAAAAATGTAAATAAAATAATAATAAAAAATAAATAAATAATACGCTAATAAAACGCCGTTATTAAAGGTTATAGCCCCACCCCCGACGATACCATACAAAATAAAAATTACCGTAACGGAGAGGAAAAACTATATTATAAAGTTTTTCAGTGACACTTTGTGTTATTAAATAAAAAAAATATATATAAATTGAAAACCAGACACAATTTCCCTCCTATTTTGTTTATATTTTCCTGGATATAAAAAAAATTAAAACACATTTGAAAATAAAAATAACATAAAAATAAAGCCCTATGTGTCCCCGAAAAAAGACGCAAAAATTAGTGACTAAGACATATGAGAAAAATTTTACAGACCTCAAAACCACACATACAAAATAAACCTAAAATGTGTCTGGTCCTGGACCACAAATTGTCCTGGTACTGAAGTGGTGAAAGGGATCCTATCATTAGAATCCCTTTTTTTCTAACTAACGCATAGGAATAGCCTTAAGAAAGGCTATTGTTCTCCTACCTTTAGATGTCTTCTCTGCAACGCCGTTTGATAGATATTCCATTTTTCATCTTTATGCAAATGAGTTCTCTCGCAGCGCTTTGGCCCACCCCAGTGCAAAAAAAATTGCTGCGCGCAGGTACAGTCCGCTCTGCTCGAGACCCGCTGGCAGAGCCGATTGCGCATGCATAGAAGATTGAAAGCCAGGCTGGAAGACGATGCATAGAGTCCGGTTCCTGAAGAAGATGGAGTCAGCACTGGAGAGTTCTCTCGCAGCACTTTAATTGTATAAAATATCAAGCATTTTATCAGGAACTGCACTGTTAGCACAATTGCTGGCCTATGCAAATTCTTCATGTGTTTCTTTTTCTCTCCTGCGCTTTTCTGTCTCCATTGCTGCCACATCCTGCAACAGCAGCAAAGCAATACTTAAATCTTTTCTGGGGCTAATCTCCATTGATATGCGGCATTATGCTCTTCTATTGGCTGCTTTAGATCAGCTCTGCTATTAAAACCCTGCTTTTTGTAACAGTCACTGCTGAGGATTTCTGTATAGATCACAGGGCATTCCACTTGCTGTTCTTGTGGATTCTGCCTGAAATCGCATTGTCCAGTCTGTCTGTTCCACATTAGCAAGATGGAGGGGGGAGGGGGGGGTCTTTGTCCTAAATAGGGGAGAAACACTTAGAGTATATCTAAATCAATTCCCTATATTCTGCATGTTCAGGTCATAATACCTGAGCATTACAGATTTCTGGTCATATGCAGTAATGCAATCAACTGACGGTGACCATATTTGTTAACCCCTTAAGGACATGGCTAAAAACCACCTTAAGAACTCTGTCCCCTTTTCAAAACTGACATGTTGCACTTTATAGGACAATATTTTTTACATGCTTTAAATTACCCAAGTTTTTCAGGGCACATTTTACTTTAAAAGGGTATTTCCATCTCAAGGATCCTATCAATACTGTTAGCTTATATAAATTCAGGAGTTTTACTAAATACATTACTTTAGTAATGCTGCTTTGTTTGCCTGCTATGTGAAATTATTCCTTCCATTGTTAGAGAGCACAGCCTATTTAATGAGACAGGATGGATGATGTGAGTGACTCTTCTCTGTGGGTTTGAGTGCTCTCACTGTTATGTACAGTTCTGTCGTCAGGACAATCAGTTCAGCTATTTTCAGTTTGCTGATAAAGCCTCCAGGAACACTGTCTGCTATCTCTCTATGTAAATATGAAGATAACATCGAGTCCGTTCTCTAGAAGCATGGTAAGTGTCCTATACAAGCCTGTGTAATGTAATATACAATCACTGTGCATATTATTAGATTTCTAGTAATCATAATAAATAATGTATCATGGTAAAGGCGAAATCTATATTGTGATACTTCATAGTGTCCTGTTCATCAGTCAAAGCTGCCTCTTTTCAGCTGGCTAAATAATACAGGAAGTGAGAAGAAGAGACCGCAGGCAAAGCTGCTTGGACAGGAAGATGGAAAAACCCCTTTCATATTACTAGTAAATTTTAATCAAAATGTTTTGCATTTATTTATAAACAAATAGGAAATTTGGTGGAAATTTAGAAAAATTCACAATTTTCAAATGCTTTGCTTTTCATACAGATAGTCATGCCAGCCAAATATGTTAATCTTATCTTATAGCTATGATTTATTTCTGCATCATCTTTTAATTATCCTTCAGTTTATTTTGAATGTTAAAGGGCTTACAAGTCTAACCGTGATTTTCAAAATTTACAATAAAATTTCCCAAATCCATTTGTTAAGGACTACTTCAGTTATGAAGGGGATTTTAAAAGCCTATATATTATAACTCCCATCTAAATCACCCCTTTTTCAAAACTTAACCCCTCAAATAATTCAAAACTGCATTTTGAAACTTTTTAAACCCATGCTATTTCATGCTCAGCTTGTGGCCCTGGAAATTGTCAACTCTCCAGTTATGCTCTGATTATTTCCTGATTTTGGAAACGCCCTACTTGAAGCCCTAACCTATTGCCTGGAAATATAACAGGGCTCAGAAGTGAATGAGTATCAATTCGCATTTGAGGCCTAATTTGAACCTTTACAGCACATTACTCTCCAAAATATGATCTCTTTCTAGAAACTACACATCTCAAGATGTATTATTATTTTGAGACCTAGACTATTTGCCAAAAGTTAATAGACAAGTTGAAAATTTACATTTGTAAGGAAATGTCAATGTTCTTTCAGTGCCCAATATGTTGTGCCCAATTTGTAGTAACAGAGAATCATACTCCTAAAACCTTTAGACTGGGGCCCCATGTGGCAAATCTCATCCATACATTGCAGAAAAATATGCGCAACGGACATGCTGCGATTTCTAAAAAACGTTTTGGTTTTGGAAATCGCATCAAATCAATTATACCTATGGAAATGTTGGCAGTTTTCCTATATGAATAATAGAAGCCGAAAGTCAGCATAGGAAACCTCTGTGGACTTTCTGTGAAACAAGTTGCTGCCACGTTTTTTTACCCCCACATCGTTTTTTTGGGGTTTTTTTGCTGCGGCCCTCTATGTGAGGCCTTAGCCTTGAATGGGTTATCCTGATTACAAAAAAGATGTATATATGGACATAAACTGCTGTAAGCCTGAGAAAGAAAGGAGCACTGCACTTTTTAGCTTTTTGAGTATAGATTTAGAGAAGCTGGTTTTTGGACACCATATTGTTTATGCAGAGCCCTGAAAATGCCAGTACATCAGAATTCCACAAAAAATTATCACATTTTATGGTGTCCAAATCTGTGCTCTAAAAGCCATAAAGCACTCCTTTACATATGCACCCCTCTGTATGCCCAAAACACAGTGCCCACAAATATGACACGATTGTACCCAGGATTACATACTTAACAATGCCATTTTTGGGAGGCAGCTCTTGCTCTTGTAGTTCAATACAGGAGCGTACTGCGCAGGCATCGGAAGTTGGACTGAGACGGAAGACAGAAGAGGCAGAGTTGCAGCTGAGATGGAGGTGGAGCTAGAAAGAGCTCTCGGGCAGCAGTGGGGATGCCCCCATCGCTGTTTGAGTGCTGGGGCCCGCCCTCATTCCTGCGGAGAACTCATTTGCATACCGAATAAAACCAGCGTTTCTAAGGAACGGCGCCGCGGAGACCACGTCTAAAGGTAAGAGACGAATAGCCTTTCTTAAAGGGGTTGGCCACTTTCAGACCAATAGTGACAAACAAATGTACAATAAAAAGATATACGATTTTCCAATATACTCATTGTATCAATTCCTCACGGTTTTCTAGATTTCGGCTTGTTGTCATTCATTCTGTTCCTTCTAGTGGATAAAGTCTGACCATGGTCATGTGATTTACGGTCCATGGTCATGTGATTTACGGTCCATGGTCATGTGATGAGCACACATTTGCACAGCTGATTACCAGGCAGATGTCCGATTAGTGTGCTGTGACCGTAACGAGCAGCACCTGTGTGCTCATCACATGACCATGGACCATAAATCACATGACCATGGTCAGACTTTTATCCACTAGAAGTAACAGAATGAATGACAGCAAGCAGAGATCTAGAAAACCGTGAGGAATAGATACAGAAAGTATATTGGAAAATTGTGTATCTTTTTACTGTACATTTGTTTGTCAATATTTGTCTGAAAGTGGCCAACCCCTTTAAGGCTATTCTGACGTGGTAATTAGAAAAATGTTGCTTTAGTGGTAGAATCCCTTTAATGATAACCATGGTAAGTATGGATAGCTTTGGTTACCTTTTTTCACTGATGCTGGTGGATCACAGATGTCTCACATCAATGAACGTCTATGGGTAATGTTTATTTTCCATGGACCCAGAGACATGCAAAATATAGAAAATGAAGCAAATAAAAAAGCAGATCTGCTTTTCACACATGTAAATAGTGGATCAACCACAGACAGCACACCAGCCACAAATGCATAAGATGGAGTCCATCAATAACATCTCACATGTCAACAAACATGGTTGTGTGAATGATACAACTATGATTCAATGGTTCCAAATAATAAAACAGTGCATAGGAGTACAATGTACAGTACATACAGTATGTTGTATCATCAATCCTATAATCCAACTTGTGTGTCAGACCTCTGAGTGATAAGTTAGTTCCTCTATCACCATTTTATCACCACCCCCTTGTGTATCATTAAGAAGAGTTTTATAATTATGTAATGCTTTGCCTTCTGGCTGAATTCACAGATAAAACTGACTTTATTGCAGCATTCAATTCTCTGTCAATTAACACCAATTAAATGGTTTGTTAGCACACATTTGCATTGAAATAAGTTACAAGGGGTGGTGATAAACTATGACACTGGTATTATTCCACACCAAAAATGTATACTGTAATTTTTTTAATTAGACAAGCGGTATCTTGTTGATGATTTTGGAAATAAATTGCCTCAAGCAGATTTTCTTGCATGGACATTTTTAACTTCCATGATCCAGGCATGCAAAGCTGTGTTTCTAAATATTGTAAAATGGCTGTGATATTGTGTATGAGCAGGATATTGCATATGCCAGACCACTTTTTTCAGTAGCTTTTGTCCTGCAACAAAAAAGTGCTACGGGAAAAACATGTTACAGTTCTTCCCACAGTGCTTTGCAGGTTTCCTATGTGACTTTCTGCTTTAATTATATCTATAGAGAAATCACCAGCGCTTCCGTGTCTCGGGAGGCAGGCCAGGACCTCCACAGCGTTGTGCAGGGGTTTCTGGTCTCCTCCTGAACTGGACAGGGGACTGCCAGCCTAGCGGTGAGCTGGAGCCTATTTTTGGAGAGCTCTGGCTCCAGACCGCCACTGGCTATTCAGTTGTACCTCAAGTCCTGGTAGTAAGCGTTCCTCCTGTTATCTGATTGCCTATGTTTCTGACCCCTTGCTTTGACCTCTGACCCTGCATTTTGCCTCCTGATTTGTGTACTGTGCCTGCTCCTGTTTATGTCCCCAGCTTGCCTCTAGACCTCTGCTTCCTGAACACTGTTTTGTACTGCTCTATTGCTCCTGTTACCGACCCAGCCTGCCTGACGTTCCCTTTGGATTTCCCACTGTACTGCATTGCCCTCTTGTTGATGACCCGGACCATACAACTATGTTTTTATTCTCTGCTGCTACCTGCTGACCACCTGCCACAGCCTTCTGGATCCTTGGACCTACACCGCTACCCAAGACATCTGCTGGTAAGAGATCTCAGTGTCTGGTTTACTGTGATTTGTGGTGCGCTGTGTGTTTGGTGTTTTCCAACCCGTACCGCTCTGCCCAGCAGTGCAGCCAAGTCTATCCCCACCATCTGGGGCTCTGGTAAATACCATTGTGGGGTTGAAGTGGGTGTTGGACACACAGTGCCATATTTACCATTTTGATCAGTGTATCTAGTACTGGATCTAACTTTTGGCTCAGATCTGCATCTGGTACCCTAACCCTAGCAATGCAAGACATGGAGCTTCAAGCCAGTGTAATCTAGTGTCCCCCATTGTAGTTACAATAGCAACTTCTTTCAGACTCCCTTGTTCTCCTCTAGAATAGCTGTATATTTCTGTCAGTATGCAGACAAGGGCCACCTACACATAACATTCTCTTCCTGCAACTCCCTTATATACTGTATATTATCAGTAGGCTATATACTGATGTATAGGTACCCTGTATCATAATTTTAAGATTGTATATTGTGTAAATAGCAATCTTTACTGAGGGAGCAAAGGCCAATTCTATTGGAGAAAAAAAATGTTATAGATAGATCTGAAATAAATTCTGAAGAGGATATTAATAGTAAATTATTGAAATGCTGTTGGTAGAATTATGTTAACCTATTTACTGGGTTTAACCAATTAAAACCCACAGAGTTTTAGATCCAAATGACACATCCCAGTTTGTATATGTGATGGGCTGAGAGTCCTGGCTTTATTTATTTACATGACAACTAATATAATTTTTGCATTATTTTGTATGTTCTCTTTAGGACAAAGGCCAAGTCATACAGTTATGGTCCATGGTCAAAGACAGGTTAATTTCAATATACAGTCCTATGAAAAAGTTTGGGCACCCCTATTAATCTTAATCATTTTTAGTTCTAAATATTTTGGTGTTTGCAACAGCCATTTCAGTTTGATATATCTAATAACTGATGGACACAGTAATATTTCAGGATTGTAATGAGGTTTATTGTATTAACAGAAAATGTGCAATATGCATTAAACCAAATTTGACCGCTGCAAAAGTATGGGCACCTCAACAGAAAAGTGACATTAATATTTAGTAGATCCTCCTTTTGCAAAGATAACATCCTCTAATCGCTTCCTGTAGCTTTTAATCAGTTCCTGGATCCTGGATGAAGGTATTTTGGACCATTCCTCTTTACAAAACAATACAAGTTCAGTTAAGTTTGATGGTCGCCGAGCATGGACAGCCCGCTCTCAAATGATCTGAAAACAAAGATTGTTCAACATAGTTGTTCAGGGGAAAGATACAAAAAGTTGTCTCAGAGATTTAACCTGTCAGTTTCCACTGTGAGGAACATAGTAAGGTAATGGAAGACCACAGGGACAGTTCTTGTTAAGCCCAGAAGTGGCAGGCCAAGATAAATATCAAAAAAGCAGAGAAGAAAAATGGTGAGAACAGTCAAGGACAATCCACAGACCACCTCCAAAGAGCTGCAGCATCATCTTGCTGCAGATGGTGTCACTGTGCATCGGTCAACAATATAGCGCACTTTGCACAAGGAGAAGCTGTATGGGAGAGTGATGAGAAAGAAGCCGTTTCTGCAAGCATGCCACAAACAGAGTCGCCTGAGGTATGCAAAAGCACATTTGGACAAGGCAGCTTCATTTTGGAAGAAGGTCCTGTGGACTGATGAAACAAAGATTGAGTTGTTTGGTCATACAAAAAGGCGTTATGCATGGCGTCCATAAAAAACAGCATTCCAAGAAAAACACTTGCTACCCACTGTAAAATTTGGTGGAGGTTCCATCATGCTTTGGGGCTGTTTGGCCAATGCCGGCACCGGGAATCTTGTTAAAGTTGAGGGTCACAGCAGATTCTTGAGAATAATGTTCAAGAATCAGTGACGAAGTTGAAGTTACGCCGGGGATGGATATTTCAGCAAGACAATGATCCAAAATCGACTCAGGCATTCATGCAGAGGAACAATTACAATGTTCTGGAATGGCCATCCCAGTCCCCAGACCTGAATATCATTGAACATCTATGGGATGATTTGAAGCGGGCTCGGCGACCATCATGCTCGGCGACCATCAAACTTAACTAAACTTGAATTGTTTTGTAAAGAGGAATGGTCCAAAATACCTTCATCCAGGATCCAGGAACTGATTAAAAGCTACAGGAAGCGATTAGAGGATGTTATCTTTACAAAAGGAGGATCTACTAAATATTAATGTCACTTTTCTGTTGAGGTGCCCATACTTTTGCACAGGTCAAATTTTGGTTTAATGCATGTTACACATTTTCTGTTAGTACAATAAACCTCATTTCAATCCAGAAATATTACTGTGTCCATCAGTTATTAGATATATCAAACTGAAATGGCTGCTGCAAACACCAAAATATTTAGAACTAAAAATGATTAAGATTAATAGGGGTGCCCAAACTTTTTCATAGGACTGTACTTGTAGATTTTTTTTTGATTTTTTTTTAAATGTAGGGATGCTTAGGAAGAATCAAGAGAAATTGTAATGTTACGAAAAAACTAAGTAAATAGAAAGCTACACAACAGACAAATATGTTTTTTTTAAAAAAAGATATTGGATCCTCCTACGTACTGACCTTTTAAACTGACTTTCAGTTTTTTTAAAGAACAATAATCATATTTTGATAAATGGGACTACAGTCTAGGGACAGATAATCCCAGCACCAGGCAAAAAATTTACCTACATTAAAAAAGTAAGAGAAGCTGCACATTTATGACAGTAACTATTGCGAAAAAATCAGATCATAACAGAAAGCAGATGTTCCACTGACTCTGTTTGTCTTCACGCTGTGCTGGCAGCTGCATTGTGCCTTACAGAGGACAGATCATTTTTATTATGATTGCTTTTTCTTAACATTAGATTTACAAATAACTTTAAGAAATCAAGAATGGCAGCATCAAAACAATAATAATAATAATAATAATAATAATAATAATAATAATAATAATAATAATAATGCATTATCAAATAGCTTAGTACTGGAGACGTCTATACAACTCTATTTTTGTGCCATCCTTGTTCATACCTTTACCTATGGTATATATGTATTAGATATTTCTAGCTGTATATTATGTGTGGATCCAGTAACATTTGAATTAGTAAAAGATAATTATTACTGAGTGAAGAAGACTTTTAAGGAGTGAGACTTACCATCTGAACATTCCTATGTGAAAGAAATGAAACTTTAGGTATACTGAATGGATTATAATCCAATTGAACATATATTTCACACTCTGGCTATTTCCACTGTCACGGATGATTTTTTTTTTTTTTGTCTAGATATGCAAGTTCCTCCATGTGATGAGCAATTCATTCATGAATTTTATGTGTAGGTTCACATCAGTGTTTGGTCTCCATTTGGGGACCACATTCCCCATTCTGCCTGAAAAATGTGGAGAGAACTTTTCTTTCCACATTTTTCGGGCGGAAACCTGGCAAACCCCATCATAGTGTATAGGGTCAGCGGGGTTTCTTTGGGTAACCACTTTTTAAGCTGATTAGGTTTCCATTTTTTGGATTGAAAATCAGACCAAGTGAAAGTGCTAGGAAAACAAAAAGTATCTAAATAGCTAGCTAATAGGCTCGTGAGCTAATATTAAAAGTATCTCTTTACCATATATGTAACTCCATTTAACGTAACCATTTAAATGTGAATATGATTGGTTATGCTATAGTCTGTAAGAGGTGGGCTGTCAGGACTGTATCAGGGACCATGCCCTGAGACAGCATATCCATTGACCTGGGTGTTCGTGTGTTGCTTTCACCCCGGCCGGCCAGCGGCTCTCACTAGGCTAGAGGGAGATAAATTTACTAACCATAATTTAAATAACACAGACAATGCGATGAAATCCCCAAGGTTATGGGACTTGTCTAAACTATGCAGCTATCCGTAGAAATGGGCAAACTTCTCAGAATTAATTTCATTAAGAGTACCGAGCTACCTTCCCCATAGGATGTAGGTTGAACTTGAAGGACCTGAGTCTTTATTCAACCCTTTTCACTATGCATCTATATGTAATCCAAGACTTAGCGATTTCATGGAACAATTAACTTTATTATTTTTGCTATAGTTTTAAGTTCCTATAACAATCACTACAGATAAAACTTTGTTTTTGCAGATTATCATTGTATCAAAGATATCTTCAAATTCATGCATTTGCTCATAAAAATACATTTTCTGCAAATATGCACATTGCAACATCAGCCTTAACGTCTCTCTTGCTACCCATTTATTTGATGATGACATTACTTTTTATGCATCCCATTTTTATTAGACTAAGCAGATCTTGATCAAGCAGTGACATCATTTCTTCTATATCTAGTAGTAATATGTTATCCACTGAAGGACACATTATCGCCCTAAGCCTACACATTATTGACTGCATCTACATGGTACATATCTGCCATGAAAAATGTATATTTTTCATTTCCGTTTTGCATCCAAGGAGCACCTGTTTTCACAGACCTCACATAGGTTTGAGTAAAAATAAAATATGACTTATTATTTAACATGACTTTTTATTTAACATTACATTAAAATGGACTGTCAAAACATCAGTCCTGTGAACAGCAACATAAATGGATTTTAATGCATCTGAGGACTATGTTGGAGAGGAAAAACTTTTATAAAGTTTTTTAGTAGCACCTTGTTATTAAACTTTTTTTTAAAAAGTGAAAAACAGACATGATTTCCCTCCTATTTTGTTTATATTTTCCAGGATATAAAAAAAATTAAAACACATGCAAAACTAAAAACATAAAAATAAAGCCCTATGTCTCACCAAAAAAGATGCAGAAATTAGTTGAATAACACATGATAAAAATGTTACAGCCTGATAAAAATGTTACAGCCCTCAAAACCGTACATACAAGAAAAACCTAAAATGCGTCTGGTCCTGGACCACAAATTGGCCCAGTACTGAAGTGGTTAAGATACTGCTCCTTCTAGATACTACTTAATCAGAGATTAGTGGTAATACAAAACAGTAATGAACTAAAAATGAATAAAACAATTATAAATTTCAAAAATCTGGATTTCAAGTATGTGATGCTCATTCTAACTCACCTGTGGCAAGTAACAGGTGTGGGCAATAAAAAAAAATCATACCTGAAACCAGATAAAAAGGAAAGAAGCTGAGTCAATCTTTGCATTGTGTGTCTCTATGTGACACACTAAGCATGGAGAACAGAAAGAGGAAACGAGAACTTGAGTCTTAGGACTTAAGAACCAAAATTGTGGAAAAATATCAACAATCTCAAGGTTAAACATCCATCTCCAGAGATCTTGATGTTTCTTTTCCCATGGTACCCAACATAATCAAGAATTTTACAACCCTTGATACTGTAAAAGAGAAAAGGAAAACAACAGAATAGGAAAAAACAAAAAGGGCAGTAGCTGTGGAACTTGTTTTGGCTTTGTTCCAAACTGCTATAGAGGGTGTGGAACTGACCCTTCCTGAGATGTTGTGAGACAATGGGGTGAACCCAATAACTCCTCCTCATCCATGACTTGTCTTCCAGTGCATGAGCGTGCTGTCCAAATTACCGACAGACAAGCTAGTCTAGGAGAACATTATCCACACAAGAGAAAGGCATGTTTGCAGTGAGAAATGCATGAAACCAGTGAGAGATCAGGAAAGGAATACAACGCACCTGTCAGACAAGCACAAATACTATAGGAAATAGTGACTGGACTATCATCTAACCTATTTCAAGGGCTTGCAATTGGCAAATAACATCTGTTATAGTCTTCCGTGTTTTTTGGGATCCACAAAAACGGAAGAATGAAAACACATATTGTGACAGTTCCTGCTTTAGGATTTTATAAGAATAATAGATTTAATAAAAGATATTCATATTATTATTATGTAAATCAGTGTTCAAGTGTCTCAGGGGTAGGTTTTACCAGATTTACCTATAGACAACTTTGAGGCAGACAGAGATGGAACATGTCAATCATCATGAGTCATCAGGTCATGTGATGCATTAGCAACTATCTGTAGGCAAATTTGGCAAATCAAGATTACCCAGAGTCCTGCAGGATGATTGTCTGTGACCAAAATTGTATGTTTTTGCTCCTAATAAAAGCCTCTACATGACACAATTATTAATTTGAAAGGGATTTTGGATCTTATAGACCCACTTTAAAGGGTCACTGTCAGTGACATATTTAATAAGGGAATCTATATGATGTCAAAAAGGGTTAAAACTGCGTTAGCTGTTCTGAAAATGGCATAGGTGTGAGCCCTCTAGAGAAGATTTCTGCAAGGGAAAAATAAAATAAAATGAGAACTCCATGAAAGGATTAAGGATGAAAAACCTTTTAAAGCACATGCATATCATAACAGTGGTTTTAGTTACAACGCCAAATCTTGGATTTTTTGTTTAAGTGTTAAAAAGTATTTCTAAAATTTAAAACTGAGAAAAATTTAAGAGAATTTCTAACTGGAATATTTACAAAAAATTTTGTTTATATGTTTTCAAAATATTGCTTAATTTACTAGAGATGTCTGAAGTCTATAAAACTGTACTTAGAAGTATAATGCAATATTTAGGTATACATGCTTTATTACATTTGTTTCTTTAGATATTAAATTTGGAGACATATTGATGTGATGAAAGAGAAAAGTTTATAATAGAAAAGAACATCATTCATTGATTCCAGTAATAGTTCAGTCACAGGATAGTAATCTTTTTTATTACTTCATTTTGTTACCAGACAAAGTAAATTAATGGAATATTAGAATTGAATTGAAGCATTCCATACACTTATCTTCTTCACTCCAAAGTATATTGAGGTCATTGCAAATACCTAAACAAAGAGATAGAAGTTCACACAATTGCTTGAGCCAATTTTCTCTGTTAAAATATATCTGTTACTGATATCGGAAGTAAATTATATTCTGGAAGGAAGTTCTGAAACAGGTTGAAATCAGTCAACAGGTCTAAAGGTTGATCCAACCAAACTCCATGAGATAGAATTGCACCTAAAATGACATATAAATTACATATAAGTTACATAAAATTACAATTATATAGGAGCAGTGATACATTTTTGCCCATTACATAATAATACTCAGGCCAAATGCAGCAAAACACAAATAAAAACAGAAAAGCAGGGAAAAAAATGCTCTGAAAAATCACAGCAAAACTTTTGCAGGTTTCACTGCTTTTTCACTGCAATTTGCCTTTGTGTCTCACCAATGTTTATGGGGAAACAGCATATTTGTAGGTAAAATTAACATGCTGCATTTTTAAAGAATAAAATACTATATTTTGCAGAGTCTATATTTCTGTAATGTATGGATGAAATTAAATGAAATCTTATTCACACGTTATTCAGTGTCTATACAATATATGGCAAATATACACTACTACATAAGCTGGATCCAGGATCTCTATCATGACATTAGTAGCAATGGCTGTCAGGTCTGTATGATAGTGAAAGGTTCCCCTGGACCTGTATTTAGCTCTGTGTTCTTGTGTAAAGTACCTCAGCAATACTGTATATATACTGTAGACATTGTATGACAGGTCCCTTCTGTTTGGTTGATGGATATATTAAGGGTTTCCTAGTTTTTTTCAGTAACTTCACTGATGCAGGTCTTCTCTCCCCAAACTTCAAACACTGCTTGTATATTGAACACATCTTTCCTGACCTATCTCCTTATGTACACCATGGTATTTGTCCTGCCTTTACTTCATGACTTTACAACTCAAAAAATTATGTGTTACAAAATAATCACCTTTTCAATACTATATTGAAAAATTAAGGGTGGAAACATATTCCTCTGTTCATACATATGCCTATGTTCTTCAATGTCAATTAGGGCTACACAGCAACTTTGCACCAACACCGTTTGCATAGCCAAAGATCACAAAATATTGGTTTGTTCAATGTTACGCCTCTCAGAAGATGGCGATGCAAAAATCACTGATTTATGTCCCCAAATGTGTTTTTTTCTGCAGACTTAGTATCGCATAAAAAAATAACATAAATGAGGTATCGCCGTAACCGTACCGACCCGCAGAATAAAGGTCACATGTTACTTATACTGTACGCTGCATGGCGAAAAATGTAAAAGGTAAAACTCAATACCAGAATTGATTTTTTCTCTTTTAAATCCAGCAAAAAAAGAGTTAATAAAATGTAATCAGTAAGTTTTAGGCACCCCAAGATGGTGTCATTACAAAATACATCGCATCCCGCAAACAACAAGCCCTTATATGGCCACGTCAGCAGAAAAATAAAGAAAATATAGCCTCTACCATTGTGAAGACAAAATCACGCAAAATCGCCAAATCATTAGAACACAACTGGGTGCGGCAGGCAGGGAATGTATAAGCTGTGCGAGCGAATATCAGGGGACACCCCAGATTTACAGCTTATGAGGGAAAATATACCAGAAGTGACCCCCAAAGTGACCCCAGTGTGACTTCCCCAATCATAGGAGCTACTGGGGGTACAGTAGGGAATTTAGTGTCTGCAATGTCCTCCGCACCGCTTATACATTCCCTCTTCGCCATCCGCTGTGCAGTCACGTCCGGGATACTAATACTCACTACACCCCCTAATAAATTATTTTAGGGGTTCAGTTTTCAAACTGCGCTCACTCCTTTGGTGAATCCACTTTTCTGGTACCTTACAGGCTCTACAAACATGACATGGCGTCTAGATACCAAACATCTGAATCTGTGCTCCATCGCGCTCCTTCCCTTCTGCCCCCTGCTGTGCGCCCAAACTGCAGTGTATGCCACATGTATGACACTGGTGTAACCGGGGTAATGTCATATGTGAGTATAAACTGATATTAGGGCACATATATGACACTGGTGTACCCGGGATAACATATGTAATGTCATATGTGGGTATAAATTGATATTAGGGCCCAGCCATACACAGAAGGGAAGAAGGTTATTTGGTTTTTGGAGCACAGACTTAGACGGTTTGGTTTTTGGATGCCATGGCACTTTTGCAGAGACTCTAAAATTTCCCCTACAAAATGGGGTCACTTCTTGGGGAATTCCAGTTTACTGGCACCTCCAGGGCTCTGCAAAAACAACATGGCGCCCAGAAAGTCCCTCTAAATCTGTACCCCAAAAGCTAAAAAGCGCAGTGCTCCTTCCCTTCTGAGCCCTGCTGTGCGCCCAAGCAGCAGTTTATACCCACATATATAATTTTTTTGCCCCTCGGGAAGGCCCACTTAATAGTTTTAGGAGTGCAGGTCTCTGACAACACAAAGTGGGTGCAATGCATTGGATACCAAAATGGCATATTTCTTTAAAAATTTCAATTTTTGGGAAGCATTTTTAGTCTCAAAATCATAATGCCACTTGATACATTCCTTGACGGGTGTAGTTTCTAAAATGGGGTCACTTTTGAGGGGTTTCTATTGTATTGATACTTTAGGGGCTCAGCAAATGCGACATGGCACCTCAAAACTATTCCAGCAATATATGCCCTCCAAAATCCAAATAGCGCTCTTTCCATTCTGAGCCCCAACATGTACCCATACAGCAGATTATGATCCCATATGGGGTATTGCCGTGTTCAGGGGAAATTGTGTAACAAACTGTGGGGGGCTCTTAATTCTCTAACTACTTGCAAAAATTAAAAATATGGCGCTAAATGGACGATTTATTGGAAAAAAAGTAATTTTTCATTTTCACATCTCAATGGTAAAAAAATCTGTGAAACACCTGTAGGGTCCAAGTGCTCACTAAACCCCTTGATAAATTCCTTGAGGGGTCTATTTTTCAAAATGGGGTCGTTTTGGGGGGGGGGGTTCCACTGTTCTAGCACTTCAGGGGCTCTCCAAATGCAACACGGTGCCTGAAACAGATTTCAGCTAAATTTGCCCTCCAAAATCCCAATAGCGATCCTTCAGCTCTGGACTTTACAGTGTGCCCATAGATCACTTTACATCCACATGTGGGGCATTTCTGTAGTTGGGGCAAAGTGCTTGACAATTTGTGGGGTGCATTTTCTTTTTTAACCCCTTGTGGAAATGCATAATTTGGGGTTAAAGCTACATTTTATAGCAAAAAATGTCACTTTTCCTTTTGTTGGGCCAATTCTGTTACACTCCTGTAGGGTCAAAGGGCTCACTAAACCCCTTGGTAAATTCCTTGAGGGGTCTAGTTTCCAAAATGGGGTGACATTTTGGGGTTTTCCACTGTTTTGGCACCTTGGGGGCTTTGCAATCGGGGCATGGCGCCTGAAAAATATTCTAGCAAAATCTGGCCTACAAAATCCAATTAGCGCTCCATCCGCTCTGAGAGCGACCGTGTGCCCGTACATTAGGGTACCAGCACATATGGGGTATTGTCGTGTTCGGGAGAAATTGTGTAACAAAATGTGGGGTGCAGTTTCTCCTTTAAACCTTAGTAAATGTGTAAATTCTAGGGCTAAATGAATATATTAGTGACAGAAATTGAAAAATGTAAATTTGACCTCCATTTTGTTTTAATTGTTGTGAAATGCTGAAAGGGTTAAGAAACTTTCTAACTGCTGTTTTGGATTCTTTCAGGAGTGCAGTTTTTAGAATGGGGTGACTTTTGGGGGGTTTTATTAGAGAGGCCTTTCAAGTTCCCTTCAGAACTGAACTGGTCCCTTGAAAAATGTGTTTTGGAAATTTTCTTGAAAATTTGGAAAATTACTGCTTGACTTGTAAGCCTTATAATATCTGAAAAAAATGAAAGGGTGCTTAAAATTTGATTGCTACATAAATCAGAGACATGGTTAATTATATTTATGAAAAAATTCGGGTAGTATGACTTTCTATTTGAAAGGCTTGCAATTTCAAAGTTTGAAAACTGCATTTTTTTCAAAATTTTCACCAAATTTCCTATTTTTTCATAATTAAAGACAAAACATATCGACGAAAATTTACTACTGACATGAAGTACAATGTGTTACGAAAAAACAATCTCAGAATCACTTGTGTAAGTTAAAGCGTCTCAAAGTTATCGCCATTTAAAGTGACACATGTCAGATTTGAAAAAAGAGGCCTGGTCCTTAAGTCACTTTTGGGCTGTGTCTCTAAGGGGTTAATGTGAGTTTTATTAACTCCTGATAAGCTGCTATTTATTTCCAACATCTTTTGACTCCCTCAAGAAATTCGCATGAGAATACATGGTTGTCTTGTCTTTAAGACAGATGAATATAAGACGGATAACAAATTAAATGTGTAAACATTTGTTTGGGGATATATGCTTTCAACCAAATGTGATTATTCCAGCCTGCAGGTCCAAACCAATTGTCAGGTTTATCTGTGGAACAGATGTTTCTTTTCATCTATTAACAATAAAAAAGATACCAGAAGTGCAGCTGTCTTTACAGACACGTCTACCATAGAATGCTACCAAACACTGGATTTGGAGCTTACTCTTCATCTGTGTTCTAATCTTTTATATTTTAGAAAAGATCGTCTTTTTTACTCTATTGGCAGCATACAGATACTGTATGTACTTCTTTAGCTATCCTCTTTGCTGATCATATCCAGGTATGAATCATGATTAGCTTTTCAAGACAATATTGCTTCGCATCACAAATGGATAAGTTGTGTGTGTCTATGTATGGTCATCCACCATTTGCGCTGTCATTTATAGTTTCTTAAGGGTTTTGCTGATATGTTGTAATATTGTACTGAATCAGTTTAATGAAAAACTAGAGTCCATAACCAAATTCAAGCTAAGTAATGGATGAACATATCTGGATAACGATTTGTGTTCCAAACAATTTTTTTTTATTGTTTTGCTTGCTTTGCACAACACACATAAAGTATGAGCTAAATTGCTATATTTAAATTAAGTGATGCAGACCACATATTTTAGATGTATTCATAATAAACTTACATTTTGTTCATTTTAGTTTCAACATTAGATATTTTTCCACTTCTTTTATCTGGGACAGCTGTGAAGGACTGCATAAAATAATTCAAGTTCTACCTTCATTTCTGCTGTGCAGTAATGCTCTACCATCACATGATGCCCACAGGTCAATGATAAGAGGGTTAGAGACAAGGACTAAAACAGATTACAAGTGCCCCTAAAGTTACAGCTTCAAAATACAATCTTTTCAGCATGTAATAATCTTTTCTGTACCTCTGCAGCTTGAAACCAAACTCAATATACAAATCGTGGCTTGAAATTCCAACAAATCAGCAGGACATTTCACTGATAAATCCTCTGTATTGGTGAAGTGCATGTACTTATTGATGGACTAGTAGCACCTTTCTACAGTATAGTGCTGTACTACATTGTCAATACCTATTTGAGGATGATCTGCTGTTTTGGGCACCAAGTAAGAGTAAGATCATGTTATTTTCTGAGTTCTGTACAGGAATCTAAAAAACTGCTAGAACAATCATAGAAAGGGATATAGTTTCCAGCAGCTATTTCTGACTTGTATGTGTAAGAATCTGAAATATTAGTTATATGATAATTTTTCATTAATCCTTTTCATATTTTTTATGACATTTTAGAGTTTTCTGAACCACATAATAACTTTTCACAGAGTTCTGGTCTGAAGTCACAATGGTTGTCCCGGAAGCAATGGTCCATAATCCAGTTGTTGGATTCTACAATGGCAAATAGATTCTGTGCTGCAGCTGCTATGAGACTCCAGAGTATAATGAGCGGTGGTCCAGGGGAGGTGATTAAACATAACAAAGTTACTCACACTTTCAGTTAGGTATTAATCAACTCCTCTTGGTTCCAGTATTGGTCTTTGGGCCTTTGCTGGTCTCAGAAACATCATGAATGACATCAGAGATTGCAGAGACCTGTGATTGGGCCTTAGCGGTTTCATTGGTTAATAGCATGTTGCATTAATTTATTGAATTTGATTCATACTAAATTTAGCGGTCAATTCTGGAACAACCACATTAAGCTGAGCACTGAAGCTAAGTGAATGTTCCCAGCTTCTTAAAATCAATCACTAGACATATACTCAATCATATACAGTCCTATGAAAAAGTTTGGGCACCCCTATTAATCTTAATCATTTTTAGTTCTAAATATTTTGGTATTTGCAACAGCCATTTCAGTTTGATATATCTAATAACTGATGGACACAGTAATATTTCAGGATTGAAATGAGGTTTATTGTACTAACAGAAAATGCGCAATATGCATTAAACCAAAATTTGACCGGTGCAAAAGTATGGGCACCTCAACAGAAAAGTGACATTAATATTTAGTAGATCCTCCTTTTGCAAAGATAACAGCCTCTAGTCGCTTCCTGTAGCTTTTAATCAGTTCCTAGATCCTGGATAAAGGTATTTTGGACAAACAATTCAAGTTCAGTTAAGTTAGATGGTCGCCGAGCATGGACAGCCCGCTTCAAATCATCCCACAGATGTTCAATGATATTCAGGTCTGGGGACTGGGATGGCCATTCCAGAACATTGTAATTGTTCCTCTGCATGAATGCCTGAGGATTTGGAGCGGTGTTTTGGGTCATTGTCTTGCTGAAATATCCATCCCCGGCGTAACTTCAACTTCGTCACTGATTCTTGAACATTATTCTCAAGAATCTGCTGATACTGAGTGGAATCCATGCGACCCTCAACTTTAACAAGATTCCCGATGCCGGCATTGGCCACACAGCCCCAAAGCATGATGGAACCTCCACCAAATTTTACAGTGGGTAGCATGTGTTTTTCTTGGAATGCTGTTTCTTTTTGGACGCCATGCATAACGCCTTTTTTTATAACCAAACAACTCAATTTTTGTTTCCAAAATGAAGCTGCCTTGTCCAAATGTGCTTTTTCATACCTCAGGCAACTCTATTTGTGGCGTACGTGCAGAAACGGCTTCTTTCTCATCACTCTCCCATACAGCTTCTATTTGTGCAAAGTGCGCTGTATAGTTGACCGATGCACAGTGACACCATCTGCAGCAAGATGATGCTGCAGCTCTTTGGAGGTGGT
The DNA here is from genome assembly GCF_031893055.1 of Leptodactylus fuscus. Lineage (NCBI taxonomy): Eukaryota > Metazoa > Chordata > Amphibia > Anura > Leptodactylidae > Leptodactylus > Leptodactylus fuscus. The sequence continues at coordinate 149,907,223 of NC_134266.1, forward strand.
CTGTGGATTGTCCTTGACTGTTCTCACCATTCTTCTTCTCTGACTTTCTGATATTTTTCTTGGCCTGCCACTTCTGGGCTTAACAAGAACTGTCCCTGTGGTCTTCCATTTCCTTACTATGTTCCTCACAGTGGAAACTGACAGGTTAAATCTCTGAGACAACTTTCTGTATCCTTCCCCTGAACAACTATGTTGAACAATCTTTGTTTTCAGATCATTTGAGAGCGGGCTGTCCATGTTCGGCGACCATCAAACTTAACTGAACTTGTATTGTTTTGTAGAAAGAAATGGTCCAAAATACCTTCATCCAGGATCCAGGAACTGATTAAAAGCTACAGGAAGCGACTAGAGGCCGTTATCTTTGCAAAAGGAGGATGTACTAAATATTAATGTCACTTTTCTGTTGAGGTGCCCATACTTTTGCATCGGTCAAATTTTGGTTTAATGCATATTGCGCATTTTCTGTTAGTACAATAAACCTCATTACAATCCTGAAATATTACTGTGTCCATCAGTTATTAGATATATCAAACTGAAATGGCTGTTGCAAACACCAAAATATTTAGAACTAAAAATGATTAAGATTAATAGGGGTGCCCAAACTTTTTCATAGGACTGTATCTGTCAGGGTACTTCAGTGATGAATAGTGCGCATGCACAGTGGTAGACAAGACTAATTTTCTAACTTTGGGGTGGGGCGTGCCTTTTCAATTTTCGCCTCAGGTAGCAGAAAAGCTATAAATGGCCCTGAATAGATTAGAAAACAAAGGGAATGCATGGGAGCTATCAAGTATATTCACAATTAAGGGTGCATTCACACTGAGTAAACGCTAGCTTATTTTGTAGAGTAAAATTACACTTGTAAATTTTGCTATCCTATTGACTTCAATGACATTTTACAGGCGTATTTTTACAGGTGTATTTTTTACAGGCGTATTTTTACACTTGTAAAAAAATATCATTGAAGTCAATGGGATAGCAAAATTTACAAGTGTAATTTTACTCTACAAAATAAGCTAGCGTTTACTCAGTGTGAATGCACCCTTAGAGCTGAATTTGAGGTGGATTCCACCTCAAAATCAACTCCAAATTATGCCTGTCTCATTTTAGTAGGAGATAGATATTGATTTTTCAAGTGGATAAAAATAAGAACATGCAGATTATGTGGCAGAATTTCGTCAAATGAAAAAATTCTGGTTTAACTTCCTGAAGCTGAATTTTTCAGCTCGTAATACTTAGCTGTGAAGATATAACTTATGTGGCTAACTTTTAACTTCTTGCTGACCATCTCATATCTTTAACCATTAGAGGGGTCTAAAAGCAGCTCTAGTCTACAACTGCACAGCAATTGTGAGAATGGCAGTCAAAAATCCCATAGAGACGTCAAATGTACACTGTGGAATTGCTTCTGAGTGTGAGAATATGAAACCAGGTATTGTCCATCCCTTTTAGAGCTATGGTCTACAAAACTGTAACCTACAGAACTGGGAATCTCCATTTGTTTTGCCACTGCATATGGTGCCAAGAGGTTCCTGCAGGACAGGGTTAGGGGATCTGTTCTGGAGATATGTCAAGGACCCATAGATGAGACCCACATCTGACACTCGTGGCATATCCGATATAATCAATGTGGATTAATCAGAACAATTTGAAAGAGCTTACTATCATGTGTAAGCCAATGGCTGGTCAGGTAATGGAGGGGGTGTACATCTCACTCAGACTATTCAGGTGGGTGAGATGAGAAAACTCCAGAAGGAATGTTTGTTAAATGTTTTGGTAAATGATCAGTATTGGGCCGGATTTTTAGGAATGACAGGTAGGTTGATAGTGGGACCTATCATTCCACCCCCCTCCTGTCCACACTTTGGGGATGTTCCAGCAGCGACTCAGCTGTTGAGAGTCTGCTCATCAAGGAGGCTTAAGAAGCCAGCTCCAGCAGCAGACTGAGGCAGAGCTTGGGTGGAGAGCAAACAGAGAGGTCATATTTTTGGAGCTGGATCCTGAATGATTCCACTGGCTTTTGGATTTCTGTTATTCTAGGTGAGGTAACCTATTCTATGTTTAGTTAGAGCCTAGCAGGGCAGGTATTTATTTTTGTATTGTTTCCTTTTGTTGCTGTACTACCTTTTTGAGTAAAAATAAACTCTACCTTTGTTTGGACTAAAGAAACTGGACTTTTGTGTCTATGCCACCCCAAATAGCAACCCCAGACCCTGACACATGGATTCATAAAACATCACCATGGCAACACTGCATCTGACAGGAATCACTACAGTAAATATATTCATCAGAATCTAAGGAGTGCACCATTATGTTAGTGACCTGTGGGTCTTTATATCTTCATCTCTCAGCACGCAAGTAAGAAATGAAAAGCATTTTCATTGTTAAAATAAACGGAAGTTACTTAGGATTGTGCTGGAGTCGATTTAACATCAAAGACTTGTATATGATGGCACTTCCACGTGAGGTACATATGTATTGGTTGAAGGTTTTATAAGCCCTTTTCTATAACTACCAGTGCAAGGCTTTTCCCAGATCCCATTTTAATGTTGTTCTTCCTTTATACAAAGGATTTTACATTCTATTCAAAAACATCTGTAAGTCACATCTTGTTATTGGAGGCAAGATGAGTATAAGTGTTTGTTATTTTTTCTCACCTTCCCTGGGCCTCCATTTATTATACACTGGGGACTGTTGCCTTGTTGCATTTGCTAATCCCAAGCTCATACGTACAACTACTGGATAGAGAAGCATGATTTTTCACTCCAATGGTAGTGTCAGGATTTGAACCCAGAGCTTCCTATACCCCAGGCAGTTGCTCCTGCCAGTTGCATTGATTGCCCTATTAGCTCCACTCTTGGACTTTCTATTTAAACCAAGACTCACCACTTCCTCCTTGCCAGATTATTGTGCTTCTAAGCTTCTAGTCCATCTACTGTTCCTGTCTTACACTACAACTACTGCCTTTATCCATGTGCTGAACTTGGATTGATACTTGACTATGCTCCTGCCTGACACTATGACTACTGCCTTTATCCGTGTACTGAACTTATACTGTTATATGACCACCCTTACTTCAGTAACTTAAGTCATCTGGACTTCCAGGTCTAGATGATTTCACATACCAGGTGAGCAATAGTGTTATTAGTTTTACAGGTAGTAAGCTTTACGTCACTCCAGCCGATATCTGGGATTGTGTTTAGTTGATGTTAGGCTTGCATACAGCTGCTCGGCCATAGATTACTGTGCATTAAGTTTATGGTCCAATTTTTGCCCCGATATTAATTACAGTCAAAAGAGCACTGGCAACTTTTAAACACAATATGTACTTATAACCCCACTCTATAACTTTACGTGGTCTGTGAGTTTGTGACTGAGTTCATTAAAGGGGTTCTATCATTGCCAAAATGTGTTTTGAACTAATTATATGCCCGAATAGCCTTTAAAAAGACCTCTCTGGTTTTCTTAAAAATTAGTAAAACCGATATGCTAATGATGCTCACTGAGCACCCTGGGCATTCCCCAGGGCCAGCGAGCACCCCCCTGTGTCATACCTCTTTCATGCCCCTCCGTGGCTTGTGTTGTGTTATGCCCTCCTCCACACTTGCTGTTACCTCCTCCATTTTTCTCCTCCAAATTTCACACTCTGACTTGCAATCTTGTTACAGTGCCACACTAGAATTCAGTGAGCTTTTAGAACCAGCCGTTCTTTCACAAATATTAGTTAAGGAAACTGCTTGGCTAGATGCTGGGTTTTATATGCCTATTGCAATAGGACTGAAGGAAACACCTGAATACAAGGCTTAAGAGGTGTGTTCCAACTGGAGATGAGTTTGGAGATGAGACTGGTTGGTTACAAATTGCAACCCACAATCTACTTTTATACACACAAAATTCCATGAGTTATCTTTAAGACAATATCCTTTCTACTGAATCATGTACTGTAACTGATTATGGAAAGCATTTTAGAATCCAGAATCCTTTTTACCTTCCCTATAGACAGAAACTGGGTCTGACAGTGGCAAATTATGCTCTGGAATGGATTCTCTTCAAAAAGATTGAAAAGAGAGGAGTGAAAAACATGGAGAATCCCCATAGATTGTAAACGTTTTAAATGAAAAGCTACAGAATTAATCTGAACCACAGTTTCAAATGGTCTAATGCATTTTTGATCAAATTTGGGTGAAGGTATATTTAGTTTCAAATTGTTTGTGAAGAACCATACCTTTCCCTATACTATACTAAGGAACAGACTTACAATATGTATTTGTAGCTCTATTGTAGCGATCTTGGGCTTTCTGCAGAGTGTTTGTCATCTTCTCATGAAGGTAGTCAAGTTACAAGGTAGTCAATCTATCAGTGACAGCAGGAACTGAAGAAGAAATAGGGAGGTTTGTAATAAAAGTAAGATGGAAACCTAGGCTAGCCAAGAAATGTACTCTGAGAAGTAGAAAAATGTTATTAAGCAAATTCTGCAGTAGGAAGAAAGTCAACTCAGTGGTGAAGTACGAAGGGTTGAGTGAGAAAAAAGTTCCTTAGTCTCACATACTCCCATTTCACCTGCTGATCTTGAGTCATGAACTAGGTGTAAATCTTTCAGTCAATCTATTTTAGGAATATAGAGATATTTACCAAAAGTCAAAACCCCATCTATCAGAATTAATTAAATCTATATCTGTGGGAGGATAACCAAGAAAAGCGTTTGTATACTAACTTTATTTTTTAATAACCTTCTATTTGTGAGAGAGTGAAGGGTGTGGTCTGGGAGGACAGGTATATTCCAGCCAGGCACCTAAAGGCTGTTTGGTAAAGGCCCACACCAGGGAGGTCAGCTGTGTAATCAAGGCCTGATATAGACTGTGAGGACTAGGAGCTATGGCACCAAACTGACAGAGCTGACCTGTCCAGACTAAGGCCGGGGCCCCAGGGGACGTAAACGCCGCGATTTGCCCGTAGCAGAGATACTGCGAGAAAAATCGCAGCGTTTTACAGTGCAAGCAAAGGGAATGGGATTCATGCGAATCCTATTGCCACTTTGCGGAAGAAATCACAGCGCGGACTCGCTGCAATTTGCAAAGCCGTTGCGGCTTTGCAAATTGCAGGGTATCAATTATATCTATGGAAACGTCGTTGGCTTTCCCATAGATATAATGTTAAGAGAAAGTCCGCAGAGGAAAACTCTGTGAACTTTCTCTTAAAAGCGCTGCGGAAAGAACTGCAATGCGTTCAAGCCGCAGTTCTTTCAATTAGCTTTGCGATTACGGCCTGTGGGGCCTTAGCCTAAACCTACAGAGCAGGTACTGTGCCACCTGTTGTTGCCAAGGCGGGAATCTGGTAGCCAGGCTCCTGTATAGTCAGGGAAAAGTTTTCTTATGTTTAGTTAGTTCTCAAAAGGCTTTTGTTTTGTTAAGGCCTCTGAGGGTGTGTAATTCACCAGACTGCAGATAATGCAATGGTACTTTCTTAGAAATCAGATGACTTCAGCATCCTGCAATGTATAGACTGGAATGCAGTTATATACTGTTCAGTGATGATCTTCACATAGTGGATCACTGTAAATTTGGCATATGCCCATTTAGCCATGTGTATCCCTATAGTCCTATTTATCCAGTGTATACCGCTATGTGTTTAAATAGCATTCTCTCAAGTACAGTAAGGAATATGCAAATCTGTCTCCAAAATGTAAATAGGGAGATAGTGCCTCTGTTATGCTGCCCTCTATCTGTCTCCCTATTTACATCTTGGGAGACAGATTTGCATATTCCTCCCATGATCCCTTACAGTGGAGTGACTATGGCTGTATAAGTCTCCACACACCTAATAGGTGGTCTCTCCTTAAGGAGTGACGTTATCTTTTTTTTTTTTTTTTTTTTTTTTTATAAAAAGACATCCAGTAGAACAAAAACATGCTGTAGAGAGTTGTAGAGATATAAGTCTCTGGAACAAATAACATTTAATCCTTTAAACACTTAGACTATTGATTTCTCACTGTGGATTATAGCATAATTCCACAAAGGGTCCCAAAAATCAATTCCCATAGCATTTGTTCATAATTACAGAATGATTGTGACTTTTAGAATGTTGTTTATTTGCTTTGTCTGATATTCAGAAAGAGAGGGAGAAATGTAATAGATAGATAATATATATATATATATATATATATATATATATATATATATATTCTATACATTACATTATAACAAAAGTAATTTTTAGACCTTTTTGTTCATTTCTTGCCAACATGAAAATCCAATACTACATCTAGTCACATGTTTTATGACTACTATATACAAATGGGGACAATATTTACCTATAACTTAACATTGCCATTGACTTTACCATCAATATACTCAAAACCCACTGTTCTACAGGCATTGACCTTCAAGCTTGTGCTGTTTGGATGAACTTGTGATAACGGTAATGATTTCTATCTTTTATTTGTGCATGCCACTTATTACCTATGCCATTGATATAATTGCTATACATTATCATTACTTGATTTACTGTATGTGTTATTGTCTTGCTGTGGTTTACCGATAAACCGGTTGAATACTAATGACTGTGTTGATATTTAGATGTATATCATAGTTCACATATGTGTGAATTTATGTATATTTATATACACTAATTGACCAAAAAAATAACGTACTGAGATAGGAATGTCAGATCGCTGCAAAAATTGGTATGCAGTTTTGTACTGGGCAGATATGTAAATGATTACTAGTATGGTCTTGCCAGAAAAGGGCATTAAAGTGCTTTCCCTGCTGTCCTAATGAAAAGTCTTCAGTGGCTTCTTTTTCAGCAGGATAATGCTCACCCCCATCTGAAAAATGTTTTCTATGCTGTTGGACTGTACAAGGATGCTCAGAAAAAGTGAGGCAAAGTGAGTATAACTATATGCTATATTGCTGCGCCTCCCCTGGCCCATCACTAATTATACTCTGGGCTCTGAAGAGATCCAAAACTACACAAAAGAATAGTGTTTTGTGGCTGATGAACCCCCAAAATTTTAAGTTTGGGGGAGCCTTGAATCTTTTCAAAACTTTGAGTAAAATCCAGTTTGTTCTCAAACTGATTCACTTCTCCATATATGTGGATTATATCTTCTAGTCTTCAATAATCCTTTATGTGAAATGGTAATACAATTATAGCTCTCCTATCTTAAAATAAAAATGTCCACAAGATGTGTTTACAAAATTAGATGTATTAATATTTCTCAGACTTATGAAGCATTTATTTGTAAATTGATACTTTCCAACTACATGAAGAAGGCTGCATGATTATATGGCATATTTTATTTTTTTATACATTCATTTTAGACAAATATTACTGAGGCTAAAAGGCTTGAGAATGAATCTGCTTAGCTATTTTTAATTCAAGCTGCAGATATTTTCCTTTATCCATATACCATATTATTTTCTGCCATCATTCGCTCAGATACTTTTATGATCTCCCTTTTGTTTTCTGCAGATGATGTTGTCATAGATCATGGAATTGGCAAATTGAACCAAAAGGCTTTTACTTCTGAACAGTCCTGGACAGTAATTTTATGCTTGGGTTGTATTTCATTCTCTTTCAGTCTCTATGTATATGTGTCCTGCCCATGTCAACATATCTTTGTTGTCATGAAGAAGGTACATCATAGCAGTGAAATTTGAGAGTAAAATGTCACAATGAATTCAGGAATGCAGTACATATTCTGAACTTGTCTCGCTACATTTGACAGCTTCCTGGACGTTATTCTTTTTTACGTTGCTGTGCTGGATATTTCTCAGGGACAACAGGTTTCTGACATAATGAGAAATTTGACACAAAATTAATTTTCATATTAACGAAATAATGCATGACCACGTTACAATTATACCTTAGTTTACATTCCTGGCATAATGGCAAAAAAACAATAACGTAATCTTGCAAGGAAAAAAAACAAAAAATGTTGAACGGTATCATGAATAAGCGATACCTTCAGAATTTATATTAGTCATCATGCTCATAAGAAAACTGAATGACAAAGTAACAAAAATGTGCAATGGAATATAATCTGTGAAGGTCATCGAAGGTTCAATTTATATTTATTCCTTTGGTAGTAGTGTTGCAGTTTAATATAATCTTATTTGGTTATGGGGGACCTTCCACTCTCTGGGAGTAAGGGCTCAAAGATTGTCAAGTTATCTGAGCTTATGACTTGGTGGAACAAGGACACCAAGGAGGATGTGTCTTGCCCTCCAAAAAAATAGGTCGAGGCCGGAGGAAATGCTGGTTTGTGGGAGATCAGGGTCAAAGGCCCATCCTTAAAGGGGACTTCAAAGTGAGAAGCATAGAGATCGTAGGACTTAAAGGGATTCCATCATTAAAATGACATTTTTTGTCCCTAACACATAGGAATAGCCTTAAGAAAAGCTATTTTTTTCCTACCTTTAGATGTCTTCTCCGCACCGCCATTCGGTAGAAATCCTGTTTTTCTTTGGTATGCAAATGAGTTCTCTCGCAGCACTGGGACGGTCCCCAGCTCTCAAACAGCACTGGGGGCATCCCCAATGCTGCGAGAGAAATCTTCAGCGCCGCCTCCATCTTCGTCTAGAACGGCCTCTTTACGCGTCTTTTTCCGGCACTGAAGGGTCAAAGTTTTACACATGCACAGTCGGCTCTGCCATCGGCCCTCGGCCAGAGCCAATTGCACATGCCTGCGGCCATGTTTTTGTGGCCACAAACGCAAGACGGAGATGGAGGAGGCACTGGAGATTTCTCTCATAGCATTGGGGAGTGCTGCAAGAGAACTCATTTGCATACCAAAGAAAACCCAGATTTCTACCGAACGGCAGTGCAGAGAAGACATCTAAAGGTAGGAGAAGAATAGCCTTTCTTAAGGCTATTCCTATGTGTTATCGAGAAAAAAAGGGTATCCAATGATAGGATCCCTTTAAGTACCTGTGAAGCTACATAAGACATGTTAGCATGTTAGGATGTTTGCATGTCAGCTCTAACTTTTGAACATTGTTTTGGCTGTTATGATTGATATCAAGTGTATATTTGTTTCTATTCTTTTATACACTAATATTTTCATCACAGTCATTCTGAAAAAATCTGAGGGTCCTATATTTATCATCCTGTGGCTATACCATAAATGCCTGTGATAGAATACCAATTTAAAACATTTTATGGAAAAAGGGTTATTTATTTTTACTTTCAATTTTTACATCAAAATCATACTAGTCTGTTTTTTTCTAGAGGTCATAAACCTGAAATTTCTAATAGACTGCATTTTTAGGCTCATTTACATGGCAGGGCTGCAGCCTTTATTTGGCACTTGACTGCTATGAGTCAACTTTAATCCATTTCACCTGACTGCAAGTGTGATTTAGTTATTGCCACCACCTGTTAGGTGCCTCAGGTAAGTAACAGGTGCTGTTAATTACACAAATTAGAGAAACATCACATGATTTTTCAAACAGTGCCAATACTTTTGTCCACACCTTTTTATGTTTGCTGTGGAATTATATCCAATTTAGCTTTTTGACAATTCTTTTTGTGGTTTTACATTGAAGACAAATTAAATGAAGATACTAATACCAAAGAATTTGTGATTGCAATCATTTTCTGGAAGAAAATGAGTATTATCTGACAGAATTGCAGGGGTGCCAATACTTTTGGCCAACACTGTATGTGAGAAAGAATAAAAACATAATGTATCTATCTCCTATTCATATTATCCTGCTGTTCCTTCATATTTATAATGAATGTGATTTGTAAATAACATGAAAAACAAGCAGAAGCAAGTTATTATTGAACGATAAAGATGAACGTGGGAAATAGAGTTTTTGTAAATGGCCAAACCCACGGCTATACATGATTTTATTAGCTGTGTCTTTCTTGTAAGAGTAACGGTATGCACATTGCCTCTCTGGCAATACATGAGTTATTTACAAGAAGCTCATTAGTGCATATTAGCATTTTTTATTGACTGAGGATTTCTTACCTCTTTACCCTACAGCAGATTTCTCTCTGATCTTTCTAAACCCCCTTTCTAGCCATTTCCATACTTCATTGCAAAATTAGCAAATATTGTACTTCTCTATTGGTGTCCTAAATGTGTCTGGGAAAAAGAAAATCTGTTGGCCCAGAGGTATAAGACCTTATTCACACAACCTAACATCTGTGAAAAACGGCTGTGTTGGTCTGCTGAAGCCTGTTGAATATTCACAAGACAGTGAATAACATCCACATGGTGGCTATTTAAAATGCCATAACCATCTACAGGCTTATTCACATGGCTATATCTATATCCGTTTAGATGAGCAACAGAGTGCATCAGTTTTTTGATTGCTGTGAAAAAGGTCATTGAATAGATCCAACGATCTATATAAGAGAGCTGCCATTTTACCGAGTGGATGGAAGGAAGAAAAAACAGCCAACACAGCAATAATGAAAGACAAACAACAAAAATGGATGTACTACATATAAATATAGGTGAAGAGCATAGATTATTATTAGGTTTAGTTAATTTAGTATGACGGGAGGAGAAAGATCATAGGAGTTGGAGTGGGGGGTTATTTCTGCACTGTACTGTCCACTGTCTGTGTTTTTATACAAACAAGTCATTTTTTGTTAACCATTTTTTGCATACTGTTGGTCTGATTTGGAGTCAGTAACCCTGTGTGTGCCAGGTTACTTTTTGTTAATCCACAGCATCAGTGAAGTGCACTCTGTTTTTCTTATGCGCATTCTGTGTGGTCTGTGGGCCAGACAGTGACCAATTAAGTGATAATTTAAATTAGTTTTTGATAACTACAGCATTGCCTGACTGTGCACTTTTTATATACAAGCTATGTGACCTACAACCAGTCCTTTGTTTAGAACATATGCCATAAAATATAGCATAGTGGCGTAACTAGCAAAGACTGGGTCCCCCAGCAAACTTTTGACTTGGGACCCCCCCACGGCATAGTGCCCCCTTTCCTGGTCTCCACATAGCATAACACCCCATTTAAACACACTATAATGTCTCCAGACAGTATAATGTTCCACCCTGGCCCCTGAACACACACTATCATGCCCTATAGTGACAACCAGAACACACAGTATTAGGCCCCATAGTGCCCCTTGCACACACTATTATGCCTCAATGAGTGCTATGTATACAGCTATGGGAGCTCCATTTTCCCATAGATACGTACATGTTACTGTTGCTTTGACGTTACTTTGGCTGTTTGCTGTAGAGAACTAGAAATTAACTTGATATGGTCCAAGGAGCCCAAACATTGCCAGATACAGTTTTAAGCAAATTTAAACTTTAACTAGGTAAAAAAAAATATTCACAGTGCAACAAAGCTTGGGACCAAACTGGTGGAAGCCAAAACTAACTCCATGTCTAGCCCAAAGGACATGGTTCCACGGTTCCAGATGTCTTGTTGTATGTTAAGATGTGACTGCAAAATTAAGCTATGCTGTTATGCTCTTTTTAGAAAGATGAGGCTTTATCCTGGCCATAGTTGTTTGGTTTGTTTTCTAATTGTATTGTCAGGAAATTGAACATTTAGCAATACATCAAATTTTTTAGAAAAGGTCTTGACCTCCTTCCAAGATTGATGGGTCCAACAGTTGAAACTTTAAGGTCATTGCTGATACCTTGCCACCTTGCCATTGAGTTAACATATCTGAACGCTTCTTCAGACCAACAAACTGCCAACATTTCTGCTTTCTAAATGTGGTCAGTGGTCTCATTAGCTGATGATCACTTAGCTAAGGGAGTTTGTTTAGCAGCACCAGGCTGCTTCTTTCCTACTTAATTCCTGTGACATTAGTAAGGCTATAGTTACTTTTTCACACATGGCCTAGTTTTTACTAAATAAATAATGACAGTGTAATTTATATGTTGTTCATATGGTTATATTTACCTAATTGTAAGGTATTCTAAGGAGCAGATTTTTGAATTATGTTTTATACATAAAACCATAGAATTAAAAGGGGGGATACTTAGTTAAACTCATGAATTTGATTATATACATTTCAGACTATTTCACATGATATAAATCTTAAATAATGTTTCAAAATTAAGACCCCTCTAAAAATGCACACAAACATGGCATGAAAAATAAAACAAGAAAATGATGGCTGTTAGAATGTAGAAAGCAAATGAAATGGAAATTAAAAGTTTAACAATGTCTGTTAGGAAGGGGTTAAAGTATAACTGGGCAGGAAAACCTTCCAGACCAATCTCTAGAAAAGCTGATTGCAAATACACAAACGTTTTATGCCAGGACTTAAAGAAGTTTGCTGTAATACATGTGCTTCCTTGCTTCTGTGGGATTCCAGGAAAATTGAAAATGTATTAATATTATTAAGTGAATCCCACATGCATTAGAAATGTTTACACACATATAGGAAAACAAAGTCATTTTCATTTAAAATTAGTATTGCTCTGGCAACCAGATATTTTAAATGAGTTATTGAAATGTTTTAAAACCCCATCTGGAAGATATTCAATAAATAGTTTACTCATTAAGTGCTTTAGATAAGGTTGCCACCTCAACAGCTGGAATACCACCTTCTGTTGATAAGGGAAGGGAATAAAGGCAACAACAGTTTATGTTTGTCAGTGTTTAGGGAACAATCATGAGAAAATATAATTTACAGCAATAATTAAATGAACTGGTATATCGATTTATTTTCAGAGTTTGAGGAACAGTGACTGAAGCAAAGAGTGCTGATAGGAAAATCAAAGCACGAGGATATTTGACTTGATTAAATTTATTACTTTTCTAACCAAAATGTAAAAGCGCAAACTGCTTGTAAGTAAGAGGTTAAAGCAATGGCTACAGTTAGTGAATTGTGTTTTATTTAAAGCATATAGAAAAGGATAGTAGGATCCGCTCGACCAGGTAAGTTAAAAAATAACTTTTAATCCGACATGGTTAAAAAACACACAAAAGAAAATAGATGTGAAATGACAAAAAAGAAGAAAAATGGTGATTAAAACCACATTCTGATAGCTCTAGCTGACGCGTTTCAAGACACAAGGTCTCTTACTCATAGCTTTGCTTGTGTTTTATTTACTACAAGAAATATTGGAAACTTTTTGTTTCATTGTGGCAGCCATTTTGATAATAGGAAGAGCAGCTGCATTAGTTATAATCTCCATAAATAATGTAAATCTGTCATTCTGTTAGTATGATAGCAATAATGATCATTTTGCATGAGTTTCTAAGAAGCTAATTCCAATCTGACAACCAATAGAGTTGCAATCACCTCTACAAAAATTGGTATCACAACAAAACAGAAAAAAAATTCAAAATCTCTGTAAATTAATGAAATATGATAGTATAATCACCTAACCTTAGCTATCCTGCACAAACAATGTCTGTCACAAGAACCCAGCATATAAACCCATCCCTGCATATACTAGTGCATCTCAATAAATTAGAATATCATCTAAAAGTTATGGACTGTTGCTCAGTGGTCAAAGGTGTTTTCAGAGAGAAGTAAATTTTGCATTTCGTTTGGAAATCAAGGTCCTAGAGTCTAGAAGAGGAGTGGGGAGGCTGCTGTACACAATCCAAGCTGCTTGAAGTCTAATGTGAAGTTTCCACTATCAGTGATGGTTAGGGGAGCCATGTCATCTGCTGGTCTAGGATCACTGTGTTTTATCAAGACCAACGTCAGCACAGCCATCTACTACGAAATTCTAGAGCACTTCATGCTTCCCTTTACCGACAAGCTTTTTGGAGATGGAAATTTCATTTTTCAGCAGGACTTGGCACCTGTCCGCACTACCAAAAGTACCAATACCTGGTTTAATAACCACAGTATCACTGTGCTTGATTGGCCAACACACTCACATGACCTTAACCCCATAGAGAATTTATGGGGTATTGTCAAGTGTCTTCCTCTGGATCAACACTGTAGGGGGACTGTAGGGTTATAGGATGGACTTGATGGATTGATGTCTTCATCCAACCTCATCTAAACTGCTCAAAAAATAAAGGGAACACTCAAATAACACATCCTAGATCTGAATGAATGAAATATTCTCATTAAATACTTTGTTGTGTACAAAGTTGAATGTGATGACAACAAAATCACACAAAAATCATCAATGGAAATCAAATTTTGATGTAATTTCCTTAAAATATGTCACAACGAGGCTCAGTAGTGTGTGTGGCCTCCACGTGCCTGTATGACCTCCCTGTAACGCCTGGGCATGCTCCTGATGAGGTTGCGGATGGTCTCCTGAGGGATCTCCTTCCAGTCCTGGACTAAAGCATCTGCCAACTCCTGAACTTTTTGATGATATTCTAATTTATTGAGATGCACTAGTATCATTGCAGAAAAAGCATTCCCAGTACAGTGAGAGTGGAATGAAAAACACCAACACTGCAATAGTACTAGAAGTATAAAAGAGCAGGATTCTAGAGCATGATGTAGTTACAGTTAACAATTTTAGACAGAAAGGCAGAAAAATCATAGGAGTGGAGAGTGAGGCTTTACTGCATTGTAATGTGACTGTAGTGTCCACTGTGTTACACATACAGTTGTGCTAAAATGTTTACATACCCCAGCAGACTTTTGGGCTTTTTCTCTACGCACGGTTAGAGGTTGGTTGAAGCCATTTGTTGTCAAACTTCTGTGTTTTCTCTTTTTAAATCATAATGAGAACCAAAAACATCAAAATGACCCTGTTCAAAACTTCACATACCCCAGTTCTTAATATCATGTATTGCCCTCTCTGACATCAATGACAGCTTGAAGTCTTTTGTGGTAGTTGTGGATGAGGTTCCTTATTTTCTCAGATGGTATTGTTCTGGGCAAAAAGTCTCCAGTTCCTGTAAATTCCTGGGCTGTCTTGCATGTCCTGTGTGCTTGAGATCTCCCCAGAGTGGCTCAATGATACTGAGGTCAGGAGACTGAGATGGCCACTCTAGAACCTTCACTTTCTTCTGCTGTAGCCAATGACAGGTCGACTTGGCCTTGTGTTTTGGATTGTTGTCATCTTGGAACATCCATGTATGACCCATGCGCAGCTTCCTGGCTGATGAGTGCTAATTTACTTCCAGTATTTGCTGATAATATGCTGCATTGCAAATAATGTCCCTGGGTGGCTACCAATCTCTAGGCTTGGGGCAAAGTGCTCTGTGGGCTCTTTCAAGTTGGATATCAGAAGGTACATCCTTGCCTGACACAGACTCCAAGATTTTCTTAGTAATTGCCATGGTGTCAAGGGGGGAGTTCTCTGGTACTCCTCTTATGTTTAGGTTGTTTCGTTTACCTCTATTATATCTATTAGATATAGATTTGGCATGAGCCAAGATCATGATTTGAATTTCCTCTAGATGATTGACTCTTGACTCATTCTGTCGGACATTTTGTTTTATGTCTGCCAGTTTTTCACAAACTTTTTCAATAATTATCTGAAGACCCTTGGAAGAGATAGTGACCAAGGAAATGGAGCTGGAGATGTTCCCTTCCTCCTTTAGGCTCTGAACATCAGATAATTCCACAGGGTCAGATATGACTAGTGAGCATTTGACATCTGGAGTGGAATGGAGAGGGAAGTGCTTTTTGAAATATTTGTTATTTGCTTGCATTTTTTTTTTTTAGATGGTTTTGGACTAGTGTAGGAATCTGAGGCTTTAGCTTGGCCGATCATAAAGGGATTCTATCGTTAAAATTGTATTTTTTCTGCCTACCACATCAGAATAGCCTTAAGAAAGGCTATTCTTCTCCTACGTTTAAATGTCTTCTCTGGGCCACCGTTTGGTAGAAATCCCGCTTTTCATCGGTATGCAAATTAGTTTGTTTTCTTCCATCTTCTCAGAAGAAGACGCGAAGAGAGGCCATTCCAGAAGAAGATGAAGGCAACGCTCGAGATTTCTCTTGCAGCATTGGGGATGCCCCCAGTGCTGTTTGAGCATTGAGGACCGCCCGCAGTGCTGCAAGAGAACTCATTTGCATACCGACAAAAACCAGGATTTCTACCGAATGGCGGCCTGGAGGAGACATCTAAAGGTAGGAGAAGAATAGCCTTTCTTAAGGGTAATCCAACGTGGTAGGCAGAAAAAATACAATTTTGATGATAGAATCCCTTTAACCTTGGTGAGTATAGTTAATATGCACGCATTAGGCTGGCTTATTCATAATCATCCTTAGAATAGCATGAAGAACCCCAACTAGAGTGATCTGGGCAACCGTCTCCCAGACACGCCAACCTGATAGTACCCATTTATGCCCATGATATTTATGGTTGTATATGGTAAGATGGAAAAATCTTAAAATCTAGAGCTAGATCCCAGAGCATGTGTTCATGTTATATAACATTTTAGAATAAAATTATCATAAACTAAATATACTGACATGTGTAGTCTTATTATTTGGGTAGTGTATTGTCTTCTTCCAGGGAGTATATTAACACTTAATTAAATTTTACTTTTTAATCATTTAATCTCAATTATGTAAACTGAAATTATTAAATTGTGATGCATTAGCTTAAATGATCTGCACAATATAATCAAGGCAGCTGAGCCCTTCTGATTATACAAGTAGATCCAAACAAGTAAGTCTCTCTTTTATTTAGCCACTACTTATTTATAAGCCACTCATAAATCAATGTTGAAAACCTGTTTTTCTCCTACATGTATGCACTACAGAATTATTGGAATCTGATATTCAAATGAGAATTTTACTATGTCATTTTCAGTATATACACAGAGGATATAATCCATTTAAAGATGAGCTGTAACCAGGTCATAAAAGCCCAATGCCCACAAAATGCCTGAACATGTTGGTGCTTTGTTTATTCAGTTCTGTTCAGTCGTCCCAAAGATATAAACCCTTTTTATGCAAATTAGGATTATGCAATGAGGCAATAACAGTGTGATTTCTCTAGGGGTTGTGTATCTGTGTGCTGTATGTCAAGAAGTGTGACCGCCCACTTGGGTAATAGACTATACCTTGCAGAAACATTAACAGTCTGAATAACTTCAAAGCAGGCAGCCAAAGTAACAAGTGGAATGGTACACAATAGTATGAAGGGAGATGATCAAAGATGATTAGCCTAATATACTTTGGGAAAAACCAAACTATAGGTAACTTAACCCCTTCCTGCCGCAGGCATTTTTTGATTTTCCTTTTTGACTTCTTCCAAACCCCATAACAGCAGACACCTGGCTGTTAATATGGTTGCACGGCTCCCAAGCGGTCGCCATCTTTAAACACTAGTGTGACATATGTCGGGAAAGAGTTAATAACATCATATAAATATGTCCAATGTTAATACAAGCATCTCAGAATACCATTTTTAAATTAACAATATTGCAGATTATGATTATTATTAGAGTTCTACTGTTTTGACATTGATCCAGGGATTTATTCTGATGACCAGACTTAGAGTTGGCCACCAAGCTTTTTTTTGTCTTTCTACAGTGCAGGATAATCTGGATGGAGGTCACTTTGTTGCAATATCACTATAGAAGTGGTGAAAATAAGTATGTCATTTCAGTTTTTGAGGACTATAAGACGCACCGGACCATAAGACTCACTAAGGTTTTAGAGGAGGAAAATAGGGAAAAAAAAAATTTTAAGGAAAAAAAATTGGTGAAATATTTAATAACCTAATAATATAATATTTCACCAATGTAAATAGAACCGGGGGCTTTCGGACACAGGGATACCAAATGTGTATGTGTTTCACAGTAATATTTTTGTTTTATATGTATTCTAGGGATATGGGGGTGATTTGAACATATCTATCTATCTATCTATCTATCTGTCTGTCTGTCTGTCTGTCTGTCTGTCTGTCTGTCTATCTATCTAATCTCATCCATGGATGGAAAGAGACACCCTGCAGTGAAGCTATGCAAGAAGAGAAAAAGGGGCGGGCCAGACGGGTGAAGGAGGTGTGGTTTTCTAAGCAAACTTGAAAACACGCCTCCTTCTCCCGTCTGGCCCGCCCCTCCTTCACTGTCTCTCAGATCTTGCTCCTGCAATGAAGCCACACAGGCAGGGAAGTAGGGGCGGGCCAGACGGGTGAAGGAGGCGTGGTTTCAAGCTTGCCGAGAAAACCACGCCTCCTCCTTCATTGCACGAGCCAGATCTGAGAGGCAGTGAAGGAGGGGAGGGCCAGACGGGAGAAGGAAGCGTGGTTTTCTCGGCAAGCTTGAAACCATGCTTCCTTCACCTGTCTGGCCCGCCCTTACTTCCCTGCCTCTCATATCTCGCTCCTGCAAACACACGACACAGACAGGGAAGGAGGGGCACAGCAGGCAGGCACCGTGCTGCTCTCCTTTTGATTCTCATAGACAGGACACAGACGCTGCACGCTGCATTAGGACTATAAGACGCACACACATTTTCCTCCCATATTGGGAGGAAAAAAAGTGCGTCTTATAGTCCGAAAAATACGGTATTTAATATTTTGGCAGAATAAGAAGTCTGTATGGTGGAAACAAAATTCCTATTGTTCTATTTTAATGAACACCAAACACTATTGGAAGCAGTATTTCCGTATTGTATCTCTGTATTTTAGAAAACATATTTGTTTGCCATAGTAGAGTATGGTCTATGGATGCTTTATTAAGGCACTAAACATCTTGAAACTAATACAGAACTTTAATATGCCCATGTATTTGACGTTTAGCACTGATCACCAATGTTCTGCTCTATAGAAATAGCTCTTGCTACATTCAAAAGTATTTATATTTCTTTCTGCCATTGTAGCATATGCCAAGTTGGCACTGATACGGGAATACTCTTTTACTACAGTCACCATTACAAGTCACTGTCACATACACATTTAGTCGTTTTCAACTTGTATTTTCTGATAATTCACTACAAAAACCATTGAAAAGCCATTCTAAAGTAGCTGAAAAAAATCAAGTTTAAGGGTGCTGAAAGGTGCTAAACGTGTTAACTGTTAGGTTAAAAAGACTATATCTGTATATAGGTTTTGGCATTTGCAGAGAGAGAGAGAGAGAAAGAGAGACAATGTTTGCTGACTGATTCTACAAGCAAATAACATTATTGCATAAAATACATAAAACTTTTTTTTTTTTTAAATGTGGATTGTGAGCCCCACATAGAGCTCACTATGTACATTTTTCCCTATCAGTATGTCTTTTTAGAATATGGGATGGAAATCCATGCAAGCACGGGGAGAACATACAAACTCTTTGCAGATGTTTTTTTGCCCTTGGCGGGATTTGAACACCAGGGCCCAGCGCTGCAAGGTTGCAGCGCTAACCACTGAGCCACAATGTGGCCCTAAATACATAAAACTTTTGTACAGAAAACTACAAAATCAATAAGGAAAAAACATCAGAACAAAGCAAAAACTAATGAATGTTGTATTATGAGTCATACCCATCCAAAATCATTGCTTCTGGGGAAAAATTATACTGTAATATAGTGCGGTATAGATACATCAAATGGTACCAAAGGTAGTCTGTACAGGGCCATAGTAGGAAGCTGCCGGGACCTAAACTGCCTCCATTCAGGCTTTGTGAACTTGGCTCGACATCAGCATGGCTCCTAATGAAGATGTTTTTGGCTACATCCAACTCCAAAACAAATATTTACTGTGCATTTTGATCCTATGTTTGTTTTATTCTTGTGTATACATCCTATTTGTACAATTTTATCATTTTTGAACAGTAAAATAATAAAAACATGCATTTTAAAGTATTATAAGTAAAAACACAGTGGGATGATAAATTAATGATCATGAAAATACAGTCAAATCTCTCATTTAGAATAACGCTGTGCTAAATTTTATCCCGAGGTAGTAAAATCAATAGAATATTAAGTATTACAATAACACGCACACATGATAATTCAGAATAAGTGCTTAGTCTTGGTTAGACTGTTTCGATACAGTAACAATAAGACTGTAAGCAATACAAAGAAGCACAAACCTGCATTAGAGCAAAACAGAAAGACATTTCCCCCACAGTTGGTGCTTCTCAGATGAATTATTTGTTTTCTAAGGAAAAGAGCTGCGGGAACCTGTTCCTCAGGCTCTCATTATACATACAGTAATCAATATGGCAATTGCACTTCATCAAATGTTTACTTTTATGGGCTATAAAACATTTTCCATAGCAAATATATTTCGCTTCATTTCCAGATTATTTTAGTTTTGTCAGTTAGGGATGGCAGAGAGTAATGTGGGACTTATTCTACTGTACAGTGTAGGAGGGATTTTTCCATAAAATCTTCGTTTTTTTTTAAATTATTAGAGATGAGCGAACACTAAAATGTTCGAGGTTCGAAATTCGATTCGAACAGCCGCTCAATGTTCGTGTGTTCGAACGGGTTTCGAACCCCATTATAGTCTATGGGGAACAGATACTCGTTAAGGGGGAAACCCAAATCCGTGTCTGGAGGGTCACCAAGTCCACTATGACACCCCAGGAAATGATGCCAACACCTCTGGAATGACACTGGGACAGCAGGGGAAGCATGTCTGGGGGCATCTAACACACCAAAGACCCTCTATTACCCCAACATCACTGCCTAACAACTACACACTTTCCACATTCAAAAAAACCTCTATCAAAGTGGGAAAATACCTGGAAACCTTCTTTACTCCCCAAATGGATGGACACAAACCCCAATTTAAGCTCAACAAACAGTAACAACCACCCCTTTAAATCACGTTCCCCATGACAACCACAAATGGAATAGGCAATGGGAATTCCAAAAGCCCTCACCCTTAACTGTCATTTTGAGTGTGTGTGTGTGTGTGTGTGTGTGTGTGTGTGTGTGTGTGTGTGTGTGTGATGTGGTAAGACCTTCCAAAATTCACTTTTCTAGCCCTTAACATGAGCCCTTCCAAACAAAGTTACAGGACCTTAAGCTGAGCTACCAGCAGAGATTGAGGCCCTTGGCATGAGTAGAGCCTTGCACCAGCAGTGTTTTTGGCACTTAGGGTGAGTTGAGCCTTGTACCAGCGTGTGTCCCTTAACATCAGGCGGGCCCTAAGTTCTGCGCTTTGCACAAAAGTTCCACATTAACTAGGCTGAATGGTACAAAGATTAGTAGGCCCGAGAACCAGGAACAGGTCTTGCAATGGCTGTCGGATAACGCTTAAAGCACATTGTCCACCAGCCAGGCAGCCTCTACCTCCTCTTACCCAACAGTCTTGTCCTCCTTCCACCCAAAATTCCCAATCTTCCCAGAACAATAACGAGTGATTATGAAGATAATCTTGTTTCCCTTAGTCCTAACAGCGGCACAATGTGGGGTATTTCTGCCCCTGTGTGCTGGTAGGACAGGCGGATATTTAATTAGCCAATCAAATGCGTGGCAGGCCCTATAAGAGGGCACAAGAACCTCCCCTCTGCGTGTAAATACAAAAGTACCTCCATTACATTTATATACAGTTTTATACATAAGATATGATTCCCAGGGTGGGAAATCTTGTGCCGCTGTTAGGACTAAGGGAAACAAGATTATCTTCATAATCACTCGTTCCCTGTCGTCCTTAACAGCGGCACAATGTGGGGATATAGCAAGCAGGTCCCCAAGATGGGTGGGACAAACCCATGACCGAACTTAAACTGGTCTGGGCAAAGGCAGTGGAATCTGCCACTTGGTCCTTCAGGCGGTAATGCCGAATGAAGGTGGATTCAGATGCCCAAGAGGCAGCTGCATATATTTGGTCCACAGACAAAGCACTTCTTTCTGCCCGTGAAGTGGACACTGCCCTGGTTGAATGGGCATGAAGGAAAGATGGAGCCGACAGCCCTTGGGCGGTATAGGCGACTCTAATAGTCTCGGTAACCCACCGTGATATTGTAGCTTTGGCGGCTTTGGCGCCCTTGTTTTTCCCCGTGTAGCTGACCAACAGGTTTTCAGTCCACCTAAAGGGGCGAGTGCGCTGCAAGTAGATCTGCAGGCATCTAACCACATCCAGCTTGTGCCATCTTTCTTCTTCAGCAGAAGAAGGGAACGGAAAAAAATACTGGAAGGGAAATCAGTTGGTTCCTGTTTACAGCAGATGGCACCTTGGGACGAAACCCAGGGAGGAACCTAAGCTGTACATGGTCAGAGAAAAAGGTGGTATATGGCTCCTCAGCGGACAAAGCTTGTAGTTCACTAACGCGTTTGGCAGGTGTGACTGCCAATAGCAGCGCCATTTTGCCGGTTAGCGACTTGAGGGAGACCTCTTCCAGAGGTTCAAATGGCTGGCCACATAGGGCGTTCAGGACCGGAATAAGGTCCCATTGGTGGACAGGGGTGTTTACCACCGGTCTCAGCCTAGTTGCCCCTTTAATAAAGGTGCTCACTAAAGGATCCTGAGACAAACGCCTCCCCAGATAGGCGGACAGGGCCGCTACGTGTACCTTGAGTGTGGCCGCAGCAAGACCTCTGTCTAGTCCGTCTTGAAGGAAGTCCAGGATCACCTCCGTAGGGGGATCGGTGGAGTCCACTTGATGCTGCAGACACCAGGCATTAAAGATGTTACCTATTCGACGGTAGTTCCTGTTAGTCGAATCTGCTCTGGCGCTGGATAGGGTCTTCAAGACGGCTTGTGACAGTCCTCTATTTCTCAATAGGGACTGGTCAACCTCCAGGCTGTCAGGTTGAGTCTCCTCAGATCCTGGCATCTCAGCTCTCCTTGGGTTACCAGGTCTGGGAGTGGGGGAAGCCTCCAATATATGCCCTGACTCATTTGTATGAGCTGAGCAAACCAAGCCCTTTTTGGCCAGAACGGGATTATGGCTATTCCCGAGGCTTGGTCCTGTCTTATTTTTATCAATACCTTCGGTATGATTGGAATTGGAGGGAATATGTAAAACAGCCTGAACCTCCATGGGATGGACAGGGCATCCACCGCCAAGGGATTGTCCTCCTGGTACAGAGAGCAGAAGGTCCCCACCTTGGCGTTGAGTCGGGTAGCCATAAGATCGACCTCCGGGAGACCCCATCTCTGGACGATCTGTTGAAATACGTCTGGATTGAGAGACCATTCTCCTGATACGGTAATACCCTGACTCAGCTGATCCGCTACTATGTTCAGGGAGCCCTTTATGTGAACAGCGGATAACTGGACCAGATTCTTCTCCGCCTAGGCAAATATGAGATTCATCTCTCAGCAAGGTTGGTGACCTGGTGCCCCCTTGTTTGTTTATATAGACTACCACCGTCATATTGTCTGACCGGTTTTTGACAGACTTGCCTTTCAATTCTGGGGCAAAGTGTACTAGGGCCAGGTACACTGCTCTGAGTTCCTTGAGATTGGATGACCCCAGCACCGGACATCTCCATCGTCCTTGTACAGTTTTGTCTTGACAATGGGCTCCCCATCCCCACTGGGATGCATCTGTTGTCAACAGGGTCCACACTGTCGGGACCGTGGACCTTCCGTCTTTCAGGTGTATCCACCATCTGAGGGAAAGACGGGTAGCGGGAGAAAGGCAGATCTTCTTGTGCAATCCCCGTGGAGACCTGTTCCAGGTTCTCAACACTTCCATCTGCAGGGGACGCAAATGCCATAAAGTCCAAGGCACCGCCCTGGCCGAGGATGACATCAGGCCCAGGACTCTCATGGCGGTCCGGATGGTTACCTGCCGAGTGCGCAATAGGAATCGTGCACTGGCTTGGATTCTTTCCTTCCTTGGACTGGAGAGGAAGATCTGCATCGCTTCTGAATCCACTATAAATCCGAGGAATTTTCTTCAGGTGGATGGAACGATTTCGGACTTCTCCCAATTGATAATCCTAACTCCTGTAGGAAGTTGATGGCAAGGTTGAGCTGCTGGAGGAGAGCAGCAGGAGACTGAGCTTTCAGTAGCCAGTCGTCTAGATAAGGGACGATGAAAAGACCCTGAAGTCTGAGGGCCGCGGCGACCGGAGAAATCACCTTGGTGAATACCAGTGGGGCGGATGTGATGCCGAATGGCAGAGCTGTGAATTGATAGTGCTCCCTGTGGCCGGCCATAGCGACGGCAATCCTGAGGAACTTCCTGTGGAAATGAGCAATGGGGACATGTAGATAGGCGTCCTTCAAATCGAGGGTAACCATCACCTCTCCTGGCTGAAGAAACACAGCCACGGAATCCACGGTTTCCATTCGAAATGACCTCTTCCTGATAAACCGATTGAGGTACCTCAGATCTATTATCATCCTCCAGCCCCCGGTGAACTTGGGGACCAGAAAGACGGGGGAGTAGACTCCCAGACCGAGGTCTGAGGCTGGTACCTTCTCCAGGGCGCCCTTGGTAACATATTCGGCAACCAAGGCTTCTAGACTGGCCTGCTGAGAAGGTGGAAGAGTTCGGGTGGAAACGAACCGATCTGGAGGTGGAAGATGAAAGTCGATGTGATACCCATGTTGTATGATCTTCAACACCCATGGGTCTTGGATATGGGTGAACCATGCTCTGGAAAAGGAGGAAAGACGTCCTCCCACAGGAAGGGGGGCCACAGGGAGCTGCCCCACGTCAAAACTCAGGCTTCCTCTTGGTGTCCTCCTTGGAAGCGCCACGACCAGCTCCCCTAGGGCGATATCTAAAACGCCGTTGTTGGGAAGGGCGTCTATAATTAGAGGAAGAACCTCTGCCTCTAGGGGGAGCACGTCTGCCCCTGGATGCTTGAGGTAGGGACCTTCCCCTACCTTCAGCTAATCCCTCCATAATGGCGTCTAAGCTTTGGCCAGACACCCTTCCCGGCTCAAAGGGGAGAGCACAGAGTGCTGCTTTAGACGCAAAATCTGCCCGCCAAGGCTTTAGCCAAAGGGGTCTACGGGCCGCAGTAGACAACGCCATAGATTTGGCAGAGATTTTAAATTGATGGCAGGAGGATTCCGCCAAATAAGCTGCAGCCCTATGAACTCTTTTCATAGAGGCCAGAATCTCATCTCTGTCTATGCCCAAGTCTATATCCCGCTCCAAGGCGGCTAAGCGGTTGCGGAAAAAGTCACCAACCATAGAGGAGGCTATGGCCACAGAGGCTTGCGCGGAGGAAGCTGAGTAGACCTTCTTCAGAACGGAGTCCGCCCTACGATCCAGAGGGTCCTGAAGATTTGAACCATCTTCCAAGGGCACCAGGTTCTGCGGGACAGCTTTGCTACGGCCAAATCCACCTTCGGGGGAGGCCCCCAGGAATCCCACTTGAAGATCCTGGAAAGTGAATGTCCTTTCTCTGGCTGTTTCCACTGCTGCACCATAAGGTCGGTCAGCGTGGCGTCCGCATGGAAGGCAATATGTCCCCCAGAGGCAGATGTGGAGGCTTCCCCGTCAACATCTCGGCCCACTGTAGACCGGATGGACTTCAGCAGCCTGCCCGTTTGTTCATAATGGAACGCAGTTCTGCTGGAATAACTGAGTCGTCCTCGGAGGAATCATCTTCTGCCACCCGCAGGTGTTACAAGGGGGGGGGGAGAGACGAGGAACGGAGCTCAGAGCATGGTCTCCTGGTGCGCTGAGACAAGGTGCAATGGATCCCTTTGAGGGAATCATCCTGCAAAACAATAAGGAGAGTACAAGCAAGGGAAAAACTATTTACCCAAGCGATGCCCAAACTCACCATCTCCTTGACCCATGCCATCATATCTCTGGGAGAGGGCTCCACAGGTGGAGGACCTCTGCACCCGCGACAACGGGCCCACTCATAGCCTGAAAATAGGCAAGTTATAGGACCAGTAGTACCCCGCAGGGCACAACCTTTCAAGCCGCTACCTACCATCAGGGAGCGGTGTGTCGCAATCGAAGCAGGAAAGATGTTTCCTCTTGGAAGAGGTTTTCCTCCTACCATCCCCAGGAGGGGTAGTAGAGGATGACATATCCTACAGAGAGAGATAATAGACCATGCAACACTGTCACCATGACATCATACCAGCTTTTTTAAAAAAAGGGTAAATCTTACCAGGTCCTGTAGACCGGACAGAGAGGTGACTTGGCGCCCAACGTGCGACACGAACCCACGACCTTGAGATTAAGAGTCTCATGCTCTACCGACTGAGCTAGCCGGGCTGGCGCTGTGAACAGGATCTGAACCTGTGCGGGGAGACCCCATTGGATTTCGAGTCCAAAACCTTAACCACTCGGCCATCACAGCCGGTTCCCAATAAAGTTTGCAAACTGGAAAAGAGTTCAAGATCAATGAACACCACAATCGCACGCCTTCAGCAGATACTGCAGGAAGGTCTCTGACACCAGGCCAGCCAGCCTCTTAATTCTGGCCGGCTGGAAGTGGGCGGAGCCACAATCAAAGCAGGTGAGGCAACCTGCCCAGACAACTAACCCTGTAATCAGGGGTCTGCAAAGATATACATTCCCCCCCACCAAGAGGCCCTTAACACGGGCACTTACCCCCACATCTCCCCGTCTTTTCCGGCCTTTAATAAGGCCTGAATCTTCCCTGAGTGAGCGGCCGCCAGCGCCAGGCCGTTGCCATGGCGCTATGATACTTCCGGCGAAACCGGAAGTGCGCGCTTACAGCGGCCGGCGGGGAACAGGATACACAACAGTGTGGTTCCACCCGCCGGCAGTCCGCGCGGCCACCAGAGGCGGCATGCGGAGTCCCCGGACTCTCACCAAAATGTCAGGTAAGTCACAAGGAGCAGGGGAAGCGGAGGAGAGGGGGGGCAGGGGGGATAGAGGGGGGTAGCCACACATGGCTAAC
This sequence comes from Leptodactylus fuscus, assembly GCF_031893055.1. NCBI lineage: Eukaryota > Metazoa > Chordata > Amphibia > Anura > Leptodactylidae > Leptodactylus > Leptodactylus fuscus. The sequence continues at coordinate 149,933,839 of NC_134266.1, forward strand.
AAGCACCTTCTCCCCGCAGGGCACAGAAGGTGACAAGAAGAAAACAACCGCTCAGGAGGTGAGTGATCCTGCTGAGCTTCTCTAAGAGGACACAAGTCCTCCCACCTGTCCTCTGTCCACACAGGACAGAAAAAAACACGCAGAGGGGAGGTTCTTGTGCCCTCTTATAGGGCCTGCCACGCATTTGATTGGCTAATTAAATATCCGCCTGTCCTACCAGCACACAGGGGCAGAAATACCCCACATTGTGCCGCTGTTGAGGACGACAGGGAACCCCAACTGTCCCTGCTCCCCAGAGCTGTTCTCCCTTCCTTTGACTGCACCGCAACCTGCCCCTCCATTTCGCGATTCCACGGACCTAACAGACGAGTATCTGTGTCCAGATGCTCAAACCCTAGAGTCTCCTCCATTCCATCTCCGGTCGATTTGGTGGCGGATGACCAGCAACCCACCCTCATCGACGACGATGAGACGCAGTTGCTGTCAGGGCAGCCAGTTGACATGCGCATTGTGCAGGAGGAGGAGGCGAGACAGGAGTTGGAAGAGGAGGTGGTGGACGACGAGGACACCGACCCCACCTGGACAAGGCGGATGTCAAGCTGGGAAAGTAGTGTGGATGTTGAGGCAGGTGCAGCACCAAAAAGGGTAGCTAGAGGCAGAGACATGTCCAGAGGCAGAGGTCAGCTGCTTTGCCGAAGCCAGGCCAGACCCAGAATGTCCGAAGATGTTCCCTTTTGTACCCAGCCCAGAAAAACTCCCCCATCGAGGGCACGTTTTTTGAAGGTGTAGAGTTTTTTCAAGGAATGCGCCGAGGACAGATATAGTGTCGTCTACACAATTTGCCTCTCGAAATCGAGTAGGGGCCCTGAGAAGAGCAACCTGTCCACCACTTCAATGCACCGTCATTTGGAATCCAAGCAATGGAATCAGTGGCAGGCAGCAACAGCAGGACAAACGTCGCCCGCCGTTCATGCCACTGCCTCTGCTCACAGTGCTGGCGATGCACTCCAGAGGACGAGCCAGGACATCACTTCATCTGCCTCCGCCACTTTGTTGACTTCTCCCTCATCCTCCCCTGTTTCTGTCTTATCTCCTTCTCCTGCACCATCAAAGGCACCATCAGGCGCTTCTTTACAACAACCCACCATCTCTCAGACATTGGAGCGCCGGCAGAAATACACCGCTAACCACCCACCCACGCATGCCTAGAACGCCAACATCGCTAAACTGCTGGCCCAGGAGAGGTTGGCGTTCCGGCTTGTTGAAACTCCCGCCTTCCCGGACCTGATGGCAACTGTGGCACCTCACTATGCCGTCCCTAGCCGTCTCAACTTCTCCCGGTGTGGCGTCCCCGCCTTGCACCAGCACGTGTCACTCAACATCAGGTGGGCCCTTAGTTCCGCGCTTTGCTGCAAGGTCCACTTGACCACCGACACTTGGACAAGCGCCTGTGGTCAGGGATGCTGCAGTGCTTATCTTTAATGACAGGCAGGGTGAATGTGGTGGAGTCTGTTCCCCGGGTGCAAACTGGGGTGGCCTATCTCCTCTCCCAGGCCAAAATTCATGGCAGGAGTAGACTGAAACCCTACGACGCTGCAACCTCCACCACAGCTACTAGCGGCAAACGCTAAAACACTGGTGTGGGGAGACGTCAGCAGGCGGTGCTGAAGCTCATCAGCTTGGGGGACAGACAGCACAGTGCCTCCGAGGTCAGGGATGCCATCCTGGCTGAGATGGCATTTTTTTTTCCCTGCTACACCTGGGGCCTGGCATTTTTACGCCTGTGATAATGGCTGGAACCTGGTAGCGGCTCTGGAGCTTGCCAGCCTCCAACACGTTCCATGTTTGGCCCACGTCTAACCTAGTGGTGCAAAGTTTTTTAAAAACATACCCAAATGTACCGAAGCTACTGTTGAAAATGCGGCGCTTGTGCACCCACTTTTGCAAGTGCACAGGAGTCGCTGCTAGCCTAAAAACACTCTAGCAAGGCCTACATCTGTCCAAACACAGGCTGTTGTCCGTCATTCACACACGCTGAAACCCTACAATACCATATCTTGAGCAGGGTGTGTGAGCTGCACAGACCTTTGATGGAGTTCCATCTACAAAACCCAAGGGTTCCTCAAAGTCAGCAACCAAAGTTTCTGCACCATGAGTTTCCAGGGGTGGCAGAGTTATGGCTAGGGGCAGAGGCATGGATAGGGATGATGTCTAGGGGCAAAAGCAGTGTGGATGTGGAGGCAAGCTAAGCAGGAAAAACTGGGGGTACAAGCTAAGGCATGGACTGGGGTGATGTCTAGGGGCAAAAGCAGTGTGGATGTGGAGGCAAGCTAAGCAGGAAAAACTGGGGGTACAAGCTAAGGCATGGACTGGGGTGATGTCTAGGGGCAAAAGCAGTGTGGATGTGGAGGCAAGCTAAGCAGGAAAAACTGGGGGTACAAGCTAAGGCATGGACTGGGGTGATGTCTAGGGGCAAAAGCAGTGTGGATGTGTAGGCAAGCAAAGCAGGGAAAATGGTGGCTAGAGGCAAAGGGATGTCCATAGGCAGCAAGGGCAAAGATGCAAAACTCTCCCGTTTCAAGAATTTTCCTGACTTGTCTCCCCACAAAACATTCCTGGGAGGAGGGCTGAAACACCACCCTCCTCCTCCTCCGCTGTTAGATTGACCCCAGCTACGAGCTGAAAACGCTGCAACACTGGTGTGGGGAGACGTCAGCAGGCTGGGCTGAAGCTCATCAGCTTGGGAGACGGACAGCACACTGCCTCTGAGGTCAGGGATGCCATCCTGGATGAGATGGCAATTTGTTTATCCCCGCTGCCCCTGGGGCCAGGCTTTTTTGTCTTGTTGGAGGGCTCTGGAGCTTGCCAGCCTCCAACACGTTCCATGCCTGGCCCACGTGTTCAATGTAGTGGTGCAATGATTTTTAAAAACATACCCCAAATTAGCTGAGCTAAGGGTGAAAGTGCGGCACTTGGACACCCACTTTCCCAAGTCTACAGTACCTGGAGCTAGCCGCAATACACTCCAGCAAGGCCTACATCTGCCTGAAGCACCTACTGTTGTGCGAGGTCACCACACGCTCTAACCCTAGATACCGTATGTTCAGCAGGGTGTGTGAGCAGCAGAGACCTTTGATGGAGTACCAGCTACAAAACCCAAGGGTTCCTCAGAGTCAGCTCCCTCACTTTCTGCACCATGAGTTTCCATGGGTGGCAGACTTATGGCTAGAGGCACAGGCATGGATAGGGGTGATGTGTAGGGGCAAAAGCAGTGTGGATGTGGAGGCAAGCTAAGCAGCAAAAACTGGGGGTACAAGCAGCCGGTGGCATCATCACTGACAAGCACAGCTGTCTGTCAGCTGACAGGCTGACTTTCACCAAAATGAACAGACAATGGATAGACTCATCATATACATGTCAGTTACATGACAAATTTAGTGCAATTTGCAAGTCCAAGATGGTTTGGAGATCTGCGGAGAGGAATCTCACCACCTCTTGCGGGTGCCATCATTTGGAAGGCAAGCCCTGGGCTCAGTGGGTGAGAGCAAGCGCAGGATAATCGTCGTTTGGCCTGGCGGCCACTGCCTCTCCCACTGTTGACAGGGCTGGCGCTGCAGTCCAGACCAGCAGCCAGGACACCTCCACATCTGCCATTTTGGGGAGTTCACCATTATCCTCACCTTTTCCTGCCATTTCTCCTTTTGCCCGCGCCATCATGCGCCTCTTCCCAGCAACTCCTCATCTCCCAAGCCTTTCATTTCATGCTAAAGTACAGCGCAACCCACCCACATGCCCAAGGCTTCAACGGCCTCATCTCAAGAAATCTGGCCCAGGAGATGTTGGAATCCCGGCTGGGGGACACTCTGCCCTTTTTGGGCAGAGTGTCTACTGCGCCACCGCACTGTGCCGTCCACACCAGCACTTTCCCCCCAAACATGAGGCGGTCCCTAAATTCAGCGCTTAGCCCTAAAGTTCCATGTGACCAGTTACGAATGGACAAGTGCATGCGGACAGGGATGCTACCTTTCAATTTGGGCACAGTGGTTGAATGTAGTTGAGGCGTGGACCGGGTCGCAAAATGTGGTGGCCTGACTTGTCTCCCCACACAACATTCCTGGGAGGAGGGCTGAAATACCACCCTCCTCCGCTGTTAAATTGACCCCAGCTATGAGCTGGAAACGCTGCAACACTGGTGTGGGGAGACGTCAGCGGGCCGTGCTGAAGCTCATCAGCTTGGGGGCCAGACAGCACACTGCCTACAAAGTGAGTCATGCCATCTTCGATGAGACGGCAATGTGGTTTTTGCCACTGCACCTGGGCCCAGGCATGTTGTCATGTGTGATAATGGCCGTAACCTGGGATTGGCTCTGTAGCTTGGCAGCCTGCAACATATTCCATGCCTGGGCCAGGTTTTTAACTCATTGCTGCTAATCTTTTGAAAAAGGTACCCCAATGTTCCTGAGCTACTGGTGAAAGTGTGGCGCTTGTGCGGATAGTTTTTAAAGTCTATGGTTGCCGCTGCTAGCCTCTATGCACTCCTACAACGCCTGTACCTGCTGGAACAACGGCTGTTGTGCGACGTCTCCACACTGCTGGCACTAAACATATCATGTGTTGAGCAGAGTGTGTGAGCAGCACAGACCTTTGATGTAGTTCCAACTCCAAAACCCTCGGGTTCGTCAAAGTCAACTCCCTCAGTTGCTCAACCATGAGTGGCCATGGGTGGCAGACTTATGTGAAATCCCATCCCATCCATTGCACTGGACACGAAATATTAGCATGCGCTCAGCACAACTTCGGATATGGCAGCTGCGTTAAGCAGGGTGCAGGGTACAACACAGACCAGGCCCGAGCACCAGGAACAGGTGTTAGAAATACTGCAGCATCTGCCATTTCCTTCCAATTTTGGGGTTTTGGACCCGCCACCGACTTGTCTGGACCTAAGTGGGGATCATGAGACACAGTTGCCATCAAGGCAAGCTGTGGTCATGTGCGGTTTGCAGTAAGGGGGCAGTGCGCAATTGGAAGAGGAGTTGGTGGATGACGAGGCCACCGACCCCACATGGACAGGGGTGATGTCTAGGGGCTAAAGCAGTGTAGATGTAGAGGGAAGCTAAATCAACAAAAAACCTGGGTAGAAGCAAAGGCATAAACTGGGGTGATGTTTAGGGGCTAAAGCAGTGTAGATGTGGAGGGAAGCTAATTCAACAGAAAAAAATGGGTAGAAGCAAAGGCATAAACTGGGGTGATGTTTAGGGGCTAAAGCAGTGTAGATGTGGAGGGAAGCTAATTCAACAAAAAAAAGGGTAGAAGCAAAGGCATAAACTGGGGTGATGTTTAGGGGCTAAAGCAGTGTAGATGTGGAGGGAAGCTAATTCAACAAAAAAAACAGGGTAGAAACAAAGGCATAAACTGGGGTGATGTTTAGGGGTGAAAGCAGTGTAGATGTGGAGGGAAGCTAAGCAGCAAAAACAGTGGGTAGAAGCAAAGGCATGCAAAACTCTGCCCTGTTGGAAGACTTATTCCTAGGTCTGGAACACGTTAATGGCCCCCCTGGACAAATTACTGCCACTCAGGGGCCTAGTTTTACCAGGAGGGACAAGTATAGGCGCATGTTGTGGGAATACCTGGCCGACACCAGCTCTGTCCTCTCCGATCCCTCTGTGCTCTACAGCCTACACTTATTTTCTCATCTTTTTTTCTGAACTGCACATCTCTTGCCTGCTTCCTTTGGGATCTTAGAAATGGTGGTCCACTTCCACAGATGGTAACTTCAATAGACAGTGTAACGGGAGTAGCTGAGGGATCGCTGTCTTAACCACTTTTTGGCACAAAATTAACTTCCAAAGCAAAATATGGTGCAAGTATATGATGCAAGGACACCTACACACCTATCTCTGACACATTGGGGAGTTCACCCTCATGCGCCCTTTTGGCCTGCACCATCATGCGCCTCTTCCCAGCCACTCCACATTTCCCAAGCTTTTCATTGCAGGCAGAAGTACAACACAACCCACCCCCATGCCCAAGCCTTTAACAGCCTCATCGATAAACTGCTGGCCCTGGAGATGTTGGTGTTTGTTTATGCTTCTGGAGACCCAGGCCTTCCGTCAGCAGATGGCAGCTGGGGCACCTCCCTATGCTGGGCCTAGCCGTTACTACTTCTCTTGGTGTGCTGTCTCTGCCTTGCGCCTGCATGTGTCCCATAACATCAGTCGGGCCCAGAGCTCTGCGCTTTGCTGCAAGGTCCACTTGACCACCGACACATGGACAAGCGCCTGTGGTCAGGGATGCTGCAGTGCTTATCTTTAATGACAGGCAGGGTGAATGTGGTGGAGTCTGTTCCCCGGGTGCAAACTGGGGTGGCCTATCTCCTCTCCCAGGCCAAAATTCATGGCAGGAGTAGACTGAAACCCTACGATGCTGCAACCTCCACCCCAGCTACTAGCGGAAAACACTGTAACACTGGCATGGGGAGATGTCAGCAGGCCGTGCTGAAACTGATCAGCTTGGGGGACAGACAGCACAGTGCCTCCGAGGTCAGGGATGCCATCCTGGCTGAGATGGCATTTTTTTTTCCCTGCTACACCTGGGGCCTGGCATTTTTGCGCCTATGATAATGGCTGGAACCTGGTAGCAGATCTGGAGCTTGCCAGACTCAAACACAGTCCACGCATGGCCCACGTTTTCCAACTTGTTGGTGCCATGTTTCTTTGAAACCTACACCATTGTGCCTGATATACAGGTCAAAGTGGAGCCATTTTCGTAAGTGAGAACTAGCCTCTGCTAGGCAGAAAACATTCAGAGCACACTCCTCTCATCTTCGCACCGTTGGCTGGCGGAGGAAGACGAGGGGTTTGGAGTGGCATCTGATGTCCCTATCCCACAGGAGGCTAGAGGGTGCACTTCAGTGCATCCCATTGCTTCACCACAAATGGTGTGAAGGGGAGTGGAAAATGGAGGAAATGGAGAGTGACCCTTACAGTTGGGGCCAGCAAAGGCATGCCAAGTAACACACTGGCACACATGGCTGACTTCATCTTGGGTTGCTTTTCAACACATATTTCACATCATGAAGAACAAATAATACTGGATTTTTACAAGCCTCGAACCCCGGTCTAGGTCTAATGTCTGTTCCTTTCTTATATTAGGGGAGAGGGAAAAAAAATTACTTCAGTGATACGTTTAGCGTACATAGACTGACTATTAATGTGTATCCCACTTAGTGTTGTTAGGGTTACACACCGTCACAACCTGGCTAAAGCTTCTATAGCTGTTAATAAAGTCAACATAACTTTACGGTATCCAAAAAGACAGCTGGTACCGACAGAGAGCAAGACAAATGTCACCCAAAGCTGTGAGCTCTGAACACCCACAGTGACTTTGGCGTCATCATCATTATAAGGGAGCGGGTGGTAATAAATAACTTGGCAGTGCCTAAAACCCAAAAAGCTTATACAACTATATTTACATTAAGATACACAAATGACACTTTTCAGTAGCATGTCATGAGACAAGCTGATAAGCTCTTCCTTTGTGCAGTGCTATTTGAAAGTTAAACGCTGCCTTTATTTTAATTCTGGAGAAGGTGCAGACATTAGATTTAGAACATGTTGTCTTCATTGTCCAAATCCTCTATATAGGTAACGTGTTTTTTGGGCCGAGCTGTCTGGGAACGAGCTGGTGCAGCACTGACAACCTGGGTGAATATGGCAAGAGCCTGAGATGTACGGTGAATGAATCCCCAAATTATTTGTGGAATTCCCAGTGAGACAATGGCACTATCTACCAGTAGCAAAAATTGTGGGTGCACGTAACGTCAATATATTCTTTGAATTACCAGTCAGAAACTGGCACTATATGGCAGTAGCAAGAAATGAGGGTATTTGTAACCCCAATATATTCTTTGAATTCCCAGTGAGACAATGGCACTGTATAGCAGTAGCAAAAATTGTGGGTGCACGTAACCCCCATATATTCTTTGAATTCCCAGTCAGACAATGGCACTATATACCAGTAGTAAAAATTGTGGGTGCACATAACCCCAATATATTCTTTGAATTCCCAGTGAGACAATGGCACTGTATAGCAGTAGCAAAAATTGTGGGTGCACGTAACCCCCATATATTCTTTGAATTCCCAGTCAGACAATGGCACTGTATACCAGTAGTAAAAATTGTGGGTGCACATAACCCCAATATATTCTTTGAATTCCCAGTGAGACAATGGCACTGTATAGCAGTAGCAAAAATTGTGGGTGCACGTAACCCCCATATATTCTTTGAATTCCCAGTCAGACAATGGCACTATATACCAGTATTAAAAATTGTGGGTGCACATAACCCCAATATATTCTTTGAATTCCCAGTGAGACAATGGCACTGTATAGCAGTAGCAAAAATTGTGGGTGCACGTAACCCCCATATATTCTTTGAATTCCCAGTCAGACAATGGCACTGTATACCAGTAGTAAAAATTGTGGGTGCACATAACCCCAATATATTCTTTGAATTCCCAGTGAGACAATGGCACTGTATAGCAGTAGCAAATATTGTGGGTGCACGTAACCCCCATATATTCTTTGAATTCCCAGTCAGACAATGGCACTGTATACCAGTAGTAAAAATTGTGGGTGCACATAAAACCAATATATTCTTTGAATTCCCAGTGAGACAATGGCACTGTATAGCAGTAGCAAAAATTGTGGGTGCACGTAACCCCCATATATTCTTTGAATTCCCAGTCAGAAAATGGCACTATATACCAGTAGTAAAAATTGTGGGTGCACATAACCCCAATATATTCTTTGAATTCCCAGTGAGACAATGGCACTGTATAGCAGTAGCAAAAATTGTGGGTGCACGTAACCCCCATATATTCTTTGAATTCCCAGTCAGACAATGGCACTATATACCAGTAGTAAAAATTGTGGGTGCACATAACCCCAATATATTCTTTGAATTCCCAGTGAGACAATGGCACTGTATAGCAGTAGCAAAAATTGTGGGTGCACGTAACCCCCATATATTCTTTGAATTCCCAGTCAGACAATGGCACTGTATACCAGTAGTAAAAATTGTGGGTGCACATAACCCCAATATATTCTTTGAATTCCCAGTGAGACAATGGCACTGTATAGCAGTAGCAAAAATTGTGGGTGCACGTAACCCCCATATATTCTTTGAATTCCCAGTCAGATAATGGCACTGTATACCAGTAGTAAAAATTGTGGGTGCACATAACCCCAATATATTCTTTGAATTCCCAGTGAGACAATGGCACTGTATAGCAGTAGCAAAAATTGTGGGTGCACGTAACCCCCATATATTCTTTGAATTCCCAGTCAGACAATGGCACTGTATACCAGTAGTAAAAATTGTGGGTGCACATAACCCCAATATATTCTTTGAATTCCCAGTGAGACAATGGCACTGTATAGCAGTAGCAAAGAGGGGCGTGGCTTGGCCATGGAAGCGTGAGGACGTGTGCTGCCTCTGCTCCGTCTCTTGGCCCGGGTGAAACACCTCATTTGGCTGACCACCAGTGTTCTTACCTGCCTGAAGATGGGGAAGAACCGCAGGCCTTCCCAGAGGTCCTCTTCCACTCCTCCGGGTCCTTCTGGCTCCTCGTCCATCACCCGTTTTCTGCGGGTGCCTCGCTGTGCCGACTCCTCTTCTCCGGCCGGACCTAAGATGGCGCCCGCCGCTGCATCAGCTTCACGCGGTCGGCCTGCAGTGTCATCAGTGCGCTCCCCGGCTGCCTCCAGCGATGTGAGTATCCGCTCTCCCGTCCTCTGCGATGGCTTGGATGCTGAGGACTCGCGGCAGTGCGCTCCTACCTCCTACAGCCCAGATGCCTTGCATGCCACGGATTCCCGGCCGTCATCGCACACCACCTGCGGCCCTGCTACCTCCTCCTCTGGATTAACTGGTGCTGGTCAGGTAGGCCATGACTCCCCTATGCCGTGTCTCCTGCCTGCACGTGGGTTGGATGGATCCTGGCCGTCACTGCCGCCTTCTCCTGCAGCCCCACTGCTGTCCCCTTCCTTGGACCCTTTGCCTGTTTCCTCAGTGGATCTTGCTTGGGGGGGGACAGGTCTGCCTGGCTCCCTACTGTGCCCTCTCCCTCCCGGTTAGCCCCAGCTTCCTCTCTACGTACTGTCCATGAAACCCTGGCTACTGTTTCTGTACCACTGAGCCCCCTGGCTCCTGAATATGTCCATTCTGTGGCCTGTGGATTTTCCTCCCTGTCTTCTGCTCTCCGGGGGAATGGTCCCCCTCCTGCCTCTCCCTCCCAGCCTCTCCAGGGTCCTCCAGCTACTGATGCCTCTCCACCGGTCCTGCCTGGCTTCCCTTCTGCTGCTGTGGATTGCGGGCCTCATCTCCGTATTGCCTATGATTCTGCTGGTGATGGCACCTCTTCTGCCTCCGTTTCTGATACTCTTGTTGAACTTCGTCGCCTTAGTGCCCACTTGGCGGCGGTCCCTACTAAATCCGATATGGAGGAGTATGTGGTTCGGCTTGAGCAGTCTTACAAGGCGGAACTTTCTGCTGTCCGTTCCTCTGTACAGCAACTGGAGACCAGAGTGGATTCCCTCGAGGCGGCCTCTACCTCCCATGATTCCCAGCTCTCTACCCACGAGGCGACCATTGCCTCTCACACTCAACAGCTGCGGTTCTTGTCTGATATGTTGGATGATTTGGAAAATCGCAATCGGCGCAATAACATTAGAGTGAGAGGTCTTCCTGAATCTGTTGAGTCACAGCACCTGGATGCCACCTTGTGCACTATCTTCAATCCGGATTCGCCCATAGAACTTGACCGCGCGCACTGCTCGTTGGGTGCTCGCCCACCTGATGACAATAGGCCCCGAGATATTATTTGCAGGGTCCACCGCTACCAGCTGAAGGAGGCGATTATGTGTAAAGTCCGGGACACTCCGAAGGTGCTGTTTCAGGACTCTGAGCTCCAGCTACTTCCGGACCTGTCACGCCTCACCCTTGCTAAACGGAGGGCATTGAAGCCTCTTTTGAATGTTCTCACCCAGCATCAAGTGCCGTATTCCTGGGGCTTCCCTTTCCGCCTTCAGGTCCGTCATTGCGGTCGTGTTATTTCTATGTCTCATCCGGATGAACTCTTCAATTTTGCCTCTGCCTTGGGCCTCCCATCTGTTCCTGCCCTTTCTTGGCCTCCGTTTCCTGGTGATCTTCTCTCGGCTCCTCCTGCACGCCCTCAGAGGCGTTCTAGGAGGCGTCGTAAGACCCGCTCCCCGGAGGGGACGAATCCAGCTCAGGATGCTTCTGGTGCTTCTACTTAAATGCCGTGGCTGTTGGTGACGGGCCTGTTTGTTCGGGATGGACTTTTTTCGCCTTTTTGGGACTTGTGGGGGGGGGGGGACTGGGATGTATGGTGTTTGCATCTTTATGCGGGGTTTCCACCCTCTCTGTAGGTTGTTCCCATTTTTGGTCTGTTCCCTCTTGTCCCTATGTTCTGTTTTTGGTGCTCTAATTTGTTGGTCATTTGGTCCGCCTGTATTCTTCCTTCTATTTTTGCAAAGATGCCCTAGGTGGTGTCGTGCGGACCTCTGATGCTATATTTTGTTGGTCAGCGTTTTATTTTGTGTTAGAATATTCTTGGTTTTGGTGTTTTCGCCTGGGGGCCTGGGATGGGGTGCCGGCTTCTTTATTTGGAAAAGCCCGTTTCCCACCGGGGTCTCCACGCTTTCTGTTTGCGTGGTCTTTGGCAACTCTTTTCTTTGCCGTCTCCCCACCTTCTTGTGTGGAGTTCTTCCCTCCACCCCACTTAGTTGGTCTTGTTTGTCCATTTTTTGTTTATTTTCTTTCTCCTTTTTCTTTTCTCATTTGTTTTCCTTGTTTGTTCTTCGTTTGTCCTTTTGTTGTCTCGTTCTTTTTTTCCTCTTCTTTTTTTTTCCTTGGCCATGTCCTCTGTTAACTTTTGTACCCTCAATGCTAGGGGTCTCAATGTCCCCCAAAAACGTAATCAGATTTTGTATCAGTTGCATAAACAGCGCTCACATGTCCTTGTTTTACAGGAAACCCATTTTAAGAAGGACCACGTCCCGGATATCCGCAGTCGTTACTTCCCTAAGTGGTTCCACAGCGTCAACCCAGTTGCTAAGTCCAAGGGAGTCTCGATTGCTATCCATCGTTCTCTGCAGCATGAGGTTCTGGACACCTGTATCGATCCTGAGGGTAGGTTCCTCTTTTTGAAATTGCGCACCGGTGGTACGATTCTCACCGTGGCTGGTTGCTACCTCCCAAATCAGGGTCAGTTGGCGTATTGTAGGTCCCTTATCCACAGATTGGCAGACTTTAGTGAGGGGGTCGTGGTTTTGGGTGGTGATTTTAACTTTGTCCTGGACCCTCAGGTTGATTCCTCCCCCCCGCGCCCCTCTCACGCTCCCTCGCAATTGCGCCGCTTGTTGTCAGCTCTTCATAACTCTCAATTGGTTGATGTTTGGCGCATTCTAAATCCTCAGGGTCGAGATTATACTTATTTCTCCCCGGCTCATAACTCGCATAGCCGCATTGACTTTTTCCTGACTAGCCATCATGCCCTTTCATGGTCCCCGGTAGTTCGCATTGATTCGGTTCTTTGGTCGGATCATGCTCCTGTTCATTTGTCCCTGGACATTCCTGGCCTGTCACGGCGCCCCTTTAACTGGCGCTTGAATGAGGGCCTTTTGAAAGACATCCCCTGTAAGGAGGCTGTCGGGGAGACCATTCGGAATTTTTGGCTCGATCATGCTCTTGATCCTACTTCTCTCCCTATGCAATGGGAGGCTATGAAGTGCGTGGTGAGGGGGGTTCTTATCCAACACGGCGCTCGTCTTAAGAGAGAGCGAGCCGCCGGGGTTACCGCTCTTTTAGACCGTATTCATGACCTGGAGCTGTCTCACAAACAGTCTGGCTCCCGTTCCACCTTTACGGAGCTTCTTAATGCGAGGGAGGAACTTCGCGCCCTCTTAGACGGGAAATATCTGCGCTTTCGGGACCGCGTTAGGAAACACTACTATGAGTTTGCTGATAAATGTGGTCGCTCGCTGGCTCGTCGTCTTCATCCGCGAGACTCCCCTGCGTATGTCCCGCGCCTGCGTACTGGGTCGGGTGGTCTTGTTCATAACCCCACTGATATTGCTGCGGAGTTCCGCTCGTTTTATTCCAACTTGTATGATATTCACGGTCATTACTCGGATTTGGACCCGTCGGTGCTTCGAAACAAGATCCGACAGTATGTAGCTGACACTGCTCTTCCCTCTCTTTCTAGCTCTGACGCGGAAGCCCTTGAGTCGCCCTTTACGTTAGAGGAAGTCGCCGCGGTAATTCAGTCTACACCCGCGGGTAAGGCTCCGGGTCCAGACGGGTTCTCTGCTCGCTTTTATAAATGTTTCGGTTCCCTCCTTTCCCCGGATCTGGTGCGGGTGTTTAATAGTGTGGGGGACTCGTCTCCGTTCTCTGTGCAGTCTTTATCTGCCCTGATCACTGTGCTTCCTAAGCCTGATAAGGACCCTGTGTGCCCGGGGAGTTACCGGCCTATTTCCTTAATCAATATTGATGTGAAATTGTATGCGAAATTGTTGGCGAATCGCCTTTCTTCCTTCATGCCCGCTTTGGTTCATAGTGATCAGGTCGGCTTCATCCCGGGTCGGGAAGCTCGTGATAACGTTTGCAAAACTGTTATGGCCATCTCTATAGCCCGCTCCTCTAAGGTTCCTCTTTGTTTGCTTTTGCTCGATGCCGAGAAGGCATTTGATCGCATTCATTGGGGTTTTCTCCGAGAGACCCTTGCTCAGATCGGGGTTGGCTCCGGTTTCCTGGGCAAGATTTTGGCTCTTTATGGGAATGCGACGGCGCGGGTCCGGGTGAATGGAGTGATCTCGGATTTTTTTTCGGTCCGCAATGGTACCCGCCAAGGTTGCCCCCTCTCGCCTTTGCTCTTTGCCCTGGTGATGGAGCATCTGGCGGTGGCGTTGCGTAGTTGCCCCGACGTCCACGGTATACAGTTGGGTTCCCGTATGGTCAAGGCGGCGCTATATGCGGACGATCTTCTGCTGTATGTCTCTGAACCACGGGTTTCATTTCCGGCTGTCTTACGTGAATTCTCCCGCTTCGGTGCCCTTAGCAATTTTAAGGTCAATTTATCTAAGAGCGAGGCTCTTAATGTCTCACTTCCCCTTTCTGAGGCTGAGTTCCTGTCTCGGTCTTTTCCGTTTCGGTGGCAACCTTCCTCCTTCAAATATTTGGGGATCCGTATTTCTCCTGATCCTGCTTCCCTGTTCCAACTTAATTATCTCCCGCTTTTGGATACTATTACCTCTGATCTCCGTTCTTATGGAGCTCGTCTCCCCTCTTGGTTTAGTCGCATTCATGCCCTTAAGATGGATGTCCTCCCTCGGTTCCTGTACCTGTTCCAGGCCTTGCCCATCCCTCTTCCGCGTGCTTTTTTAGCCAGGGTGCAGTCGTTGTTTGGGAAATTTGTGTGGGGTTCCTCTCGGAGCAGACTGGGGTTCAGTACTCTTGTCAGGCGTAAATATAGGGGTGGCGTCGGTCTTCCGGATGTGCGCCTTTACTATCGTGCCTCGGTTTTGCTCCGTCTGTTTGATTGGCGGTTCCGTCGCCATGATAAGCAGTGGGTTTCCATTGAATTCGATCTGATCTCGTCTTCGCTTTCCTCTTGTCCATGGATCCCTCCGCACTTTCGTCCTAAATCCCTTGGCCTCTACGTTCTCCCTTCGCATTTTCTGAAAGTATGGGATCTGGTCTGTTCTTCTGGCCGCTTGGCCCGTGTCCTTTGACTCCCTTCTTCGACAACCCTATGTTCCCTCCTGGCTGCTCGGTTGACCGGTTCCTTTGCTGGGACCGAGCGGATTCTACTTGTCTTCAGGAGGTGGCGGGTGACTCTCCGCTCCTTCCGTTCGCCCAGCTGTGTAGTTCTCACCCTGACCTGCGCCTCTCGTGGTTGGAGTACGCTCAACTCCAGTCCTTTCTGACACGGTTTTCGCTCACTCCTCGCCTCTCTTCTTCTTTGGCCCTTGAATCCTATGTTGGGCGTCAGACCCCCCCCCCCTCGTGCCCTTTCGCTACTGTATGATGTTCTCCTCTCGGATGTCACTGCGGAACTCCCTCCCTACGTTGCCGCTTGGAACGCCGACCTTCCTGTGGGTTTGTCATCTGCGGATTGGGACCGGTCCTTTTTGCTATCTCACAAGCTGGCCCTCCCGTGTAGTGCTCAGGAGAGGAATTATAAGATTCTGTCCCGGTGGTATAGGTGTCCAGTGCTTCTCCATAGGATTTTTCCCGCTGTTCCGGACTTATGTTGGCGCTGTGGCTCCGCTAGGGGTACTATGTTGCACATATGGTGGGACTGTGACGTTCTGCGCCCCTTTTGGGACGCGGTGTTTTCTTTGTATTCCAGGGTCAGTGGGCGCTCGGTGACTGTCTCTCCCCAGCTGGCACTTCTGTCGGTTATCCCTGGTAAGTTGTCGGAGATTAAGAAGGATCTCCTGGGGCACTTTCTGGTGGCCGCCAGGACAGTCATCCCTAGACACTGGCGCAGCCCTACCCCTCCCTCCTTGATTGAGTTCCTCCAGGAGTTCCTTCTTATTCAGCGGATGGAGACCTTGGTGGCGGAGGATTCCCCTGACTATTCCAAGTTTGAGCTCCGTTGGCATCCCTGGGTTATGTTCCAGGAGTCGTCTGCCTTCTCTTCTGCCTTTGCTTGAGTGTGACATGGCCGTCTGTTTTCTTCTTCTTTTCTTCTTTTGCTTCTGTTGTGGTTCTTTTAGTCTTCGTCTTGTGTTTGTTTGTTTCTTGTCTATTCCCTTTCCCTTTTTTTTTCTTTTTTTGTTGGGCTTTACTTAACTTGTGCGGAGGGGGGTCTTTTTGGCCTCCCTGCCCACGGTCTGTTATGCTTCTTCATTATTGCTCGACTTTATGTTTGTTGTTTGTTCTGTATTATATTGAAAAATCTTTAATAAAACCCGTTTAAGCATATAGCAGTAGCAAAAATTGTGGGTGCACGTAACCCCCATATATTCTTTGAATTCCCAGTCAGACAATGGCACTATATACCAGTAGCAAAAATTGTGGGTGCACGTAACCCCAATATATTCTTTGAATTACCAGTCAGAAACTGGCACTATATAGCAGTAGCAAAAATTGTGGGTGCACATAACCCCAATATAATCTTTGAATTCCCAGTGAGACAATGGCACTGTATAGCAGTAGCAAAAATTGTGGGTGCACATAACCCCCATATATTCTTTGAATTCCCAGTGAGACAATGGCACTGTATAGCAGTAGCAAAAATTGTGGGTGCACGTAACCCCCCATATATTCTTTGAATTCCCAGTCAGACAATGGCACTGTATACCAGTAGTAAAAATTGTGGGTGCACATAACCCCAATATATTCTTTGAATTCCCAGTCAGACAATGGCACTATATACCAGTAGCAAAAATTGTGGGTGCACGTAACCCCAATATATTCTTTGAATTACCAGTCAGAAACTGGCACTATATAGCAGTAGCAAAAATTGTGGGTGCACATAACCCCAATATAATCTTTGAATTCCCAGTGAGACAATGGCACTGTATAGCAGTAGCAAAAATTGTGGGTGCACATAACCCCCATATATTCTTTGAATTCCCAGTGAGACAATGGCACTGTATAGCAGTAGCAAAAATTGTGGGTGCACGTAACCCCCCATATATTCTTTGAATTCCCAGTCAGACAATGGCACTGTATACCAGTAGTAAAAATTGTGGGTGCACATAACCCCAATATATTCTTTGAATTCCCAGTGAGACAATGGCACTGTATAGCAGTAGCAAAAATTGTGGGTGCACGTAACCCCCATATATTCTTTGAATTCCCAGTCAGACAATGGCACTATATACCAGTAGCAAAAATTGTGGGTGCACTTAACCCCAATATATTCTTTGAATTACCAGTCAGAAACTGGCACTATATAGCAGTAGCAAAAATTGTGGGTGCACATAACCCCAATATAATCTTTGAATTCCCAGTGAGACAATGGCACTGTATAGCAGTAGCAAAAATTGTGGGTGCACATAACCCCCATATATTCTTTGAATTCCCAGTGAGACAATGGCACTGTATAGCAGTAGCAAAAATTGTGGGTGCACGTAACCCCCATATATTCTTTGAATTCCCAGTCAGACAATGGCACTGTATACCAGTAGTAAAAATTGTGGGTGCACATAACCCCAATATATTCTTTGAATTCCCAGTGAGACAATGGCACTGTATAGCAGTAGCAAAAATTGTGGGTGCACGTAACCCCAATATATTCTTTGAATTCCCAGTCAGACAATGGCACTATATACCAGTAGCAAAAATAGTGGGTGTATATAGCCCCAATTCTATTGCTAGGGGACTTGCAGGGTATTTCTGAGGTGAAGGTGGGGGGGCACACCGTTGGAACGGGGATTTGGGGTGTATATATGGGGTATACGGGAATACACTGTCAGTGTGTTCCATTCAGGATCCTGGGAAAGCTGGGTTGCGGCGATTGAGCCCGTCAGTGCCACGTTACACTGACAAGCTTCTCCCTGTAATTGAAGTTATATGTAAGCCCAATATATTCTTTGAATTCCCAGTGAGACAATGGCACTATATGGCAGTAGCAAAAATAGTGGGTGTATATAGCCCCAATTCTATTGCTAGGGGACTTGCAGGGTATTTCTGGGGTGAAGGTGGGGGGCACACCGTTGGAACGGGTATCGGGGGTATATATCGGGTATACGGGAATACACTGACAGTGTATTCCATTCAGGATCCTGGGAAAGCTGGGTTGCGGCGATTGAGCCCGTCAGTGCCACGTTACACTGACAAGCTTCTCCCTGGAATTTAGCTCTTATAAGAGCTGTTGGTTGTCTTCTCCTTCCTATCCTAGCCTGTCCCTGCCTACCCAGAATCTAAGCCCTAGCTAACTGGACGGAAACCTCCGTCCCCGGTGAATTGCAAGCTCAGAATGACGCGAAGCTGGGCGTCGCTGTTCTTTTAAATTAGAGGTCACATGTTTTCGGCAGCCAATGGGTTTTGCCTACTTTTTTCAACGTCACCGGTGTCGTAGTTCCTGTCCCACCTACCCTGCGCTGTTATTGGAGCAAAAAAGGCGCCAGGGAAGGTGGGAGGGGAATCGAGTAATGGCGCACTTTACCACGCGGTGTTCGATTCGATTCGAACATGCCGAACAGCCTAATATCCGATCGAACATGAGTTCGATAGAACACTGTTCGCTCATCTCTAGAAATTATATCTTTATTGAATTTCAAAAAATAACATAATATATTGGACACAACAACCAGCAGTCAGGCAGTTAATATGAAGTGCATAAAGTGACAAGGTCAAGATGTAAAACACCATCACAGCAATGAATGGGCATATCATAAAGACATAATATTACAAATAGCTGGTGTACAAGGCAATACAGCCATGAGGGGTCACACAGAAGCTCAATCAACCCAGGGAGCGAGAGACAGGAGGGAGACAGGAACCAAGGCATTAACTGCATAGAACTGCCATCGAGCAGGGCAACCAGTAGTGTCAATTATTTTGGAGGGCCTCTAGGGACCTACTAGTGGCAAATGGGGAAAACTCATAATGCACAAATAAATTCAACCTGGCATATACCTATGCCTTGGTATAGTATCAACCTTACATCTGAAAGCTAAGCATTGTCTGGTCAACATAAAACATATAATAATAAAATGTGTTTTTGTTTTAAAAAAAACCCTAAAAGTTTAAATCTTAATCAGTCTCCTCACATTTCCTCCTCACTCTCCTAGCTGTGAGTGCTAACTCACTTCTACTTACTCCATCCACACAGAGAGGAAGAGACCCACTTTACTGCGTTCTCCACACAGCGGAATAGACTGTCTTTTTCATTCCCTATGTCATTGTCATACCATCAACTTAGCCCTCAGTTTTAAATGTTTGCTCCCTTGTAGGTACAATAACATGTTAGATACACACAATAGCCTCAATACTATATACACAGTTAAACTGAATCACACACTTTTGTAGTTCTCCCAGTGGGACTCTATGTTTGCATGCTTTTATGTGTTACTGTACATAGAGCTGTGGCTGCAGGGGTGCTTTAAACATGAAAGGAACATTTACAGTAGTGCCAGCTCTATAAAGCACACCTGTTACCATTGCCATTGACA
Organism: Leptodactylus fuscus; assembly: GCF_031893055.1. NCBI lineage: Eukaryota > Metazoa > Chordata > Amphibia > Anura > Leptodactylidae > Leptodactylus > Leptodactylus fuscus. The sequence goes on from NC_134266.1 coordinate 149,953,052, forward strand.
GTATTGCCAAGGTACCAGATATGGTGGCACAAGATGCTTTTGCTTACCGTATCAGTGGTCTTTCACAAGGCAGAATGCATCTCCTTAGGTAACTCTTCTGATGCCGCATCATTTTGCTCCTGCTGTGGTATGATTGTGCCCAGCACAACCAATCCCAGACAAATACAATCATTGCTCCACATCGATTTTTGGAACTCTCTGACCATTTTCAGCTATTTTTTGCAGGATCTTCTATTGAAATGCTTAGTTTCCTTAGAGTATTCCCAGAGCAACTGCTTGCAACAGCCGATTATCAAAGGACAGAACAGATGCTGCCTGCTTTTTTGTAAAGCCTATTGACTTCCATGGCATGTTTAACATGAAAAAGAACAAAAATTGGATATTCCTCAGTGGAAAAAAAAAATGGAGGTATGAATATATTTGTTAAAAATCAATGGCTCTGTTTTGAGGCTCCGACACAGTGACTGCTGAAAATCTTCAAATGAAAAAGTCCTGCAAGTGCAACCTTTTCATCCCGCAGAAACAAAAGTCAGTGGGGTCCATCAGTCACCGTTGATAACCACTATTTTAGTGCTCTGTGTGTCCATTGTTTTGGTCCTATGACAAGAAAAAAGGACACCTAGGCGCAAGTGTGAACTTAGTATTAGACCTTTGAATGAAAAACAGTAAATTTTAACCTGTAGTATAAATACCATTGCTTGTTTTGAACCAACATGTCTAATGTCCTCTTTTATAGACATGTAATCACATCATATTAGTAAAAACATTATTACATTTCACTGTATAGATATACATGCATCCGTACATATTTGTGTCTATCCACTCTGGCAATTGGAAATGCACAGAAGTAACCCTTTCCCAATATCCGCCGTACTAGTACAGTGCATGCTGGGTGTGCAACTATGGTGACCGTCCGGGAGCCGAGCGGCCGCCATAGCCGCCGAGTGTCTACTGCTTTACGCAGTAGACAACCAGCGCTAATGTCTCTGATCGGTCCCCGGACCGATCGGAGGCATTAACTCTTCCAGTACCTCGTTCAAAGCTGACCGAGGCGCCATTTTCCTGGTGATTGCTGGCACCCGGAGTAAGCTCCGGGGCCGACGTCACATTACTATGACAGCCGGAAGCCTTGTGAAGGCTCCCTGGCTTGTTATTACATTGCTTCTATTGCAGGCTATGCTACATAGCCTGAAATAGAAGTGCCGATATTTTGCAATGCATTAGCATTGTAATTAGAGATGAGCGAACAGTGTTCTATCGAACACATGTTCGATCGGATATCAGGCTGTTCGATGTGTTCGATTCGAATCGAACATCACGTGGCAAACTCCAAAAAGATTCGATTCCCCTCCCACCTTCCCTGGCGCTTTTTTTGCACCAATAACAGCGCAGGGGAGGTGGGACAGGAACTACGACACCGGAGGCATTGAAAAAAATCGGAAAAAGTCATTGGCTGCCGAAATCAGGTGACCTCCATTTTAGACGAATAGTGGATTTCAAATCCGTGTCATATGAGAATGTGAACTTTGTGACTATGAGACAGGGATAGCTGTACAGGCAGGGATAGCTAGGGATAACCTTTATTTAGGTAGGAATGTTATTAAAAATAACTTTTTGGGGCTCTATCAGGTGTGTAATTGTGATTTTTGTGAGATAAACTTTTTCCCATAGGAATGCATTGGAAAGGACTGATTGGCCAGAGTATGGAATTTGACCAATCAGCGCTGGCTCTAGAACATCAGATGTAGCAGAGCCGAGGGTGCACTAGAACCCTTGTGCACACTCGGCTCTGCTACATCTGATGTAGCAGAGCCGAGTGTGCATAAGGGTTCTAGTGCACCCTCGGCTCTGCTACATCTGATGGGCTGACCGGCACACGGTGTAGTTGAGCAGAACTGGCTCAACACTGCTAAGTCTCTGCATACCCATAGGAATGCATTGGCCAGCCTTCGGCCAATCAGCGCTGGCTCTGCCGGAGGAGGCGGAGTCTAAGGTCGGACCTGAATGGAGACTGGTGTGGAGCGATCTTAGACTCCGCCTCCTCCAGCAGAGCCAGCGCTGATTGGTCGAATTCCGTACTCTGGCCAATCAGCGCTGTCCAATGCATTCCTATGGGAAAAAGTTAGCTTGCGAAAATCGCAAGCTGACAGGGATTTCCATGAAATAAAGTGACTTTTATGCCCCCAGACATGCTTCCCCTGCTGTCCCAGTGTCATTCCAGGGTGTTGGTATCATTTCCTGGGGTGTCATAGTGGACTTGGTGACCCTCCAGACACGGATTTGGGTTTCCCCCTTAACGAGTATATGTTCCCCATAGACTATAATGGAGTTCGAAACCCGTTCGAACACTCGAACAGTGAGCGGCTGTTCGAATCGAATTTCGAACCTTGAACATTTTAGTGTTCGCTCATCTCTAATTGTAATGCATTACATTAGAGATCAGAACCCCTGGGGTTCAAGACCCCTAGTGGGTCTAATAAATGCAAAAAAAAAATAAATAAATAAATTTTTTAAAAAAGTATTACAAATTCAAATCACCTCCCCTTTTTCTAGAACACATATAAAAGTAGTTAAATACTGTGAAACACATACATGTTAGGTATCCCCGTGTCTGAAATCGCCCGTTCTACAAATCTATAAAAATATTTTTCCTGTACGGTAAACGCCATAGCGGTTCTTACTGTTTTGATTCTGATAAAAATTTGAATAAAAAGTGATCAAAGCAATAGCATTTCCCGAAAATGGTGGATCTAAAAAGTACACCCGGCCCCGCAAAAAAAAGATGCCCCAATGCATCCCCATACATAGACGTATAAAAAAGTTACGGCTGGCAGAATATGGCAACTTTTAGAAAAAAAATTTTTTAACACAGTTTTTGATTTTTTTAAAGGGGTTAAAATGTAAATAAAACCATATAAATTTGGTATCCCCGGAATCATACCGAAACACAGAATACAGGGGACATGTCATTTTGGCTGCAAATTGAGCGCCGTAAAACCGAAGCCCATAAGAAAATCGCAGAAATGAATTTTTTTCCAGCTTCCCATTACATTATACAGAATAATTAATGGTGGCATCATGAAGAAAATTTGTCCTGCAAAGATTAAGACCTCATATAGCTCTGGAAGCGGAGAAATAAAAAATAAAAAAAGTTATGGGGTTTAGAAGGAGGGGAGTCAAAAACGAAAATCAAAAAATGCCATCGGCGGGAAGGGGTTAAAAATCACAAAATGACCAAGGAAAGTATGACAGAGAGATTTGTAAAATTGGAGAAAAAGAGACAGCGAAGAGACTATAATAGATGCATCGTGCCATATGGTATTGGTACACCATAGCTACTTAAACAGGTTTAATATGGTAACTTCTCCTCTGATTCATGCAGTCAGTAGTTTCATGCTGTGTCATATAATCCACAGATCTCCTGGTTTTGACTAATGGCTAGAATTGAAAATTGTATGAAGCAATAGATAATGTAAATATAGTCATACTGCGCTCAATACCCATAATATGTCTCAGAATATCTTCTGCATCATCTTGCAAGGAAAGGTCATGGCACAAAGAAGACAAAGAAAGGTTACTAGCATCAGAGCCTCCAGGAAAGAATTGTTCTGGGAGTTTTTTCATGGGGTACAGAGGCTATTAAGTGAAAACCTCAGACTTTGTTTACATGCTGGATGGCTCCATGTAGCCTTTCAGCATTTTACATTGATAGCTAATAAAAGAATTACAACTCATTAAGAAGTACTCAGAACACATTATTATAGACAATTTAATTATGCTTTATTGTGCAGGAAACTCACCATACTGCCACGAAATGTTGTTTTCATTAGCTATCCATTTTGAAAGCAAAACATGCAGCACAGGTTTTGTGAGTCACTTGTGTGTGGAAAAACATTGATTTTATCCCTAGCATTCCCATATCCTTAAAAACACTAAAGCAACTAGTTTCCAGCAATTAAAATCATAAAATTTGCAAAGGTAAATGGGTCACCAATGCGCACATTTATTAGTAATTACAGAAATTTGGTGGTCCCTCAGTGTGCAATGGCCTCATGTTACAGTATTGTCAACACAAAATGGAAGCGTTCATAAGCTGAAACCAATCTGTGAATCATATGATAAAGCCAATCTAAACGTATTTCAAATGTACCAGTCTTTAATGGGGTTGTGCCCTTAGTGCAAATGGTAATACGTAGTTGATCGAAAATGAATCTTCAATTGCCATTGGCATTCATGGAAACTTGAATCTGATAACTTGCTGGAACATGATATTACACAACAAAAAGTAACTAAATGGCATTGAAAAATGAAAGTTAAAATTTTATTGCGATTGATTAACTTTCTGTGTTAAGTTAAAATTTGCAACATCTGTTATTTCATGATAAGTTTAATGTAAATCTACGGCCTGGTTTACATCTGTGTTCGATATTCCATTCGGGGAGTCCATTTAGGGACCCCTCAAACAGAATACCAAACGCATTAAAAAGTGGTTAGCTAAGAAAACACACGGACCCCATAGTCTATAATGGGGTCCGTGTGTTTTCCGCACTAATCATGCAGAGAGAAAAGTGCTGTAAGCACCTCTTTTCTCTCCGCATAGTTCATGCGGACACCGTGCAGAAAACACACGGACTCCATTATAGTCTATGAGGTCCGTGTGTTTTCTTAGCTAACCGCTTTTTAAGGCATTCGGTATTCTGTTTGGGGGGTCCTCAAGCGGTCTCCCCAAACGGAATACTGAATGCAGATGTGAACTGGGCCTAAACTGCCTAAAAGCAAACATCTATTGGGGTATGACATAAGTGGTAAGGATAGCTAATCAGAAGGCCTTGTATTGTTGAAATGTATGTTTTTAATGACTGTCTATCAGCACTTCTCAGGGGTACAGTGCAATGTTATTGTACTCTGTTGCAATGTACAGTACCTCTGCTATCTTCATCGCACTGCTATCTATCCATGCTATTTCTACTGCATTGCCTCCTTCTTGTGCCAGGAAGAATTGTTCCATTTTTATCTTCTAGTAATTTGTATCATACTGGGCCCTAAAGAAGAGCCTGCCCTACACATGTAAAGTGATTTAAAGATTCCAGTAGCCTTTCCTGGGTCTCGAGTACTAATATTGTTCAGTCTCAATGGACATCCCATTATAAATAAATATTGTTTTGGACTGGGTTTCTCCCTCTTGTAAAAAATAACAACCTTTTGGATCTCTAACAAAAATATTTCTTTACACTATATTGTTATAAAAAAAGGTCCTCAAAATTGTAAGTATATTTTCATATTTGCATATGTGGTCTTGCAGTATAGGCCATTCTATTTATTTAATTATATTATATTACTCTAAAACATTTCCATCATGAAAACTTGATGCATTTAGAAGGGTATTTTTTTTTTTATCATAAGGAGAGTGCATTCAGACACATGTGTCAGTCTTCACAGCTGCCTAACTTGTTTTTCAGTACACCAACCTAATGAAAGAGTAGAGATAAGTGAACCTTTCAAGATTTGTGAAATTTCTCGTCGTTCAGTCTAAAAATTTGTTTTGGTTCGAAAAAGTTTGGTATGAACCACAGCTTAAATTGGCTTAAAACATAGTGTAAGGCTCCTAGGAATATATATATATATATATATATATCCAATTTCTAGCTCTCTAGGGCAAATACAGCTGAAGATATGTCAAACTGACCGTGACATTTATGTCTATGGAAAAATGGATGTAATCAGTGGACAAAAATGTGTTGCTGTATGCCTAGATGAAAAGTGATCAAGAAGAAGTGACTTTTACAAAACACAAATGGCATTCACATTGAAGAATGCAATGGCATGATTTTTTTTTGACATGGAGACCTTTTCAATCTAATTTTGCTTTTTTTTTATGCCAACACTGTGATATAGTAGCACTAACAGTGAGGTAACAATATTGGTGCCATTGTTAATAGTTGTAGTTGGCAAGGACTGATCCTATGAGTTTTTTTTGCTGCAGAATACAGCACATCATCTCCTTCGTTGCATGGCTGCGCTGAGTCAGGTTCATTAGCTACCAAAACCAGAAGTAGTGTTGCTGTTGCCACCCACATTCTCATTGTTAGTACTTTCATGACTATTAGGTTTCTTCACCAGGTATGGTATAACACAATATCTGAAGGCATTCACATTTATACAGCAATAGAGTGTTAGGTGTACAATTGATGAAAAGCAGTATACAGTACAAAGATATATTGTTTCCTATAAAAGGTGATCAGTTAAGTGTGGAAACATATGTATCTGAGTCTCCTTTATTCAAGAGCCTGGCATCTCCTGCTGTGCCATAATTTCTTTCTGATGCTTACATTGATTTATGGCCACCTGTGGGTACGAATGTATATAACAGTAGCCATATTTCATTGGTGAAAAGAAACAAATGTGGAGTAGGTACCTGTAGATGTGCATTCCCTTACATTAGCTCAATTTCAGTTAAAGGGGTTGTCCCATCTCAAGGATCCTATCTATACTGGTAGCTTATGTATATTGAAGCCTTTTCCTAAATATATTGCTTTAGAAATTCTGCCTTGTTTGCCTGTATGTGAATTTATTCCCCCCCATTGTTTACACTGTGTTGCTATTACCATGGACCTATAGGACAAGTGACGTCACTCACTCACTGCTCTTGCCAGCAGGACAATCCGTTCAGATAACTGCAGTTGTCTGATAAATCCCAATCTATTATCTCTATATGTAAACACACAGATAACCCTTTGTTTTTTTCTGTACAAGAATCTGCAGATTATCTGACCTGCAGAAGTGTTGTATGTCCTGTTCAGCAGGAGGGTGGAGGGAGAGAAATACAGGAAGTTAGAAGCAGGCAATGCAGGCAGCCTGGCTGAAAGGCTGAGATGGGAGAACCCCTTTAATGACTCTCAATTCTCATGAAACTATTGCAGTGCAAACAAATGACTGTGTGGCCTCCTATAGATATATAGGACAAACATTTCATCAAAGGATACTGACAACTCATTTTGAAAATCTGGTCATCTTATGACATTCATATCTGTGATGACCATCCAAGTGGAAAAATAAGGAAGAACATGTGTACATCAGACTAAGTCAGCTGTTTTTATTCTTCTTAGCTATTATTCTAAAAGTCCAATCATTTTGAATCAGTTAGTACAGTACTATAGCGACTCTAAATTTTAATAGGACAGCATATTTTCATGACAGATCCACTTTAATGACATTATTGTATGTGATTTACTGTTACGTTACGCCATATTGTATTTTCATTATTTGTAGATCTATTTTACATACTGACATAAATTTACATATTTTTAATTTTTGTTCTTATTGAAACTCTTTTATTTCTGATTTTTTTAATAGACTATTAAAATAACCAAGCAATGTTATGTTAATTAGAACATTCTCCTAGTTACTTTGATTAAATCAGCTTGGCTGACCTGTTTTAGACTGTAATAATCACTGTCCATGAGCAAGAGAAAACGTATAAACGTGGTTTTATGATTACTGAAATAAATCTCCCTTTAAGGTTTTAATACTTATCAGGTACTATAAATACATAGCTGAAAACTGGAGATAATGCTAAAAATGTAACTTATTACATAATATAGTAGATGCAAACAATGCACAAAAATCACTGTAAATAGAATCAAATGCATAACTTTTTTTGTTAGTTTTTTGGGCCCCAATACTTAGACTATAAAAATAGCCGCCACTGTTTACCATGTATATTTATACTACTGGTGTATTCTGGCACTGAGGCCTGGGAATAACAGCTACCTCTGGACTTTTTATTACAATGTCCCTATATATACCAGAAAGTCTAGTTCAAAAATAAATTCATCTGAAAGATTTCAGATCTACATACAAAGTCTGCAATTACTTCATACTAATTCTTACATTCAATATTAATATATAATATTAGAGTATGTAAACATGTTGCTTAATATGATGCATAAATCTCGGCATGTCCAGCCAAGGTAAGGGGATAATTATACACCTTAGGGAGAGTGTGTGCCTATATAGGCGTACGGAGACTTACAAGTCATTCCTGCTCCGCTAGGGATTCTGGGTAAAAAATATGCAAATCTATTCTCCAGGATATAATTAGGAGAACAGTGCACTCTGTATGCCGCCTTCTAGGGACAGCCCCCTTAACATCATGCATGACTCAGTTAAAAAGCCTACTGACATGATGTGGAGTTTATTGCCAAATTAGTATTTCTATTCCAAAAGGAACAGATTCCCAGCTATGGACAGTGCTGTTTCGGTCTTTTGGACCTCCTCAGCATAGCGCAGGGATACGGATTTGGCAGAGTGAGAGAAATACTACAGCATACAGAGGCACTGTTCTCCTAATTACATCCTGGAGAATAGATTTGCATATTTTTTACCCAGCCAAGGTAAGGGAATGTTAATGGTCGCTAAAGGATGGCTCAAAATATTTTCTTCTGATTATTTATCACACTGACCAAAACAAGTAAAAATGACATCCTATACTTGTTGAACAGATCATGGTCTTAAAGGGACAAAATTCAATATGGTCGTATTGTGCCTAGGTTTAGCTGTCAGATTTTTTTTCATAAGAACTGCTTACAACCATACCCTGCTTTATCTCTTTGCATTTGAACAGCTCTCATATTCCACTCTAAACTGGCTTTTTGTTATTTATGTCTCTATATTTATGCCTCTAAATACTGGTTTGACCTACTATTTTTCTCCATCAACATTGATATGGTTATGGTTGCATAGTCTTACATAGTAATTATGTACCTTCAAGACCCATCTTTGTGGAACAAAAAATGCATTACCTTGAGTTTCATAAAACACATTTACATATTTCTATAAATATATCATATCCCACTCAACCTTCTCTTCACTAGACTAAGTTTAATATTGATAACCTTCAATCTCATATTTTTCGGACTATAAGACATGTTTGACTATATGATGCGCCCCAGGTATATGTAAGAAAAATTTGGGAAAATATTTCATATTAATTTTACATTCTTTGGTGTACAAATGGCATTATTCTGTGTGATGGACACAAATGGAGCATTATAAGGCTGCATTCACACAGAGTAACGCCAGGCGTCATTTGTGTGTAATTTGTGTGTCTTTTACGGCCGTCATAAAACGTATACATAGAGTTCTATAGGAAAAGACGTCCGTAATTTACTGCCGTCATTTACGGCCGTCATTACAATGACGGCCGTAAATGACGGCCATAAATGACGGCCGTCTTTTCCTATAGAACTCTATGTAAACGTTTTATGACGGCCGTAAAAGACACACAAATTACACACAAATGACGCCTGGCGTTACTCTGTGTGAATGCAGCCTAATACTGTATGGTAGGCACTAATGGAGCATTAAACTGTGCGTGGCAGACACTAATGGAGCATTATACTATGTGGTGGGCACTAATGAAGCATTATGCTGTGTGGTGGGCACCCACCTCTATTATATGATATGGGGGCACTAATGGGACATTATACTTTGAGGCAGGCACTAATGGGATCACTATTAAGGATCATTAAAGTTGGGGACACTAATTTGGCATTTCTGCCCCCCATGCATTATAATGCTCTTGAGTGACTCCCAACCAGCATACTGTTGCTAGATAACTGTCCACTAACCTGTTACATAATATGGCAGGAGAGAAGAAGCTGTAATCCCCATACTGCAGCTGACGAACTATGGTCTGAATGTGAAACCTCGGCCATCAGCTGTCTGGATCCCTGCCTCATGGCTCTTAGTAATGACAGTAACCAGGAGCTTTGAACATCTCCCATCACTTCTCCTGGCCGCTGTTATTATTAGGGACTATGAAGCAGGGGTCTAGGAAGGATGGGGACAGCTTGTAAGGGGCGTAAGTGAATGGCGACAAACTCACTCAGACAACTGAACATGCTCAATCTGGTTGTCAAGCGTTTGCTTAAGTGGTCCAACCATCTGCAAGACATCCTAAAAATGTCAAGGAAACTTTGCATACACTTCAGCCACTCATACACATGCAAGCACACCCTTCTTTAGCTGCAGCCGCTTGCACAACATAGGTCGATATGCAACCCATTGGAATTTAACCCGTCATATGCTGGATCTACTATATGAACAGAAAAAATCCATAAACAATTTTTTGATGATATAAGTGGAAAAAGGTACTTCCCTGTTTAACTTTTACATTTGTCAGTGGCAGCTCATGCGTGACACCTGCCATTTGCTTGTTCCCTTTGAGGAGGCAACTTTGTTAGTTAGTCACCAGGAATTCACATCCTGGAAAAGATGCTTTTCAGTCTGGCTGGTCAGGGGACTAAAGATGTTGCGCCAACATCTAGCAGCCACATGAGCCCTGTGGGGACTGAACTGGAGGAGTATGAGGAGGACATTGGAGCACAACCAATGTCTAGCTAAATGGGTGGAGAGGAGGATCAGGAGCAACTGGAACAGCAAGATAGAGATGATGAGGACGAGGCAGATGACCCAGACACACTGTGGCAGTATGCAGTGGAGATGTAGGCATCGCACAAATAGGCATCACACAAATAGCACGATGCATGCTCAATTGTTTGCACAGTGACAGCTGAATTGTCACCATTAGGCAGAGGGATGACTGCTGGATCTTCACTATGTTAGACCCTTGCTACCGGGGAAAAATGGAGGCCTTTTTTACACCCACAGAGAGGGAGGACAAATTGAACTACTATAGAGACATGCTATATAGCAACTTGACCTGACAGCCTGACAGTCAATCAGGAACACCCTTCCTCACAGCAGCGCCTATAGTGCTGTACTGTGAGAGCGGGGAGGAACTCCCCCTCCCCGCCTGATTGTACTCGTCCATAGACGTTCTCACAGTACAGAGCTATAGGAACTGCTGTGAGGAAGGGCTTTCCTGACTGACTGTCAGAAATGCCCTTCTGATGGTGAAGAGCTATGGTACCAGCACCGATAGCTCTTCACCTGGGGCACAGAACGGGAAAGCCGTCAGTGCGCTGAATTCAGTGCACTGTCGGTTTTCTAGCGGTATATAAAACTGCATGTGCCCCAAGTGATGAAAGGTCCTCTTTAAATGGGCTGGGGGAGGTGGAAAAAAATCACACTCGCCTTTCCCCGATGCTTCAGTGCCTCCCAGCGCTGTTCAGTCTTCTCGGTTCAGTGTTGCCATCATTGCCAATCAGTGGTCTCGGCCAAGGGCATGCAAAGTCACTACCAGTGAGATCATGAGTCTCTTCTTAAGGCCCCCTGAGGCTGTTGATTGGTTTAGTAGTCATGTGACTGCTGAGGTCTGTCAGCGGCTTTAGCGGAAGAGATACACGTCGTCACAGCCAGTGAACAGTTCCTCTTTGAGAAGACAAATTTAAAAAAAAAATAAAAAATATGCCTTTAAATATGTCCCCTAAAATATTGCCATTGCTGTTCTCTGCTGCTTTTTTATACTTGCGCTAAGTTCACACTAGTGCTGGCAGGCCACTAAAACAGTGGTTACACCTGGAGTCCAGCAGTCCCCATTGACTACAGTGGGGTCCATTGGGTGTCTGTTGGATGGCTGTTATTTTGAAACTTAAAGTAGAAAAAAAAAAGTGAATCAAGCCTTATCTGACGCATACTGCTGACAATGGCTGTCCTTACTATTGTAACCACAGTGCATAGAGATTGATGGTATAATAAAGGTAGTTTATAATAATTAGCCACTATTAGGGATGAGTGAATCGGGTCATAACTAGCTGGGTTTGTAACAAATTTAATAAGAATTTGGATGAACCCAAAATGGTTGGGATATGCCCCCCATAAACCACTATTGTACTCTGGAATCTTTGTATATTGGCTATCTCCATCATCTATCAATAGAAGTGGGGGCATGTCGGTATCCTCCATGAGTTTTACTGGCCTCACAACACCCACATTCATATCAGAGGCAATACTTCCCTCCATTCTCAGCATAGTTGAAGCTCTCAGCAGCCAGACCTCCAATGATCAGCAATGTATTCTTTATCAAGTGGATAGAAGGAAATATATTTTTCATGGCATAACCCAAAAGTTGTGTGCCAATCCTTTTCCCCATACAGTGTATGTATACATTGAAATGTTTACAATGTACATGAATTAAAAGATAACAATGGCTTTATAAAATAGCTGGTTTAGCTGATTAATTGGTACAAGAAAAATGATGTTGCTGCGATCATCTGCACTCATAATCATGAGGAGGGCAATAATCTAGCATTATTACCAGTAATCTGAATACATTTCTCTGAATACCAAATACTTAGAATAATACTGACATTACAGCTGTGAATCTGTTCATCTTTGCAAACCTAAATTTGTTCTATTCAAGTTCTCTCTATTATGATATGTGCCACAGGCTAAGCAAGAAGGGGATGAATGTCTTGTCAGTGATCCAGTCTGCACAATCTTCCATCTTCTAAACATTTCTAGCAGATAATCATCCATAACAGAACATTATTTTCAGACTAAAAATGGTTCATTATAAAAATGATGCACTTCAAACTGACAACACTGTAAATGAAAAATTATAGATGTTCATATCCATCTTCTTCCATATACATTTTCATAAACATTCAGATGCAAATAAATAAAAAAAACTTTTTAGTTGGAATGTTTGAATGTTTAATGTCATATAATTTCACCATTTTCATTGTCATATGGGTACTCTCAGTGTACACATAATCACTGCCAAAAAAACAATAGCACACCAAGAAGTTGTGTGAATCATATGAAAGTCTATGATTCATGTATTGATAATAAGTGATTACAAAATGAGAGCAAAATCATACAGTTATTGGGAAAGCTATATCTTGTTGAGCCACCTCTAGCCTGGATACAAGATAAGATATGGTTAGGCATGGAGATATAAAGATTCAGTATGTTATCCTGCAGTACATTTGCCCAAAGATGTTTCAGCTGGTCCTGTAGATCCTGCACATTCATAGGTTGCTGAACTTGGTATCCCAGCTGGTCACATAAATGCTTGGTTAGTAATTTAATCTGGTGAGCGAGCCTGCAAAGAAGTGTTGCAATCTTGAAGAGACATTACCGTGAAATCCATCCTAACAGTGAGTAACTATTATCCAGGAGATTATATATATGGGCCATTCTGAGCCTGTTCACTATGTGTGAGTACCTTCATATAAACAGCTCTGATTGCTCTAGTTAGTGGACAATTAGTCAAAATGACCAGCCTGCTTCTTCCACTCCAATGATGTGTCCTTCTCAAGGTCTGTCAACTTTGCAAAATGTCTTCAAGTGTGTGAAAGACACGATTAACAGATGTCTCACCAAGAGGTACTCTACCCAAAAGTAGCCTCTAAGAGACTTTTAAGATGATTAGTGGGAGAAGCATTTTTATGCACTGTTGTAGCAAGACCTAGTGTCTAATCCAACCACATCTGTAACCATTTAAATATTTTCCTGAGACCTAGCTACATGCCGAGGTTTACAGCAATCAGACATTTTTATCTGGGTGTGTGGGGTTTTTTTTTTTGTCAATGAGTGTATATTAAGAAATGGTGAGGTGGTGTTCACATAGCAGGGAAAACAAAGCAGCATTTCTAAAGCAATATTATTAGGAAAAGTCTTCAATTTACATAAGCTATCAATACGGATAGGATCCTTGAGATGGGACTACCCTTTTAACATTGCTACATCTGTGTGTATATAATAGTACAAAAACACAATTTAATAGTTTATATATACAACCAACTTCATTCAACTTTGCCGCAAACAGAGATTGCTAGCAAAAATTACACAAAAATTCAAATTTGCCACTAAAGTGCGGCTCAAGAAATCCCTTTCTGCAAACATAATGTACTGTCCATAAAACTGCAATATGTGAGGAGTTCATACATACCACACATGTATATATTTACAGGGGTGGGTGTTAAAGAATTGCCAAAATCACAGAAATGCGCCATCCCATTTTGTGCATGCAAATTAAATAGGACTTTACATAAAAATATTATTTTCCATCCCCCTATAATAATTTTAGCAATCTATACGTTCATCTCTAGTGATAATCGTTATTACTATTATTTTAGTGTGTAACGGACATCACTAGAGACGTATTTTACTGTAGAAAGCTCAGGTATAGACAGGACAGGGATTGGGTGAAATGTAAACTTTATTTGCGACTTTATGTATAGGTTGTGTAAGTGTTTGGTGCGACTTTTTTTTTTTGGCTTGCGACCTGGACAATGGTAAACGTCTGGGTCACAGTGCCAACAAACTTCCTGGTTATGTTCAGGAGGTATAACGTAAGAATACCCCACTAGAAAAGCTCAGGGGGGAATTACATTATAACTGTATGTGACAATCAGAAACAAATGTATAGTATACGCTCTGATTGCAGTGCCGCACCTCCCATGAGGCGACCTGAAGTGAGCGCTTCAGGCGGCACTATGCCAGGGCCTCAGGGAGGGCGGCATTTTTGCTAACATAAGCCAGTCCAGGACAAGCTGTCCTGGACGGGCTTAGCACGGAGCGGTGGTTTGGGAAGGCCACTGGAGCAGCGCTGCTCCAGCAGCCTCCTCTCACGCTCAGGCAGAGTGCAGGCAGTCTCCGGGCCGGCTCTCTGCCGGCGAACGGCATTAAGCCTCGCCCCTTTCTAGATGCCACGCCCCCTCCGCTAAGCCCCGCCCCCTCCTCCCGGCGGGGGGGGGGGGGCTGCTTTCTGCACTTCGCTCGGGCGGCGAAAGGAGCAGGTTCACCCCTGTCTGATTGGCAGGAGAAGGGTTAATAGGGACAATAGAGTCCCTGCCACCCCCCTCCTGCTGTCACATACAAGTTATGCAGAGAGAGATCGTTTCTGTGTCTCTCTCTCTCTCTCTGCTGCACTGCTCCATGTCCCTCTTCCTTTCTTGTTAGATCGCAAATTGCTTGCTTAGACAGGAGGGGGGGGGGACACTTTGTAGCTCTATATCTTTGGACTGCGTCAACATATCTTGATGCTTTCAATTGCATTTTAAAGAGGAGAAGCTCATCTTTAAAATGATATCAAGAATGATGATTGGATGTACAGTTTTGGAGAAATTCACTGTTGAAACGCTGTCGGGAATTGAGATCTGCAGTTGGATCTCAATGCCAAATGGTGTTTTCAACAGTGAATGGCTCCAAGACTGTAAGTAAAATCATCAAGTCCCTGGTATCATTTTAAAGATGAGAGTCTCTTCTTTAAAATGCATTTTAAAGCATCAAGATATGTTGATGCAGTCCAGAGATATCGGCATTAGTAGGAAGGATGTACTAAGTACGTCCTCAGCTACTGAAGTGCCACCTTGGGAGCACGTACAGTGTACGTGCCTGGCAGCGAAAGGGTTAAAGTGTTCTAAAAATCCTCTAAAAAAGTTATTGAATTCAATGAGTCCGGTCAATAGTATAAATTTTCGTATCAGTGTCTCAAATTTAACAGCAAACAATGAAGAACAGAAGTCTTACAGCTACTTCAGACATTTTAGCACAAAAATTGAAAATGTAACAGCTTGAAATGAGCAATGCAAGAAGTGAAAAGTATAACTGTCAGGAAAAACACAATAGATAGATAGATAGATAGATAGATAGATAGATAGATAGATAGATAGATAGATAGATAGATAGAACATCACTGTATGACTTTCCTTCCCAGGAGGAGTGCAGAGCCACATGGCCATCAGCCATTTTCTAGACATTTTTAGACTATACTTATATACTCATTCACTTGACATTCTCAGCAGTTTTGCATCCTCTTACTAAGTATGAGTGAAGTGCATGATAAATACCAAATTAAGTTTCTGTTATTTTTATTAACTGATTTTTCGTATTGTATTTGTAGACCTAAAGTAATACTTTTCTAAAGATATGAGGAGTAGCAGATTAACTTGCAAATCATCTAATCTCAAGCTCTACAAGCTAATAAATATGCGTTTATTGAGTTTAAGTAGAGGTTACATGTAATCGAGGATATTAAACATTTGTTGAATCCTCAGTCTCTTGACTTTCCATCACATACGAGGCTCAGCACCCAAAATGAGGTTTCGCTACAAGCTTGAAGTTTCAGATAACTGATGATTTAAATGATATAAAGCATCCCTCCCCTTTCTCCTTCTTGACTACCCTCCTTTCCCTCCGTGTCTGCCTTTTCCCTCCCTTTTGTGGCTGTCTTGTCGTTGTGTTGGTCGTTTTTGTCCCCGTGTAGTGGTTGTCGCTGTATTTCCCTTCCCACCCTTTTCTTCTTTTTGCTCTCCTAATGTGGCCTGGTTTTGGCCTGTTTTTGTTATTTTCCTTCCCTTATTTTCGCGTTAACGCGGCCCATGTGGCCTTTTGAACTGCGGGGTTAGGGGGCTTCCCCCCCTTCCCCATTTATACTGTTTGGGGCCTGCGTGCCTGGTTTGATGACCCTTGTTTCTTTCCTTTATTTTGTTCTGTTGTACTGTAAAAATCTCAATAAAACCCGATTACACATAAATGATATAAAGCAATATAAAAGTAAATATAAATTTAACTTATTGCTAGATCCAACACCCGGAGAAGTTCTCTGACTACCTGTGTATGAATATTTCAAGCTTTAACAAACTTCGTCAGCTGCTGCCATCCAGAGGCAGGACACCCATTTGTGCAGAATTGTCTCACCAGAAGAGACAAAGGAGACAGGACACAAAGGAGACATTATTTCTCATAGCCATTAATGTCTAAACCCATGGCAACAAAAGTGAGTACACCCTTAAGTGAAAATGGACAAGTGCCCCAAGTGTCAATATTTTGTGTGGCCACCATTATTTTTCCAGCACTGCCTTAATCGTCTTGGGCATGGAGTTCATTAGAGCATCATAGATTGCCAATGGAATCCTCTTCTACTCCTCCATGACAACAACACAGAGCTGGTGGATGTTAGAACTCTTGTGCTCTTCCACTTTTCTTTTGAGGATGTCCCACAGATGCTCAATAGGAATTAGGTCTGGAGACAGGCTTGGCCAGTCCAGCACGTTTACCCTCAGTTTCTTTAGCAAGGCAGTGGTTGTTTTGGTGGTGTGTTTGGGGTTGTTATGTTGGAATACTGCCCTGCAGTCCAGTTTCCGAAGGGAGGGGATCATGCTCTGCTTCAGTATGGTACAGTACATGTTCACATTCACAGTTCCCTCAATGAAATGTAGCCCCCCACAGCCGGCAGCACTCATGCAGCCCCAAACCATTACACTCCCACCACCATGGTTAACTGTAGGCTTGTCTTGTACTCCTCACTTTGTTGCTGCCATACACAATTGACAACATCTGAACCAAATAAGTTTATCTTGGCCTCATCAGACTACAGGACATGGTTCCATGAGGCCATGTCATTAGTCTGCTTGCGTTCAGCAAACCATTTGCAGAATTTATTGTGCATGATCTTTAGAAGATGCTTCCTTCTGGGACGACAGCCATGCAGACCAATTTGATGCAGTGTGCAGTGTATAATCTGAGCACTGACATGCTGACCCCCTACCCCTTTTACCTCTGCAGCAATTCTGGCAGTGCTCATATGTCTATTTTGCAAAGACAACCTCCGTATGTGACACTGAACATGGCCACCATTTGTCAACCACATCGAGGCCTATTCATAGTGCAGTTCAGTTTCATGGTGTTGGCAATCTACACAGTATAATACTTCACTCTGACCCCCACACGGTATAATACTTCACAGTGGCCTCTGCACAGTATAATACTTCACACTGGCCCCCACATGGTATTATGCTTTACAGTGGCCCCCGCACAGTATATTCTTTCAGTGACATCCTGGGATGTGGATATCCTTTAGACCAACACCCTGGAACATCAGCGGAAAGGCAAAACTGTAATATATGTAAGTGACATGACCTACATATAATACATTATTAAGCTTGGGAACTGTTTTTGTATCCAAATCCGGCTTTACACTTCTCCACAACAGTATCTCTGACCTGCCTGGTGTGTTCCTTGGTCTTCATGATGCTCTCTGCGCTTTAAACAGAACCCTGAGACTATCACAGAGCAGGTGCATTTATACAGAGACTTGATTACACATAGGTGGATTCTATTTATCATCATCATTAGAGATGAGCGAACACTAAAATGTTCGAGGTTCGAAATTCGATTCGAACAGCCGCTCAATGTTCGTGTGTTCGAACGGGTTTCGAACCCCATTATAGTCTATGGGGAACAGATACTCGTTAAGGGGGAAACCCAAATCCGTGTCTGGAGGGTCACCAAGTCCACTATGACACCCCAGGAAATGATGCCAACACCTCTGGAATGACACTGGGACAGCAGGGGAAGCATGCCTGGGGGCATCTAACACACCAAAGACCCTCTATTACCCCAACATCACTGCCTAACAACTACACACTTTCCACATTCAAAAAAACCTCTATCAAAGTGGGAAAATACCTGGAAACCTTCTTTACTCCCCAAATGGATGGACACAAACCCCAATTTAAGCTCAACAAACAGTAACAACCACCCCTTTAAATCACGTTCCCCATGACAACCACAAATGGAATAGGCAATGGGAATTCCAAAAGCCCTCACCCTTAACTGTCATTTTGAGTGTGTGTGTGTGTGTGTGTGTGTGTGTGTGTGATGTGGTAAGACCTTCCAAAATTCACTTTTCTAGCCCTTAACATGAGCCCTTCCAAACAAAGTTACATGACCTTAAGCTGAGCTACCAGCAGAGATTGAGGCCCTTGGCATGAGTAGAGCCTTGCACCAGCAGTGTTTTTGGCACTTAGGGTGAGTTGAGCCTTGTACCAGCGTGTGTCCCTTAACATCAGGCGGGCCCTAAGTTCTGCGCTTTGCACAAAAGTTCCACATTAACTAGGCTGAATGGTACAAAGATTAGTAGGCCCGAGAACCAGGAACAGGTCTTGCAATGGCTGTCGGATAACGCTTAAAGCACATTGTCCACCAGCCAGTCAGCCTCTACCTCCTCTTACCCAACAGTCTTGTCCTCCTTCCACCCAAAATTCCCAATCTTCTCAGAACAATAACCCCAACTGTCCCTGCTCCCCAGAGCTGTTCTCCCTTCCTTTGACTGTACCGCAACCTGCCCCTCCATTTCGCGATTCCACGGACCTAACAGACGAGTATCTGTGTCCAGATGCTCAAACACTAGAGTCTCCTCCATTCCATCTCCGGTCGATTTGGTGGCGGATGACCAGCAACCCACCCTCATCGACGACGATGAGACGCAGTTGCTGTCAGGGCAGCCAGTTGACATGCGCATTGTGCAGGAGGAGGAGGCGAGACAGGAGTTGGAAGAGGAGGTGGTGGACGACGAGGACACCGACCCCACCTGGACAAGGCAGATGTCAAGCTGGGAAAGTAGTGTGGATGTTGAGGCAGGTGCAGCACCAAAAAGGGTAGCTAGAGGCAGAGACATGTCCAGAGGCAGAGGTCAGCTGCTTTGCCGAAGCCAGGCCAGACCCGGAATGTCCGAAGATGTTCCCTTTTGTACCCAGCCCAGAAAAACTCCCCCATCGAGGGCACGTTTCTTGAAGGTGTAGAGTTTTTTCAAGGAATGCGCCGAGGACAGATATAGTGTCGTCTACACAATTTGCCTCTCGAAATCGAGTAGGGGCCCTGAGAAGAGCAACCTGTCCACCACTTCAATGCACCGTCATTTGGAATCCAAGCAATGGAATCAGTGGCAGGCAGCAACGGCAGGACAAACGTCGCCCGCCGTTCATGCCACTGCCTCTGCTCACAGTGCTGGTGATGCACTCCAGAGGACGAGCCAGGACATCACTTCATCTGCCTCCGCCACTTTGTTGACTTCTCCCTCATCCTCCCCTGTTTCTGTCTTATCTCCTTCTCCTGCACCATCAAAGGCACCATCAGGCGCTTCTTTACAACAACCCACCATCTCTCAGACATTGGAGCGCCGGCAGAAATACACTGCTAACCACCCACCCACGCAAGCCTAGAACGCCAACATCGCTAAACTGCTGGCCCAGGAGAGGTTGGCGTTCCGGCTTGTTGAAACTCCCGCCTTCCCGGACCTGATGGCAACTGTGGCACCTCACTATGCCGTCCCTAGCCGTCTCAACTTCTCCCGGTGTGGCGTCCCCGCCTTGCACCAGCACGTGTCACTCAACATCAGGTGGGCCCTTAGTTCCGCGCTTTGCTGCAAGGTCCACTTGACCACCGACACTTGGACAAGCGCCTGTGGTCAGGGATGCTGCAGTGCTTATCTTTAATGACAGGCAGGGTGAATGTGGTGGAGTCTGTTCCCCGGGTGCAAACTGGGGTGGCCTATCTCCTCTCCCAGGCCAAAATTCATGGCAGGAGTAGACTGAAACCCTACGACGCTGCAACCTCCACCACAGCTACTAGCGGCAAACGCTAAAACACTGGTGTGGGGAGACGTCAGCAGGCGGTGCTGAAGCTCATCAGCTTGGGGGACAGACAGCACAGTGCCTCCGAGGTCAGGGATGCCATCCTGGCTGAGATGGCATTTTTTTTTCCCTGCTACACCTGGGGCCTGGCATTTTTACGCCTGTGATAATGGCTGGAACCTGGTAGCGGCTCTGGAGCTTGCCAGCCTCCAACACGTTCCATGTTTGGCCCACGTCTAACCTAGTGGTGTAAAGTTTTTTAAAAACATACCCAAATGTACCGAAGCTACTGTTGAAAATGCGGCGCTTGTGCGCCCACTTTTGCAAGTGCACAGGAGTCGCTGCTAGCCTAAAAACACTCTAGCAAGGCCTACATCTGTCCAAACACAGGCTGTTGTCCGTCATTCACACACGCTGAAACCCTACAATACCATATCTTGAGCAGGGTGTGTGAGCTGCACAGACCTTTGATGGAGTTCCATCTACAAAACCCAAGGGTTCCTCAAAGTCAGCAACCAAAGTTTCTGCACCATGAGTTTCCAGGGGTGGCAGAGTTATGGCTAGGGGAAGAGGCATGGATAGGGATGATGTCTAGGGGCAAAAGCAGTGTGGATGTGGAGGCAAGCTAAGCAGGAAAAACTGGGGGTACAAGCTAAGGCATGGACTGGGGTGATGTCTAGGGGCAAAAGCAGTGTGGATGTGGAGGCAAGCTAAGCAGGAAAAACTGGGGGTACAAGCTAAGGCATGGACTGGGGTGATGTCTAGGGGCAAAAGCAGTGTGGATGTGGAGGCAAGCTAAGCAGGAAAAACTGGGGGTACAAGCTAAGGCATGGACTGGGGTGATGTCTAGGGGCAAAAGCAGTGTGGATGTGGAGGCAAGCAAAGCAGGGAAAATGGTGGCTAGAGGCAAAGGGATGTCCATAGGCAGCAAGGGCAAAGATGCAAAACTCTCCCGTTTCAAGAATTTTCCTGACTTGTTTCCCCACAAAACATTCCTGGGAGGAGGGCTGAAACACCACCCTCCTCCTTCTCCGCTGTTAGATTTACCCCAGCTACGAGCTGAAAACGCTGCAACACTGGTGTGGGGAGACGTCAGCAGGCTGGGCTGAAGCTCATCAGCTTGGGAGACGGACAGCACACTGCCTCTGAGGTCAGGGATGCCATCCTGGATGAGATGGCAATTTGTTTATCCCCGCTGCCCCTGGGGCCAGGTTTTTTAGCTTGTTGGAGGGCTCTGGAGCTTGCCAGCCTCCAACACGTTCCATGCCTGGCCCACATGTTCAATGTAGTGGTGCAATGATTTTTAAAAACATACCCCAAATTAGCTGAGCTAAGGGTGAAAGTGCGGCACTTGGACACCCACTTTCCCAAGTCTACAGTACCTGGAGCTAGCCGCAATACACTCCAGCAAGGCCTACATCTGCCTGAAGCACCTACTGTTGTGCGAGGTCACCACACGCTCTAACCCTAGATACCGTATGTTCAGCAGGGTGTGTGAGCAGCAGAGACCTTTGATGGAGTACCAGCTACAAAACCCAAGGGTTCCTCAGAGTCAGCTCCCTCACTTTCTGCACCATGAGTTTCCATGGGTGGCAGACTTATGGCTAGAGGCACAGGCATGGATAGGGGTGATGTGTAGGGGCAAAAGCAGTGTGGATGTGGAGGCAAGCTAAGCAGCAAAAACTGGGGGTACAAGCAGCCGGTGACATCATCACTGACAAGCACAGCTGTCTGTCAGCTGACAGGCTGACTTTCACCAAAATGAACAGACAATGGATAGACTCATCATATA